>NC_069124.1:75271132-76554414 GCF_026914265.1 Mya arenaria
GTGATGATATTACTGTGTTGTTCAAAACATAAAATTATTGAAATTGTCATTATAAAGAAATTCTAGAATCCAATTGTTGTGGCAAATCATACTTTTCAAACATTTATATAAGAACATATCTAAAATGTAAAAAAGACACAGTAATTATGATAACTGGCAAGCATGATATTTCTTCAGTATGCAGTGTCACATGTCTTTCAGTTTACTTATTCATAGAGTATTATTTGTCTGATAAATCTTATTCCAATACTCCTCATTAATCAAACTTTGAAAAGGCATTTCATAGCCATCAAAATGGCCATTTTCATAGCCATCAAAATGGCTATTCAAGGAGCTTCGGGGGCTTCCTGCCCCCTGGACCCCTGGCCAAAGCTTCGCCCTTGACCTGACCAGGTGCCCTGTTGCCCCAGGCGCCAGCCATTTTGGCTTAACGGCGATGAGTACACTTATTCTGTTTTGAGAGAAAGCAAAGTTGGAAAAAAGGTCAACAACACTGTGTTGCCAATTTATTTTTCCATCAATTTCAATTTTTTCAAGAGGAAAAATCCACAAGACCTATATCCGAATTTGCTCTGTACAAATCACGTTTCATATCTTTAATTTCACAATTCAATTTAATTGAATGAAACAAAACCAAGTAGACAAAAACCTCGGTTTCATGATGAAAATACATTTTTTTCGCTTTCGTTGGTATTGGGTATTCAGTCAACGCTGAATAAAAAAAAACGCCGCCCTAGTAGTCCACACTGGTTATTGATCGTTAGAATATTCCTAAACAACATTCGCGTTGGCCTCTCTTTAAGATTTTAAGAATTAATCTGTTCAAGCAGATCAATAAATGTGATTTTGTAGTTTAAACATGATTTACAAAAAAAAATGATTTTAAGACAGAAAGGAATCATGCACGTGCGTAAGTTCCAGAGACGGGCCGCAAAATATAAATTCTGCCAGTGAATATCAGATCTTTGTCTATGGTTCCCTAGTAAACAACTGTTTTGTTATATGACACGGTTATTTGTATATCCAAATTCATTATGAACACGCAAAAATCATCAGCACTAGTGAATTTTCTACGTAATAACAAAACACGTTTATACGCTTTTGACTTTACGGGATTTATTCAAACTGCGACTGCTCTACTAATGAAAAGGCCGGGTATCAATGTGGCGCTATTTATAGGCCGTGACTGGTAGTATGGACAAGACGAATTCATGTTTTTGTTTATGTGAAGTCTGCCCGGGTCCGTTGGCTGCATTATGGTTTGACCCCGCCTTGACGCCATCACGACTAAATTTGTGTTAAATGCCATAAGTGAAACGATATAGAGAAATGACAGCAAGTCGCTATCAAATCCATACATTGGAAGACTTGAAGACACAGAGTGAGATGCAAGAGATTCGGGTGCGATACCCTTTTTCTTCGCGAAGAGACCTCTTGGTTTTTTAGGTATACCATTTCCCCAGTACAACCTTTCAAATGCCGATCGCTACGCAATAGAGCTATGGTACCAAACTCTTCACGTCTTCGGTGTGATACAGCCAGGGTTTAAACTCGACCATCCGCACCCGAAGCAAATGCTCAAACCACTAAGCTATCGCGGCCGTAAAAAGCCGTAATATATGAAGTATGTTATGAAATATACGTCGCTGATTATCTGCTGCACCAATGAGAGTCTGTTTATAGGTCATATGGTAACACACCATTCCAGATTGACTTCACTGGGGTGAATAGCCTAAATTGTTAAGTAACATTGCGTTGAAACCTTTGAAAGTTTGAAATTATGGTGTATTTTATTTCCTCTTTAATATATACATGACTAGTATAGAAACTGAAGACTGCTTTAAAATAATTTCGCTACGCTTTAGAAGTGCATCAAGAATATGCAAATGGAAGAGCACTAAGATACCGAGTTGCAACAGCTGTCAAATTTGAAATAACAAGAATAGTTTATGATTATAAATCTATCACATTAGAACGAATGGAAACGATTTAGTTGCATACAGCGCATCATATTATCTCCAAAAGAAACGGTTCATCTCATTTTGTCTCTACATAAATGGAATATTATTTCCAGAAACGACGTGACAATATCCTAATATCGATGTCATTCATTACATATATTTACAGACAGACTGTTTATATTTCCGAGGTCAGACAAGGATTGATGAATGAACACAATTTTACAACGTTTATTTAAGCCTAAGTCTTAAGCACGTGAATGGCCGACCGAATTTCTCTATTTTTGCATGATCCGGGCTTTCGGAAAATTGAATATGTACTTAATACTCTTGAGAATACGATATAGCTTCAGCCAGTGCTTTGGACTTTAACAATTTTCCACTTATCATTAATGTCATTGAACAATTCCAATCAAATTGAGACTGAGTACTTTTCTGTGTAATTTATGTTTCTGAGTGATATCTGAACGTATTCTCCATAAATGCACAGCTGGGAAAAAGACTGTGCAAGTTCAGTTTCTTATTGGATAAGATATAATATCTCAGCAGTGTTATTAAGGAAGTATTTTTAACATTAACCCAAATTTGCTGTCAATCATGGATTCAAACACAATAATAATATATGCACAAAATAATATACTCATCATAGCAACATAACAACCTGTATCCTATTTTAATATAATAAGGTCAACTGCGTTTCTATGTCAGTAACTGTTATGGTCGTTATTCAGTCTGAATTTCTCTTGGTAAGGCAGTTTTTACGGTTCCGTTCCGTGATAATATCCTCTCCCAGACATATCCCTCGAGAGCAATATATAGTGGTTGATGAGTTGTAGAATGTTGTTATTTGATTTCCTAAACACAAAAATCGCTTTTTGCTAATGTTGCTGCTTCAAACTGTGTTTTCAGCAATGGAAACATGCATTCTGTAGGAGTATACTTCGAATTTCTGTTTGAATGAACCGCATTGATTACTTACTATAACGCAACACTCTTACGTGAGAACCGTGCATATCAGAAAGTAGAGTGTCAGAAATATTATTTTAAAAAATATCTCCATGATAAGAAACTTGCTTAACCACACTTAAGACGGCCAGATCCGACAATAATTCATTTGACGTAACTACTTAATAGGCTATTTATTCCAAATGGGTCTGCAGATATAGTTGGGATCTCTAATCATTGAAGTACTTTGGGTTTACCTATAAGTTTATTATTATTTGTTTTATTATTGGGTTTCCTCAAGTTAATGCACTCTTTGATAAGATTTACCTTTTACGTGTTTTTTCTTTATTTAGGATTGTTGGGATAAGAGTGAGGTTTGTGCAGGTAAACTTGTTTAAACCCGCAGTTAATTTACATTTTACTGACCGTACCTAACAATCCTTGAATGATTCATAACTAGTTTTTTTATATGTAGTATGTATGCACTGTGCTGTTTGAGGAGTTTTGTGCTTTTCTTCCATGTTTCTTGTTTGTGTTATTTTTTCGTGTTCTATGGCTTTTGTGTTTACCAAGTGCCATTAAACCGGGTTTATGTTTAAACTTGTTGCTACTGAGCTTGTTTCTGTAGATTTTCACATAAGAATAGAACGAAACACAAACGTTTTAAAATAATTTCAAGGATATTTCTTATATAAAGCGGGTTTCGACAGCCAATGAAAACAGCCCATTAATCAAATCCTATATTAGGCGAGTTTTGTAGATAATCAAAACGGAGGAATCTCATATTAGCCGAGTTTGGTTGATATTGGCCGAGTTTGGTCGATATTTGCCGAGGTTTGGCATATATTGTCGTTAATTGTAAATATTATCTTAAATTATCTAGTTTAACTACTACGAGTGGCCCTGTATCGCGTCGAATACGTTATAGTTTATAAATAAAACTTGACATTATCGCCATTTAGCCTCAAACGTTGTATCGAAAAAAATGCAATTCCCCTTTTGGCTATGAATGTATATGATGATAAAACTTGACATGTTCTTCATTTGGCCTAAAACGTTTTATCGAAATCAAATGCAATCCCGCTTTTTGGCAACGAATGTGTTAGAGGAATAAATAATTTACTTCTTTTGTCATTTAATACATTTCTTTTTATGAAACTTGTTACTGCAAATGAAATCTTGTTACGAAACCATTATCATGTAAGTGTGTACTTTCTTAAAAAGGTAAAATGATATCTACCTTCTAAATCATAAAAGTTAAGCTCTATCCATTCTATTTCGGCCATATCGGCTTGTTTCTTTATGAAGTTTATTTGAAGACAACCTTAGTTTCTATGGTAAAACATTTAGATAAAGTTCAATTTCATAATGTTTCTTAAAATGACACTCTTATTCAAAATCAATACATACTTAAGTAATGAATTGTTTCGGACTCCACGCGTACTTTGAGAAGCTCAATTGTGTTCATACCCGATAATGACATCAACTCCTCAATTCATTACTTATATTTACACCAATAGTTCATTATTTCATTCAAGAATTGTTAAAAAAATACTTCATTTCATTTAAGAAACCTTTCAGTAACCCTTTCTTACACATTCGATAAATAGAAAGACCCGACTGTAACCGGAAACATTTTTTTTCAAATGACGTCACAGTAACGTGGGAAAAGATCAACCACTTGAAATAACTTATAAACGTAAAATGAAACACGTATGGTAACAAGACATTTTAAATATAATAAATGAACACATTCTAAAATGTTGATTTATAGTTTACGGGTATACCGGACCTGCTGACACAATACAGGCAATAACAAGATCAATAGTCTTTATGTAAATTGTTATGCGATGAATTGCCATCCGAACCTTTCTGAAGATGTTGTGTTCATCGATTGATAAACGCAATTGCCGAAAGGCAGTTCATTTAAGGAATGTAAGTTGAGGTGTAAATATACATGTATAACAAACATACATTGACTGATAAACCTTTAACAACTTAGTAAATAATGCATTTATAGAAACTTTTTATTACTGATAACAAGATTGTAAACGTCTATATTGTAAATAGCAGAAGGCTCAAAAATATTAAATGATTGGTGAATGCTAAAAGATTTACTGCGGTTATTAAGGTATCATAAGGTAGAAATACCGTGTTTAGTGCTCATTTCCTTCAAATTAAACTTGGTATCCTTCATAAAAACAATTGTTTTCGACATGTATTAATCTTAAATATATTAAAACAATATTGGTAATTGTGGTATATCTTATTTTGGAGAAAGAGTGCACCTTAAATGTATTTATATGTACATAGAGTATTACTATGTTTGCGTATCCCTTCATACCATGATTGCTGGACAACGGTTTGGAAACCATACCTATCTTTTTTACCTTATTGGCACAGTTGTGACGATTATCAAGACTGTTTTAAATGTCATTATGCAATTCATTTGTAATAATGTTGTCGGTAGAAACAGTTTTTAACCATTTTCTTATTATCCTAGCATATCGATTGAAGTATAGTTGGTATCTACCTATTTCACCGTAAACGTTCATGTTGCATTCACCAGTTTTAACACTACGTATGTATATATAAAATTAACGGTTCATTTCGATTTGGAAAATCCCCATATCTCAAACCCATGATTAAACACTAACAAAAGCGTCCAATAATTGTCAACAACGCTAGGCTAAAATTGTAATGTATTGCAACGTATTAGTTATAATTCTTTGAAAAGGAGCATTGAGACCTTCCTTTCCCTTACCCCTTGTCTCCCTTTCCAATAGTAAACATGTACAAAAATTTAGCTATTTTGTAAGTCGTTGTATTAAACAACGCGCCGCTACATTTTTACACATGGTTTGAGATAGGAATATATATTTTACACAATTCTAAGCATTTTTCCATCCGCCACACCAGAATGTAAGCTAATCTGTAAACAGCTTACTAATGTTTTTCTGCATTGATTATTTAGATTGCATTGGTTGTTATTTTTGTGTACTCTGATAAGCAATAATGCCTTTAGATCTCACCGAGGGAAATTGTTTTTGAATTTAGAAAAGCAAATATTATTATATAAAATAAAATCAACTAGACGTGACGACAGAATATCAACTGCCTGGGTACATTTAGCAATGAAATATGATCATTACCTAACGCTTTTTGAGTTATTTAACGACCCTTTTTGAAAGGTTTATCTGGTTTCTCGAACCTCCAATAATTATTGAAAATACAATGGTCATTCCTTAAATCACTTGCTGTTTGTTTTTCAGCTGAAGGTATGTACTTGTTCAATGATGAAAATATATTTGTAGAAATCATCGATCGAAATATTGCTATTTGTATAAGATCTAATCCCTAATGTTTCAACTTTCAATTTATTTTAATTAAGTGTTAATGTTCACTCTACGTTTACACTTCATCACATGCATGTAAACTATTTTATATTATAATACTATTAAGGTAGCACACCCCTAATGAAAACCTCAACTTGAAACTCTTCAATTTTAATACTTTCACCTATGTTGTTAAGCACAGGACTACCAATCTTTTGAGGTTTTCAAGGTAGGTTCGAATCCAGCCAGAAGCAAAAAAATAATTGTACATAGTGGTTTATGTTTTTCAAAGGCTAGTAATTCCAAATAGGTTTATACGAAGAATATCTTTTAAACAGTCGGAAAAACGGAAATCAAAAGGGCTACCATTTAAAAAAAATCCAGCATATTTCTCATATGAGGCTAGTTTTGACAGCCAATGAAAATTGACCATTTCTTAAAACCTATATTAAGCGAGTTTTGTAGCCAATCAAAACGGAGGAAACTCATAATTATTGGCCGAGTTTGGTTGATATTGGCCGAGTTTTTGGCATATATTGTCGTCAATTGCCTGTCATTGGTACCCCGATTTTTCTCGTATCGCGTCAAATCCGATTGATATATAATTCATTTCCTGTACAATAATTTGGCATTTCGACACTTTCGGTCAAACCATTCGGGATTTTTAAAATGAAAATGTCGTGGGCGCTTCGAGATATATGCACGGTTATTATTACAAAATAATTGGTCGGCAGCGTCCCATATCATACTTATAAAATCATAAACAGTTTTTACAATTCTTCCAAAACCATGTACATAATTGTAACTCATTAGTCAATCAGCTTGCCAAAGGACACGGCGAAATTCATAAGGAATATGGCTGGGTTGGAGGTAGGCTTATTTAACCTCGCCTTCGATGTATAACCATTCGGCCAGCATTATCAATGCATCGTCCCATTGGACTAATTGCCTTTTATACGCTCGGTACACCAGAGTGTAGGACAATAAAATTGTTTGTGATCGACTTGAAAGACAAAACGTAAGAAAACAATGAAAGGGGAATTCAGTAATCCGAAAGAAATTGCGCCAACTTTGTGTCCATGTGTATCTAAATGACAGTTGGGTTGTTTTTTTCATTATTTTACAAAATATTACTTCGACTTGTTCAATAAAAGGATGACCTGATTTGGAAATAATCCAATCATGGATGGTTTTTTCGAAGACCGTTATTAAAAATCGGTAATCGATTAGAAAGAATGCATCCGATAGGAGCTTATCAATCTCCGCGAACACTCATCCCGAAACTAGATAATTAAAAGGCTCCGAAACAATTAATTTAGAAAGAAATTTCCGATTGCAATTCATTTAAAATTGACGGTTCTTAAATCTGCGCATTAATGAACCGTTAAGTTTGTCTAAGATTTAATCTCAGAGTTCCAAACAATATGTTAACAATTCGTAAGACGAATACTTCAACAAATGTTTTAACGAAAAAAGAAATCCATCATATACTTATACAAAACAAAATATTGTTAAATGCTTTAATGGACTTAAGTCATGGGGGATTTCATTTAAAGGAAACAAAAGATGAATCTTAAAATCGGCACTCGTCCTAATAAGGAATCCTTTCCTCTCTAACTTTTGGAAAAAGGCCTTAATAATCTTTGTTCACATTTACATAATCAATGAAATTACTGGGAAATTACATAATTCAAGTAAAAGGTTTTGAAATCCTGTCTGGATCATATATTCATATCTCTTTAATTACAGCACCTGCATTCACGATTTCAACTTCACGAATTCACGATTTTATCTTCACCATTTCATCTTCACGAATTCACGATTTCACAATTTCAACTTCTCGCATGTCACCACCGGTCTTTCGTAGATACCTGTTTCGACTACTGAGTTTCATTTTACTTATTTTTTTTATTATTTTACAGTGATGTGATTTTTCGTTTGAAATTTTCGTTTGCGAATGTGGTGATATGGTTCTTCATTGACCGTGGATTGCCTTCGGCTGATTTTGACATTTTATTAATTATTCTGAATATCAGGTATTAAAATGCCTAACATCATAGAAATCCTATTTAGAATATCCACATGTTCTAAAGCATTACTCAATAGATATTCTTTTATTACAAGCTCCCATGCTCATGGTAATTTGTGAAATGCCCGTTAGAAACATATCTCTTAAAGAAACGCGAAACATCGTTTATCATTCTTTGAAACCCTCTGGAGAAGGACATAAATCATGAACACATGTGATGCTAAATAATGCCTTTCAAGCGCCTTATTGGATCATAATCAACATTTTAAACATTTTCGAACAATTTCTGCACTATAACGCCTTTATCGACGAATAGCTTTGCATACCATTTATACATTCTGGATGAAGTATAAACACAGTAGATTCGGTTAGATGTCGACTGTTAACTGACAGTAATGACCCAACGCCTACTTACACATGTAAATTAGCATTGTAAACATTTACACTTGAGACGAAGGCTACATTTATACATTTATACAATCAGATTACCTTTAATTATTGATACTTAAAAAAATAATACGTGACACATGATCGTCCCAACGAACTTTTGCGTATCACTTTACATAATGGCTGGGCTATGTCCTGTAAATTGATATCAAAGTCAAACAAGGTATAGCACCTTCGAAACTGTCTAAGAACATAAGGTTTACCATACATAAGCAAAAACAGACCTATAAGGTATCGAATACTTTCAAGTTAAGTATTTGCTTCCTAAAGTACATCAGTTTCATAATTCGGCGTCATTTTTGTAAACGACTGCATTTTTCCATGTATAAATTAGCCGTTTTATTGACTAGCTGTGTACATTTACATACTAGAAAGCTTTGCTTACACCAGTTTCTTGTTATTTCAAGAACGCTCTGTGTAGGGTCATCCGGATAATCGAAGGCCGCAAGGAAGTCTTGATTTGTTTTGCAGAGGTAGGTGTTTTACAAATTATCATCAACACTTAGCTTTATGTGTGGCCTCTAGATTATAAGTATATTCCATGGCCGAGAGTGTAAGATAGGATCATTCCAACCCGAGCGTAGGTTTTTTTTGCGGAAACGAGGTTTACCGAGTTTCCACAAAACACCCTGCGCGAGGGTCGGGATGAACCTATCTTACACGAGCGGCTATGTTAGATGCTTTTCTCCAACCTCAGTTTAACAAAATTAAGTAAAAATGTATTTTTTGCCGGAACTATTTTGTGCTTATTGAAAATAACTGCGCATGGATATGCGATAATTCGTTGGTTGGAAATGTTGATTCTGACCTCTTTGTTTGTATTAGTACGAAACGCGTGCTCATATGACGTATTATCTTTATTACCACTCGGTGCCAGTAAACCTTTTACCAATGTATTAACAAATGTGAGAGACACTGTGAAAAGAGACCGAAAAAAAACGCCATTGACCTGTTGTCATGGTTTCTTTTATATCACCTTCCTTATTTCCATAATTGTGTTACAGATGCTCTTTCAATTTTACTTTTGACCCACACAACATACAGTAATTAACACCGGGATTCAGCACACGATATTCAAACATTTGTGGTAATATAATCATTCCAAAGACTGTAGGCAACAATCTCTCAATGTCATCGAATGACAAGTTAACTTTCAATTCCAATAAAAGGATTATTCTACTAATACTTAAGGCTTCGCAATTTTATATTTCAAAATCCGCTAGATAAGCAGTTTTTGTGAGCAAGATCGGAGTTGCAGCCGCTAGTCAGAGAAACAGAAATAAAGAACAAATTGAATACCAATGATTTTATGTGTGCTAGATTCTTGACAATGATAAAAACAACAATAATCTTATCTAGATTTTTATTTAATAAAATTTGGTCTAATCAGTCCTTTTACGAGGTGTCTATACATGCTAGGACATATTTTGGTAAAATGATATCTACCTTCTAAATCATAAAAGTTAAGCTCTATCAATTCTATTTCGGCCATATCGGCTTGTTTCTTTATGAAGTTTATTTGAAGACAACCTTAGTTTCTATGGTAAAACATGTAGATAAAGTTCAATTTCATAATGTTTCTTAAAATGACACTCTTATTAAACATCAATACATACTTAAGTAATGAATTGTTTCGGACTCCACGCGTACTTTGAGAAGCTCAATTGTGTTCATACCCCGATAATGACATCAACTCCTCAATTCATTACTTATATTTACACCAATAGTTCATTATTTCATTCAAGAATGTTAAAAAAATACTTCATTTCATTTAAGAAAACCTTTCAGTAACCCGAACTTACACGTTCGGTAAATAGAAAGACCCAAATGTAACCGGAAACATTTTTTTCAAATGACGCCACAATAACGTGGGAAAAGATCAACCACTTGAAATAACTTATAAACGTAAATTGAAACACATATGGTAACAAGACATTTTAAATATAATAAATGAACACATGCTAAAATGTTGATTACTATTTTGCGGGTATACCGGACCTGCTGACACAATACAGACAATAACAAGATCAATAGTCTTTATGTAAATTGTTATGCGATGAATTGCCATCCGAACCTATCTGAAGATGTTTTGTTCATCGATTGATAAACGCAATTGCCGAAAGGCAGTTCATTTAAGGAATGTAAGTTGAGGTGTAAATATACATGTATAACAAACATACATTGACTGATAAACCTTTAACAACTTAGTAAATAATGCATTTATAGAAACTATGTATTACTGATAACAAGATTGTAAACGTCTATATTGTAATTAGCAGAAGGCTCAAAAATATTAAATGATTGGTGAATGCTAAAAGATTTACTGCGGTTATTCAGGTATCATAAGGTAGAAATACCGTGTTTAGTGCTCATTTCTTTCAAATTAAACTTGGTATCCTTCATAAAAACAATTGTTTTCGACATGTATTAATCTTCTTTAGAATATTAAAACAATATTAGTAATTGTGGTATATCTTATTTTGGAGTAAGAGTGCACCTTAAATGTATTTATATGTACATAGAGTATTACTATGTTTGCGTTTCCCTTCATACCATGATTGCTGGACAACGTTTTGGAACCATACCTATCTTTTTTACCTTATTGGCACAGTTGTGACGATTATCAAGACTGTTTTAAATGTCATTATGCAATTTATTTGTAATAATGTTGTCGGTAGAAACAGTTTTTTTAACCATTTTCTTATTATCCTAGCATATCGATTGAAGTATAGTTGGTATCTACCTATTTCACCGTAAACGTTCATGTTGCATTCACCAGTTTTAACACTACTTATGTATACATTTTAAACACTAACAAAAGCGTCCAACAATTGTCAACAACGCTAGGCTAAAATTGTAATGTTTTGCAACGTATTAGTTATAATTCTTTGAAAAGGAGCATTGAGACCTTCCTTTCCCTTACCCCTTGTCTCCTTTTCCAATAGTAAGCATGTACAAAAATTTAGCTATTTTGTAAGTCATCTACAGTTATGCCAAAAACTACCAAATTGTCGGCAAAACAAATCAGTATATAACAGATGTATCATGTAATTTAAGTCCGCTTTCAGGATTATCTTCTAAAAAAGTTCAAGATCGTCAATGAAAAGGGCAAATTAAATTGGGGACATGAATTCCCACTGTTTGTTGTCGACAGCACAATCGGAGTAATCAAACAACGCGCCGCTACATTTTTACACATGGTTTGAAATAGGAATATATATTTTACACAATTCTAAGCATTTTTCCATCCGCCACACCAGAATGTAAGCTAATCTGTAAAACAGCTTAATAATGTTTTTCTGCATTGATTATTTAGATTGCATTGGTTGTTATTTTTGTGTACTCTGATAAGCAATAATGCCTTTAGATCTCACCGAGGGAAAGTGTTTTGAATTTAGAAAAGCAAATATATATTATATAAAATAAAATCAACTAGACGTGACGACAGAATATCAACTGCCTGGGTACATTTAGCAATGAAATATTATCATTACCTAACGCTTTTTGAGTTATTTAACGACCCTTTTTAAGTGAAAGGTTTATCTGGTTTCTCGAACCTCCAATAATTATTGAAAATACAATGGTCATTGCTTAAATCACTTGCTGTCTGTTTTTCAGCTGAAGGTATATACTTGTTCAATGATGAAAATATATTTGTAGAAATCATCGATCGAAATATTGCTATTTGTATAAGATCTAATCCCTAATGTCTCAACTTTCAATTTATTTTAATTAAGTGTTAATGTTCACTCTACGTTTACACTTCATCACATGCATGTAAACTATTTTATATTATAATACTATTAAGGTAGCACACCCCTAATGAAAACCTCAACTTGAAACTCTTCAATTTTAATACTTTCACCTATGTTGTTAAGCACAGGACTACCAATCTTTTGAGGGTTTCAAGGTAGGTTCGAATCCAGCCAGAAGCAAAAAAAAAATGTACATAGTGGTTTATGTTTTTCAAAGGCTAGTAATTCCAAATAGGTTTATACGAAGAATATCTTTTAAACAGTCGGAAAAACGGAAATCAAAAGGGCTACCTTTTAAAAAAATCCAGCATATTTCTCATATGAGGCGAGTTTTGGCAGCCAATGAAAATTGACCATTTCTTAAAACCTATATTAAGCGGGTTTTGTAGCCAGTCAAAACGGAGGAAACTCATAATTATTGGCCGAGTTTGGTTGATTTTGGCCGAGTTTTGGCATATATTGTCGTCAATTGCCTGTCATTGGTACCCCGATTGTCCTCGTATCGCGTCAAATACAATTAATATATAATTCATTTCCTGTACAATGATTTGGCATTTCGACACTTTCGGTCAAACCATTCGGAATTTTTAAAATGAAAATGTCGTGGGCGCTTCGAGATATATGCACGGTTATTATTACGAAATAATTGGTCGGCAGCGTCCCATATCATACTTATAAAATCATAAACAGTTTTTACAATCCTTCCAAAACCATGTACATAATTGTAACTCATTAGTCAATCAGCTTGCCAAAGGACACGGTGAAATTCATAAGGAATATGGCTGGGTTGGAGGTAGGCTTTTTAACCTCGCCTTCGAGTTAAAACCATTCGACCAGCATTATCAATGCATCGTCCCATTGGACTGATGGCCTTTTATACGCTCGGTACACCAGAGTGTAGGACAATAAAATTGTTTGTGATCGACTTGAAAGACAAAACGTAAGAAAACAATGAAAGGGGAATTCAGTAATCCGAAAGAAACTGCGCCAACTTTGTGTCCATGTGTATCTAAATGACAGTTGGGTTGTTTTTTCATTATTTTACAAAAATATTACTTCGACTTGTTCAATAAAAGGATGACCTGATTTGGAAATAATCCAATCATGGATGGTTTTTCGAAGACCGTTATTAAAAATCGGTAATCGATTAGAAAGAATGCATCCGATAGGGGCTTATCAATCTCCGCGAACACTCATCCCGAAAACTAGATAATAAAAAGGCTCCGAAACAATTAATTTAGAAAGAAATTTCCGATTGCAATTCATTTAAAATTGACGGTTCTTAGATCTGCGCATTAATGAACCGTTAAGTTTGTCTAAGATTTAATCTCAGAGATCCAAACAATATACTAACAATTCGTAAGACGAATACTTCAACAAATGTTTTTTAACGAAAAAAGAAATCCATCATATACTTATACAAAACGAAGTATTGTTAAATGCTTTAATGGACTTAAGTCATGGGGGATTTCATTTAAAGGAAACAAAAGATGAATCTTTAAGTCGGCACTCGTCCTAATAAGGAATCCTTTTTTTGGAAAAAGGCCTTAATAATCTTTGTTCACATTTACATAATCAATGAAATTACTGGAAAATTACATAATTTAAGTAAAAGGTTTCGAAATCCTGTCTGGATCATATATTCATATCTCTTTAATTACAGCACCTGCATTCACGATTTCAACTTCACGAATTCACGATTTTATCTTCACTATTTCATCTTCACGAATTCACGATTTCACAATTTCAACTTCTCGCATGTCACAACCGGTCTTTCGTAGATACCTGTTTCGACTACTGAGTTTCATTTTACTTATTTTTTTTATTATTTTACAGTGATGTGATTTTTCGATTAAAATTTTCGTTGGCGAATGTGGTGATATGGTTCTTCATTGACCGTGGATTGCCTTCGGCTGATTTTGACATTTTATTAATTATTCTGAATATCAGGTATTAAAATGCCTAACATCATAGAAAACCTATTTAGAATATCCACATGTTCTAAGGCATTACTTAATAGATATTCGTTTATTACAAGCTCCCATGCTCATGGTAATTTGTTAAATGCCCGTTAGAAACATATCTCTTAAAGAAACGCGAAACATCGTTTATCATTCTTTGAAACCTTCTGGAGAAGGACATAAATCATGAACACATGTGATGCTAAATAATGCCTTTCAAGCGCCTTATTGGAACAAAATCAACATTTTAAACATTTTCGAACAATTTCTGCACTATAACGCCTTTATCGACGAATAGCTTTGCATACCATTTATACATTCTGGATGAAGTATACACACAGTAGATTCGGTTAGATGTCGATTGTTAACTGACAGTAATGACCCAACACCTACTTACACATGTAAATTAGCATTGCAAACATTTACACTTGAGACGAAGGCTACATTTATACATTTATACAATCAGAATACCTTTAATTATTGATACTTAAAAAAATAATACGTGACACATGATCGTCCAAACGAACTTTTGCGTTTCACTTGGTGGGCTATGTCCTGTAATTTGATATAAAAAGTCAAACAAGGTATAGCACCTTCGAAACTGTCTAAGAATATAAGGTTTACTATACATAAGCAAAAACAGACCTATAAGGTATTGAATAATTTCAAGTTAAGTATTTGCTTCCTAAAGTACATCAGTTTCATAATTCGGCGTCATTTTTGTAAACGACTGCATTTTCCATGTATAAATTAGCCGTTTTATTGACTAGCTGTGTACATTTACATACTAGAAAGCTTTGCTTACACCAGTTTCTTGTTATTTCCAGAACGCTCTGTGTAGGGTCATCGGATAATCGAAGGCCGCAAGGAAGTCTTGATTTGTTTTGCAGAGGTAGGTGTTTTACAAATTATAATCAACACTTAGCTTTATGTGTGGCCTCTAGATTATAAGTATATTCCATGGCCGAGAGTGTAAGATAGGATCATTCCAACCCGAGCGTAGTTTTTTTTTGCGGAAACGTGGTTTACCGAGTTTCCACAAAACACCCTGCGCGAGGGTCGGGATGAACCTATCTTACACGAGCGGCTATGTTAGATGCTTTTCTCCCACCTCAGTTTAATTAAATTAAGTAAAAATGTATTTTTTGCCGGAACTATTTTGTGCTTAGTGAAAATAACTGCGTATGGATATGCGATAATTCGTGGTTTTCATGGATATGCGCGCAGTGATTCAGATTATGTTAATAGTCAAATCGGTCTTTAAATAGTTCTAAGGAGAGTGAAGCATTATTTCTTGAAAGGTGCGTGAAAACTGTTTTATGGTGACATTTGAAGCGAGACATAATTAATTAGCGATCTAAATATTGCTACTAGACAAGGTTTCCTTGATGCTACAGACGACAGTCTGGAACAAGGTAGATAATTACAATGTGGTGACCATTAAAAAGGAGTTCCATACGGACATTTTATCTTCGCCCGTGGGCAAGATAAGAATTTCTAGCATGGTTAAATTATTGGATCTACTTATCTGAGGTGGGAGAAAAAGTAGTGTACTTCGCGTTGATTATGTGTTATCCCAGTTAACATGCTGATTATATTGTATAAAGGTTCGGCACATTTACTTCTAGAGAGTAAACAAGCAAATGCAAATGTTGTCGGTGACGTGCAGAGACACACACGACGAAACGACGACGATCGCAACAGTTGACCCTCGAGCTAAAAAGACAATACAAGCTTTCAGTGTTTTTAGATTCGTACACAAACAGTATATAAACTAATTATCATTGATGTCGCGTGGAAACGTCAGTTCGGGATAGGTCACAATGTTGTACCGTTGAGGATCACGTGTTCAAAATGGAACAGCCACCACTATTATTGTAAACTAAAGAGATTGTATGTGTTCGATAAAAACAAACTTTATAAACAACCAATGTTATAAATTGTTTGAAGAAAAAGGAAACATTATGATAAAAAAGATAGTTTGTCTTTTACAGTTATTACAATTATTTGGGCACATTGTTTATGATAATAGGTGTATAATAACTCGTCCTCAGACTCATAGGCTACGGGTATTTTATGTCTGTAGTTTTCCACATAAGTATTGGTTTACGAGCTTTATGACCCGATTCATCAAAGCTCAGGAAAAACGTTTCGGGAGATGTTTTCTTAATTAAAATAAATATTATTTTAATGAATGGGTGAATTTGAAAAGTCATCGACCATTTATTATTTATAACACTCTCAATGATATAATGTAGGAATTGTACGTTACCAAGCAAATACATAGGCTCACACGATAACCCGTGAGCCAATTAAATCGCAGTAATTTTAGTTAAGAAACTTCCGGTTTGAGTTTACCCACTAGAACAACGTGTGGTGAAAGGGGTCCATGGGATTACCGGAAAGCAGAAAAAACGGAGAACACTTCTAGGTCACGAGTTCATTTTTTTGTCTTGATATGTATGTTTGTTATTCATGTCGCAAAAAAGCTAATTAAGCAAATGTTTTCTTGTAATCATATACCCGGCTTGAAATAAAAAAAAAAAATAATCATGTATCTTGTATATTTGAAGGTGAATCTAATTGATTTGAGGTGATATTTACTCAAAAAGAAATGTATAGATATGTATACATACATGTGTGTAAATCTTAGTTTAGTAAGTCCATTGAATTATAAATGATTTAATTTTAAGATTTTTTCTCACATTTGAGTAAGATATCAACAGCACATAGTGTTTAACCTTTTATTAGAGATATGCATTACGATCCAGTGGTGGTCTCTCATCCCCATCTAAAATTGCCGAATTGAACTATTTATATTGATCAATATGGTGTGGATAACTCCCGGATAATCAGATATGAACCGTCAGGGTCAATGTGGTGGTAACCTAAAGATAACCTTCATTTGAAAATCGGTTTCCGATTAATATATGAAAAACGCTTAGTCCTAGAGACCTCGATGGTAGAGATCCATCAAACATGACCAGTACCCTAACTTTTGTTATGTCACTTGGTCAAAGGTCAAGGTCGTGGTGACCTTAATATGAAAATCCGATTTCGTTCAAAACTGAAGAATGCTTATATCCACGTTCCTCAAACTTGGTATCCTGATTTTTTGCATCTGCTTCCTTTTAGTCATCTTTAAAAACCATCCGCGACTTTTTGATGCTTTGCATCAAAATTAGTCTTGTACTCATCTTGCACAGGAAATACATAACATGCATTATGCAGTTAGGTGGTTACCGTTGTGTTTGTGGCAAGTCTATAAACATCTCATCAATAATCGTATAATTACGCAAGGTACTCATGGTCACACTAGTTTATGCTGGGAACGTCCCTCAAGTTCCACTGTAGTTTCTCGTGGGAACAAGCCTAACAACTAAGTTGAAAGGGCGTAAAGCATGTGCATTACAGACCGCACTGCAACAGCCATACTTTGATAGTTTATGATTATAACATAATTATTGTTATATCACAGACGAAGAAAAAGCGTACGATTTTATTAAAATCAATATATCAGATAATACCCGAAATAAAAGATTCATCTCCTTTCGTTCGAGTAAACATGATAATCTATTAACTTGAACGCAGTTGTTTCTGCTGGCCATATTCAATAAGTAATGTCAGTCAACACGATATATGCAGACTTTTTATATTCCATTTGCAGACAAGGATTCGTGAACGAGCGTGACTTCCGCAACGTTTACTGTACGCTTTATCACGCTAGCGACCGACCGAATTTTCTTTCGAGAAACTATATTGTATTGGGCATATTTAGTAACCTTATCTAGATGCGATTAAATTATTAATCACCCTTTAGGTGAACTGAAAGTTTTATAATTGCGTTGTATTCTTGAAAACTATTGGTATAATATACCAAAATAATACGGAGAACCACAAAAAGTAGTTAAGAATTTTTATTTGCTAAACAAATTGAGCATAGCAACAAATCGACAAGGCATACTTTAAAAACAACAAGTTGTTCTGGACAACTGGCTCCTCATGTATCATCGATGTGGTCGTAATTCGTTCAGCGAAAGACCCCTGCAATTCCCTCGGTAGGGCAGTTCCAGATGGTTCTTATTGGAGTTAGCATTTCGTAATTTATTACGGCGACACACATATTGTTTGAAGTAAATGTACACTCCCAAAAAGCACAGCCCGCGCGAGTAATAAATAGTCATCGATGCGTCGTAGAAAGTATTTATGGGGTGTCCTTTATCACGAATACTGCCTTTAGTCAATGTTGCTACCTCAAACGGTGTATGGCAAGTCATGTACACTATAAAAATGAAGAAAATGAAACGCATGATATAAAAGTATGTTTCAAATCTTTGTTTTAAAGTTCCATGCTGCTTTCGAACTATGACACAACACTCCAAAGCGAGTACTGCGCATGGCACAAGGAACAAAATGCACAAATCTAATGTTAGAAATATCATTCTTAAAGAGTCAAATCTACGTGAAAAGAAACATGATTTGCCATACATAATACGTCCAGAGTCGGACAATAATTCATCTGACGTAACTAGCTCACTATCATATATTGTGTAAAACACAACGGCCCATATATTATACGCGGTTGAGAAAAACCAGACCAAGGTGATGAAGAACATGCATCTTCCGGCTGTAATAAATCGCGATGGATGTAGAATATTCAATATTTTCTCTGTGGTCAAAAGAATCACCGTATATGACACTGCTGTCCTGGAAACACATAGAGCGTAATAATAGCTCTTACACAGATACACAGACATGGATTTGTCAAGTGCAAGATGTAGGTTATATGGTATAGCTCCAACTGAACAAATGGAGTCGGCCATTGCGAGTGAGAATATAAAGACGTTTGTTGTTCTTCCAAGCAGTCGACGCTTGCAAATTAGAACCAAAACAGTCACATTGCCAAGCAAATTCAAGCAGCAGATAATAATGTTGGCCACAAACAATGTGTACCTATTTGGTGCGTTCTCATTACTGTCAACACTGCTGTTACTGACAGAATCGTTTAGCGTTGATGTAGGCGCTGTTATCGATGAATTCATCATTAGCATGAAAGCGAGGCGTTCTGTATGGAACACTTAAAAATAATCAGTGTCATTGTTTGATGGATGTATTGTTATTGCTAGTGATTCTACAGCGAGCATCCGGGAAAACCGAAGAAATCCAGTTTAACATGTTTCATTGCCAATCACTCCTTCTCACTCAAAATGCCACATATATTAAGAGAAACTCTGAAATTAAAAACGATGATTTCTTTGAATGCCGATCTGCCTCTAATTTGGAAATATATGAGATCTCATATCCGCGCTGTGCTTTTAATTTCTACGTGAATATACCGAATATTTCTTACAAAGTTTGAAGTCGTGCCATTTGTTAAAGTGTCAGCTGTCGGGGATTGTTCAAACTAGACTTGATACGTAATCAAATATCCCATTATTGGTGCTCTGCACATGTTGTCGTCTGACATTATCTGGTTCCTTCGGGGCTTCATTGCATGGTGTCAAGTTTCTGAAAATAATAAGATATTTATTTTTAAGGCACTTTCTCTTATAAGGTGTTCAGGTGCACATGTTTATGTGTTCACTGACAAATATATCTCAAGTAAATGTAGCCTCAAATGCAATAGCGAGTGATTGTTTTCTTTCATTCGATTTTTGGTCGCAAAATATTTCCTCGAATGTTAACCAAAAGTAATAATCAGGTCACGAATTGTATATATAACAATAAGATAATTTTAAAATACATTTATCTCATATGCACGCAAACACATTTCACGTGTAACCAAAGCCTATGCCATATGCATATAATGATCACTCTTTATAGAAATGTGTTCATGCTTCATACAGACACGGAAACACACACTTATCCTTTTCCCTATCACTAATATAACTGCATGTTTTAAGGGACTAGACATCAGATGGTACGAAAATCGGCAAATACAGTATTTCCTGAAAACAAGAGTAGAATTGTCAATATGAACTAGTACAATGCTGATAACACATCACCTTGCATGCCGATTGTTCCCATTTAAAATAGCGCATAATGGATTCCCAGTTTATAGTGTGTGTATATTTATCATGTGAAAGACACTTAATAAGTTCATATAAATAAACCAACGCTATTTAACTTTACTCGGACTTACGTGTCTAATTTTGTATTTGTACAAGTGCCCTACCATTCGAACCTTTGGCCCACGCAACAAAACAAAAATATATACTTGGACACATAGAATGATATTTAGACGTGTGGACGTCTTTCCGCACACAATACACTAACAAAATGAGCGAAAACATTTTATGTATGGCTTTAATGGTTTTTCCCCACAGCTCAGCTGGATAAACATATGCTAGGTCCATCGGAAAAAGATGTAAGTCAGAGGCAACGATATTAATTACAAATACAAACGCCCTTCGGTTGGCTCTGCATGCTCTTCACATATGGCTGAAGTGACACTTCTAAGTGTTTTTGTCTGGAGTGGATGCGCTACTAAATGGATATTTTTAAATAATTTTAGAAAAATGGTATGTTGGTGACTGTTGATCAAGAATACTGAAGTCAGTGTAACTCATCTAAGCATTACTGTCAGAGAGTAGGACCGGTATACCAGCATGGTGGCTATAGTTAAGAATCCCTCCGACAAACGATTGTAACCTTAGTGAACCTACTTTACTTGACTTCGCCGTATGCAAATTACTGTATGCCATATACCGTATACAAAAGAACCACGAATTTTGGTACTAAACGTTGTTTTTATATATAACGTGGTCCCCATTAGAAGAAAAAATCCTGATCTTGCTTCGAAAATATCAATGTTTTTCATAGGGAATTTACCACTGTAACACAACCACAATTTTACGCTTGAAAATAATGAAAAACCAAAAGTTCATCTAAACAGGCAGCTGTAATGTTTTGAAGGAATGGACCTTCTTTTATTTGGCTCATGTATGATGAAAAATGCTCATAGAAAAGATTGAAAAATAGTATTGCCTTTTCAATGAGTACTCGCGACACAAATAAGCAGTTTACTACAATGTCCACTCTGTCTTACTGCGTACGTTTCCCACATAATTGGTGCAGTATTTCGGATTATTGTTTCCTTATCTACTTACATGGAAAATGCACTAAGAATTGTTAAAAAAAGCTTCTTCTCCTTTTTATTCTATTTCATTCAAGCAAATATTCAATCGGGCATGTGTGAATTTACTGAGTCTTTATATCTCTAGAGCAAAGCAACTATCATAATTATTTTGAAAGTCGTCGAATGGAATAAGGAAACATCTATGTCAAAGTTACCATTCTTTATTTAATTATGTAAACAATATTAACAAACGGACCTTCTTTTGATATTCTTAGACAAATATCTTAAAATCCACTCTAGTGGATATATTATTTAGATTTTGTAGTTGAAATAAATATTTATAAATAATATAATAAAACTAATTAAGTGTTATTATACGCGCAGTTTTTATCATTTCAATTCACCTCGATTCTAAAGTCAACTCAAATCTGATATGGATCTGTTTCGAGTCCGTTTTCCGGGCAAATCCAGTAATATGTCCATTAGGCCATGAGAAGGTGACGCTGGAGCGGATAGTCTCCACCATCTAATGGGTAAGAGGAGGAAAACCTTAAACACTTAATCACTCTCAAAGTTTGAATTTCGTACGGTTTTGATGCACACTATCAGTTTCATTGCGAACAGTTCTCAATAATAGGTTCTGCTTTGGAAAAAAAATGCCAAATGCCTAATGGCCATTTTCAATTCTCAGTCTGCACAAGCTCTTAAGGAAAAGTATTTTTGCCCGAAACGGCATTCTCACGTCCCTCTGGCGTCGAACACTGCATAGGAAATTATCGGCACGTTTAAGGCGAGTGATGCAAGCTGAACTGCAAGTAATAAAACTTGTAATTTATTTGAAAACAAGGCTTAGTGTCTAGACATTAAACCTTAATATTTACACCTCAACTTCCGTTCCTTAAATTAACTGCCTTTCGGCAATTGCGTTCATCAATCGATGAACGCAACACCTTCGGATATGTTCGGATCGTAATTCATTGCATAACAATATACATGAAAGCTATTGATCTTGTTATTGGTTGTATTGTGTCTGCAGGTCCCGTAAAATATAGATCAACATTTTTAAAAGTGTAAGTTTATTATATTTTAAATATATTGGTACCAGAAGTGTTTTAAAGTGATTTCAAGTGGTTGATCTTTTCCCGCATTATTGTGACGTCATTTGAAAAAATGTTTCCGGTTATAGTCGGGTCATTCTATTTACAGAATGGATAAGAACGGATTACTGAAAGGTTTTCTTAAATGAAATGAAGTATTTTTTTAACAATTCTTGAATGAAATAATGAACTATTGGTGTAAATATAAGGAATGAATAGCCGGGCTGATGTCATTATCGGGGATATGAACGCAATCGGGTTGGTCAAAGTACGTGTGGAGTCCTCCGAAGGACTCCACACACATTGACCAACCCAATTGCGTTCATACCCCGATAATGACATCAACCTCGCAATTCATTCCTTAAATAAGACTTACAGCGTCATTGCTGGTAATAAATGGTACTTTTGCACAATTATTGAACAAGACAATTTTACAGTAGAGGGTGTCGTTGTCTGGAGACAGCTGAAGCTAACGGCATGAATCCGAATTCGAAATAGATGTGTAATCAACTATCAAATCGTATTGTCATATATTCATTGCACTATTAAAGTAATTTTTTGGACAATATTCAAATACAAATCTCATTTACGTTTAATCTTTCTTTAAAATGATCTTTATAATAAACAACCAAAGAGACAATCTCAATAAAGAGCATTTGATGAAACTAACGCATGGACAGCTAAACTTTTGCGCTAAAATACAACGTGACTTCACACAAGACGGATGTAGCGGGTCAACAAAGGGCGACCCCCACTTATGTTTTGGCGATCTACAAAAATAGCACGATCTTTTCGGCCTGTGGCCTGGCTGCGTTCGCTTCATTTGCTATTGATCGCCAAAATGAACTCTTACATATACAATGAGCTTAAAGCTCATATTTTTAAAAGACATATTCAACAAGATGTTTAAAATTGTTTTTATATTATTTTGAATTATGATTATATTGAAATGAAACAATCAAACGCCATTCGCATTTTTTTATAATAGTGTATCCGATGTACAATTAATATTATTATTGCATTGAGCCATTGGTAATGAGGATACCTTCTGATGCATGTAGACTCAAAAATGCTGGTACCTTTGCATACTGATAACATTTATGTAAAGGAAATGTTCGATTTTTTATCATGCTTTTAGGTGAATTTTGGTTCTTTATTTTACTTGAAATCAGGCGTGAAGTTTTCAATATGCTAATGTCAAGAAGTCGCGTTTCTTATATTTGTTTTGGTTATTTTTTTTTAAAAAACAAGTTCGTTGTATGACTTTTTCCCCTTTATAAACGTAATATGGCATCCCAAATTCCGGACTGTACCCGATCTACAGTTGAACATGCCCTGGTATATTATACTAACTAGGGATGTCTAGTGACCCCAAACAAGTTTGATATCATTCGAAAGGGTTTCTTTTAATCAAATCAACAATTGATCGTTAAATTTATTAATATTTTCCTGTTGTCAGGTTTTATTCAGAATATATATTGAATCAAATTAACGTAATTGCAATTGTTTTGCCTTGTATCATTTATAATTGATCAGGTCTGTCAGTTCCAGAATAATATTCAATAGCTTTACGATGTCCCATTACGGAATAACAACATCCCCTAACAAGGTGTGTTTCCAGATTGAGTCTATATTTAACGAAACAACATACCTCCGATAATCCCATATTTTTTGACAATTAAGGTACCAAACAATTGCACGTATTGTGTTGACTTAACTTTTTGTTAATTTACATCTTTGCAAGAAATGACCTGAAATTACTGTTGGTATATATAATATCAAAATATGCTGTTTTGTCTGATTGTGTCATTTCCAGAATCACAATTACATTTGTATAAAAATATACACAAAACAATTGCACGTATTGTGTTGTCTTAACTTTTTGTTACATTACAAGAAGTGACCTGAAATTACTGTTGGTACATATCAAATGATGCTGTTTTGTCTGATTGTTTCATTTCCAGAATTAAAATTACATTTGTATAAAAAATATACACAGAAATTAAACTTACAAGCTTCAAATATTTATCCTCTGTTCCAACCTTTTAATCCATCCAAAATGCAACCCACTTTAAATATAACAGAGAGTTCTGTGCCGTGAACAGACGAGAACCCGATACTAGCTACTAACTATTGTATGATCGAAGGAACTAAGTCGCTCTCCTCATCCCTGGTATTAACGTTACAGAAAGAATATCTCCAATATTGCCAGGATCAAAAAACCTTCTTTCTCGTCCAGAGCTATACAAACCTTGCTTGAACTGTATTTAATTCTCATAATTGGTCAGAGAAAATGGGTTTGTTAGTAATATATTGCTCACTTGGCAGTTTGTGTTTATTGCGAATTATGTTAGAAAAAGTATTGCTGGTTGTTATTCGTCGATATACTAAGTCCGTTCTGTTTGGTTGGTTAGTGTTTGATATAACGGCAGGCGTTTCTTAGTCGTAAACTTAAGTTATCACGGCGTCATATTTTCGTTATTTTGCAACAAATTATGTGAATTGAACTTTCAGCTAGTATTAAAAACTAACTTAGAATGAAGGAAATAAATTAACTCAATGTGTTAACATTTGTTACATTAATGCAGATTTTATATTATTAAATTTACGACACAGTAATTTAAATGAAACATCCCCTAAAAGAAACAATGCCATTAAGAAAGAAATACTTTACTCAAAATCGATTTAGAACGTTGAGTTGAACGTTTGTGGAAATAGAGAAATTAACATTACAGGGTAACCACGGTTACCGAATGGTGGCTGAAATAGCGGAGTAATTAAAACTGAAATGATCTGACATATTTCAATATTTGCTAACATCAATTTTAAAACCACTGCTTAAATATAAAAAGATGTTTAACACATGAGACTCTAGTATCACTGAATATTACCTGAATTAGTTGTATAACCATTCACATTAAAACAGTATACATTTTATAGATTCTATGAAAGAAAATTATACAGCAGACTATTGTAATATAATAAATACAATTTGGTCTCAGTTTCCATTTCTCGTTTATCTGGTAGCAAATGGTAAACCATTTCATGCCATTTAATTCTGAACAGAAAGACAGGACCGTTAATATTTTTAAACGCCAATTATTGCCTTACCTCCAGTTTGTTACATTGATATACAAAGAAAAAAATATTTCAATTCTATAAAGTGCAGCCCTCATATACGAAACCATACTGTAAAATTTGACCAGTGAAGATGCTGAATATTACCATCGTGGTAGATATTATAAACAAACAAATACTAATAAACAATAACATAACCTCTGGGCAAAATAACGACATCAAGAGAACAAAAAAACATCAGTTGTAGGAGATATTTACATATATAGTATATTAAACACTGTATCTAACATATTTTATTTTATGAGCAAAAAAACTGATGTTTTACACAAGGCCCAAAGGGCCAAGTCTTCCATGTCTTGCATCAACAAATTTCGTGCACGTCTTTAAAGTGGCTTAAATAGAACAATCTCGTAATTGATTCAAATAAGGCGATCTATAAAGCTATTGCTTTCAAACCCAGGCCGGTTCTAGGTTGCGTTGACAGTATTACACCTACCATAGATGTCTTTTGATCCTTGGTTAAGTAGTTTGTCTCGACTACCCTGAAGACATTAAGCTATTAACGATCACATACCACAACGATGATTAAGTATACCATTTTATCAATAAATGTTTCTCAATGGCCGTAATTGATCTGGTTTCAGTTTTCATGTTTCCTTCTTATGGCTGGTGATATCCGGTCACGTCTGCTGGAAATGCTTGAAATTTTTTCTCAAATATCAGTTTAACTCAATGTTCATTAAACGCGTGAATCGAAAAAAACAGATTAACTTTGGACGCTTTATATGCGTGGCGACAGCTTTGCTATTAGCAACGTAACACAGGTCCATAGGTTCTTGCAGAAGTGTCCTCATAATGTGTTATTAAGAATCAAAATATCATGAATTAAATGCATACAATATAATTTTGATTGTTTTGCGTAAACGATGAAAATATAGTATAATTGCTCGTTAAGAAGATGAATGCTACTTTCGGAGTTTTTTTGTACAAAACGATTTATTAAACAAACCAAATTGACATATATTTCTCGCTATATCACATTATACAAAATAACATTGTATCGAAAGATGTGTATATTATAATAACAGATTTGTTTGCGGTCAAGTGCAACGTGTCTGCGCTACGCAAACGCCACCGTAGACGCCGATAACGCCAATAACGCCAAGGCAAAGACAATATCCCGAATCTTGATTTTGAAAACCAGACGAATCATTAACAATCCAAGGAGAACATTTTAACAGCAATATTGCAAATCTTGAAATCTACCATTGGTACTGCAATATCAGTTCATGAGCTTATTTCCATCTTTATAGGTTTTAAAGCTAAATCGTTTTTATACAAACGGTCTTCGGTGGTATCTTCTATATGGCTGAAATGAACTTCTAAGTGTTTTTGTCTGGAAAAGATGTGTTACTAAATGGATAGTTTGAAATAATCTTACTGTTGATCATGAATAATGAAGTCAGTTTTACTCGTCTAAACATTGCTGTCAGAGGGAGGGACTGGTTAACCGCAGTATGACCCTTCGACACAGATGGACGTTTCTTCTCTTTTATTCTTTTCAATTGACAAACAAACGGCAGTGAATGATTTAAACTTTCATAGTACTCTGGCTTTGCGCTTTGTATTTATTTCCATTTATAAGCATTGCTACGTGCAACATTTAACGTAAATACTTACTTAAAACTATTATTCGCTCTTAATATATAGATCAGAAAATACATGTTATCCAACTTTTCATAGGAAAAAAGAGCTATAGAAAACCCTTTTGATAAGTACGTGAAAAACAAACAGGCAGTTAACTACACTTGTCATGACTAAAGGCATACGTTGTCCTCAGAATTGGTGCAAAATTTCGAATCATTCCTGTTGAACTTAAATTGAAATGAATAAGAAATTGTTCAAAAAGCTTCTTTTTTAATTTCTATTTTATTCAAGCAAATATTCTATCGGAATAAAGAAAATGATCATTTGTTAATTTTACCGGGTCTTTATATCTCTAGAGCAATGCACTTATGGATAATTTATTCTGAAATCGTTGCATGGAATAAGATAGCATATATATCAAAGTTGCCATTATATATTGAATTACGTTAACAATTTGAACAAATTGAATTTTGTTATATTCTTAGACAAATATCATATAATGCGATCTAAAGAATATAATTATCATTTAGATTTTGTTTTTGAAATAAATATTTATATAGTATATAAACAAACTGAATAAGAGCTATATAACGCGCAGGTTTTACCATTTTAATTCAGCTCGATTGTAAAGTCAGATTGTATATGGGTCTGTTTCGAGTCCCTTTTCCGGGCGCAACCAGTAATATGTCCATAGGCCATTAGAAGGTAACAGCGCGGATCGACTTCACCACCTCATGGATGAGAGGAGGAAAACCTTGAACACTTGATCACTCTCAAATTTCTAAGGTTTTGATGAACGCTATCAGGCACCACGATGTCTTGGGATAATGTCAGCTAGGTTCTAAGTATAATATATCATAAGTTTCATTTTGCACAGTTCTCAAAAACAGGTTGTGCTTTTGAAAAAATGCCAAATACCTCATGGCTGTTGTCACTTCTCAGTCTGGGCAAGCTTTTTAGGAAAAGTATTTTTGCCAGAAACGGCACCCGTTTAAAGCGCGTTGATGCAAGCTGAACTACAAGTAATAGAACTTGTATTTTATTTGAAAACAAGGCTTAGCGTCAAGACATTAAACCTGAATAAGGCTTACAGCGTCATTTCTGAAAGTAATGGTACTTTTGCTGTTTTATTGCGCAAAGCACTTCTAAATTAAACGAAATTGGTGTTGCCACATATGTGTAGGCCAATGAAAATCGAGGATTTACCCTATTTACTGTAGCTCCATACCATGCAGAGCAGATTTGACAGTGAATATTAACATTTATTTTCGTAGAGAGTATTTTGTCGATCTATATGATTTGGTAAAGTCGTCTATTTATCATAGATCACTTTGCCCTCTTCGAGAAGTATAGATCTATGACAGTGTTTTTGCAGTGAATTTTGGTTCTTTATCGTAACTGGAATCGGTCGTGAAGCGGCCAGTTTTCAATTTCCGTAGGTCCAAAAATGGCGTTTCTTATTTTTCTTTTTGTTCTTTTTTTAATTTTCGTCGTATCACTTTTTCCCTTTTAAGTGATACAAACCTAATATGTCACCCAAAATTCACATAATTGTGCACCGGACTTTTAATGTATCCGATGTACAGTTCAACATGCCTTGGTAAATAATACTAAATTTGTGATCCCAAACAAGACAAGTTTGATATCTTTCAAAAGGGTACTGCTTTCAGTAAAATCAACAATTGAACGTTAAATATATCAACAATTACCTGTTGCTGTTTCTAATTCAGAATATATATTGAATATTTTAAATATTAACGTAATTGCACTTGTTTTGCCTTGTATCAATAATAATTGCTCAAGTCTGTCAGTTCCAGAATAATATTCAATAGCTTTACGATGTCCCATTACGGAATAACAACATCCCCTATCAAGGTGTGTTTCCAGATTGAGTTTATATTTAACGAAACAACATACCTCCGATAATCCCATATTCCCATAAAATGTTCGTCATTTAAAATACAAAACAATTGCACGTATTGTGTTGTCTTAACTTTTTGTTACATTACAAGAAGTGACCTGAAATTACTGTTGGTTCATATCAAATGATGCTGTTTTGTCTGATTGTTTCATTTCCAGAATTAAAATTACATTTGTATAAAAAATATACACAGAAATTAAACTTACAAGCTTCAAATATTTATCGTCTGTTCCAACCTTTTAATCCATCCAAAATGCAACCCACTTTGAATATAACAGAGAGTTCTGTGCCGTGAACAGACGAGAACCCGATACTAGCTACTAACTATTGTATGATCGAAGGAACTAAGTCGCTCTCCTCATCCCTGGTATTAACGTTAGGCCTCTCGATACTTGTTTTGCAGAAGGAATATCTCCGATATTGCTAGGATCAAAAAACCTCTTTCTCGTCCAGAGTTATACAAACCTTGCTTGCCCTGTATTTTATTCTTATAATTTATCAGTGAAAATGGGTTTGTTAGTAAAATATTGCTCACTTGGCAGTCTGTGTTCATTGCAAATTATGTTAGAAAAAGAATTGCTGGTTGTTATTCGTCGAAATATTACGTACGTGGGTTAGTGTTTTATATAACGGCAGGCGTTTAGTTCATCATCACCATGTATATCTGAGGACATATTATAGTTTTGCCGGAGATAGATGTATCAATACCGAGTGCATAATCGTTTCCCGTTAACTTGGCTTTGCCTCGACGTGCTTAGTAATGAACGTCTATATAATGGTCAATAATTGGCGTTTACTGGTTCCTTGGGCGCGTGCAATAAAGATCTTAGTCGTAAAGGTTAGTTATCTCAGCGCCATATTTTCGTAATTTGAAACAAATTGTGTGAATTGAACTTTCAGCCAGTGTTAAAAATGATCTCAGAATGTAAGAGATAAAAAACGTGTTGTCATTCGTACATTAGTGCAGATTTTATATTATTGAATTTACGACACAGATATTTAAATGAAACATCCCCTAAAAGAAACAATATCATTTAGAAAGAAATACTTTAGTGTCATTTGAATGAGAAAAACACACCCTCAAAATCGATTTTAATAGTTGAGTTTAAAGTTCCTAGAAATAGCGAAATTAACATTACAGGGTTACCACGGTTACTGAATAAAACTGTAATAGAGGAGTGTTTAAAATGAAATGATCTGACAAATCTCAATATATGTGTTACTGAAGTAGCACTGAAGTCGCGGTATAACAAATTGTGTAATAAGAGCTAACATAAATTAGACCACGCTTAATCTAATCCAACCGATCAGCATTCGCTATTTCATTGCTCCATTTCTCATATACACGTTGTGCCATCAGACGTATATATACAACTCCTAGAACACGATTTTCTCGAGGCAAAATGGATCAATTTTGATGAACAGTGAGGCGTGAAACTGTATAAATAGGCAAAGAAAAATAATCTGTAATTTATTCAGGCACCTATTTTTAAAACTTCTTTCATGTTCTAATACTTATCATTGAATATTTTAAAAAACATGTTTTGGTTGAACGAACTTTATACAAACTGGAAACACTATTTCATACTGAAACAATAACTAAAATGGGATGTAAATAAACGAATTCAGTGGTATTTGAGTTTCTAAAAAAGAGTTGTTACCTCGTTTGGTTTAGTTACATATTCAAAAAAAGTTCAATGCGATATACCATTATCATGATTAACATTGTAGTTCATACAGGTCACATTCCTCAATTGTACTGATTAATCCATATCAGTGGTTGTATACCACGTGATAAATTACGTCATATATGCTACGTCGGAAGGCAACATGTTGCTTAAAATCAAGACTTATATCAAAGATAACTTTTCTTTTACTACACCATTTTAAATGCAACAAAGGGCAGTTTATGCCGCTTAAAGGGCCCCGCCTTCGTTTTTTACTGTTTTTTTGATAAGGTATTAGTTTCAAATTTCCAAAATAATGTTTTGACAGTGCTCCGTCAGACGGCCGAATTGTGAAAAGGTTTGTCGAAGTGTTTTAAGAAAATAAACTCTCATTTTAATTGTGGTAAAACGACCGAAGGCGGGGCTTTGTAAGCGGCGAAGACTGCGCTATGTTTCATTTAAAATGGTGAAGAAATAGTGAAGTTATCTTTGTTTAAAGTCTGTAAATACTGTTAACAACGCCTATATAAGAACAATGAAAAACGATCCAATGCCAGTTGAAAATTGATTAATATTGATCGTGGTAAATTTCCTTTAAAAGTGCAATAAGAACAATATTATGACACACGTATAGTTATCAAAACCCTTTCTCGATTCGTTTACGACGAAACTACTATATATATATATAAGAGTAAGAAATGCAACTAAAGTAGTTTTGCCACACCAGGTAAGGTTCGGGCATGGTGTGTTTAGCTCGAAATCATAGGATATTTAGACATCCGGATGATTGCGTAAAATCCTCTTGGCATAAAAAAGTCCAAGGTTGGCGTTCTCAACCCCGACTAGATTGTATCGTCCGATGTATAAATATCAGGTCAACTTTATCCCCGAAAGACCCCCTCCCACTGTACCAACCACTGTGCCATATATATATAATTAATAAATTGACGATTGGTGATTGATATATATATATATATATATATATTATATATATATATTATATATATATATATATATATATATATATATACATGTATACGATAACACTGACTTGTGCATTAGACTGTTCTCATTTAAGATATTTTTTACTTATCTCTGTTAGCACACACTAGCGTTGGTAACTAGTTCAATGGCGATAATTATACATCCAATCAACAGTAAATAATACTGAAAAAACATACATCTTCTCCACATTTATTCTCTAACCATTGAAAATTCTTGATTGAGCCAGAACAAAATACGCATTGTTTTCGGTATACAAAGTTAAATGGTATTTGGATTTTATGAGTCTTTAGATTGAAGACAACAATCAAACCTCTTTGCTGTAGTTCACGTGGTCTAAGTCGGATAGACACCTGTATATATGTCATAGATACGTCCATTCGTTGTCTATCCTATACATTTAATACCACTGCTTTAATGTAAAAATATATTTTACACATGACACTTTAATAGCATTGAATATCACAAATCAAATCATGAATGAGTTGGCGCTATACATCGCGGGCGTGTGTTAAATGTCTTGTGTACACACCTGTCGATTTATTTTGACTAAGGACAAATTGGATTTCTTTTTACATTTAAACATTAAGCGCATAGCCGTATAGATTATAGGGAAGAAAGTTATACGACAACATTTTCAAATACAATACATATAATTGATCCTAGTTTCAATATCTCGTTTATATGATAGCAAATGGTGAACTTGTTGAGGCTCCTTCATTCTTAACGGGAAGTTACGTCTTAAAGTACATCTGAAAGAAGTTTGCCGATTTTGAAACACATGTACAGACCAACGAAGAAAGACATACCTTTTTATCACATAATGCATCTAAACCAAACGACTGAACCGTTAATAATGCAAGACGCCGAATAATGTCTAACTCCATTTTAGAATGATAAACAGTTATCATCGTTGTTTTATAAGCACAACCCTGATATACGATAACATACAGTATAAATTGACGATTGGTGATGCTGAATATTACCAGCGGCGCGGTCGATATAGCAAACAAATAATAATAAACAATGACACAAATTCTGCGCAAAGTAACGACGTCAAAAGTACTTCAAAAACATTATGTACAGGAGGTATTTGCATATATATATATATATTAAAAATGTACCGTTTTAAAAGCAAGTTGACTTATGTGTTTTGACGCAGCGTTTGGATTGAACAAAATTTGAATACTGATTAATAACACTTTTCTTTCAATATATTATATGAAGCAATATTAGCCGGACTGCTATACCGATAATCTACAAACTTAAAATGTTTCAACTCAAATTACCCTCATTCGATTTTTGATAACCAATTCATAGTCACACTTAATTCTACTCAGTCGCGTCTTTCATGTCGTGCAAAAATGTTTGTCTTGCACGTATTTAAGTATTTTAGAAACATCTTGTAATTGATTCAAATAATGCGATCTATAAAAGTATCTCTTTCCACAACAGGCCGTTTTAGGTTGCGTTGACAGTATTGCACCTACCATAGATGTCAATGAGGAGTCTCAGTCAAATCGAGACTGCTTATTTCCCGTAATGCCTTCATTGTGCATTTACCACGTAAGTTTTTATTGATGATTGTTCCTTGTTTATGTACTTTGTCTTGACTTCCCTGAAGACAATAAGCTGTTTGCGATCATATGTCTCAATGGCGCTTTAACATATCCCTCTTTTTTCAATGATTTTTTTCTCAATGGCCGTAATTGACCTGGGTTCAGTTTCTTATTCTTCCTTCTAATGGCTGGCGGTATCCGGTCACGTCAGCAGGAAAAGCCTTGGAATTATTTTCTCAAATACCAGTGTAATTCGCTGTTCATTAAAAGCGTGAATGGAACACAAGAACAGATTAACATGGGATGCTTTATATGCGTGGCGGACACTTTGCTATTGCTCGTGTTACAATAGAACAAAACATTCGTACATTCGTGTCCTGATAACATGTTATTTAGAATTAAAGTAACTTAAAATAAATGCGTTCAATATAATTTCGATTAGTTTGCGTAAACGCTTGTATTAGATTTTTTAATTGGCGGTAACGGTAATTGCAGCATTGGCAACGTCGAAGGATCGGCTTACAATAGGCTTGGTTTGTATTAAATTGTTTATTGACAGTAATGGTAGCTGCAGCACTGTCAACGCCCAAGCACCGGCTTACTGCAGGCTCGGTTTGTATGAGAGTGTTAGAAGCAATGGTAGGGGCAGCACTGTCAACGCCCAAGCACCGGCTTACTGCAGGCTCGGTTTGTATGAGAGTGTTAGAAGCAATGGTAGGGGCACCATTGTCAACGCCCAAGCACCGGCTTACTGCAGGGTCGGTTTGTATGAGAGAGTTAGAAGCAATGGTAGGGGCACCACTGTCCACGTCTAACCATCGGTTTACTGCAGGCTCGGTTTGTATGAGAGTGTTTGTAGCAATGGTAGGGGCACCACTGTCAACGTCCAAGGACCGGCTTACTGCAGGCTCGGTTTGTATGAGAGTGTTTGTAGCAATGGTAGGGGCACCACTGTCAACGTCCAAGTACCGGCTTACTGCAGGCTCGGTTTGTATGAGAGTGTTTGTAGCAATGGTAGGGGCACCACTGTCAACGTCCAAGGACCGGCTTACTGCAGGCTTGGTTTGTATGAGAGTGTTTGTAGCAATGGTAGGGGCACCACTGTCAACGTCCAAGGACCGGCTTACTGCAGGCTCGGTTTGTATGAGAGTGTTTGTAGCAATGGTAGGGGCACCACTGTCAACGTCCAAGGACCGGCTTACTGCATGCTCGGTTTGTATGAGAGTGTTTGTAGCAATGGTAGGGGCACCACTGTCCACGTCTAAGCACCGGCTCACTGCAGGCTCGGTTTGTATGAGCGTGTTTGTAGCAATGGTAGGGGCACCACTGTCCACGTCTAAGCACCGGCTTACTGCAGGCTCGGTTTGTATGAGAGTGTTAGAAGCAATGGTAGGGGCACCACTGTCCACGTCTAACCATCGGCTTACTGCAGGTTCGGTTTGTATGAGAGTGTTTGTAGCAATGGTAGGGGCACCACTATCAACGTCCAAGGACCGGCTTACTGCAGGCTCGGTTTGTATGAGAGTGTTTGTAGCAATGGTAGGGGCACCACTGTCAACGTCCAAGGACCGGCTTACTGCATGCTCGGTTTGTATGAGGGGGGTTGTAGCAATGGTAGGGGCACCACTGTCCACGTCCAAGGACCGGCTTACTGCAGGCTCGGTTTGTATGAGAGTGTTTGTAGCAATGGTAGGGGCACCACTGTCAACGTCCAAGGACCGGCTTACTGCAGGCTCGGTTTGTATGAGAGTGTTTGTAGCAATGGTAGGGGCACCACTGTCAACGTCCAAGGACCGGCTTACTGCATGCTCGGTTTGTATGAGAGTGTTTGTAGCAATGGTAGGGGCACCACTGTCAACGTCCAAGGACCGGCTTACTGCAGGCTCGGTTTGTTTGACAGTGTTTGTAGCAATGGTAGGGGCACCACTGTCCACGTCTAAGCACCGGCTTACTGCAGGCTCGGTTTGTATGAGGGGGGTTGTAGCAATGGTAGGGGCACCACTATCAACGTCCAAGGACCGGCTTACTGCAGGCTCGGTTTGTTTGACAGTGTTTGTAGCAATGGTAGGGGCACCACTGTCAACGTCCAAGGACCGGCTTACTGCAGGCTCGGTTTGTTTGACAGTGTTTGTAGCAATGGTTGGGGCACCACTGTCAACGTCCAAGGACCGGCTTACTGCAGGCTCGGTTTGTTTGACAGTGTTTGTAGCAATGGTAGGGGCACCACTGTCAACGTCCAAGGACCGGCTTACTGCAGGCTCGGTTGGTATGAGAGTGTTTGTAGAAATGGTAGGGGCACCACTATCAACGTCCAAGGACCGGCTAACTGCAGGCTCGGTTTGTTTGACAGTGTTTGTAGCAATGGTAGGGGCACCACTGTCCACGTCTAAGCACCGGCTTACTGCAGGCTCGGTTTGTATGAGAGGGGTTGTAGCAATGGTAGGGGCACCACTGTCCACGTCTAAGCACCGGCTTACTGCAGGCTCGGTTTGTATGAGGGGGGTTGTAGCAATGGTAGGGGCACTACTGTCCACGTCTAAGCACCGGCTTACTGCAGGCTCGGTTTGTATGAGGGGGGTTGTAGCAATGGTAGGGGCACCACTGTCCACGTCTAAGCACCGGCTTCCTGCAGGCTCGGTTTGTATGAGGGGGGTTGTAGCAATGGTAGGGGCACCACTGTTAACGTCCAAGGACCGGCTTACTGCAGGCTCGGTTTGTTTGAGGGGGGTTGTAGCAATGGTAGGGGCACCACTGTCCACGTCTAAGCACCGGCCTACTGCAGGCTCGGTTTGTATGAAATTGTTTATTGACAGCAATGGTCAGTGAATCACTGACAACGTCCAAGCACCGACTTACAGCAAACTCGGTTTAATAAAGAATATGCATTGTCATCTGATGTAAGTGCAACAATGTCAACGTCGTCTAAGAACTTGCTTATATGGAAGAGGTTATTTGGCAGATAATGCTTGCTTCTTTATGACATTGCTCATCTTTATTTGCTATTGATTTATTCTAAATGCTAAGTGCCTACATGCAAATTGGTGCTTTTTTGCAAATGAATATCGAATTTGTCGAAGTGTACAATGTTTAGTTATCTTCAATGTATTGCTTAGTACATACGTGTTAGTGGTAAGTTTAGTAAATAAAGTGTTTATTTTACTTGACTACTGTGTTTATCAAAAAATTCAAAATACACAACTTTTGCTACTTCTACTACTACTACTTATATATATAAGACCATTAAAAATAACTTAACTAAACACCAATAGAAAAAAAAGGAATTCCCCGACTTTGTTGCATGTAAAATGACTCTAGTCTACATCTATATTATGAATTTCCGAAAAAAGATTTCAGTTTTTTCACTTCATATCATTTTTGTGACGTAGCTAGTATGTGTTGTCTATAATGTATTGATGACTTTGTACATAATGCATGGCTTAAAAATAAATTCATATCTCTTTATTTCAAATTCTCATTTCAATATACACAGGACAATCTGAGATTAAAATTTAAATACCATACCTACAAAAGCTGGTAAATAAAACCCTTCTTGGAACATAATTGGTTATTCTGTTATTTCAAACCTTTAAATGACACATAATTAAATTGTTATAACTAGATCATATCTTATGGAAATAACAGCTCAATCATTTAAACACATTATAGCTGATTACTTTTTCAGTAGAAGTAGATCGTAAAAAATAAATAATAGACTTAATTAAATGTAGAGTGTTAACATGAACTTTGTAAATCTAAGTTTAAAATGATTGCCAGTGAAATGAACTATGGCATGAATAATTCAGATTCCCAACAGTAAATTCATTAAGTTTAACCGTTAAATTGAATTACAACGCGATCTTGCAGCGTTGTTAATTGTAAAGATTTCTGACATTGTAAACCGTCCATATACGTCCATATACATCCGAATGGAAATGTCCAGGGCTTTACTTAAATATAGGGCTGACGCTGGTTTTCGTGGGACTGGCTGACTTATACATTATTAAATAGTCAATTCTCCAAGTATAGATCTATCCACTATTAATCTAAAATCATTAGTCTCCAAAACAGGTTATATTAATGAATATGTAGAATGCAGTCTTCTAGACTGACTCTGTTAGTGAGGTCAGTTCTTACTTATTTCATCCAAATATGTAAAGAGCAACTTTTTTTAGTGCTATTTAGTGGTTTTCCAATACAATATCGCAGACAATAGTTTGTTCAACGATGCAGTCTTTTTCATCCTTTTTTTTTGATAAATATATATATATATATGTTTCAATTGTTTATTGTACCATGGTGGAGAGTATTTGGTTTGTTTAGGATATGCATTAACAAGAAAAGTTTGTAACGCAAGCCGGTATAGAACGCTTCCCTTGTTGACATGGATACACAACAGTTACGTCATCCGCTACCCTCCTGCTGGGCTTAAACAAATCTTATTCGGATAATTCAAATACAACTGTACAAAATTTGCGTAAGCTTTATCTATAAGAGTGTAAACATTTAACAGTACGAGCTCCTACTTAACTACATCAACTTGTCAAGTCTTTGCAATACATGGTCCTGTGTGATTTAAACTCACCAGGCAACATGACTTTTTATGTCCAAATATTTGCATCTATCCTATCTGAAATCTTATATTTTAAATTAGTAATTGTGTCTGGCTTCTACATTTTCCAGAGCAATAGAAATGTCAGAAGAAAATGCATATCGTAAGATGTATACGAATTTCATAGTTGATGTGTTTCCATCGTGCAGACACATATTTCAAGACTTTCCTGGAATCCATGTAATGCTTCTTTACCCTGCTCCTGATATATGCATTAATATTTTTAAATGCGGTCCGGTGCCTGCGACGTCTAAATTCAGTGTTGACAATATATTGTGAATATTAACCAAGTATTTGGTCGGCCTTTTTTGGCATTTCACAATGACTTTTTACGAGAAAATGCGAATCTGTCCCCACTGGGAAAACCACGTTAATATATACCGTTTCTTTATAAAGGATACGTGCACTGACAATGGTTCAATTGTACACCTCTTTCTATTCTTTTGACTGCTTCCATGCGTCGCCACGCATTTATGGCAAATAGTTTAACGTCAAATCGCACGTGTCACTTGTGTTTCTGTATTTGAGATGTTGGTGAATCCATGTCCACGCTAACGCCTCCACCAATGCGATGGCCGGGCGGATTCTTATTTAACTTCCGATGAAAAACAATCGCAAAATATATAAAGTCATACATTGGTTTTATTAGTTGAGTTGGTCAATGGCTCCGCATGCGCAGTGGTTAGTTTAAAGGTATTTTCTCGAAACACTAAGATAGTTATTATCTATTTCGGGTCATATTTTTGGCGCGGGAACTGCGCACTTAATGGTTTAGAAGACCAAAATAAAGCAGTTACTATTATTGATCACCTCGAACAGGCAATTCTTGTTTGTTTTTTACTTCAGTTGTTCTGTAATATGCGTAGGCATAAAGGCATACACAATCCCGCAATTATGATATCGAGTGTCTTATACATTGTTTAATGCTTTGTGGGTCAATTGGCTGTCTATAGTTCTTGTACAAAACGCAAATTGATGTAACATTAGAGTACCCCGTATTTTCATCAGTTTCGAATCACTAGTATTTTGTAGGGAAATGAATTTAACTTTATGGCATGAGACTGTTATCGCCCTTTTAAAGATTGTACTCTGATCACTTCTATTGAGAAGAAAAAGGAGATCGAATTTTTCTAGATCAGAATGTTGCTTAATCATGTGTTGAGGATTGTCAGAAATATACCGCCGTCGCCAACGGTTTATCGTCCATTTATCGTGACTTTATTAGGTCAACGGTTGGTTGTGTTGCATCCGTTTTGTAGGCCGGACACGTTTGCCGGCAAAGGGTCGAGTTATATAGCCCCTCTGCACATATGGATGTTTAGCTTTAGAACTCATATGTATATGATACATGGGACCATTAAACATTTAAGTGTTCCTCTCCTCGTTAGTTTAACTGAAACACAATTAGCTCTTTGCTTTGACGAGCTCTGCCTCGATTTCTTTCCGTCAAGGATTTTCACATGGATGATATCATTAAATTTCGTATTTTACCGACCGAACCAACAAGTCGCCTTAAATAATTGATTAACTATTAATATGATTATATCTGTACATAGTATGTGTGACACGTACATGCCAAGCCAGTAAACTATAGTAAACACATATGGAGGCCTAGATGGGTTCACCATTCACCAAACTGATTCCCCAGCTGCAATTCTTCTTTTAGATTTACATTTGTCACCCCGCCTATACGGGTACATGATGGTTTGGCCTCGTCACTTGGGAACGAGGCGTGGCCAAGCCATCATTATTTTCACGGTAAAGACATGAAAAGGTTTTTCAATTGATTTCAGATGCCAAAGAGGGAAATTAAGCGCATCCGGTTGATGGGGTATACGCCTGAGATAATCTGAAGCCAAAATCCTCCATCAACTTGTTGGATAGTGTTAGTTTATGATATGTTATATTAACTGTTGTCATTAGCGTTCCAATTATATGTTAAAGGAGATTTGAAGCGATTTTTCGCGCATTACTGTAACGTCATATGCTCAACTGTTTCCGATTACGATTGGCTAGTTCTATTAACAGGGATGTGTGAAAAAAATACCGTAGGGACATCTTAAATGAAATCAAGTATATTTCTTGAAAGAAGTAATTAACCACTGATCTAAATATAAGTAATAAATTGCGTGACTGAAGTCATAATCGGGTATTTACACACATACACCGATAATGACATCAATCACGCAATTTACTCCTTAAAATAACGTCAAAATATCAACAGTATTTCAACACTTTACCATAACTTCGAAATCATTTGAACTTTGAAATATATGTTTCTTCGACGTAGTAGGCATTATTTAACCTTTACTTAAGACTTAAGTAATATGCAACCATGTATATTTGATTTAATTGTGTTTGTGAAATTAAAGACATGTAAAGGAAGAGTGTCAGTGATTCGGACAAAACAAATCCGGATAGACTTGTTGTGGAATTTTCAATTTACAGTAACAATGTAAGTTTTCATAAAAGAATGGATTCAATTTGATAGTAAATCTGCTGATCGTTGTCATTCCAAAATGTGATCGGAATACAACTGGGGTTAGATAGTTTAAATTTATTGGCGCCGCACTGAAGTGCGCGCCTATTATAGAATAGGAATTTATTTTAGTTAGTGGTAGGAGCGGTTTTTAAGTTGGTTGACAGTTGGGTATACTGTTATTTTATAATGATTAAAAAATGCAAATGGGTGGCGATTGCATGGGTGTTAAAAATGCTATTTATGGTTAAATAGATAGTCTTCAATTTTTCTTCAAAACATTATTTCGGAAGAACGACAAATAAGTTTAATAACTGTTCCCGATTCGTTTACGTTTTCCGATTGGTTACCTGAAATATCTGAAATATCATGTGCCGGAAATGTAAAATGTGTGGACCGGTAATTATGTGAATGAGAATAATTATGTTTTATGTTGTTTTGTTATGTTTACTGCATTGATAAACCATGAGGTAATCTTTTTTCTTTAATCTAATCGATATTGGAATTAAATGTTCACCTAACTTTATTTGTTAATGTGTTGAAGGTGACAATAGTAAAATTTTATTACGATTGTCCCCGAGCTGTAACACATACCGGATGTTGCTATTTTTAGAACCAGAAGGTATTTCCCTGCTATTCATAGGTCAATAATGGAATTTCTACATCGTAGTAGTTGGAAACTCGCGTGGTTTTTCTCATGAATATACGTTTAAAATAAGAAAACACTAAAAGTGCACACTGATAGTTGATTACGATACACCTAACAATTTGAGTCATTACAGTAATACAAGGATTATAAGTGAATTATACGCGTAAGAGAAGATTTTCTGTCGAAAAAACGAATGTCAACAATCAGCATGGAACTGGGATATTCGTATCAAAGGGCTATGTATGTAAGTGTCCTTGAGTAGTTTTATACGTTGATGTGTTCAAAATGTTTGTTTTTTAATTTATCTTTGGAATTCTTAAATCATTTTTATTTGCTAAATGTTAAGACAGCGTGTTTTTAAATACATGTATTATAATTATATACCTCCTGAAAGTTAAAAACTCGGCCCATTTCCCCGGCTATCCCCGGCATAATCCCGGACCTGGGGGGCCATGGTTACAATTGACTGGTGCATTATGTACATGTTACATATTTTTAAATGTACTTATGCACATTATTTATGTATATGATATGAGTATGTAATCTTTTTTTTAATTGTTTTATCTTAGAAAAATATTAGACTTAAAATTTTGTTTAAAAATGATGTGTTTTGGTATGTGACCTATTTTTAACATACCCTAATACATGAACATACCCATTATTTGTTTACAAACTGCATATTTTCAAAATAAACCTGTAAGAAAAGACGTTCATGGTTTCGGCCACGACAGCTTTGACACTAGCGACATTCATTTGCTTGGTGTAGGTCTCGTTAAAACCTCGTACTGTTGTGAATCATTATCAACCATATGCACAACAACAACACATTTGTGCCTACCAACCCTTACTCTTGCTAAAACAGATATTAGTGCAGAATGTATAATTAATACATGTGCATTTGTCTTTCACGGTTGTAGTTTCTGCCGGTTGATAATCAGAAGTCTAATTTCTTTCAGGTAAGAAAATGACTGAATATTACTAAGTCAACAAATTGGGGTTATGTAGAATTCCAGCCTGCATTAAATACTATGTTGGATCATTGAGACAGATTTTATTGATAAATTTAGTAATTTTCTTTATATATTACCTACATGTATGTATCAGCTTGTTGTTGTTTTTTTAAATAATGTCGAGAAATATTAAACTTATTCTATTTTGTATATATGTATGGCAGTATTATTATCTATACTAATAAGTTAGAAAGGCTTTAAAGTACATTTTTTTCCTTTACAGCACTAAATATTCTAGATGGGTAAAGCACCTGAAGGGGCATGAAAACCAAATCAGCATTGACTCAGCATTGAGTAATTATCTTTTGTGCACACACTACAAGTACAAACGCATGAGAACAGACCAAACTTCAAATGTTGAAGAGTGAAGACTTATTGTGAAAAATTCTAAATGTAAGAACACCAATGACAAAATAAAACAAATAGACATCGATTACCTACAGAGACTGTTTACATGTTATAATATTAAAGAGACAAATAAGTTGAGAACTTTCACTCTGACATTTTTGGAGGGGCATTACCGTCTACATGTACATAGTGTTCTTGTTTCTTTACATATTTTAATTTGAAAGTACATTCATTGTTTTTAAATCTGAATTCTGAGTTAGTATCATACGTAAAATTCATTTATTTGAATGATTACATTTTATGAATAAGTCCAATAAAGCTTTATCAATTTTTACAAGAAAAGGGTTGATTTTTAAGCATTTTATTAGCTATAAAAATGTATGGTTACATGACATTATGTATATTTTCTTCAAATTTGAACGGTAAACTATCATAAATTGTCTCTTAAATTGTTCATTAGACATCATAGAAAATATTTAAAAAGATTTCAGCAGGTTGTCTTATTATTAATTATTTTTTATGAATTTATAAAACTGCATTATATTTTCAAACATCGAAATACTGCTCTGTTCAGAAGACTCACAAGATCAATCAAAATGATTTTTTTGCATGTGTATCAATAATGCTGTTCGGTTGAACTTATGTTTTCTGATAACTGAAATTTATTTCACCAGAAACTGTTGTGTTTATTTCATAAGCTCTGATAATGTGAAAAAAAATCAAATATAGACGAAATATTTACTTGTCGCTCTTTGTAGCCCTTGGAGTTTCGTGTTGGGTGTAATGAAACTTAAATAACTTTTTTAATTCACGGTAAAATATCTTCAAAATGTGGATAAAAGTCCCATAGTGTACCATGATAATAACTATGTTGTCAGTGAAAACTTTTATTAAAGTGTGTATTACTAATACCTTAATTCAGTTTAAATAATTATGGCCTTTAATGATTTTTGTTTTATATAAATTTCCTGTTATATTGAGCTTTTTAATGAAAAGTTCATGAAGGAAAAATGGCCAATTTATTCATGAAGTTCATGAACTAAAGGTTCATGCAGTTCATGAATTATTCATGAAATAGTTCATGAACTTTTTATTAAAAAGTTCATGAAGGAAAAATCGCCAATTTATTCATGAAGTTCATGAACTAAAAGTCATTCAACTAGAGTTCTTGAACCAAATTTCAAGAACTTCATGAACTAAAAGTAACTGAACTAAGTGTTCATCATAAGTGGTCATTTTTCTTTCATGAACTTTTTGCAGCAAATTGATATTATGAATTTCATGAATATTCATCAACAAAATTTCACTATGATCACAACAATTTACTCAATAATTGGAAACTATGAATGTTATGCGATAAACATGTAGAAATGTGATGATCACAACTGTAATAGACTATTATTGGAATGTAAGCAAATTAAATTTGACCATCTTATAAATATTCTTATGAATGTACTTTCAATAGTTATGCAATTGAACACACATTAATTTATAATACTAATTCATTGTAATGGTTTAAGATTTTTCATAATGGTTTAAGAAGTTATAACGAAACAAGACTAATCATTATAAAATATGACAGTTCTATGGTTTTGTCAAGAAGTCGTCCATTTATAACACTTCCACTTTTTGTGAGTATATACACCTAAGACCTTGCCAAATGATGTAATCATTGTAGATGATGATGGTTCTTCTTCTTTAGGGTAGAATGTGTGTAAGTTTCAAATTTATTTAATCACTGCGACTTGCCAAACTTTTCCTGACAGGATCTAGTTTGTGTAAAGCAGTCCCTCACAATACAGGAACAGTTTTTCAATTCTTCTCTAGTTAAGATAGTGTAACTCATATTTTTGAACAGTTTCCAAAATTACATCTGTATCAATGATTCCCACAGCAACTAACATGGAGTTGGTAGATGATTTGATTCTATACTGCAGTGCAGTAATATGTGTCGCCTATGTCCTCCTTTTCTTTCTCAACCGGCAGTTGTCTTCCTCTATTTTAAGTCTGTTTTCCCTGAAAAATATATGAAATTGAATTTAGCTTTTGATGATAAGAAGCAAGTTTAAAATACATAATTAAAGTCTTCTTTCTTTAAATAAGGCCAATTTTAGATTATTTTAACTCTAGAAGATTATAGAATTGATGAGATTTGAAGCTGTTCACATTGAAGTTTCACTATGCAATTGAAACAAAATTAGCTAGTATTAATTGTAGGTACAGGGCGATTCACATTTAAGCCTCAGAGTGATACCAAATGCGATCTACTGTCAAGTTCTTGAGTCATATGACAGTTAAGGGGCATTGCTCTCGTAGTAGAATTGCTATGTTTGAGAGAAATGGGTCCTCCCGGGAAAAACAATAAATAAATGTATGACTTTGTATTAACACTCACTTCTGTCAAATATGTATTTGGTTCCATTGAAATCCACTATGACGCGTTCATGACAAGAAAAAACTTCATAACTTAAAATTATCTTAGCTTATAAACCCTTACCAGTTACTCTAGTCAGTAGTGTCATGAACACGTGAGCATCTGCAGAAATTGTACAGGACATGTTGGTGGGTTGGGGCTCTGTATGTTGGCAACATGATCAGGGTTCAGGCGTATCGGTAACAGGAAAAGTTGACATTCTCACTTTCGCCACATCTATAGCTGAGTAACTCCATAACTGGTTGTGTATTACTCGTCTCCATTGAGTTTGAAATGGACAATTTACTTAAGTGAATATCATAAACAATTATATGTAAGACATGTTTTCTTCTGTTCACTCAATCACCCAAGAACATTGAATGAATGCAGTCACATATATATCACAATTCTAAACTGTCACATATTTTCGTGACTTTTCCGATCAAATGAAAGTATTATACAAGTAAACACATTTCAAAGTGATGAAGCGAAATGACAATAAGTTCTAATGATTTTTTTGTAAGAAAAACATATAATTCATAATAAGAAAAAAACAAATTGACGATTGACATGCTCTTTCCAAAAATTTAAATTTACAGTCAATTGATATTGTCATTGAATAACGTTGTACATTTAGTAAGGAGTCAAAACCAATTTAGTTCAACAATAATTTACAAGTGATAGGTAAAAACTAACCAGTTTGCCATCCTGGTCATTTTAATGACCTACACAGTGAAAGCTTCATCCATTATCGTCTGCAGAACTGAACTTTCGGTTCAATTAAAATGGCGGCTTATTGTTGTCATTCAGCTGTGTTTGCAAATTTTATCAGTGATTCAAGACAACTAATGGATTTTGAACTTCAATTCAATTCAATTCAATTCAATAGTTTATTAGCACAAACATTCAAATTCATCGCCTTTACTTCTGGCAGTAACATTTATTTACATACATGAGAAGAGCATGATATTATAATACACAGATTAATAACACTATTAGGATATTGATAATTCACGTAAAAAAGTAATCATTAACGTGAAATTGCTTGACCATTGGCGTACCTTAATCCTTTACAGAACAATATCTATAAATTGACCACCCTCGCTAATGCGGTCAGGCATGTTTTGACAGTAACGGGTATGTTAGTGATGAAAAGTGATCGTTTTAAGGCCACTGTTCAGAGCATAATTATTATTTGTTTTAGTTCACTGATCAGACTTTAGAAGAAAAAAGAAGAAAAACAACAACAAAAAAACAACAACAAAAATCATTGTTTCAAAGCAAGCAATAATAGCAATATAAGAAAAAAAAGAAATAAAATAAAATAAACATTTATTGGTTTATGATACTTTCTCGTCTTAAAGTTGAAAGATATACATATTTAGCAAGTTTAATTTGTGCACTATTCTGCTCAGCTGACATTAACAATTTAAATTTTTGCATTGTAGGCCAATGACAAAAATATCTAGGTAAGCATTCAATCCGTATGTCTCTGTAAAAAGGACATACAAGCACAAAGTGAAACTCATCTTCGACAACATTCATTTGACAAAATATACATTTACGTTCAGATTGTTCCATATTTCTAAAACGGCCTTCTTCGATTGCAAGTTTGTGAGCTGAGCATCTTAATCTTGTTAGCGAAATACGATGCTTGTCGTTGTTAATACAATGAAGATAATTCTCGTAACCAAACCTACGTTTTATACTACAAAAGTTTTAATTTGGGTGACGTGTCTTATAGAGAAAACCAGTGTTGGCAATACTGATCATGTAATCTTTGTATGACACTGTTTAATTGAAGAACGGAAATGTCATTATTGTTCCATAAATAGCTAAACCCAAACTATTAAGCAATTCCTTTACCTCTAAGATAATGCCCATGGCCCACGAATATTATTATTCACTTGATCCCAATACACTTTGTGTACCAAAGAACCGTGATGCATAGTTACAATTTTGTACCAATATTTCAGAATTCGCTCTTTACGTGCAATATCTAAGGGAAACCTCCCAAGCTCACCATAAACAGAAGCGTTTGTGGTTTGAATTCTCACCTTTAATACCTGTTTAAGAAAGTTTAAATATATTCTTTCCATGTCAGGGGCTTTATGAGAACCCCATATTTCTGCTCCATAATTAAATATAGGCATGATCATGCTGTCAAATAGTTTAAGTTTTTCATTTATCCCCAATGACACAACTACTCTAGAGGATAGAAATCATAGCTATCAATTATCTTACCAGCTATCAGCCAATGTGTTACATTTTCACGCTGTCTAATAGTGGAGATTAAAAACTACTGTTTGGCACATTGACGTCATGGCAAACCAAAGACTCCAGACTTTTGCTTAAACAAAACGTAAGTCAATATTGAAGTTTATAAACCATATAAACGACTATGAATGCCTACAATTATATATCTGTACAGCATGGTCACTAAAACAGAAGTTGTATGAGAAAACTATTTCTTAAGAATCTTGACCAATAAAAAAATATTTCAGAACCAGTTGTTTTGGTTTATTAGAAAATCTTCTTTTGTTTTTCAACACCTTATTAAAACTATTCCTTCAGCCACAAATCACAGATCATCTGTATACGAAGTTGATGAACAAGAAAGGCAAAAACATGACACATTTCCCTCTCAATCCCTGGTGTACCCCGGCCCTAGTGGGGGGTACAATTGTCTGACTGGTGCATTAACAATTAGAAAAGATACTTTTAAATGCAAACTTAAATCTTACTTTGCAGTTCTGCTAAACTTTAATGAAATGTTCAGGAACGTGACAAACAATCTTTCAAAGTTCATGAACCTATTCAAAAGTTCATCAACTTCAAATGTGGTTCATGAACTTTCAGTTAACTGGTCAAAAGTTCATAAACTAATAAATTATCACAATAACAGTTCATGAACTTCAATACTTGGTTCATGAACTTCACAAAAATTATTTCACAGTTCATGAACTTATTTGTAAGTTCATGAACTTTTGGAATAGTTCAAGGACTTTTGTAATAGTTCATGAACTTTTGGAAGAGTTCATGAGAATTTCATGAACCTTTTTCGCAGGGGTTATCACAATTAATATTATTGTTTTGATTTTTCAAAATGGGTTGATAGATGTCAACAACAATGTTTCTAATGAAGGATTTTGAGTTCAATTTGCTAATAAGAACATAAAACATGGTATTTCTGCCTTGTGATACTATAGTAGACCACAGTAAATCTTTTAGCAATCACCAATCATTTAATATTTGTCATGCTTTCTGCTATTATAAACAGGGTCACAAGCTTGTTATCAGTAAACAATATTTCAGTAAATCTATTATTTAGTAAGTAGTTATTGTTTTATCAGTCAATTTGATGTGTGTTATAAATACAATTATATGTATTGATTTCAAATAAGAGTTTCACTTTAAAGATGCTCATTTAAAGATAATGAACAGACACACAAAAACTAGACACATTTGATACTTATTGTATGAATGATAATTGTTTAGGTGACCTCTGATTTGTTTTTGAGATATTCATAAATGGGTGTTATTCTTTGTTGTCTTCAGTTTCTTATACATTTAAGGATTTTTATATTTACTTTTCTGGTATATATTAATTTAATGCAAATGAAAACACACTTTAAAGTAGACACATTTGATACTTATTATATAAATGATTATTGTTTACATGCACTCTGATTTGTTATGAAGATATTCATAAAGGGGTGTTCCTCATGTTATTATACATTTTGGACTTGATTTCGTATTGCTTTTCTGGTATATATTCATTTAATGCACAAAGAAATTATTTTAAGTGTTCAGTATCACTTTCACACATTGTTTACTATTATTTTGTGCATATTTGGCCTATTTATGCTTATATGTGCATTGTTGTATTTCAAAACTATTGTGAAAAATAGAAACAGTATTATTTCTTTCATACATAGTCTGATACAACTTAGTTTGTATGCATTATTTTTAATGTACGTGAAGTTAGCGGCCTAGCGGCCTAGCGGCCTAGCAGCGTGAAGTTAGCGGCCTAGCGGCCTAGCGGCCTAGCGGCCTAGCGGCGTGAAGTTAGCGGCCTGGCGGCCTAGCGGCCTAGCGGCGTGAAGTTGGCGGCCTAGCGGCCTAGCGGCCTGGCGGCCTAATTATTTTTTCTATTTCCAAGCAATTGTTAATGCGTTTTTTTTAAAACAATGATAAATCAAGGTTTTTTATTCATATAGTTACATAGCGGCCTTAAATTGTTATATATTCAGAATATTTTTCTTTACCTTTTATTCTAAAACAATTTTAAATTAACTGTTTTATGCACAAATTATCACTCTGAAGCGTTTTTCAAACTTTTTTCAAAAAAGTCGATCAAGCACTTCAGCGACCTAGAAGCCTGAAATTAGCGGCCTAGCGGCCTAAATTGAATCCTATTTCAAAGCATGTATACATGCATTTTCTTCTAAAACAATAACATTTTAACTGTTTTTATGCACAAATTAACACATTGAAGCGATTATCAACAGTTTTTCTCCAAAAACGTCGATAAAGCAGTCAGCTATTTCAAAGCATTAAACATGCCTGTTCTTCTTAATCAATGATATATTAACTGTTTATATGCACAAATTATCACTCTGAAGCGTTTTTCAACTTTTTTTCAAAAAAGTCGATCGAGCACTTCAGCGGCCTAGCGGCGTGAAGTTAGCGGCCTGGCGGCCTAGCGGCCTAGCGGCCTAAAATGGTATCCTATTTCAAAGCATGAATATATGCATTTTCTTCTAAAACAATGACATATTAACTGTTTTTATGCACAAATTAACACTTTGAAGCTATTAGCGATTATCAATATTTTTTTTTAAAAGCGTCGATAAAGCAGTCAGCTATTTCAAAGCATTAAACATGCCTGATCTTCTAAAACAATGATATACTTACTGTTTTATGCACAAATTATCACTCTAAAGCTTTTTTTTATCTTTTTTCAAAAAAGTTGATCGAGCACTTCAGCGGCCTAGCGGCGTGAAGTTAGCGGCCTGGCGGCCTAGCGGCCTAGCGGCCTAAAATGGTATCCTATTTCAAAGCATGTATACATGCATTTTCTTCTAAAACAATGACATATTAACTGTTTGAATGCACAAATTAACACTTTGAAGCTATTAGCGATAATCAACAATTTTTTTTTCAAAAAAGTCGATTAAGCAGTCAGCTATTTCAAAGCATTAAACATGCCTGATCTTCTTAATCAATGATATATTTACTGTTTATATGCACAAATTATCACTCTGAAGCGTTTTTCAACTTTTTTTCAAAAAAGTCGATCGAGCACTTCAGCGGCCTAGCGGCCTGGCGGCCTAGCGGCCTAGCGGCGTGAAGTTAGCGGCCTGGCGGCCTAGCGGCCTAAAATGGTATCCTATTTCAAAGCATGTATACATGCATTTTCTTCTAAAACAATGACATAATAACTGTTTATATGCACAAATTATCACTCTGAAGCGTTTTTCAACTTTTTTTCAAAAAAGTCGATCGAGCACTTCAGCGGCCTAGCGGCCTAGCGGCGTGAAGTTAGCGGCCTGGCGGCCTAGCGGCCTAAAATGGTTTCCTATTTCAAAGCATGTATACATGCATTTTCTTCTAAAACAAAGACATATTAACTGTTTTTATGCACAAATTAACACTTTGAAGCTATTAGCGATTATCAATATTTTTTTTTTAAAAGCGTCGATAAAGCAGTCAGCTATTTCAAAGCATTAAACATGCCTGATCTTATAAAACAATGATATATTTACTGTTTTATGCACAAATTATCACTCTAAAGCTTTTTTTTATCTTTTTTCAAAAAAGTTGATCGAGCACTTCAGCGGCCTAGCGGCGTGAAGTTAGCGGCCTGGCGGCCTAGCGGCCTAGCGGCCTAAAATGGTATCCTATTTCAAAGCATGTATACATGCATTTTCTTCTAAAACAATGACATATTAACTGTTTGAATGCACAAATTAACACTTTGAAGCTATTAGCGATAATCAACATCTTTTTTTTCAAAAAAGTCGATTAAGCAGTCAGCTATTTCAAAGCATTAAACTTGCCTGATCTTCTTAATCAATGATATATTTACTGTTTATATGCACAAATTATCACTCTGAAGCGTTTTTCAACTTTTTTTCAAAAAAGTCGATCGAGCACTTCAGCGGCCTAGCGGCCTGGCGGCCTAGCGGCCTAGCGGCGTGAAGTTAGCGGCCTGGCGGCCTAGCGGCCTAGCGGCCTAAAATGGTATCCTATTTCAAAGCATGTATACATGCATTTTCTTCTAAAACAATGACATATTAACTGTTTTTATGCACAAATTAACACTTTGAAGCTATTAGCGATTATCAACATTTTTTTTAAAAGCGTCGATAAAGCAGTCAGCTATTTCAAAGCATTAAACATGCCTGTTCTTCTAATACAATGATGTATTTATTGTTTTTTATGCACAAGTTATCACTCTGAAGCGTTTTTCAATTATTTTTCAAAAAAGTTGATCGAGCACTTCAGCGGCCTAGCGGCCTAGCGGCCTAGCGGCGTGAAGTTAGCGGCCTGGCGGCCTAGCGGCCTAAAATGGTTTCCTATTTCAAAGCATGTATACATGCATTTTCTTCTAAAACAATGACATATTAACTGTTTGAATGCACAAATTAACACTTTGAAGCTATTAGCGATAATCAACATATATTTTTTTTCTCAAAAAAGTCGATTAAGCAGTCAGCATACATGCCTATCCTTCTCAAAAATATGTTGATAATCGCCTCAGAGTGATAGTCTGTGCATAAAAACAGTTAACATATCATTTTTTTAGAAGAAAATGCATGTAGTCATGCTTTGAAATAAGATAGCATTTTAGGCCGCCAGGCCGCTAGGCCGCTAGGCCGCTAGGCCGCTAACTTCACGCCGCTAGGCCGCTGAAGTGCTTGATCGACTTTTTTTTAAAAAGTTGAAAAACGCTTCAGAGTGATAAGTTGTGCATAAAAACAATAAATATATCATTGTTTTAGAAGAACATGCATGTTTAATGCTTTGAAATAGATGACTGCTTTATCGACGCTTTTGAAAACAAAAACCTGTTGATAATCGCTAATAGCTTCAAAGTGTTAATTTGTGCATAAAAACAGTTAATATGTCATTGTTTAAGAAGAAAATGCATGTATACATGCTTTGAAATAGGAAACCATTTTAGGCCGCTAGGCCGCCAGGCCGCTAACTTCACGCCGCTAGGCCGCTAGGCCGCTGAAGTGCTCGATCAACTTTATTGAAAAAATAATTAAAAAAAACAAAACACTTACGATTGATAATTTGTGCATAAAACAGTAAATATATCATTGTTTTAGAAGATCAGGCATGTTTAATGCTTTGAAATAGCTGACTGCTTTATCGACGCTTTTAAAAAAATGTTGATAATCGCTAATTGCTTCAAAGTGTTAATTTGTGCATAAAAACAGTTAATATGTCATTGTTTTAGAAGAAAATGCATGTATACATGCTTTGAAATAGGATACCATTTTAGGCCGCTAGGCCGCTAGGCCGCCAGGCCGCTAACTTCACGCCGTTAGGCCGCTAGGCCGCTGAAGTGCTCGATCGACTTTTTTGAAAAAAAGTTGAAAAACGCTTCAGAGTGATAATTTGTGCATATAAACAGTAAATATATCATTGATTAAGAAGATCAGGCATGTTTAATGCTTTGAAATAGCTGACTGCTTAATCGACTTTTTTGAAAAAAAAAAGATGTTGATTATCGCTAATAGCTTCAAAGTGTTAATTAGTGCATTCAAACAGTTAATATGTCATTATTTTAGAAGAAAATGCATGTATACATGCTTTGAAATAGGAAACCATTTTAGGCCGCTAGGCCGCTAGGCCGCCAGGCCGCTAAATTCACGCCGCTAGGCCGCTAGGCCGCTGAAGTGCTCGATCAACTTTTTTGAAAAATAAAAATAAAAAACGCTTTAGAGTGATAATTTGTGCATAAAACAGTAAATATATCATTGTTTTAAAAGATCAGGCATGTTTAATGCTTTGAAATAGCTGACTGCTTTATCGACGCTTTTAAAAAAAATTATTGATAATCGCTAATTGCTTCAAAGTGTTAATTTGTGCATAAAAACAGTTAATATGTCATTGTTTTAGAAGAAAATGCATGTATACATGCTTTGAAATAGGATACCATTTTAGGCCGCTAGGCCGCCAGGCCGCTAACTTCACGCCGTTAGGCCGCTAGGCCGCTAGGCCGCTAGGCCGCTGAAGTGCTCGATCGACTTTTTTGAAAAAAAGTTGAAAAACGCTTCAGAGTGATAATTTGTGCATATAAACAGTTAATATATCATTGATTAAGAAGAACAGGCATGTTTAATGCTTTGAAATAGCTGACTGCTTTATCGACGTTTTTGGAAAAAAACTGTTGATAATCGCTTCAATGTGCTAATTGGGCATAAAAACAGTTAAAATGTTATTGTTTTAGAAGAAAATGCATGTATACGTGCTTTGAAATAGGATTCAATTTAGGCCGCTAGGCCGCTGGGCCGCTAATTTCAGGATTCTATGCCGCTAAGTCGCTGAAGTGCTTGATCGACTTTTTTGAATAAAGTTTGAAAAACGCTTCAGAGTGATAATTTGTGCATAAAACAGTTAATTTAAAATTGTTTTAGAATAAAGGGTAAAGAAAAATATTCTGAATATATAACAATTTAAGGCCGCTATGTAACTATATGAATAAAAAACCTTGATTTATCATTGTTTTAAAAAAAACGCATTAACAATTGCTTGGAAATAGAAAAAATAATTAGGCCGCCAGGCCGCTAGGCCGCTAGGCCGCCAACTTCACGCCGCTAGGCCGCTAGGCCGCCAGGCCGCTAACTTCACGCCGCTTGGCCGCTAGGCCGCTAGGCCGCTAACTTCACGCCGCTAGGCCGCTAGGCCGCTAACTTCACGCCGCTAGGCCGCTAGGCCGCTAGGCCGCTAACTTCACGTACATTTATTTTTATCATATTTGAAAAAATTGCCATTGTCCTATAAGACACATGCTATTTTTGTGTTAATATCACTATCAACTAAAAACATTTATTTTCAACTCTTCTTTACCATGTAAATGGAGAAGTTAACTTTATAACTCCATGGTGACGTTGCCCCCTCCCCCTATCTGATTATAACTGCAGTGTACAAGAATAATAACTCTATTTCAGCGAATTGCAAGAGTTATTCCCTTTGTTCCTTTTCCTGTCCGTAGCATAACAAGAAAACTACTTTTTGGAATTTCATTAAACATCATTCAATGGTAAAGTACAACAAGAGGAAGTGCAGTGCACAATGACTATAGCTGTATTTCAGCTAATTGCAGAATTATTGCCCTTTGCCGCTTTTTCTTGACCAGAGCATTACTTTAAAAATACTCATGGTATTGAAATAAAACTTGGTATATGGATAGGTGGCAATGACAAAAAGTACAGTGTACAAGCACCCTAATTCTGTCGTGTTCATTAGTGTACCACACCCCTAATGAAATGTTCAACTTGAAACTCTTCAATTTCAATGCTTTAGCCTATGTTGTTAAGCAGAATACTACAAATATTTTGAGAATTTCATGGATGCGGTTCGATGCATTGTAATATGCTTGTTGGCCTTGACATTCCTTGTTTTTCAACATATAACAAATGCATAAACTATTAAACGGCGCCCTTTGATGCTTTGCATCAATGGTCTTTCTTGTTTAATTTTACAACGACTGTGAAACAAAATATTGCAACTTATATTAATCACTCTCGTTGGCACGATGTTGCACAAGAGTGTGGTCTTGTGATGTGGGGGAAACCGGAGTACCCGGAGTAAACCAACTTGTCCGACTTGGTGACCACAAACCAAACAACTGGGGTTGAAGGACAATTTAAATATATAAATATATTACGAAAAAAGAAAAAAAACAAATGCATTCAAGTTATTAAGACATGGCGGAGGTGGGCTGTCACGTGATAATTGGCCCTCGTAATCATAACGGTCTCGTCTACATCTCTATTCGTTAAGAGTCACTCGGGCCAAATATCACCTTATCAAAAACAGCAAACTGTTCATATTCTTCTTGCAAAATTATTACTAACATTTCTTAGCAAGAATCAGACTTACAGATAATAACTATGTGGGTCAAATACGGACATCAATGCTGAAAGAACACATATGGGACCCCTGTTGGAATCAGATGGACTCTTTGTCTGGATTTTGTACATATGGGAACCATTTCAGCAAATCTGCTTGAGATAACGGACCTTTACGGGGAAAATGATGACTAGACTTGAGTAAATCGTGAAATAATTATCAGAAACATATGCCTTTTAACGTTTTATGCGCATTTCAAAAAGTGTTCTCAGCACTTAATTGCAAGAATAATCCTTTATAACTATGTTGCTCCTATATGAGCTCCATTCATGTTGAAAAGGCCAAAATGTGACCCATTTGAGTCCAAATGGGTTTTATGACTGGGTTTTGCCCAAATAGGACCCCGCTGTCAAATCTTGTAATAGTTTAAATTTAACTTTTATGTGACTATTACTGCTGCTGCAGCTGCTGCTGCTGTTGTTGCTGCTGCTGCTACTGCTACTCTCACTGCTACAGCTACTGCTACCGTTACTGCTACTTCTACTACTGTTAAATACATGCGCACCTTGCGGGGGGGGGGGCAGGAGACAGGAGAGCGTCGTTTAGTACACTCCTTATTGTGCTTTTTAGAACAGCGATTGAAGGAGATACCCTATAGAAATAGAAATCATCATTTCAATTAATGCAGTACGCAAAGCATATAGCTATAGTTCAATTGGAAATAAAGACTATTGGAATATTCCAGAAAAAACCTTTGTAATGTAATTTTTCCTAAAAATATGGAACAACAAGTATTGTAACGTCTAAGTTGGCGACTGGTCAAATACATTTTCGTATTGAATTTGCCTCATATATCTTCAAAGCAATAAGTGTATCTACATGCGCTTGCAACTGGAGTTATCATCACTGTTAATGAAAAGTTTCAGTCTAACCGAGCAAAATGTTTCATTCTCTTGATGTAGTTTATGCTTCATTTCTCTTCAGAATGTATCGACCTTGACAATACTGTGTATGCTAGATAAATCGGAATTTCTTTTAGAAAATGTCACGCTTAGTTATACATTTCTGTTGATGCTCATAACGTAAATGTTCCTTTCTAGCTATTTTACTTTTTTCCTTATATAATGCACTGGCATTCGCACATTTCTGCTGCACTCAGACTAGTCTCGCAGCGTGGAGTATCTTTCTTGAATATATTTTAGACAAAGCCAAACGAAATAATATTTATGGTTTCTGAGACCCGACCATCCCTAAATTTTAACGACACTACTCTTCGATTCTGAAAAATAAATCCTTATACATACCAATCACAGGTACGAATGTCAGTGGTACGAAATCGGAGAGTACGAATCTACCGAATGTGTTCGGACTTTTTCGTTGAACTGAAAACAACAAAAAACAACATAGCAGCCTCAATGATGCCTTTATGTCTTCTAGTTGATGTTTTAAAAAATGTTTCCATTTGAAAAATTCACAGAAAATGGGATCATATAGCCAACAATCGTGATTTGTAAAGTTGTTTCATAACTTTCATCCACCCTCAAGCATCACACAAGCATCACGTCAACTGTCAGAAGATTAGTCTGAACGTCCGTGAATGGGAATAATAATAATGCCAGACATTTTGAAGAAGTTTTATAATTAAGAGGTCAATGTTGTTTTGATGAAGTATCACAGTAGGATAGTATTTGATTCTATAAGGAATGCTCTTGACCTAAGTAGTAGTAAAATTGTGTGTAAGATATCAATATTCAATTTGATACGCTGACTCTTATGAAATATGGAATAAATTGTAAGTCAGATGTTTATATATTTGCCAATTATCTGCAGCTTAGACACTGTGCTCAGTATTAAAGTTATTAGTCTGTTTTCTAGACAAATGTTCTTCCCCTGAGAAGCCTGAAGAACTCTCAAACACTATATGGTAGAAGGCAGACGCATACAATCTAACCCTTACCTCGTAATGTTATCTCTCGGTTAAACCAGTTCGAATTTTACATCAGCTATCATTAGTCGGCTACTTAACATTTTATGTGACAAGCGTTCTTAGCTGAAGCCTGGGTTTTTATGCACTAAGGGAGCCTGGTTTATGGCTTATGTGGGCAATTGTACACAAACCACTCACTATTCCGATGTATGTTTGTCTTTCTTCCACGTGTAATTTTCTCTAATGCGCCTTTGGAGTTAAACAATTTGTACGCGATACAAAAAGAGTTAATCATAGAATAAAAATATTTTAACAACAAAACATTATTTTATGAAATTTCATCATTACCAATCTTAAACAGATGGTGCGCTGGTAAAGGTCACCGGCGAATTGTTTTACGCGCAATTTTCGTAGTTGCTTCGAAATATTATTAAATATATAAAACATACCTGACACATATTACATTTTAAGCATTAACACGAAGTCTACCGAACAGTGCTATGGTAAAGTACATCTGTGAGTGTTAAAATCATGCCCAAGTCTTATTGAACATTTGAGGTAAACAATTAATTACAAAGGCACATGTATTCCATAAGACTATTGAGATTCTCACTGTTTCTTCTGTGACATATAAAGGTTTATTTTTTGGATTATACATTGCGCTCAGCAAGCATCTAACTTCCTTATGCAATAATGAATTCTATGACATTACACATTTTTTTTAATGTATATCTACATTCTCAACCAAATTATATCGATAACAAGCCACTTGCAAGAGCCAGGCATTTCCCTTCTACTTAAATAGTTACCAGGCAGAAAGTTGTCACATCAGCATTGGAAGCACTCTGTGTGATAAAGAAGGGGAATGTCTGAAGCGCACCAGAACAACGGAAAGCATATTCAATGCCTCCCATTAAGCTGTAAATTGCCAATTGTTCAGTGAATTGATGATTCTGCATTGGTGGTGGCACTCTGGATTTTTTTTTAATATTATTAAATAACAATTACAAAACAAAATCAGACCATAGGATTTCTATTGCAGAATCGATTCAATACAAGGAATGATACCAAGTTACAAGACCTTGTGCTGGGTAAACTCAGGTGCCCTGCTAGGATGGTCCTGTCATTAATTTCAAACCATAATGACAATACTTGCCTGAGCTGCAGATCACCATTCATTTCAACATTAGTAAGCAATCTGAATATTTCAATCAGTCTTGTTAGTTATTCAATCAGTTCTCGGAAAAGAAAGAGGAATATGTTATACTTTTATAACATAGCATTCGTATATTTATAATACAATAGTTGAAGAGTTTCAAAAATCACACATATATGTAAGCAATTACATAAGCCAACTTAATGCTTGTATGTGTACCTTAGTCTTGGCACTGAAATGATACTTTTAGGAATGGCCTTGTATGTATACAGTATACACTTTCTTTATAAAGAATACCAATGAAGTCAGGATCTCACACAAGGATGCATCCCTCAATCCAAAAACTTCCGGGTCATGCTTTTGATTGAAGGTGGATTCAAGACATGTTTTTCCAGAAGACGCTGGCATGAGCTTCCAGCTATATTTACAGTAAAACATGACAATAATGACACTTTACTTTATTTTGACTTAATCTTAGAAAATATATTGATATGCGCATAAATCAAAACTTCTATAAGAACAGGATTAAATTGTTACATCCTGCAAAAGTAGTGCGTTTTTTACCATACATTTGCTTGGGCAGGGTATTCTGTGTTTCTGAAAAACCAAACAGGTTGTTTAGATGTTAATCTGTCTATATCTATATATCTTACATTTATTTCTCGTACCAGAAACGTCATAGAAAGTCCCAATATGACTCACTACATTGTTGAATATTATTTTCTAAATTTTACTTGTTTCAATTTAATTCACACGGTCAAGGTATAACATTCTGGTTTTGACAAACTTCTGGCAATGTAAAAGCGCGGTTATCGTTATCCGGCGCAATAAACGGTACTAAGGAAAAGCTAAAAACCAGGTGTCCGGTATCCGAGTTTGACAGTTTGAGTAATCAAGTCGAAAAGTATTTAGATTAAAACACGGTCAAACGTCAGACTTTCAAAATAAGGCGGATTAACAAAAAAGTATTGATGCAAAGGAAATAAAAAAGAAATGTAACACAGTTAACTATTTTAGTTTTCAGAGAAATGTGTTGACAGTGACATTGGGTTTGACAAAGGAAGAGTAAACGTATTTACTCCTTATGCGGAATTAATAAAGCGAATGAACGGTATTCACTCGAGCTAGAACTATATAGCTATTGTAAAAGCTGTGGACTTTTGCTTGCAAATGTAAGTCGGTAAGCAAGCAGGGGAGATGCCACCTGCAACTCACCACCGACACCGATATTGATCGCAACGATGGTATTTACACGATGGACACCAACTGGACGAATAAACCAAGTTGATTGAACATTACATGTACTCCTTTCGAAGGAGCCATAAAACTCGGAGATACCTCACTGCTGACATGTTCTTGGAAGATCAATGTGCTGGTACGCGATAAGTAACTGTGTTAATAATACGACCGTTGTGTTTGACTCTAGCTCAATTGTTATGGTTACTCCATACATTATACGGGGACTGCTATTGGTTCAAAAACGTGAACTATTTTGAAACCATGTATTCTATAAATTGCGTGACTGATTATTGTGATTGTGTAGATTTCTTTTTTTCATTTGTTTGGATCATGTCGTAAAACGTAACAAAGATCAAACAAGACATAAAAAACACGTTAGTCTGAAGAATAAATTGCCTCGCCTGGTGGCACTTTATTTATGTAAATTGTCGTCTGTAGGTTATCTCTTTGTTCTACGGTAGGACCAACATGAGGAACAATTGGTGATCCCAACAGTTATAAAAGTATAACAAGACCTACTCAAGTCATTTATCTTCGTTTTGAGATGGCCAAACCAATTGATTTATCAACCACTCCGCCTAAATAAGATTATTGGAAAATCTAAAAGCATTCCGAACTTCTAGTATTGAAGCAAAAAAGACAGTATTACGTTTCAAGCCGGAATTTTACGATTCGTATCTGTGATAACGTAGGTACTGCTAGAAACGAACCATTTAAAGACTTTTGTTACAACATCGGAAAATACGTGTACAGATGCATGCATGTGTTAACATCTAATTTGCAAATGTTCTTGTTTATATTCAACGGGATATTTGAATGATATGATGTTTCCAGCGTTTGATTTTCCTTAAAATAACATCATTAGAAATGTTGCCAAATACGAAAAGAATCAGAATATCACATGAACTTAACGTTGTTTTGACATAACCCGTTATCCGGCAAAAATTGTTGTTTATTGTGACTAGAAGAATTAAACGTTTTGGATATGGAAACAGTCTTTCGGTCTACCCACACGAATTGAACATTGTGAAAACAAGGTTGATTTTTTTCTTTTTCTACTCACTATATGTACTAACTCGCATTGTATTTTTTCAGCTTTGCTTCTTTTTATAAATTATTAGTTAAAACTATAACAAACAAAATAATACATCATAATACTCATTCATTTTTCAAACGCTCTATTCGGTTCATTCTATTCCCTTTCCCATTTGTTTGAAGACAGTAACATTTACGTCTTCATCACTCAGCAACACACGACGTTCTAGTTGCCATGTGCAATCAGATTAATTACCCTATCAAGTTTCGAGGTAATCAGATATATTGGCGTTGATTAAAGAATCTTGTGAGAATTTATTTTGGATTGAGTTCAGTAATAAGTCACAGAAGGGCGAAAGATGTTACGAAATTTAGGGAAATATTTTGCCCTGTTATATTTGAAACTACATGAACATGATTAAATTGAGGTTATTTGTTGTATAAAATGAATATAGAAATACTTCTTCTGCGTACGTTTCGCAACTCGTAAAAAAATAAATGACATTCGTGAAATGCATACGATCTTAAACTGAAATCAACAATTTTCTGCTTCTTTCATGCTTATGCTTTATGCTATATCGGACTTTTACTGGTATTTGAAATTTGAAAAAAAAATAATCTAGATACCACCTTTTTGAAAATTCATTCATTTTCAAGAAACGTTTGAAAACAGGATTACCTTTTTTCTAAGTTTATTTCCCAAAATATCTTTATTTAAACATAAGCAGCCTATTTTAAATATCACATTGATATTTATTGGCTTAGCTTTAAGCAAGGGGACGTTACTACAATCGATTTATAAGTAGTTCATAAAGTTTCCCTGCATAGTTTGCAGTGAAAATATCAAATTGAATTTTTCACTGTTGTTATTTTACTAATACAACTCCATATGTCATCGGAAATCATAAAAGAAAGCATATTGTAAACAGGGTGAGGAATCACGTGACTTCAACGGGGTTCTCAAAATTTTTACCACGGTTCAAGACCGTTGTAAACAAGCAAGAAAGTGACAGTAATTCCTAAATACCTTTTTTTAAAAGATAGGGAAATATTTCTTAGAAAAATAAATTAAAGGACTATGTTATTTTCTGCTTCTACACGTGTAAACTATTTTAGATTCGCTTGTACTTTAACGATGCAAGCCTTTGCCAAAATTTCAACTCGAAGGAATTTTGTAAAACGATGCAACGCTGTATGCGCCGTGATTCTGTGTGTTGTACATATGTCTTAGTCATTTGTAATAGTTAAGAAATCAGACAAGCGTTAAAAGTTAGTTAGTTAGTTTTGCTCATTACTTTCATAAAACGAATTGTTCGTCAAATTATATAATAGTTTTTTTCAATGAATATCGAGCTTTCCAAAATGCTGCTGTAAACGTGAATGTTATATCTGCTGCCGTTAACGTGAACTTCTTCTTATCTAAATAAATCTGACTATGTTTAATCGGTATGCTTAACAAACTTTTCATAACATGCTTATGTTATTCTATTTCATAGTTTGTATTGCTGTCTCTTTTGTGACGAGAATGTATACAACACCAAACTCTAATTCATGGTATGAATTTACATCAATTTAATCGATTTGAAAATGTTCAATTTATGTTGCCTGAATGCCCTCAAAGGGAGACTTCCAAATACTCATTGTCCCTCTGTAGTTTCACCAAATGTTTACAAAGATGGATTAATTAAATGGATGAAGTAATAGATACACTAAAATGGAAGGCAAAATACACTTCAGCCAAACCCGTCCCATGTATGTTCCAAAGTGAAAGAAATTCAACAGGCAAGAAACGATTTTATTCAATAACAAAATCGCCATTCCTAAAGGTTAATCATAAAACTGCCTATACTCCAGTTAAATCCCTTGCTTCAAAAATGGTCAAAATATCTTTCTCCAGAATAAATCAGGAAATAATAAGAAGCACTGACAAAGAAATTGACTACTATGAAAATGACCTTCCCTCGTAGGATGATAATTAGTATCTTGGTTGGTATTTTCTGTAAGAAAGGTTCATCTCAACCCGAGCCTAGCGTGTTATGCGGAAACAAGGTTTACAAAGTTTTCATATTTCAAATAATACCATATGACAATGTTTCCAATTTGCTACATACGACGGTCTTCAACAAGGGAGGCAATAATGTGATGACAAGAGTAGTTCATTACGGGTATTGTTTTTATCTTTAGCCATGAGCACGATAAGGATGTCCAGCATGGCTAAATATTCTAATCTACTTTATTTATTTATTTATTATTTTTTTTTGGGGGGGGGGGGGTTGAGGAGGCGGGGGGAGAGAGAAATTGATAGTTTTGACGCCGTAGATGAAAAGATCACCGACCAGACACCTTTATGCATTAAGATATATTTATTTATCAAACAAAGATAAATAATGGCATGTTGCTATACCAGGTAAATTACTAGGTCTGAATAAAGCTTGTAAAAAGTGTCAAACGTTGTGCTAAATGACCCACAAGCGCTAAATATTATTCCTAGATAAGTTAATGTATTCACAATTTCAAACTCAAGCCCTGTATACAAAAATATTAAATTTCGCCTAATGTTTCAGCCTTTTTAAAATTTATTACCTTTGTTTTATTTGCATTTACACTAAAATTATGTGAAAAACTTTATAAAAGTTATCTGTTAAAAACAACAGATTATTTTGTAACTCACTTTCAAATTTCGATAAAATAGATAAAATAGACTGCCTTAAATACGTAACTTTCTTTTTTGATAGTTTTGTCATTTGTGTATACATTTCCGATGTATAATGTATTTAAAGTTGTACAAAGGTCATGCCCACAGCACAATGGAATATTACTATATTTATATAAACAACAACATGACTTTACTTATGTAATATGCAAACATATAATATATCAAAGAAATTGTTATTGCATCCGCTATCTGTCTTTAAATTTTACATTTTGAGCTTATATCATGAGAAAGAAATAAGTAGTTTATAATGACGTCACATACAAATAAAATGTACCAAACCAGCAACAAATGCAATCATTTATCTATTCGATTCAATAGTTTAATGATTAATTGTACATAAAACGTTGTTCAATCATTTCTTGACTGTTGACTTTCTTTTACCGGGGGACGTACATGGAACGGAGTTGGCTGGAGTATATCTTGGCTTTCATTTTAAATGTATTCCATCACAGCAACAATTGAATTCATTGACCTTTTGTCAACATTTGGTGAAACATATGGGGAAAGACTCCGTCTGTTACAGAGGGACAATGGATAATTTGGACGTATCACCATATCGGCTTACCTAGAACGTAAATCTAACTTTTTAGAATCGATCAAATGGATTGATATAAAAAGAATTATCAATTGGAATAATAGCTCAATGTTGAATGCATTATCGTCACAGTTGAGAGAGTAGTTCAAACAACAACAAATAAAATAAGCATGTTATGAGAAGAATTCACGTTGACACCAGCATATATAAAAAATCACGTTAACAACAGCCTTTCCTGAAAGTTCGATATTCATTAAAAGAACTAAGAGGTATTTTACAAACAATTCGTTTAATGAAAGAAATTAACAAATTAACATTTTAACATATATATGAGTTCTTAAATATTACTTATTACTAAGAAATGTATATAAAACAAAGACTCACGGCGCACACAGCGTTGCATCGTTCTGCAAAATTCCGTCGAGATGAAATTTTCGCCCAGGATTGCATCGTTAAAATACAAGCATATCCAAAATATTACACATGTAGGAGCAGAGAATAGCATAGTATTTTATAGGCAAAGAAATATTTTCTTATCTTTTCTCTCAAAATTATTGTCACTTTCTTGCTTGTTTACAACGGTTTTGAACCGTGGTGACAAATGTGGGAACACCGTTGAAGTCACGTGATTCATCACCCTATAAACTCTCATGGTAAATGTTCCTTTGTAGGATTTACAGATTTAACAAATGACGAACTCTCGATTAGCGACAATTTTAGTCTGGTGGATATACCCGAAAAATTGCCAAAACATACACATAGTTATGATCCCTCAACCCGAGCAATTGAGCGTATACATACACGAGCGTGTTAGCTACTTTTTATCCCATGTTTTCAAGGCCAACGTTCAATAAATAGCGTGCAATATATGAGAGTAGCGTCGTATTTTATCCGCAAGGTAGTTATGGAATAGTTACTCCCATTGAATTTGTTACCGTTCCAATATAATAGGTTCCATATATACGAAAACCAAGGAAACACTCTCACACATGGTACAAATCTGATTTCTAAATGATGAAGTTTCGGATTTAGCTCTGTCTAAAGTTTAAAAATAAAACACCAGATGACAAATATGCGAAGGCTTCTTTTATCGTTGAAGTGATGCCCTTTATGGGAAACCACTAAAATCACCCAATCATTATTTTTAGAAATAAATACATATTTATTTGTTCACAATCAATAACCTTTTTGAAAATCACATAAAAATACAATGTGTTGTTCTACAAATGTTTTGTATAAAAAGGTTTCTTTTCGCTGTTTCAGGACTGTAAATTTTTAAACCCTAATCTCTAATAATGGTGACATAAAAACTCATTAATCGGTCCTATGTACGCTGGACATACGCGACTTTGATTCTATAGTTATGAAATAATTTATAAATGGTTATCTCAAGATGCTATAGACCTTCATATTTGTAGATATGTATGCATACCTCCTATTAGGAGGAAAAAATGATTTTGATTGATTAATTGATTGATTGATCGATTGATTGATCGACTGATTTATTGATTAAATGATTGATTGATTGAAAATAAGAGGAGAATGAAATATAATTGTCTTTCGTAGGCAGCAGGATACGTTGTTTTAAGCAGCATATATACTCAGTTTGCTTTTATATAGCAGTGCCTGTGTATAATATGGCTTTCCTCATATGACGGACAACTTGCAGTGGCCATTATAGTAAAGCCTTTTCCACGCACAAAACGTACGCAATGCTTGTCTGTCGGTTGTATTTTACTTATTTTATCTTAATATGTGAATGCTCTTTAAGTTCGGGAAATTTGTCATTCGGGAAACACTTTGTTACATATCCACCAGACTACTTTGACAACTTATTCAATAACTTGATAATAAAGTGCTTCCAAATAGATGCAGAAGCTTTTAGGCTAAAACTTAATCAACTGAACCATGTTTATGCTACGTTTACACTATGTTCCCGGTGGCCACGGCAGCCCCGTTTGCCCGAAACGTATTGCGCCGTGGGATTTTGGCCATTTTTATCTCCATAAACAAGTTTTGTTAGGTTGTGCTTAGTTTCCTCACGGTTTATCAAGGTAACCATGACAAGCCGTAGGGGTGAAAAAGTGGTTCGTCCAAGGCGCACTAAGGTCCGGGCGCGGTCTACCAGGGATGCATGTACGTTGCGTCCCGGTCCGAAGCGTTCTGATGGTATCCCTCACGTTGTTCACGTCTTCATCCAGGTCTGATGCGTTTTCCACGTTTTGTCAAGGCCTCCTATGCATCGAACGCGAACACCGGAGAGGTTTGGATTTGCAAGCACCGTGTCAGCCGTAGTAGAATTCAACGTACCCTAACTCAACGGCCGGCAAAGCGTCACATATTGGAACGCACCGCAAATGAAACGTAACGAAATGGCTATCGCCAACCCTAGCTTGCCTTGAAAACCGTGACAAAACGAAGCACAACCTGACAGAACTGGAAAGGAACTTCAGAACTGGAAAGGAACTTCAGATGCCGGGGATTACATATGATTCCCCCCCCCCCCTACGGACCATTTATAAGTTGTGTAACGGCCTATTACGTACTGTCACGTGTCATTGCGTTTACCCCGTTTTACTACGACCTACTACGTTTCTCATCCACACCGTGGCTACCGTGGCAAATTTTTTGAAAGTTTAAAATTCTTGCCCGGCATACACGGCAATAACGGTCTGTCACGTTTGTATATCTCGTTCCCCCGCGCTGTCTCACGTACTTTTTTGGTTTAAAAGCATACGAATGGTTTTAAAAATGGTAAAATAGCCAATTAAATACTAGAAAAACAACAACAATTTGCTTCGAAAGTTTCCGGAAAAGTTCAAAAACGGATAATTAGTATGTTCTTGATTGAGTGATAAGTAGGCAACCGTTTTTTAGAGTATATATATATATATATTGTACGTACTTTTGGATAAGTTTGCATGGTCTAGGAAATACTTCTAAAGGCTTGGATCCTTTCGTGAATACTGCTTTCTACAGAAGTGTTTCTAGACCATGCAAACTTATCCAAAAGTACGTACATTAGTAAAGATTACCGAAAATGTAATAGGGTTGCTTTTTACTCAAGGGCGATGAAAGAAAATGCATTAGGGAAGTTGATAAATTGCGGCCGGAGGTTCAGGCGAATGTATTTCCGGAATCCATTTAACGGTAAAATATTATCTCCCTGTTTTAGACAAAATGCGAAGTATAATGTTGCTGGGGAGACTCTTGTGTTTAAAGAAGATCGTTGAAAAGATGACCTACAAGTCCACTCCGTGAGTATAAACATCCCAGAAATAAACATGTTTCTATAAACAGGCCAGTTACAGATAGTTGGTAATAAATAAACATGGCGCTTCCCCTACGGCATATTAACGCATAGGAACGCGTTCAAAGGGTGATAAAACTGATGCTGCAAAAGTCCACTTCAGTTTGTATAACATTTTTTTGATATTTACTCGAGACTTGTTTAGATTAATTTAAAACAAAACAAAAACAATGGCACCGGTCAATCATTCAGCGTCAATTGCTTGTAAATCGCTTTGGTATTTTTGTCACATGGCACACAAAGAAAATAGTTCAATTATGGGACCTATGTTTTCATAGCAAACGTTCAATAAAAAGTATGCAATATATATAAATAGGGTCGTATTTTATCCGCACGGTAGTAATTGAATAGTTACTCCCACTGAACTTGTTACCGTTCCAATCTAAGAGTTGGCATATAGACGAAAACCAAGAAAACACTCAGTCATGGTACAACTCTGTTTTCTAAATGATAAAGTCCCAGAACTTAGAAGATGACAAGTATGCGAATGCTTGTTTTATCGATGAATTTAGGCCCTTTTGTGGTATTCGCAAAAATCAACAAAATCATTCTTGATTTGAAGACTGACAAATACAATGTGCTGTTCTAACGTAACGGATTAAAAGTGATTTCAAGTGTATTGCGTTTTGTATACTATGGATTTTTTTTTCTGTTTTGGACATAAAATTCCGAAACTTTTTAAACTCTAATTGCTAATGATCATAACATAGAAACTTGTTGGTCGGTACAATGTATGGACATACGGTACTTTGATTGATTGATTGATTGATTGATTAATTGATTGATTGATTGATTGAAAACATTTATAATCACATAAGACATTATGGCATGCTTCGGAGTTTTCCGAAATATTGAAAAAACAACAACGGTAAGTATAAGGGTATACGGCACATGATGATTGAGTGAATATGTACATTAAATAACTGTTTAAATGTAAATTGTGTAACAACAAGAATAATCCGAGCCTTACACGGATACTGGTTTCTAAAGAAGTATCTACTGGAACATGCAAAATTATATTAAAGAAAGTATATTTGTAAACATTACCGATAATGAAATGTGGTTGCTTGTTTTCTCCAGGGTGATGAAAGAAAATGCATTATTTAAGGAAGTTGATAAATTGCAGGCGATGCAGACGAATGTATTTTTGGAATCCATTTAACGGTAAAATATTATCGTCCTGTTTTAGACAACATACGATGTATGGTGCTTCTTGTGAGAAACTTGTGTTTAAAAGATGTTCAACAAGTCCACTCCGTGATAATAAAAACACTTCACAAAAATGTTTCTTTAAAGAGGCCAGTTACGAAAAGTTGGAAATCAATCAACAAGGCGATATTGTTTGACGTTTTCCCCTATTGTATATTATCGCATAGGAACTTAACGCAAATGTAGGTTTAATACTCACAGTAATAACATATGGCCCTAATACACAACTAGTTCACTAGATTAATTAAACACAAAACACACACACACAAAACACACACAAAAAACACAAAGAAACAATGGCACCGGTCAATTATTCAGCGTCATTTGTTTGTAAATCGCTTTGGTATTTTTGTCACATGGCACGCAAAGAAAAAAGTTCAATCATGGGACCGTCACGTAAATATCTTACAAAGGAATTTGTCCAGGAACTGATTACTTCCTAAAATAGGCTATAAATCAAGTAAATGTTCAATATTCATTCATATTGCATCAGAACTAAAGTCTGAATCTAATGAAGGCCCAAGGGCCAGTTTGTGCCGAATATGATCTAGTAAATTAATTACAAGATACAATAAGAATCGTGCGTTACTAGGAAGTAAACGGCATATTACCTGAGCTCTGACACTCAAATAATCAAAAACATTTTGTAAACAATAGAACGTGAGAAAAACCTATTACTTGATGAAGAGATTGGTGATTTAAAGTCTCAAAATATAAGTTGATGCAAATATTAATGTTTCCAAATAATTGATGGATTCGAGCTGGTACCTTCAACCTCTAAAAGGTTTGGAGTCCTGTGTTTAAAGGGACTTGGTCATGGTTTGTAAAAAGCATTTTTTAAAGATTATTATTATTATTTTGAATATGAAATAAAGTGTTTCAAATCATAAGTGAGTATTAAAACTAATAAACTGACAGCTGGAACCCTTCATCAATGTTGATATGAGTTCAAATATTGTCTTTGCCGACAATGATTTCCAAAACTGTTGCTAATGCAATTCAGGAAAAGGCTGTAGCGTGATAAGTTGATTGACATTACCATGTGATTCAGCTTTTAATGTATTTATTAAGTGTTGACTTCTGATAGGATTCCAGCAATTCTGATATGACTAATTTCTATATCTGTAGATATTTGTCAATGGAAAACACAGTAATCACTTTATCTGGATTATATATATCAGTTAAATAACCAAAGCATACATCAGTAACTTTGACTCGAACAAGAATGCTGCACTATTGAGAACACTCTGTTGAAAGTAAGTTTTTAAACATTTTAGTATAATTATCAATTTAATAAAACAACTGGAACATGATCAAATTGCCGATTTCAAAGACTTAATAAAATATGTCGGTTTGGAAAAGGCAGGACTGTAAATTGAAATAAAACAAATATTTTAAATTCCGTGACATGATTGTATAAAATACGCCGCGGAAAGTCGTGACATGGCTGTAGGAAATATTCCGCGGATAGTCGTGACATGATTGTATTAAATACGCCGCGGAAAGTCGTGACATGGCTGTAGGAAATATTCCGCAGATAGTCGTGACATGATTGTATTAAATACGCCGCGGAAAGTCGTTACATGGCTGTAGGAAATATTCCGCGGATAGTCGTGACATGACTGTCTGAAATACTCCACGGATAGTAGTGAGATGGCTGTATGAAATACTCCACGGATAGTCGTCAGATGATTGTATGAACGCTACTGTATGTGTTGTAACCATCTTGATATTGAAGATGAATACCATTTTGTATGTACATGCCCATGTTATTTAGTTATAAGACAGAAATACATTAAACATCATTATTATGTTCACCCCTCCGTGTTTAAATATCACCAACTATTAAACTCTGTTAATAGATTTGAGCTTATTAAGCTCTGTAAATACGTTAAGGAATCATTATGTATCCGTAGCTGTATTCTAAACAATGATACATAATTCTGTTCATCCTCTTTTATAGCCTGTTTATGAAGCTGTTACACTACTGCGTTTACATATTTATACCTTATAGTAGTTAATAACAATTGCATAACGCTGCTGTAACACAAATATTTGTTCAACTTTTAAACTTACCTTGTACAAACACATGACATATTTAAGTGAATTATTATATGTGATTAGACAATGTACGTTAGTATAAGTCTTAATAAAATGTCTGTTCTGTTCTGTTCTGTTCTATGAAATACTCCGCGGATCGTCGTGATATGTCTGTCTGAAATGCTTCGCGGAGAGTCGTGAGATGATTGGATGAAATATTCCGCGAACACGATTATTAGCTCAGCTAGTAGCGTATCATCATAAGCAGCCATCGATCGTTGCCGACGTAAGTTCAAGTCCATACCCAAACGCATTTTATGATTTCGACCTATTTACCATATTGGCGTTAGGTCATTACCCATCGGAAAATGTCTTTTAGAGTCCAAGGACGGACTGATTTTGAAACAGTGGTCGAAAAGATACTTTGAATGTCATTTTGAAAAAAAAACCAATTATGACGTCAACTTATTATGTTTCCAGGTAACACTCAATTAATATTGAGATCAGCATGAAAATTATTAATATTTTAAATCTGGGCTGTGCTGTATGAAATGACAACGATGTAAGGCTGCTTTTAGATTAAAGGATACAACAAGAAGGGTTCATTTTCTTGGAGTTTTTATATAATCTTATTTTAGGAGTTCTGTTCTTCACGTCTTGGACTAAATGTTTGTCGCTCATACCTGATATATTTGTGAAATTTCGCGTTTGTACAAATACATCAATAAAACTGATCAATGCGATCTGTCTCAGTTATAATGTAAACAATGATAGTATAATATCATTGAACTGTTTTTGCATGTAGCTAAACCCCAACAGGTTACAACTAAACGTTAGCAACTTAGAGAGAGGGAAGGCCTTTTATTATAATATTTAGTTACTCAGGTACCTCTGAATTTGCTTCTTTACATCCGATTTAAGTTCCAATTTAAAGTAGTTGCCGTTTGTATACAGCCAAAAACCGGTTTAATAAAGTATAGTATAGTAGTCCATGAACTAAAGAAGACATTCCTCCCCCGTTTTTTATATATGCCCGAGGACCTTCAAATTTATTTTTCTTGGTCTATTAACACAGTTTTTGTTTTTAGCTGTTCATCAAAACTTATCCATTTTGTCTCGAGGAAGTCGTGTTTTTGTAATAGATACAGAACGAGTTTGTGAATTAGTGGTCATCCTTGCGAAACGGATTTTACGTCTGTAAGAAATCATTTTTAGGAAAAAACGAGTAACTGTAACTGACTTATACGACGATAACTATTTTTCATTTATATTAGTGAGCAAGGGAATCCATTAATAAATTTAAAAAATACTGATTTATAAATTGATAAACAGAAATATTTTTTCCGAAAGATGAAATTAGATTATTATCATGGCCTTTCTAAAAACAGTGTATTGGCTAGTGGGATCGCTCGAAATTCTCATGCACAGTCCGCATACAACCATAAGAAGACACTTTTTCAATAGCTCTGCTGGAGGTATAGTCTGCTATGTGAAGTTAGCTGTACATACGACATTGGACATTGGACATCCAAGATCGAATGTTGTGCTGGCACGACATTGGACATTGGGCATTCAAAATTGAAAGTCGTGCTGGCACGACATTGGACATTCAAAAATGAATGACATGCAAGCACGACATTGGACATTGAACATTGGGATTTCAAAAAGGAATGTCGTGCTGGCACGACATTGGACATTCAAAATCGAATGATGTGCTGGCACGACATTGGACATTGGACATTCAAAATCGAATGTTGTGCTGGCCCGACATTGGACATTGGACATTCAAAAGTAAAAGTCGTGCTAGCACGACATTGGACATTCGACATTCAAAAATGAATGTCGTGCCAGCACGACATTGGACATTGGGATTTCAAAAATGAATGTCGTGCTAGCACGACATTGGACATTCAAAATCGAATGTTGTGCTGGCACGACATTGGACATTTGACATTCAAAATCGAATGTTGTGCTGGCACGACATTGGACATTGGACATTCAAAAGTGAAAGTCGTGCTAGCACGACATTGGACATTCAAAAATGAATGTCGTGCCAGCAAGACATTGGACATTGAACATTGGGATTTCAAAAATGAATGTCGTGCTAGCACGACATTGGACATTGGACATTCAAAATCGAATATTGTACTGGCTGGCACGACATTTGACATTGGACATTCAAAAGTGAAAGTCGTGCTAGCACGACATTAGACTTTGGACATTCAAAATCGAATGTTGAGCTGGCACGACATTGGACATTCAAAACTGAAAGTCGTGCTGGCACGACATTGAACATTCAAAAATGAATGTCGTGCCAGCACGACATTGGACATTGGACATTCAAAATCGAATGTTGTGCTGGCACGACATTAGAAGACATTGGACATTCAAACTGAAAGTCGTGCTGGCACGACATTGGACATTGGGATTTCAAAAATGATTCAAAATCGAATGTTGTGCTGGCACGGCATTGGACATTTGAAATCGAATGTTGTGCTGGAACGACATTGGACATTGGACATTCAAAATTGAAAGTCGTGCTGGCACGACATTAGACATTGGACATTCAAAACTGAAAGTCGTGCTGGCACGACATTGGACATTAGGATTTCAAAAATGATTCAAAATCGAATGTTGTGCTGGCACGGCATTGGACATTTGAAATTGAATGTTGTGCTGGAACGACATTGGACATTGGACATTCAAAATTGAAAGTCGTGCTGGCACGACATTGGACATTGGACATTCAAAAATGAAAGTCGTGCTGGCACATTCAATTTAATGTATGACATGTTTTATGAATGAATGTTTTCTACCGACTTTGAATTAATTCGGATGGCATGCAATTTTCGGAATTAATTTTTTTGAGATATTGTCTTAAAATTATTTGAAAAGGGTTAGAGATCACAAAAGCCATGACCCATTATAAATTTATAAACACCAAGAGATCATTGCCATTACGATTCCATCGCAATATTTGAAAATGAAGCATGATTCAGATAGACATGATGTCACATATGCAGAGAAAGGTTCAAATGAATATACTTATGAATGGTCGTGGATTATATGTAGACAAATAGTGATAATGCTTTCGAAATGGCATACTTTTAATAAGCTTAATTGTTTACACATCCAGTACCATTTATAAACGAAGTGAAGATAATTATATTCACAGTATATAATGACATATGGAAAATATACACATGCATTGATGATTCCAAAAAATGGAATCGTTCCTACATCTACTTTATCTGGTTTTACGTATTATAACATAAATATTGTCAATGAGCCGATTAAGTAACCTATTACTGCCTGCCGACTAATTTTTTATCGACTCAATTAGTCACAACATTCAATTTTGAATGTCCAATGTCCTGCCAGCAAAAAATTCAATTTTGAATGTCCAATGTCGTGCCAGCACAACATTCACTTTTGAATGTCCAATGTCGTGCCAGCACAACATTCGATTTTGAATGTCCAATGTCGTGCTGGCACGACTTTCACTTTTGAATGTCCAATGTCCAATGTCATGCTAGCACGACATTCATTTTTGAAATTCCAATGTCCAATGTCGTGCTGGCACGACATTCATTTTTGAAATTCCAATGTGAAATGTCGTGCTAGCACGACATTCACTTTTGAAATCCCAATGTCCAATGTCCAATGTCGTGCACGACATTCGATTTTGAATGTCCAATGTCCAATGTCGTGCTAGCACGACTTTCACTTTTGAATGTCCAATGTCCAATGTCGTGCCAGCACAACATTCGATCTTGAATGTCCAATGTCCAATGTCGTGCTAGCACGACATTCATTTTTGAAATACCAATGTCCAATGTCGTGCTGGACGACATTCATTTTTTTAATGTCCAAAGTCCAATGTCGTGCTAGCACGACTTTCACTTTTGAATGGCCAATGTCCAATGTCGTGCCAGCACAACATTCGATTTTGAATGTCCAATGTCCAATGTCGTGCCAGCACAACATTCGATTTTGAATGTCCAATGTCCAATATCGTGCCAGCACAACATTCGATGTTGAATGTCCAATGTCCAATGTCGTGCTAGCACGACGTTCATTTTTGAAATACCAATGTCCAATGTCGTGCTGGCACGACATTCATTTTTGAACGTCCAATGTCCAATGTCGTGCTAGCACGACTTTCACTTTTGAATGTCTAATGTCCAATGTCGTGCCAGCACAACATTCGATTTTGAATGTCCAATGTCGTGCCAGCACAACATTCGATTTTGAATGTCCAATGTCCAATGTCGTGCCAGCACAACATTCGATGCTGAGTGCCCAATGTCCAATGTCGTATGTTTAGCTAACTTCACACAGCTATAGTCGTATAACGTAAAGTTGTAAAGATACTCCTGGTGACATTATGATGAATGGAGCAATGAAGAGCGAATGCCGATTGGTTGGATAAGAGTGAACGTTTTAGTATCAAACGAAGGTGCATTGTATTGTCCTGACATTTCGATGAACTAAAATCAATGAGATTTAAAACTATTCAAATGAACGCAGCCCCGCCAGGTTAAACTTTGGTCATTTTCCTCGTTGATTTTAAATTTTCATTTAACCGATAATAATAGCTCATGTATGCAGTGTGAATGGTTCATACATTGTGTAGCGACGAAAAGGATGTTTATGAGATTTTTGTTGCCTTTTGTTGTACATGTTGCTACAGTTGAGAACAAAGTGTCATTTACATGTACAACGGACGGGATCTTATTCAATATTCCTCCACATGGATCAACGCCGCCACGATCATCTCAACACGTGTTTGTTATGTCCGGAAATGAAACATGTGCTGTGGACACGGAGGTTAGGTCAGAACACTCAAACGCCGGTCCAATGGGAGTTCTTGCGCTTGCCAAATGTCACACGGTGAGACTTCTTCAATTTACTGAACAACCTTTTTTAGTCTGTGTTTTACCGTGTTGTGTTATGCGTTCTAGTTCTGACGTGACTGTCAGTGTATAAACATAGCATAAACCTAAGAGTTCAACTAAGGCCGTTAATCGCCCATCTATCCTCAAGTACTGTGTGAATTATCAGAAGTGTTAACTTTAAAGTGGGAGTATAGTTATTTTATTTTTAACGAGGTACTGAAAACGTTAATTTTTTAACAGTTCTAACAGACAAATGAGTTCGAATCTCACAGCTGTAGTTTATGCGTTTTGTCACAACACTCATTTACAGTAAAAGTTTGTTTTTTCCTTTATTCGTTCTTTTGCATTTACTTTAACTCGATATAAGAACTGGATAATGTTTCACAATGCTATGGAAAATTAAACAACAGATTTGTATAACACGAATTTTGAATTGCTTAAGTACGGGTTTGATCTTTGTACGTTTTTCAGTACTCTAAGTCCGAGGAAAACCACCTGTTGGTGTTCTCAGAGCCTCTTGACAACGTTCTGAATGTGGCCGCGTTCATATGTGAGGTCGACAGGGCTTCAGCGTCACGTGACCGGCGGGACGTCAACGTGTTTATTCCACCGGGTGGTTTTAAAGTGAAGACCGCGTCCGCTATTGACGTATTCATAGCCTTTTCCAACAATAGTACGTGTATGAATATGATTTGAAAATGATATAATTTGTCCAACTTCATTGCAGAAAAAAACGATGGATTAAAACCGTCGGGTTGAGGATACCTATGAATCATTACAATGTACACATTGAATAGCAAGATAATTACATTTGAACACAGGTCCATCATAGTCCAAAACAAAACAAATAAGACTCGTTTACCAATGTTTATTGTTGCAGTAGAAGAAGGATGTCGAACTTTACTTTTATTCCTTTAATTGTCAGGCGAGATTTCTCCAGTTAATTGCGAAACAAGTGGGAGCAACCAAATCTATATCCGGAACCCAGAGCCTCTCAACTTCCGATCACTAATGGCCTACACGACGGCGCCGGCTCGGAAATGCCAGGCAAACCTCTTCCGGGATAAAACAATGGCCATGATTAGCAACTGCGACCAGGTATAAATAAACCTTTTAGTCGGATATTACATTGATGCTTTAAAGCATTCATTTTAAGAAACCTGCAGACAATTATTTACTCATTAGATGGTTCACGCTTTCTTTATTTAGGTATGTTATTTTGTCAATCCACTGATTTCCCTTGAACAGCAGGGAATAAATTTCCCCAACATGTACGTCACGTGATTTTGATCTTCATTACATGACTTGCGTAGTGGCAGTGATCACTGTACTACAAGGGAAAGAAACTCTCTGTGGAGTTTAATGCTTTTTATGCCCCCTTCGAAAAAGAGGGGCTATATTGCTTTGCACATGCCGGTCGGTCGGTCGATCGGTCGGAAAGCCGGTCGGCCGGTCGGTCCATCGGTAGACTAAAGCTCGTCCGAGTGACACTCAACAATTCCTGGACCTATGGTCATCACACTTGACATGAAGGTTGGGCATGACCAGTAGATGACCCCTACTTATTTTATTCATTTAAGGGTTCATCTGGTCAAAAATCAAGGTCATAGTGATCTTAAATGCTAAAGGTTGTCCGAGTGATAACTCGACAATGCCTGCACCCATCGCCCTCATACTTAACTTGCAGGTTGGGCCTGAAGAGTAGATGACCCCTATTGATTTTAGAGGTCATCGCATCAAAACTAAAACTGTTTAAAAAGAACTCATTTTCATTTAGGTTTTAGGTTCATTTTTTTAGCTCAGACTAGGCATATTTGTATGTCCATTGCAACAGGTGTAGCTGTAATTAGGTGTTGAGCACATTTTACAAAGAAGATTTTATCAGATTTCCAATCAAAAAGCATTTACATTTTTTCTGGAAGAGTCTTTATAATTGAATATGAATATATTTTTGTGTCAAAATTGTTAGTACTTCCCAATCATCAATGTCTTGAGGCTTGGTCGTGATTGCATATATTTTAAGAAAGATATTTTCATTTTAACCAGAAAACAAATATATAAGCTACTAGTTTTAATTGAAAATATTTCATCAGAAAACCATAAGGCGTTGTTGATTAGGAAGGTTAAAGCATTCTGACACAAAACAAAGTTATAATTTCGAAAGATGTTTCTAAAAAAGAAATATTATTGCTTGTTCATCAAAATTCTGATAAGATCTTCGTTGTAAATTCGTTCGACAACTTTAACTTACTATCCAAAACATGTCACACAGAATGCATGTTTCACGAAAATGATCGTTCCTTAAAACTAAATGAAACATGAACTTTTAAAACACTTTATAATTTGGCCAACCCAACCAACTTTTGCACTGTGACGGGCCTTCAAGACCCATTAAAATTATTTGAGTCTTTATCCATTGACGATCTGTTATGCACAACGCCAACTGCGTTGCACTGGCTGAATTAATAAGACAATGTGTCCTATGGCAACCTGTGATGTGCTTGCTGAAGTTATAAGAGAGTGTGTCCTATGGCCACTTGTGTTGTGCTTGCTCAAGTAATAAGACACTGTGTCCTATGACCACCTGTGTTGTGCTCGCTGAAGTAATAAGACAGTGCGTCCTATGGCCACCTGTGTTGTGCTCGCTGAAGTATTAAGACATTGTGCCCTATGGCCACCTGTGTTGTGCTTGCTGAAGTTATAAGACAGTGTGTCCTATGGCCACTTGTGTTGTGCTCGCTCAAGTAATAAGACAGTGTGCCCTATGGCCACCTGTGTTGTGCTCGCTCAAGTAATAAGACACTGTGTCCTATGGCCACCTGTGTTGTGCTCGCTGAAGTAATAAGACAAAGTGCCCTATGGCCACCTGCGATGTGCTTGCTGAAGTAATAAGACACTGTGTCCTATGGCCACCTGTGATGTGCTTGCTGAAGTTATAAGACACTGTGTCCTATGGCCACCTGTGATGTGCTGTGTCCTATGGCCACTTGTGCTGTGCTTGCTCAAGTAATAAGACAGTGTGTCCTATGGCAAACTGTGTTGTTCTTGCTGAAGTATTAAGACATTGTGCCCTATGGCCAACTGGGTAGCGCTTGCTCAAGTAATAAGACAGTGTGTGCTATGGCAAACTGTGTTGTGCTTGCTGAAGTAATAAGACATTGTGCCCTATGACCAATAAGACACTGTGCCCTATGGCTACCTGTATTGTTGTCGCTCAAGTTATAAGACAGTTTGCCCCCCAATGGCCATTTGTGTTGTGCTCGCTCAAGTAATAAGACACTGTGCCCTATGGCCACCTGCGATGTGCTTGCTCAAGTAATAAGACACTGTGCCCTATGGCCACCTGCGATGTGCTTGCTCAAGTAATAAGACACTGTGCCCTATGGCCACTTGTGTTGCGCTCGTTCAAGTAATAAGACACTGTGCCCTATGGCAAACTGTGTTGTGCTCGCTCAAGTAATAAGACAGTGTGCCCTATGGCCACCTGTGTTGTGCTCGCTCAAATAATAAGACACTGTGCCCTATGGCAAACTGTGTTGTGCTCGCTAAAGTAATAAGACATTGTGCCCTATGGCCACCTGTGTTGTGCTCGCTCAAGTAATAAGACAGTGTGCCCTATAGCCACCTGTGTTGCGCTTGCTGAAGTTATAAGACACTGTGCCCTATGGCAAACTGTGTTGTGCTCGCTCAAGTAATAAGACATTGTGCCCTATGGCCACCTGTGTTGTGCTCGCTCAAGTAATAAGACAGTGTGCCCTATAGCCACCTGTGTTGCGCTCGCTGAAGTAATAAGACACTGTGCCCTATGGCAAACTGTGTTGTGCTCGCTCAAGTAATAAGACAGTGTGCCCTATAGCCACCTGTGTTGTGCTCGCTCAATTAATAAGACAGTGTGCACTATGGCCAACTATGTTGTGCTCGCTCAAGTAATAATACGTCGAGACCTTTGCATTGTGTTTGTTCAAGTTGCATATTTAGGCTCTTTCAATATATAAAACTCTCATACAACCTTGATATTGTATGGTTTTAAATACATTTAAAATAACATGCAACTGTGAAAATTATGTCTCCTCCGTTTATGGGGAGACATATTGTTTGTGCACTGTCTGTCAGTCCGTCCGTCAGTCCTTCAGTCCGTCAGTCAGTCTGTACGTCACACTTCGTTTCCGCTCAATAAATAAAGAACGCTTAGACCCAGGAACTTCGTATTTGGTATGCTAGTTGGTCATGACTAGTAGATGACCCCTGTTGATTTTGGGATCACTAGGTCTAAGGTCAAGGTCGCCGTGACCTTGAGGTGAAGAAACGGTTTCTGCTCAATAACTAAAGATTCTTCGGGTCCAGGAACTTCATACTTGGTAGGCTAGATGTTCATGACCGGTAAATGACTCCTATTGATTTTGAGATCAAAAGGTCAAAAGTCAAGGTTACCTTCAGGTAAAAAAACGATATGTTGACAGTGACCTTAAGATTAAAAATGGTTTCTGCTCAATAACTAAAGACGAACGCTTTTACCAAGGAACTTCATACTTGGTATGCTAGTTTGTCATGACTAGTAGATGACTCCTATCGATTTTAAGATCAAAAGGTCAAAGGTCAAGGTCACCGTAACCTTTAGGTGAAGAAACGGTTTCCGCTCAATAACTAAAGAATGCTTGCACCCAGGAACTTCTTACTGTGTATGCTAGTTGGTCATGACTAGTAGATGAACCCTATTGATTTTGAGATTACTAGGTCATAGGTCAAGATCGAGTCACCTTGAGGTTAAGAAACGGTTACTGCTCAATAACTAAAGAATGCTTGCACCCAGGAACTTCATACTTGGTATGCAAGTTGGTCATGACTTGAAGATGACCCCTATTGATGTTGTGATTGATCAGTCCGTTAGTCAGTCAGTCTGTACGTCACACTTTGTTTCCGCACAATAAATAAAGGACGCGTGCACCCAGGAACTTTATACTTGGTATGCTACTCGGTCATGACTAGAATATGACCCCTATTGATTTTGAGATCAGTAGGTCAAAGGTCAAGGTTGCCGTGACCTTGAGGTGAAGAAACGGTTACCGCTCAGTAACTAAAGAACACTTGCACCCAAGAACTTAATACTTGGTATGCAAGTTGGTCATGTCGATGATCCCTAATCATTTTGTGATCAGTAGGTCAAAGGTCAAGGTCACGATGAAAAATGGTTTCCGATCAATAATTGAAAACGCTTGCGCCCAGGAACTTCATATAATGCAAACTTCATTTACATTTTCCAAGATTAATCTACAACACTTTTTTCTCTTCAATATTTAATACGGGTGAATAAACCAAACTTCACTGTTGGTTCGTCTCCAGTCCAAAATTACAAATTTCATGTCCCATCATTTATTTTTTCTCAGCTACGACCACATAGTAGGGGAGACAAGCGCGTTTTCAAAAAAACAATCTCTAGTTTGTTTTAAGCTTTTTGTATTTCTATTTTTGTATCATTTCGACACATCTTCAATCTCATATTCTGATTCAAACATTTAGTGTACAAAGGCATCCATCCTGTTAACAGACATGCATACAAATGAATTATCTTTTCAAACGCACGTGTCACTGTGTGCATTGATGATATCGCAATAGTTGCAAACATATTCCGTGATTGCATTCATTTGTTTGATTGCAGATGAAGCCTATAGTTCTTGCCTTCAGCAACAGAGAATCCCACAACGGGATCATTGGCGGGTCTCCCGAGGACTTCCGGGCGTACAAGATCAGTTGCTTTGGCGACCAGGAGGACAGCACGCCCTCAAATGTGCTGATGTACAGCTGCGGGAAGACGTGCACTACGAGAATGATAACCATGATTTTATCAGTGGCTGTCGTACTTGCATTTATGTAGGCCTTTTTTCAACGATGTAATTAGTCGCTGTACATCGGATTATAACATTCATCACTCAATATATATTTCACTTTTTGAAAACGAAATAAAGCTTAATCAAGACTGATGAATTTTGTTTATCATATTCTTTCACTTGTTCACTTGTGTCATATTTACTTTATTGGCGGACACTATCTTTAAGAAATTGCCCATGTTTCAATGTTCAGTTTTAAGCAAGTAAGAGCATACATCCTGCATTGCATTGAACTTGTGTGAGATGAGTTTTCCCAAATATCGAAACATTAGATAACTCTTATCATCAATATAATGCAACTTATTGCCCTGTATTATTCGACTTGGAAATTCTGAATCAGGTACGAAAGTACGCACACATAGATTAATATCTCAGTAAATATTTGATGTACTGCCCCGGGACTTTATACAACGGTACTCAACCATCCAACCTACGTGAATACCCATGTTAGGGAACAATACTTTGCATATAATGCTTATTATGGCCCTTTATCATTCGACGTATAAATTCTGCTTAAGGTTTTGCATGTATCCAAATGCATTATGTATTGAATTGAAACCTTAGACGTGAATTCCCAACTACATAACCTATTGGTCGTAATCAGTGGATGACCAAATTTCATTATCGAGCTAATACTTGTGAACAAGTTAAATAAATATAATATGCATTTAATGCAAATTATTATACTTTATTATTCGCCTTAGAAATTATGAATAAGGCTTTGCATGTACGCACACATAGGTTAATATTTCAGCAACCACTAAATGAATTGCATTGAGACTTTATTAGAAAAAAACTTTTTTTAGAAATTCTGGCTAAAGGTTTTGCATTAAACATATTTTACAGTTACTGATGCATGTTTCAACAAAATTTAGCAGTTCTTTAACATAGAAGCCGCGGAATAGTCGAGCGCGCTGTCTCTGTAATAGCTCTTGTTCATTATAATGATAGGCAAAGATATGTCCGAGGTCTCTCTCGAAATATATTCATCAATCCGCTGAAAAATGTTCATCCACATTATTTTCTTTCTGATGACGAAGTCAACTTATACCGCCCGTACCAGAACACTGCGCTGTCAATCATATAAGAGGCCTATATTGTATTTTCAACGATGTCTTGCTTTAAACTTTAAAGGCACCAGACACCAGATGATATCATTGCAAGAAAAAAGTATATTGTCAAAAACTTACATAAAAGTTATATCGTTGTGAAGAATGTTCAGAATGTTGGTTCACTCGGTTGCTTCATATAAGTTTATATTTATCATAGTTATATTGTTTTTCGTTTCCCCTGTGAAGCATGGCAGATAAATTGTAATTACTTTTCTCGGCGTCGTATCAAGGTAAAGGTGATAGTGACCTGTACTCGAAAAAGTCTTCAATTTTGGTATGCACATCGGTCATGGCCCTGTGGATTTTGGATTTGAAGTGTCATCCGTCATGGGACATTGACAAGAAGACATACGGGCATTTTCGTTTTCAACCAATAACGTCTAAATTACTCGGTAAATATTTTGACATGAACATTGATAATGGTCAGTAGATGACCCCTATGGAATAGATAGTGTGGGCATCCTCGACAGGCAACACATTCTATTCGCGATCTTGTCTTATAGAAACGAATTTGACTACAAATGTGTTATCTGGCAGTAAAAAGGCGGTACTTGCAATATGATTGTTATTATTCTCCAGAAATGATGACCCTGATGTTAATTGAGAGTTAGCTCCTTTGTGTATGAGGTTTTATGTGTCTGGTCCGTTTTTGTAAACATAAATCGATCGAGATCTTCGTCTGACCTAGGCCGGGTCTTTAGCGCTTCATTTAATAATACAAACACTGGTTTACAGACAACTCCTGCTTCATGTAGACATTCATTTGTCGTAACTATAATGCCAAAGAAGCCCCATGTAAGCTATAAACTACAGTCCAAACTCGCTATGTCGACGTCGGATATCTCGACTTTCCGTTTGTGTCGACTTTTTACTCCGGTCCCGAATTTATTCCTTCATGTTCTATATAAAATTAATCTGATTGTGTTGATTTTTCTATCTTGATTTGATCGCTATGTCGCCCTTCTATTTCAGACCCTGTGGTCGAATTTCACACATGTTCCGTTAGTGAAAATATTTAAAAGCTTATATGTAAGGATTATTTTATGTAATTATTTCTAGACTAGTTTAAATGTGTGTGTCCATTGTAGGTTTTGTGAGTACAATTGCACCTTCGCAAACATTTCCTTGTCCATTGAAGCACGTAGATGTCTGGCAAAAGTTTCCCATATCAAGATGTACGTGAAGTTAGCGGCCTAGCGGCCTAGCGGCGTGAAGTTAGCGGCCTAGCGGCCTAGCGGCCTAGCGACGTGAAGTTAGCGGCCTGGCGGCCTGGCGGCCTGGCGGCCTGGCGGCCTGGCGGCCCAGCGGCCTAGCGGCGTGAAGTTGGCGGCCTAGCGGCCTAGCGGCCTGGCGGCCTAATTATTTTTTTTTCCAAGCAATTGTTAATGCGTTTTTTTTAAAACAATGATAAATCAAGGTTTTTTATTCATATAGTTACATAGCGGCCTTAAATTGTTATATATTCAGAATATTTTCTTTACCTTTTATTCTAAAACAATTTTAAATTAACTGTTTTATGCACAAATTATCACTCTGAAGCGTTTTTCAACTCTTTTTCAAAAAAGTCGATCGAGCACTTCAGCGACCTAGCGGCATAGCGGCGTGAAATTAGCGGCCTAGCGGCCTAGCGGCCTAAATTGAATCCTATTTCAAAGCATGTATACATGCATTTTCTTCTAAAACAATGACATTTTAACTGTTTTTATGTACAAATTAACACATTGAAGCGATTATCAACAGTTTTTTTCCAAAAACGTCGATAAAGCAGTCAGCTAATTCAAAGCATTAAACATGCCTGTTCTTCTAAAACAATGATGTATTTACTGTTTTTATGCATAAATTATCACTCTGAAGCGTTTTTCATTTTTTTTTTCCAAAAAAGTCGATCGAGCACTTCAGCGGCCTAGCGGCCTAGCGGCGTGAAGTTAGCGGCCTGGCGTCCTAGCGGCCTAGCGGCCTAAAATGGTTTCCTATTTCAAAGCATGTATACATGCATTTTCTTCTAAAACAATGACATATTAACTGTTTGAATGCACAAATTAACACTTTGAAGCTATTAGCGATAATCAATATATTTTTTTTTCAAAAAATTCGATTAAGCAGTCAGCTATTTCAAAGCATTAAACATGCCTGATCTTCTGAATCAATGATATATTTACTGTTTATATGCACAAATTATCACTCTGAAGCGTTTTTTCAACTTTTTTTCAAAAAAGTCGATCGAGCACTTCAGCGGCCTAGCGGCGTGAAGTTAGCGGCCTGGCGGCCTAGCGGCCTAGCGGCCTAAAATGGTATCCTATTTCAAAGCATGTATACATGCATTTTCTTCTAAAACAATGGTATCCTAATTCAAAGCATTAAACATGCCTGATCTTCTAAAACAATGTTATATTTACTGTTTTATGCACAAATTATCACTCTGAAGCGTTTTCAACTTTTTTTCAAAAAAGTCGATCGAGCACTTCAGCGGCCTTGCGGCCTAGCGGCCTAGCGGCCTAGCGGCGTGAAGTTAGCGGCCTGGCGGCCTAGCGGCCTAAAATGGTATCCTATTTCAAACCATGTATGCATGCATTTTCTTCTAAAACAATGACATATTAACTGTTTTTATGCACAAATTAACACTTCGAAGCTATTAGCGATTATCAACAGTTTTTTTTTTTCAAATAAGTCGAATAAGCAGTCAGCTAATTTATTTAAAAGCATTAAACATGCCTGATCTTCTAAAACAATGTTATATTAACTGTTTTATGCACAAATTATCACTCTAAAGCGTTTTTTATTTATTTTTCAAAAAAGTTGATCGAGCACTTCAGCGGCCTAGCGGCCTAGCGGCGTGAAGTTAGCGGCCTGGCGGCCTAGCGGCCTAGCGGCCTAAAATGGTTTCCTATTTCAAACCATGTATACATACATTTTCTTCTAAAACAATGACATATTAACTGTTTTTATGCATAAATTAACACTTTGAAGCTATAAGCGATTATCAACAGTTTTTTTCAAAAGCGTCGATAAAGCAGTTAGCTATTTCAAAGCATTAAACATGCCTGTTCTTCTAAAACAATGATATATTTACTGTTTTATGCACAAATTATCAATCATTGTTTTAGAAGATCAGTCATGTTTAATGCTTTGAATTAGCTGACTGCTTAATCGAATTTTTTGAAAAAAATATGTTGATTATCACTAATAGCTTCAAAGTGTTAATTTGTGCATAAAAACAGTTAATATGTCATTGTTTTAGAAGAAAATGCATGTATACATGCTTTGAAATAGGAAACGATTTTAGGCCGCTAGGCCGTTAGGCCGCGAGGCCGCTAACTTCACGCCGCTAGGCCGCTAAGCCGCTGAAGTGCTCGATCGACTTTTTTGGGGGGAAAATGAAAAACGCTTCAGAGTGATAATTTGTGCATAAAACAGTAAATATATCATTGTTTTAGAAGAACAGGCATGTTTAATGCTTTGAAATAGCTGACTGCTTTATCGACGCTCTTAAAAAAGACTGTTGATAATCGCTAATAGCTTCAAAGTGTTAATTTGTGCATAAAACAGTTAATATGTCATTGTTTTAGAAGAAAATGCATGTATACATGCTTTGAAATAGGATACCATTTTAGGCCGTTAGGCCGCTAGGCCGCCAGGGCGCTAACTTCACGCCGCTAGGCCGCTAGGCCGCTGAAGTGCTCGATCGACTTTTTTGAAAAAAAGTTGAAAAACGCTTCAGAGTGATAATTTGTGCATAAAACAGTTAATTTAAAATTGTTTTAGAATAAAAGGTAAAGAAAAATATTCTGAATAGATAACAATTCAAGGCCGCTATGTAACTATATGAATAAAAAACCTTGATTTATCATTGTTTTTAAAAAAAAACGCATTAACAATTGCTTGGAAATAGAAAAAATAATTAGGCCGCCAGGCCGCCAACTTCATGCCGCTAGGCCGCCAGGCCGCTAACTTCACGCCGCTAGGCCGCTAACTTCACGCCGCTAGGCCGCTAGGCCACAAACTTCACGTACATCATATCAAGGTATCTAGTTGTTAGACCAAATTGGTTATCTTTGTCTTAATGAAAATACTTTGTTTTACTAGCTTGATATTTTGAACAGTTTCGAAACCATGTGGTATGGCAACGGGAAGCGTTGAAGAGGAATAATTTTACATGTAGTCTTTTCTTTCACGTGCTTTTTGTACATTAAAAAGAAAGAATGGTCATCGAAGGGAATGTTTACAAAATAAAAATAAAACACATTTTCAACAATACCGCTGTTGAGTCGAAAACTGCAAGCAATGCTATTTCCCGCCCCGCTTGTATCGCAGAAATGCAGAAATCCAGAAAGAAACAAATAAAATAGCTGATCTTTTTTGTCTGACTTTCGAGAATATTCACACAAAAAAATAACTGATAAATGAACTAAAATAATCTGAAACACTTCAACTGTCAGCAACCAAGCGTGGAATTTACTTTTAAGTGGGGAAAACGGCCCTTATCTCTGACAGTGAGGGCTAACTTCAAAACTGGTAACCTACTTTTGTTCTGTCCAAACTTTGGCCTTTCAAATATTGCACTCAGTTTGCTTGCTCATAGTTACACATGCGCTGCTCATAGTTACACATGCGCTGCTAATAGTTACACATGCGCTGCTCAGTTTAATTCGTTTTGTTCGTTTAAATGCATTATCAAATTGTTTTGATAATTGCTCATAAAATGATGAACTGAAATAAATTTGTGAATTACTATTTCCCCATAATCTGGCGTTGATTTGAATATAAAAAATAAGCATAAATAAACAGAAAATGTGTTGATCTTAATTTAATTTCATTCGATTTTCTAGAGAAAAAAGTATTCTTTCCGATTAAACTGAAATCCACAATTATCTCCAATCTATTCCAATGAAACGAAACGAGAGAAAAAATAATTTGCTGGAATGTTACCAATTAAGGAATGACGTCAGAATTACGTCGAAACTCCTTCCATTTGAAGAAACGATACCCAGTTACAACACAAATGTTGATATACATTCAACTACACAAGATAGTAATCACCTTTCTTAAATATCTTCTTTTTGATCAAATGCATCGATCTTCAAATTAAAACTACTTTTTATACACCTTTTGCATTCTGATATGAATTTCAATTAAATGGGAACTATGTCATATCGAACGACTTTACTCGTGCAGCATACAAATGTCATTGAAAAGAGGGTTTGGCCACACTCTTTTGCCTTTTATGAACGAATAATATTAACTAATTTAAGATCAGTGTTTTACCAAAATGTACAGACTCGGTGAGAACCTGCGATTACAAGAATGACCGGGGTGACACAAAATGCATTTCAATGACGTTTGGATGCCATAGAAATTCAATCATTGCAATCCTGACCGATTAAACAAACCGATGGTACCGTAGATCGCTTTATTAGATTCTTCAGATCTAGAGTCACAAACGCAGAACGGACCGCTTTGTAGCGCTAACGTGCATACTCGATCAAGGAGGTCATATGCGGAATCAGTGCCGTAATCGCATCGTCGGGTAGCTTGTTTGCAGTGGGCAAGTCATTTGTGCTTGGGCGAGGGCATTGGGTCTTGGTTATTTAACAGACGAGATTGGTCCGAGGATGTAACGAAGAGGTGATATTTAAAACCTTGAAAACGCGTTCATCCAAGAATATTTGCACTTCAATTTCCATTCCATAAATGAACACTGTGTGGGAATGGACACCGGATATAGCTCAAAAAGTGATAAGTAAACATACCAATATGCTGTTGTTTTTCTAGACCAGAGGTAAGATCTTGCTGTGTTAACGATTATCTACCGTATCCACAAATGAAACAAGTGTTTGAACTAATAGCTGAATGCTAAATTTGGCCTATGATGTGCTTTATAATGCTTAAAAATTAGCAGATCATGAAAAATGTTACTTTAAATCTGTGATGATCACCTCAAAACTCACAGAATTTCGACAAGTATTGTAATCTTAGGAAATATATCGAATAAATAAAGAAATCTGAATCGAAGGATTTTACAAGCATAAGCTAAACTATGTTTATTGTAAAAACTGGCAATGTAACTTTTAAACTGTTAAAGATATGCCCTTACAAATGTTCACGATACTGTACCGGGGATAGCCGTTTTGTGTACTGGGGATAGTTTCAAAGTTGAGCAATGTGTACTGGGGATAGCATGTAAAAATGGACCAAGATGATCGTAACACAATAACAGTATATATACAATACACATAATATTTAATGGCTTCGATATTTCATTCGCCTTTTCTTTAGATTTTGGAGTGCTGGTCCTTGGTATGTCTCTTTGTACATTCATATGCCTTTTCAGGTTGCTTTTGTAGTCAGTTGAATAGGTACATATGCTGTACACAATTTTTTTTTCATTATCCTCAGTCACAGCTGACAAATCCATGGATGCATCCGTCAAATCCATTTTTCAAATTATCTGCAAAAGTGAGAGTACAATGTAATGACAAATTATTGAATAAACTTAAGTTATCAATGAGTTTGGTACATGTCCTCCTAAATGAACGTATACATGTGTATGCATGCTGCTTATATTTCAAGGTTGGTCACAATAATTAGTTTCTCGGTGAAGTGAATGAGCTGAGACCATTTCCTGTTCTAAGTAATAGCAACATCGATCCAAGCTTAGAAACAGCTTCAAGTGAACAAAATTTGATCACAATATATTATTTATTATTGATGTCTTAGTGTGCAAAAACGTTGCAAAAATAGCCGGGACTTTGACTTTCGGTCCAGCCAACCCCGGGTAAAATCCCCGCCCTGCGGGAACAAACTGATGGTTAAACCCCGGCCAAATGCCCCCGCACCCCAGAGACTCTATATAAGGCCCAATCTCCGCTAAATTTGGCGCTATGACAAAACCACCGCGGTCACCCGGCCCTGCGGGGGCACGTGAAAAGTAAAAACACGGCCCTTTTCCCCGGCTATCCCCGGTATACCCCAGGACCTGGGGGGCCGTGGTTGCAATTGACTGGTGCCCGAAGTGTAATGTAAATATTTTTTATATTATACCGAACCTTTTATATTACCACTAAATACTTTTAAAGCGCTGTAGGCGTGTTTTATTAAACAAAGCTAATGAAGTTTTCTTGCGACTTTTCTACGTTGTTGTGAAAATAGCAAGCCGCACTTACTAGTTGTATGACGTCACCGGTCAATATTATATTTATGATATGGACAGCTGATGATATAAAACTGAATTTTCATTAGAATGCAAAGACATACGGACCGATCATCTTTATTTATATATACAAACAAGGGACACATTTATGTAAGGTATACTATGACTATTGCTCTAATTTCTCGATATGGACAACATTGGACAATTTTCCCTGAGCGTGCATAGAGTTAAGAAGACGTAACCATCATCACAGTCTCGTTAATATAAATACATCGCAACTATCCTCAGTACAGTTAATAGCTATCCCCTGTGCAGTTATTTATTTGCTTCAGCTATCCCCGGTACATCTTCAGGTCATCAAAATGGATGAATATCTCCATAACAACAAAACATATCGTATTGATATCATACACAATATTAGATGCTGTAATTATAATGAAATCGCTCGATTCAGTTTTCATTCTTATTTTCTATTTGTTGTTTTATGTTTGAAATCGTACCACTTAACTGAACATTTGTGAGCGATCATGCAACATTCGGCGAGAATTTTGCTATTATACAAAAGAGGAGACATATTTCCATTATATAGTCGTGTATTGCACAGGATTGATCTATTCGAAGCTCTTCGAATTTGATAAATATCACTATAAAATAAAATAATAATAACAAAAAACTTACCATGTGTCAGAATCAAATGCTTATTGATTGATTATTTTTCGAGCTATATCCGGTGTCCATTCCCACACAGTAATGAACTGCTTTTCAGCAATTGCATTATTTTTTGATGAACGCAACATCTTCGGATATTTTTGGATAACGAATCATTGCTTAACAACATACATGTAAATTGAAAATTGTTTAACTTGTTATTGTTTATATTGTGTCGCCAGGCCCCGAGAAACTTAAATCAACAAGTTAGAAAGTGTGAACTTCGGACTTCACACACTTTAACCAGCCCAACTGCGTTTTTACCTCGATAATGACATCAATCCCGCAATTCATTCCTTAATTAAATGGTACAACATACGTTATGACGTCGTTTGGCGTCACGTTCGATTCATGCGTGGCCTCAGCGCCGTTGCATTTACATCAGGGGTGGTCATACACGATATTAAACAACACATCCATCTCAACACTTATTAAAACATTCATAATGTCGATTGCTGATTAGTCTGCAACTCTTTTTAACCCTTAATTTGATTCGTCCGCAAAATATAAATCAAAGAACTTCAGCAGAAATTGCACTGAAGTTTGATACCGAGCTTAATCATATTTCTGTTAAAGATAATGCATAACATTTAGAAAAGCTTAAGTGCACACATTTTTTTGCAACTCTGTCATCTACGTAACGAATACCCTGAAATCAACATAATAACATAATTATACTCTCTACGTGTTTTCTTATAAGAAGATTTAATTGCTACTTTTTCTTGTGAACCTGAGGAGATAACTGATTGACTAACGCCAAATGGAATTTCATTTCAGATATAATTTCAAGCCGAACGATGTGATATATTAGTAGAGATATATAATTTTAATGACTTACATGATGTTCCTTTTTTAATTGGCGTTATTTGTAGGATAGATATTGCATTTAAGGAATATGTATGAGTGCCCTAGTTTGAATTAGCTTAGAAATATCTAAACTGTGTTCAAGAATCTCGATTTGTATATAGAAATCAGAATTGTAGATGCAATTGTAATGTTAGCGTGTAATTTAAAGGGGGTCTAACTTATGTGTTTAAAATAGAAAAAATGACTTTGAAAGCGTGGGAAGATCTGAGTAGGATTGCACTATTTTATACTAGTAATACAAAATGCTATTTTTGTCCAGGTTTAGCTGAAAAGGCAGAAAAGATTGTTCTCGGCCAGATTGGCTTTAATTTGTAGAAGCACATGCGCTTGGATGACGGCCGGTGACAATAGGAAATGTAACACAGTCTAAGAGATTGAGCTGTTTGGAGTGATTTAGTGTTGTGGGACTAATTGGACGTGTTTTTTTTATTGAATTCAGGGACGTGTTCCCTTTGAGCAAAAAGTATTGCCAATTAAATTGTTTACTAACATGCGGAGTGATATATGTTCTGAACAATAGAAATAGAACACTCTTGTTATATGCATGTATATAACAAAACATTCGAACTTCTTGTAGTGAACCGGGAACAGTGTACAGCATGCGATTAAAGAGTATTCATATACCATCAGCTTTTATTGGGTGTTCAAAGTTAAATATTAATAAGATTTACATCGTTAAAATAGTAAAGATAGAATGCTGAATATTCATGTATTGAGGAGGTTTTTGTATGTATGAAGATTTTTAAATGTAGCACATCAACATAACACTCTGAACGATTTGTAGTGCAAGTTGGGTGTCAGGCCGTCACCAGATAAAAATAAACAATCATGATCAATGTTTTGCATTTTTAGAGCGTAAATATTCAAATATTTGCAAAGGATTTTATGGCAGTTTTTAACCGAACCGAACAATTATCAAAATGTATTTACAATGAAACGGTTAAGCAGACACCGCTACTATTAAAGGACTTCTTTATTTTAAGATTGTATGTGACGTCAAATCATTCATGAAACACATCTTATATTGAAGCACACATGTCATGACTCCATTTCCCAGGAAGCTCAGCAGTCTGCGTGGGATAAGTCAAGCCTGTTTCCGGTTTAAATACATATTTCCGGACAAGCGGAAATTAAAGTGATTTCATTAACCTACATGAAATTATTGATTCTCGTTTTCTTTTTCAAAATATACAGTAACACGTCATATTGTTACACTGAAGACTGGAATACAAAATACAAATTATTTTATAAAGAGATAACAATTTAAAAGTAGTATCAAAATTTAATAAAATAGTTCATGATAAAGTATAGTAAAGTAATGATCGTCCTTCAATTTATTCGAATCAAATATTTGACAATGCTGTAACTTTTTGACTAGTCTATCTTATCTACCAGTATGGAATATCAATTCTAAGATTTCTTGACGCGGGTTCTAATTTTTCCATACACAGTTGAAACACAATTTCCATTGGCATTAAGCAACACACATATATTACAGCTTGCTGATAAAATGAACTGTTGTTCGTATGCGGAGAAACTTTGCACGGCAACATGCAGATGAATAAATGAACAGAACATTTCTCCAAAGATAGCCGTGAACTTTAATCAGAAAGTGTCATTCCCAGGCGTCTTAAATACGTTCGAGACACCAGATATTAGGTTTGTAGCGGGAAATGATTGAGGTCCTGTCGAGAAGAATCTACGGACAGACATTCGATACAGATAGATCGCCATGCAATGGAATTTAAAGATGCACTCTTACTCCCAGATAAGATTTACCACAATTACTAACATTGTTTTAATATTCTAAAAAGGATGAATAAATGTCGTAAACAATGGTTCCTATAAAGGATACCGAGTTTATTTGGAAGAAAATGAGCATAAAACACGGTATTTCTACCTTATGAGACTATAGTAGACCACAGCAAATCTTTTAGAATTCACCAATCATTTAATATTTTTGCGCTTTCTGTTATTAAATACACGGTTACAATCTTGTTATCAGTAATTATTTTTTTCCATAAATACATTATTTAGTAAATGGTTAAAGGTTTATCAGTCAAAATTGATGTTTGTTATTCATGTGTATGTATTGATTTTGAATAAGAGTGTCATTTTTAGTGTTGCGTTGTGTTTCTTTGTCGACCAGGTTTACATAGAAAATTATTTTATAGATCACAGCATCTAGAGTACTGGTTCGAACATACTTACTAGGCAACAACTTAAAAGTTATATATACAAAGTGTGTGATATTCAGAGTGACAAGTATGTGTGTACACCTTTGAGCATTTACCATCAAAAGCATTTCGGTTGACATTGTTTGGACGCAATATAAAATTTTGTTTGAGTTTAGATGGCAGAGAACATCTCTAATGATCAATGACAGACAAGATGCCAATCATAGTAGTTCTAAGTAAAATAAAAAGGGAATCCGTGGGCATTCGTTGATACCAGAAAGTCTAAACGTTTGGCAATATAGGTACATCGGTGTTTTGTAATATGTAAAAAATCCCCATTCCTGACTTATACTGCCATCTATGGACTGGTAGAGGCTCACATATTTAAAAATAGATATAGAGGGTATTTGTTGACTTCAGTGTAAGATCGTCTTTTATTTCACGATTGTCATAGAAAAACATTTGTTCGCGAGTGAAAATATAGCAATTCTATATAAGACCACGTGTGAAATAAAATACGATCTTTCACTGGAATCAACATATGTTCTGTTTTTATGCTTATTTTTGGAGATTTTTCTGTACAGTAATTTATTTTTCTAATTACCACCTTTTTGGAGAATTCCTTTGGGGCCCGTTGGAGTTCCTCACGTGAATTTTTGATCGCCGGTGACATAGCCTGTCATTCATATATCGGCTTGTGGAGAAATAGTCCTCGATTTTTATTTTTATTTTCATCGTGTTTCAGTGCAAACACTTTACAAATAGTCTTCAATAAACGTTTATTATGCATTTATGTTCCAAATAATAGTTAATGTACGAATGTGTTTTTTAATGAATAGGGAAAAAATAGCACACCAAATTACACTGGTCGCTATTAACGGAATAAATATTTGAAAGCTCGAACGTGAAAGCGTTACAAATGTGGATTAACATTGGAATAAAAACATTTTTTTTCAAATTTTAGAGTTTCGTCATGGTAAATGGGTGTTCAATCAGCCCTCATTGTCAGGGATCAGTCTGATTCTCTTGAATACGGCCGATTTCCAGATGAAGAGTGAGGACCAGGCTTCGTTGTTGTTTTTAAGCGTGATGGGTATTTTTTCTGTCTGTGAATTGTTGTGTGAAAATTCTGTGAAGTTTGAATTACAAAATCATACAGTTTAAAAAGATATTGGAAAAGTGATTTAACATCGAATTTATGTTCGAGCAGTTGTTTCCGTACTTTATGTTTTGCACAAAAGCAAATGTTCGAACATTCAGTTTGAAAAAACGTTTGAAAAACAGGATAACCATTTTTTTACCCAAACTTTCTTTATTTTAACATATGCAACGTTTTTTTCTATCAAAGTATTATATTTCTTTGCACAATGAACCAGTCCAAAGGTAAAGTGAGCTAATTTGTATTGATCAAAGGTAAATAATTAGAACTTAGGTCAATAACCAAAGCTGAAAATGTTTCCTGTCAAAGAAATAAGGCAATGCTTACTAAAACTGTATTGATCATAATATATAAGGTTAACAACAAATGTCACATAAAAGAGTGCTAAACCGCTTTAATTTTAACAAAACCTTTAGTTAAATAACAGTTTAACTTTAAAGGATTTTCATACTTTAAAATCTATTGAACAATTCCTATTTCCTATTACTCCAGACAGGCATAAATAACATCATCAATTTTGAGACATGTTGTAAAGAAATTTTAAATAAGCATGTCTACTATGGATCGGGATATCCCTGCCCTTTATGTCACCAATTATTCCGCCAAACTAAACACCCTTTCACTTGGCACAGACGTTGCAGGTATTGAGATATATGTTCTGGCAAAATTTGCTAAATGGGGGTTTAAAGATTGGTTGTCGTATCACCATTGCAGGAGTGATTATTGCTTTTGCTCTTGAGGCGGGTTAAGTGCAAAGTATTTGAACACTTCTTGCTCTGGTTGCTGCGAAACTCATGTGAAGCATACATCTTCAAGCCAGTGATCTAATGCTGTAAATTGGACTTGGGTTGAAATCAAATGTTTCGCAGGTTAAGCTAAATTCGAAGATTACATGAAGTATTACTCATTACAGTATTACTGTATTGCCTACTCGGGAATGAATAAGTAAAGTAAGATAATTTGGCGTATGAGAATCAAATAGTTTCTGATAAAGGCTTAAGCTTTAACTATTCTCGTGTAGGGAACACAGTAGTTTTATAATTTATTTACGAATCCAAATTTAAATTTTAAAATCAATGAGTCTTTTAATCCTCTGTTGTCATGATAACTATCAACGAATATAGGTCTTTAATGGCATCAAATTGAAGTGGACTACACTATATTTTTTTCGTTTTTTTCTTTATTTTTTTGTCCGACAATTAAGCGAAATTCTGATGTAGAAGTTAACAAAACTCCATTAATTATTGATAAGAAGCACCATAAAGATTAACTATGTGTTGCAATAGCTTTATATGCAAAAATGTAAATTATATCCTACGCCTTCTTGGCCAACAGTAATTTGCATATAAACTAAACATAATCTAGTATTCAACTGTGAAAATTTCTATAACCGAGGTCTAGCACAATTTCAAAAAAAGAATGACACAGCATGTCTTTCGGTAAACTGAGGAAGAAACAAATTTACGACGAACTGCAGGAAATTCAATAACAAAACATACAACGAGACAACAAAAGAATTTCTAACACATGTTTTATATTGACAATGAAGATTGTAGAAGATTTTAGTAACATTGCATGATTCGAAGATGTACTCCCAAATGAGATTTGTAGCGAGATCGTAGTTGCAAAACGACTCGACTGGTGCATTGTATCAATCGATTTGTGCACATTTGATCAAAGCACCAGAAGAATTGTGCAGTAGTTAAGGCACATTCCAAAGTTCTTAATATGAGCAACATAATGTTTACTTTTGGTAGCACTACAAAAACTTCCGCAGTGAAATGATCTGTTGAACTGTTGGTACTATAAATTCGTTATCCTGTAATTGGCCAACTTAAGGAAGTCGGACGTCAAACGCATCTACCATCAATGTTAACTATGGATAATTGCTTGATTTAAAAGTTCATTCAACCATACAATTATGCAAAATAGGTACAAATGCATAATAAAATAATTCAGATAATGTAAAACCTGTTAATAACTTAAAACGATAAGCAGAGATTAATGTTCGTATTTTACAATAAAAGAGTAAGCTTTACAAAATACACAAAATGGCATACTTTCTTTAAACAAAGAACACTGTGAAAGTATACAGTTAAATGCATGGCAAGTCTTGTTTAATTAATTGCCAGCCCATTGTAATTTACTTTAATAATACGCACTGGTTACGACAGGGACAATCATGATAGCCGCCAGACAGTTAACGACCTACACATACAATACAACATAACACCGACAATAACTTCACGACATACACATATCATACAACGCAACACCGACATACAATTAACGAAATACACACATCATAAAACACAAGACTGGCAGACTCTTCACGACATATACATAGCATACAACACAACACTGGCAAACTCTTCAAGACATACACATAGCATACAACACAACACTGGCATACACTTCACGACATACACATAGCATACAACACAACACTGGCATACACTTCACGACATACACATAGCATACAACACAACACTGGCATACACTTCACGACATACACATAGCATACAACACAACACTGGCATACTCTTCACGACACACACATAGCATACAACACAACACTGGCATACACGTCACGACATATACATAGCATACAACACAACACTGGCATACACTTCACGACATACACATAGCATACAACACAACACTCGCATACATTTCACTACATACACATAGCATACAACACAACACTGGCATACACTTCACGACATATACATAGCATACAACGCAACACTGGCATACACTTCACGACATATACATAGAATACAACGCAACACTGGCATACACTTCACGACATATACATAGCATACAACGCAACACTGGCATACACTTCACGACATATACATAGTATACAACGCAACACTGGCATACACTTCACGACATATACATAGCATACAACGCAACACTGGCATACACTTCACGACATATACATAGCATACAACGCAACACTGGCATACACTTCACGACATATACATAGCATACAACGCAACACTGGCATACACTTCACGACATATACATAGTATACAACGCAACACTGGCATACACTTCACGACATACACATAGAATACAACCCAACACCGACAAACACTTCACGACATACACATAGCATACAACGCAACACTGGCATACACTTCACGACATACACATAGTATAAAACGCAACACCGACAAACACTTCACGACATACACATAGAATACAACCCAACACCGACAAACACTTCACGACATACACAAAGCATACAACCAAACACCGACAAACACTTCACGACATACACATAGCATACAACGCAACACTGGCATACACTTCACGACATATACATAGAATACAACGCAACACTGGCATACACTTCACGACATACACATAGCGTACAACGCAACACCGACAAACATTTCACGACATATACATAGAATACAACGCAACACTGGCATACACTTCACGACACACACATAGAATACAACGCAACACCGACAAACATTTCACGACATATACATAGAATACAACACAACACTGGCATACACTTCACGACATATACATAGAATACCACGCAACACCGACAAACATTTCACGACATATACATAGAATACAACGCAACACTGGCATACACTTCACGACATACACATAGCGTACAACGCAACACCGACAAACATTTCACGACATATACATAGAATACAACGCAACACTGGCATACACTTCACGACACACACATAGAATACAACGCAACACCGACAAACATTTCACAACATATACATAGAATACAACACAACACTGGCATACACTTCACGACATATACATAGAATACAACGCAACACCGACAAACATTTCACGACATATACATAGAATACAACGCAACACTGGCATACACTTCAAGACATACACATAGAATACAACGCAACACCGACAAACATTTCACGACATATACATAGCATACAACGCAACACTGGCATACACTTCACGACATACACATAGCATACAACACAACACTGGCATACAATTCACGACATATACATAGCAAACAACGCAACACCGACAAACACTTCACGACATACACATAGCGTACAACGCAACACCGACAAACACTTCACGACATACACATAGCATACAACGCAACACCGACAAACACTTCACGACATACACATAGCATACAACGCAACACCGACAAACACTTCACGACATACACATAGAATACAACGCAACACTGGCATACACTTCACGACATACAGATAGAATACAACGCAACACCGACAAACACTTCACGACATACACATAGAATACAACGCAACACCGACAAACACTTCACGACATACACATAGCATACAACGCAACACTGGCATACACTTCACGACATATACATAGAATACAACGCAACACTGGCATACACTTCACGACATACACATAGCGTACAACGCAACACCGACAAACATTTCACGACATACACATAGCATATAACACAACACTGGCTTACACTTCACGACATATACATAGAATACAACGCAACACCGACAAACACTTCACGACATACACATAGCATACAACGCAACACTGGCATACACTTCACGACATATACATAGAATACAACACAACACTGGCATACACTTCACGACATATACATAGAATACAACACAACACTGGCATACACTTCAGGACATACACATAGCATACAACGCAACATTGGCAAACACTTCACGACATACACATAGAATACAACACAACACTATCATACACTTCACGACATATACATAGAATACAACGCAACACCGACAAACATTTCACGACATATACATAGAATACAACGCAACACTGGCATACACTTCACGACATACACATAGAATACAACGCAACACCGACAAACATTTCACGACATATACATAGAATACAACGCAACACTGGCATACACTTCACGACATACACATAGAATACAACACAACACCGACAAACACTTCACGACAAACACATAGCATACAACACAACACTGGCATACACTTCACGACATACACATGGCATACAACGCAACACTGGCATACACTTCACGACATACACATAGAATACAACACAACACCGACAAACACTTCACTACATACACATAGCATACAACGCAACACTGGCATACACTTCACGACAAACACATAACATACAACACAACACCGACAAACACTTCACGACATACACATACCATACAACACAACACCGACAAACACTTCACGACAAACACATAGCATACAACACAACACCGACAAACACTTCACGACATACACATAGCATACAACACAACACTGGCATACACTTCACGACATACACATAGCATACAACACAACACTGGCATACACTTCACGACATACACATGGCATACAACGCAACACTGGCATACACCTCACGACAAACACATAGCATATAACACAACACTGGCATACACTTCACGACATATACATAGCATACAACGCAACACTGGCATACATTTCACGACATATACATAGAATACAACGCAACACTGGCATACACTTCACGACATACACATAGCGTACAACGCAACACCGACAAACATTTCACGACATACACATAGCATACAACACAACACCGACATACACTTCACGACAAACACATAGCATACAACACAACACTGGCATACACTTCACGACATACACATACCATACAACACAACACTGGCATACACTTCACGACATACACATACCATACAACACAATACTGGCATACACTTCACGACATACACATAGCATACAACACAACACTGGCATACACTTCACGACACACACATAGCATACAACACAACACCGACAGACACTTCACGACAAACACATAGCATACAACACAACACTGGCAAACACTTCACGACATACACATACCATACAACACAACACTGGCATTCACTTCACGACATACACATACCATACAACACAACACTGGTCTATATTCACGACATACACATAGCATACAACACAACACTGGCAGACACTTCACGACATACACATAGAATACCACACAACACCGACAGACACTTTACGACATACACATAGCATATAACACAACACTGGCAGACACTTCACGACATACACATATAATACCACACAACACCGACAGACACTTTACGAGATACACATAGCATAACTCATAACACCGACATACACTTAAATTGACACACATCGCCTACAACACACCACACACAGCCAATTGACGAGGGACCAATATAATACAACACATCACACACAAACACTTGTAAAGGGACCTTAATGATACAACACATCACACACAGACATTTGTCGAGGGACCTTTATAATACAACACATCACACACAGACAATTGTCGAGGGAGCATTATAATACAACACATCACACACAGACAATTGTCGAGGGACCTTTATAATACAACACATCACACACAGACAATTGACGAGGGACCTTTATAATACAACACATCACACACAGACAATTGTCGAGGGACCTTTGTAATACAACACATCACACATAGACAATTGTCGAGGGACCTTTGTAATACAACACATCACACACAGACAATTGTCGAGGGACCTTTGTAATACAACACATCACACACAGACAATTGTCGAGGGACCTTTGTAATACAACACATCACACACAGACAATTGTCGAGGGACCTTTATAATACAACACATCACACACAGACAATTGACGAGGGACCTTTATAATACAACACATCACACACAGACAATTGTCGAGGGACCTTTATAATACAACACATCACACACAGACAATTGTCGAGGGAGCATTATAATACAACACATCACACACAGACAATTGTCGAGGGACCTTTGTAATACAACACATCACACACAGACAATTGTCGAGGGACCTTTGTAATACAACACATCACACACAGACAATTGTCGAGGGACCTTTGTAATACAACACATCACACACAGACATTTGTCGAGGGACCTTTGTAATACAACACATCACACACAGACAATTGTCGAGGGAGCATTATAATACAACACATCACACACAGACAATTGACGAGAGACCTTTATAATACAACACATCACCCACAGACAATTGACGAGGGACAAATAGAATACAACACATCACCGATGGAGACTTCACGACATATACATATCATAACACATAACACCGACATACACTTAATTTGACACACATCGCCTACAACACAACACAGACAGACACCTGACGAGAGACCTATAGAATACAACACAGAACAGGCAAAAGACACATTATGTACAACACAACACCGACTGACACTTAACGAGAGGCATATAGGGGTTAACACAACGAATATAGGACCAATTCACGGCATCAAGTTTAATAAAAGAAATCACCTACCTAAACACTTCATATATATACATTATATCAGTTTTGAAATATGGTGAGCACCATCTGTAAAATGATCTAATTACGAACGGGTTCCTAAAAGTTTGAGTCTGATTGAACCGGCTATTATTGAAGAGGCCCTTAATAAAATGACAGCGTTATCGGTTATTACCCGTTGTAATTTTAAAAGAATGTGCGTTGACAGAATTTGAGGATGCAATAGAAGGGCAATACAAATGCTAATATTTCTTTGGACATTCTGTATAAGAACGACTTATTGACCGTAATACGACTGATGAAAGGTGAATGGAATGTATCCGCAGATAGTTCATGTCATCCATGTAAATTTGCTGTCTTTTTGACAGTGGACATAATTAAATCAAGCAGTACAAAACACACGGCCTTGTACACAATACACCCTAAGTTGGTATTACGTGTCTTGTATAAAATATATTACCCTCAATATCTTGCTTTCGAAATAGTGTAAGGTCGAGATAAAATAATTTGGAGTATAAATTAAATTGAGATAGAAGCCGTGTTCTATAAAACAAATGATAGACTGGGAATCATTTAGACAAGCCTACAAAATCGTAAAAATAAACTTGCCGTCGATATGCGTTTCTACAATGCAGCAACATTCAGATGATCTATTTCATATACAGAAAATGGCTTCGGAAGTCTTAGCCCTCTGCTGATTTAAAAGAAAGCAGATAGATAACAGGCTGGAATAAGAAGCTAAAAAGCTATATATATATATATATATATATATATATATATATATATATATATATATATATATATATATATATATATATATATATATATATATATATGTTAAAGGCTCTGGCAACATTTCTTAAGTTTACTGTTACTTCGGCCGCATTAAACCAAATCAAGTCTGTATTTGCAGAATAAAATTATGGCCTAGTTCCACCAACTCCTTTGTTAAATGCAGTCATATTATTGAAAAAGAAAAATGATCTATAATCAAGATTAAATCATGAGTATGGCGTCTGAAGTCATGCTTTTGTTATTTGTCCAAACTCCCGTTCCCTCTGTCAAAATATTTAACCGAGAAAAGAGGATTGAGATCAAGGCATAAGAAAGATCCACGAATGCACAACTTCACTAAACAAAGCACACAAACTACATTAATATAACCGTTTATGCTTCCGCCTTCTAATGGTCATGAGTCCGCTGTGGTGAAGCCAAACCTCACGCTATGTTAACAAAGTATAGACGCTCACGATGCAATAAATGGAATTTACAGTCACACAACAGAATAACAATATTTGTTCACACGTTAATGCAATATACTGTTTATAAATAAGCATTGAGTGCCAATAGCTCTATATGCAAATACGTTATCTGTATCGCCTGCTTTTGTTGATTTTTTCCATAAACTACACGTGATCTTTCATTCAACGGCGTTAATTTCTATATTCAAGGTCTAGAGTATTTCTACAGAATGAATGACATAAAAGGTCCCCCGATTTATTGTCAAGAAAGCCACACTTCTACAACGTACTGAATGGATATCAATTACAAAACCTTTTATAAAACTATCATGGTAAATTTCAAGATGCCCGTTTTCGTTTTTAGAGTTTGATCATAAGTGTAACCAGGATTGGAATTAGATTTAGTATGCTATTCGTACATTTCGTAATATTGCCAATAACTCTATGATTTTATGACAATTTTATAACCCTTGGACAAGCTGTCCACATGTTATCTTAAGACTAGTTTACTTGTCGTCCTCTTTTACCAAGCCAAAATATTTACCAGTTGAAATATTGGCTGCTGCCTTATAGCAAAACGTGTCAACACAAATGAAACTTTGTTCTCAATTATGTTCATTTGACCAGTAAACCAACACATAAATCTTCAATTTCGACAATATTTGCTGCAATGTTAAAAATCCGATATATCACCTAAATTGTGATTATACTGCTAGCAAACACCGTTAACGACCTCCTCTAGCAATCCAGATGTCCAAGGATTGAATCCTGCGGCCAATTCTAACTTCTTCTAGTTGTGTTTGTTGTGTGTTCCTATTTCATTTATTATGTTTATAATTAGTATTTGTATCTTATTTCTAACTTTCATGCATGTTTAATTAGGTCAAAATTGTTGATGTTTTATATGTGATGTCTTGTATTCCGGAGGTGAAGTTCCGTTAACTATGGCATTCCTTCGAAGCAGACTGATCGAGGCCTAGCAGACGCTCAGTAGATGATTCACAACGACCTTATACAACACAAACAGACGACACCAATATATAACCTTTTAAGGGCCAATACAATGGGAGACTATTGTCACATAGTGGTTCAAACCAAGTGTAGAATACTGAAAACAACCACTTGTGTTCAAATGTATAGTCAATGCTTTCACACGTTTATGAAAAAGAATGCATGTAAAGCACAGTAACAAGCATTTTATAAGCCATTGAAAACATTGAGGAATGGTCTCAAAACCAGTTTAATAGTTCTAAACCCTAACCGGATACTACCAGTTGTTCGAACGATCAAAGAATAAACGTGTAAGTCTCATCGTAGCTTCTTCACTATGTAATTGCCATTTAATGTGCACATTGAAACTAGAGCAGCATAAAAAATACAGAAGTGGGCTGATTCCCATACCTCAAAATTGCCATTTGCCCATTCTTAATAAACAATAAGTCCAAATGTAGGTAAAACTATGACATGAACAAACCTTTGCTAGAGGTCACTTTTAAATAGTTCAGGCTTATGCCGTCTAGTATAAGCCTACATAAAGAAAGCGCGCATTGACAAAGGCAATTCGGACACCAGTTTTGTGTTTATATCTAGTTGATCGTAAATATCTAAGTTCCTTGCTGTCTGGTTCGATAGAGTGTTTTGTGACGCCTTCAATGCTAGGATAACAGATAAGCTTTAAAGGACTCATTCGTCCGGCGTAGTCGTAGTCGTCCGCTTCAACGTCGTCGGCTTAAAACTTTCGATTTCGATCAATAACTGGATTCAGGGGCCAAATGTCAATGTCCAAGTGACTTTGCTTTAAATGATCATGGGCGCTCCCGACAAGCGACACATCCGATTGGCTGAAATTTAGAAGTTACTTTTTCTTTGGACATACTCTTTATTCGGTGCAATGTTTACACCAACTATTTAAGTCCCTTGCATTCTGGTTTCAAAGAAAATGACGTTTAAAAGTAACCGTAATAACTGTAAGTTTCTGGACTTCCTGAATGCTTTGACAAAAGTACGCCTGGTTACTTCTCTCCTGAGTATGCCTCACATCGTGTTTTTGTTCTTTGGAAAGCGGCCTAGAAATTCAAACATGTTCCTGTTGTTCGCTTAGTTATGAAAGTCAATTTACTAAATGAACAAATATCAGTTAAACAAACTAAATGTGGCAAGTGCGAAAACAAGAAGCTTAAAGTGACACTCTTATTCAAAATCAATACATACACATGTATAACAAACATCAATTTTGACTGATAAACCTTTAACTACTTAATAATAAATAATGTATCTATGGAAAATAATAATTACTGATTACAGAATTTGAACCGTGTATTCAATAGCAGAAAGCGCAAAAACATTAACTAATTGGTGAATGCTAAAATTTTTATTGTGATCTACTATAGTCTCATAAGGTAGAAATACCGTGTTATATGCTCATTTCTTTTAAATTAAACACGGTATCCTTCACAAGAACTATTTTTTCAACATTTATTTATCCTTTTTATATATTAAAACAATATTATTAATTGTGATAAGTCTTATATGGGAGTAGGAGTGCATCTTTCATGCAAAGTTTCGCAGAAATGGGCCATACGTTTGTTGAAATCAGTATAAAGGGCGGTTAAGTTAAGAGTTTATGGTTAACAAACAATCAAGTCAAGACCAGTCACTCCTTCCAATACATATAATTTGATTTTAAAAGGATTAGTCTTAATGAAAACTTAACTATACCAACACATGGTTACTTATTTGACATCATTTGTAAGCGCATGTGTCATAAGGGGGGCCTTTGCTCTTTGACACGTCAGAAAAATTCAAAGACAGTGCACAGGGGCCGAATAACGATAAAGGTGGAAATCAAGTAGTCAACAGAGAATAAATATGCACTGCCTGTATCAAGACATCCAATACATGAAGGGCACGGGGGTCAGGTCAATCAACTAGGGTTAAACTGTTATAAATGTATCAGTATGCATTCAAATAGTTTCTATATTTTTATTGTCACTCTGTATTCTGTAAAAATACTTTCGATGCTCTTTTTACAAACCTTTTTAGTATGTATTAAGTATTTTGTGCTAAGGGAGGATTCATTTTATCTAGTTCAGAACTGAGTCTTGTCCTTGATATGTGTTTTTGTTTACATTTCCTTAATTTCTCAAATATCAATAAGATATTACAAAAGACTGAGTGCAGTGTGATGTTTCTCTGCTACTCAATTAAATGAAACACATTCTGGACAATTTCCGTCAAGAGTTCTGAAATGGCATACACTAAAACAATTGAACATATTGAATAGTAATATGGAGAAACAAATAAGGTGTGATGGTTCGAAGCTTTGATAAGGACACTTCACTTTAAATAAAAACAAAACATGCTCAGATGTTATAAGGTTATAAATGAGTTCCTGCATAAAGCCTTTCACAGTCGATAAATAATAAATGAGGCTTCCAGCTACAAGTTGCCCCACCAGCTGGAGACGCCGTCCGCGAAATCCCCGGCGCTCTCCCATACGCTCCCGAGGAAGTTGTTGATGGTTCCGCCTAGGAGCAAAAACCGTTCAGAAGCTACGGTCGCCCCACACCGCGCACCATCCACAAATATACGAGCCAGCAGCCTGGAAATGGAAAATGATAACAAGAAGAGTTTCGATTTTCCCCAAACCGTCCTAAAGTTTGTAAACTTGTCCAGTGGTGTACATTTTGGTGTAATAAATACATATCTATTCTACGATATGGACTTGAAAGGTTTACTAGGATTATGTAAGGTTGGTTGCGCACATTCCCTCGACCTCCCCGGTACGTATACACAGATCCGGTGTTTCTTTATATATGAGACTTACCTTGCGTTTCCAAGACCCATAAGCCTGGAAACCTCGTCCACACCCAACATCTGGTTGTACACGTCCATGTTCGAGCGGATAAAAGTGCACGAGCTCATTCCTCCGTACTCGTTATAGCTGCACGAGCGCATCGCGTTCGCTCCATCTTCCTCAATATCGCCACAGCGTGCGGAATAACTCTCGTACACCGGCAGTAAGGTCGACGTCACACATGTCTTTGATCCGTTCATGAATAATTTACCCTGTAAAAAATGGCCTTTATTTTTCTATTGCAAGACGGGTTGATTTTTTTATATAAAAATATAATAATAAAAACATTATTGACGACGACTCCAAAAAAGTCAAAAATGGGTATATATATATATATATGTGTGCTCATAAAATGACTATGAAATTCTTAACATTATAGCAGTAATTTGCAAGTAAAGATAAGGAATCTGTGAATCAGATAATTATGTTTCAATCGTAAATGGGGTGACAATTTGGACTCTTGAGCCGCTTGAACGTTTTGAAATAACTCTCCTAAAATGTTAACCATATTGAGACGATGTGCATACCAGCTTGGTTCAAGGACAAAGTCACACTAATTGGTCAAAGGGTGCATGTTACAACCAGCTCGGTTCAATGACAAGGTCAAACTAAGATGTCAAAGGTCGTATGACTATATCTTGTGTGCGCTCCATTTCTCTTGAACCGCGTGAAGGGTTATTAAATAACTGACCGTAAAAGTTCACTATATGGAGACGATGTGCAGAGCGCATGTTGCAACAAGATCGGTTTACGGTCAAGGTCACACTTAGAGCAAAGGTTAAAAACTTCATTTCGTGTCCGCTCCTTATCTATTGAACCGCTCGAAGTATTTTGAAATAACGTACCACAAATGTTTGCAATATTGAGACGATATACATAAGGCATGTATCAACAAGCTCGATTCAAGGTCAATGTCAAACTTATAGGTCAAAGGTCATATGACTATATTTAGTGTCCGCTCCATTTCGCTTAAGCTGCTTAAGGGGTTTTGATATAACTCTCCAAAAAAGTTTAACATATTAAGATAACGTCCCACTAAGAGATCAAAGGCCATATGAATATATTCAACATCTAGCAATTATATGAGTACAACCGTCTAGTTTAAAGCATTTTTGTGAATTCGGATAAATTATTTTTCAGTTAGATTTAACATCACCTCTATCAGTGTGGCAAGGATCCACAAGAACACTATGCTATGCCTATTATAAGAGTAATAGAAATCAGTTTCATCGTAAATGTTTCAGAGGTTAGGGCTCAAAGAACCTTATAATATATCGTTAATATCGTACATACTTAAGATAATGTGATCAACCAAATATTATATTATAGAAACATAACCATAATACTTAAGCTGGAATGTAAGAACATATCTTAACAAATCCCCTTGGACGCGTCTTTAATCGCAACACGTTGTTCATTTATTATAGACCCGAATACACTTATGTAATAAACTCTTAACATGACCAGGGGAGCTAACCTGGGCTGTAAACTGGCTATGAAGCTCGTCCGCTCGGGTGCAAAAGTGGAGGCCAATGTTGAGGGCATATCCGTCATGACCGCAGGGAAACCGCCGCTCAAGGCAACGGTAAAACTCGCAGTCGCCATGTGCCGCCGCCTGCCGGCACTCCTGGCTAACATCTGTCAAATGGAAGCATGGCAATAAGTATATGGGTTCAGTTAAAGAAAGATTCATTTTTACAGTACCTGAATAACAGCTCATTCTGTGTTATATTTCATGATCTGCCTTATTCGTAAAACAGCTGTCCCGAAAATAGCTATTTTGTTTAGTACTTCATTTTCATGATCAACCTCAATCACGTCATTTTTTTATTTGATAAAGGCCACCGGCCGAAAACAATCATGAACAAATGGATAAATCTGAAACTATGTAACTAATGATAACACTATTGATGTGAGTACGAGTTGTGACCGAACATGTGAAACTCGTACATATTTACACATACGGCTGCATCACTACGAGAGCCTGTGTCTTAGTTAATTTACAAGGGCAGATCAGTTATAATTCATTTTAAAATGTTTTAATCCGATTTTGACCCATAATATAAGATGTGACTTATTGGACAAGTCCACTGTTACATTCCTGGGGAAAGTGTAACAGTTTAGTGTTACCTTTTCAGAGTTACTTACCTTATAGTATATAGCTACTTATGAAACTGCTTGGCGCGGTCTATACTTGGGTAGGACATGTAGTGCAGTAGGCACCGTGAAGGGTTGTAATACGAAATATTGCGAGTTCGACTCCCTTGAGGGTAAACACAAATATTAAGTGTTTTTTTTCTATCTTTTTTTGTTTTTCTTATCTCATTTAAGTTCGTCAGGAATGTATTGTATTCAAAACAAATCGTTATGTTTTTTATTGCTATTGATGTTTCCATGTTCACCAAATTATATAACAATGTATTTTACAGAAATTAAAAACACTATTTTTCATTTAAACAATATTAACGTAAGCTCCGAACTCGATACTAATGATTTGAACTACAGTTGGTCGCAATTTGTTAAATGTAACTAACTCTAAATTTGCACGACTCTCAAAAGCATTTTGTGAGATGTCTACATGTACGTTGTAAATAAGGACACTGCAAGATGGAGAAAAAAGACTGAGTACCGAACTCACAACCCTCATAACCTATGATAAGAACGCCACAACTATAACGCCTTTTGAAAAATAGGTTCAACTTTATCATTATGAGCTATGATTGAAATAAGCAAATTACCCATTATTTTGATTTGCCCAAATGTCTATAAATACATAAGTACATTCACGGCTCAATTCGTCTAATCGCCCTAAACTCAGTTTCGATTTAATCACATAACCAATATCATCATCCTATTAAAAATCATTTAACTTTCAAGCGAAATGAATAATATGAGTTAAAAGTACCTTCATGAGGCTCGATCCTCGAAGAATCCCCCCAGAGGCTCCAGGAGTGTACACCGGCCACCAAACACAGCATCAATACTTTACTCTTCATTGTATTCAATGCGTTATCATAAGCAATTTTAGTGAAGTGATTGAGTCGTGGGTGTTTGAACACTAACTATAATGTTTGATACCAGTGTGGACGAGTGAAGGATTATCGTTCGTGTGATAAGATAAGCTGCGAATATATAGCGAAGTATATCGCAATCACCTCATATTTCGAGCTATCTGATTCGAGTGATTCCGTCCCTAGGGTGATCTCTTGGTCTGAGAATTTAAAAAATGCGTTCTTGTACTCTATGATACACATAATAAACAAATCATCCACGTTGTGCCGTATATTCATGCATATTAAATATTTTATCATTACATACAATCTTTATCATTGATACAGATTGTATGAAATATTAAAACAATTAGATATTTAATATGTAAAAATATACAATGATTGATATAAGCCAAAATAGAATAGATATCTATATTAATAGCTCACTAATGATTTTGCATAAAAATTTAAAACGGCGTTTGACTATGAGCATCATTTGGATTCATTGCTTAAAACTTTACTGTTATTCTTTCCTACAACTAGCCCCAATTCCTCTAAACTTCTTAAGTCCCTTTTAAAAGCACTAATCTCACTATTTTTGTTTCCCTATAGTTTGTGTAATACATGTATTTTCTTCTTTCAGACATTTTAGACTTTAAATAGGAATTATGTTTATGATAATCTCAATGGACAATTGTACATGTATCAAAATCAATTTTAAGTATTTGGCTAAGTGAAATAAGCATCTTCAGCAATAAATCCTTTAAAGATTCAAACTTACATAATAAATAGCCGTAATCGTATTCAATGTGAAAAAAGTACTGTTTATGTCGTAGTTCAATTGATATCGTATATAGTATGTGAATTTGATTTCATATGTATTTATCCATGTATTGGTCTTATTCGGAGGTTATAATGTCAAACGGTTTTAGTTTACTCATCCGTCTGTCTACAAAGTCATGGGATAAGTGATTTAGAACTCAGAAAATAGACGCGAAATAATATTATCTTTGTCTGTTTAAGAAGCTTTCTGTTTAAGACGAACAATATTGTCTGTGGAAGTTTGACTTTGTTTATGTCCCTACCAATCTTATTCACGCGTATAATTAATACTCATATACTGTTATTTCATATTTTGTTTCACCTGTCCATTCACCATGTTTGCGTTTATGTGTGTGGTTACGAAGATGACGTACCTGATGCAAGTCCTTTTAGACTTTACGTAAAGCGGTGTAAGGACTGGAATTTGAGGATGACAAAATAACATTCGATATCTTAGCTAGTAACATCGTAATCTTTTGTAAGACTTATATCAGAGGAATTATAGACTTTGGAATGATATAGACCATATCTTAATAAAAGAAAATGCTGAAACTATCGCTGAAACATTTGATAAGACATTAGTCTGATGTCATCTTATCTCTACATGACTGCTACAGAAGATTTGCACTTATATGAAATTAATCGCAATAATAATGTTCAACTGCCCGCTATGGATTGTACCATTTTGAATATGTGTGTGTTTGTGTCTCATGCCGTGAAGAACAAAGAGAGCTGGCGATAGCATTTTTTGTCTTTAAAAATTACCTAATTTAAATCTGATTTTACTTCAAACGGCAAAGCAATTTTTTGGAAAATAATCACACTAGTTTTAAGTTCTGATAGAGGGTTTCCAACTGTATATCCAGTCCTAATATTGAATAGGAAAAAAATGAATGTCCAAACATGTGAAAACGGGTTTCCAAGTCGTCTTAAAATATTCGGGAAATAAAAAGCACATTAGACGATGAACAAAATTTGTTACTTTTTAAATTTCAATGATAATCTGTCTCTTAATTGATAAGCCAGATAAAATTCAACATTTTGTTTGAACATCTGGGCCCAATATCACGAAAATCCTTAAGTCAAATCTCAATCTCAATCTCAACTCATTTTACCACACAAAACATTGGTAGCTCAAAATCTTGTATGTTTTTATACTTTTTGAAAACGTATTTTCTCATAGAAGTTGTTATTAAAAGATTTTGACAATATTTCAAAGAAAACTTATCCTACAGCAAAAAATATACTTAAGTAATTGTTAAAAAGGCAATGAATTATACTCAAGTACATTTTTGGCTGTAGAGTATTTTCCCATTGGAATCTAGACCAAAGGGTTCAATCAACATATTCAATGACAGAATGCGGTTTAAAAATATGTAAAACATATATTTTTTTTAAAAATAAATTTTGATGTTGTATGATAAAAAGAGTTGAGATTGAGTTTGAGATTTGACTTAAGTATTTTCGTGATATTGGGGCCAGAAGTTCAAGTTTCCTTCGAAGAATGTCCCTAAATACGTATTGCCTGTTTTAATATGATATTCAAACTTTATGCAGACACCTTGGTTTTGCAGTATGTTGAACTTAAAATAGTAAGGCCAGTACGTGCCATTTCATCTGTGCTTTTACTTATAAAGCATGTTTAACGTCACTTTATAATATGTGGGGTTTTTTTTACATCGGTTGTGACTCGTGTTGACCCATGTAGACGTGATTCCCCACCCTGTACTCGTGGTAACAGACCACTAAGTAAATGCCCTATACATTCTATAGTCAATTAGCCAATATGCATGGAAGATAACACTTATTTCTAGCGCTTCACGACTCAACACCGTATATGGAGAGAAAGCTCCGCTTGTGTACTAAAGATCAAACAACGTTGGGAAAAAATACGTTTCCCCGAAGAAAAATAAAATTGGTAGAACGTAACCACTGTGTATTCGGTATAGTGACAATATCCGGTGTACGAGGACAAACACTGCGGTGACAATGTAAACTATTAAAAGTAAATCCAGCATGTTCAGCCTGTTTTTTTAAATCTCAAACCATTCAGCTTCAAAACCTATAATTGTGGAAGGTAGCCAATGGTCTGAGGTGGTACGTGTATAGCCATGCTTTGCCTCACTGCCATGTGTCAATTAAAAGAAAAAGGCATGTAACAATAAGTAGTCACTTCCAAATTGGTGTAATTTGTCCACATAAGTCATGAAACGCTACCTTTTTATGCACCAGTCAATTGTAACCACGGACCCCCCCCCCCCCCAGGTCCGGGGGACTTTGACTTTCGGTCCGGCCAACCCCGGCTAAAATCCCCGCCCTGCGGAGACGAATAGATGGTAAAATCCCCGCCAAATGCCTCCGCACCCCAGGTACCCTAGGTAAGGCCCATTCCCCGCTATATTTAAAGCGAAGACAAAACCACTACATTCACCCAGCACTGCGGGGCCACCTGAAAGGTAAACACATGGCCAATATCCCGGCTATCCCCGGTATACCCCCGGACCTGGGAGGCCGTGGTTACAATTGACTGGTGCTTTATAGAGACCTTATAAAAACTGAAATGCATCGGTTTATTGGAAGTATCCATCTAGCATTCATAATTCATAATGCACGAATGAAATCAACCGAACTAATTGTACCAATGTGCAGTATCATAATTTGACAAGGTACCAGTGTCTTAAGGGATGTTGGAAAACTTTATGTCCGGGAAATTCGAAGAAGGACAGAGTAACGATGAAGGTCTGAATCAAGCAATCAACAGAGAATAAATGTGCACTGCCTGTACAAAGATATCCAATACACGTACGGTACGATGTGCGTGCGTGTGTGTGTGGGGGGGGATCAACTTTTTTACATCACTTTTTTGTTTCAACAGGCAAACTTATTGTTTGAATTGTGAGGTTTCTCTGCCATCGAATGTTGCCAAGACGCAATGAAATAAGTGCTATTTTTCGTTGATTTGTCTTTAATTTATAACTAGGTTTCTTCAATTTCTCACACCAATCGGTCTTCGGAGGTCATAAAAGTAAAAAATAATTGTTCTGTACTTAAATTCAAGTGCCTTATAGTATGGACTTAATGGTCGGCATATGCTGTCGTCTTACAACAAAATGTTTCCGGATCGCTGTGTGCCTTAATTAAGTTCTTAAAACCAATCATTTTTCCCATTTAGGTTGCGTCTATTTCAATGTGCATTGCATTGTAGTATTAACATATGATTTATATTACGTTTAAGATACTCGTTAAGTTTTTCTAAATGTTGGTCGGCAGTACCTCTTTCTTGAGTGAGTTTATTCAGAGATGAGCCCAGATAAACGGCCATGACAGTGCCACATGGACGTTATAAACATTTTCTGTAATTAACGAATGCTAGCAAAATAAGAACTGTGTTGATGTGGGTTTCGTGTTTAACAGACAAAATTTATACTTTGAGGAAATGTAATGTTAAAACTGGAATAAATTTGGAAAGGCCAGAATTATTGTGCAAAGATTATAAGTATCTTCCATGGCCGAGAGTGTAAGATAGGTTCATGTCGACCCGAGCGTAGGGTGTTTTGTGGAAACGAGGTTTACCGAGTTTCCTCAAAACAACCTGCGCGAGGGTCGGGATGAAACTATCTTACACGAGCGCCTATGGTAGATGCTTTTTCTTCCACCTCAGTTAAACAAAATGAAGTAATAATTATTTTTTCTTGCTGAATGGATATGTGATTATTCTTGGTTGTCATGGATATGCGCGCAGTGATACAGATTATGTTTAAAGTCAAATCGGTCTTTAAATAGTTCTGAGGAGAGTGAAGCATTATTTCTTGAAAGGTGCGTGAAAACCTTTTTATGGTGACATTTGAAGTGAGAAATAATTTATTAGCATTCTTAATATTGCCACAAGACAAGGTTTCAAATTCTATGATACTACAGGCGACAGTCTTCAACAAGGGAGGTAATTACAATGTGATGACCATTAAAATGGAGTTCCATACGGGTTCTTGTTTTATCTGTACCCGTGGGCAAGATAAGTTGAATTTTTGGATCTACTTATCTACTTATCTGAGGTGGGAGAATATAAGTATCCTCCATGGCCGAGAGTGTAAGATAGGTTCATTCCGACCCGAGCGTAGGGTGTTTTGCGGAAACGAGGTTTACCGAGTTTCCTCAAAACACCCTGCGCGAGGGTCGGGATGAACCTATCTTACACGAGCGGCTATGGTAGATGCTTTTTCTCCCACCTCAGTTAAACAAAATTAAGTAAAAAAGTATTTTTTGGCTGGAACTCTTTTGTGCTTAGTGAACATAATTGCGTACGGATATGCGATAATTCGTGGTTGTCATGGATATTCGCACAGTGATTCAGAGTATGTAAATGGTCTGATCGGTCTTTACATAGTTCTAAGAAGAGTTAAGCTTTATTTCTTGAAAGGTGATTGAAAACTGTTTTCTGGTGACATTTGAAGCGAGAAATAATTAACTAGCGTTCTAAATATTGCCACAAGACAAGGTTTCCATGATGCACTACAGACGACAGTCTTCAACAAGGGAGGTAATTACAATGTGGTGACCATTAAAAGAAGTTCCATACGGACATTTTATCTTCGCCCGTGGGCAAGATAAGAATTTCTAGCATGGTTAAATTAATACTTATCTGAGGTGGGAGAAAACTGTTTCTATTCATAGCACTGAAGTGCAACCCGTTGTAGGTCTATGCCATATTTTGTTATCAAAACTTATAAACGCAACCCATTTACGAAAGGTTCCGGAATCAAAAGACTTTAAAATAAGAAGAGCGTTTTATTGTCAATTAATACAAGGATTCAACGAAAATAAACAACATAGAGTAATAATCCATATTTTATTTGACTTATATTACAATATTACAACAACGATCGGTACGTCGAACAGAGTATTGCAGTGATGGAAGAAATATTGCTAAAATCTACCGTAATTAGACAAATATACAATAACAATGAGAAACATATACTGTGTGAAGGGACGAAGCCTGCGTCCGGACACTGGGTACTCATCCTACTTAATCATAAGTATACGCGTGCTACATTACAAGGTAATTAATAAGTCCATGCGTAAAACATATTCATAGCCGAAACGTTATGTCTACGGCTTCCGGTTACAAATTGCGCCACCAGTTGGAGACACCGTCCGCGAGATCCCCAACGCTCCCCATGATGGACCCACCTAGGCTCGTGAATCGTTCGGAGGCCACTGTCGCCCCACAACGCGCGCCATCCACAAATATACGGAACAGCAGCCTTAAAATGAAAAGAAATAATTATTAAAATGATGTTTAATTTCAAATAATCGTTTGTTTGTTTTCATCCGTGTGTTTCAATCAAAACGTTAATTGAACTTTCATTACACAAACACATGCATTGAAGACACCAAAACACAGTGCCCCTCGAGTAACAGCTCCGACACCATTGCACTTACGAATGTTGAAGACACAAGACTTTACGTATAAAACACAATTAAGCCTTAAAGTACATGTTGGCATACCCTCGTTGTAATCTGTTACAAGTATACCGTTTGAAAATGCCCTACCTGGCGTTTCCAAGACCCATAAGCCTGGACACCTCGTCCGTGCCCAACATCTGGTTGTACACGTCCATGTTCGAGCGGATGAAGGTGCACGAGCTCATGCCCGCGTATTCATTATAGCTGCACGTGCGCATCGCGTCTGCTCCAGCGTCCTCGATATCATCACAGCGCGCGGAATAACTCTCGTACACCGGAAGTAGGGTCGACGTCACACATGTTTTTGATCCGTTCATGAACAATTTACCCTAAAAAATGGCATTAATTATTTTAATTGAAGACAATTTGAATTTCGTACTCGTACTATTTTTTTTTTCAAAAACACATCACAGATCAACTGCGATGCTGAATTGTAAAGAAAGTAATTATTTTGAAATGCCTTCGTAAACTTTCCCTGAAATTCTTAACTTATGACTTTTATAAAATGAGCATTCTGGAAAAAGATCATGTAAAACGTTTGTATGTGAATGAGGATAAACTAATTTTAACGAGCTTTATTACAATGCATTTGATTTTAATGTTCATCTTAGAATAAGGCGCCAAGCCGTAATATTATAATATGGGATCAGTGAAACTTTTTTGTAGATAAACCTTATTATTATTCATTTTTTCACCTTGGTAAGCGTATTTAAATCGAAACACGATTTTCAATAATTATTGACCCGAATACGCTTCTGTAATATATATATATATATCAATTATAATATAATAGGGATCAGATGCGAGCTTTACCTGGGGCGTAAACTGGCTATGAAGCTCGTCCGCTCGGGCGCAGAAGTGGAGGCCAATTTTGGTGGCGTAGCCATCATGGCCGCAGGGGAAACGCCGCTCCAGACACCGGTAAAACTCGCAGTTGCCCTGTGCCGCCGCCTGTCGGCACGCCTGGTCAACATCTTTTTAACAAGGAACATATCAATAAGGAAATGGATTCAGTTGAACAAGGTTATTGATTGAAATCCATAACCCTTACAATGACGGAATAAGAGCTCATTCGGAGCTATATGACTTGTCTAACATTTTCGTACTGTTTTCTATTTTGAAAACATCAAAATCTTCTTTTCATCAGCAATGGTTATTTACAACATATTTATAATACTCCAACTTTTTAATTGAAATATATTATATGAGAAACTAGTGTACCTTCATGTGGCTCGACCCTCGGAGAACCCCTCCAGAAGCTCCAGGAGTGAACGCCGGCCACCAAACACAGCATCAATACTATACCCTTCATTTTTTCAATGCGATATCAATAGCAAGCTCAAGAAAGTGATTGACTTTTTGGTCTTTGTAGGTTCACTATATATACATGGACGACTGACATTGTTTACCAGTTAAGGGTTATCGCGGGGTGTGATAAGATAAACAGCGGATATATGTTACTTGTATCATAGTGAGAATGGGAAATTTGGGGATGCAAAATAACATTCTAATTCACAACAAGTTACATATTCACGTAATATTTTGTAAGTCTTATCAGTGGATTGGTAGACTTTGGAATTGAATGGGTCACACCCATGAAACGTTTAATTTGAAATAAATCTGATGTCAACACATTGTCAATAATATATAATACTACTAAGGTGTGAATATCATATGGGGTCATGGTTTGGTACAGAAGTGTTGCACACAGATAACATTAACCCCAATTGAACGTTCAACTGACCGATATTTTATCGTACCATGATAATATGTTACAGGTGCATGATCATTAAATGTATATTAACAAGACGTTTTTGATTATAAGAAAATGGTTTTCTTGAACATCTAAACTTAATGTTGCATTTGAAGATTCAAAATACGCGTTTACTCCATTTTTAAGTAAAATATTTAAATTGATTAAGTACACTTAGGTTTTGCTGTCTGTGGAACACCTAAAGCCAGTGCGTGATATGTCACCTATGTTTTCCTTTATAAAGCTTTATTGGAGAAATCTTGCAACAAACCTTGTCTACATTTATGCAGTATATGTAGTTAATGGGTGTAGAACAAAACACGACCCCATCCTTAGACAAAACATCCCCGGACAAAACACCTCCAGCTCTTTTGTGTATATATGGACACCACTCCCCAATCCCTCATTGTGTATACAAGGCGGAAAAGCACCCCCTACGAATTTTAAAAGAGTGGACAAAACACCCCTTAATCAAAACACCTGTTATAACAATGTGGTTAATGTTTAATTTTATGTGTGACTTATAAATGTTTAATAAAAGGACATCATAATCTTTAGAAATCTTGAACACTCTATATGCATGTGTATGCATACAAAACTGAGCTCGGGATGTTTTGTCAGGGGGTGTTTAGTCCGTCTCCCGTAGTTCATCATACACAAAGAGGTGTTGTGGAACCCTGCAGTACAATACTTTAAATTAATCGTCACAACATTCGCTTTGCAGGACGACGAATACCATTTACAGAGCTTTGAATCTTTCATCAAGCATCCGCAGATTGAAATATGTCACCTAGTAATTTATACGCTATACTGTAGAATAAGGCCCCGCCCCGAGCCACCCTTATACCCACTGAGCTACGTTGATGCAGAACGAATGCTTTCCAGCAGTATGGTAATAAAAAGCTAGAACTATGGTGGTTTTATCATTTATTACATGTTTTGTATGATTCTGCTGCCCACAACTTTGCTACTGTTGGTAAATTATTTGGATTATGTACTGGAAATACGATTGTGATTAGACTATTGTATCATGCTTATTTTGATTATATATTTGCTCCATTTAACGGATAGTTTTCAAGTTATTATCTACAATTTGTTGCTTGGATGACACAGTTTTAAAGTCGTAGTCACTAGCATGTTCGTTCTGAAGTTGGTTAAAACGATTATTTCAAACACATGCTTTTAAATGCGATATTGTACCCCATGTATGAGAAGCCTAGAACCATTCGTCGAAGCCAAGAAATCCATAATTAATTGACTCCTTTCGGCATAATATTGGCTGCAGTCCCTCATACCAAAATACCCTGACATGATTGTTTGCATAAAACAGTTGTGATATTTATTCTATCACACATAAATGGATACATGTATGAGTGAAAGTGTGAGATTATTTTTATTACAGGCAAACCAGAACTTTATTTTTTCGACATGTTTTCAAAATGCATTTTTATTTAATCGGAAATTAACTTTAGACCTGCAACTTGCTTGAATGCAGCTTATTCCAGATACAAACCAGATTTATCGACAATTGCCTTTATATGATCTCATGAGGTATTTATATTTGAAGTTTGAACAGTTTATGAATCGGATAACAATAACATTATCAAAATAATCTAATATTGATATCATCCGATGTCCACATGCAGGGTGAATATAACTGATATGGTGCTGATATAAATATGCAACCTATCACACTTGTCAATCCTTCGGACCTGCATTCAGGATAGATTCCTCACTTCTAGTTATTACGTATACAGTAATACTGTGCCACACACTATGAGGGTTCTGCTTTTGTTTACCGTGGCGGTCCTAGGCCGCGCCCTGGCGCTCCCATCCTGGTTATCCTTTAGTGACACGGACAACCCGTCACAAGAGATCACCGCAAACACAGGTCAGTGCACGTACTTGTAAGTTGGCAGTAGCTTGATTACAAGTGACACTCGTATTTAAAATACATACACATGTATAACAAATATAAATTTTTAGTGATAAACCTTTAACTACTTACTAAATAATGCTTTTATGAAAAATATTAATTACTGATAACTGGATTTAACACGTATTTAATGCCTGAAAACGATCAAATATTATCATTATTATTATAATTGGTGAGTCATAAAACATTTACAGTGATGAAATAGCGCCTCATAAGGTAGAAATACCGTGTTTTTCTGTACCTTTCGTTCATATTCAACACGCTACCCTTCATAAGAAACATTGTTTTCGATATGTATTCATCCTTTTTGGTAAATTAAAACAATTGTATTAATTGTGGCAAATCTTATTTGGGAGTAAGAGTGCATCTTTAACTAAACAAATTGATCAAGTGCTTGAGCCACCGCAGGGCAGTTTTGCTTGCTATGAATATTTTACTGCATAGGCCATTGCAGCCTCCGTCCTTGGCATTTTTAATATAGCGAAGTGACAGGCGAGGCCACTGGGTTAAAGCTAAGCGAAATTGTTTTAAGTATACGTTGAAATGTTCATTTGCTTGCTAAATTATACGGTCCCGTTATTATGTCTATGTTGCCCATATATCAGATATGTGATGAAACTAGGATGGCCATACTGATGAGACATAATCTACCAGTATAAAATACGGCTCGTACAATAGTTTGTATTGTCTTTTTGTTAAGTTGTTTCTGTCACTGGTATACTTTTTTAATAGTTTAAAATGATTATGTTAATAAAGAGATCAACATGATTTAATAAACTATTTCAAATGTCACAGTGTCATAGTCGTAAACAGTTTTGAATTAGAGAAATAACTGACAACCTGACCTACGGAGGAATATCATGTGTGATAACGAAGGTAGCGCTGTAATCGAAATACCACCGTACCAAGAAAGCAGGATTCAAAGAGACAAGTTTTTTACATTAAATATGTCATAGTTCTTGAGGGTATTTTGTAAAACACAAAAACTGTTAGAGTTCTCATGGTTATTGTTATATCAACACACTGACACCTATTTTGTAGCAAATGTGCTTCTTTAAGCCTTGTAACTTGTATACACGTTCCATATTAAAAGGTGTACTCATTTGTTGCTATACACCACACCCGTGACACCTCTTTATTATATAAACGTGGGGACCAAATTTCATTTAAATATCTAGAACGGGGTTGAGTTATGGCCAATATAAACGTTTGTGCATGCCGACGCCGACGACAGGGGCTATGACAATACCTCGAATTGTCTCTCTTGGAGAAATAGATGAGCTGACAGGAGTTCGGTACGCAAGAAGGCTGTACGCAGTTCGCAAACGGTGAAAGTTACCCGTACTGCTAAGTTGAAGACTGTCAGCTTCGCTGTTCATACTCGAGTCCCGGTACGCACAGAGAATGGACATTTAAACCCACAAAATAGAAACCATGCGTATTAATGAACTTCATATTAAAATGTTGATACACGTATATGTCCCAATTGCTGTACACGGCCTTCGAAACATGATCGCACAGATACTGTATCAGACAAAAATAGAAATGAGATGTTTTGTGTTTACCGCTACATGTATCCATTGATAATGAAGATTATAATAGGAGAGAGGTATAAATATTAGCTCTTAGCTATCTCCTCAATCCTTAATTATTATGTATGTAATGTACGTATTTGCTAAATGTATTTATATAGAATAAATACTGTTTAAACCAAGATTATAATAGTTCCCTTCCCCTTGGAGAAAAAATTGTAAACAGTAATATTTTGTTATTTAAGAATGGGAAAATATGCGGAACAATAAATGAATATATTGTTTATAAGATATTGATATATAAGCATTTAAAAGCTTTTAATTTGAATTAGTTTTAAAACTTCAATTTTGTACAATGGGAATGACAGTGTTTTCCGAATCCGGCGTACGTTTCTTTTGGTAAATAAGGTGTTTACTGATGCTGAATATAGTCGGTTAAGCTGTATTTATTTGGTAAATGCAAAGTTATAACCCTTTAACCAGCTTCCTGTTGGATATCATATGTTGTCTTGTGACTCAGACTCAGGTTAATTCTACCGATTCACTTGATTTATAACGGCTGACTGCAGATTTACAGCCGATTCACTTGATTAAAATCAACAACGGCCTGACTGCAAATAGATTTACTAGCATATATAATCACATACTGCCATCCCATTGTGCAAGATATCAATTTCGAAAACGAATTTGTTAATATGCTGGCAATTTAGAGTGAACACAAAAATGCGCTTGGTTTGACCAAGTTTATTTTGATAAATGCATACCAACCAACTTTACCTGTACATTCTTATCGGTCACTTATCAATAACAGCAATATGTGAGTTACTTGTTCTATGTTTATACCAGTATGTCACTTAAATGAACTTTGTACTTGAACAGATAAATGTATTCTAAGAAACCAGAAATCCTTGTTGATTGTCTGTTTAATAGAAATCACAGCTGCTGAGGCCCGTGAATGTATGCAAAAGGCCGCCTGGGGGCGCTGCGAGTTCTACGACTGCCTCGAGCAGAAGTTTGCATGCGGACCAAATGGCTACACGAACAAGATCAGCAAGCACTTTTGCACCAAGATCGACGCTGACTTCGACAGTTTTGATACTTTTGTACGTTTACCAATGATCAATATTTCAAATTAATAATTATGGCCTTATTCATCTAAAACTATGTATAAACTCACAGTTCGTTTAAATGACCCGTTTTCACATATGCATACTATGGCTTTTGACCTATATATTATTCCATGTATATGTTGTAAATAATACGCGGTGTTTAAAAACATAAGGAATCAAAAGCTTTTGATGTTATAATTTTAAACGGAGTGGTTCAAAATGGTGGTTTCTTGGAACATAACTAGCTTTTTACCAAATCTTTATTAAAAATGAAGGCCTGTTGGTTTTGTACCGAAATCTGAGGATGATAATTTTTGGGTATAATATCTTCGGAAGAAACCTCTTACCTTACTACGTTCCCATAACAAGAGATAGAACACATTTCTTCTAAATATAGCTTAATAAATGTGCCTTCATATTGCTTCCTTTTCATCAAACTTAACGATTACACGATTTCAGCTCCCGAATTCGTGAAGTTAAAAACGTGAATTTGTGTGAAGGAAACCATGAAATATTGATTTTGAAATGTCACCACCTGTCTTTTGTAGGTATTCGATAATAATTTGAGTTTAATATAAGCTAGAGAAAACTCTTATAACGAAATAATATTTTTAGACAAGTAATAAAATAAATACAACAATCGCAATAAGTATTTTCCACAAACATATCTTTCTTTTATGATGCAAATAACAAATATATATATATATAGATATATATCAATTCGAAATAATATCACGAAGATGTACAATCGACCATGAGCAGGCATTGTGTTTTATTAAAATTAAACTATGTTTAGGCCACCTTCCTTATAGCAACTTCTATTGCCCCAGATATTAATTTCAGAATTTTATAGGAAATTGGAATGAAAGATTGCGGCATACATGCATATAATACATGTTACTTCAATCAGTAAACTTGTTCTTTGAGTTTTTTTTAGTTTATGTTTTTAAAAGACCGCAAATATCGCACCATCATTCATAATAAATAGTAAAATTTGCACATATAAAACGGGTAAACAAAGGCTATTATAATAATGAAATCCAGCAAAAGGTAAATCTTGGCCTTTAATGGTGAACACATGAACCAAGGACCGCACATGCGTACATTTATGTAACTAATAAACACCCGGAACCATGTAACGATGTTATCTAAAATATAAAAAAGATACATATTTTCTTGTCCAATCATGGCTTCAAAGTCGAGCTAGTTAAGGGAACTTGAACTTGCATTTCTGGATTTTTTATGACCATTTGCTGTTATCGTATATATACGGGCATTGCCTTTTTACGTCAAAAAAGAAGTTAGCCATATGTATAAATATCCTTAAATATGCTTCCGGGTACATATATCGTGTGTGTTTTCAAATCGGTATCCCTGAGCAGTAAGGATATATTTTTTAAACAAATTCTAAGAACAAAAAACGTATAAGCAAGTAAACCTTTAAATCAATTTTGGAACAATAATGGCATTTACCTTACAGTATTTTGTTAGTCAGGTGGCCACAATATATGTACTAGTCTGTCCAACCTAATGTTCAATGTCCATGAAAATGCTATTTTCACCCAACACCAGTGATTTACCATTTTGAGAGAATGGAGTCGTGTTTGGAAGGTGTTCGTTACGTAGGATCGCGTTCCAACATTACTAACATTAGTTTTACATGAAGTGGATTCGAGTGTTATTAGAATGAGCTTAATGGATGAACCCCAAAACTAGATTTCTTGTTAAAACTTATAATTAAAAACCTTCCCGGGTTTCCAGGGTAAGCGTTGGTTGAACCAGACGAGCATCTGTCTGGTGAGCTACATGCGGACCATCTACGAACAGGCGGCCACTTCCTGCCTCGACATCAAGAACGCCGGCATTGAGGCCATCCTCGCGTGCAACGAAGGTACGTGTTGTCCAATTCCGGAGAAAATTTTACAAACCTAAACTGTGCTTTAAAGCTGCACTCTCACAGATTGAACGTTTTGACAACTTTTTGATTTTTTGACTTGGAACAAGCCAATTTTTGCGAACATCCATGGAAACCAGTTATATAAGACTGCTGACAAAAATAAGATCGCAGATTTTTATATTTAAGTTCAAAAATTGATGTTTTATGCATTTTTCTTAAACCGTAAGTAACAGTTTAGGCCATAAAACATTAATTTTCGAACGGAAATAAGAAAATCTGCGATCTGATCTTTTGTCAGCAATCTTTTATCATTTGTTTGCAGATATTTAAGCAAAAATTTGCTCTTTCCAAGACAAAAAATAAAAAAACTTGTAAAAATGCTATATCTGTGAGAGTGCAGCTTTAAGATATTCGAGAAAGTTCATGTTTTTATATTAAATTAACTAATAATTGGTAAACTTAGGTAATGCATCGATGTCAGCATGTAGAGGTATTTTTAAATAACCCATATCTACTGTTTTGATGATACGTACATTCAATTTCGTCTGGTATAAATTTATACGAGTGATTTTATCTTTTCTTGAACATGAATATATATCAAATACAAACTTTGTGTACACCTATATTCATAATTGTCCCTCTTGCTCTCAGGCGTGGTGGACGGACAGGATTTTTGCGATTTCTTGGACACAAACGGGGCCGCCTACAATAACTTGATGGGTCTACAGGAGGTGCAGCTCATGCTCGGGCTCCGTGACGTCAGGTAAGCCTGTTTCATACGTATTTAGTCTTAACCTAAAATTCTACCGTGAAACTTAACAACTCATCTGTCTCTGAAACTGTAAGTTAGGACGTTTTTGTTGACGTTTGAGTAGTAACGTAAAACCCCAAAAGGATAAATGGAAATAATTATGTGTTTTTAATCCTGTCATGAACTGTCTCGATATGGTGCTAATATTTCAGGGTGTTCCGGAGCATGATCGAGGACGCTGTCACGTGCGGAGTTGGGAGTCTGGCGGACAGAGCACGATCTGTTGGCGCCAGCATATCCGGATTCTTTAGCCGCGTCTCCAGCTACATGTTCAGCTAGACACCCACAGAAGACGGGGGAGCAGGGGAGTGTTTTGGGAGGCAAAATTGGAGGTTCAGTGACGGCAGGATATATACTGTAGATTATCTTTGTAGTTTTATAGAAGTCAGATTTGTGTTTGTAAAATGACAACTAATGAATACGATTAAACTGAATAATTTTGTTTTGGAGTGATTTTTTATTAGCTTCATATATCGCTATTGAGAAAATATAATGCGCTCTTAGGAGTTTAACAGTCGTAGAGTTTTAAATTAGATAATTGATTGACCGGTTAAAATGCATTCATTAACATGTTCAAACTCTAAACGTCCTAAAATTTAAGGTATTGACTCGTATAAAGATACATATCAGTCATTCTCTGTCATCAATCGCCATGAAATTAAATGCAGAAAATTGAATAACAAGAGCAAAGCACGTACCCGACCAATTGCTAAAATAAAATACTTCTATTTAGTTTTTCGAAATGTATCAAGTTCTTACTCAACTGTGTATACATACTATTTTAATCCAGTGTACATTATAAATAGAAAATAAATCAATTCAGACTGTTTTATTAATTTTTAACCAATCCTATGTGTTTATTTTCCTTATTAGGTCGTTAAAAATGAAAAAAAAAACGGTTGAGTACATCTAAAAGTACATTTCTGGCAATAAAACCCATTTTGCACAAAAATAAGATAAATCTGTACCAAACTATGAGAGAATATAAATCTTAGATCAATCAGAGTAAAGGCATTTAATATGTTGAGTCATGCTAGGCTATAAAGTGGTAAATATATTGAGATGGAGAAATGACTTAATTAAGTATATAGGAAGAATCTCTGGAGAAAGGAGATCTAAAAAGATAAAAGCAATGCGTTCGTTTGAGGGCAAACAGATGACATTTAAATTTACTCCTAGTCGTGAGGGGACGATCGGTGACGTCAGTAATACATGTCCCTATTGGCATTTAGATGCACCCCAACTTTGGGCCCAAGTCGTGAGGGGACGATCGGCGAGGTCAGCAATACATGTCCCTCTTGACATTTAGATGCAGCCAGAGTCGTGAAGGGACGATCGGTGACCTCGATAACTACAGGGACAGGCCCAGAAGGCAAGAAGTTTAGAGGCACAAGGCAAGGGCCCAAACGACACTGAATGAGTCGCAGAAAATAGCTCAAAGAACCACACACGCATTTATCCATATTGCAACCAATCAGCGTCGGCAACTATTATCAACTATAAAACAAAAAAGCAAAACAAAACAATTTAATAGGGTATTGACTCTCGGTCTGTGCTGATAATGTGAAGACTATTTTACCTCACTAGCACTAACATTGCATTTAACTTGGGGAGCATCCGCGATTATTTGTATGTGGGGCGTCTCGTTATGCAGATTATTTAATAGGTGATGTCATGTCATATTCAGTGTAAGTGCAAATAATTCAACATCTCAATATGATCAAACGTTCGTACCTGCATTCACAATAAGAGTACTGCTGTTGTTTACCGAGACGGTCCTATACCACTTTCCTGATTATCATTTGTCGACAAGGACAACCAACCAGACGCCATCTCCGCATACACAAGTGCTTGTAAGTTAGGAGTTCTTTGAGGAAGAACATCTGGCATGATTGATCCGCCGCAGATACTAAATGTTTAATATGTATGTTTCACTACAGACACCATTGTCACCTCCATACAGTGGTCCGTGCGTTTCAGCATAGCGACGACAATAACATTTAGTGCATTCAAGCAAATATGCATATAGCATACAAACAATTTAAAAGCAAACAGGTAAAATTAGCGATAAGCATAATAATTAAATGTGAACACAAGATGAATGAAATTTAAATAGAAGTAGTGAGTTCAAAATTTTGAGGTTCCTTTAATAATTTTAAAATACAAGTGGTACAATATTCTGGGTTTTCGCAATTTTGCGATCTGCTAACACGAAGGTTACCAACTTTTTTTAAAATTGTTACATTTCTTGGAAAGTGGGTTCAACCTGGTCTTTTTATTATTTAAGCCGCTACATGAAACAGCGATTCCTCTTTAGAATCCCACAAAGCACACTTGTCACCATTTTTAGGGGGTTTCTCTTAATTTGATTGTCTTTGCATGTCGAATATAACATTATTATAATATTTTTCAACTCATTTGGACAGAAATGACTAGCCTGTCTGCATTGTTTTCTTTTCATTTGCTGTTTTTAGTTTGAAACGATTATTTAAATAACAGAGGTAAAACTCATTCACTGAGCTAGTTGACAAGTCACAGTGTCATTGTCGTTAAGGTTTTGATGAATTGCTAGAAATATAATTTTCTTGTCAAATAGATCCCAGTTCCCCAAAGTTTTCTGTCTTTTTGGTGCACTTGAGAAAGTTAACGACGATTATCCTGCGGAGGAATATCATGTGTAATTGCAAATGCGTCACTGTAAAATAAACTTTAAATACTAAGCTGCCAAGATATTGCAATTCAAAGAGAACATCTTTTGAATAATAAATGTGACATAGTTCGTGAAAGTAGTGATTTGACACAAAGAAAGTGCCAACCCTCGTAATGATGTGAGATTCAGGATTCGGGTAAAACTATGGTAGCAATGGGGATGAATATTTAAGCCTGAAGTTCAGATTTCAAAATATGAGCGAGAGGCATGAGCTGTAATGAATGTCACATTGTTCGGGGCTCGCTCTGTCCAAGCCCCCCCCCCCCCACCCTTGATGCTCGGCCGGGAACGCTCCGAAACTATCATAACGGCAAGCAACTTCAGAACTGTCGTTCGAAGCGTTTTTACTGCCATGCAGACACAATCCCGTAAGACGCCGTGTTTAAAGCACAATGAAACCTTCCCCGGAAGTCGGCGGGGAAACTTGAACCGCCACTCCCGGAATGTTCTTCATGATGCTGCACTTCCCATAGCCTACGCCCCTACGCACGAGTTTTCATTTTCAAGGCCGTATAAGGTAAGGTAGGAAGGTCGGGATAATGCATTTATTCATGCTGTTTTTTTATACCATTTTCACACTAAAAACCCGTAACAATTTGATCAGGAAAAACTATCAAAAAAGGATTACAAAAGGGAATACAAAACGGTCAAAACAAAATTGTCTGGTGGCAAAAAAATTATCCGATAAATATGAACGTGTTAGTGTAAATAGCCACTCATTTGTCAAGACCACATTCGGTAGATAGGCAAACCAACAGACAATAGTGAAAGGTTACATGTATTTATACCAGATAGATAATGCAAGAGTTGCTACACTGAAACTTCAAATGTACATTGAATTCCAGCGAATACAGCATGGTAACCGAATACAACATATTGATATTATATAAAGAAGTTTCGAAACAATTAAAAGCATTGCCTGTTCCTTATATCCTATATCATTAAAAATAAAATAAAAAAAAGTCAACATATATGTCTTACACAAGAAAACCTGTAATACTGCAGACAAAAGGGGCTCAAATAATCTGGTCATGTGACGGTCACTGAAGTATTATACATATGGTCTAGGGGGAGGGGGGTGGGGGGGGGGCAACTACTAAAACTACTAAATATACAGTTAGACCAGAAAAGACATGGTTATCCCCTTATATATTACAATTATCAAATATGCTTGGCCAACACACATATCGCGCCCTTCAGCTAGACTCCTGCTTAAGACTTCAAGACGTGCAGTTTTGTTTATAAACTCAAAGAAGGCGATTATATTTTGCACATACATGTATCGCCTTCTGTTTGTCGTTGTGACGTACGTGTCGTCTGCGGCACACTCAAGCACGTGCTGCCGTAATGCGTGCGGAAACACGTTCAACTATCAATTGCTACGCACATGCCAGGAATGTGCAAACGATCCGCCCATAGACTACGAAATGTGCAGTCATGCCTGTGGGAAAACATTCTCGACATACTATCGTCAAATATGCGATAAATGCGTTGCTCGGGTCGATTTAACTGATCAAACGTGTATTTAGGCTTGTGGAATTACATTTTCGTCCCAATTCAGGAGCATATGCGACCTATGCGTCAGAACGCCACCGCTGACAGACACTATGTGCATTAAGACATGCGGGAACACGTTCAGCAGTCAATACCGGTCTATATGTGAACAGTGTGCCCAAAATCCACCAAGAACGGACAAAATGTGCATCAATGCTTGTGGAAATACGTTCTCTAGTTATTACAGAAGGATATGCAACAGCGTGTGCTGATCTCTTTTCCTTTGTAGAACGACCGAACTATTAGGATTACAACTGCATATGGCCGAAGATATATATTGTGTATATACATACAAACTGTGAATATATTATGATAGGCTAGGACAAAAATAAACTAGTTTGTTCCTGCCCCCTGTGGTCGATACCGTAATGATGGAATGTTTGTACGAATTACCACCTATTGATAATTTTCCCGACAGAATGTTAGCAGTTATCCGTATGTATAATTTGCCAATCTTCAAATATCATAGTAAAATTTAACTTGTTGTTGTTGTTGTTCCCGATCACAAGTTGTGATATATATTATTGGCGATTATAATCAGTACACGCCATGTATCTCTACTCGTCTGAAAGGGTATTGTTATTCAAAGCAAGGCTTTATTTAGATCGCAACCGTGTTTCGATTTATGAACAAACATCAATGACATAATTGTATTTATCAATAAAACAAATAATTATGTTCAAAGGTGCCAAAATTACCCTTGACGATCAACACAGCTTGTGTTGTCTTTAGTCGAAAACAGAAGGGTCCTTCTACACTCATTATAGGTTAAAATCTAATTGCGTGAATAAAATTTTGTAAGATATTGAACTTGCTTTATAAATATTATCATTTATTTCACTAGACTCTTCTTATTACAAATCCCACAACGTTCTTCGATATAAGTACATGTAATTTACAATCCAGAACAAACTCACATACCGATTTTGCGAATGCTGACATGGATTTCAACAGACTAACCTTGACCGGATGTGCAATCTCATCTAAAACTGTACCATCAGCTGGCAGAGAGCCTGGTGTCGAACGAAGGTGTTTCGCCTTGTTCTTCTGGCTGTATGTCATTTGTGGTCTCATTAAATGGAACAAAGACTGCAGATGGGGCGTCTGGTAGTGAATTGGATGGTACGGTCTCATTAGAAACTAGTTTGCTACATACCTTGTTTCGCTCTTCTGGGTTTGAGCCTGTGTATTCTTTGGTCGAGGATTGGCTCCCTATCCTGACCCTTTTGCGTTTAAAACAAACGCCTTACTGTCCTTCTTGTTGGGACATTCAACGATCATGTGTGACTTACTATCACAAACGTAACAGCTATACGTACCTCGTGTACGGCTGAAACGCTGATGACTGCTACGCTGCTGAGTAGACATAGCTTCACCAAGCCGCTTCACCTTTTCTCGCAGACTCTGTATTTCCTTCTGGAGAAGGCTCATGTCTAACGCAGGTCCAGTATTATGCTGAACGGCGTAAACATTAGCTGTATCATCATCATAATTTATTGATTCATGAACCGTTTTTCTCTTACCCATAACACTCTTGGAATGCTGAAACAACCTGATGGTATTCATGGCCTCTTCGATGGTTGTATACGTACGCATGAAGGTGCTAGGACCAGCTTCACGATCTTGCAGGCCTTGACAGAAACGGTCTATCGCCTGCTGGTTTGTGAAGGTCTCCGGGAGTGACCGGAAAGCTTCAGCAGCTAGTTCCTGTACCCTATCTCCCCAATCTGTCATGCACTCACCCTTTTCCTGTGAAGCGTCAGCAAACTTGGCCTGCGCGGTGGCGGGAAACTATAAACCAAACCGTTCCTTAAGTTTGCTCAATAAAGAACGGTAGGGCATACGCGGACTATATTAAAGTAATCGAGCACATTTGTCGAGTACCTTTCCTGACAAACAATGTAATAAGCATAGTTTACAATCATCTGAACTCCAGCCAAATGATTGTGCACACTGCTGAAACTTCATTTCGAATGAATGCTAGGTAGATTTACCATCATATACCAGAGATTTAGGTATATCCTTCAACGCATGAGTACCCCTGCGCACAGATTGGCTGTAAGGAGACGCCTGTACTACCTTAGGGGAATATTCCGCATGCTTTTGCGAAATCTGGTGCTTATTGAGAAAGGAGGAGTGCAAATTACATTGCGCACGACTTTTCGTTTTTGGGGCATATCTTGTGTCGGCTCATCAGACGATGAATCAGGACAGTGAAGGGACAGAGTTTGGAGGGAGGTAACCGACTGCTTTTATGCATACGTACCTTTTTCTGTCGGGTACTGTATGAGCGAGGGATACCAGATGCTGACTGGACATACTCATCACTGTCGCTTTCTCGCAGTCTACCCAGGTCCAACCTTTGTTGATCGGGGTACTTGGGTTTCAGCTTTTGTGGAGTTGGCATATAGTGATTGGCCATTGAAACAGGGGCATTTGTCTGATTGTAAACAGTGGGGCGTGGCAATACATTTTCAGATTTATAACGCCGTGGGACACTAGGCAGCAATGATGTTAAATGATCAATGCGGTCATTCAAATGCTTTTGTGCAGAGGCAACAGTTCTAAAAACCGTCCACCTCACCTCAATATTTGAAACAAGAGGGGTGGTCTTGGTTGTTTGTACACCTTGAAGAGGGGGCCGGCCAAGTCTCTGTTTGAGGTGAACTCCAACTCTTGCAGGACAGAGTCCGGCAATTAATGCCGAAGCATTGTCTGCAAACTTTCTTCTTGGAGGTTGCCATAATGCTCACGCAAATCTACAATGGTAGATGCTAACCTAGGGCCAATGTTTGGAATTGTCTGCAAGTCTTCAACAGGCAAGAAGTTTACACGCACTTTACTACTTGCCATGCTTACAAATCGAATGCTCCTGAGTAGAAAAATAATTTGAAACAATCACCAACCTAGTTTGTCTTCTATCCGGCTACTTTCCCGTCCGAAAAGTGGATTTGGACGCTGAAAAGGCCTAAAATTACAAACCAAAGCACACGAAGGGGCCTGGTCAGTGGCAGTCCATGAAGACTACGACGTAGAACCAAATTATCAACTGGAACGACCAGAAGAAAATGAACAATGGCCAAAAATGTACGAAAAATGTGGCTTCAAACGCGGGAAAATTCTCGAGAAAAATTTGCCAACAAAAATTGCAGAATTTCATCAACAAGTGTACTGGAACGGCTTAATAAAACACCGCTGCAACCATTAAAGTATTCCCTAATAATTATCTGGACCAAACCCAGCATAGCTTATTTAATTATAGGCATAAACACGTGAGGTCTTTTTTAAGCAGTTATTTAGCACGTCTTGCTCCTCCAACAGCTGATCTTGAACTCCCAGAGATCTGCGCGCGAACCAGTGACGTCAGTACTTTATGTGTAAACAGGTCAAAGAGTGCACTAGCACTACAGCCTCAATTAGCCGCAATAACTTCCGGTAGAACTCGTTCACCAGTAAATGTCAACAAATAAAGTCTCACAGGTACATTTGTTTTAGTGACATCACATTGCTGAGTTCATTTACTATTGAATTTGAAAAACCGTTCTGTATTTTCGACGAATGCACTTAATTCTTCAGCGAGGGAACTAGTCATTTCGTACCCTGACCATTTCGTACCCTCCGATTTTTGGTCATTTCGTACCCTTTAGATAGTCATTTCGTACCTAACCTATAGTCATTTCGTACCATATATTTTATTTTGGTTTAAGTCCTAAAAGCAGTGCTGAAAATGAATATAGAAGTATTGTATTAACTCATATCTGGATCTTATTTTACTTTTGTGTTTTAGTTCGAGCAAAATTAGTTTTAAAGAAACTAGTAATATAGCAATGGAAGTAGAACTAACTTTTGAACTATACTGGTAGAGATCTTTCATTCATACCTACAGGCTGTCAGTCTGCTGGGCTGCTGACTTCACGCTGCTAGGCTGCCACTCTGCTTGGCTGCTGACTTCACGCTGCTGGGCTGCTGGGCTGCCAACTTCACGAACATCTTACATTCATCATGAAATTCCATAAATGTATTTCCTCGATCTTCACTTATGTCTAACTACTACCAACAGTAATGAAGTGCACCGCCTAGAAAGGTGCAGTCAACAGTCAGAGACATTGATATCTGTTTTTAAAACTCCACACATAGTCCACTTTCTTTCTTGTAGCTGTACAAATAGGAAAGTAGGTCAAAAGGGTTTGGGCTGTCTCTGACCCTAGGGGCATTATTTGAACAAACTTGGTATAGAACAATCATAAGATAACAAAATCAAACGTATGGGCCTTAAAGATTTTTTAAATTATTTTATATAAGAATATAGAAAACTTGTGATCCCTGAGGTGGAGCTAGGTAGAGGATCACTTTATGATGCGAGATACAAAATATCAAAGGTCTGTTTCAGACCGGAATATTTCAAAATATTGCTATATAAGTATATATAAGAAACTTGTGACCCCCGGGGCGGAGCCAATTTGACCCCAGTGACATTATTTGAACAAACTTGTTAGCTACGATAAGGCTACATTTAAAATATCAAGAGTCTGAATGAAGCTGTTTCTGACAAGAAGACTTCCAAAGATTTCCCCTATATAAGTTTATAGGAAACATGTGACCACTTAGGCTTGATCAGTTTTGGCTTAATTTGAACAATCTTGGTGAAGGGTCACTAAGAAATGTTACATACCAAATATCTAAGCTCTTTGCCTTGCGTTTTTTGTGAAGAATTTGTTTTTAAAGTTTGTCCTTTCTGTTGCCATGGCGACCTTCTGCATGAAATTCATTTTTTAACACGTTTTAAGGTCAGCACACAAGGAACCTCCTTGTGAAGTTTCATCAAAATTGTCCAAGCGGTTAAGAGATGTTTATAGTTGTTTAAGCAATTGTTGACGACGGACGGCGAACACGGACATAAACCAATCACATTAGCTCACACTTAGAACGTTGTGCTAACAAGGAATGGAACTTAAAAACTTTTTATGTTTTGATCCTTCAACCCAACTTACAATACAACAAGTAGGAACTGAGTCTTTCAGCCCTTGACGTACGCAATCCTTCCCTGTTTACCTGTGTTGAAAGATATTTTTGTCTTGCATGCCAACACGTGCGTGTAATCATTGGGCTGATAGAGACGGTGTAAGTTTTAGTCTGTAAAGTTTGGGGTGAAATGCAACATTGATATTTTACCAGGCAACAAAGAAATTTTGAAAATGTTAATTACAAATCTGTAATAAAAATAATTTAGTTCTTACAAAGAATTTTGATATTACCATAAAAAATAATGTAAGCATTACACGCATGCGAAACAGTAGCTCCAGCTCTTTTAGGAGCTGTATATAAAAAAGAGCCAATGACACTTCCGAGCTAGAGCAAAAGAACGGACATCATCATAAAACGGAAGTATGACTCGTTATTTTTATATAAAAAAGAGTATAAATATGCTTATTCCGGTAAACAGGCGGTCATCTTTATTCCCGACAAAATAAAAGAACTCGATAATACTGGTTTTATCTTAAATGTAAGCTTCTTGAGTGAAATTCAGCTGAAAATCGGTGAAAATGTTCTACTTTCGTTTGTAAACATATTTATATGGCACTGCATTCCCCGATTTCTCAAATAAGCACTCATAATTGTGATATTAGATAAAATAATGAGTCATACTTCCGTTTTATGATGATGTCCGTTCTTTTGCTCTAGCTCGGAAGTGTCATTGGCTATTTTTTATATACAGCTCCTAAAGGAGCTGGAGCCACTGTTTCGCAGCCATGCATTAGGCACACAAGAATGCAGTAAACATAATTTATGCTTAAAGCAGCACTCTCACAGATTTACCGTTTTGACAACTTTTTTATTTTATATCTTGGAATTAGACAAATTTAGCGTAAATATCTGCCAACCAGTGATATAAGACTGCCGACAAAAGATCAGATCGTAGATTTTCATATTTCCGAAAAAAATATATTTTATGGCTTAAAGTGTTACTAACGGTTTAAGAAAAGTGCATAAATCATCAATTTTTGAACTTAAATATGAACATCTGCGCTCTGATTTGTGTCAGCAGTCTTTTATCACTGGTTTGCAGGTATTTACGCAAACATTTGCTCATTCCAAGACAAAAATTGAAAAGTTGTAAATACGGTAAATCTGTGAGAGTGCAGCTTTAAAAAAAATCGTTACACTGCTGAATGTAAGCTTTTATGATAATATCAAACATATGAATGAGAATCTGTCAAATGCATAATGGTTTTGTGAACAATTGCATTGTTTTGCACAACACATCTTGTAGATCGCTATTGAGCCTTACAGTAACACAGAGGTCTGAGCAGCTTGTCTGTGATACAGGCCGATTGACTCCCATACTTGTTTACACGGACAATATCACCAACCAAGCGGAACTCCGAACCAGAGGTCACGTGATATGTCGCCTCGAATGCTCCGTGACCGGGGACGGTCTCAATGGTGAGGTCATACCGCTGCAAGGCGCGATCTTCCGGCCGGAAAAACTGCATCAAAGATATTCCTTTGTTTTCCGTTTCCATGTGTTGTAGGCCGCTCAGCACGTGTCGGACGTCAGTCACCCGGTCTAACGCGAGTGTAGCACACTGAGGCTCGACTGCTAGCCGTTTGTTGAGATCTCTTATCACAGCTTCCGCCAAAGTTTTGGCAGTTTGGTCTGAGGCGTTAACGGGAGTGAAAGTGTAGCACGCGCAGTAGTTCTCCGGCACCCAGGCGTCCGTGCACGAGCGGCCCTCTGGTATGGACTTAAATAAACTAAGACTTCGAACGGTGCCGTCAATGAAAGACTTTGTTGGTGTTTCGAAATCACTATTTAAGACGTCAATCATGGTTTGATGAACATCGAATGGTGTGGTTAATCGGTTAAGATTAATTTTGAGACTAGTATCTACATTTGGAAACTTTGATTTTATATGATCTGGAATCACCATGTGCAGCATAGGCATGCGGTCCTCAATTCTCCCCACAAATGTATTCCTAATTTTATCAATTCGAGAACCATGGTCACTAAAAAACACTAAAACTGTATTGTCTAAATGCCCGTTAGTTTTCATCCATTTCAAAAACTCTAAGAAATCATCATCACCATAAGAAAGGAAGTTTGGGTATTCGTGACTAAACTCAACTAAGAAAGAAAGCATCATTTTTCTCTTATTTTTGTAAGTAATCAAAAATTGTTTCAAATAATCGATCAGAACCACATGTTTTGGGCGGTCCTTGTAACACAGCGTAGATCCACCACCCTGCAGATTCACGTTCTTGTTCTCCAAGTATAGAAAAATGGGGCCAAGTTTGTTGCGCATGCGCTCACGGTCAATCAGGCCTAGCCAGAAGGGCCGCATATAATGGTCGGCGGGTGGCCTCACAAAACCACGTGTGAGATAGTTAAACGTGCCTATTTCCGGATAGTCCTCCGCGTACAGTGTTGCGGCGCCCCGCTCCGAGAAGTTGCGCCACAGGAAGGGAAATGGGTCGAATGGGTCAGTGGTGTAATCTTTGATGGGGACCTCGGAAGTCCACACGCGCCGGCCAGTCAACAGCGGCGTCAGATTTGGCAGCGTGTTCTCGCCAACCTGAAAAAAAAATTCAGTAGTTGTAGTTTCACGGTACAACGTCAATAAGCAAGTGCTTGTTATCAAACGTATAATGATGACATTTACTATGAGTAAATGCAAATTGGTACGGCGACGTATTTAAGCACTTGTTATAGCATGGAATTCCCAACTCCAGCCTCGTTAGTTTTAATAATGTACAAAATATACATTCCAAGAAACAATAGTGGATTTCTGTATTAACGTCTGCTTTGGTCTCCCTCTAAACAAATAACTGATAAACATTCTGAGTTTGTTCAAGGATTTTTAATTTGCCGGAAGAAATATGTGGTGGAACATATTTAGTAATATGCATTTATTTTATATGTTTGCAGATAATCTGTCTGCATAGTTTACCTTGGCAAATGCCTGAATATGTTGAGTGTTGAGTAAGTGAAATCCGCGGATTGTTGAAAATGTTTCCAATCCGTTTATGCGTCAAACATTTCTTCCTAATACAGCATAAATGTTAACTCATTTCTTTTGACAGTTTCATTCAGTTTCATTTACGTTCTTCTTTGAAAAGAGAACATTGTACCTATGATCTATTGAATATATTGTGCATGATCTATTAAATATACTGTGCATTTATTTCGATCATCTCCTCCTAATTAGTGTCACTCTAGGCTTGTGATGTGATTCAAGTTTGAAGCAGTTGAGTTAGTCATGCAATATTTATTGATTGAAGGTAAGCATCGACCGTTTTGTCAATTTGTCACTATCTACCTCATAGTTTTCCTCTCAAATACCGGCGGTAAGTTCGTTTGTTGAATGCTATCCATTCTCTGTTTAGCCATATATGTAGACTATAAAGTTGGCTGTGTTAAGTGTTTTTTTGTGCAGCAATCTTTCCAGCAACATATCTAACCTTCTAGCTCGTCATTTATTGGAGAAACATTGAATATGAAGATTATTAACAATATGATACAGCTGAAGCGTTCCAAGTCCAGTCCAAGTTTAAAGTTTTATTTATCAAAAGTCATGTCACTATAACATGACTAAGTAAACATGATAAAATATATACTTTGAGATTATGAGGCACATAACATTATCCCAGAGACTGCTCAGTGAGTCTCAGTCAATCCTGAATTCTCAGTAAGCATCAATCTGCCGAAACCCACCAGCGAGTCTCAATCAACCGTGACTGCTCAATGAGTCAGTCAACCGAGACTGTTCAGTGAGCCTCAATCAACCAAAACTTCTCAGTGAGTCTCAATCAAACCGAAACTACTCTATGAATCTCAAGCAACCGAGATCTTTAGTGAGTCTAAGTCAACCGAGGTTGTTCAATGAATCTCAATTAACCGAGACTGCTCAATGGGTCTCAGTCAACCGCTGATTTCAAGCTGCCAGTCTGTCACGCTGTAATCCTGCAAACTTTACGCTGCTAGGCTGTTAAGCTGCTCACTTCACGCTTCCAGGCTGTCACGCTGTCAGACTGCAACTCTGTAAGTCTTCCTAGTTCACGCTACCAGGATGCCAATCTTTTAGGCTGCTAACTTCACGTTGCCACGCTGTTAGTCTGCTAATTTCACGCTGCAAGGCTACCGCGCTGACTGACTGCTCACTTCACGGACATCACGTAAAATGTTTAATGTATTATTCATGCAAGCGCCAAACTGTAGTGAGTGTTTACCATTAAAGCGATTGCATTTCGAAAACAAAATCAATTGTCTGAACATTTATGATGTATGCTTTTAACAAACCTTAATCATTATAAGTTCAATATTTAATAAGCGATCAGCACTTTAAGCGGCATTGTCGGTTATGGAGAATTAAAATTAGGAATGCAAAAATACACAACAGGTTGTGTAGGTCTCTTTAACGCTACCCTTCTCACTGAGTATCATAAAACCTATCATAAATAATGACTAGCCATGTCTCAACTTACGTTTCTATGTTGCCAAATTCTGCCATAAGTAAGTGTACACACAGTACTCGGTCCTACAGTTTCAGCTACATTTACTTATAATTTTAGAACAGTAATAAACAGTGAAACATTACACAACCTTTTCACCTTTCTGAGGTATGAATGTATACAAGCCTGGTAGAATTGATGGGATCTTTGATCCAGACTCGGCTCGACGTTTAGTCCAATAATCATAAATGTCTGAATATATTTAGATGATGAACTTTGGAAGTTTGCGATAGCGATTTAAAAATCCCCAGTTTTGCAGATGTTTTACTGAAGAATACCGACATTGCCTAGCAATTTTATGTTATTCTTACTGACTTATCAAAACATATTTCTTTTAAAGCAATGGTATTATACCTTCATATAACCTTTAAAGTCGTAGGAGCCCAGTTCTTCTCGAAGGTAACGGATGGTTTTTGGCAGCTTCCGTATGGAAGCCGAGCGGGAGACGGAGTCGACACCAAACATAACGACGCTTAAATGGTGAGCAGACTCCTCCAGGAGAGGGGTCGTTCGATGCACGGATTCCTTAGCAACATTTGTGAGAATTTTGTCAAATATGAGCTTCCCGTCAATTGAGCATTCTGTGTAAAAGAAATCTGCATTCACTCGTGTGGGCGGTGACAGCGTTATCGGCTCGTCAAACTTTACTGAAACGTCGTCATTTTGACGTCGAAGTATGCTGTATGTGCATGAAACTTGATTCATTGAAAGTTTCAGAAGAGCTAAGGCACTTTTATTGAATATCACAAGCCCATGGTTATCAACTGTAAGAATGTTGGTTGACGTGTCACAGGTGAGCGGTTTAGGGTCCCATACGTACTTCATGATGGACGGGTCGTATGGATTCAGGCTGGGAATGATGCACGAGCTGCTCGTGTTCGCATGTCGGAACAGGTAACGCACCGTAAACGTTATTTCTATGTACAAGTATGGCACCATTACAATGGCAATTAGCCATAACAACACTTTTATCACACGACACTTCCTCATCATGCGAGTCTATTGTCTGTTTATACATCCACTAAAATCCTTCGAGATTTATGTACATCTAGAATTTATAATATAGAAGCGCTATCACGTAACTGCTTCAACATGGCGGCCGTCCCGGCGAAGCACGCCAGTCGCAAGAATCCACTAATCGTCGCCTTTCATTTCCTTTAGGCAGCCTGAAATCACAAACAACAACATTGTCTGGCTTCCTCTGTATATTTTGTTTGTTAATATTTATAATCATATCTGCAACCTGATGTAAAACTGAAAATGCATAATAAAGAAATCTCAAACGGCATCACATACATATCTATTTTATCATCATCTCAAGTTCACTATATAATTAATGTTCCGTCTAATATCCGTTAATAGTTTACTTTCGTTGACTTTTATTCCATACATACAATAACAACATCACTAAATGTTCTTGCGGGTGATAAGGAAGTTCCATGGCGCATTTACAATACCCATATGAACTAGCTCTCAAACTGACAAGCACTTTAAGCCTTAATACGTCGAAGTCAAAGTGATACATTTTTCTCCCACCTCAGATAAGTAGATCCAATAATTTAACCATGCTAGAAATTCTTATCTTGCCCACGGGCAAAGATAAAACAAGTACCCGTATGGAACTCCTTTTTAATGGTCATCACATTGTAATTACCTCCCTTGTTGAAGACAGTCGTCTGAAGCATCAAGGAAACCTTGCCTTGTGGCAATATCTAGAATGTTAATAAATTATTTCTCGCTTCAAATTCACCATAAAAAAGTTTTCACGAACCTTTTAAGAAATAATGCTTCACTCTCCTTAGAACTATTTAAAGACCGATTTGACTATTAACATAATCTGAATCACTGCGCGCATATCCATGACAACTACGAATCATTACATATCCATACGCATTTATTTTCACTACGCACAAAAGAGTTCCAGCAAAAAATGCATTTTTACTTAATTTTGTTTAATTGAGGTGGGAGAAAAAGCATCTACCAAAGCCGCTCGTGTAAGATAGGTTCATCCCAACCCTCGCGCAGGGTTTTTTGCGGAAACTCGGTAAACCTCGTTTCCGCAAAACACCCTACGCTCGAGTTGGGATAAACCTATCGTACACTCTCGGCCATGGAAGATAATCCATCTCGCAAATGGCGACGTCAAGTGCCCATCGTGTAAACTCAGATGACAAATAACCATAGCAATACTTTGCAAACATACAGGGCCCAGCTTCCCGTTTAACTATTGAATTGGTGTAGAAGGCGACCTTACATTTTTTAATAAGTACGGTAATTAAAACATGTCCTATTTGGTATACAGGAATTTTAAGACCTCAGAGTGAGCAGAAAGTCACGTCAAAATAATCCTGCAACTGTACGAGACATTGCAGTAATTGATCTGAGAACAATACGTTTTTAGACAAAATTTCTTAGTAAGAAATGTTAAAAGTTTAAACATACAGTGTGAATTCAAAAGGCAGAGCGCATATTATGTTAAAGCATGTTGTGTGAACTTGATATACTTTTCATGCTTGCGAGATCACATTTTTACAGCATTTCTCACACAACATGCATGTAGTGACATAAATCATATTTCCTGTGAAATTTGAGATCGATGCAGGTTTTTGATGTGACATGAAATCGCATTGTTCACATTAATATAAAGGTAGAAAAATCACTACAAATCACTGGCAGAGTTCGACACATTCACTACATGTCACTTGCAGAGTTGGACACATTCACTACATATCACTAGCAGAGAACGTCACATTCACTACATATCACTAGCAGAGTTTGACACATTCACTACATGTCACCAACAGAGTTTGACACATTAACTACATGTAACTAGCAGAGTTCGACCTATTCAAGAGCATATCACAAGCAAAGTTTGACACATTCACTACATGTCACTAGCAGAGTTCGACACATACACTACATATCACTTGCAGAGAACGACATATTCACTGCATATTACTAGCAGAGTTCGACACATTCACTACATATTACTAGCAGAGTTCGACACATTTACTACATATCAATAGCAGAGTTTGACACATTCACTACATATCACTAGCAGAGTTCGACACATTTACTACATATCACTAGCAGAGTTCGACACATTCAAGTACATATCACTAGCAGAGTTCGACACATACACTACATATCACTAGCAGAGTTCGACACATACACTACATGTCACTAGCAGAGTTCGACACATACACTACATATCACTAGCAGAGTTCGACACATTCAAGTACATATCACTAGCAGAGTTCGACACATACACTATAAATCACTAGCAGAGTTTCCCTACATATCACTAGCAGAGTTCGACACATACACTACATGTCACTAGCAGAGTTTGACACGTACACTACATGTCACTAACAGAGTTCGACACATACACTACATATCACTAGCAGAGTTCGACACATACACTACATATCACTAGCAGAGTTCGACACATTCAAGTACATATCACTAGCAGAGTTCGACACATACACTACATATCACTAGCAGAGTTCGACACATACACTACATTCACTAGCAGAGTTCGACACATTCACTACATATCACTAGCAGAGTTCGACACATTCAAGTACATATCACTAGCAGAGTTCGACACATACACTACATATCACTAGCAGAGTTCGACACATTCACTACATATCACTAGCAGAGTTCGACACATACACTACATATCACTAGCAGAGTTCGACACATTCACTACATATCACTAGCAGAGTTCGACACATACACTACATATCACTAGCAGAGTTCGACACATACACTACATGTCACTAGCAGAGTTCGACACATACACTACATGTCACTAGCAGAGTTCGACACATACACTACATATCACTAGCAGAGTTCGACACATACACTACATATCACTAGCAGAGTTCGACACATACACTACATGTCACTAGCAGAGTTTGACACATACACTACATGTCACTAGCAGAGTTCGACACATACACTACATGTCACTAGCAGAGTTCGACACGTACACTACATATCACTAGCAGAGTTTGACACATACACTACATATCACTAGCAGAGTTCGACACATACACTACATATCACTAGCAGAGTTTGACACATACACTACATGTCACTTGCAGAGTTGGACACATTCACTACATATTACTAGCAGAGTTCGACACATTTACTAAATATCACTAGCAGAGTTCGACACATACACTACATATCACTAGCAGAGTTCGACACTTACATTTCATATCACTAGCAGAGTTCGACACATTTACTACATATCACTAGCAGAGTTTGACACATTCACTACATATCACTAGCAGAGTTCGAAACTTACACTACATATCACTAGCAGAGTTCGACACATACACTACATATCACTAGCAGAGTTCGACACATACACTACATATCACTAGCAGAGTTCGACACATACACTACATATCACTAGCAGAGTTCGACACATACACTACATATCACTAGCAGAGTTCGACACATACACTACATATCACTAGCAGAGTTCGACACATTCACTACATATCACTAGCAGAGTTCGACACATTCAAGTACATATCACTAGCAGAGTTCGACACATACACTACATGTCACTAGCAGAGTTCGACACATACACAACATATCACTAGCAGAGTTCGACACATACACTACATATCACTAGCAGAGTTCGACACATACATTACATATCACTAGCAGAGTTTGACACATACACTACATATCACTAGCAGAGTTTGACACATACACTACATGTCACTTGCAGAGTTGGACACATTCACTACATATCACTAGCAGAGTTCGACATATTCACTGCATATTACTAGCAGAGTTCGACACATTCACTACATATTACTAGCAGAGTTCGACACATTTACTACATATCAATAGCAGAGTTTGACACATTCACTACATATCACTGGCAGAGTTCGACACATTTACTACATATCACTAGCAGAGTTCGACACATTCAAGTACATATCACTAGCAGAGTTCGACACATACACTACATATCACTAGCAGAGTTCGACACATACACTACATGTCACTAGCAGAGTTCGACACATACACTACATATCACTAGCAGAGTTCGACACATTCAAGTACATATCACTAGCAGAGTTCGACACATACACTACAAATCACTAGCAGAGTTTCCCTACATATCACTAGCAGAGTTCGACACATACACTACATGTCACTAGCAGAGTTTGACACGTACACTACATGTCACTAACAGAGTTCGACACATACACTACATATCACTAGCAGAGTTCGACACATACACTACATATCACTAGCAGAGTTCGACATATTCAAGTACATATCACTAGCAGAGTTCGACACATACACTACATATCACTAGCAGAGTTCGACACATACACTACATTCACTAGCAGAGTTCGACACATTCACTACATATCACTAGCAGAGTTCGACACATTCAAGTACATATCACTAGCAGAGTTCGACACATACACTACATATCACTAGCAGAGTTCGACACATACACTACATATCACTAGCAGAGTTCGACACATACACTACATATCACTAGCAGAGTTCGACACATTCACTACATATCACAAGCAGAGTTCGACACATACACTACATATCACTAGCAGAGTTCAACACATACACTACATGTCACTAGCAGAGTTCGACACATACACTACATGTCACTAGCAGAGTTCGACACATACACTACATATCACTAGCAGAGTTCGACACATACACTACATATCACTAGCATAGTTCGACACATACACTACATGTCACTAGCAGAGTTTGACACATACACTACATGTCACTAGCAGAGTTCGACACATACACTACATGTCACTAGCAGAGTTCGACACGTACACTACATATCACTAGCAGAGTTTGACACATACACTACATATCACTAGCAGAGTTCGACACATACACTATATATCACTAGCAGAGTTTGACACATACACTACATGTCACTTGCAGAGTTGGACACATTCACTACATATCACTAGCAGAGTTCGACACATTTACTACATATCACTAGCAGAGTTCGACACATACACTACATATCACTAGCAGAGTTCGACACTTACATTTCATATCACTAGCAGAGTTCGACACATTTACTACATATCACTAGCAGAGTTTGACACATTCACTACATATCACTAGCAGAGTTCGAAACTTACACTACATATCACTAGCAGAGTTCGACACATACACTACATATCACTAGCAGAGTTCGACACATACACTACATATCACTAGCAGAGTTCGACACATACACTACATATCACTAGCAGAGTTCGACACATACACTACATATCACTAGCAGAGTTCGACACATACACTACATATCAATAGCAGAGTTCGACACATTCACTACATATCACTAGCAGAGTTCGACACATTCAAGTACATATCACTAGCAGAGTTCGACACATACACTACATGTCACTAGCAGAGTTCGACACATACACAACATATCACTAGCAGAGTTCGACACATACACTACATATCACTAGCAGAGTTCGACACATACATTACATATCACTAGCAGAGTTTGACACATACACTACATATCACTAGCAGAGTTCGACACATACACTACATATCACTAGCAGAGTTTGACACATACACTACATGTCACTTGCAGAGTTGGACACATTCACTACATATCACTAGCAGAGTTCGACACATTTACTACATATCACTAGCAGAGTTCGACACATACAGTACATATCACTAGCAGAGTTCGACACTTACACTTCATATCACTAGCAGAGTTCGACACATTTACTACATATCACTAGCAGAGTTTGACACATTCACTACATATCACTAGCAGAGTTCGACACATTCACTACATATCACTAGCAGAGTTCGACACATACACTACATGTCACTAGCAGAATTTCCCTACATATCACTAGCAGATTTCGACACATACAATACATATCACTAGCAGAGTTCGACACATACACTACATGTCACTAGCAGAGTTCGACACATACACTACATATCACTAGCAGAGTTCGACACATACACTACATATCACTAGCAGAGTTCGACACATACACTTCATATCACTAGCAGAGTTTGACACATACACTACATATCACTAGCAGAGTTCGACACATTTACTACATATCACTAGCAGAGTTCGACACATACACTACATATCACTAGCAGAGTTCGACACATTCAAGTACATATCACTAGCAGAGTTCGACACATTTACTTCATATCACTAGCAGAGTTTGACACATACACTACATATCACTAGCAGAGTTCGACACATTTACTACATATCACTAGCAGAGTTCGACACATTCACTACATATCACTAGCAGAGTTCGAAACATACACTACATATCACTAGCAGAGTTCGACACATTCACTACATATCACTAGCAGAGTTCGACACATACACTACATATCACTAGCAGAGTTCGACACTTACACTACATATCACTAGCAGGGTTCGAAACATACACTACATGTCACTAGCAGAGTTCGACACATACACTACATATCACTAGCAGAGTTCGACACATTCACTACATATCACTAGCAGAGTTCGACACATACACTACATATCACTAGCAGAGTTCGACACATACACTATATATCACTAGCAGAGTTTGACACATACACTACATGTCACTTGCAGAGTTGGACACATTCACTACATATTACTAGCAGAGTTCGACACATTTACTAAATATCACTAGCAGAGTTCGACACATACACTACATATCACTAGCAGAGTTCGACACTTACATTTCATATCACTAGCAGAGTTCGACACATTTACTACATATCACTAGCAGAGTTTGACACATTCACTACATATCACTAGCAGAGTTCGAAACTTACACTACATATCACTAGCAGAGTTCCACACATACACTACATATCACTAGCAGAGTTCGACACATACACTACATATCACTAGCAGAGTTCGACACATACACTACATATCACTAGCAGAGTTCGACACATACACTACATATCACTAGCAGAGTTCGACACATACACTACATATCACTAGCAGAGTTCGACACATACACTACATGTCACTAGCAGAGTTCGACACATACACTACATATCACTAGCAGAGTTTGACACATTCACTACATATCACAAGCAGAGTTCGACACATACACTACATATCACTAGCAGAGTTCGACACATACACTACATGTCACTAGCAGAGTTCGACACATACACTACATGTCACTAGCAGAGTTCGACAAATACACTACATATCACTAGCAGAGTTCGACACATACACTACATATCACTAGCAGAGTTCGACACATACACTACATATCACTAGCAGAGTTTGACACATACACTACATATCACTAGCAGAGTTCGACACATACACTACATATCACTAGCAGAGTTTGACACATACACTACATGTCACTTGCAGAGTTGGACACATTCACTACATATCACTAGCAGAGTTCGACACATTCACTACATATCTCTAGCAGAGTTCGACACATACACTACATATCACTAGCAGAGTTCGACACTTACACTTCATATCACTAGCAGAGTTCGACACATTTACTACATATCACTAGCAGAGTTTGACACATTCACTACATATCACTAGCAGAGTTCGACACTTACACTACATATTACTAGCAGAGTTCGACACATACACTACATGTCACTAGCAGAGTTTCCCTACATATCACTAGCAGATTTCGACACATACAATACATATCACTAGCAGAGTTCGACACATACACTACATGTCACTAGCAGAGTTTGACACATTCACTAAATATCACTAACAGATTTCGACACATACAATACATATCACTAGCAGAGTTCGACACATTCAAGTACATATCACTAGTAGAGTTCGACACATACACTACATATCACTAGCAGAGTTTGACACATACACTACATGTCACTAGCAGAGTTCGACACATACACTACATATCACTAGCAGAGTTCGACACATACACTACATATCACTAGCAGAGTTCGACACATTCAAGTACATATCACTAGCAGAGTTCGACACATACATTACATATCATTAGCAGAGTTTGACACATACACTACATATCACTAGCAGAGTTCGACACATTCACTACATATCACTAGCAGAGTTCGACACATACACTACATATCACTAGCAGAGTTTGACACATACACTACATGTCACTAGCAGAGTTCGACACATACACTACATGTCACTAGCAGAGTTCGACACATACAAGTACATATCACTAGCAGAGTTCGACACATACACAACATATCACTAGCAGAGTTCGACACATACACTACATATCACTAGCAGAGTTCGACACATACATTACATATCACTAGCAGAGTTTGACACATACACTACATATCACTAGCAGAGTTCGACACATACACTACATATCACTAGCAGAGTTTGACACATACACTACATGTCACTTGCAGAGTTGGACACATTCAAGTACATATCACTAGCAGAGTTCGACACATACACTACATATCATTAGCAGAGTTCGACACATACACTATATGTCACTAGCAGAGTTCGACACATACACTACATGTCACTAGCAGAGTTCGACACATACACTACATATCACTAGCAGAGTTCGACACATACACTACATATCACTAGCAGAGTCCGACACATTCAAGTACATATCACTAGCAGAGTTCGACACATACAGTTCATATCACTAGCAGAGTTTGACACATACACTACATGTCACTAGCAGAGTTCGACACATTCAAGTACAAATCACTAGCAGAGTTCGACTCATACACTACATATCACTAGCAGAGTTTGACACATACACTACATGTCACTAGCAGAGTTCGACACATACACTACATGTCACTAGCAGAGTTCGACACATACACTACATGTCACTAGCAGAGTTCGACACATACACTACATATCACTAGCAGAGTTCGACACATACACTACATGTCACTAGCAGAGTTCGACACATACACTACATATCACTAGCAGAGTTTGACACATACACTACATATCACTAGCAGAGTTCGACACATACACTACATGTCACTAGCAGAGTTCGACACATACACTACATGTCACTAGCAGAGTTCGACACATTCACTACATATCACTAGCAGAATTTGACACATACACTACATATCACTAGCAGAGTTTGACACATACACTACATGTCACTAGCAGAGTTCGACACATACACTACATGTCACTAGCAGAGTTCGACACATACACTACATGTCACTAGCAGAGTTCGACAAATACACTACATATCACTAGCAGAGTTCGACACATACACTACATGTCACTAGCAGAGTTCGACACATACACTACATGTCACTAGCAGAGTACGTTCAACACATACACTACATGTCACTAGCAACGTTTGACACATACACTACATATCACTAGCAGATTTCGACACATTTACTACATATCACTAGCAGAGTTCGACACATACACTACATATCACTAACAGAGTTTGACACATACACTACATATCACAAGCAGAGTTCGACACATACACTACATGTCACTAGCAGAGTTTGACACATTCACTACATATCACTAGCAGAGTTTCCCTACATATCACTAGCAGAGTTCGACACATTTACTACATATCACTAGAAGAGTTCGACACATACACTACATATCACTAGCAGAGTTCGACATATACACTACATATTACTAACAGAGTTTAACACATACACTACATATTACTAGCAGAGTTCGACACATACACTACATGTCACTAGCAGAATTTGACACATTCACTACATATCGCTAGCAGAGTTTCCCTACATATCACTAGCAGAGATCGACACATACACTACATGTCACTAGCAGAGTTTGACACATTCACTACATATCACTAGCAGAGTTTCCCTTCATATCACTAGCAGAGTTCGACACATACACTACATATTACTAGCAGAGTTTGACACATTCACTACATATCACTTGCAGAGTTTCCCTTCATATCACTAGCAGAGTTCGACACATACACTACATATCACTAGCAGAGTTCGACACATACACTACATATCACTAGCAGTGTTCGACACATACACTACATGTCACTAGCAGAGTTTCCCTACATATCACTAGCAGAGTTCGACACATACACTACATATCACTAGCAGAATTCGACACTTACACTACATGTCACTAGCAGAGTTCGACACATACACTACATATCACTAGCAGAGTTCGACACATACACTACATATCACTAGCAGTGTTCGACACATACACTACATGTCACTAGCAGAGTTTGACACATTCACTTCATATCACTTACAGAGTCTGACACATACACTACATATCACTAGCAGAGTTCGACACATTCAAGTACATATCACTAGCAGAGTTTGACACATACACTACATATCACTAGCAGAATTCGACACATTCACTACATGTCACTTGCAGAGTTGGACACATTCAAGTACATATCACTAGCAGAGTTCGACACATACACTACATATCACTAGCAGAGTTCGACACATGTACTACATATCACTAGCAGTGTTCGACACATACACTATATATCACTAGCAGAGGTCGACACATACAATACATATCACTAGCAGAGTTCGACACATTCACTACATATCACTAGCAGAGTTCGACACATTCACTACATATCACTAGCAGAGTTCGACACATACACTTCATATCACTAGCAGAGTTCGACACATTTACTACATATCACTAGCAGAGTTTGACACATTTACTACATATCACTAGCAGAGTTCGACACATACACTACATATAACTAGCAGAGTTCGACACATACACTACATATCACTAGCAGAGTTCAACACATTCACTACATATCAATACACTACATGTCACTAGCAGAGTTTGACACATACACTACTTATCACTAGCAGAGTTCGACACATACACTACATATCACTAGCAGAGTTCGACACATACACAACATATCACTAGCAGAGTTTGACACATACACTACATGTCACTAGCAGAGTTTGACACATACACTACATGTCACAAGCAGAGTTTGACACATACACTACATATCACTAGCAGAGTTCCACACATACACTACATATCACTAGCAGAGTTCGACACATACACTACATATCACTAGCAGAGTTCGACACATACACTACATATCACTAGCAGAGTTCGACACATACACTACATGTCACTAGCAGAGTTCGACACATACACTTCATATCACTAGCAGAGTTTGACACATACACTACATATCACTAGCAGAGTTTGACACATACACTATATGTCACTAGCAGAGTTCGACACATACACTATATGTCACTAGTAGAGTTTGACACATTCACTACATATCACTAGCAGAGTTTGACACATACACTACATGTCACTAGCAGAGTTTGACACATACACTACATATCACTAGCAGAGTTTGACACATACACTACATGTCACTAGCAGAGTTCGACACATACACTACATGTCACTAGCAGAGTTTGACACATTCACTACATGTCACTAGCAGAGTTTGACACATACACTACATGTCACTAGCAGATTTCGACACATACACTACATGTCACTAGCAGAGTTTGACACATACACTACATCTCACTAGTAGAGTTTGACACATACACTACATATCACTAGCAGAGTTCGACACATACACAACATATCACTAGCAGAGTTTGACACATACACTACATGTCACTAGCAGAAATTGACACATACACTACATATCACTAGCAGAGTTTGGCACATACACTACATATCACCAGCAGAGTTTGACACATACACTACATATCACTAGCAGAGTTCGACACCTACACTACATGTCACTAGCAGAGTTCGACACATACACTACATATCACTAGCAGAGTTTGACACATACACTACATGTCACTAGCAGAGTTTGACACATACACTACATGTCAATAGCAGAGTTCGACACATACCCTACATGTCACTAGCAGAGTTTGACACATACACTACATGTCACTAGCAGAGTTTGACACATACACTACATGTCACTAGCAGAGTTTGACACATACACTACATGTCACTAGCAGAGTTCGACACATACACTACATGTCACTAGCAGAGTTCGACACATACACTACATATCACTAGCAGAGTTTGACACATACACTACATATTACTAGCAGAGTTTGACACATACACTACATATCACTAGCAGTGTTTGACACATACACTACATATCACTAGCAGAGTTCGACATATTCACTACATATCACTAGCAGAGTTCGACACATATACTACATATCACTAGCAGTGTTTGACACATACACTTCATATCACTAGCAGAGTTCGACATATTCACTACATATCACTAGCAGAGTTCGACACATATACTACATATCACTTACAGAGTTCGACACATACACTACATATCACTAGCAGTGTTCGACACATACACTACATATCACTAGCAGAGTTCGACACATACACTACATATCACTAGCAGAGTTCGACACATACACTACATATCACTAGCAGTGTTCGACACATACAAGTACATTTCACTAGCAGAGTTCGACACATACACTACATATCACTAGCAGAGTTTGACACATACACTACATGTCACTAGCAGAGTTTGACACATACACTACATATCACTAGCAGAGTTCGACACATACACTACATGTCACTAGCAGAGTTCGACACATTCACTACATATCACTAGCAGAGTTCGACACATACACTACATATCACTAGCAGAGTTCGACACATACACTACATATCACTAGCAGAGTTCGACACATTCACTACATATCACTAGCAGAGTTCGACACATTCACTACATGTCACTAGCAGAGTTCGACACATACACTACATATCACTAGCAGAGTTCGACACATACACTACATATCACTAGCAGTGTTCGACACATACACTACATGTCACTAGCAGAGTTTGACACATACACTTCATATCACTAGCAGAGTTCGACACATTCACTACATATCACTAGCAGAGTTTGACCCATTCAAGTACATATCACTAGCAGAGTTCGACATATTCACTACATATCACTAGCAGAGTTCGACACATTCACTACATATCACTAGCAGAGTTCGACCCATTCAAGTACATATCACTAGCAGAGTTCGACACATTCACTACATATCACTAGCAGAGTTCGACACATACACTACATATCACTAGCAGAGTTTGACACATACACTTCATATCACTAGCAGAGTTCGACACATTCACTACATATCACTAGCAGAGTTCGACCCATTCAAGTACATATCACTAGCAAAGTTCGACCCATTCAAGTACATATCACTAGCAGAGTTCGACACAAACACGTTTTTAGGAATTCCGCATGGACTTTGGTTTTCACCGGGAATTCCTGATAAAGATCACGTGACAAATGTGATTCATTTAGTTACTAGTTAGTATCATATATTAGAACAAAGTTTTTGTCGGGAATATAAATCTTAATTTAAAACTGCCAATGCAGCCATAGTGAAACATTCATATGATAAAATATTAAATATGATATCAAATTCAGGTAGGGAATATTATGTTTGGTACAATCAGAATTATCATGGATTAAGTAACAGTTATCTAAAATAAAAACAAAACAAGGGATCCTGCAGGAACACACCTAGCAAAGTAAAATTTGGGTTCCTGTTACCCTTTTAGTGTCAAACCATTTGAACATCTCATTTGTTTAACAAAATCACATAGTGAAATAATTTTAATGATTCTCTGTAAACAAGTAGTTGTTTAGGACCATATTTCCACAGATCACATTTTTCACGCGATCCTATTTGTCAAAGTTGTGAAGAATGGGACGAATTAAAACACAGTCAAATGTCCTGTAAAACAATGGGATTTTCTTTTTCACACCATTTTTTGGACATACATATATATAACAACATTGATACTTGTTTGCAAAACTGTACACATGGTTAAAATGTTATTGCTGTAGCTTCAAAAATAAGAAAATAGGTCAGAAGTCACAATCTAGGTCATCCAAAGACAACATTGATAATTGTTTCAAAACTGTACACATAGTCCAAATTTTATTGCTGTAGCTTCAAAAAAAGAAAGAAGGTCAAAAGGTCACAAACAATGACATCAAAGTATAAAATAAATATTTGTTTTCAAAACAGTACACATGATCCAAATTTCATTGCTGTAGTGTCAAAAATAAGAAAGTAGGCCAAAAGGTCACTGTCAAGGTCATCCGAGCACAACATAAATATTTGTTTTCTAAACTGTTCACATGGTCCAGATTCCATTGCTGTAGCTTTAAAAACAAGAATGTAGGTCAAAAGGGGCTAATTTCAACTGTCTTGGTATATCGCCATTATATGATGCTCCACGACAAATATCAAAGGTATGGGCCTTGTGGTTTGAAACAAGAAGATTTTGAAAGTTTTTTCTTATATAAGTCTCTAGGAAACTTGTGATCCCCGGGGCAGGGCCAGTTTTTGTGCACCAGGGGCATAATTTGAATAGTCTTGGTAGAGGACCACTTAATGGTGCCTTATTGAACATATCAAAGGTCTTGGCATAGCGGTTTCAGACAAAAAAGATTTTCAAATATTTCCCTATATAAGTATACCAAACCCGGGGTGTGGCCAGTAATGACCCCAGGGGCATAATTTGAACAAACATTCACAAGCAATTGTGTTCAGATGGATGCACGAACGACAGACACTTCTAGCCTTTGACCAATAGAGTTAAAAATCAACCAACCCCTTTAAACTGTAATGTTGATCTCTTTTTAACAAAGGCAAGGGAGAGTAAAACAAAAACAACTGCACAACCAAAACAGATGTCTGTCTTTAATCCTGACTTGGCTAAAAATAAACTTTCAAGGGCCACACTCTAGTGATGCATGGGCGGGATCTGGCTAGTTTCGAAAGGAATCGAGCCCTCATGGATATCTAACTACTGTACAAGTTTCATCGAGATAAAATCAAAACTGAAGACTGTATTGTGTTTACAAGCAACTGTTTACAGAAGAACGGACGCACGGACGCACATACGACGTTCACCACGCCACCGCATAAGCTCTTAAGTCCTTTGGGCAGTAGAGCTAAAATTTAAAAAAGTTAACAATCAATCTGTGAGAGTGCATCTTTATACGGGTATATTTATATTGATTCACTTATTGGGGCTCTTTTTTAAACTGCATTCGTCCATTTTAATAACTGCCGAGGACGAAATTGTTCTTTATGAGCTGGTAAGGAGTACAACCCCATCATATGACATAGACTGCAAGAACTCTTCAGAAACAGCCATTTGTAAAAAAAATGACAGAATTGGAATTGTTTGTTTTTGACCATTTAACATCCTTAAAATATTATATATTAGTTTATCTACAGGAACAAAATTGTAAAGGACGAAACCCGTTCTTTATGAACACGTCAGTAGTAAAAAACGCGTTATATTACTTATCTATACTGCAAACACTTTTCTTTTAACAATGGAACTTAGCACCATTTCATACCACGGGCTACAGCTCGAACGAAATAAAGTTTGTGTAAATAAAACAATTCAAGGGTCATATAACTGCAGTGACTTAGGCGTCATGGCAGGTTGTCGAATTTGGTCCAGATATTCTGCTCATTTTCCAAGATTGGTAATGATCGGACAAAAGCTCCTCAAGTTACAGCGCGGACAACATGAAGAGTGTGTAATTAACGTAATTTAATGACCATTATTCTGAAAATACTGAAGCTACATGACTGATATTCGGCCGAGATATTCTGCCCATACAAACGTTGTCCACGTTTGGTAATGATCGGACTGAAGCTTCTCTAGCAAGAACGCGGATAAGCTAGTGGAAATATTTTAACAATATGATCAAAACAATACAGATACCATTTAAAGAATGTAGAACAATACAAGAAGGAATATGCCATAGAAACAAAGAGCTTATAATTGGAATTAGGGATTAGAAAAATCCCGTATTTAACGTCTATTATTTTTGACTACATTAAGGAGTGTCTATAAAGTTTAAACATTATGATGTTTTCAACTGACAGACTCCTCACTTCAATAACATTCCGAAAGAAATGCAAGATGACTTACCTTATAAACACGTTATGCTCTCCCTATATTTTCACTAAATCGAATACATAATGATTTGATTCAACCGCAAACACATTGTCAAAGAAATGGTCGCCTATATAATATTGACTTCCTTCACAATTCTCTATACACAACGGTGAGATCATATTTCATCCCCGCTGTGAAGCTGTGAGGTGCGCTTCTTTAAACCTACCCAGGGCTTGAATACATTGAATTTTTAAGTATTTCAATGACTTATTCCACATTCACGGCCACTAAACGCCAGCTCCACCACTTATCGGAGGTGCAAAGGAAATGAGTTGTAAACACTTCCGTGGTGCGGCTGTGTCTTGTGTTTACTTCTACAAACATGAGTACGATTGGTATTTTATTTGATATTTTTTTTTAACGGACATATTTCGAAAATCGGAGAATGTGGTACCGTGTAAGAACACTTTTACTGCAGGTTGGCTACGATTTTGTTTCAAAATTGTTCGCACCGTGATGCCAGAATCTTTTCTGCCGAATCGGACTTGTGCATATTATGAAATCTGCTAGCAATTCAGGTACACTTCGTTGCTTACACACATCCTACGAACATTCTGGCGCATGCATTTTTTTATACCTACTATGCATAGTACTTACACTGGAACACAATAAAACTAATAAGCACTTCATAAAAGGGAATTATGCACATTTTTATAAGTGGTGGAGCTGCTGCTCTAGTGGTGGCGCTGTCGATTATGTTTTGCACCCAAAGTAAACGAAATTGCAGGTTTTGACACCCAAAAATGTTGGAATTCTTAATGATAAAGTCTAGTACTTAATGATTGCCTATCTGCAATTTCATTGGCTGAAAACGTAGGTTTATTCTAAGAAAAAAATACCGTTTTATAGCGCCTCTACCCCAAACATTCCGAAACATCAGACGTTGCTTCGATGACTTAGCTTATGAAAGAGGTAGGTCTAAGTAAAATCTAGCCTACTGTGTGTTTTTTTCGGAATAGTTTTCACTTTGGTTAAGGTAGTTCGCCCTGTTTCATACTAACTAGGGCCTTACTGTTAAAAACATTGCAAAGTGTTTTGGTAACTATTTTGATATTGATGTACAAAATAGTACTCATTTGCAAATGATTTTATGTAATTATCACCTTTTCACCTTTTAGTGGTATGTGTATTGCATTTGTTATGTTTGAACATATATATACCACAGATTTTTTAATTTTATGAAACATGTAATTGTTTGTTTTTTCTAAGACGAGTCACCAACCATATATGTACTTAATAAAAGATTAAACTACAGTTGAACAAGTCAACTGTAACAAGTCAACTGTGAACTCCTTGCAAGCTCAGAAAAACATGTAGATATAAAGAAACTGGCAAAACATATTTTATTTTAAAACAAAATATGCCAAATTGTATAACATTTGATCTTGGAACCAACCTGCAAGTCACTTTCTCAGTGAGTGTGGTGCTGACGTGTCAATGGTGTATGTGCCAGTGTGAAAGCATGTGAACAAATTGGGGGGGGGGGGGGGGAGTGATGCAGCGTGCGTGCGTGCGTGTATGTGTTGCGCTGTGAAACACCTTTATAATACGAAAAGAAATATTTCAAGAACGCACGAAAAGAATAAACATACTTGATAAGCTGTTCTTCGAATGTCGTGCTGCAGTTATTTAACGCTGCCTAAGAACATGGTAGTCATTAGTCAACGTAATAAGTATACATGGTAATATATGAGTATATGAACATTTTAGAAGTATTGCATTGCTTTAAGTGTCCATGAAAGGTTCTAACCGTGCTCCAAGAAGTCGTAATGTCCATTGTATATGCACGAGGTCACCTAAGCTGTCACAATGTTGTACACTATATGAACCATTGGTTTGCGTTACACTGTCTTCTTTGACTTCCAATACTTGCATGCATTCACTAAATGTGTTGTCATAGATTCTGTGCTAAATATTATATTTAACATTCTCACTTTCATATCTACCATCATACACAAAATTCTAATCATACACGAAATAGCCCAAAAAGATTAACTCATATTGCACCCAAAGAGCGTGGGCAACCATTTATCAACTATAAATCAACAAAACAAAAAAGAATGGTGTTGACTCTCGGTCTGTGCTGATAAGTTGAGGACTATGGAGCGTCTAGTTAGTGCAGCATATCTTACAGGTTATACCATGTCATATACACGTGCAGTGTTATTGTAAATATTTACACCTCAACTTCCATTCCGTCAATGAACTGTCTTTCGTCATATGCGGTCATCATCCGATGAACGCAACTTCTTCGGATATGCTCGGATCGTAAATCACCGCATTACAATATACATTTGTACATGGAAATTGTTTTTCTTGTTATTGTTTGTATTGTGTAAGCAGGTCCCGTAAAAATAAATCAACATTTTAGAAAGTGTAAATTTATGATATGTTTAATGTATTGTTGCCGTTAGTGGTTCAATTTTATGTTTAATAGTGATTTCAAGTGGTTGATCTTTTCCCGCGTTATTGTGACATTATTTGATGTTACAGTCGGGTCGTTTCATTTACAGAATGGGTTAGAAAGGAATACTGCAAGGTTTTCTTAAATTAAATGAAGTATTTTTAACAATTCTTGAATGAAATAATGAACTATTGGTGTAAATATACGCAATGAATTGCGGGATTGATGTCATTTACGGGGTTATGAGCACACTTACACTGGTCAAAGTACGCGTGGCACTTTAGCCACCTAAAATGCGTTCATACCCCGATAATGACTTCAATCCCACAATTAATTCCTTAAATGAAGACAATATTATGTAGTTTTCTGGCCTTTTGCTTTTTTACGATTTGCATACTCGAAGATTATCGGCGTTATTTTCAATTGTTACATTTCTGGAAACCGGGTCCTTCATTAGCAGTTACATGAAACAGCGATTCCTTTTAAGTATCCCACAAAGCAAACTTATCATAACTCTCTGAACTTGATTGCCTTCGCATGTTGAATATTACCATATTTTTGTAAGTCATTGGAACGAAATGACTAACTTGTTTTCTTTAATTTTGTTATTTTTTTTTCAATTTGAAACAATTATGTAAATAATAAAGGTAAAGATCATTCACTGAGCTAGTTGACAAGTCACAGTGTCATTGTCATTAAGGTTTTGATGAATTGCTAGAAATATAATATGACCTCAGCTCCCAAGCTTAGAACAGCTTTTTGATTATTAATATGACAAAGTTCGTGAATGTCACATTGTTCGGGGCTCGCTCTGTCCAAGCAAAACCCCCCGTTGATGCTCGGCCGGGAACGCATAACGGCAAGCAACTTCAGAACTGTCGTTCGACGCGTTTTTACTGCCCTGCAGACACAATTCCGTAAGACGCCGTGTTTAAAGCACAATGAAACTTTTGCCGGAAGTCGGCAGGGACACTCGAACCGCCGCTCCCGGAATGTTCTTCATGCTGCTGCACTTCCTATAGCCTATGCCCCTAGGCACGAGTTTTCATTTTCAAGGCCGTATAAGGTAGGGTAGGAAGGTCGGGATAATGCATTTATTCATGTTGTTTTGCAGTGTAAATGAGGACTTTTACAAAAGCCTTTTCAATGTCAACTAAATAAATAACTCTGAGCTTATAAACAATGGCAAAAATACAATGCTCATTATCTAAGCAAGTGTTTTTTTTTCTTCTAATATTATGTTTAAATCATTAAAGTTCGGAAACATAAATCATGATTTCATGAAATTGTAAACATGATTGACTTAAATTAGCTCAAGGAGTTATTACAATTATCAACAAATTCACGGGCTTGAGATCTGCTTGAAATCAACGTGCCGTGAATCTCCAGTCTTTTATATCACAAAAATAAGTGTCGATCCAAAATGCGAGCGAAATGAATCGAAGAATAGATAACAAATGTTCACATAAATAATTATATTCCATTTCCTTTCGAAACACTAATGATCGGAATCTGCGACGTCAGGTAAACGACCCGTGTGTAAGGACGCATAGGTGACTGTGTTTCATACGATAAGAATTAACCTAAGACTTAGTCCATATAAAGAGCCGCTTCAGAGTCTTTGACAATTTTTGTCTTAGCGACTCATAATGAATGTCCAAATGATAAAAAGTTCGCATAACGCGCATTTTTGTGGCTAACCTAAGACCTTACTGTAAAATCAACTATGTCACCTTTCCGAGAAATATGAACAGCACTGCATGGCCACCTGGAAGGTAAAAACACGTCCATTTTCCCCGCATGGTTACAATTGACTGGTGCATTTAATACCAGTTAAATAATGCAAGAGTTGCTACACTGAAACTTCAAATCAACATGGAATTTCAACGAATACAACATGGTAATCGAATACAACATATTGATATTATATTAAATGTTTAGAAATAATTAAAAGCATTACCTGTTCCTAATATCCTATTTCATGAAAACAATAAAAAGATAAAATGAACATGTTTGTCTTACACAAGAAAACCTGTTTTACTGTAAACATAAGGGGCTCAAATAATCTGGTCGTGTGAAGGGTCACTGAAGTATTATACATATGGTCTAGGGGGAGCAACTACTAAATATACAGTAGGACCAGAGAAGACATGGTTATCCCCCTTGTACTATTGTGTACATTACAATTAATAAATATATATGGCCAACATACATATCGCGCCCTTCAGCTTCACTCCTACACAAGACTTGTGAAGACCTTACGCGCAGTTTTGTTTATAAACTCAAAGATGGCAATTATATTTTGCACATACATGTATCGCCTAAATTTGTTCAGCAAACATTTACTACGAAATGACCAATCTGCTGCCGTTCGGGTGGTGGTGGAGGATACATGTTTTATTAAACCGTTAACGTGTTAGTGGCAGCATGGCGCTCTCTTGTTTAAATAGGTTATATATCAAATTAATGTTACCCCTTGCTTATTTCAATAACTTATTAGAATGTTTAAACTTATGTTCACCCTCCTTCGAATTATGATAGAAACAATGTATTCGCATTTAAACCTATTCAGCCTCGATTTTGATGTTAGCCTTGTTGATCATTCAAATGCTAATAAACAAGTGCATGATCTACAGCTTTAACTAAAACTCCGGTTTTGTTCCGAACTTTCGTCTTTGGTGAATATAAAGTTATTAATGACTTCGACCTTTTCTCCGTGCAGATTTATGACGTTACCGCTAAGTACTAAGCGATCGACTCACATTATCAAGAGTGTTAGTAAAATGAAAAGTACAGATACATGTATGAGCAAGCCACTTGTGTACAAACACTTCCACGAAAAGGTTCAGCAATAGAAGCAAATTCAACTAAATCCGGGAAGGAAACCTGGATATTGACGGACGGTGCGTATATATATATATATATATATATATATATATATATATATATATATATATAGGTATGTTTAAATAGTCGGAGTAAAGTAAACGTACCAAAGCAGTGAAGTATCCAAATAAACGTTGTTTTTGCTGCCGGCGTTATAATTATCATTGACGGTATACCAATTTTATATTTACATAATTATGTGATTAAATATATTTAAAAAGTTAACCTTAGCATTTTTTTTTGTTATTTTAGTTTTGTGATAATCAATTTGATAATATGATATATAGGGGATATTATGATGGACGCATTTCTGGTGACCTGTCTCACGTCGAGTTCGGTCTGTAAACACGCATCTGTCGAGACCGAGACGTGATACAGGTCACCAGAAAAGCGTTTTTTTCGTTATGTTCCATTTATTATATACCTGCCTTTTTAATTATTCCTTTTTAATTTTCGGTTTCAATTTGATTTAAATTGACCGCCATCTGTGTGAATTCGAATGCGCGTATGAATTCGAATGTGTTACGTAGTTTTGTGTAATGAAGTCAAGGAAGGTTACTACAGCGAAACGAAGTCAGAAGATACAGAATTCACTTTATTGAGCAAAATAAGAACAAAATAGTTTGTGTTTTAGCACAATTAACAAATTACTATTACGAAAATAATTATTATTAAATGTCACAGCACAAAAAAACGGTACTTATTTTACGAGTATAGACTAATCGTCATTTCCTGTAAACGTAACGCGGCCATTTTAACAAAGTAAATATTCGTGGGTGTTTTTGACGATCATAATATGCAGAATTTAGGGAAGTTCGTGAGTCAATCGCTATTTCTATCGATGACGCGAATTCGCCTTTTTCTTAGTATTGGCGAGCTGCTCATATTCATAATAATAAACATGGATTATGCAATAATTTATGAACTTCGAAATGGCAAACAAATAGTTCATTATAATAGCTGTCTAGATAGATTGGAAGTGTTCTCTGCTTCATGTTTATCCTCATGGTTCTTTGAGGAACATGAAAACTATGTTCCTGAATATTTACATGCTTCTGGAGCGTGAGTAAAGTTAGATAATTTGATGTATTTAAAAGTTGACAGTTTTTTATACCAGTTTTTTGGTCACGCTTTTTGAGCAACGCGAAAGTAGTTCCAAGATTACACACGGTACTCGCATGATACGGAATCAGAAAACGACAGTATCATGATACGGATTTTTAATACGGCGTGCCGTATTTTCACTGTTGGATATGGAAAAGGAATTTGATAGGCATACATGATAAAATTATAAAGATATCAGTAGATGTTTTGTCATTATTACAGATGTCGGCGTACGGACGGGCTCTAAGACTGGCACTTCTGTTTGTCGTTGTGACGTTTGTGTCGTCTGCGGCACACTCAAGCGCGCGCTGCCGTGCTGCATGTGGAAATACGTTCAACTCTCGTTCACGACGCACGTGCCAGGAATGCGCCAACGATCCGCCCATAGACTACGAAATGTGCAGTCATGCCTGTGGAAACACATTCTCGACGTATTTTCGTCAAATATGCGATAAATGCGTTACTCAGGTCGATTTAACTGATGAAATGTGCATTAAGGCTTGTGGAAATACATTTTCGTCCCAATTCAGGAGCATATGCGACCGATGCGTTAGCACGCCGCCGCTGACGGACACGATGTGCATTAAAGCATGCGGGAATACATTCAGCAGTCAATACCGGTCTATATGCGAACAGTGTGCCCCAAATCCACCAAGAACGGACAAAATGTGCATCAAGGCTTGTGGAAATACGTTCTCTAGTTATTACAGAAGGATATGCAACAGCGTGTGCTGATCTCTTTCCTTTGTAAAACGACCGTAGAACGAACTATTAGGATTACAACTGCATAATTATGGCCGAAGATATATATTGTGTATTTACATAGTTACATTCTGTGAATATATTATGATAGGCTAGGACAAACATAAAACTAGTTTGTTCTTGCCCCCTGTGGTCGAGAACGAAATAATGGAATATTTGCACGATTTACACAACCTATTGATAATATTCAAGACAAAATATTAACAGTTATCCGCTTGTATAATTTGCCAATCTTCAAATATTACAGTAAAATTTAAGTTGCTGCTGTCGTTGTTGTTGTTGTTTGTTTTTACCCGATCACAAGTTGTGATATGTTATAGCCTATAGGCGAGTATAATTTGTTCACGCCATGTATCTCTTCTCGTTTGAAAGGGTATTGTTAACCAAAGCAAGGCTTTATATTTAGATCGCAACCGTGTTTTGATTATTTTTAAAAAAAACATCAATGACATAGTAATTGTATTAATCATTAAAACAAAGGTGTGCAAAGGTGCGAAAATTATCCCTGAAGATCAAACATAGCTTGTGTTGTCTTTAGTCGAAAACAGAAGGGCCTTTCTACACTCATAGAGGTTAAAATCGAATTGCGTGAATATATTTAACATACTTTGTAAAATATTGAATTTGCTTTATAAACAGTATCATTTATTTCACCAGACTCTTCTTATTAAAATCCCACAACGTTCTTCGATTTAAGTAATGTTAAGATGGTATGAAGTTATTTCTTAATGATTCATGAGCGGAGTGAGCGTATCGAGACGTCCGGTAAGCGACCCAGTGGGAGGGACTTGTCATGTCTTGGTAAATTTAATTGTACGTTGTAGGGGCCTTTTTTTAAGTTAACAGCTAAAATGGGGAGTCTAGTGAATAGAGCTGAAACGGGGAGCCTGGCGGCAAGTGCTGAAATGGGGAGTCTGGCGGATAGTTCTGAAATGAGGAGTCTGGCAGATAGTGTTGAAATGGGGAATCTGGCGGATAGTGCTAAAATGAGGTGTCTGGCGCATAGTGTTGATATAAGGTACCTGGCGGATAGAGCAGAAATGGGGTGTCTGGTGGATAGGGTTGAAATCGGGTGTCTGGCGGATAGTGCTGAAATGGGGAGTCTGGTGGATAGAGCTGAAATTGGGTTTCTGCGGATAGTGCTGAAATGGGGTGTCTGGTGGATAGTGCTGAAATGGGGTGTTTGGCGGAGTTCTAAAATGAGATATCTGGCGGATAGAGCTGAAATAAGGTATCTGGCGGATAGAGCTGAAATGGGGTGTCTGGTGGATAAAGCTGAAATGGGGTGTCTGGTGGATAAAGCTGAAATGGGGTGTCTGGTGGATAAAGCTGAAATGGGGTGTCTGGCGGTTATTGTTAAAATGGGGTGTCTGGTGGATAGAGCTGAAATAGGGTGTCTGGTGGATAGTGCTGAAATGAGGTGTCTGGCGGATAGTGCTGAAATGGGGTGTCTGGCGGAAAGTGCTGAAATGGGGAGTCTGGTGGATAGTGCTGAAATAAGGTATCTGGCGGATGGAGCTGAAATGGGGTGTCCGGTGGATAGTGCTGAAATGGGGTGTCTGGTGGATAGTGCTGAAATGGGGTGTCTGGTGGATAAAGCTGAAATGGGGTGTCTGGTGGATAAAGCTGAAATGGGGTGTCTGGTGGATAGTGCTGAAATGGGGTGTCTGGTGGATAGTGCTGAAATGGGGTGTCTGGTGGATAGTGCTGAAATGGGGTGTCTGGTGGATAAAGCTGAAATGGGGTGTCTGGTGGATAAAGCTGAAATGGGGTGTCTGGTGTGTAGAGCGGATAGAGCACGCTCCGTAGGCGCCAGTATATCCATTTTTTTGAGTCGCGTCTCCAGCTGCGTATTCAGAAGGTGAGACATTATAGGAAACAAAGTTGCTATAGCCTATATAATAAGTATCGTGGACTGTCTGGTATTATAGAATTCTGTTTTGTAAATAGAATGACTACTTATCTGATGAAAACCCTTAAACTTAATAGTTTTGTCTTGGACTGATTTAGATGTTTCAATCCGGAGGCCTGCTCAGAAAAACTGCGTATCGCCTTTTAAAAAAATCGCGCGCCTTTAAAAGTATACACGAATAGTTAGAAAATTTAATGAAATAAAGTTGAGACGCAGAAAAAATAATTTCATTTACATAGTTTATTGTTTGTTCGGAGAAACCTGTTTATATATGTGCTGCAAACTCTTACCAGCGTATTTGTTTTCCTTGCACCGTACAAAGCATTCTGCAAATGCACGTCTGCTTATCAGAGTTCTTGTCTAGACTACCACTTGAGACCGTCCAAGACATAACACGTAGTTGGCTCGAGCAATGGTTGAACAGTAGCCAATTCAAGCCAAAGTGATTCGACATTTAAATGATAATCAACAAGTGTATGGTCTTGAGCTTTGAACTTCAGATCTGGTTGTTTTTAACTTATCGTCATTGTTTGGCAAATATTTGGTGCACCATTTTAAAGTTATACAACGGGCCTTAATTATAATGACATTGACCTTTTATCCGAGCAGTTTTACGACGAATAATCTCGGCGATCTTTTTCAAAGAAGAGTACCAGTTCTGAATCATAGGCTATGAGCATGCCACTTGTTTACAAACTTTTCCACGAAAAGGCCTGGCAACAGACACAATTTACATGAATCTGGGAAAAGAAAACACGGATAGTGACTTTCGATTCGTGTGTGTGCGTGTTTGTCTTTAAATATATATAAAGTTTGACAGTGCGGTGCAAAGCATTTTTGGGCTGCCCGAGTTGAAATACCGTTTTTTTCATATTTACATACTCGTTTATAAGTATAATTCGCTGTGTTCAAAAACATTTACCAGTATTTCGGTAAATTTATGATAACAAAAATGTCAATAGGATTTAAGTCACAACAGGTTTGTTTTCAAGTACAGATGGCGGTGTCCATGCGGTTTCTACGATTGTCACTTCTGTTTGTCGCTGTGACGTACGTGTCGTCTGCTGCACACTCAAGCGCGCGCTGTCGTACTTGATAAAATAAGGCAACAAAAATGATGTTGGATAGTTCAAACAACCTGTGTCTAATATTCGTTGCAAAACCTTAATGAAATATAAAAGGGCCATAATTAACATATAACGCCAAATAGAGTTATATAACATGATTATTTAAGTAGGTTTGATGGTTGGGTATCATTGCACTGCAGGTAAAACTATAATACGTCCCATTTTTTAATGGGCCAATAAAATTGTCAACAACACAGATCATATAAAACATTTTGGTACCCGGGTTTCAGGGTCTTTTTGTACTGACCATTTTACATTCATAACAGTGGTCAGTCATTTATACTATGGCGCATGTATAATTTTTATAAATAAACTAAGAGAGTGTACTGATTCTCATTGTTTTCATAACTGTATTAAGTTTGGTTTATCATTCATTCAGTTATTTGTTTTCTGCAACTGAGTAGAGATATACATGACCATAAAAGGTTTCACAGATTCAAAGTATTTCTCTCCCCACCCCTCCCAGAACCAATATGTGTTTTAACATAAAACATGAAAAAGCTTTTTCCAAGGGGGAACAATGTTTATTTCAATAAACTCTCATTCATAAAGCATATAGTGAAAAATATTAGGAAGATTAAAAATCTCAAACTTATGTGAATAATACTTGGTTGATTGAATATGATAAATAGAAGTATATAATTTTGAAAAAATATTTGTTCATCTTTATGACATTACAATTAGTATAGCTTGTGCATTTTTTGGAAAGCAGACTTTCAAAAAAACTTAAAAAAGATTGCTTGGCAGAATTTGGGTTCAAAATACAAGGTTCTCAGTATGTTAGGCGGTAACATCCTCCACAGTGAAGGTATTATACAATGAAAGTTCACCATTAACAATTAACAATTAACAATTTATTAAAATGTATGAACAATCGTATATATGCACACATTGAAGTCGCTTGATCCAACATTTGGTCTCTGAACACTATAATGTATATCTCTCACACAGTCCACTTTGCACTGTCTGTTGCTTTCATTTAAGTGCCCTTCATTTATCCATAGAACTTGTTTTCATTCAACTATGTACAAAAATGGTTCTTGTTTGAGGAAAAGCACTCTACAAATTTCTGTAGGATGACTTTGTATACTATCAGCTTTTCCACAATACCTTGCACTTAGCATTATGGGAATGTTGCAGTCTATTACTATACATGTAACTGGTTGGAACCCGTCAGGTCATGGCCATTCCGTTCCCCTCCATATCCACCTGGAATGCAGGTAAATAGAAAATAAAAGAAAAGCAATTTGGCGCACCATTTTACGGACCATGTGGAACTTACTGCTGAAGAGACGGGCTCATTACCTAGCATCTATACTTGAACTGTCTGCATCGCTTTTGCTTCAAATCGCCAGCTTAATCATGGCTTAAGATTATGCGTAAACACGAAAAAATACTTTGAAGAGTTGAAACAGATTGTCATAAGCTGCTGCTGAGGCGGTCCAAAATGGCCTTGTGATCATGCTTGGTTTGACTGATAAACCTTTCTATTTGCAAACAGTAGTACATGGTAAAATGAGTTGAGAATGAGGACTATGACTCAAGTATGTAGCCAGGCACAGATATCAGACACATGCTCAAATCAACTCATTTTACCTGACATAACCGCAAAACATGACAAAAAATAACATGTTTTCCAAAAGTACATTTTCTAATAATCGTATAATGAATGTTAAGTCAATATACTAAAGATCTATAATTCTAGAGCGAAACAAGAGCTGTCACAGTATGTGACAAATGCCCCCGAATGTGACATTGACCTATGAACAAGGTCAGTACATGAAAAGTTGATCTTGCATTTACGTGTCAAAAACATATGGCAAGTTATTTAAAATTGCCTCTGAACATAAAAAAATACCACCCATACTTGACAACCTACATTGTAATGTCCTTATATTCAGAATTCCCTTGTGAATAAACACTTAGTGTATCTTTCACCTTAGAGGTAGGGACACGGGTCTTGCACACGACACGTCGTCTTGGTATGTGGAACCCATGTGGCAAGTTATTTTAAAATCTGTTCATACAAGGGAAAGTTACAGCCCGGACACGACATCCTATACTCTATGTCCTTATATCCAGCACTCCATTGTGAATAAACACTAAGTGTGACCTTGACCTTTGAGACAGGGACACGGGTGTTGCACGCGACAGACCACATGTCGTCTTGGTATGTGGAACACATGTGGCAAGTTATTTTAAAATATGTCCATACAAGAGAAAGTTACAGCCCGGACACGACAACCTATACTCTATGTCCTTATATGCAGCACTCCATTGTGAATAAACACTAAGTGTGACCTAGACCTTTGAGGTAGGGACACAGGTCTTGCACGCGACACGTCGTCTTGGTATGTGGAACACATGTGGCAAGTTATTTTAAAATCTGTCCATACAAGGGAAAGTTACAGCCCGGACACGACTACCTATACTCTATGTCCTTATATGCAGCACTCCATTGTGAATAAACACTAAGTGTGACCTTGACCTTTGAGGCAGGGACACGGGTCTTGCACGCGACACGTCGTCTTGGTATGTGGAACACATGTGGCAAGTTATTTTAAAATCTTTCCATACAAGAGAAAGTTACAGCCCGGACACGACAACCTATACTCTATGTCCTTATATACAGCACTCCATTGTGAATAAACACTAAGTGTGACCTTGACCTTTGAGGTAGGGACACGAGTCTTGCTCGGGACACGTCGTCTTGGTATGTGGAACACATGTGGCAAGTTATTTTAAAATCTGTCCATACAAGGGAAAGTTACAGAGCCAGACGGACGGACAGACGGACGGACGGTGCGATTTTAATATGCCCACCTTCGGGGCATAAGAAGTATTTTAGTCCAAATCATTATTTTGGTGACATTACTCTAGTACATTGTTTGCCCTATAAGTATATTTCTTAAAAACATATTGAGCAATGAAGTTTATCAACATATATTGAAGAAGAATGTTCTTTTATACAGTGTAAACTGTATAATTTTGAGTCCATACTATGGAGTTTAGTCTGCGGAATGAAAGTATTTCTATATTATTTGGATCAGGGATCTCTGGAGGTTGGGGAACATATAGACTTATCCCCAGATATAACATATACCAATACTGTAATGGTCAATGTGGTGACAATTAAATAATATCATGATATACAAAAACATTTTATGAAAAAGAGCAAGAAAGTTAGAAAAAATTTCATTCCAATGTTCCTATCAAATAGGGACAGTTAATAAATTCTAAACAAAAAAGACGAAAACCCAACAATTTTTTTACAAGAGGATAATAATATATGTATATTTTATATTACATCGTCAGGTGAGTCTCTGTCATCGATCATATCAGAGGCGAGTTCATCATCGTTGGTGTCACTCTCATCATCATCGTCTTCTCCCTCTTCATCATCCTCATCATCTTCATCATCACATTGCTGTGTGTAAAAAAAGCATCATAAAGTGGAGTGACAAGCAGCAGACTTAAGTAATTAATATGGTTTATACATGGTGTCCAAGTAAATAACCTTAGATTCAAAGGATGTTTTCTGAATTCAAACTATAATAACACACAATGCAATATAATTGACATTTTCAAAGGAGATTGCAACCTTCGTTTTTAGTGTTCTTTAAATGAAAATGTTAACTTACCGTACTTAATTCTTTAGTACCCGGTAAAAGAAATTTTGAAATTGATCAATGTTATCATATGAAAATTTTAATATCTCTGCAGGCAGACATTTTTTATTTATATACCAGTTAACATATTTTCTTCACAATCGTTTTCCCTGTGATTAATTTATTCCATATTATGATATACAGTAGAAACTCACTAAACCGGACAAGGTCGGGACTGGGCAAAATTTCCCGTTTAGTGAGGATTTCGGTTTAGTGAGGATTTGATGTACGGAGTAAGTTTACTCAAAATATTAACTGAGTTAACCTTTAAAGGGAAGTTGAAAACTGGAATAAAATGAAAACACATAAAGATAACATTTATTTTACATCAAAAATGGTTCAAGTAACTTGAAATAATGCATAGAATATATATTCATTAATATATATATATGTGCATGTGCTTGTTACATCACAGATACAGTTTATATCATTGTATCTTTAGGTTTCTACGGTGTCAAGATAATTGTTCTACATTACTTAAAGAAAGTGTCCAGTGTCCTCTGTTTCTGAGCACTACATTTATATTGATCCGATTATCTGTAATTTAATGCTTGTTAAGTATGTTTGATAGTTTAATTAACGCACTGCTCTAATTTGATTCAATCAAAGAAGTCTTTGATTATCGTGCGGCAGTCAATCCACAGCGCAATCATCATTATCGATTATCGAGTTAACACAACATCACAGGTGCAATATTTAATGACACACCGGCTGTCAAAACAAAGTGACACGCGATTCGCGAATTCCTTATACACAAAATCATTTTGACATGTTGGAACAAATATATGTCCGGTTTGGTTTTGTAGGGATTTTTTTTCATTGAAAATAGAAGGGAAAAACCGGGACTCTGAAAAAAGTCTGGTATCCCGAGGATTCCGGTTTTGTGGAGTTCCGGTTTAGTGAGTTTCTACTGTACATGTACAATTAATAGTCACTGAGTATCACTAGCAATACAATAGTTCCCTACTGATTGTAATTCAATAGAAATACTTTCATTAATGATATGCATATTTCCATTTGTAATATAAGTTTCATTTACCCAGTTTCACACTTCTTGAGTTATCAAAAGATATTTTTCTGGATGAAAGTTTTTGTCTGACAAAAGATCAATTGACATATGTAATTCACTTGGGGTCTTCTAACCACACACCTAGTTTCATGTTGAATTGTGGTATTTTAAAAATTTCTGTTGCCACAGGTTGATACCAACAACATATTTTTATCTTATTGTATCAACAAACTAAAAAAAAACTGCATAAAATCCTAATAGCCTTTTTCTATAAACCAAGTTTTAAGAATGCAGCTTTTCATACTTTTTAAGCTTGGCCAAGGTCCACTGAAAACAGGCATTTTCACTATTTCTATTGCCATAGCAACCACAATTTTCGTCTGACTGAAACTTTAAATGACTTGTACCATCCCTTTATTGCCTCCTATCCACAAACTTACTTTCCTTCATGTAGAATTCTTTTTGAGTTATGCCAAGGTCCAGTCAAAAAGTGGTTCAAAAAGTGATATTTTCACCATATTCATTGCCGGCGTTCAAACCACCTCGCATACTCTATTGTATGTACTTATGAAAATGAAAGGGGTTCCCGGGTTTTAGCCCCCCCCCCATCTCCTCCGCCTCCGACTTCCCCAACCCTCTCCAACCTCCAATAACTACGGCATACAACCCACAAACACAATGAAGTATTGAATCCGGGCGTACAAACCACCTCGAATACTCTATTGTATATACTTATGAAAATGTACGGGTTTTTCGGGTTTTCACAAGTTTTTGGTAATTCCACCAACCCAATCCCTTCGGGTAGCATAAAAGACTCTCTAAACTTTACCACAATACTAAAGTACACACCTCTGAGGCTGTCTTTCCAATAGGAACAATGTGATCATCCTTCCTGGAGATGCTGTCAATCTGAAACATAACATCTATTTTAGAGGCCATTGTGATGTACCAGTATCATAAAGTTGCTGGCAAGAGGCTGTCCGAAGTAGAGTATCCGAAAAATGGACAATTTCGAAAACCTTAAATAAACAGTTAAAATTTTACCCAAGATTTGTATTCATTCTCCAGTTCAGTAAGCTCATTTTCATCATCGCAAGGTTTATCGACAGTAAACCAAAGAGGATCAGTTGCGCAAGGAATCAATTTTGGAAATATTGGAGCTGACATTTTCACAAGTCGCCTTGGTAGCAGTCAACAGTAATGAAGCTCACCGCCAAAGATGCACTTTACAGTCAGTTACCAGAGATATTTCATGATGTTTGATAAAGAAATGTCTACAATTGTTATGTGAACTCAAATGAATATCGAATTTAAAAAGGTGTTTTCCCGTATTGTGTCTGTCAACAGTGGTAAGAGAATTAACAGTTTGTTTACGTCAAAGACCACCTGAAGATTTTGTCATTTTTAACGATTTTTTCCCAACTTCAGAAAAGACAGCTTTTAAAAGGTTTGTAGCCACACATTTTCATTGATCTAAAAGGAAAGTTTTCACAATTCTACGAATGTATCCACATAAGTGAGTATTTGTAGTAAGTGTACATTTTTGTACAATTTTCATGCTTCAGGTAATCAGGATTCAGTGTAGTTCTGGCTTCCATAACTTTAATGTTGATATTTATTTTTTTGATGTTTACAACACATTAAACATCCAAAAAGGTAATATATAACGTGTTCGCTGAAGTTCTTTAGCTAGATTCAGTGTGTTGTAGAGCTGTAAGGCGGCTTTCCATGCACAGTCCAAAAGGCGCTGAAGGATCAAACAATAAAATGTTTAAAAATTCAGTTTTTTTTAGTTTTTAGATAACAAATTAGCAAGCATAATACATTTATCTGATGCAGCATGGGTAGCTGTAATGAGGAGTTGAGCAAATTCTACGATTTTTTTTATCAAACTTTTAATAAAAATATCTCAGATATATAATTCCGTATACATGTAGTCTTTGTAAATAACTATGTAAGTTTAGAACTACAAACCATCTTTTACCCACAGAGAAGGAGCGACATTTAAATGTTGTACAAAACTTAAGAGCTTGTTCGCTTTGTGATAAAAATGTCATTGATGATGAATACCCGTGACTATCTGTTCGAATGTAATCATGTTCATGATATAAGAACTAACTTTGTACCGCAGTATTATTATAATCAATCATATGTGTTAAAACTTGAATTACTTATGAACTGTTAAGATAAAAAAAAAAATCATTTAAACTTGCCTTATTTTGTAAGATAATTATGTCTAACTTCCATTAATTTCAATGATTTTGTTGACTCATTCTCCATAATCATTAACAAGCTCTTAGGCCGACTTTATGATTTTTATTATAACAATACTATTTCATTTGTTAATTGTGACATCAGTAAATAAATTAACATAAGCTGATATTATTGTTTTTGTTTGAATATTATTTTCAGTTTGATCTCACCTGAAGTGATACACACATCATGTTCACTGTGTTTTAGATAATGTAGTAACTGATATATGTTTCACTGTTTTGTTTAAACTGTTTCAAACTTGTTTTCTATGTCACCGCCCCATGCATATTGTATGCCAAAGATGTAAATAAAACTTAAAACTTGAAGCATTTGCATTTTTTCCGGATATGGCTTTAAACAAAATGAATATGGTTTTGTGTCATTATAGTCAGTACTACCCTATCAACAATGTCTTGAAGCTTTCTGGTGATAAAAGCTATTTTAAGAAAGATCTTTTGCATACTTAAGTAGAGTGTGTAGCTGCAATCAAACACATTTCTGCAGTTGCATAAAATGCAATTAACTGTTTAATCGTCCTATTGTGTGGTTAGAAAAACTCTTAAAATTAACATAACCGCAACGTTGTATCATGATGGTTTTGAAACAGACAACATCATGTAAAAACTGTTCATGATTGAAGATGTAATAGAAGAGTTTCATCACTTATTTGTTTTGCTTTTTACCTGAGCTAAAAGGAAACTGTTATTGCATTTTATTTTTAGGTATGTTAAGTGTGTAAAAGGTCGGGTTTCAACTACAGAGTTATGGAAGGATGCTACAACCTGTCCTCGTGGAAAGCAGCACGTGCACCGTCCTGCCTTCATGACATTCAATGCTATACATAATCATATATGTCTAAAGTTCTGATTTAAACTGTGGCTATAAAAACATACATTTTGGAAAGTTGAAACATAATAGAACTTCTAATAAACACCATTTCTAACATTTTTGTCGTATTTATGTTAGAGTTCTTTATAGCCTGATACAATGTGTACTTATCTCCCTTAGAACCATGTTCCTTTTCTGCAGCACCCTGGTCCTTTTTTGGAGCACCCTGGTCCTTTTCTGCAGCACCCTGGTCCCTTTGTACAACCTGGCTAAAATGTATAAGGATTAAAAGTGAAATACTACATTTCATTATTGGTACCAAGGCAAAAAAGAATCCTTTGATGAAAAGTGTTTCTTAACACATATAGCTACTAAAACATAAAGCCCAAAAGCATGCTATATGATTAACTATTCAGTATTACCTGCATGTAAGAACATTACAGCAATGCGAACATGGCATCCTTTTTGAAAAGCTTGAATTATTTGTAACAATTTGCATACGGACCAGACTCAGTAATCATTTTAATTTCAAATTGGTTGTATGGAATGACAGCCTGTTATAGTTTATGTTGCTTATAATAATATCGTTCTGTTTTCCCAAGTATTTTCTGTTTCTGACATATCATGATTCATTCGATTTCGAAACAAAATTGTGAGTTTATGTCATACAAAACATCTTATATAAAACGAATATTTCTTTAATGGGCCAGCTGTCGTTTTTCTAGCAATGCCGAATATTCGTGTGATATTCGTTAATACAGTTAACGAAATTATATAGAAATGGCACGAGGCAAGGGATTATAGAAATGGCACGAGTCAAGGGATTAAAAGTGACATGTGATTAGTTACTTATTTCTGTTATTTCTATAATTATGTTTACGGTACTTACAATCCCCGAGTAATTTCTCTACCGCCGTGCGTGCCACGCCTTTCCATCTTATGGTAGGTTTTATTTTCATGTAGTATACCCGTGTGTTCGGTTTGAAGATGCACTGTTTCATGTAGTATACCCGTGTGTTCGGTTTGAAGATGCACTGTTTCATGTAGTATACCCGTGTGTTCGGTTTGAAGATGCACTGTTTCATGTAGTATACCCGTGTGTTCGGTATGAAGATGCACTGGTTCATGTAGTATACCCGTGTGTTCGGTTTGAAGATGCACTGTTTCATGTAGTATACCCGTGTGTTCGGTTTGAAGATGCACTGCTTCATGTAGTATACCCGTGTGTTCGGTATGAAGATGCACTGTTTGATGTTGAAGATGCACTGTTTCATGTAGTATACCCGTGTGTTCGGTATGAAGATGCACTGTTTGATGCAGTATACCCGTGTGTTCGGTTTGAAGATGCACTGTTTCATGTAGTATACCCGTGTGTCCGGTTTGAAGATGCACTGTTTGATGTAGTATACCCGTGTGTTCGGTTTGAAGATGCACTGTTTCATGTAGTATACCCGTGTGTTCGGTTTGAAGATGCACTGTTTCATGTAGTATACCCGTGTGTTCGGTATGAAGATGCACTGTTTGATGTAGTATACCCGTGTGTTCGGTTTGAAGATGCACTGTTTGATGTAGTATACCCGTGTGTTCGGTTTGAAGATGCACTGGTTCATGTAGTATGCCCGTGTGTTCGGTATGAAGATGCACTGTTTCATGTAGTATACCCGTGTGTTCGGTATGAAGATGCACTGTTTCATGTAGTATACCCGTGTGTTCGGTATGAAGATGCACCGTTTCATGTAGTATACCCGTGTGTTCGGTATGAAGATGCACTGTTTCATGTAGTATACCCGTGTGTTCGGTATGAAGATGCACTGTTTGATGTAGTATACCCGTGTGTTCGGTATGAAGATGCACTGTTTCATGTAGTATACCCGTGTGTTCGGTATGAAGATGCACTGTTTGATGTAGTATACCCGTGTGTTCGGTATGAAGATGCACTGTTTCATGTAGTATACCCGTGTGTTCGGTATGAAGATGCACTGTTTCATGTAGTATACCCGTGTGTTCGGTTTGAAGATGCACTGTTTCATGTAGTATACCCGTGTGTTCGGTTTGAAGATGCACTGGTTCATGTAGTATACCCGTGTGTTCGGTTTGAAGATGCACTGGTTCATGTAGTATGCCCGTGTGTTCGGTTTGAAGATGCACTGTTTGATGTAGTATACCCGTGTGTTCGGTTTGAAGATGCACTGTTTCATGTAGTATACCCGTGTGTTCGGTTTGAAGATGCACTGGTTCATGTAGTATACCCGTGTGTTCGGTTTGAAGATGCACTGTTTCATGTAGTATACCCGTGTGTTCGGTTTGAAGATGCACTGTTTGATGTAGTATACCTGTGTGTCCGGTGTGATAATGCACCGTTTCATTTAGTATAACCGTGTGCTTTGTGTGATAATGCACCATTTCATGTACATGTATTTTTATGTAGTATACACGTGTGTCCGGTGTGATAATGCACCATTTCATGTAGTGTTCCCGTGTGTCCGGCGTGATAATGCAGCGTTTTATGTAGTATACCCGGCGTGTGTTCGCTGTGATAATGCACCGTTTCATGTAGTGTTCCCATGTGTTCGGTGTGATAGTGCACCGTTTTATGCAGTATGCCCGTGTGCTCGGTGTTATAATGCACCGTTTCATGTAGTATACTCGTGTGCTCGGTGTAATAATGCACCGTTCCATGTAGTATACCCGTGTGTTCGGTGTGATAATGCACCGTTTCATGTAGTATACCCGTGTGCTCGGTGTTATAATGCACCGCTTCATGTAGTGTTCCCATGTGTCCGGTGTGATAATGCACTGGTTCATGTAATATACCCGTGTGTTCGGTGTGATAATGCACTGCTTCATGTAGTATACCCGTGTGCTCGGTGTGAGAGTGCACCGCTTCAAGTAGTATACCCGTGTGTTCGGTGTGATAATGCACCGTTTCATGTAGTATACCCGTGTGCTCGGTGTTATAATGCACCGCTTCATGTAGTGTTCCCATGTGTCCGGTGTGATAATGCACTGGTTCATGTAATATACCCGTGTGTTCGGTGTGATAATGCACTGCTTCATGTAGTATACCCGTGTGCTCGGTGTGAGAGTGCACCGCTTCAAGTAGTATACCCGTGTGTTCGGTGTGATAATGCACCGTTTTATGCAGTATACCGGTTTGCTCGATGTGATAATGCTCTGCTTCATGCAGTATACCCGTGTGCTCGGTGTGATAATGCACCATTTCATGTAGAATACCCGTGTGTCCGGTGTGATAATGCACCATTTCATGTAGTGTTCCCGTGTGTCCGGCGTGATAATGCAGCGTTTTATGTAGTATACCCGGCGTGTATTCGGTGTGATAATGCACTGTTTCATGTAGTGTTCCCATGTGTTCGGTGTGATAGTGCACCGTTTTATGCAGTATGCCCGTGTGTTCGGTGTGATAATGCACTGCTTCATGTAGTATACCCGTGTGCTCGGTGTTATAATGCACCGTTTCATGTAGTGTTCCGATGTGTTCGGTGTGATAATGCACTGCTTCATGTAGTATACCCGTGTGCTCGGTGTGAGAGTGCACTGTTTCATGTTGTATACCCGTGTTTCCGGTGTGATAATTCACCGTTTTATGCAGTATACCTGTTTCCTCGATGTGATAATGCTCTGCTTCATGCAGTATACCCGTGTGCTCGGTGTGATAATGCACCGCTTCAAGTAGTATACCCGTGTGTTCGGTGTGATAATGCACCGTTTTATGCAGTATACCCGTGTGTCCGGTGTGATAATGCATCGTTTCATGTAGTGTTCCCGTGTGTCCGGTGTGATAATGCACCGTTTCATGTACCATACCCGTGTGTTCGGTGTGATAATGCACCGTTTCATGTAGTGTTCCCATGTGTTCGGTGTGATAATGCACCGTTTCATGCAGTGTTCCCATGTGTTCGGTGTTATAGTGCACTGTTTCATGCAGTATACCCGAGTGCTTGGTGTGATAATGTACCGTTTCATGCAGTATATCCTTGTGCTCGGTGTGATAATGCACGGTTTTATGCAGTATACCTGTTTGCTCGGTGTGATAATGCTCTGCTTTATGCAGTATAATTATCCTTATGCTCGGTATGATAATGCACCGTTTTATGCAGTATGCCCGTGTGTTCGGTGTGATAATGCACTGCTTCATGTAGTATACCCGTGTGCTCGGTGTTATAATGCACCGTTACATGTAGTATACCCGTGTGCTTGGTGTGATAATGCACCGTTTCATGTAGTATACCCGTGTGTCCGGTGTGATAATGCACCGTTTCATGTAGTATATCCGTGTGTCCGGTGTGATAATCACCGTTTCATGTAGTGTTTCCGTGTGTCCGGTGTGATAATGCACCGTTTCATGTAGTATACCCGTGTGTTCGGTGTGATAATGCACCGTTTCATGTAGTGTTCCCGTGTGTTCGGTGTGATAATGCACCGTTTCATGTAGTAGTCCCGTGTGTTCGGTGTGATAATGCACCGTTTCATGTAGTGTTCCCATGTGTTCGTTGTGATAATGCACCGTTTCATGTACCATACCCGTGTGTTCGGTGTGATAATGCACCGTTTCATGTAGTGTTCCCATGATTTCGTTGTGATAATGCACCGTTTCATTCAGTGTCCCCATGTGTTCGGTGTTATAGTGTACCGTTTCATGCTGTATACCCGAGTGCTCGGTGTGATAATGTACCGTTTCATGCAGTATATCCTTGTGCTCGGTGTGATAATGCACCGTTTTATGCAGTAAACCTGTTTGCTCGGTGTGATAATGCTCTGCTTCATGCAGTATAATTATCCTTGTACTCGGTATGATAATGCACCGTTTTATGCAGTATGCCCGTGTGTTCGGTGTGATAATGCACTGCTTCATGTAGTATACCCGTGTGCTCGGTGTTATAATGCACCGTTCCATGTAGTATACCCGTGTGTTCGGTGTGATAATGCACCGTTTCATGTAGTATACCCGTGTGTTCGGTGTGATAATGCACTGCCTCTTGCTGCTGCACGCACTGTCTGCGATCGAAAGTGTTCCCTAGGGTTGACAAGATGCAAATTAACATACATGTAGTTCGTACCTCAATGAAGTAAATACGTGATAATGATATTGCAACTATTATAGGCTTAGTATAACTACACCAGTTATGCCTTCATACTTACAGCATTGCGGTCTCATTCATTTTCATTCGGGCGCATTTATTACACTATTCATATTTATTATTTAATGTACTAAAGGGTTACGGCATGCTTGTGCATAAATTGGGCGTTATAGCTGAATGCCCTAAGCCGGGTAGGGAAGATAATCGTACATGGGTAACCCCGGTTGTTCATGCAGGTTTTGCTGCCCTTGCCACACTTCTGTACACTGTAAACGAGTGCCAAAATACAAAAGACACGCTACAATTGCGACGATTAGTTTAAACAATAGACTAGTGTTAAATAGGGAAATCGATCAATCTTAACAGTGTCACCAGAACGGCAGATGGCCTAATGCAGGAAGCTGTGCGTTTAGGGTTACAGGAGCATAATCACAACCAAGGGTTTTTATTGATCACGAGAACATTGATATTGAGTGTTTTCGCGTTCTGCACAATATTCGGGAGTGAAACATTTTTAAGTTATAGATTCAGTTCCGGCAATGGTCTGCCTATCGGTTCAAAGCACGAAGGGGAATTAAAGTGTTCTTTTGTACGCTGTGACCGTTAATATTCTTTATATGAAGGTATGCTATCCTTGTAAACATAAAGTGCTTTGCATTTTAATGTTTTTATGCCCTATAGGCCTAGCCTGGTCGTTTCGCAGAAGAGGAAGGAACTCCGTACCAAACAAGGCTGCATTCATCCATAGCGGAATTCTATACTTACAGGGCTTCATGCAGTCATAGCACGGAACTCCATACCAAACAGTCATAGCGCGGAACTCCATTACAAACAAGGCTACATATAGTCACAGCGTTGAAATCCATACCAAACAAGGCTAAATATAGTCATAGCGTTGAAATCCATACCAAACAAGGCTTCATTTAGTCACAGCGTTGAAATCCATACCAAACAAGGCTACATATAGTCACAGCGTTGAAATCCATACCAAACAAGGCTACATATAGTCACAGCGTTGAAATCCATACCAAACAAGGCTACATATAGTCACAGCGTTGAAATCTATACCAAACAAGGCTACATATAGTCACAGCGTTGAAATCTATACCAAACAAGGCTACATATAGTCACAGCGCGGAACTCCATACCAAAACGGGCTACATACATGTACAGTCATACCATTCGGAACTCCTCGGCCATTTTTTTCAAAAACAACCTCGGATGTATGCAGGTACATCAGTTGAAGTAGTTCGTAAAGTTTTGAATTATATCATTAATTAAATGTAGTGTTTTAGAGTTGTATTTATTGATCTAAGTTTAAATTGATTGCCATTGAATTGTATTATTGCAAACGTAATTAAGAATACCAAGAGTTAAGTCACACAATAAAATTACTACGCGATTTACTTGCGGCGGACTTAAACGTACCACTTTTTGAGTATGTAAACCGTCCAAATACATCCGAGATTGTTTGCGATAAAATGGCCGAGGAGCTCCGAATGCAGTCATAGTGCAGAAATCCATACCATACAAGGTTACATATAGTCATAGCACGGAACTCCATTTCAAACCAGGCTACATACAGCCGTAGCGCGGAAATACAGTCATGGCTGCATATAGTCATAGCGCGGAACTCCATACTAAACAAGGCTATATATAGTCACAACGCGGAATTCTATACCAAGCAAGGCTACATATAGTCATAGCGCGAAGCTCTTTTCCAAACAATGCTGCATACAGTCAAAGCGCGGAGTTCCATTCCAAACAAAACTACATAAAGGTATAGCCTGGAGTTCCATTCCAAACAAGGCTATATATAGTCATAGTGCGGAGTTCCAGTCCAAACATGGCTACACACAATCATTGCGCGGAGCTCCATTCCAAATTAGGCTACATACAATCATAGCGGGCAGCAAACGCCGGTACAATCATGAAAAACTGACACCAAAACTGCTCGACCACGCGGACTTTACTAAAACTCAGGAATATTTTATCATTTAATGTTGAAAAGCGTTACTAACACTTTCAATTAAAACATATAACATTTATATTTATATTTGAAGCCTAACACGCTTACTGCAATATGAATGCTAGATGACATTTATTATGTCATCTAGGATTCATATTGCAGTAAGATAATGAATCATTTAAATAAATGTATACTGTTCATTGCTTGCAAATACAAGCTTATCTGTCACCATTACTCGTTTTATATACAAAGTGGTGCAGTGGTATTTGCATCGATCAGTGAAACTCAAGCATTGAAGCTGTGCAGTAATGGATTGGATTGCTATCGGTTGGGTTGTTAAAGAATTTGTTTTGTAATCCATCTTTGCAGGGTCTTAACTTAATTCATATATCAATTATTATCTTCAACTCAAACATGACAACAATAGTCAAGCATTTGAAATAAATTCGCATTGTAAAACATACTTTACATCCCATCTGTGAGGTAAAACATGATAATATTCTCAGAAGAGTAATTTTCGAGTAGATCATTTGGTAAACAAAGCTCTTACGTGAATGCCATTTTAGGGCATTATCTGTGTAGATTCCACGCATTATGTGTACATTAACATGTTTTATGGTTATTTCATTGACAGTTGAATTTAGATTAGCAGCTTATTCAAATGTCTTAAAGTGTATGCCTAGAACCATGCATTTTGATTTAGTTGGATGTGAACACTATCTATTTAAAATAAAACGGTAGACAATATGAATATGTTTTTGTGCCACAATGCTGAGGACAAAAAAAATTCAATATTTGTTTTATTTTATTGATGTAGCTTGAAATATCAGAAAGTCGGCAAAACTGTCCGCTGTCGATGTCAATATTAACATTTGTTTTCAAAACTGTACAGATGATCCAAATTTCATTGCAGCAGCTCCTAAAATATGAAAGAATGTCAAAGGTCACAGCCAAGGTCATCCAGGCGAAATATTCATATTTGTTTTCAAAACTGTACACAGGTCCAAATTTCATTGTTGTAGCTTCAAAAATAAGAAAGTAGGTTAAAAGGGATGGGGCAAGCTCTGATCCTAGGAGCATAATTTGAACAATCTTTGTAAAGAGCCATCATAAGATGCTACATAACAAATATCAAAGGTCTGGGCCTTGCGTTTGACACAAGAATATTTTTCAAGTTACTCTTATATAAGAATAAAGTCAACTTATGATATCTTGAGGCGGGGCTTGGGAGAGGACCACTATATGCTGCTCCATACAAACTATCCAGGGTCTTGGCCGAGTGGTTTCAGACAAGAATATTTTAAAATATTGCTATTTAAGTACATAAGAAACATATGACTCCCGGGGTGGAGCCAATTTTGATCCAAGTGGCATTATTTGAACAAACTTGTTAATGGACATTTATATGATGCTACATGTAAAATATCAAGAGTCTGGGTCAAACTGTTTCAGACAAGGAGACTTTTAAAGATTTCCCCTGTATATTTTTCTATGGGTAACTTGTGACCGCCTGGGCGTGGTCAGTTTTGGCTTAATTTGAACAATCTTGGTATAGGACCACTAGACAATGTCACATACCAAATATCTAAGCTCTATGCCGATAGGTTTTTGTGAATAATTTGTTTTTAAATTTAACCTTTCGGTTGCCATGGCGACTAGAATTCTGCATGGAATTCATTTCTGTATTTTGGACAAGTTTGAAAGACAGCACCCAAAGGAAGATCCCTGTAAAGTTTCATTAAAATTGTCCAAGCGGTTTAGGAGAAGATGTTAAAAAATGCTTAAGGCAATTGTTGACGACGGACATAAACTGATCACAATAGTTCACATTTAGAACTTTGTGCTCACAAAAAATGGAACTTAGAAACTTTTATGTTTTGATCCTTCAACCCAACTTACAATACACCAAGTAGGAACTGAATCTTTCAGCTCTTGACGTACGCAATTCTTCCCTGTTTACCTATGTTGAGAGATATTTTTTTCTTGCATGCCAACACGTGCGTGTAATCATTGGGCTGATAGAGACACGGTGCAAGTTTTAGTCTATTAAGTTTTGGATGAAATGCAGTATTAATTATTTTACCAGCCAACAATGACATTTTCAAAATTTTAATAGCAAATCTATAAGAAAAACACGTTTTGTTCTTACAAAAAAATGTAATATTACCATAATAAAAATAATGTAAGCATTAGGCACACAAGACTGCAGTAAACATAATATATGCTTAGCAGATCGTTACAATGCTGAATGTAAGCTTTTATGATAATATGAAACGAACGAATGAAAATCTGTCCAATGCATAATGGTTTTGTGAAAAATTGCATTGTTTTGCACAACACACATTGCAGATTGCTACTGACCCTTACAGTAACACAGAGGTCTGAGCAGCTTGTCTGTGATACAGGCCGATTGGCTCCCATACTTGTTCACACGGACAATATCGCCTACCAAGCGGAACTCCGAACCAGAGGTCACGTGATATGTCGCCTCGAATGCTCCGTGACCGGGGACGGTCTCAATGGTGAGGTCATACCGCTGCAAGGCGCGATCTTCCGGCCGGAAAAACTGCATCAAAGAAATTCCTTTGTTGTCCGTTTCCGTGTGTTGTAGGCCGCTCAGCACGTGTCGGACGTCAGTCACCCGGTCTAACGCGAGTGTGGCACACTGATGCTCGACTGCTAGCCGTTTGTTGAGATCTCTGATCATGGCTCCCGCCAAAGCTTTGGCTGTCCGGTCTGTGACGTTGACGGGCGTGGACGTGTAGCACGCGCAATAGTTCTCCGGCACCCAGGCGTCCGTGCACGAGCGACCCTCTGGTATGGATTTAAGTAAACTAAGACTGCGAACGGTGCCGTCAATGAAAGACTTTGTTGGTGTTTCGAAATCACTATTTAAGACGTCAATCATGGTTTGATGAACATCAAACGGTGTGGTTAATCGGTTAAGATTAATTTTGAGACTAGTATCTACATTTGGAAACTTTGATTTTATATGATCTGGAATCACCATGTGCAGCATAGGCATGCGGTCCTCAATTCTCCCCACAAATGTATTCCTAATTTCATCAATTCGAGAACCATGGTCACTAAAAAACACTAAAACTGTATTGTCTAAATGCCCATTAGTTTTCATCCATTTCAAAAACTCTAAGAAATCACCATCGCCATAAGAAAGAAAGTTTGGGTATTCGTGACTAAACTCAACTAAGAAAGAAAACATCATTTTTCTCTTATTTTTGTAAGTAATTAAAAATTGTTTCAAATAATCGATCAGAACCACATGTTTTGGGCGGTCTTTGTAACACAGCGTAGATCCACCACCCTGCAGATTCACGTTCTTGTTCTCCAAGTATAGAAAAATGGGTCCAAGTTTGCTGCGCATGCGCTCACGGTCAACCGCGCCTAGCCAGAAGGGCCGCATATAATGGTCGGTGGGCGGCCTCACAAAACCACGTGTGAGATAGGTAAACGTGCCTATTTCCGGAAAGTCCTCCGCGTACAGTGTTGCGGCGCCCCGCTCCGAGAAGTTGCGCCATAGGAATGGAAAGGGGTCGAAGGGGTCGGTGGTGTAGTCCTTGATGGGGACCTCAGACGTCCACACGCGCCGGCCAGTCAACAGCGGCGTCAGATTTGGCAGCGTGTTTTCACCAACCTGAAAAAAAGTATACAGTAGTTGTAGTTTCACGGTACAGCGTCAATAAACAAGTGCTCTGACATTATCAATATAATTGAAGTCATAATCAATTTAATATTGACATTTACAATAAGTACATGCAAATTGGTACGGCGACGTATTTAAGCACTTGTTATAGCATGGAATTCCCAACTCCAACCTCGTTAGTTTTAATAACGTACAAAATATACAATCCAAGAAACAATAGTGGATTCTGTATTAACAACGTCTGCTTTGGTCTCTCTCTAAACAAATAACTGATAAACATTCTGAGTTTATTCAAGGATTTTTGATTTGCCGGAAGAAATATGTGGTGGAACATATTTAGTAATATACATATATATTTATATATTGCAATTGTACAGAATAGGTCTATTGGATATACTGTGCATTTTTTTCGATCATATACTCCTAATTAGTGTCACTCTTGGCTTGTCATGTGATTCGGGTTTGAAGCAGTTGAGTTAGTCATGCAACATTTATTGATTGAATGTTAGCATCGATCGTTTTGTCAATTTGTCATTATCTTCCTCATAATTTTCCTCTCAAATACCGGCGGTAATTACGTTTGTTGAATGCTAAGCAGTTTTCTGTCGAGCCATATGTAGACTATAGAGTTGACTGTATTAAGTGTATTCGTGCAGCAATCTTTCTAGCAACATATCTAACCTTCTAGCTCGTCATTTATTCGAGAAACATTGAATATGAGGAGTATTAACACTTCAATGCAGCTTAAGCGTTCCTAGTCAAGTTAAAGTTTAAAGTTTTATTCATCAAAACTCATGTAAGTCTCAATCAAGGTGTTAGGCTGCTAATTTCACGCTGCTACGCTGTTAACTTCACACTGACAGGCTGCCAAGATATTAGGCTGTTAATTTCACGCTGTTAGGCTGCTAAACTGCTAAGTTCACGCAGTCAGGCTGCTAGGCTGCTAACTTCACATTGCCACACTGTTAGTCTGCCAATTTCACGCTGCAAGGCTACCACTCTGACTTGCTGCTTACTTCACGGACATCACATAATATGTTCAATGTATTATTCATGCAAGCGCCAAACTAGTGAGTGTTTACCATAAAAGCGATTGCATTTCGGAAGCAAAATCAATTATCTGAACATTTATGATGAATGCTTTTAACAAACCTTAATCATTTTAAGTGCTATAGGATAAGAGATCAGCACTTTAAGCGGCATTGTCGGCTGTGGAGAATTAGATTTTGGAATGCAAATATAAACAACAGGATGAAGTAGGTCTCTTTAACCACTCTACTCACTGAGTATCATAAAACCTAGCATAAATAATGATTAACCATTCCTCAACTTCCGTTTCAATGTGGCCAAATTCTGCCATAAGTGCATGAGTGTACACACTGTACTCTGACATACAGTTTCAGCTACAATTACTTATAATTTTAGAACAGTGGTAAATAGTGAAACATCACACAACCTTTTCACCTTTCTGCGATATGAATGTACACAAGCCTGGTAGAATTGATGGGATCTTTGATCCAGACTCGGCTCGACGTTTAGTCCAATAATCATAAATGTCTGAATGTGTTTAGATGATGAACTTTGGAGGTTTGCGATAGTGATTTAAAAAGACCAAGACGTTTTTTCTTAAATAAACCGGCATTGCCTAGCAATTTCATGTAGTTCTAAATAGCTCACAAAAAATATTTCTTTTAAAGCAATGGTATTATACCTTCATATAACCTTTAAGGTCGTAGGAGCCCAGTTCTTCTCGAAGGTAACGGATGGTTTTTGGCAGCTTCCGTATGGAAGCCGAGCGGGAGACGGAGTCAACACCAAACATGACGACACTTAAATGGTGAGCAGACTCCTCCAGGAGAGGGGTCGTTCGATGCACGGATTCCTTAGCAACATTTGTGAGAATTTGGTCAAATATGAGCTTCCCGTCAATTGAGCATTCTGTATAAAAGAAATCTGCATTCACTCGTGTGGGCGGTGACAGCGTTAACGGCTCGTCAAACTTTACTGAAACGTCGTCATTTTGACGTCGAAGTATCCTGTATGTGCATGAAAGTTGATTCATTGAAAGTTTCAGAATAGCTAAGGCACTTTTGTTGAATATCACAAGCCCATGGTTATCTACTGTAAGAATGTTGGTTGACGGGTCACAGGTGAGCGGTTTTGGATCCCATACGTACTTCATGATGGACGGGTCGTATGGATTCAGGCTGGGAATGATGCACGAGCTGCTCGTGTTCGCATGTCGGAACATGTAACGCACCGGAAACGTTATTTCCATGTACAAGTATGGCACCATTACAATGGCAATTAACCATAACAACACTTTTATCACACGACACTTCCTCATCATGCGAGAATATTGTCTGTTTATACATCCACTGAAATCCTTCGAGATTTATGTACATCTAGAATTCATTATATCGATGTGCTTTCACGTAACAGCTTAAACATAGCGGCCGTCCCGGCGAAGCACCGCCAGTCGCGAGAATCCCCTCATCGTCGCCTTTCATTTCCCTCATGCAGCCTGAAATCACAAACAACAACATTGTCTGGCTTACTATGTACATTTTGTCTGTTAATATTTTAAAATCATATCTGCAACCTGATGTAAAACTGAAAAATGCATAATAAAGAAATCTTTAACGGCATCGCATACATATCTATTCTATCATCATCTCAAATTCTTCTTTATAATTAATGTCCCGTATAATATCTGTCAATAGGTTACTTTCGTTGACTTGTAGTCCATACATACGATAACAACATCACTGAATGTAATTGCTGGTGATTAGGAAGTTCCACGGCGCATTTACAATACCAATTTGAACTAGCTCTCAAACTAACAAGCGCTTTTAGCCTTAATACATCACAGTGTGATACATTTATCCATCTCGCAAATGGCGACGTCAAGTACCCATCGCGTAAACTCAGCTGACAAATAACCATAGCAATACTTTGCAAACATACAGGGGCCAGCTTCCCGTTTAACTATTGATTTGGTGTAGAAGGCGACTCATGCGATTCATGGCTCATCTGTATTATTGAGACTGACGGGGACTTGTGAGATGAACGTTATTTACGTCGGAGTTATTGGTCAAAATTGACGCAATTCGCATTGTAAGTTTTAACATATCTGTTAAAACATCAACGTAAATATGTCTGTTTCGCTTCTGCTAGCATATGAGTTAAGTACGGTAATTAAAACATGTCCTATTTGGTACACTGGAATTGTACGACCTCAGAGTGAGATAAAAGTCACATCAAAATAATCCTACAACTGTACGACACATTGCAGTAATTGATCTGAAAACTTTACGTTTTTTAGAGAGAAAAAAATCTTGTTAAGAGTTTAGACAAACAGTGTGAACTCAAAAAGCAGAAGCGAAGTTGAAGCATATTTGCTAAAGCACACATGTTTAAGCAGTTTGTGTGAGCTTGGTATACTTTCCATGATTGCGATATCACATTCTTCACAGATATTCTCACACAACATACATGTAAGTCACATAAATCAGATTTCCTGTAAAATGTGAGATTGATGCAGGTTTTTGATGTGACATGACATGGCATTGTTCACATGTTAATACCCATGTACATTATATGATTACTTTCGCAGTCATTCCATTAGTGATTCCCCTTCATGGCACAGCACTCATCAATGATATTTGTAATTCTCTCTTGTTTCTAAGCGTAGTAAGCGTGGTATGCATACTTTCGTGACTTATTCTACGTTTTCACCTTTGCATGATGTACTAAGTAATAGCCATACAGTACAGTACGAGAAGTGTAAGAAGTTGTGAGAAGAAATTGCACAAATAATACAATGTAATGTAATTTTCCTGAGGCTGAACCTTCATATCAAACTCAAACCCAAAGATTGCCACAGTCAAAACCGCACTGTCTAGACCACTTGTTTATGAAATTATGATTACAAGTACATTCGATATAGTGACTAAGCATTTATAACAAAAACTATAAATACGCTGAACCATTGTATTTATATAAAGCTTCATACATTTCCGCATTGGTTGTTGACGTACATCAAAAACAGTGGAAACTTGTTAAAAGGGGAAACCACCGAGAGCAGCTCTCATGCCATTACAAAAAGGTTACACATCACGAATTATATATGCGTGATAGCACTTGCAACGTACTCTTGAATCATGTATATATTTTTGTTACATATTTTATAATCAATATAATCGTGTGCTAACGTGTGCTAGCGTGCGTGCGTTAGTGTATGTATCGGTATGTGTGTGTGTGTTAGTTATAGGCTATCTGGTTATATATCAATGGCTGAAATAGCATGTATTTTAGTTTATCTATTTAAAAATACTACGTTACAAAAAAACTAAATGTGTACTTATTCATGCATTCACCATATTAAGCACACTAGTCTGATGAAGTCGTTTAACATAATGTATTTTATCAACTGCATTAGCTGTGGCCCGTTGTATGCAAATATTCCCTCAATGCATACTTTATATATGTAGTTTTTTTATGTACATTTGTAGGGAAACCATTTTTAATAGATACGTTTTTATCATTTTCCAGGAATGTTCGCCTTGTATCAAATGCGTTCCATACGTCATCGAAAAGAAATTTCTGCAAAAGCTTTATAAAATGCTCCAAAACAGAGCGTATTTGATTTAAATTAGTGACATAGTCGTAAAGTGTATCATGATAATGGTAGCTCCTCATACGCTAATTGATCACTTTTTATAGTCATCGGAGTGTACCACGACAACGCATACGCTAATTGGTCACTATCTACAGTCATCGGACAGTACCACGACAAAACATACGCTGACTGGTCACTATTTATAGTCATCGGACAGTACCACGACAACGCATACGCTAATTTGTCACTATTTATAGTCATCGGACAGTACCACGACACACCATACGCTGACTGGTCATCGGGCAGTACCACGACAAAGCATACGCTGCTTGGTAGCTTTTTATAGTCATTGGACAGTACCACAACAAACCAACGCATGAGACAGAAAAAATGACTACCAGAAGTTTACGTCATTTACGTCTTCGAAAGTGTAAACGATTATTTTTAATATTACTAGTTGACCTAGTAACCTTCTTTTAAGACCTGACCTGATCTGTATTCAAACTTGACGTATAACTTACAATGCAGTGATGTAAGTGTGGGGCATCATGAAGTGTTAGACGACCAGACATGTATCAGAATATTCTTGCCATTGCACAACCTTACACGAATGTATGAGGTCACCACAAATTAGAAAAGAAAAGAACTTTTCAAATATGTTAACTAAGAATGCCTAGTGACCCAATACTATTTTGGTATTAACGTTGAAATGGTTTTGTGTTTGGAAAGAAAGATGTAAATGTTTTTGTTTTCCTTTTGGAAATAATATAGCAAACTAAAATTTGTGGTCTTTACATATTGCAAAATATGTCGTTTATATCCGATTTCAGCTGAAATAGAGCAAATATAAAACCTATAACGATTGTTCATTCCGGTCATTTACTTCATTACTTGACATACCTGCAATCAGTAAACTAATACCTTTCAAATCATACCGACATTGTATAGGGTCGCCAGGTGTCAAAATGTATATTAAGGCTGATAGAGGAATGACAGGATGGAGGTATGGCAGGATGGAGGAGGTATGGCATGATGTCGGTATGGCAGGATGGAGGAGGTATGGCAGGGTGGGGTATGACAGGATGGAGGTATGGCAGAATGGAGGTATGATAGGATGGAGGAGGTTTGACAGTATGATGGATGACAGGGTGGAGGTATAACAGGATGGCGGAGTTATGACAGTATGGAGGTATGACATGATGGAGGTATGACATGATGTCGGTATGACATGATGTCGGTATGGCAGGATGTAGGTATGACAGGATGTAGGTATGACAGGATGTCGGTATGACCGGATGTCGGTATGACAGGGTGTCGGTATTGGAGGTTATTACAGGATGGGGTATGACAGGATGGAGGTATGACAGGGTGGGCTATGACAGGATGGAAGTATGACAGGGTGGGCTATGACAGGATGGAGGTATGACAGGGTGGGGTATGACAGGATGGAAGTATGACAGGGTGGGGTATGACAGGATTGAAGTATGACAGGATGTCGGTATGACAGGATGTCGGTATGACAGGGTGTCGGTATTGGAGGTTATTACAGGATGGGGTATGACAGGATGAAGGTATGACAGGGTGGGTTATGACAGGATGGAAGTATGCCAGGGTGGGGGTATGACATGATGGAAGTATGACAGGGTGGAGGTATGACAGGATGGAAGTATGACAGTGTGGGGTATGACAGGATGAAAGTATGACAAGGTGGGGCTATGACAGGATGGAGGTATGACAGGGTTGGGGTATGACAGGATGGAAGTGTGACAGGGTGGGGGTATGACAGGATGGAAGTATGACAGGGTGGAAGTATGACAGGGTGGGGTATGACAGGATGGAGGTATGACAGGGTGGGGTATGACAAGTCGGGGGTATTACAAGATGTAGGTATTACAGGGTGGGTATGACAGGATGTCGGTATGACAGGATGTAGGTATGACAGGAAGGAGGTATGACGGGGTGGGGGTATGACAGGATGGAGGTATGACAAGGTGGGGGTATAACAGGATGTCGGTATGGCAGGATGTAGGTATGACAGGATGGAGGTATGACTGGGTGGGGTTATGAAAGGATGGAGGTATGTCAGGATGGAGGTACGACTGGATGTAGGAATGACAGGATGGAGGAGGTATGGCAGGATGGAGGTATGACAGGATGGAGGTATGGCATAATGGAGGTATGGCATGATGGAGGTATGACAGGGTGGAGGTATGACAGGGTGGGGTATGACAGGACATTTGTGGGTCGGATTCCTTAAGCAATATGGGAACAAAAATCCAAAAGAGCAGTGGAATTAACAAGAATGAAAATAACATGAAATTTCATACAAAAACATAAAGGGAAAGGAATTATCAATGCAACAAATGCAGCAGAAATGAATCACAAATTAGAACTATTTTAAAAGTATTACATAAGTTAGAGCCAGTAAAGGATATGCTCTTTAATCGTCCAAAACGCATACCGCCGAGTGAGGTAAAATCACAAATTCGCAGATAAATGTAGTTTAAGAATTCATCTTACAAGATGGAACTAAACAGTGTCTGTATCGAAATCAATATTAATTCTATATTTGGTAAATGTTTCTTATCCTGGTAGAAAAAACCCAATCTAATATAGAATACACTTAGGCAGGATCAGTTTAGCGCTATAAAGATCACTTATTATAGAATGATGAATAGCAATTCCAGAGTTGATCGATATTTATTGTTCAAGACGAGCCAGAAATATTAGTAATATGAATGTCTTGAGTAAGCTTTCCAAACTAGATAGATAGATAGATCTTTTATTTCCTCAATAAATGGACAGATTCACATTTTATATTCCTACTTGTCACTTGTATGTCTTTATTCCGTGGTGCTAGGTAATCATACCTAAATACATTGCTGCTAACAACTTCGTTGAGCACTAAGATGTCTAAAACAAAATTATTAAAAAAAAATAATTCAAGACCAAAAATGATTGGAACATGATCATTTATCATAAAAACATAAATATCAACCAAAAATTCCACTAAAAGAATTTTTCCCAAAATATTTACTATATAGTAAAGGTTGACATGTGAAGGCCCTCGTACGTAGGGTGGTGTTTTTGAAAAGCATGATCTCGTGCATGCTCGAAATCGAGTATTATAGTTCAAATGTCTGTGTCACAGCAAGCTTCCGGGTCAGTGAGGTCACTTTTCATTAAGGAAATGTGGAATTGTAGCTTATTTAGAAGTTATTCCATCTTCTCGCTATGGCATATCGGTGAAGGTTTCCGGCATCTCACCAAACCTTATTAGTTTTAAGGCTAATGCATCCGCAAACTGGATCATCCGTGTAATAAGCACTTTATTAGTTAGAAAGCCTCTATCAGTGTGTGTATACCAGGTGATAAATTACGTCATAAATACTACGTCGGACGGCAATATTTTGTTTCGAATGAATACATCAACGATTTTTTTCTTTTTCTTCATCAATTTACAAAGGGCAGTCTAAGCCGCTTAAAGAGCCCCGATTTCGTGTTAGGCGGCAGTTTTGAGAAAAAATCACGAACACGAATAATTACATAATAGTATATACACGCAGACGCATATAAATAACATCTAATTAAAGATACTGAGTTTGCATGTTAATATGTTAAGACAATAAGATTATGAACTTAACAATTTAAATCAAATTAAATTTGCTGCACACAAATGAAAATAAATCAGCCCCATGTGCTCATTTAGAAATCATATTTACATAAAATTTAATAGTTTGTATCTATAAAAACCAAAAGTAAAGCAACAGCTCTTTTCCTCGAACACCATAGCTATGCTATGTCAAAGTCAAGTCAAACACTGTTTATTCACTCATACCGTAAACATGGCAAATGAGGTCATATACAAAACGGAACAGATTTATCATGAAAAAACCTCTGGTGAATGAGAATGCTCTTTCCTAATTTATTCATTTAAAGTGAAAAAGCTATTAAATAAGCAATAAAACATCACACACTAAATACAACAATCCCATATTAAAAGCCGCAATTGATCCGCACAAACTTGACATTATCTTTCATGAATCGGTACACACGCAATCAACAGTCAACACTATCAATAATTTCAGGCAGACAGACAGGTAATTGTCACCTCGGGATGTTAGTTATTTAACAATGATTTTCACGAAAACATCATTAAAATATCAAACGTTTTAGACAATTATATAAATAAATAAAACAACTTAAATGGTAATTTCTCAAAATTTCGCGTTATGGGCTGATAACCATTCAAAAAGGGAAACATCCGTTTTACTGCTAGAACAAATTATACATATGGAGAAAAGTAAGTGTTGCAAACGAACTCCGACGGTGTCTATAAGAAATCATTCTTTGATCGTTAGTTTCCACAAATAAAGAAGTTTTATTTCGCTGTCTATATTGACAATCACCTAAAAATCAGATAAAGGAACAATTTTCCTCGAGGCTTTTTTAATTATTTCACAATGTTTTGATAATGAAAATGAATTTTTGCTTGACTGCTGTTCAAAGTGTGTATCAATTGCTATTGTTTGTCTCCGTTTTAGCAGGGAACATGTACAAACACCAGTAATGTACACATGTATGGTCTTATTATTTTTTAAATGTATGACATTCTAGTTGTGGTTTTATCATCACTGATATATTTCCGAAGGGAGAAATACTTATAGAATATATATAGTTCTGAAAGAGTATCAGGAAAAGTTCTAATAAGTACTCTTGAAAAACAAAGTATTTTATCATTCTGATAACGCTGAGTGATCACATTACACTGTGTTAAAAGAAACTTCTTAAACATTTTCCCCGAGTTTTACAACGACTGAGGCAGCAAGTTGTTGGTAATGAGTGATAAATTGTGACTGAGTTAAGTTATCTCTTCTATATTTGTAGAAACTGCTTACAGACCATATTTCTATTAATACAGAATGACATTGCTGAATATATGTTGTTGTTGTTGTTTTGTTTTTACTTTTGATAGGGAGTCCTTTAAATACTTTTTAGCAATAATTTTAAATCACAATTTCCACAAATCTTGTGAAATGTGTTGTAAATCGTCTCGTGTAAATCGCTTTATCACGAATTACTATGTACGTGAAGTTATGGTTTCAACACAAGATAACGCGTTAGAAACACGATCATGTGTAAACAAGACTCGATCGTTACAATACCAATGAATTTCAAATGTATATTTACCATGAGATTGTTCTGAAAATGAGTTATCTGAAAGTGTTGTCCCTCTAAATTCAATACATAGTAACTACACAAACGTCCTGATTCCCTTAACCTAGAAGAATGTTTATTATTGGTCCCAGTCTTAACCAAGAAGCAGGTACCCACGTACACGTCTTTAACATTATCTTTCCATACATTTGCAAGCATGTATTTGATATTTAAATTTACAGAATACGTATTTTAAATCTTCCTTGAAACAATCAGTCCTACCTTAATGCTGTTCGTATCCTTCCTAGAGGTTAACCACTTCAGAATACAAGTCGGTTTAATCAGGTCAAAGGCAGCGCACACGATAACGCTATCATCTCACTCTCTTATCAGCAAGAAATACCAGGATTCGCTCGTGTACTCTAGCGCAGCGCTACTTAAAGGTACTCGCTCAGGGTTTTGAATGAAAAATTACTTTCCCCGGTAATGCATTTAAAAACACATGTTTTGTCATTATTTTACTGTAAGAAATGGAAAATGCAGAACAAAATACAGTAAAAGTATACAGAGGTATTTTGGTTTTAGTGGGGTGCAGGTAAAGTCAGGGAAAATAGAAATCGGACGCCTACACCACACCGCCAGGACTTATGAAGTTGTTGTTGTTGTTGAGTTTATAAAGGTCTGCTACTTCTATAGTAGCCGGGTTTTTTACCTCTTAAAATACATTCATAACATCGCGTGATAATGTCAAGCAATCAATCACGCAACAGCAAAGCTGTAATTAAGTGAATATAAGCGTTGTTAACGATAATGAAAATTGTGGTCTTCATAAACGATAATTGAGCAAAAAAACTTTTGCTGAAGGGTTCCAGCTTTTGGCATTTTAGTTTTAACACTTTGAACTACTGATTTGCCACACTTTATTTCGTAATTAAAAAAATGCATTTTACAAAGCATGAGCCAGTCCCTTTAAAGAATTTATTTCATTTGTTGATTTACCATCATCCCTAAAATGTGAAATAATTAGGCAATCAGCATCGAGTGTTTTCATAAATCAAGCGTTTCATTCATGCATTGTCTCCTGTCTGGTTTCATCTTCATTTTAAGGGAGACAACTCTTGAATAACTTCACAGATTTCAATTTCAATGAGATCCCTTTGCCCATCAACTGAACGGCCAACCAACATCGACAATCAAATGTAGACAAGACTGCAATGTGTTTTCTATCAACTATGTGTATATTCCCGCCTAAAGGTTAAAAATCTCAACAAACCGCTGCCGTAGGATTTCAGTCTTGCATGGTAATACCGGATCTATTTTCTCATCACTTCATCTATTGGTAATACTCTTATCTTTATGGATCCTGTGCCAATGTGAGAGTCCGATGCCAATAACTGTTAAGGTATCAGATGTATAAATAGTTTGCTAATTATGGTAATGTTAAATGTTGATGCATTCAGATCCCTTTTGCAAGCATTTATATCCTTACTCACTAGCGGGTACAGGGGGGCGCCGAGTGCCCCCCCCCCCAAGCGTCCATGTTTACTTTTTATTTCAATATAGGAGAAAAAAAGGTAATTAAATACGCAGAAAATGCACCAATTCGGTCAAGCAATTGTTAAAAAGTTCTTCCCGACCCTCCTGCCAGCACATTAAACAAAATAAATTTCGGTTCTGAGAGAGTGAGGGAGGGGCGCAAGTCAAAAGGTTACGCCCCTAAAGTACGCTCCCTATTACGTCGGATCCTGGATTCGCCCCTGTTACTGACTACTAATACGTAAAATAATTGACTGAAAACAGATTTGTGTTCTTGATATTTTTATTTCACCTGAAATCTATAGAGCGGGTTTTAACACTATTTTAGAATCATATTATTTACATAATTATTATAAATCTGCTCATTAAACCCTTTCAAATGATAACAAACTAATGCAGACCGGCCACAAGGCATCCACAATTTACTCGATTGTTTGTCTGATACCTTAAGATCTTTGTGACATGCTAACGTCAGGACTAACCACAACGGCGTCAAAAAGGCTACGGATGTTTCTATAGTCTGGTCGGCTCAAAGATATAATACTTGACAGTGTGTTATGATATTGAGAAGCTCACGTGACACAGCATGCGACCCCCTGATAATAATGCAATATATTGTTCAAATGCATTGAATATGCACCAACGCGTAGTCCGCTGTGGCGTTAATGGGTAAACTCAAATGAAATGGACGTGAATAATGAATATGGCTTCTCTTTTTTCTTTACACTTTCAGAGGTTTATACGGTAAAAATTAAACAAATCGGGGATTTTTATTTTATTTAGTAAAATCAAGATTTCGTAGCACGTTTGTCTGCGTTATAAAACACTATGTCCTCTACTCTTTACTCTCCTCCCCCTCTTGTAACGGTTACTGAGAACTTTCGAAAAATTGGAGCCTGAAAAGAAATCATGACTTCTTTCGCCCCGCTACGTAATGTGTAATGAGACAACCAGTTGTCAATGCTAAAGCCTACATAACAATTACACTTCCCATGAGCATCTAAAACAAAAAAAGTTGGCAACATTAATGTCTATCAAGTTGTACAAGCACTGGACACTCAGACTTTGATTTTTCGTTTTGCCCCGATTCCTTCAAAGTTCTTAAGCGTAGCAAGTTTGCTACGTCGCTTATTTCATTAAGTATATGTCCTTACTTTACCTTGATTTTAAATGGACTAACCGATTGCAATAAAACAACTTTTTACACTCCAAAACCTCTCAAGAATAAGTGTTTAACATGTATTTTATCAACACAAAACTAGTGGGCTTAGCTTTATCATTTTACAAGGGCCTTACAAGGCTTTAAAATTCGGACATGTATCATTTTAATACATTATCACAACATAAAGTCATTCCTTAAAAAAGAGTCACAACAACGGAATTTTCAACGAATAATCATTGTAATGGCTCCAATGATTGCCCGCCGTAAAGATGCCCATTTGTAAGCAGGAGTTGATGCCACGATAAAATCGATCCCCAAAATGCTCTCGGGATCAGTTTGAGGCAAACTTCCCAGAAATGAGACTATCGTCGGATCGATCCGGGAGACCCAGCCGCAAAACAAACAAGGAATTGAGTGCAGAATGGACATTTATAGCTAGCATTTACAGCCAGCTTACGCTCTGTGATGGCGACATGAGAGCGCCGGTTCAATTTATCCATGAAGCTCGTCACGCAGACACAATGTAACGAGGAAAGTCATGAAGTTATGAGCGAGGTTTGTGTGTATTCAAATGTAAAACTTTCCTGAACATTTTAAAAAGAACATCGTTTAAAGACACAAGCTAGTTTTATGAATATAATGATGAAAATAACAAAAAAGAAAAAAAAACATCTGCCAGCACCAAAACACTGAACCCAGGTACACTGTCTGTACTTCAGTCGGAGTCAATTTCCATTTCACTTTTACTCTGAGAGGGGTTTTATGTTAAAAAGATATCCATTTGTACTTGTCAACATTAATAAGAATGTATGTAAATAACGCTTGGAAGACTGTTTTTTGGAAAATAGTTTAAAGCAAAGTGAATATTTATGGCGTTTTTTGTTGCTATTAGTCGTTTAAAACTTTGTAGATTTGAAGAGGTCTATAATTCGTTTGTTTCTTCCTAACTACAAACAAATGATCTCTCCAAAGCCGAGAATGCCCCTTTAAAGGCAAATTATACTATCAAAGTGTTTCCCTTTCGGTTGCTATGGCAACTACATTTCTACATGGAACCACTTCAGTCGAAGATATCTGAAAGAAAACAAACAACATTTCCGTGAACGTGATTTGAAATTTGGCCAGTGGTTTTCACTAGAGGAGGGGGAAGCCAACACCTCCACATTGCAGGCATATTCCTCAAGGATGAACATGGCTTAGAGGAATTTGATTAAGGGACACTCAAATAATGGTTTTGTGAAATTATTCTGAAACTGCGTTAGACGTTTCAGAAATGATTTTCAAAATTTCCACTATATATCTTAAGGAACGAACAGGTATTGGATGAATTTAGTAAAGACACGACTAAGAACATGTTTCAATATTAGTTATATTTCTTGCCAGCGAATTCCGTGAATATTTTCTACAATAGTCATTACAGAAAAACCAACTCAACAATTTAAAAAAAAAAGATTCTCATTTAATTTCATGGATATTACGCCGAAACTTGCTGAGAAATAGCCTGGACACGATTGAATCTGTATATATTTATTAAAAAAATCAAAACGCCATAACTGTTCAAAATTACCAAACCGTGCGGATAACATGCGTATCCCCTTTTTATTCCCATTAAGTTTGATGCGGAACACACGAATTATTAAGTACTGGTTTAAAGTCACACGTATCCTGGGTGAGGTATTTAATATGAAAGCTGGCGAATATATGGACAGTTAGGCAGTTATTTTGAAACAGTTGTTAAATGAGCTTGGATTTGCTTATTTATTTACACGTGAGAATTTAACTAATTTACAGATAGAAATTGTTGCTAGACGATTATATGATACTTATTTACAATAATGGTGTATACATGTTAGAATTTCAGAAAAACACCAGTGTTATGTTCATTTTAACAAGAGTTTACGATTGAAAATTATTTATTTTGTAACAATAGCAATAAGTTAAGAATATCATTTACTAGATTTAGATGGTGGGCACACAACATTAGTATTGAAGAAGGAAGTTACTGAAGTATAAACCGAGAAAATAGAAAATGCAATAAATGTAATACTAAATAAATGTAGTAGACCATCAATATCACTTTTTTGTTTGTATGTCTTCATTATAGACTGACGTATAAAGTTTTCTGAGGAATATCCTGGGCACGAAAGGACCGGGCCTGTTTTATACTAGATATAAAATAAAGGGGCCATAACTCTCACTGTGAACGATACCCGCGCATCTCATCTTGTTGGTTAAGTGTACCAAATAGGTTCCATCGAATACAAGCCCGTGGTAGCTGAGAACAGCACAGACACGAATAGTGGACGGATCTACAGAAGGGCGGACAAAAGGAAAGCTGCGACTTGATGATCCTAAGATTTTGATCTGGGAGCATAACACACACGAAAGCCATATAAGGCACACCAACCCCGTCCACAGGTTGAAACGAACGTGCACTACTAGTATAAGAAGAACTTTGTATAGAGGGACAATCAAAGAACATATTCCGTGAAATCGTTACGGCCACCATAACTGAGGAGGATCTTTTCAGCACATTTATTCAAATTGGCCGGATGGTTTCGTAAAAAAGTTGACGATGGACAAAGTACTGACGAACTTGATCGCTGAATATGTGCAGGTGAGCTAAAAAGGAGTGTCGCACGAGTTTGGTATTATCACCGAATTACGTCATTAAAAGGTTGACGTACCAAAATGACTGATTTTTTCACCCATAGAGTTGACATTCAAGCGTCGGACGACATAATTGACCAATCAGAATGGTGTTATAACATCACTCTAATTCGCGACATTGTAATCATAGCTAAGGCAAGAGATGATGTTATTACAAAATTCTGATTGGCCAATCATTTCGTTTTAACGAGATACGTATGTCGTTTAAGGTAGCACATGAAAAGTTCCACTTGAAACCCATACCAATTTAAAACATTTACCTAAAGTCTATGTTAAGGGTGTCAAGGTACACATTCGAATCCAAACAGAAGCATTTTTTTCTTCTATGGTTTTATTACCTAAAAGTTTTCACAGAAATTTATATTGTATTTTCATTAAAACGTAATGAAAAACATTTGTACACATAAATATTAGCTTCTTTGAAGATCTAATTACCTGCAGGCCCGACTGAAGGGCTGGTGGGGAATTCCAGACTCTAATTAGTCTCAACAGAGACGGTAGACTAGGATTTTTTTTATATTTTTTGCATGATGTCCCCAAAAGTTTGTAGTTAATTATTAATCAGAACTGGTCATGTACATTTCTACAACTTGTTGATTTTGCTTTTATATTTCGATGTTCCAATTTTTAACCGGTCAAAACATTGTTAAATACCATATGTTTATTTTAGTACAGTTTGATTTTATTTGTTGATGATGTGATCAAGAATGTTTTATTTCTGATCCCAAATTATTACCAAAATACTGAAAAATTAAAGAAAAAAATATTTGACGGGTACATTTCTATTGAATTTTGTTTCTAAATCCATCATCATCATCAGTATCTGTAATTTACTACAACACTTTAGTACCTGCAATGGACAACACCAGTTTAGTACCTGCAACACACTTCACCACTAAAGTACCTGAAAAGGAATACACTACTATAGTTCCTGTACGGAATACGCCACTATACTTACCTGCAACGGACTATACCAATATAGTACTTGCAACGGACTACACAACTATAGTACCTGCAACGGACTACACAACTACTGTACCTGCAACGGACTTCACCACTACAATATCTGTAACGTACTACACCACTACAATATCTGTAACGTACTACACCACTTTAGTACCTGCAACGGACTACATCACTATAGTACCTGTTACGGACTGTGCCACTATATTACCTGCAACGGACTATACAACTACAGTACCTGTAACGGACTACAACACTTTAGTACCTGTAACGTACTACACCACTTTAGTACCTGTTACGGACTGTGCCACTATATTACCTGCAACGGACTATACAACTACAGTACCTGTAACGGACTACAACACTTTAGTATCTGTAACGTACTACACCTCTTTAGTACCTGCAACGGACTACACCACTTTAGTACCTGTTACGGACTACACCACTATAGAACCTGTAACGGACTACACAACAAAATTACTCTTATGGACTACACACCTATAGTAACTGTAACGTACAACAACACAAAATAACTGTTATGGACTACACCATTTTAATATTGTTACGGACAAGGCCACTTTTGTACCTGTTTCTGACAACACCACTATGGAACCTATTACGGATTACACCACATAAGTACCTGTTACGGACTACGCCAATACAGTACGTGTTACGGATTACGCCATTATAGTACTCGTTACGAACTCCTCTACTACAGTACCTATTACGGACTACGCCACTTTAGTATTTTTACGGACAACGCCACTTTAGTACCTGTTATGGACTACGCCAATACAGTATCTGTTACGGACTACGCCATTATAAATGTGTTACGAAGTCCTCCAATACAGTACCTTTTACGGACAACGCCCCTTAAGAATTGTTACGGACAAAGCCATTTAAGAACCTGTTACGGACTACAGCGCTATAGTAATTGTTACGGATAACACCATTATAGAACCTGTTACGGACTACGCCACTTTAGTACCTATTATGGACTATGCCACTTCAGTAACTGTTTCGGACTTCAACACTATAGTACATTGTACATGTGAAGTCCTCCACTAAAGTACTTTTTACGGACTACGCCACTTTAGTATTGTTACGGACAACGCCACTTTAGTACCGGTTACGGACTACACCGCTATAATACTTGTTACGAATAACACCATTATAGAACCGGTTACGGACTACGCCACTTAAGTACCTGTTATGGACTATGCCACTTCAGAAGCTGTTACGGACTACAACACTATAATACATGTTACGGACTACGCCACTTTAGTACCTGTTACGGACTAAGCCACTATAGTACCTGTTACGGACTAAGCCACTTTAGCGCCAGTTATTGACTAAGCCACTTTAGTACCTACAACGAAATACACAACTGTAGTACTAGTTACGGACTACAACACTATAGTACATGTTACGGACTACGCCACTTTAGTACCGGTTACGGACTAAACCACTATAGTACCTGTTACGGAATAAGCCACTTTAGCGCCAGTTATTGACTAAGCCACTTTAGTTCCAGTTATGGACCGAGCCATACAATACCTGTTACAGACTACGCCACTATAGTACCTGCAACGGACTACACCACTATAGCATCTGTAACAGACTACACCATTTAAGTTCATGTAACGTACTACACCACTTCAGTACCTGTAACGGACTACGCCACTGATGTACATGTTATGGACTAGACCACTATAGTATCTGTAACAGAGTACGCCACTGTAGTATCTATAACGGACTACACCACTATAGTATCTGTAACGGACTACACCACTATAGTATCTGTAACGGACTACACCACTATAGTATCTGTAACGGACTACACCACTTTAGTATCTGTAACGGACTACACCACTATAGTATCTATAACAGACTACACCACTGTGGTATATGTAACGTACTACACCACTATAGTATCTGTAACGGACTACACCACTATGGTATCTGTAACAGACTACACCATTATAGTATCTGTAACGGACTACACCACTATGGTATCTGTAACGGACTTCACCCTCATAGTATCTGTAACGGACTACACCATTATAGTATCTGTAACAGACTACACCATTATAGTATCTGTAACAGACTACACCATTATAGTATCTGTAACAGACTACACCATTATAGTATCTGTAACGGACTCCACCATTATAGTATCTGTAACGGACTACACCATTATAGTATCTGTAACGGACTACACCATTATAGTATCTGTAACGGACTACACCACTATGGTATCTGTAACAGACTACACCATTATAGTATCTGTAACGGACTACACCACAACAGTATCAGTTGCGGTTCTCTGCTGACACAAAACTGTACACACAGGCCCGGGCATAGCAAAACAAAATTACATTAAAATTTTGAAATTTATGCATCTAATTTAACTACGACACAAAAACACATATACCGTAGGTGCAAAAGGCACAAAAATGCATAATACTAAAAATATTAATGCTTAAAAATGGCGTTTTCAGATAATGTAAAAAATATGGCTGAAAATCTCAATAACATTTGTCACCATTGTCACTTTACAGATTTGGAAACATTATAACTATCCTAACAGGTGATGAATAATTAAGAAGTTACACAAGAACTAACAACAAGTCATAGTAAAAATCTCAGCGAGGGCAAACGTAATCAACTATGTGAAGAAGCATTTAAACAATTTCTCAGTTTCATTGTAAGCCGGAATGCAAACACTCTTACAACCACCGCGTTTGTGTGAATAAAGAAGTAATGCTACAATACAAATAGGCTTTCTTCAAATACAAAATAACAGTATTGTTTAGCATTGATTAAAAGTTGTAGGATCCTATGAAATCCTTATGGCTAATGTAAATATGTTTATGCTATATAAAATTATTGACGTGAAGTAAATGTCAATGCCCTTGTAAGAACGTGACTTTGGTTTGGTTTCTCGTTCAGGTTTCGCTGTTAAGTTGTACAGATTCACTTGTCTTTCAGATTTGATTTACAAAAGCAGTATCGCCGTAGTGGCTTCTCGGGAACGCATATTGACGTATTGCCGTATTTATTTGTCCGACTGACGTCGTCTGTGATGGACATTCCCGTTTCAGAGTTGACATCAACAGTGGCTTCAAACATAGCCCCGCCTGGGCTTGTCTCGAATATCACCAGAAGACGTTTATGTTTTTCGGGCTCAGGTTTTGAGAAAAACTTGTAAATTGTCCAGCGCGACTCCTCCTCGCCGTGCACTGAGAGACCGAGGGATATCTGGTGGCTCTCGTGTATTTTACGGAGACTTAATTGAGCACAAATCGAACTGTAATGTCGCAATAGGCGATTCAAATGTGATACCGCATAGTTAGCAGCTTTGACAGAGATTGGGCTCTCTGCGGGTATTTGATTAGATCCGTAGCATGCGCAATAGTGCTCCGGAATAGACGCGTCTGCGCATGTCCGTGTTTCCGGAATAGACCGGAACAAACTTGTTCCTCGCTTATTTTCATCGTAAGTAAGTTTTTGGTCAAAGCTCTCGGTGAGAATATCATTTAATGTTTGATAGAGATCAAAGTTGGATAGCAAGCGATCTGTATTTTGCTGCATGTTACGTGCAATGTGTGAATACTTGCTGAGAAATGAACTAGGCGGCACAATGGACAGCAGCGGCATGCGTTCTTCTATCCTGCCCACGAATGTGTTCCTTATATCATCTATTCTAGAGCCATGGTCACTAACGAAAATTAAGAAAGCGTTGTCAAGGTGACCATCTTCTTTTAAAAACTTAAAGAACTCATAAAAGTCATCATCCCCAAGTTCAAGATAATTAATAAACTCATGGCAAATTTGCACCAGCCATGAAAAACTAAATTTGAGTCTAGATTTGTACAGTGTGACAAATCGTTTATAGTAATTAATTAAATGTTTAAATATTGGTTTGTTCCCATAACACAATGACGATGTTCCTTTAAGGTTAATATTGTTATACTCAAACGGCAAAAGAACCGATTTGAGCACCTCTGATGCGAAACCTATTTCTTTCAGACCCAACATCCATGGACGCATATAGTGATCTGTGGGTGGAGATTTGAAGCCCTTTCCTTCCGTGTTGAATGTGGCAAGAATTGGATAATCCTCGGCAAAAAATGTTGCGTAATGTTTGCGAGAAAAGTTCTGCCAAATAAATGGGAAGGGGTTGACATCGTATTTCCCCCCTTCCGGGTTCGGGAGATCATCTGTCCAAGGCCGTTTCCCTGTCAGTATGGGGACAAGGTTAGGAAACGTATTGTCTCCAACCTTCATATAACCTTTAAATACATGAGCACCTAAGTGTTTCGTTAAGTATTCATAAGTCTTTGGCAGTTTTCTGATTGCAGACAACCGGGAAGTAGAATCAATACCGAACATAAGCACACTATACTGGCTCGATTGTTCCTTGTGCTTGGAACGAACGATATCTTCCGTCACATAAACACTCTCTTGAAGGGTGTCAAACACTTTCTTTCTTCTTTGAGATGTATAACACCGTAGCCGAAAGAAATCGCAAGGGACTTGAAACGGCGGTTCAAAGAATATTTCTTTACCAAGTGTCACACTATCATCATCGCCCATCGGCCTTTCAAGTTTTGCATAGCTGCAGGAATATGAAGTATCGCCAAAGTACTTAAATGCGGTAGTATTAAACACTACAAGCCCTAGCTTGTCCACGTAGAGCAGGTCCGGGGCGGGGTCACATCGTATTGGGTCAGGGCTCCACACATACTGCATGATGGACTTGTCGAAGGGGTCGAGATCCGGGATGATGCACTGCGCGTTCACGTTCTCGTTAATAAACAGGAAGCGAACGGGCATAGTGAGGGTCGTGTACAAATAGTAGGTAACCACCACGGACACCAGCACCGCTACCATGCTCTTCCGGCGGTCACGCTTTCGGTAGGAGAACATCATCCGCCAGCAGTTGCCCAGGATACCCGCGGGCGCCATTACAAGCGGGAATTTATGGTCACATCCGCTCAACTGAAAATAAACACCATCTGGTTATGTATTTTATTTCATGAGAAGTGTCAGTATGGTTTAGATAAGGAAACACGCTATAGGGAGGTTGCACGTTGCGTAATCAAATCGATAGCCGCCATCTCGTTGGGATATACTGATAAGCGCAGTCATATTGGCCTCCAGTTGGATAGTGATCTAAGTTTAAATACTACATCATTTCAATTGGAGAAAAACACGTGTAAAATAAACATACCTCATGACGATTAATATATTATTTCACCTGTTTATGATTGTTATAATTGCATACATCAGTTTGCGGTAGTTTAATTCATTTAGTCGTTATTTGACATGGCAGCAAAAAACCTATGACAAATCCAGAAGCAAAGCATGTTTAACGACACTAGCGACATCAAACTTGACGCTGACACTATCCAACACTGATCAACAATTCTGTCTGTCTGTCTAAAAGACATAATTATAACTAGTATGTTTCCTTATTATATTGCACCCACACCGTTGCGTCATTTCATTATGTTTCGATATACTTCCGATAACGTGTTAAAATTGTTGCATGCCATATATATATTTTTGTATGTATATGTGTTATTTTGACGATAAGCTTAAGTCTAATTCATATTCTGTTTTGCTCTGTTCTGTTCATAACATTAATTTAAAAAGTCCACCTAACACTTCCATAGTTGTCGACAGCGGACACAGTTGTAAAAACAATGACTCGGAATTTGGAAACATAAATTAAAATATGATGTTACCATGATCGAAGTCATTGTTAATCATTTAATCGACAAAATGTCCACTAATTATGCAATGTAAAAATGTACCTGATCCTCGTATGAAGTAGCTGAATATATCTTCAGTATTGAAATAACGCAATGCAAACCCATAGAGAGCGTTTAAACACTGCCATCTGCACACAAATAAACACCACCACGTGCAAACTACTTTCCGGTTTATCCACTTATCCAGAATTGATTTCCTTACGATGACACACATTTGTTTTTAATAATTTCTTTGAAAGTTGTTTTTTTTACAAAAAGCGAAATAACTATAATTAACCATACTTTTATAGAAATCCAAACATGAACAAACTGGAGAAATTGTTAAATACGAATAATGAAAAAGAATTGTTAAATCTGAGTTAAATAGCAGATGTTACTATCGGATCAATATGCAAATGAATGTTTTCACCAACTACAAGTCAAAACGCTTAAAGCGTTGAACACTTATTATCAATATGTAGGTGCACTTCTTGTATGTGAATAACACACATATTAATGTGTTTTTTTATTAATGTTATATAAATCAGTTTTAATTTGTCCTTGTTATATTGACACTAGAAGGAAGTATATTAAGAACTAATTTACATTAGACCAAGAATGTATAAGTTTATAGAATTGTTTACATCAGAAAATAAAAAAAAATATTTAAATTGTTAAAATATTTTAAAGAATCTGTAAAACATAGAATTTGTCTTACTTATGATAATTAGTAAAATATGCTAATCTTTACCTTATGTATATATATGCTTTTATTTGCATTTCATTTTGTCTAGTAACTTATTTATTTCTGTTTGTATTCAACCTACATCGGTTCTGTATTAAGTGACTTGTTGAATTCATATGTGTAAATATATTTGATATTATTTGACTACGTACTGTGATGGTACACGTCCAATAAAATTATGTTCTGTTCTGTTCTTTTCTGTTCTGTTCTTTTCTGTTCTGGTAAACATGGACCTTTAAACTATTTACTACACAAATTGAAAGCCGTTCGATCATCACTGACATTCTTCTTATTTGCATTATATTGGATAGAAATATGCATTCTCAAAACAGTTTAATCTGACAGGAAATGTCGGTTATATTGTCATAAGACTTCATAATGCATAATATACTGCACACAACGGTCTCTTCGTTCACGACTGTCTCATTTTATGTCATTAAGACGATGTTCAGCTGATTAGTTCATGTCAGAAAAACAACAAAAAATTAGATTTTCGATGCACTTACACACATTAAAGATTTTCAAAATATTGCGAAATTGGAATTGGTTAGTCCTAAAAAAATATGTCTGTTTCGGTTAACCCGACCCTACCTATAAAATGCGCCGACCCTAACTATTTTCTTCCGTTTCTGAGCCAAAAAAATATTCGTTAGCGAATAGAGAGTTACGAAAGGCGGATAAATGCAGATTTTAATCAGAATTATTGTGTATATGATAAAACAAAGTCAGGCAATGACAGTAGTGTAGGAAAGACTGCCATGTGCAAGAAAAAACATACGACAGAAAAAAATAATAAAAAAAATCCCTACCTACCCTACCAAGAAATTTTGGGAAGGTTACCCTAAACAATTTGTTTTTGGCCTTATTAAGTCATTTCCTTCTCACGAAAATATCCCATATTTGAAAATTACAAAAAATCTAATGCATTATTGCAACATTTAACTCTCAACCTTTTCAAGATTACTTAATGAAGCTCTGAATAACTGAGTAATTACAACATGCTACGCGTAAGAAACGTACGAATATATATATATATGCACACAAGTTATCTTTAAGATAACTTCGTGTCTTTAAGATAACTTGTGTGCATATATGTATTTGTACGTTTCTATTAAACATTGAAGTCATATACTTGTAAATCATTTTATCATTTAAACATAACCACCTTGCATGCTCATAAATCCTTTACATGACTATCTCACTATTAAATGGTAGCAGGCCGAAAGCCTGTCATGAATGCTATAAGCGCTTTGATATTAATTGTGTAAGATATGCAGTTAAAGGTTGTTAACATTGACTTACACAAATAAATTGTTTGATGCGAGTCGCATCAAAACCCATTTATTTTGTGTATTCTGCGGAAGTACATACTTTAATACAATACTAATAAAAAATCAAGTAAGAGCCGATTTAAGGCTATTTTAACATTGAAACTATATTGTTATACATGCATGAATGAATAACAATCGACAAAAGAACTGATCATCCGATAAAATGAAATATTATAACTACATTTGAATCATTTTGGTTTGATATGTTAATCAAATGACAATTTAAATGCATAGATAACGATTCATGTTTTTTCCGGGTTTAACCGAGTTTTCCGGGTTAATCTCTATGAAATAAACCTATTCGAATCCAAAGACCCAGATTCTATTTTTAACCACCAGTGTCTAGAGCACGTGGCCAAAATGTAGACTCAGTTATAAACATGCATGTATTTATTCTAATCAAGTACACGTCCATTTTGAAACTGCGTATATTGCTTTTTATATTGCATTTTCTCACTCGTCGATATAAAAATAATTGCGTTTTCAATTGCGTAATTATGCGAAAAGATATCTTATTCACATTAAATCAACAGCAAAACATATGATGAATTCTCATGGCAGCACCAGATTAAGTTAAGCTTCTGCTCCTCGTAGCTAAACATGGACATTCGGTTTATTATTCAGCGCGCGCCGGGAACTAATTATTAACACATTCCGCGTGAAAGTAATCGCTGAATGATGAAGTAATCATAATAGTCTAAAAGAAATGCTGTGCTATTTTTCGCGACCATGGTGATTGAATTTTTAATAAAAAAAATATGTTTCCAAAATTCGAGTTACCGTGTGTCCACCATTTATGAACTCCTGTTCACCTGCCTTGCGATAAGGCTCTTTAGTGGACTAGGATTTCGTATGATCCCCATTAACTCAGATTCACCCGAGTCTAATGCACCAGTCAATTGTAACCACGGCCCCTCCAGGTTCGGGGAATAGCGGGGACTTTAACTTTCGGTCCAGCCAAGCCCGGGTAAAACACCCGCCCTGCGAAAACGAACTGATGGTAAAATCACCGCCAAATGCCCCCGCACCCCTGCACATTCCCTGCTAAATTTGACGCGAATACAAAACCACCCATCCAACCGGCACTGCGGGGCCACCGGGAAGGTAAAAACACGGCCCATTTCTCCGGTTATCCCCAGTATATCCCCGGATCTTAAGGCCGTGGTTACAATTGACTGGTGCATAATAATACCTGAAACTCTCCATATCTCTACAACACATTTAATAAAAAATAAAAAATGTCGACAACATTTTCTAACATAAATGTGTCTTTTCCAAAATTAGATTACTTGACATATAAATATTTGATACGAGATGTTGTTATGCCAGCAGTGCTGAAGAGACCGCCGAATCCGTGTTATCGATAGAGGCTGCAGTGATTATGGGGAGAAAGGTCCCAAGTGTACTATTGTATTGCCGGTCGATTAAATTAGCAACACTTGCTGTGTGCAATTATTATATTCATATCTGGGAAACACGAGGCCGCCAGAAGTATGTATCATATAAATATTGATTTACAACATGTAGATGTATACAATAGTGAACTTCACGAGTATGCTGGTCACTCTGCATGCCACTTATATCATCTAGAAAGAACAACAGATGGCTTAAGCTGTTTATCGTGTGATGTGGCCCGTCTCACGCTATCCGTATCAGACTTTCTTGTTTTATTTTAAGGGCCTTCCACTGTGCAACGCTTATGCAACAGGCGATTGTAACCACGGCTTCCCCAGGTCCGGGGAATAACAGGGACTTTGACTTTCGGTCAAGCCAAGCCCGAGTAAGACAAAACCACCGCATCCCCCCGGCACTAGGGAGCCGTGGTTACAATTGACTGGTACATTCGTTTGAAAGACCAAAACATGAATGTTTAAAAAATCTCTTTTTATTAAGTCTTAAGGTTCAATATTTTGGAAGCATCATTCATACACCCGTTGCACCATGAGTAGGCATAATACGAAATGAGCAACGTTCATGGAATAAGATTTTAACAAATTTTCAATCAAAACATTTACATTTTTACGGAAATGTCTTTATACAATCTTAATTTGTTTTCAGGTAGGTCAAAAAGTCGAAGACAACCCGATCAACAATGTGCTGCGGCTTAGCGATGATTGCAGGTATTGTAAGAAATATATACGTATGAAATTAATCCTGTTTTGCATTACTCTCTTAAATATCTTTCTGATTTGCAATGAAATCGTCCACAAAACATTGTTGATTGGGTAGTCTGGTGCATTTTGACGCAAAAAATATATTTATATTGTCGACAGACTTTTCCGAAAAAATGCGAAAGCTTTTCGATACAAGATCGGATAAAATCTCCCCTCGTAAGAAATGCTCAATTACTTATTACCCCAAAACATGTTGTAACGGATGTTTGTTCAACTCCTGAAAAAGAGTGTTCCTCAAAACTAAGTTAAACATGAACTTTTCAAACAGTTTTATTTTCGGCCTTCCCCACCCACTTTTACGTTGTGGAAGGCCCTAACGAGAATAACACCAGCATATGCATACTCTTAATTGCTTAACGTTACAACCTGGCAAATTCATATAGATAAGAGTCTGATGTCTTTGAAGCTGAACGCCATATAAACCTTAAACTGATTCAACCGCTGGCCAGCACGATATACTAACAATTGAAAACAAACTGAACTACTGAATCCATTAACTTGACATGCTGAACTACAACACTTATGAAATGCTTACAAAAGCCCTCCGACGGACGAATACCGGGAGACGCATTGGTCCATCAAATCCACGGATCAAACGAACACACCATCACACGACTGAACGAAAATTAGCACTTCCATCACCCCAAAACGTAGAATATCAACACTATAATCTGATCATCAACGTTAATCGCACTGGGATACTACCCGGCATACAATCAGCTCTCTACACAGCGTGGGTAAACATTAGCAGATAGAGGCTATATATAGACATACATCAACTTAATAAGGTAATTACATTCCTTAAGGCGCTTACAGAGTCACGGCGAAACATTTATAAGGGAACTTTTCAGAGTTGCATATCCCGTTATTAATTTCATTGTAGTCATTACTCAGAGAATGCATTAAGAATGTCGGCAAATAAGCTTCAAGAAGAAATTAACTTGCATTAAATAAGACAACTTTAGTTAGACGATACTGGTATATGAAACACGTAATACTTACTCGTTTTTATCATCCATGACTCCGGAAACAACAATACCAGTACACTTAACCACTACAAGGTTGTATTGTCATGCTGATAAATCTTCATATGCCCTGAGGCGCTGTACAGATCATCATATGTCTCTCAGCGATAAGTTTTGCCTTTGTGCTCAGCGATAAATTAGTCTCTATGCTAAGGGAAAGCAATGCTTTTATAAACATTTATTTGTAAAAGTAAGTTACCTCCCAGAGTAAACAATTCCAACACCATGAATATATTATTTACATGCAAATAGTATTCAAAATATAGATATAATAAAACTCATATTTATAATATAATAATATAAAAAAGAGATCTGCAAGGTTAACATGAACCGCAGTACTAAAGAAATATGACAGGAAATAGTTCTAATTTCGAGATGCTACTTTTTTACTGCAGTAAGCTGACCTCATACTGAACCGAAACGAACAAAATGAACACCCGTATTCATTTAAGCTAAATTACTTAAGTAAAGGCTATTGACATATTTTAAAGCATTTCCTTTATATTTCATTTACACGAGTGTATTTTAGATAAAAGAGCAGAACTTACCAATGACATCACAATGCTCGGGACATAAGTTTGACCTGTAAACAAACATGGCGCATGCGGGAATGACGTCATATATGACGTGAGGTTCACTTTAATAGTATGACTTCAAAAAATAATCGACAACCATTTTAGATCTTACACAATTTGTTCTGACGTATTTTAACGAATGGGTAGCCAAATTATCAAGGGAGGATTCAGGATTTGACGTGTAAAGGGGCATAAGTTAAGGACACAACATTTTGATATTTGCCCCTCCCTCAGAACCGACATACACATGTAAATGTATTGGCAGGGGGAAATGGTGAAAATGTTAACAATTTCTTGTCCGGAATGGTATTATTTGAACGATATATGGACATAAAAACCTGGACGTTTTTAGGGGGGCGCGCGCCCGATGGTACCTATATGCGACCGCGCGATAGGTAATTTCTGTGGCTGGAAATGTAGGCTTTAATCTAAAAGTCGTTTTTATATTCAAATCAATAAACATTATATGTTCGTTTTAAATAGATAGATCTATAATATCTAAATCCCGCTTTACATGCAAAAAAATGTAATTTCGTTCACAATTCTACAATCTAAAATTTGGTGGTAGTTTCTGATTGATAGTCAATGGCGCTGCTCTCCGGCACAGTATCCCAAGTGGGTTCATCCAGCTGTATGTGTTCCGCTTTCACCAGCACGGGCGGGGTTGGCGGCGACTCCGATCGCTCCGGCGTCCCAGTGTACTCTTCGTCGTCCTCTTCCGTGCGATTACTTCCGTTCTCGCTCTCTGGCTCAGGTGAGGACGGTCTCTTTTCTTGTTTTGAGTAGCCGCCAGTTTCTTCCTGACCATCTGTTCTGTTCACGTCATGAACTGACGCTATTACCTCATAGGGATCCTCTGAAGAGAACACAGTGCCACGAACAGACGTGTTTTGTGTGTCTATGATTTCGAACCCCGTGGACCTTTCGTCTCCTTCCTCCGAAACCACGAACACTCGTGTGCTGGTTCCGGACCTTGGAGAATCAACATATGGCGTCTCGGAAGCCTTGCTGGTCGACTCCCGCTTCTTGTTCACTTGCGCGTACTCAGGGTGTTCCGTCTCCAAGGTAACAATGTTGTCACGGCTGGCGCTCAAAATAGTGACGCTGAAATAAAAACAGCAAGAGGAAATCAAATAAAAATGTGTGGAACTACCTACGACTCCGGTCTGATCGTCGTTTTTATTCAGAGAGAAAAACAAAAACGTATAAAATTTAACATAAAATATAATTATGTCGGTCACGAGATAACATAAATTTCATCATTTATGAAGACTGGAAAGCATTTAAAATGAAACTAATAAATTGACATAAGACCATTGGAAATAAAATTTGATGGAAACTCACTTTGCGAGGAGATGTTCCTTGTCCTGTTTTTCCAGTAGCAGCTGAGCCTTGAGGTGCGTCAGCATGGCCTCCTGATCGCGCTTCTCCGCCTCCAACCGCGTCAGGTAATTCCTGAAACATCCAACATGGTTTAACAGTCCCTACATTATATATGATTACGGTAAAGATTATATCCAGTTATTGTTTCTAGCCGTTTGGTTCTGACACACTAAAATAAGTAAAGGCCAATTGTCTGCACACATGAATTATTCTTATGTCGGTCAAGAGAAAACATAAATTTCATCACATTTTACTATTATTTTAAAAATAATCATGATAATACTTGAGCGTTATGGAAATAATTCAATGTAAGCGCTTTGTTTCTGTCAAACAACGTAAATTATAAAAATTATATTAATGAAACAGAGTATATATATGACGACGAAACTTAAAACTTGAAAATAATGCCCATCTCCACTCATCATGTGGGAGGCCCGACGGGCAGTGCGTACCTGCCTCTCTGGTTGCGAGCGGTGAGATCGCGGACTCGGTCCTCCAGTAAATGCTTGTCGACAAGCAGCTGGGTGATTTGGTGCCTCCCTTTCTTGTCCTTTACCTTCCCCGCGCTAGCAAGGCTACTCAGGCTGAATACACCATATATGAAGTATGTCAAGAGGTAAATAAAGGGACAAACTATCGCTGAAGTGAAACGCTAACGTTTAACACCCGTATAGTACACTGTACAGGGAAAATAAGACCAAGCTTTACAAATCATATAAAGGTTAAGTTTGTAAAACTCACTAAATATTGCCATCGCCAGGGCCAGAAAATCGCACAGGAGTTTCATACAATATACGTTTTAATCAGGTCATGTTTTCATCTGAAATAGTTATGTCATTAGATAACAGCTTAAATCGTTTGTTTAACAAATGCCCGGCATTCCTTTCAAATTAGCCTTGATCGTTATCCGACATATAATTAACAATTAAACATTATGGCCTCCTTTGTGCGTTGACATTATCACGGATGTCTAGATTACCTGCTGGATAGTATCCTGGACCTTTCGAGTTTTTCCATCTGCAGATCGTTATTTAGCATTTGGATGGTCTCACCTTGCTGACGCAGGTAATCCCTGGTGAAAAGATGTTTGTTGTGAAAAACATGATACACAAATACTTATACATATTAACTACACGAATTAGGAGCAGCTAAGACTCTATTACTTAAGCAATCGTTAAAATAGTTTTTTTTGTAACATAACTGCTGATCATTATGCAAACGCGTTGACCTTAACAGATGAAGAGGTCTTCATTATCTTAAGAAAGGCTTTCAAATTAAACGGACCTGCCGTTCTTGTTTCTGGCGGCCATGAGGTCCAGCTCCTCTCGAAGGTCACGGTAGCGACTTTCCATCTCGCTGTACTTCCGCCGCCACTCAACGTCGGTCATGTCCACAGAGCTTAACGCCTTCAAGCTAATGGGAACGGGAAGGAAGAATAAAGCTTTCTAGCAATAATGTCAATATGAGTTACTCATTTCACATAAGTATATGATGAATACTAAATAACAGTTTTATGTTGTCCCTCAAAATTACATTTAAAATCCATATATTTTAATACAATGTTTGTTTAATATCACAGTGATATCACAGTCCATACTTTTCTAGTTCTTCCTTGTATCTGTTACACTTGGCGCGGAGCTGATGCCCCTGTCTGATGGCAGCTTGCAGTAGCTTCTCCCGCTCCTGGACCTCGTCCTCCAACCGCTCCTCGTCGCTCCGGTACCGCTTGATATACCTACGGGGCATAGTAGGTAAGAAGGAAACAAGACTAAATTATATGCAAAGCATCAACGACGCCGCGAATGTTTTTGAAACGTGACTAAACGGAAGCAGATGCACGATTCACCAGTATTGAGGTACCAGGATACACCATTCCTCAGTTATAGGAGTAAACCTGATGGTCATGACCAACTTGGCTACACAATTTAAAAGGACTCGCTTATGGTTTGTAATGTGCATTTGTTTATTTTTGATACACAAAATAAAGGAGCAAAACATTGGAAGTGTTAAAAATAAGATATTGGCAGCTGAAACCCTTCATCAAATGTTGATATTTGCTCAAATATTGTTTTTAAAGACTACAATTTTCAAAAGAGTTACTAACAGGTTCCAGTATTCTTTGTTACGCGATTTGTTGATTGACATTATCACGTGTTGTTTAATATCAATGTATTGTTAAAATGTCAAAATAACCAGTTCGGTTGTAAAAGTCCTTGCGGCCTTGTGGTTAAAGAGCCTGTGATCTATTCTTCTACCTGCATTGGTTCGCCACCAATGAAACCAATATATGTATTTTTTATAATTTATTTGGATTTATAAAATTGTTTAAATATCTTTTGAACAAAACAATCATGCTTACATTGTTATATTCATAAAATAGTTCAATTGAAAGATAAATTATATTAAATTATATGAAACCTATTACAAACGTCCACGCGACGTCAATGATTGCATCATACCGATTGCATGGCCGAGTGTTAGATTATATGCAAGCGCGAGCATTCAAATACCATGGAATTAATATCATTAAAAGTTTTTAGGACTGGTGCCGAAAAACAAGCTGTATCAATTATTAATATATGCGGGCCTGTTGACGCAGGCTCGGTGAGTGTTTAATATATGCGGGCCTGTTGACGCAGGCTCGGTGAGTGTTTAATATATGCGGGCCTGTTGACGCAGGCTCGGTGAGTGTTTAATATATGCGGGCCTGTTGACGCAGGCTCGGTGAGTGTTTAATATATGCGGGCCTGTTGACGCAGGCTCGGTGAGTGTTTAATATATGCGGGCCTGTTGACGCAGGCTCGGTGAGTGTTTAATATATGCGGGCCTGTTGACGCAGGCTCGGTGAGTGTTTAATATATGCGGGCCTGTTGACGCAGGCTCGGTGAGTGTTTAATATATGCGGGCCTGTTGACGCAGGCTCGGTGGGTGTTTAATATATGCGGGCCTGTTGACGCAGGCTCGGTGGGTGTTTAATATATGCGGGCCTGTTGACGCAGGCTCGGTGGGTGTTTAATATATGCGGGTCTGTTGACGCAGGCTCGGTGAGTGTTTAATATATGCGGGCCTGTTGACGCAGGCTCGGTGAGTGTTTAATATATGCGGGCCTGTTGACGCAGGCTCGGTGAGTGTTTAATATATGCGGGCCTGTTGACGCAGGCTCGGTGAGTGTTTAATATATGCGGGCCTGTTGACGCAGGCTCGGTGAGTGTTTAATATATGCGAGCCTGTTGACGCAGGCTCGGTGAGTGTTTAATATATGCGGGCCTGTTGACGCAGGCTCGGTGAGTGTTTAATATATGCGGGCCTGTTGACGCAGGCTCGGTGAGTGTTTGACGGTCTCGAATGTTTGAGACCGGTTCAGGTCAAACTGTGGACCTGACGACAACTGCTTAGTTATGCATACCTGCGAGGCCTGTTGTAGATGGAGCGCTGTGAGGTGGGGCCGGAGGAGAGTTTGACAGTCTCCACGGAGAACTGGGACAGGTCCAGGTCCAGCTGGAGGTCCGGCACCATTTTAACACTAGTCTCCTGGAGGCGGAATATAGAGGGATATGTCATTTCATGCATGCTCGTTGGTTAAACTTTTCATAAGGTTTGAGATTTGTTTTTATTAAACTGTATACTCTCATTTCAAGGATCTAACCGTCCATGTCCAACAACCTCGCCCAGACAAAAATTCCCCAAAGTGATGAACTCGCTAATCTATTAAATTTAACTAATCGAATGGTTTTTGATTTTGAAAAGGTTACCTCCTCTGGCCTAAAATTGTCTTATAAACATGGCGGATTGCGTGACGACTATACAGATATCATGCGAGTGCAAAGAACAAGTGTTTATTGTAAATGTGTAAGTATGCTAAACAGGTATCTGAGTGTTAAATTCAATATTGTCTTCACTACTTCCTTCTAGTTTTTTACAAAGAGAAATACTTGGTGCATGTAGCACAAGTATTCAATCTGAATAATCTATTTATATATAAACTTCGTTAAATGAACTTTTAAAATTAACTCAATAAGATATGGATCAGATTATCAGACGCGTAATTATTATAATCTTACAGCATCATACTGTTCATGTATATCATTTTAACATTATTCAAATCTCAATGTCTTACAGATTTAAAAATGTTTTAAAATGTGTTCTTATCATCATTCACAGGAATATTTTTGAACAGATTTCTTTAAATCTTTCTCATTTCGATGAAATGAAACATTTGCCCTCATCTGGAAACGTGTACTAATTTCATTCTCCTTCAAACCCCGGTCAGGCACGTAGCTGCCTACACGCGAGTACGCGGCTGAATCCACAAGAATTGGACATTAAAAAATCAGAATGTGTACTTTACTACATGATCCATTTTCCAGCACACGTAAAGCCCCTCAAAACGCCAAGAATGCACCAGTTTGCACCATATTTTCAAAGTATTCCGAGGGGGTCGGGCATGCCCCTGACCCCCGTAGCACAATTGTGAATCCGCATTTATAAAGGGCTAGCTACGCTCCTGTTGGTCCTAATTTCTCTTAAGTTTTAAGTGTTATTAATAGCCTATTTCTTTAAGCCAATTTTCTTACTGAATCTTAATTTTACTGAATAAATTCGTAATTTAATACCACACAGAAATGTTCCTTGTCAAGTCCTAACGCTCCTAAATCTATAAATATTACACAAATTGTACCAAAACAAATTTAGTGAGCTTAACTCAATCCTGTTATTAGGGACTGAAGAAGTTTCGAGAAACTGGGGCACGAGGCCGACATATCTTGAGGTAACGTGCTTCATTGGTCATTTAAGTATGTGTTCTTTTAAAACCCGAGCACGTCCGGGATAAGTAAAGGAAAAGTAAAAACCAAAATACATTTCTAATTTTAAATTCAACCCCTTTCTTCAAAAGATTTAGCGACAACATTCTCGGTTGATATCTTAAGTTTCATTAACAACGCTACTAGGTTTTCTTACCACCCCGGAAATCCCATTACGCTCCCTCACCTCACTGCTCCGCATGCTGATGTTGGTATCGGCGTAAGGCAGCACAATCTTCCGGTCCCTCTGCAGGCTGTTGGGAGAAAAGGGCTCCGACCACCTCTTCTGGTGATGCCGCACACGCTGCAGCTTCTCCTTCCGGTCTGCCTCCACCTTGTGCGGGTAACTTAAAAGGTTTCCCATCGTGAAAACGCACTCACACTTTCAGTAGCATACAGGCACACTGAATACGACGTTGAATATCTATTAAACTCAAAAGATTTAAAAGTGATCTCATCAACGTAGGAAACCTTGTTGCTCTATATTCGTTCTCGCAGCCAATACCTGTCATTAGCTTTTAATATTCCCATTGCACATCGTATTATTTCATAAATGAGATTTAACGAAATTCAAATATTTTCCTTATACTATAAATTCAACACTCCTTAAGCTGTTCTTTGAAGCCCAAATCACATAAACTGCTGAGTGTCATTTTCTTATTTTTTTTACACTAAACGTTATAAAGAACCCAATAGCTTTACCTTCGTACTACAAAATACAAATAAGTATTTTGTTACTATTGTATTGTTAATTGAAATGAATAAACCGACTAGCTCTAATTTGCGTGCTATTGTTTGTAGTCCACATTCGGTGTTCAGTACTGTAACGCCCAAGGTATGGGAATGTACATTGTTCTGTGATCGATAAGTCTGCAAATCAAATAACACAAAACATGTAGACCACCGCAAACATATAGGGTTCAATAACGAACGAGGAAAACAAGAAATAAGTGAACTGTGAAAATGACAATCTTTTATTATTTTTTTTAGATATGTTATCCCATCGTCGTATGTTTACCCAGGGATTTATGTACTTGCCACTATTAAATTTTCCTTCAGTTATTTTTTTTTCGAATATCAACCTTTAAACTCTCTTAAAAGATTGGTATGCATTTTGTTTCTTCTGCAGCTCTTTTTAGAAAATTAAGATAAATATCTTAGACCACGTTCCCTCTAATCAAACCAATCGGCATTCGCTATTTCATTGCTCCATTTCTCATATACACGTTGTATAATCTGAAGTATATATACAACTCTTAAAACACGATTTCTTCGAGGCAAAATGGATCACATTTGATGAACAGTTAAGCATGAAACTATATTTCATAGGCCAAGAAAAATAATTTATCAGGCACCTATTTGTAAAACGTCTTTTATGGTTTAATAATAGTCATTGAATATACTTTAAAAGCATTTTTTGGTTGTATGTATCTGTTTCGTCTCAATGAAACCTTAATAATGTAAACAACGGGTATATACGATACAGAACTAAGAAAAACGAACCAGGGCCAGTTGCAAATTGGTTATATTAATAGTGGTGAATGTGAATTCCGTCTTAAATGTAATTTGAGAAGTATAATGACACAAATATAGTTATCTAAACCCTTACCCAAGCCGTTTACGACAAAATATTTACCTTCACCAGGTAGGGGTCGGGGCATTGGTGTATGTGTACTGGGGTGTAATTTCCGATGTGTAAATATCAAGTAAACTTTATCCCCAAAAGTGGATTTTTGTAAAACCATACCAAATCACTTTTTTGGTTAGCTTTATTCAAACATCTGAAAATCTTTGAAAGCGTTATTGAGATATAAACGTCAAAACATGAACCCTTTTGATGTAAAGACAAAATTACAGATACTTTTCATGTCGAACTCATTATCATTTAAATAAATGCAGAAAGTAATACTCAATTTAGTTTTTCGGCCACTCGTTTAAAAACCATTCCGTCCTTGGACTCTTAACGGAATTCCGATATGGCAATTCCAGTTGGCAAATAGGTTAAAATTGTTGCCTTGCAATGTGTACGGTAAACATTAATTTTCTAACCATTGACAATTGAGGGATTGTGCCAAACCAGAAAACGCATTGTGTGCGGTATGCAAATTTGAATGGTATTTGGATTTCATGGGTCTTAAGATTGAAGAACCAGAACCAAACCTCCTCGCTTTAGTTCACGTGGTCTAAGTCGGATAGACACCTCGTGAAGGTATCTATGACAAATATACGCGCTACTTAAAATCCGTCGGTATTCTTCAGTTTCAATAGAATGTAAGGTTTAACAAAACTATTTTATATACTGACCCGTCGTGACGTTTGGGCGTTCTTATATGTCGGCGGATTTCGCTAGTTTGCGTTTAAGAAATATCACCGAGAAAGGGCAAACATGCGACAATACGTTAAGTGGTGAGTTGAATATGCGAAAATACACCAAATTATAACGTGGTGAATATGCAAAATACGCCAAATAACGTGACGAATATGCGACAATACGCCAAATAACGTGGCGAAAATGCAATAATACGCCAAATAACGTGGCGAAAATGCGACAATACGCCTAGTAACATGGCGAAAATGCGATAATACCGCTAAATAACGTGGCGAAAATACGCCAATACGCCAAATAACGTGGCGAACATGAGCCAATACGCCAAATAACGTGGCGAAAATGCGACAATACGCCAAGTGCGCCATGTTAATACACTCAGTGGTGGGGCAAATATCTGAATCAATGATACGGCGCATTTTCGAGCCGCAACTTGGCGCATTTTTGTATTGTCACATGACCGCCGCAAAAAGAAGACAGATAACGTGCTTCTTATAATTTCGCACTTTTGCCCTCCGGTAGGCACCCGCTTATTCGAACGGATTTTAAATCTTAATCTTTCAATAAATGCACATCTTGTTATAATGTTAGACTTATAAATATCCAAATCTCTCAAACGTATCCATATATTTTTTAAACATCAAATTATGACATAACGTCCATTTTCTGAAGATTTCCAATCTGCGAAAAAGTATATTATTAAAAGGTAGGCATGAAAGCCTCTGAAAATACACATCTACTTGCTATAAACGCCGTAACTCAATCAAAAGTTAGATAATCCTGACCAAAAAATGACTCTTTTCGTGAATAGGACCCTTCTATAAGAATCAAAGTACTGATAGTGCTGAATGACTTGAGCGATGTTTCTTCTATGCGATATTAAAAATAAATCATATGAATGATAGCATGGCACGCGTTCGCTCGCTCTCACGCCTGCCCGTCCACACACCCAATCTGCCGACAAACCCGCCCGCCCGTCCACTCACTAACACGCTCGATCGCTCGCTCGCGCGCTCGCTCTCTCTGACTGACCGAGTGACCGAGTGACCGACCGACCGACTGACTGACTCACTGACTCACTGATTGATTGACTCACTGATTGACTGACTCACTGACTGACTCATTGACTGACTCACTGACTCGCTTACTCGCTCACTCACTCACTCACTCACTCACTCACTCACTCACTCACTCACTCACTCACTCACTCACTCACTCACTCACTCACTCACTCACTCACTCACTCACTCACTCACTCACTCACTCACTCACTCACTCACTCACTCACTCACTCACTCACTCACTCACTCACTCACTCACTCACTCACTCACTCACTCACTCACTCACTCACTCACTCACTCACTCACTCACTCACTCACTCACTCACTCACTCACTCACTCACTCACTCACTCACTCACTCACTCACTCACTCACTCACTCACTCACTCACTCACTCACTCACTCACTCACTCACTCACTCACTCACTCATGAAACTTACCAATCCCTAAAATTATAGGTAGGGCAAAACATTCGCCATTATTTATTGCCACATAAAGAGCGCTGGCAATCTCATGTGATGCTACAATCGCACTTTTCATTTGTCCGTACAATTGGCTTGTAAGCACTCTAGATGCAACACTTCTGGCCCAATGAAAATCTTGGACGAGTTTAAGTGGCGTCAAAAACAAGGTCATTATGTTAAAACATTGTTTAAAATCTAGAGACTACATTTGCTACATTTGCTACCCGATCTTGAAACTAGATCAAGCTATCGCCCTTTATGAAATTAAATAAATATTTTATTTTCGATATTTTCAAGCAACACATGAAACTTGGTCGCCTGGGTAAGAATGTTTGTATAGATGATATTATTGTCACGTTTATTCAAAAAGTAGGTAACAATGTAATACTTAAGAAAAATATTGTTAACATTTGTCGAGTAAAAAAGTTAGGCAAAATAACAATGATAAAATGCCATTCATTCAACCAAAGCTTCATGAAAATAGTCAGAATGTTTGTTTTAATCAAATTTGGATAAACTGTTAGAAAAACCCTGTTAAAACTCGGGAGGCTAAATTTCAATGACATGTTGATGAACGCTGGTAATAATTTGTGTCATGATAATACATAGATCCGGTCAATTGCTCGAAAATTTTACTAACACTAGAGTTCGCATATTCTTCTTAAATTTAATAATATTTAGTGAGATTAATTGTCATAAAAACGTTTGAGCTCAGGTTTGAACGGGTCATAAAGCATGTAACATTGTCAAATGTTGAGAACACTTAGTATCACACTGATACCATCGTTAATTCTGCACTTAATATTGAAGAAACTTGACTATGTTGTTTGCCATAACGAAATACATTTATATAAACATTAACCGATCCGTTTCAGGTAAATAACTAGCTGACTAGCTCAGGCGTTTGAAAAACCATGTAAATCCTAGATGTTAACTTGGCATGAGGGTTTTTCTTAGGTACAGCAATGAACAGAAATGAAGATTTCCAACCCTTGTCAATTAGTAAAAAAAATATAATAACAGCCATGGCTAGTTCCACAAAATTTCATGAACAGGAATTTGAAAATCCTCACTAAAAGACTGTACTCGAGTGAAGGACTTTAAAACGGTAAATACTAAGATTTTTTATAGTTCATATTGTACTGCCAAACGTTTTCATAATTGATTAATTATATACCATAATACATAGTAAGTAAACTTATTTATGTAATTGTTCCTGAATGATTGCCAGTGGAATACTTGTGAGAATAGCACAGAAGTAGAAGTAAAACCGAATATCACTTTGCATGCTTTACATAAAAGACAGGCCCCAATTTCACGAACATTTCAGTCCCTTTATAAAACAAGATCAAGATAAGCCCCTACTATTTGGTTTGGTACGACTTGCGAAAAAATCCCATTTTTTTGCGGAATACAAACACGTAATATTTCAGATAATCACGATACACTATTCATGAATAGTATTTAACTCTTTGGAAACCTTGTCATAAACTGAACAAGTTGAACAATTGTACTTGAATGTTGTCTTTATTGTGTAGGCTTTGTTTCACTACTCATTGAATTCATCGCATGCCGCTTGCTACGTGCTTTTTTATTTACAGTCTTTGGTAGAGCACATGCATTTTCATGGTTGGTTGAAATTTCACGGTCTAGGTCCTTTACCTCATCAATGCTCCCAGATGTATCATGTTCTATGGATTCATCAAGAGGTGAAGATGAAACTTTAGTTCCGTTCCTTTCAACCCCATCTTGCTTCTCTTTTGTTTCTTTCTGCTTGGCCTTTTTCGTTCTGGGTGGTCGGACTGGAGTGGTTACTTGAGCACCATTAACTCCTGTCTCTGTTTCAATTCCTTCGGATGTCCCGCTTTGTGGTGATCTATCTGTTGGATCATGTGTTAAATCGTTCACACCTGTGCTTGTTACAATGCTGATTCTTGAAACAAATCGCTTATCTATTTGTGTGCTTCGTCTTTCTAAGCTGTCATCTATTTGAGTATTGTTTTCATCAAATCGGTTGCCGCTGTGAGTATTTTTAGGCTGCGCTATGCCTTTAAGGAGCATAGGTCCTCCGTCATGCAACAACAAAGCCGGCCAAACAACGAAATCATACCGTGGTCCACGTTTCGTATACTCTCTGAACATACTTTTATCAAAAAAATCGTCTACATTGACTTCCCCGACCAAGCATAAGGGTGGGTCCTGTATAGATATAAGCCAACATATCTCTGTAGCATTTTCCACAAAAAGCATAACCTCAGCTGTTCTTCTGCAGGCGTCTGGGATCCAGACTTCTAATACACGTTCAAAAATGGTCTAAAAAGAAAGGACATTGTAATTTGTCTATTAAAACAGTTCTTGTTTACCAGGTTAATGCGGATACAAATTTAAAAATACAGCAGTCACAAAACGACCACTTCGACGAGAGAGAAGTTATATATTCATGTCATACAGACGATAATTCATTATGAATTAATTCAATCAATGTATCTACACAAGTATTTTATCAAAATTATTCATTGGATATTACAGTTAAATTTCTTACCTTCTGTAAATCTGGTAAGTATTGTTTAAACTGTTTCTTTCTGATGTCTTTGAAGTGTTTAAGATTGTTGGAAGGTATCTGAAAAAAACACAACAACAACCGAACAAGTCCTTATTGATTGCCTGAACATTAAGCTATGCAACTTAACTAAGAGACAGAGCTCATTTGCTCAAACATTGAAACTCCTAGTCTATTTATAGCCAAATATAGCATTACTGACTATACGTTATATTATCTATGCGGCAACATAACGAACACAAGACTGTGTCATGTGTTATGTACAATAAGTATAAATAAAGTGCCTCCATTTTACTGAATAAGTAATTCGCAAATGTATATGTATTACAAATGCGTCACCGTAAGTGGAGCACATGCACCAAAAGACTCAATATATATGCAAAAAGCTACAGACATATGCTCAGTAGCAAAAAGTTTAAACATAAACCCGGTTTAGTGGCAATGGGCAAACGCCAAAGACATAGAACACAAAATCACAAACAAGAAACATAGAACAGCACAAAACAGCACAGACTATATTAAATTTAAACTAGCAAAGGAAACAACAAAGCATCGACAGTGTTGGTAAATGAATCATATTTAGCGGAATTAGTTAGGGGGTGAGTATGTGACCCAATATCATTTCCCTTTGCCCCGTATATCCCATATCGGGTCATCTTCTAACCCCGTAACGAAAATATATCACGTCGATACCCTGCTTACATTGATCATTTTGTTGGAATTTTTTTATTTATTCACCGGAATCGGAAAATATACGACATTAGTCCCAATATGAAAAACATTATTGGATCACCCAGTTTTGGACCATTGGCGTTGCGTCATTCGTGTTCGAAGCGTGACACAATCAAAGGATATAGCCGCTTTTATAGCAACTTTATGAGCCATTAAATACACAGATAAATCAAAAAGAATGAAAACTGTTTCGACAAAAAAACGTTTGTTCTTTTCAGAAACATTTTAAAATTGAACGACATTTTTGGAATCGATTTTTTGATACATGTAATAAAAAGTGTAATGCTACGTTGTTAAATAAATCATTGTCGTTTAACCAAACTGTGGGTGGCGAGTGGACTGAGTACATACGGACGATCGACGTACACTATACGAAGCTAGCGGTAACCTTTCAATAAGCTAATATGACCATATTGCATACTTCCTTTGATATAAGCTAATATGACCATAACATTCACCTCGTTTTTCATATTAGGCACTGCTTTTTTACGAGCTAAAATTCATTTTAACCTGTAGTTGACTGACTGTAAGATTTCATTTAAAACATTTTCAGAGAACTTTTGATACGGTATTGCACAGCATTGTTCTGTACGTACAATACGAACTAAATATGCTATTTACAATCTGCTATATTGGACCTGCAATGATGGACGAGCTGACGTATTGATTCGGCAAACTGAACCAGCTGCTTTATTGAGTAGAGATAAGTTCTACATATAATATCTTAACTCCTTATTTTTAAATAATATCAAAATTATAACTCTTTAATAGTGATACGAATATTGACTGTGATTTCTCTGGGAGAGGAAATTTATATGAACATACCATTGTGGCGTTCCCGGTAAATATGCGAAGAGCTTCGCTCAACCCAAAGAGATCATTTTGTGATTTCGATTTGCAGACTTCGTATATGTGCTGCAATTAAGACATCTGGGTCATGCATTTGCTAAAGGAAATATGTTCTCAAGACATAATTGTTTTATATGAAAGTTATCCCGATTTCAAACAAAAAGCGCAGTTAAATGAATTTTGAAATGGAACAAATGATATATAAAAACTGTACGTGCATGTGTTTGGATCAAATTTAGAAATCACACAAGTAATATTGCTAGCAGTTTGACGAGATACCATAAATATATTGAAGAGAAGGTTTGTGGCTTCCACTTCAGTCATGTTCAGTTCAAGAAGCTTTTCAAACGCCCCCGTGTACTCCGTGTCATAAAATTCAGAAAATTGTTCTGCGATCTTTGTTGGACGGTTAGCGTCGCTGAGGTCGGCAATGTTCGGGTTGTTGTCCAAGAGACGATCCGATGCCATTCGACTTAACCTGGAACATATACATCAAGCATGGAAATGCGTTATTAAACATTATATTGTGTATACTTCAAGTAAACTTTGACATTAGAGTTGGCGCGCGCCGGGCAATTTAAATCCAGTAGTGATATATATTACATAATACAAGTCAATGGATATCTCACGGGTATATACGAGTATGCGTTAATTGAAGACATACTTGCCATGTGAAATAAATATATATATTTTTTATCTAAAACACTAGTTAGTCCAAGTGTGTGAAGACTGAAGTATACCTTGTTCTTAGTTCGTCATTTTCTTGTTCATACTGACTCAGTGCGACCCTCAAGCTCGATATTTCCGACTCTAAGTCAGTGATTTTCCTAAATCAATAAAACAAAACTGATTTAACCAGAAAGTTAATTCAAACTCTAAACTTTGATAAGACTTCTGGATCAATGATTTATGATTTTCATACATCTATCATCTTTGCAAGTATTGAGAAATGGTATATATATATCCACGTACTTTTTAAGCAAATTTAGTTCCTTTCGCTTTGTACCGTCATCTGAAATTAAAGAAAGAGCAATATCAAATAAATACGTTCGGAAACAAGAATTACATGACACGTTTGGAAATAGCAGTCCTGATTTGTTTGAGTATAATTTAAAATGACAGTATTGATCGTTGAAAGACTGTTCACTTCACTAACACCGACTTAAGTATATTTAATAATTCTAATTGACAATAAACTAAATATATTCTCTATGAACGGAACAAGTATTGTAATATCAAGTTTTTATATAAATGTACCGTTGTTTTGAGATCTTACTGTTTTTATTTCCCAGTTTATTTTTGTCTATGGGCGGTAGTTGATTTTTATATCTCGTTCTTGGAAATTGTGGCTGAAATAGAGATATCAAGTTTTAGGATTATTTTACATAATTATATAACGTAATGCATTATTTTTGCAACACACACACAAACACACGCACATACGAACGCACGAACGCATACACCCACACGTGCGTGCGTGACGCACGCATGCACGCACGCACGCATGAATGAAAAAAACTCACATTTTGTGTTGGTGTGCTTGACTCAGCTTCCCGTGGCACAGGATTGTCTCGATTTCGATGTTGGTCTGTTTGCTTTCTAACAACAGGAATTCGTGCTGTGTTCCCCATTTTAGTTCAAGATTCATTCAGTATTTTAGATAAACTTTATTTTATCATATTAATCAGTAAATCCGACTTCAATAGTTAACACACATCAATCAGGAAGTAATTGCTGACATAGGTTTGAGGGTATTGAAGATATAAGTAACGTTAAGTTTCATATTTCGATTGTACACATTTTGATCACTTTACATCCAGGAAGTAACAGCTGATATAGGTTTGAAGTTATTGAAGATATACATAACACTAAGTTAAAACTGTGTACATTTTGATAACACTTGTCCTATATAATATTACCTATTGGTATATCATAATTTACATCATACTTAGATTAATGATTGTCCTTTAAATGTATTCCTTCAAAAAGCCAATAATACCGCACCAAACCTTTAGTTTTAAACGATTCAATATACTATTTATATCACCGTATACATATGTATTTCATGACAATAGTTCATTTAAGAAGTAATTTAATTTAACCATTCATGTATACAAAAACATATCAGAATCAAAAATGGCTTAACGACTTTTCTTCTATTTATTTGCACTTTTAAACTACAACAGAATACATGAAACTTTTTTTCCGAGCGATCTTCAACATCATTTTTTAAAAACTTTCTTTCGAACTATCTATTGTATTTAATCTTTTACGAGCGCGTCTCTTATAACAAAATACTAATTTAAACATATCGTTATTGTTCTCTGAATGATAACTCAAATGATTGTATTAAACAGCAATAATGAAATTATAAAATCATCAACGTAATTACAAAGTATTTTTAACAATTTCGTTTTGGCTTTATTAAATCATTGTATTTTTAAAATCTTAAATCAATTAACCGATCAAATATTGATAAAGTGTATTCACATCTTAAATATCATTTAACCTTTCCCTCTTCCACGATGAGTCTTTTCTTAACTTCATCCGGTCAACATAATTAGCTTACAAGTTATCATAACTATATGGGACGATCTTAAGTCTATCTTATTATTCTTCTCCTTAATTATATCCTGAATGGCTGCATTTCAAACGATCTTCATCATTACCCATGTGTATCACCTATTTACTTCCGGTTAACAAACCGACTCAATCTAAATCTGACACCAAATAATTTTAAAACCCTAATAGCTCAATTGACAAAGCAAATTTCAATAGATTTCTCAAAACTAACAACCATATTAAACATCCTGCTTCTTCGCATGAAGATAGTTTGACCAAATTGCGTTCCTTGGTGGTTACAATTGGCTTTTCCACAATATATGACTTTTAAATGAGCTTCATGAAAAATACGAAAACAACCACTGAGACGTTTGATTTGACTTAAAAGCCGTATACTTGTTATGCATCTGTTTTACCCACAATCAGTTAGAAATATCTCAGGTTTTTAGGTCGCTAGCGAGTATGATTCATTGAATGATAAAAGAAATAAATTGGACCCATTGTTTTGATAATTTGGCCAGTGTATTCAAGATACAAGACATGTATTAGCATGGATCTCAGTTTGAGTTTAAGTCAGATGTTAAATGCTCTGAAAATTTGAGGAAAATAGTAGAAAGCCTGCCTTTACACATTAATCCAAAATACAGGTACGTTCAATTATTGACGAACGCCGAGAACCAAACTTTAATGATTGAATGAAGTTTGTTGAAAAGCGGGCTACCATCACTAATACATGTACTATGTATGAACAATATCACGCTGGAGAGGGGGTCAATAAAGAAAGAGATAGAGCTGATGTGAATGAGTAGAAAAGTAAAAGTCTATGCACTTTAGCCACAACAGAAAGAAGTAAATACAATGTACCAGTAATTCATATAGTGTCGTGTGTCTGCAAAAACTGACTGCAATGAATTGAAACAAAAGGATGTTAATTACCCCAAAAATGATAAGGACGCAAAAAATGCGACAATTGTTTAAACTTGAAGCACATTGTAAAGTATTGTAGGAAGCAGAGCGGATGTGACGTACCGAGATGCAGAATGAAACATAATGCCATGCTGTGTAGGGGTAACCAGCGTATGACAATGGACTGTTGCACGTCAACAAATGTGAGTGGTTATGGCACTAAGATATGTCAACGGATCGTTCCGGTAGCCTTTCACCGAGGATCGAAGACAGTGCAAACCTATGCTTTGTTGGATGCGGGGTCTGATGTTACACCCTGTAGCTATTCTCTACTTTAAAGACTAGACGCTAAAGGTAAGTCCTTAGAGTTTTCTATAACAATTGTTAATGGAAGTAAGGAGAAGAAAAAAGGTAGAGCGTTTAAAGCAGAGGTAAGTTCTATTTACGGAAATGGGCATTAGACCCTTCCGAGGGTAAGGTCTGTAGAACGTCTGCATTTGTCTCTAAATGACTTCCGAGATGGTCGGAATTGTCTAGTTGCCGTAGTTAGCATCGGGTTACCTAATATATACGCAGATGAAGTTTTGTTATTGACACGCCGGAAGCATTCTGCGTGGAAGAAGAAAAAAGAGGTAAGCACAACGAACCATATGCTAAAACAACACTTTTAGGTTAGGCGGTCATTTTGCCAACAGGTAAGGTGTCCACAAATTGGAATGTCAACGTACATAATCAACATGCCGATGCATTGCGGCAAATGCACAAATTCTGGTCAGACACTGAACAGGAAATGTCCCAAGAGGCATTGACCGACGAGCATTAGGTATAATGATTTAGACAACAATTAAAGAGGATGGTTATTTCACAATCGAACTACCTTGGCGCGATGACAAATGTCTAGCACAATATATAACACACGGCATTTACACGCATAGCAAGCTTTAAAGGGAAATATAAAAGTACATGTAATGATAATTTGCATAAAATGTAAAGTGATACAATGAAAGGATATATATTAGTCATGAAAAACGACTATTCGAAAATGAGACAGAGAGTAAAAGTGACAAGATTTGGTACCTCCCGAATCACCCAGTTGCAAGCCCACGGACACAAGGAAAGGTAAGAGAAGTATTTGACTGGGATGCAAAATACAAAGGTATGCCAGTGAATGATCGTCTGCTTCATAGTCCAGATTTAGTAAATAGTACAGTAGGAGTACATTGCGTTGGTGGCAGATACTGAAGCAATATTTCACAAGTGCAGGTGATGGGTGAAGATTGCCAAGAGCTAACATTTCCGTGATGACCCGAAGGAGTCGACCGCCTGAATTCCACCAGATACACGTGCATTTGTTTGGCGCAACTTCCTCGCAACTTCCCCGCAGAGCTGCACAACGTATGTAATAAGAAGAACGGCGGCTGACAGTGAAGAAACGTTGGTACCGGAAGTAACCTCAGAACTGGAGAGGAAGTTATATGTAGAGGATCTATTGAAGTCAACAAACAACAAGAGAAAGGCTGTGGGGATCTCTGAGAGATCCTCGGTCGAGGTAGCTTCAGATTTACAACGTGGATGAAGAACAAGAAGTTGTTGACTCAATCCCACTAGAGCGAGTAAAACTGTCTGTAACTGTCAACCTAGAAGTTGACAGCGAACGGAAGCACACTCTGTCTTCAGTGGAACATCCGAAATGATAATTTCTATTTTGACGTACATCTAAGGCACCTATACGAAGAGTAGTATTATTTGTAGCGAGCTACTTGTACGATCCGTTTTGATTCATAGCTTCAGTGACATTGATTCGGACGTTGTTACTTCAGAACGCCTGTCATCAAGGGCAAGCATTGGATCATATACTTAATGAAGGAGACATAGAAAAGCGAGTGACCTTGATAACTCTTCAAGCACTGTAGAGCTGCATATGTTCAATGACGTTTCGTAAAACGCTTATTGAGCAGTAGCGTACATTGAGATGTATAACAGACAAGGAAACGGCAAATGACCATTTGTGATGGTTAGCCCACACCAATAAAGTAACCATACCGAGAATTGAATTAGCAGCTGCAGTGGTATCGTTCAGAATGTTTTCTGATTCAAGAACTGGACACAAATGTCGACAACTGATATTTTTGGACCAATTGAAAGTTCTACGGTTTATCCGAAATACTTCACGGCGTTTCAAGAAGTTTGTTGCTAACATGTTAGCATGCTGACTTATAATAAGAAGATAAGCAGCATCAAATTCTCTGATGGAACTGTGTCCAATTCTTAATGAGGGTATATAACCACTTGGTGATCGATTTCAGTACACTGCGTTTTTCGATGATAGCAACCATCCCATCATTTTACCAAGCGAACATCACGTGACTAAAATTATAGTACGAAAATATCACTGGCAAAGTCATCACAAGGGAGCTTCTCATATCTTATCGTTGACTCGACAGTCGTTTCACGGATTAAGGACTTCTTTATATGTCAAGGTCGGCATAGCCAAGCGATTCGGGTATCTGTCTTCGTGCTTGAAGACACAAGCAGGACATATTGCAATCGCACATAGTTTAGGGTAGACTCGTGTGTCTCAAATATCATATCAAAGACCCCTTTGATAACGTAAACAGTATACTGAAATGAATGATTTTGATTCACATCTTTCTGACGCGTCGGTGAAACTTGAAATAGAGACATATATAAACCGGTAGAATGCCACTACTTTTCATCCCCAAAACATTTAATATGACCTTGAAGTTTGAAAACACATACAACATGTTTTAAAAATGGGCGCCGCCATGATAGACTACCTTTAAAGTACCGTTATTTCGGAAATAATATTATTTCGGAAGTACCTTCTCATTGTTAAATGCCTTAATTCTTTCATATTTACATATGACAGTTAATAAAAGAATAGCTTTACCACCGCAAACCATCGGCTAATTTCCGGTTTTCAAGGTTCAAAAGCTGAATGGTTTGTGATTTCAAAACAGGCTGAAGATGCTGAAATTACTTGGTCTACCTTTTGTTTACAGTTTCACCGCATAATTTATATCATACACCGAATTGGATCACCTTTTTGAATTCACAGTCGCTACTTGAAAATAGTTTCATTTTTCTTATAATAAACTTTTTGATACCAAGGTTTTAATTTCTCCCTATATTTAGTGTTGGTTATCGTGAAGCACTAGACATCGGTGTTATTTCGCGTGTAAATTGGTCAATTTTATTAAGAATGTTTAAACCGTATCTGACTGGCGAGGCTGAATAAAGGCATTGAATTGAATTGCATTACCAAAACAAAGGGAAACAACGAGCGACGGAGGTTCCACACAACTAAAATATTCGTCGCAATTGGAAACCTCTATTGTTCAACATGGAAAATTAGGAAGAGCTTCTTTTATTCCAGTAGATGAAAATAATACCAGTTTAAGTATTTTTGGTGAATGTAAAGAACTGGCGAGCGAAGTATCTAGTTGTCTTTCTCCATTTATTGAAAGCTTATCAAGTATCCAACAAACACACACTGTAACTAGATATAAGGAAGATCAGGTCGGAAATAAACCATATTTCAGCGGTTGTAGGAGAATTATATGTTCAATTAGTTTGCATTATTTCAATATCCTTATTCAAGTTCGTATTATAAAACGTCAATATTGTATAATGCAGAGTAATAACTTCATTACAATAGACTTCATTCAAAGCTGATCTAATGTGTCATGTGATAGGTATGTATTTGCATACATCTTCCTTCTTGCTAATATCTTATGGTCATGTTTGCTTAAAAGGTGCACTATGCTTCGTTCCATCGCGTTCGCTTCGAAACGAATTACTACAATTGATAATTTCAGGCCAAACCACGCCTTTTCTTATAACAGGTCTGCCTTCAGTCAGAAGTACTTCTGACCAAACAAGATAATCGTACTGTAATGGTCCGCTGTAGGCGGCGGATGTGCGTTCATAGTATTACATTCATTATAGACGAAAGTACCTTCATACGTAGTACGTATGTTTACTTGGTTTGTAATATGCAAATTAGCAAAGCCCGGGCTCTGTATGGGTTGAGAATTTACTGTATATAAAGACCAGCGGAGCCCTTCAGGGTCGAGCATGCTTTTCTCTGAAGGGATATGTTGGTGTTTGTTAAACTTCGCACGTTACAAATGGTGGCAGCGGTGGGATGATGTTAATTGCCGAAACAGAGTTGCCTTACATATGAGATTCCCAGACCAAGACGAGTCTTCTCGGAGGGAAAAATAATGTAACTTTCCGCTGTAGGTGGCGGATGTGCGTTCATAGTATAACATTCCGTTAAAGACAGAAGTACCTTCATACGTAGTACGTGTGTTTACTTGGTTGGTTATATGCAAATTAGAAAAGCCCGGGCTCTGTGTGGATTGAGAATTTACTGTATACAAAGACCAGCGGACCCCTACAGGGTCGAGCATGCTTTTTCTCTGAAGGGATCAGCTGGCCTTGTTGACGTCGCACGTTACAGTACGTTTTCCAGCTATTTTTATTCTTTGTAAACAACATCTTAAATAAAGTGGACAAGGGGTACTTAACATTAAAGTTGTTGAAAACCATCTGCAAACAAAATGGAGATACTTTGCATTAATTTATATGAAATATATACAATAGTGGAATAAAAGTAACAGCGTCAGTAGCCAAACAATAGACGATTTACTTGTTTAAAGGAAAAACAAATCCAAACACACACTAAAGAGGGTCAAACAACATACACAACAGCACAGACATACCATATGCAAAATCTCACTGATATACCACATGCAATTAAGCACAGACATACTATATACAAAACATCAAACACATACCGTTTACAAAACACCACGGACATACCACATGCAAAACATCACCGACATACCATATACAATTTTCATCACTCTCATATACCGCATACAAAACATCACAGACATACCATATGCAATACACACCAGACATACCATATACAAAAGTTGTAAAGTCACAATCGCACGAACATTGTTACCGCGATACGATCGTTTTGTGATTAATTGCATTTGACCTCTGTGACGGATGCAATAACTAATGTCCATATTTTGAATAACACTATCTTGCAATATGTTTTGTAGCTTGTAATTGATATGCAAATTATCATCACTTGTGTACCGCAATGACAGTGATAGATTTGAAACGTGTTGAGATTGATCGGTATATTCCGAGAAACGTTTATTACTAATTCCGCCTGAACAGAAACTGGTCGGTAACGAGTTGTTGATCGGTCACCGATCAAACTATGGTGGATATAAAATGACCTTTTAATCTAATAATAACTTATCTGCGAGGCGCCAACAATAAATGAAAGTACTGTCGTTGAAGCCGTGATTGTATCGTACTTTCCTTTCGTTAAGTTATTTTTGCGTATCATAGCGGCGAATGGAATACTTCATGTCATACAAATCTCTGGTTTGAAATATGTGAGTACTTGGCTGAAAATCGACAATTAAAATGCGCAGATCGGTCGCTTTATAGACGGCGATCATTGCAAACCCAGAGTCATATTATTGACACACGCTTATAAACAACTTGGCAACCTTTTTGCAACAAGTCGAACATGAAGATCTGGTCTGTCACCGCTTCATCAATGACCAATCACTTATAGATCATCACAAGGTTGCAAAGGCGTCAACACTCTTTTCTAGACGAAATCGATCGCCGCACAATGGAAACTAGTGTTAGTTTAAAAGATCACCGCCTGGATACCGTAAGTTATACAAGGAACACACACAAATGTTTTGTGTCGCGAAGAGATCGCTTTTGATGTAACTGGGCTTTTAGCAGTTAAAGTATCGATTTCGCATTCAATTAAAATTGTAAGACATAGATACCATTATCATATTTCTCAAATGAAGTTTTTCTATCTCAATTCCTTGTTAGGCTTGAGGGATGAAGCATTGTTTTCCGGCACTTGGAATTAAAAAACACACTAACATGTGAGCAGATAAGTGTTTGTTTTAGCTTAACTAGTTTACATATTGTGATGAAGTAAGCCGATTTTTTTTACATAAACTGCTTTCTATAAAAACGGTTCGTTCACATGAAATGTGGCATTTGTTAATTTTGTTTAAGTTATGCTTATATACTCATTTATTGTGTTATTTCTTAAGGATATAACGTGCCTCTTCCAAACCAGCGAAATTCTTTAATTCACTTATAAATGACTGTAGACCGTGTGTTGCACTTATTCTACACAGGCTGTCAATGTCCTAAAATGAACAAGTGCAATTATGTTCACTTGTGCTGGCACATTGCATTTGAAAAATCAATTATAGTAATTAAAATTAAATAAGCCAAATCAGTACATACCAAAACGCACTTTAAAAGAGCGCCAATAAGAGACTTCTCTTGATGGTGCTTCTTTCAAATACCTCTGTCCATTCGTTGCAATAAACCTCAGAAAACTGAGATCCGCTATATTCGGATTGTTGTCTGTTAAACGCTCCGATGCAATTTTGCTATATCTATGTGGAACAAACTGAATGTCAGATGTTATAAATGAATTTAAACGTTTTTGACATTTTTGCTCTTATTAATAAACTCACTTTGCTGCTGGACTACGGCATGTTTCCGAACGTTAACACGTATAAACCAATACGACAAGTACCTGTCTGAGATCACTGATATCTTGCTGCAACGGTTGTATTTGCCTCTTTAATATTTCATTTTCACTAAAATGAAAAAAATAAAAACATTCACAAAATGTTCATACCTAGATTTATTCACTATATTGGTCAGTTATTTATAACAAGTATTCCGATAAGCTAGATCATTCTTAGATCCAATTAAGAACTTTATTGAATACCAGCCTAGGAAACAAAATGCTGTAAATAGGACATATATGTTTTTAATTGAAGAGCCTTTACTTATATTCATTTGATTCGGCAGTGTTTTCAAGACGATTGATTTCCTTGTGGTATTCTTTAATTTGAAAATGTCGAGCGCAAACCTCAGTCTGCATAAATATCAATTGTCCTCTGAAAATGAAAGCAGACTTCTTTCAATTTAATTCAGTTCATGAAGGCAATACACCCAAGACAAAACAAATGATTGATCATACGCATTTTATTACAATGTCACAATTAAAATGGTGAAAATGAAAAGTATTTACAGAAACCAATTTAGCTTAATGTAAAAACGGATTTAGTTTTTTAATTTAATTTCATCAATGACAAGATTACACTTAGCTGAACAAATTCTAATTACATTAGGGTTTTGTTCGTTAGAAGCGCCTGCTGCAAAATATTGTCATCACCATTGGAATCCGTTTGCCTTTAGTTGACAACTAATTTTAAGTATGTCTCATTTATATTATTTTTTAAATTGTATTCTGTTCAATTTATTTCGATAAATACTGTTTAAACCAAATCATTAAATTTATTTGATGTAACATCCCATACAGGCGTCTAGACAACAATATTAACTGTACCTTTAGATAAGTAGTTAATTTAAATTTCTTAATTGTTTATTTTTTATAATGTACATGTCTTACTTATGCTGAAATATTTCTGGTAGGCAAAATTGCTACCATTGATGAATATTTTTTATTTTTCCTGAAATAAAAATGACGTGATAGTATTATTAAAAGTACATGTGAACTGGTATTTCACGGTGACGCGTGTAACAGTCAAAACTGTTGTGCCTTGGTGCCTGTGATGACATCTGAACTGTTGGTCGAGGCGGAAAGGCCTACGGCAACAGTTCAGAGAATGTCATCCCCGACAAAATATAAGAGGAAATAACTGCTTATTACCTAAACGAAATTTGTATTTAAACAAAGTGTAAAAAACATTATAAAGTGATAATGATATGGGGTTTCGATGACGTCTTGGCGCGAGAGGGAAACAGTTCATACTGTTCACCGGGAAAATGTTCAATCGAAAACAAATTGATATATTTCATGTAAAACACCAACAACCGGATTTGTATTTACATAACGAATCAGGTAATGAATAAATTTAAAGCACATTTCCTGTTTTGATCAATTTATTTGGTAAATATATTTACGAATAAAAAATACCGATTTCAAAAGGCATTTGAAATACTTCTTATTAAACTTGGCCTTACCTGTGTGTAATCTGTTATTATTATATTGGGAAGTTTTGTGTCAATCGTTGGAATGTGTGTTTGGCCTTACCTGTGTGTAATCTGTCATTATTATATTGGGAAGTTTTGTGTCAATCGTTGGAATGTGTGTTTGGCCTTACCTGTGTGTAATCTGTCATTATTATATTGGGAAGTTTTGTGTCAATCGTTGGAATGTGTGTTTGGCCTTACCTGTGTGTAATCTGTCATTATTATATTGGGAAGTTTTGTGTCAATCGTTGGAATGTGTGTTTGGCCTTACCTGTGTGTAATCTGTCATTATTATATTGGGAAGTTTTGTGTCAATCGTTGGAATGTGTGTTTGGCCTTACCTGTGTGTAATCTGTCATTATTATATTGGGAAGTTTTGTGTCAATCGTTGGAATGTGTGTTTGGCCTTACCTGTGTGTAATCTGTCATTATTATATTGGGACGTTTTGTGTCAATCTTTGGAATGTGTGTTTGGCCTTAACTGTGTGTAATATGTTATAACTGTTCAATGACGTTTTGTGCCTATTGTTGGAGTGTCTGTTTGGCCTTTATAGTGTGAATCTATCATTATTGTATTGGGACATTTTATGTTTGTCGTTGGAGTGTCTGGTTTTTCTTAACCATGTGCAACCTGTCATTATTGTATTAGGACATTTTGTGTCTATCGTTGGAGTGTCTGTTGGGCCTTAACTGTGTGTAATCTGTCATTGTTGTATTGGGACGTTTTATGTTTATCGCTGGAGTATCTTTTTTGTCTTAACCATGAGCAATCTGTCATTATTGTATTAGGACGTATTGTGTCTATTAGTGGAGTATCTGTTATTATTATATTGGGACGTTTGTACTATGTCATATGCTTAATTATCGCTCCTGTGTAAAAATTAACAAACTGGATACTGTTTGGCCTTTAACGCGTGCATCTAAACGGCGTTATCGTTGTTGGCGAATGATCTTGTCCCTTTGTATTCAGATGTATTATTGGAGAAAAAGTACAATACAAACAATACTTATATAGCATTGTAAAAGGTAGACTTAAAAGTTGTTTTTATATTTAAGTATGTTTTAGCGTTCGCTTTATTTTACCTGAAGTACCGATACGGCGCATGTTCGCGCCGCAACTTGGCGCATGTTTGAATTGTCACATTACCGGCGCAAAAAGGCTAAGGAAGACACATAACAACGCGCTACTAATGCACTTTTGCTCTCCGATAGGCACCTGCTCATTCAAATTGGTTTTAAATCTATACAAAACTTTAGATCAATGTACAGCTTGAATGTTAGAACTGTAAACAAGCAGGTAATACTGACTGTGTCAAGTCGCTGATGTCCTGTGCATTGTTTTGACCCCAATCCCCTTTTACTTACCCCCCCCCCCCTCCACAACCCACCAAAATATCGAAAACCTCTCAAACATATCTAGATATTGTTTATACACCATAATATGACATAATATCCGAATTCTGACGATTTTTCATCTGCGACAAAGTATATTTTTTAAAAGATTAACATAATAATGTTGAAAATTGAAATTTACATATACTTGCTATACAGGCCATAACTATGTCACAAGTTGGATAATCCTGACAAAAAAATGACCGTGAGAAGGAACCCTCTTTAAGAATAACCATAAATAAATACCACCCCCCTTCCAATGTAAACCATCTACAGCTAAAATACTTCCAAAATGGCATAGTGAGAACAGTTATGACAGATTTATAATCGCCGATTTGTCTAGAGTTAAAATGCACTTATTTCATCATGTGCCAACGATACGATAGAATGGTATGACAAACTTATAAGCCAAGCAATAACTTCAAATGTGTCGGTTATCCGTTTGTAAAAAAAAACACGAAAAAAGTGTTATTGTTTTTCTTAATTCAATCGACGTTCCCTAGGTTCTTGGTTCGAGCAGATCCGAATGCTTTAGCATGTGCCTGTGCGCCGCTGAATGAATGTGATGTGTTTTGACACTTTTTCTCCAGAGCTAGGTCATATCTAACAAACGATTTTGATTAACACCAAACACGTTCCGTTGGCATTTAACTGACATTATCTTTTGTCCACACAATGCACTTCGACTTCAATTTTATTGTTTTAAGTCTCATCCGAAATTCATCAACTGAATTGGTTGGTACATGCCTCAAAACAGTCCAATTCCTTGGACGTCAGGTACTATCCGTTAACTGTTTTCTCATGTAATTTAACAATCCCGTTACAGGTACGGCAGTAACACTGGCGTCAAAATTGTCAAGTTATGCCAAATATAGAGCGTTGGAATTCTCATGTGTTGTTACTTGTTACGAATACACAATTACACACTTTTTATTTGTCCTTCATCCACAATTAGCCTTTAAGCGCTACAACACTTCTGGCCCAATGAAAGTTGCATTTGTTTCTATGGAAAATCTCGGACGAGTTAATGGCGTCAAAAACTAGGCATAAATTGAAAGCATTTTGGTAAATTTTTATTGCAAAAAACGTTTTCATAATTGATTAATTATATACCATAATACATAATAAGTCAACTTATGTATGGAATTGTTACTGAATGATTGACAGTGGAATACTTGTGAGAATAGCACAGAAGTAAAACCGAATATCACTTTGCATGCTTTATATAAAAGACAGGCCCCAATTTCTCGAACACTTCAGTCCCTTTATAAAACAAGATCAAGATAAGCCCCTCATATTTGTTTTGGTACGATTTGCGCAAAATTCCCATTTTGAAAGATTTTGCTGAATACAAACACATAATATTTAAGATAATCACGATATACTTTTTTCTGTAGAAAAATGCACTTGACGCAACAAATTAAGCTTAATAAAGCTGTAGGGTACTTAAGCCTGTTTCGCTTAAAATAGCTCGAGAAAATGGGGCCGGATAAGTGTATTGTATTCTTTTGAAGCGTTTTCAAGTCTTATGCTCGACATCAAATTAAGCGACGCATTTCTTGTCATGAATAGTATTTTAACACTTTGGAGACCTTGTCATAAACTGTTTATAAAAAAGTTGAACAATTGTACTTGAATGTTGTCTTTATTGTGTAGGTTTTGTTTCACTTCTCATTGGATTTTTCGCATGTCGCTTGCCACGTGCTTGTTTATTAACAGTCTTCTTTGGTAGAGCAAATGCATTTTCATGGTTGGTGGAAAATTCACGGTCTAGGTCCTGTACCTCATTAATGCTCCCAGATGTATCATTTTCAAGTTTTAAAGGCTCACCAATAGATGAAGATGTAACATAAGTTCCGTTCCTTTCAACCCCAACTGGCTTCTTTTTTGTTTCTTTCTGCTTGGCCTTGTTCGATCTTGGTGGTCGGACTGGAGTGGTTACTTGAGCACAATTAACTCCTGTCTCTGTTACAATTCCTTCGGATGTCTCGCTTTGTGACGATCTATCTATTGTATCATGTATTAAATCGTCCACACCTGTGCTTGTTACAATGCTGATTCTTGAAACGAATCGCTTTTCTATTTGTGTGCTTCGTCTTTCTAAGCTGTCATCTATTTGAGTATTGTTTTCATCAAATCGGTTGCCGCTGTGAGTATTTTTTTAGGCTGCGCTATGCCTTTAAGGAGCATAGGTCCTCCGTCATGCAACAACAAAGCCGGCCAGACAACGAAATCATACCGTGGTCCACGTTTCGTATACTCTCTGAACATACTTTTATCAAAACAATCGTCTGCATTGACTTCCCCGACCAAGCATAAGGGTGGGTCCTGTATAGATATAAGCCAACATATCTCTGTAGCATTTTCCACAAAAAGCATAACCTCAGCTGTTCTTCTGCAGGCGTCTGGGATCCAGACTTCTAATACACGTTCAAAAATGGTCTAAAAAGAAAGGACATTGTAATTTGTCTATTAAAACAGTTCTTGTTTACCAGGTTAATGCGGATACAAATTTAAGAATACAGCAGTCACAAAACGACCACTTCGACGAGAGAGAAGTTATATATGCATGTCATACAGACGATAATTCATTATGAATTAATTCAATCAATGTATCTACACATAAGTATTTTATTAACATTATTCATTGGATTTGACAGTTAAATTTCTTACCTTCTGTAAATCTGGTAAGAATTGTTTAAACTGTTTCTTTCTGATGTCTTTGAATTGTTCAAGTTTGTCGGAAGGTATCTGAAAAAAACAACAACAACCGTTCAGAGTCTTTTTTGATCGCCTGAACATTAAGCTATGCAACTTAACTAACAGACAAGGCTCATTGACTCAAAAGGATGAAACTGCCATTTTATGAATAGCCAAATATAGCATTACTGACAATAAGGTTTCTTATCTATGCGGCAACATAACGAACACAAGACTGTGCCATGTGTTGAGTACAATAAAAATAAATAAAACGCCGTCATTTTACTGAAACAGAAATGGTGAATGTCATTCGCAAGAGAATATGTAATACAAATGCGTCTCCGTAAGTGCAGCACCGTATCGGGTCATCTTCCAACCCCGTAACGAAAATATATCACGTCGATACCCTAGGGGTTAACATTGATCGATTTGTTGGAAATCTTTCATTAATTCATCGGAATCGATAAATATACGCCATTTGTCCCTATTTGAAAACAAATATATTGGATAACCCAGTCCTGGACCATTGGCGTTGCGTCATTCATGTTGGAAGCGTGATATAAGTTCATATAACCAAATCGAAGGATATGGCCGATTAATATATACATTTAATAAGCCATTAAATGTACAGTTGAATCGCGAGAATTAAAACTATTTCGACCATAACGTGATTTTTGCAGAAACATTTGAATTTGGACGCCTTTTTCAGAATCAAAGTTTTGATAATGATAAAATGTCATAAGTTTAATGCTACGCTGTTTACTAATTCATTGTCGTTTATCCAAACTTTAGGTGGCGGGTGGACTGAGAATGTACGAACGAACGACGTCCACCATACGAAGCTTGCACTAAACTTCGTTTTCAATAAGATAATATGGTCATAGTGTATACCTCCTTTGATATAAGCTAATATGACCATAACATGCACCTCGTTTTTCATATTAGGCACTGCATATTGTATGAGCTAAAATCGTTACAACCCGCAGTTAACTAACTGTAAAATTTCATTTAAACCAATTTCAGTGAACTGTTGATACCTTATTTGAGCATTATTGTTCTGTACGTACAATACGAACTAAATATGCTATTTACAATCTGCTATATTGGACCTGCAATGACGGACGAGCTGACGTATTGAATCTGGCAAACTGGACCAGCTGCTAAATTGGACGAGCTAGGTGCCATTTAGAAAGGGTAAAGATAGTTCTACATATAATCTCTTTACTCCTTATACTTATATCATATCAATAAGAACACTCTTTAATAGTGATACGAATATTGACTGTGATTTCTCTGGGAGAGGAAATTTATATGAACATACCATTGTGGCGTTCCCGGTAAATATGCGAAAAGCTTCCCTCAAACAAAAGAGGTCATTTTGTGATTTCGATCTGCAGACATCGTATATATGCTGAAATTAAGACATCTGGGTCATGCATTTATAAAGGAAATATGTTTTCTTTCTCAAGACATAATTGTTTTATATGAATGTTATCCCGATTTGAAACAAACAATAAGCGCAGGTAAATGAATTTTGAAATGGAACAAATAATATATAAAAACTGTACGTGCATGTGTTTGGATCAAATTTAGAAATCACATAAGTAATATTTCTAGCAGTTTGACGAGATACCATCAATATATTGAAGAGAAGGTTTGTGGCTTCCACTTCAGTCATGTTCAGTTCAAGAAGCTTTTCATACGCCCCTGTATACACTGTGTCATAAAACTCAGAAAACTGTTCTGCGATCTTCGTTGGACGGTAAGGGTCGCTGAGGTATGCAATGTTTGGGTTATTGTTCAAGAGACGATCCGATTCCAATCGACTTAACCTGGAACATTTACATATAACATGGAAATTCCTTACTAACATTACATTGTGTATACTTCAAGTAAACTTGGACATTAGAGTTGGCGCGCGCCGGGTGAGTTCCAATCTAAATCCGCTAGTGATATATATTACATAATTCAATTGTCAATGGATACCCCACGGGTATATACGAGTATGCGTTGATTGAAGACATACTTGCCATGTGAAATAAATAGATATGTTTTCTATCTAAAACACTAGCTAGTCCATGTGTGTGAAGTATACCTTGTTCTTAGTTCGTCATTTTCTTGTTCATACTGCCTTAGTGCGACTCTCAAGCTCGATATTTCCGACTCTAATTCATTGATTTTCCTAAATCAATAAAACAAAACTGGTTTTAACCAGGAATTTATTCAAACTCTAAACTTTGATGAGACTTCTAGGTCAATGATTTATGATTTTCATATATCTATCATCTTTACAAGTATTGAGAAATGGTATATTTTTCCACGTACCTTTTGTCCAAATTTAGTTTCTTTTCGCTTTGTAACGCCATCTGAAATTAAATGAAAAAAATACCAAATAAATAAGTCTGACAGGAAGATCGTTCGGAAACAATAATTACATGAAACGTATAAAAATAGCTGTCCCGATTTGTTTGAGGATAATTTAAATAGACAGTATTGATCGGTGAAAGACTGTTCACTTCACCTACACCGACTTTAGTGTATTCAATAATTCCAGTGGCCAATACACTAAATATATTCTCTATGGACGGAACAAGTAGTGTAATATCAAGTTTTTATATAATAAATGTACCGTTGTTTTGATGTCTTACTGTTTTTATTTCCATGTATATTTCTGTCAATGAGAGAAAGTTAAATGATATGTCTTGTTCTGGGAAATTGTGTCTGAAATAAAGGTTTCAAGTTTTAGCATATTTTTACATAATTATATAACGCAATGCATATTTTTTGCAACATATATAAAAACACACATGAACACAAGCGCAATCTCACGCGCATGCATTACCACACACAAACACGCACGCACGGATGAAAAACTTACATTTTGCGTTAGCGTGCTTGACTCAGCTTCACATGACTCAAGATTGTTTTGATTTCGATGTTGGTCTGTTTGTTTTTTAGCACCACGAATTGGTATATTCCCAATTTAAGTTCAAGATTCGTTCGGTATTTTAGATGTTCTTTATTTTATGTTGGCATATTAATAAATTAATCCGACTTCAAAGTTTAACACACATAAACCATGAAATAATTGCTTACTTAGGTGTGAGGGTATTGAAGATATAAGTAGCGATAAGTTTCAAATTTCGATTATATACATTTTGATCACTTTACACCAAGGAAGTAACAGCTGATATAAAATTGAAGTAATTGAAGATATACGTAACGCTTAGTTAAAACTGTGTACATTTTGATAACACTTGTCCTATATAATATTACCTATTAGTATATCACAGTTTACATCTATTGTTTGGAATATTTTACGAGCGCTACTCTTATAAAGCAAAATACTAATTTAAGCTTTTCCGGACTAATGTTCCCCGAACGATTACTCAAATGATTGTATATAAAACAATAATGAGATTATAAGATCACCATCGTAATTACAATGAATTTCTAACAATTTCGTTTTGACTTTAAATCATTGTGTTTTTTTAAAATCTTAAATCAATTAACCGATCAAATATTGATAAACTGTATTCACATCTCTACATATCATTTTACCTTTCCCTCTACCACGATGAGTCTTTTCTCAACTTCGTCCGGTCAACATAACTAAACTACAAATTAACATAATTATATGGGTCAATCTGAAGTCTATCTTATTCTTCTTCTCCTTAATTATAACCTGAATTGCTGCATTTCAAACGATCCGCACAATTTCTCATGTGTATCACCGATTAACTTACGGTTAACAAACCGACTTAATTATTTTTTAACACCAAACAATTTCAAGATCCTGAAATAGCTCGACTGACAAAGCAAATTGCAATAGATTTCTCAACACTATTAAACATCCTGCTCCTTCGCATAAAGATAGTTTGACAAATTTGCGTTCCTTGATTTAAGCAAATATAATGACGAAAACAACCACTGAGACGTTTGATTTGACTTAAAAGCCGTATGCTAGGCTATCTTATTTAAAACATCTGTTTTACCCACAAGTCATTTTGTAATATCTCAGGTATGTAGGTCGCTAGTGAGCATGATTCATTGTAAGAATGATTGAAGAAATCAATTGGACCCATTGTTTTGATAATTTGGCTGGGGTATGCAAGATACAATATATGTATTAGCATGGATCCCAGTTAATAGCCTTGAAAATTTGAGGACAATAGTAGAACGTTTGCCTATACACATTAAATCAAAATGCAGGTAGGTTGATAAGGCTAGTTCAATTATTGACGAACGCCGAGAACCAAACTAAAATGATTGAATGAAGTTTGTTGAGAAGCGGCTTACCGTCATAAATGTTATGTATTGGCGATTCTCGCTGCAGAATGCATCAATTAAGGAATATAAAGGGCTGGTGTGAATGGGTCGAAATGTAAAAGAGTAAACAATTAAGCCACAACATAAAGTAATAAAGATCAAGTGCCAGCAACGCGTATATTGTCGTGTGTCTTCTGTAAGGGTATAAACTGACTGCAATGAATTGAAACAAAATCATGTTGATAACGAAACAATTCATAAGGAAGCACAAAAAGAGCGACATTTGTTTTAACTTGAAGCCCATCGCATGGTATTGTAAGACGCAGAGCGGATTTGACGTACCGGGATGCAGAATGAAACATATACCATGCTGCATAGGGGTAACCAGAGTATCACAATGGGCAGTTGCGCATCAGAAAATATGAGTGGTTGTGGCACTAAGGTATGTCAGCGAATCATTCCAGGAGCCGTAGATCGAGGTTCGAAGATAATGCGAACCTACTAGTATGTTGAGTTGGATGCGGGGTCTGATATCACACATTTTAGCGATTCTCTGCTTTAAAGACAAGACACTAACGGGAAGTCCTTAGAGTTTTCTTAAACAACAGTTGATGAAAGAAAGGAGAAAAAGGCATAGAGTTTAATGGTGGATTCTTATGACAGGAAGGGGCATTTGACATTTCCGAGGGTGTGGTCTGTAGAACTTCTACCTTTGTTTCTGGATTCACTTCTGAGATAATCGGAATTGCCGAAGTGGGATCACTTTGTTTGCATTGGGTTGCCTAATGTAGACGCAGATAAAGCTGGGCTATTGATTGGCAGTGACACACCGGAAGCCTTTTGCGCGGAAGTAGAAAGAAAAAGTAAGCACAGCGAACCATGTGTTATAAGATCGATTTCAGGTTGGACGATCATTTTGCCAACAGGTAAGGTGTCCACAAGTTCGAGTGTGAACGTAAATAATCAACATGCCGATGTATTACAGCAAATGACAAACTCTGTTCTGAAGCTAAGCGGGATATGTCTCAAGATGCCTTGACCAAGGAGCATTAGGTATAATAATGCAGACAACAACTAAAGGGGATGGATATTACAAAATCGGACTACTTTGACGCGATCACAAATATATACCACATTACAAACACATGGCACACACACGTATAGCAGGCCTTAAAAGAAAATTGCAAGGTTGTAATAACTTGCATAGAATGTAAAGTGATACAATGATAGGCTATATATTGCAAGGTCATGCAAAACGATTATGCGAAAATGAGACAGAGAGTAAAAGTGAAAATATTTGGAACATCCCACATCACCCAGTTGTAAGCCCACGGAAACAAAAAGGTAATATAAATATTTGACTGCGCTTCAAAATACAAAGGTATGTCACTGAATAATCGGCTGCTTAAAGGTCCCGATTTAGTAAATAGTATAGTAGGAGTACGTTTGAAACGCATTTCAGAGAGATGAAATGATTGCTTTAGTGGCAGATATTGATGCTGAATTGCACCAAGTGCGGTCGATGGATGAAGACTGCCAACCGCTAACATTTCCGTGGTGGCCCGAAGGGGACTTAAGTCGACAGCCTGAATTCCACCAAATGCAAGTGCATTTGTTTGTAACAACGTCCTTGCCGAGCTGTGAAGCGCATGCATTAAGAAGAACAGCAACTGACAATGCAGAAACGTATACACCGGAATTAACCTCAACACTGGAGAGGAACTTATATGTAGATGATGAAGTCAACCAACAAGGAAAATGCAGTATTGCTTTGTAAGGATCTCCGAGAGATGGCTTCAGAATTACAAAGTGGATGTTGAACTGCCAAGAAGTTGATTCAATCCCACTGGAGCAAGCAAAACCGTATGTAACTGTCTAGAAATTTGAAAGCACACTTTGTCTTCAGTGGAACATACAAGATGATACTTTCTATTTTGACGTACATCTGAGGTAACTACAAGAAGAAGAGTTTTATCTGTAGCGAGCCATTTATACGATCCGGTAGGATTCACAGCTCCAGTGACATTGACTACAAAGTTGATACTACAGAACGCATGTCGTCAAAGGTTAGCGTGGGTTCAAAAACTTAATGAAGCAGACTAAGAAAAGTGGGGTGATTGGCTTTCAAATTTGTTATTTTTGATAAAGTTGCCATTTGTCATGATTGAAAAGTGTCTAAAGGCGAGTGACCTTGACAACTCTTCATGCACTGTAAAGCTGCATATGTTCAATGATGCTTCACACTACGCCTATGGAGCAGCAGCAGCGTACATTGAGATATATGACAAACAATGAAACGGCAAATGCTCATCTGTGATGAAACAATCAAGGTTAGCGCTCATCAAGACAGTAAATAAACAGAGACTTGAATTAGCATCTGCCAGGTATCAGTCAGACTGTTTCAGATGCTGATGAAAGAACTGGACATAAAGATTAACAACTTCTATTTTATGGACCGACCGGTAGTTCTAGGATAGTACGAAATACTTCACGGCATGAATCCAGCTGACTAGCCTTCCAGGGGTGTACATTCAAAGGAAAGAGGAACACTTTTTATATGGTTGAACGGACCAAAATATTTGAACATGGAGAAAGAGAATTGGTTATAAGAAACGGATGGAATCAAGATGAAATACGAATATGTTGAAATGAAACCAACTGTTGTGGCTAGCATGGTCCATTCACAATGCCAGGACGGGGTATCAGATATCTTCAACGGATACTCCGATTGCTATAAATTGCAACAATCTGTTGCTTGGCTGTTAGGTTTAAGACATTTATGATACAGAGGCACTTGAAACATATTCACATTTGGTCGTTTATCAATGAGATAATTTAAATAGCCAGGAAGTGTATACTAACGAGTGTTCAGAAAGGTCCCTATGGTGAAGAATTGAGTAAACTGACTACTCATAAGAAGATAGCAGCATCAAGTTCGCTGGAGCAACTGTGTCCAATGCTTATTGAGGGTTTACTATGATCTCAGTACACTGCGTTTTTCGAGGATAGCAAACATCCGATCATTTTACCAAGCAAACATCACGAGCATAAATTATAGTACGGAAATATCACGAACATAATCATCATATGGGAGCTTATAATCTTTTATCGTTGACCCACGAGTGGTATTAAATTGTTCACGGATTAAGGACAATGAAACGCGTAGTAAGTGCATGCATTGAGTATAAACGGCGCTTTTAGGAAACACAAAGGCAACAGACAAAGGCACCATTGCCAGTTGAGAGGCGTACACCGGACAAACCTCCGTTAACGTATGATGGTGTGGACTACTTTATATGTCAAGCTCGGTCGAAGCCAAGAGGAGCGAAACGGGTGCATGTTTACGTGCTTGACGACACCAGCAGGGCACATTGCAATCGCAAATAGTTTAGGGACTGACTCGTGTGTATGTACATTAAAACGTTTCATGAGTGGAAGATTTTAAATGATAATAGTACGAATCTTTCTTCCGGAGAAAGGGAATAAAGTGTAGCGAATGTCGAATTGAACCAGAGTTGTATCATGAATAATTGTTGCAAAAAGACGTAGTATGGCATTTAATTGCTACATATGCGAGCCACATGGAGTGTGGGAAAGACTGGTTTAGTCAGTAAAGAAAGCCATAAAATCGGTAGTCAAAGAATAGCTTTTGAATGACGAACCACTAAATGCTTTCATGACGGAGACAGAAAGGATTGTAAATACATGTACGTTTATTCCACTTGTAGGCTTTAGCAGAGATGACAATTATTGTAAGCGTTTGTGGCGTCAAGTTCAGTATCTTGCAGACGTATCATGGCGACGTTGGGTAAAATGCTATGTACATGGTGTACTTGAAAGGCAAAAATGAAAATATGTACAACAAAATATCGAGCTAAATGATCTTGTTATTGTGTATGATGAGTCGTTACCACGTGGATGTTGGCCACTTGGACTGGTACAAGGGGTAAGCAAGGGGCGAGACGGATTGGTTTGCTCGTACAAGGTACATATGAATGGATCAGTGGTGGTGATTATGTCTGCTAGAAAACAGTGCATTAAGACGTTCATGCTGCTTTAAAATATAGAAAAGGAAACGTAGTTTTAAAGTTAGAAGTTGATCATGTAGTATATGAGGGTTGGTATATAGTATGCATTGGTATACTTTCCATAACCACTTATTGTGTAACCGTAAACACCTTTTTTGTTATGAATCATTTAATTCCTAGTTGCTTTAGGTTGTAGAGTGAATGAAATTAAAAAAAGGGTTTATTAAGGGACGGTGTGCCGCAGCTAGGAACATGTTTATTAAATGCATAAGCTTTGTAAGCGTGTATGATTAATTGTAAGAATGGTAGCAGAAATTAATCGAACACATCCTTTTGATAATTTGGCCGGGATATGCAATATGCGTATACAATATATATAAATATATTAGCATGGTTTCCATGAACCTGTGTCAGGTTTTTATTGGCTGGCAGCTGCCAGGGCTCCGGGCGAACGTATATTTGGTCAGTAAGTGAGGTGCGAGTGAAAAGTCATGAATGAGTGTTTATTTTCTGTTAAATAAATCGGAAAACGTACCAATGTTCAGTAAGTTATATTTTGTTACATTTGTGCTTATCTTTTTTTATTTACATTTAATAATGAAAGAGTTAGTTAAGGCAAGTGTTGATGGCTAGACAACTTCAGATTTTTTTTGTACTTTAAAGTTTTTTTGTATGTCATGACATTTGTTTTTGACGTTTATTGCATGATTTTGATTGTTATTGTGTAAATGGTGTATGTGTCTTGATTATTGTGTTTGTGTTATTTCAGATAACCGTTCTTTTACGCACTCTTGCATTGCGCTGTGCTCCATTACGTTATGCTGAATTGGATTGACTGTTTGATGGTGTGGAAGAGGTGTGGACGAGTGTTTACAAACGAGTTCCGGTTTATTTATGTGAAAACAGAAGATTCCGCGGTTTAGTGATTTGAAACCGCGATACTCTGTATGAACTCAATTAAACAAGACCATCTCCGACAAGGTTCGGGACTGACCTCATAAATAGGCTTCAAAATATACGTAAATATGACTAGGCGATTAACTCAAATGTCATAACGAAGATCCATTTGATAACGTAAACAATATACTGAAATGAATGATTTTGATTCATGTCTTTTTTACGCTCGAGTGAAACTTAAAATCGAGACATGTTGGACTAGTAGAATGTCACTTCTTCTCCTCCCCAAAACATTGAATATGAACCTTGAAGTTTAAAAACATATACAACATGTTTTACAAATGGGCGCCGCAATGATAGACTATCTTTAAGACCCGTTATTTCCGAAAGGGAAATAACACAATTTTGGAAATGCCTACTTATTGTTACATTCCTTATTTCTTTTTATTTACATGTGACAGTGTATAAAATATTAGTTATACCACCGCAGACTAATTTCCAGTTTTCAAGGTTTAAATATTAAAGCTGAAAGGTTTTTGATTTCAAAAAACAGGCTGAACATGCTTGTTAACAGTTTCACCGCATATTTTGTATTCATACACCGAATTTGATCACCTTATCGAATACAAAGTGGTTACGTTAAACCAATTTTATTTTTCTGATTATAAGCGTAACTTTTTAAACACTGTATATTGTTTAGTACCAAAGTGTGAATTTCTCCCTATATAAGGTGTTGGTTGTCGTGAAACCCTAGAAATCAGTGTTATTTCGCCTGTAAATTGGTCATTTTAGTAAAGAATATATAAAAAATGTATTTAACAGTATCTGACCGGCGAGGTTGAATAAAGGCAGAGCTTTTCCAATTGATTAAATTGCATTGGACTTACCAAAACAAAGGGAAGCAACGAGCGACGGAGGCTACATACAACTAATAATTAAGACGCAAAGGGAAACTTTGGGAAAAACTATTTTTCAGCTTGGAAAATTAGCAAGAGCTTCTTTTATTCCAATAGATAATACCTGTTTCAGTATTTTTGTAAATGTAAAGAACAGTTATGTGAAGTATCTTGTTATGTTTCTCCATTTATGAAAGCTTATCAAGTATCCAACAAACACACACTGTAACTAGATATAAGGAATATCAGGAGGTCAGAAGTAAACCATAGTTCAGCGGTTGTAGGAGAATTATATATATTATTTTTTTGCATTGGTTTCAATATCCTTATTCAAGTTCGTATTGTAAAATGCCAATATTGTATAATGCATAGTAGTAACTACACCACAACAATGTTTTACAGTAAATGTTTATTATATCAACAATGTTTTACAGTTAATGTTTATAATATCAATATAACAATTTTAATAGCAACAAACAAATCTTAATTCGTATATAAGTGTCAAATTGTAGTTTAACCTGAGACACTCTTTATTGACATATGCAAATAACAGTCGAAAGGATGCAGTTCATTTTCTTGCTATTAATTATTTTCAGTTTACATAACAAGAGACTTCATTCAAAGTTGATCTAATGTGTCACGTGATAGGTATGTATTTGCATACATCTTCCTACTTGCTAATATCTAATGGGCGTGTTTGCTTAAAAAGGTGCACTATGTAACGGTCCATCATGTTCACTTCGAAATGAACTACTAGACTTTAACATTTCAGGACAAGCCACGCCCTTCCTTATAACAGGTCCACCTTCACTCAGAAGTACTGCAGGCCAAACAAGATAATCGTACGTTTTCCCGCTATTTTTATATTTTGTAAACAGCAACTCATTGAAGGCATCTCCTTTTATGCAGGATTTTTCCAAGACAACTGGAGGGTCTTGAATGCTCATCAACCAGCAGAGCGTCGTAGTGCTGTGGATATACTTCCGTAGTGGTACATTCATGGATAAAGGGTACTTTACATTAAGGTTGTTGAAAACCATCTGCAAACAAAATAGAGATACTTTGCATTAATCTATATGAAATATATACAATAGTGGGATAAAAGTAACAGCGTCATTAGCCAAACAATAAACGCACAATATGAAAGCCAAACATACACTAAACGAGAGGCAAATAACATACACAACAGCAAAGACATACCATATGCAATTAAGCACAGACATACTATAAACAAAATACCAAAGATATACCGTATACAAAACACCACAGACATACCGCATACATTTCATCATTAACATACCGCATACAAAACGACACAGACATACCGCATACAAAACAACACAGACATACCGCATACAAAACAACACAGACATACCACATACAAAACATTTCTGACATACCATATGCAAACCACCACAGACATACCATGTAAAAAACAACACAGACATACCGCATACAAAACATCACAGACATACCATGTAAAAAACAACACAAACATACCATATGCAAACCATTACATACATACCATGTAAAACACGACACAGACATACCACACACAAAACAACAGAGTTATTCCATATGCAAAACATCACAGACAGACCATTTACAAAAATATTACTGACATGCCATACACGAATCACGACTGACGTACCGCATACAAAACATCACAGACATACCACATATAAAAGTTTAAATCCACTATCGCATCAACTTTGTTACCGCGACACGACCGTTTTGCGATTAATTGCATGCGACATCTGAGACCGGTGCATCAACTATTGCCATATTTTAAATAAGACAATGATCACCGATCATTCAGCAATATGTTTCGGAACTTGTGATTGATAGGCAAATTATCGGCAATTGTGTACCGCAGTTACGGCGATAGGTTTGAAACGTGTTGAGATCGATTGGTATATTCCGAGAAACGTTTATAACTGATTCCGACTGAACAGGTACTGGTCGGTGGCGAGTTGTTAATCGATCACCGATCAAACTATGATGAAAGGTTCTTTTCAAAATCAAATAATTTATCTGCGAGTCGCCAAGAATAAATGACAGTACTGCCGTTGCAGCCATGATTGAGTAAGTATTTTCCTTTTGTTTCCATACATTTGCTTATCATAGCGGCGATTTGAATACTTGATGTCATAAAACTCTCTGGTGTGAAATACGTGAGTACTTGTTACAAATCGATACTTCCATGCGCAGACAACTTGACACTCTATTGGCAACCATTCTCCCAAGAAGCGCCGATCTGTAATTGCGATCATCACTGACCAATCATAGATACAGCAACGCAAAGTTGCAAAATAATCAACACACCTTTCTAGTTTCTACACGAAACCGATCGCCGCACAATGGAAACTATTCTTTATTGTAAAATAACACCGGGAAGGTATACAAAGAACACACATAATTGTTTATCGTCGCGAAATGTGCGCTTTCGGTGTGACTTGGTGTTAAGCATGTCTTAATACCGATTTAGCATTTAGTAAATGTAATTGAAAATGTCAGACATACATACCACTATTATATTTTTCAAATGGTGTTCAAAGTTCTTCTTTCTCAATTCTTTGTAAGGCTTGAGGGATGAAGCAATAGTTTCCGGAAGCTGGAATTCAGAAAACACTCAAATGCGGGACGTAGAAAGATAAGCTAAGCGTGTGTCTTAAACAGTATACATAATTTAGGGAGATAAAGTAAGCCGAGTTTTTTTATAAAAAAGGGTTGATTCAGATAAAATGTTTCATTTGTTGGTTTTGTAATGGTTATGGTTATATATATATATATTAAATTATTGTGTTATTTCTAAAGGATCATACGCACCTCTTCCAAACCAGCGAAATTCTTCAATTCACTTATAAATGTCTGTAGACCGTGTGTCGCACTTTTTCTACATAGGCTATCAATGTCCTTAAAAGCCAAAATGCAATTATATTCACTTGTGTTGTCATATTGCATTTGAAAAATCTATTTTCATAGTATTTAAAATTAAATAAGACAAGTCAGTACATACCAAAACGCACTCTAAAAGAGCGCATATGAGAGACTCCTCTTGATGGTGTTTCTTTGACAAACTTTCAAATACCTCTGTCCATTCGTTGCAATAAACCTCAGAAAACTGGTCTCCAAGTCTGCCTGGTCGATTCCTATCACTGAGATCCGCTATATTCGGATTGTTGTCTGTTAAACGCTCCGATGCAATTTTGCTAAATCTATGATGAACAAACAGACTGTCAGATGTTATAAATGAATATAAACACTTATTAATAAACTCAATTCGCTGCTGAACTACGGCATGTTTCCAAACGTTTACACGCATAAACCAATACGACTAGTACCTGTCTTTGAGTTGGCTGTTATCTTCTTGCAACGCTTGTATTTGCTTCTTTAATTTTCCAATTTTCCTAAAATATAAAACCATTCACAAACTATATCGTTGTACAATGAAAGAATACGATTGTAAAATGAATACGATTCAAATTAGAAATGTTGTTAGAAGATCATAAATGTTATTTTTATTGAATAGCCTTTACTTATATTCATTTGATTCAGCAAGACGATTGAGTTCCTTCTTGTATTCTTCAATTTGGAAATCTAGAGCTAAGACCTCATCTTGCTTTAATATCAATTGTTTTCTGAAAATGAAAGCAGACTTTCAATTTAATTCAATTCAACAGTTGAAGGCGATTTGCGCAAGAAAAATAAAATGATTAATCAAACGCATTTTATTACAATGTCAACACAATTAAAATGATGGAAAGTTTTTCCAGTAAAAAGTATTATTATAACCAATGCAGCTTAATGTTAAGACGGATGGACTTGACGATTCACGTATATAGCTAATGCTGATAGTGAGTTTGTAATCCCATCAATGACAAGAATACTCTTAACTGAGCAAATCATAATTACCTAAGGTCTTCGTTCGCTTGAAGCGTCTGCTTCAGAGTATTCTCATCGTCCTCGAAATCCGTTTGCCTTTAGTTGACAAATAAGTAAAAGTATGTCTCATTTATAGTACATTATCAAAAATGAAACATTAGGTTATTTCAATTAATTACTTATTTAAAGGTTTATTGTATATATATACAATAAAGCCTGTATGGGAAGTTACACAAGGAAAATTTAATAATTTGGTTTAGACACTAATTATCGAAATAAGTTGAACTGAATAACATGTCTTACTTACGTTGAAATATTTCTGGGAGGCAACACTGATACAATTGATGAATATTTTTTCTTTTTCCTGAAATGAAAATCACGTCATATAGTACTATTAAAAGTGCATGTGAATAATAAACAGGTATTTCATGTTGACGCGTGTAACAGTCAAAACTGCTGTGCCATGGTGCCTGGGATGACAACTGAACTGTTGGTCGAGGACGTCTTAAACTAAAATTGAAAAGTTTCAATGACGTTTTGGCGCGAGAGGGAAACAGTTCATACTGTTGACCGGGGAATAGTTCAATCCAAAACAAATTGATATATTTCATGCAAAACACCAAAAACCAGATTTATATTTACATAACGAATCATGTTATTAATTAATTTAAAGCCCCATTGCCTGTTTTGACCGATATATGTGGTTAATATATATACGAATAAAAAAACATAACCAGTTGCAAAAGGCCTCTGAAATATTATTATTACACTTGTGAACGCTAGCGAATAATTTCGACAAACATATAACTAATAATTGTCTGTTCTACCAACCAGCAAAACATAAATACAATTGATGTGTTCCTGAAATAAATCAGGAATATTTTACATTTGATGACATCAAACTGCAGACAATAATGGTCCTTTAAGGAATTGTTTTGGATAATTGCAAAAAGAAAATGAATGGTAACAATTACCTTTTCCCTTTGTTCACATTCTTCAATTTTTCATTACTCTGCTTCTCTACACATTTATCCTGAAATATGAGTTTTCAAAATGAGGTAGTTAGAAGTTACAAGTTGAGAACAAAATAAACAGCAACATTTTAAAAACACTTTTGTCATTTTGTTTAACAACTGCGTATCAACATATCATTTTGTCTGGTGTATCTCCCATTACCAGGGGAGGAAGGATGGTTTTAGTTGAAGAGCGATCCATGCTTCTATTGCCCTCAGCATTCGGTTCAGTCCAAGAATGCTTCTCTCTGAATACAACGATGGAAATTAGACATTAAACATAACCTTATAAACATGATTTCTGATATTCATTACGTTTTACCATTTTACAATTAAACCAATTGTTATCTTTCTTTTTTTAGCATTTTATCAAACATAAATCAAATTGTAAGTGTAAAACAATCATAAGATGTAGCTGCCTTTTCGATATGTTTTGCTACATGTAAGTATACCATATACTTAGGCTTAAGCTTTAAATGAAAAGTTGTTCCAATGCGGTTCCTCAATTTGTATCAGTGTAGAATTTGAATTAACATTTATTGATTGTCCTTGTCTTGAGCGGTTGTCGGTCGTGATGTATCCAAAATGAGCTCCTGTTCCACTGACAACTTAACAAACCTTAATAATAGAACTACTGTTCTGTACGAGTGCATGCTGTCATTATTGTATTGGGATGTTTTATATCTATCGTCCTAGTATGTGTTTGGCCTTTAACTCGTGTGCCTCTAAGCAGCGTATTCGTTGTTGGCAAATGAGCTTGTCCCTCTGTTTTTCGTTGTATATTTGGAGAAGAAGTGCAATACCAATAAGAATTATATAATATTGTTTAAGGTAGACTCACATCTTTTGTATTATTCTATGTATATTGCTAGCACTCGCTGTTTTCGTTGAGTAAAATATTAGAAAGCTAATATTCTGCTTTGCGCGAATACGAATTTCTTGTATCTTGGCTAACAACTCGGATTCAAAAACTCGAGAGTTACAGCCTTGACCAACTGAGAATGCTGGACGGGTTTCGACGCCCGCTTGCGGTGCTTCTGTTAGTTCATAATCAATTCCAAGCCTTCATACATATTTTTCACTTAATCTTACCTGCCCGTCTCTAAGAACAACTCGCGCAATTTGTAATCTGAGAGTTGTGTCTTCTGAAATACAAACTGTTATTATATTAGTTTTATGTTGTATTGCTTGTATCTTCCAGCAAATAGCTAACATATGTGAAAATAGAAACCAAAGCCACAGAACAAATATTCAAAGTGCCATGTGTTCAGTAAACGTTTGCTGTCTGGTTCCCCGCTTACAGTGTATGCGCTGCGTTGCAACAGGGATACCAAACAGTTTGCTAACGTAAGGTAATCGCTCGGCCACTGAACGTATTGTATATAAAGCTTTAAGGTACACTCTTACTCCCAAATAAGATTACCAATATTCAATTGTTTAAATATACCAAAAAGATAAATGAATGTCAACAACTATGGTTCTTATGAAGAATACCGAGTTTAATTTGAAAGAAATGTGCAGAAAACACAGTATTTCTACCCTATGCGACGATAGTAAATCACTGTTAATCTTTTAGCATTCACCAATCATTTAATATGTTTTGCGCTATGAACAATATGGTTACAATCTTGTTAACAGAAATTAATATTTTCCACAAATGCATCATTTAGTAAGTAGTTAAAAGTTTATCACTCAAAATTTAGGTTTGTTATACATGAGTATGTATTGATTTTGAATAAGAGTGTCACTTTAATGAATTATGTACTTACATATTACTTAACAGCAATACAAAAGTTATATGGGTTTCCATGCATCAAATTTGTCAATGGTGTTATCAGAGAACCAGCTCTCATTTGTTGGATTAGTTTGTACAATTAACAATTTCCCAATTGTATATATACCGCTGGTTCTTCCAACGTTTCCGTCATTATGGTGTCATTCTTTTGCGAATTTCTGGGTGTCGAGTCTCCTATCCTGCATGTGCAAATTGAAAAACAACATCAAAATTATGTACTAGTTCCTATATATTTTGTCAATACATTTCATTAAATATAATTGTAATACGTTATGTTATAATTTCGAAAAAAATGTCAAAATATCATTTACCCTGTTATTCTTGGACCTTGATGCTTTCGAGGAGTCAACTGAAACGAAAAAAACACACCACTGAACCAGTTTTGTCTTGAATATTTTGAGAAATACTGTATATCACAAAATAATGTGCCATGGAAAATTCTAAAGCAGAAAAGATCTGAAAATGACGATGACTATAATATTTATCGTTTGGTGAAATTAATAGAACAGAATAGAAAGAAAAAAAACTATTTGTCTCGAAAAATAGCGTTTTTCCATCCTAACAAATAATGATAACACAAAATATAGGTATACCGCTATTGCAACACAAAAATACTTAAACTCAATCAAACAGAAGCAAATAATGATCAGTCGCTTTACCAATTAATGTACAAAGGCTTTTAGCAGTAATTTATTCTTTGATGACAACAGCTCTAGCCTTCTTGTGTAATTGTTATTGATATAACGTTTGCTAATATACTTGTAATAGTCACAATTAAAACGAACGCAAATTAAGCAGTGCCTTCCTTTTAAGTTCAACGAACGTATCTACTCACTAACAGCGACCAGAATAATACACTACCAACCACGCGTTTGATTGCAAAATACGACTGTTCGAGTGTTTATGAGTTAAATAAAACTTACTAGAATGATATGTTTAGGACGGAAACAAAGAAAAGGCCTCCAGAGAATTGACAGCTAGCTTAATTACCGTTAATAAAGACTTCGCAACGCCGCGTATTGCGCTGTCTCGACGCGGTGTAAGGCGGGGGAAATTATAGGTATGAACGCGTAGGGCATTATGCTTCAATCGCGGCGTATAGTGAAAATAAGATTGAAAAGATAATGTTTGCGGAAAGGAAAAGTCGCGGCGGTGTGCGAAATATGCAAAAAAACGCGTGGTTGGTAGTGAATGTGATTCACATGTAAAACAAATTGATCGTGTTCATAAAACACTGTAAGCATCAGATTGAATTGCATCGAAGATAGCTTGTCTCCAATGTTTTATTTTATGGAGTTATTATTTTTATTGATGGATTTTGAGGGCAAATTTGATTTACACGTTGTGTAATATTAAATGAAAAACTACAGAAAAAAGCACAGTAGTGGAAAGTTTAAACATAAATCGCGTTTAATGGTCAACGCCAAAGACATAGAACACAAAAAAACACACAATAATAAACCAAAAGCATGAAATAACGGCACAAAACTCCACAAACATTACAGTGCATATATACTATATAAAAACTAGGGATGTTTATCAAGGATTGTTAGGTACCGTGGAACGGTCAGTAAAATGTAAATTTACTGGGGGTTAAACTAATTTGTGTGCACAACCTCACTCTTATCCCAAAATCCCGATTAAAGTAAAAACGTAAATGGTAAATCTTACGAAAGTATAAATTAACTTTAGGAAACAAATTAATAAAACAAATAATAATGAACTAATTATTATTAAGGTAAACCCAAGGTACTTCTATGATAAGTGATCCAGATTCTATCTGCAGACGAAGGAATGCAATTGAGTGTATCTAATGCAAATACTTTTTAAAGATATGATGCAGTTATTGTTTGAAAATATTAAAATCCAACAAAGTCTACCTTAGCAAATATAAGGTTTAAAACTGTGTGATCATAATGAAAAGCATCAATATACCAAAACTGGGAACAAACAAAGAATATGATTAAACAATATATATACATTTGGTAAAATTTGTTTCCAAATGTTACCTTATTACAATTTTGAAACAAGAAAGGTTTTAAAGATAACACGAAATTAAATCAAAGGACTGAGAGCTTAGTTATGTTAGAACGCCATATTCAACTTTATATTTGTATGCCGGGATTTCGTTATCAAAAACCAAAAGACAAGTACTCTTTGAAGTATTGTCATTATATCCATGATTTAAATATGATCCAAGCAATTCTTTTAGTCTATCTACCCAACTAACATCTGGAAACATTTTGATTTTACGAATTTTCTTTTAAAAAAGATCACTATAAAAATCGGGATGAGCAATACTGTTAGCAATCAACGATTTAAGACTTCTATTGAACTTTGATATAATATTTTAATGAACTATAATATAACAAATTATACTAAAGTTATTATTAATTTATGATATCTAAAACCCTGTTTCAGCGGTGTTTTCGTCATAAGTTTACTGCGAGACATTTCTGCATATTCTAGCAAATCTTTTCAACTGTGCAATATAAACACCATATGATGGTGAACTAGGAACATCTCCATCTAAAAAAGGCTAATTGATTATTTTGAACACATGAGTCGAACTTATTCAACGTCAAGTTATCTGTAAAAAACTATATTATTTGATCACTAGAATTAAGTAGCCAATACCTCATTAGCATTATTGAACGGTGTTTTATCTTCCCCATGGTTGTTGTATAACATCCTTCGACTTGAAAGCTCCCACCGATTTTGTGTGTATGCAGTCATCCCCAAACGAAAATACAACTGACTTTACATATGGTTTCTATGGAAACAACTATCGATCACATGATGTAACCCTTGTTCGGCCAATAATACATACTTTCAGACAGGTGCAATGCAAAGCATATTTCCAACTATTTTGCCATGTCAATGCCAATGATGTATATACTTATCTTTTAGAAATATGGCTTGAGCGATTATATTATCAGAAACATAAGTAACAAATGATTTCTTACTTACATAGAAAAGAATGTTATAAGTATCTAGCGACTTGGTTCAAATAATGTCTGTCCCTGTATTATTGCTAGAGGGAGACCAACAGCGAATGAAATAGTACTCTGCCATATACTAAATTATCGCCCCTGTATACAATATGACGCTGCTGTTAAAATAGCTCATTTCCGAAGCTTAAATTTCTTATTATTTCGTTCCATTTGATCACGAACTTTTTGTGCATGATCATTTTGTCTTTTAAAGATAATGGTTTGCTACGAACTAAAGATGGAAATACGATCATATTGTTTAGTTGTGCTCGTTACAACTGTTTTCAAACTTAATATACTAAGCGAAATAATCAGTTAAACAAAGCAAGATCACAGTGAAAATTTGCATTTAAAATTAAAAGTTTAAAATGCATTTAGAAGACGGTCGCTTTGTACCGCCCCATCAGCAGCCTCAGTCGCTAGTCAATATCCATCAGTTTAGTGTGTCACCGCGTACAGCAGCCTCAGTCGCTAGTCAATATCCATCAGTTTAGTGTGTCACCGCGTACAGCAGCCTCAGTCGCTAGGCAATATCAATCAGTTTAGTGTGTCACCGCGTACAGCAGCCTCAGTCGCTAGTCAATATCAATCAGTTTAGTGTGTCACCGCGTACAGCAGCCTCAGTCGCTAGTCAATATCAATCAGTTAAGTGTGTCACCGGGTACAGCAGCCTCAGTCGCTAGGCAATATCAATCAGTTTAGTGTGTCACCGCGTACAGCAGCCTCAGTCGCTAGTCAATATCAATCAGTTTAGTGTGTCACCGCGTACAGCAGCCTCAGTCGCTAGTCAATATCAATCAGTTTAGTGTGTCACCGCGTACAGCAATCTCAGTCGCTAGTCAATATCAATCAGTTTAGTGTGTCACCGGGTACAGCAGCCTCAGTCGCTAGGCAATATCAATCAGTTTAGTGTGTCACCGCGAACAGCAGCCTCAGTCGCTAGTCAATATCAATCAGTTTAGTGTGTCACCGCGTACAGCAGCCTCAGTCGCTAGGCAATATCAATCAGTTTAGTGTGTCACCGCGTACAGCAGCCTCAGTCGCTAGGCAATATCAATCAGTTTAGTGTGTCACCGCGTACAGCAGCCTCAGTCGCTAGTCAATATCAATCAGTTTAGTGTGTCACCGCGTACAGCAGCCTCAGTCGCTAGGCAATATCAATCAGTTTAGTGTGTCACCGCGTACAGCAGCCTCAGTCGCTAGGCAATATCAATCAGTTTAGTGTGTCACCGCGTACAGCAGCCTCAGTCGCTAGTCAATATCAATCAGTTTAGTGTGTCACCGCGTACAGCAGCCTCAGTCGCTAGTCAATATCAATCAGTTTAGTGTGTCACCGGGTACAGCAGCCTCAGTCGCTAGGCAATATCAATCAGTTTAGTGTGTCACCGGGTACAGCAGCCTCAGTCGCTAGGCAATATCAATCAGTTTAGTGTGTCACCGCGTACAGCAGCCTCAGTCGCTAGGCAATATCAATCAGTTTAGTGTGTCACCGCGTACAGCAGCCTCAGTCGCTAGTCAATATCAATCAGTTTAGTGTGTCACCGCGTACAGCAGCCTCAGTCGCTAGTCAATATCAATCAGTTTAGTGTGTCACCGCGTACAGCAGCCTCAGTCGCTAGTCAATATCAATCAGTTTAGTGTGTCACCGCGTACAGCAGCCTCAGTCGCTAGTCAATATCAATCAGTTTAGTGTGTCACCGCGTACAGCAGCCTCAGTCGCTAGTCAATATCAATCAGTTTAGTGTGTCACCGCGTACAGCAGCCTCAGTCGCTAGTCAATATCCATCAGTTTAGTGTGTCACCGGGTACAGCAGCCTCAGTCGCTAGTCAATATCAATCAGTTTAGTGTGTCACCGCGTACAGCAGCCTCAGTCGCTAGTCAATATCAATCAGTTTAGTGTGTCACCGCGTACAGCAGCCTCAGTCGCTAGTCAATATCAATCAGTTTAGTGTGTCACCGCGTACAGCAGCCTCAGTCGCTAGTCAATATCAATCAGTTTAGTGTGTCACCGCGTACAGCAGCCTCAGTCGCTAGTCAATATCAATCAGTTTAGTGTGTCACCGCGTACAGCAGCCTCAGTCGCTAGTCAATATCAATCAGTTTAGTGTGTCACCGCGTACAGCAGCCTCAGTCGCTAGTCAATATCAATCAGTTTAGTGTGTCACCGCGTACAGCAGCCTCAGTCGCTAGTCAATATCAATCAGTTTAGTGTGTCACCGCGTACAGCAGCCTCAGTCGCTAGTCAATATCAATCAGTTTAGTGTGTCACCGCGTACAGCAGCCTCAGTCGCTAGTCAATATCAATCAGTTTAGTGTGTCACCGCGTACAGCAGCCTCAGTCGCTAGTCAATATCAATCAGTTTAGTGTGTCACCGCGTACAGCAGCCTCAGTCGCTAGTCAATATCAATCAGTTTAGTGTGTCACCGCGTACACGTATGAAAGCTGTGCAGGGTTTTGAACCGTCGAACCGCTGATGGCGGCAGTCGGTACTTTGATGTGTAAAGTCGATCGACAAGGCTATAAATTGCACTTGATTAAAAAATCACATAATGGAGTTAAAGTCATCATAACTCAATGAAAGTTAATTTCATTTGTAAAACGATTTGTTTTCACGGTTATCCTTACTTCAGGAATATCTGAAGCGATTGCTTAGCTCTTTTCTTAAACACACCAGTTTGTAAATTGTGTTTTGTTGTTGTTTTCTTTTCATTTAACTTCCTTTAACTAGGTTCTGATGTAATGCATACTATGTCTTTAATTCATTAGGGAATCCGACTCACAAATAAGCTAGTTATCTGATAGCTTTGTTGGACCTTATTATTCCCAGATCATATTCTTCACAGGTCTGGGAAAAATAGGATCCTATTCTTCACAGTTTCAAACTGTGACAAATATGATTGACCAAAATGGTGGTAAGCAAGAGAATCATATTCTTCACCGATTATGTCGATGACATTGCTGTTTGATAAATTCGAAATTAAAAATGTAATAATAAAAAGAAATAAAAAATAATAAATAATAATAATAATAATAATAATAATAATAATAATAATAGCATGATAAAAGTAGTAATAATAATAATAATAATAATAATAATAATAATAATAATAATAATAATAATAATAATAATAATAATAATAATTATTAACAACAACAACAATGATAATAAGTAGTGACCGACCGATGGGACGACCTACTGACAGACTGATATGTACAAAACAATATAACACTATATGTACTTCTTTGAAAGGGTAATACTTAATGTAATGAGTTATTTGGCTTAGAGAAAGGCTTAGATTTGTTATACGTTATATTTTTGGCAAGCTCCGAATTTTTTATAATATGTCCCCCATCGCCGAACAATAACCACTTCTACGCCAACAAACAACAACAACAACAATAATAACAACAACATCATCACCAATTCTAAAAACTGAAATTTTCTCTATATTTATTTTGTTCGGACTGGTCCCCGAGGGTGAATTGTTACACTATCGTAAATGCTCGACTATATCAGGCATGCTCAGAACAGAACTAAAGCTCTTCTTGCAATGCGGTATTCACTGCTTGCCCGAAATTTAGCCGTTGGAAATACTTTTTCCAGTACATCTGTCTATGCCAAAACTACTTACGACAACAAACACAATGCCATCTACCTTTACTAGGCATACACCAACTATTACGGTGCCAACAAGAACCAATACTATTCCTACTTATACCAATAATACCCGTTCAGCAACAACATAAAAAAATATATCTCTACAACAACCGCCACTGCGCCTACAACTGCAGCCAACTAACACCATCAACAATAACAGAAACGACAACAACATAATCAACGATTCTTTATGACAAGAATATATACGCATACATGTATATCAACAAAATATATCTGCAATACTGGAAAAAGCAATCGGTGACAAATGTGACTCAGTTGTAAATTTTACTTTTTTTTGTTAAAAAAATGACGCAATTTTTGACTTGTGAGGATTGTGATTTCATGGTACATGTACATAAAAAACCGGCTTCGATCACAAATTTCCCAGGAGCTGTGACATATATGTTCGAAATGTGTAACAAATGAGATCTTATTTTCCCAGCTGTGAAGAATAGGATCCTATTTTTCCCAGGTTGGATAAAAATATGATCTGGGATAAATAAGGTCTTACATAGCTTCGTTGATCGTATTAAACGTTGATGCCTTGTGAACCCATACAGGTTTTGTAATCACTGAACAGGTATGCCCGTGCTTGCTGATAACTATTCTTAATATGTTAATTAAATGACCTAAATGTTAAAATATTACAGTCTGTAAACATTTATTTACTTTATTTCAAATGAAATCGAAAGTAAATAAGTTAGTTTGTCTTCTTGAAAGGCCAAACAAAATATCGTTTTAGATTTTCTTTTTCTGCATACAAAACGCTTTCAAGTGATACAAAAATAATATGGTCCTCAGGCAACCAAACTTCACATCGTTTTCGGTTGGATTCCTTTAGCGTGTGGTGATATGCTGATGGTAACCACTAACTTAATGCATGTTTATATAATTGTCTATCTTCCACTGTTTGATATTTACGTGTTTGTTACCTATGCCCTTTTTTATTATTAGTATCCCATAGTACACTTGTTAAATCTCTTTCCCTATGAAGACTGTCTTCATGTGGTGATTTTTATGAGACTCTTTTAAACGCTTTATGCAATGGTATATTATACTACTACTACGATATGTTGTTCAAATCTTCAATATATGATGGGTAAATATATAAGTATTAAGTTTTCCTTTAACATCTGTCGTGCTAAATAGTCTTTAAAAATACAAGCTTTCCTAAGCGTATTATTGTCATTGCCGCTGAACGGCAAAGATATGGCGATAGTCGTCGTGTCGTTCGTATTCAAAGATGAATTATCCTTGATACTGCTCCATCCTTAACCCAGCTGTCCTATTTAATGTCATCAACATAATAATTATGCATGATTATTTCGTTAAGATTACTAATTAGCCCAGGTTTTGGCATAAACGCAATGCAAACTACCCATCTTATTTGATTAACTTATACACATTTTATACATATTAGCGTTTAATGCTTCGAGTTATCGCAGGTAAGTTTAAAACGAACCTTTGAACAGACTGAAAAACAACAGAGCAACTGTACACCAAAGGGGTGCAATCGGCGTATAATGAAGGTACTAAAAGTAAAACCACTTACCGGACCTTTTGAAGTGATGCTCTTTTCTTGAACTAATAATGGTGCGACTTCAGTCGAAGGCTTTTCTGGAGATGTTGAGAGTTCATCGACAGCTTTCTCCTGTCTGTCAGAAGCAGCAGACTTTTCTCTTGTATTGCTGGAGTTTCCGCCCATTTCGTTTCCAGTATATCTGGTGTTATTTCGAATACAGTTTGTAATTCCGGTTCAACATTAACAGTTTTAAGGTTTAAGAAAGAATGTCGCATTGCTTCAACCAGGAAGGCAATAAAAAGAATTTAAATTTGCAGGCCATAAATGATCGATTTTCGATCCTTTACATTCACATGAAATGTTTGGCATTTAGTCAAATGAATATGTTAACGATACTTAAATGATTTCAAAGGGAAACTAGCTATTCAAAATCAAAATGCAAATGTTCTGCAGTTGTCTCTCTCTCCGAAAAAACCCAAAACCCAATCCATGTCTTAAACTATGATAATTTTAATGATAGTAAATTGAATAGAATATGACTAGCATCTTTGCATTCCTACGTTTGAAATTATGTCCTGTATTAGAAAACACTCAGTTCGTGATGGTCTTCTATAGCTTTCCAAATCCACGAATTTCACTGTTGGGATGGAAAAATAGTAATTCATCGTATCTTTTGTTTAGTATTTAATAGGTGCATTGTGTAATTACCTAAAGGCATCGCCCGTTATCTCCCTTGAACATGTGTTCCTACGCTATCATCATATAAGCAGGGGCGAGGCCAGAATTTGTCGTATATATCGGGGTTTACTTTAGAGGCATGCGCCCCCTTACTCAGGGATCGCCAATATATACAGTCAATACGTCAAGGGAGTCCTCCAATAGGACGCAAATGGCTAATTGTAGTCTAAAATGTTGCATTTTGGTGTAATTTATGCACACTTTGGAAAAATTAGACATGTTATGTTCACGAGGAAGCGCCGGTTCCGCCCCGCCCGCCAACTGAATCCGTTAGTTGTAAGTTTTTATACATGACCACATGTATCAAGTTACGCCCGTGCCTGTGCAAACTTGCTGCATACTTTAATCGTTAACTAGTAACCAGTACTGAAAGGTTCAATAGATTTTATTTTTGTTTTTATTGTGTACACGAAGTTGCATGCATTGTACACAAGGAACTCTTCTTCATCAGTCACATTTACTCCACGGCTAGGTTACGGCGGCCGTAGGCCCCCGAAATCGGGAGACACGTGAGGCGGACGCAGAGGGTCTACAGGGAAACCGTACAGCATATCCTTATCCCTATCCCTAGGTCGTAGAGGTCGCCGTAGAATGTGCGGAGTTATAACCTTTTTTATTTCCAAACTCATCGTAGCAAAAGACATACCGAAACCATGCCGTAGAGCGGTTCCAAGGCCGCACGGTCGCCGTATGGTCCACATGCGACCGCCGTGCTGGCGCATTGCGGCTAGCTCGCGTATTTGTCAATATTCTACGGCCGCCACTGGGACGTCATAAGACGACCGTGCGTCATTACTTCAAATGCTGTACGGCAGCCGCAGTTCTTTATATCTCCTCACATTCAAAATTCAAAATACGCCGTGCGGCTTCCCTAACACGTGTGACTGCTACAGTATGTGACGGTAGGAGTGCTGCGGTGGCCGAATCATTGCTATTGGGTTTAGATATTTTAGACCCTACGGCCGCCGTGGCAAATGTGACTGGGGCATAAAAAATGCATTTGCTTCAAAAAACTGTCATCTTGATTTCAATTGTCCCTTCTCAGGAATTGAAACAGGTACTTATGATACCTGTTTATTTCCATGTGATATCGTCTATATGTATGTAGAGAATGTTTGCGACATATTATGCAAATGAATCCGCATCACACTTGTCATAAAATTTCCTCAATTGTTTGGTGAACTATTGCAAGATAAGTAAATGTCAACGTCTATTTTTGTTCAACTTTTATACATACATGTATGTATGTATAAAGTTAATGACGAGAATTTAATCATATTCAATGTTGTTCAAGATGTGTTTTTTTCTTTTACATATTCACATTAAGTATACGACAGCTTTTGAGTATACATCGTAATACAAACTTGGTACCGAAGTAAACTGACTACTTCAAACTTTGAAAATACATTGTAAACCATTTCATAACAGACTAAAATGGAAACTTGGGTCGTTCGAAACATCGGATCACTCGAGGTTTTAGTTCGATTCCCGGCGTCCTCGAGCGATCGCACTTTTACTGTATTTTCAAATTTCTTTCAAACACTAAAATGTCATATTGTTGAGTATTTTTAAGAAGTTGGCATATCATGTACAGCTCTTGCAAAGGGGTCATATATATGTTTTCAAACTCATTAGAAAACTTTAATTAACAATTCCTGCATGCAATACTGTAACAGGATATTAGCATTATTAGGATGTAGCATTATTGAAAGAGATTCGGTTACCTTAACATGTTGAACTTTTTAAGTCAGATGTATTTTGGAATGCATTCTTTTAATACTAATAACACAGTTCTTCAAATACTTCAGCTTATTGTAAATTTGTAGCAGTATATATGCATAATGAACTTGTTAACAGTAATCACACATAGAACACTGACAACATGATTGTGATTGAGTACGAATGTAACGTACTCCGTTCTTGATATCAACCTTGAAAGTAAACAGGAAATTATATGATAAGCATTTACAATGATGACTTCCAATCCATTCAGATTATTTACATGTGTATTTTTTTTGCTTTATTTTTGTGTTTCATGAACTTGAACAGAAAGGATTAGACTAAAAATAAAGAGTTGAATGCGGACTTGTCTTGTTATCCCGTTTGACGTCGACGCAGAGCGGATCGACGTTTAGTTCGATCTTCAGTTCGATTCACATTCTCAGAATGAATAAGAAGATCAATCTGGTTTGCCTATCTGCTGCCGATGTCCGGCTGGGTCAACCTTCAGCCCGATGCCAAGGGTATGGGTGCGTATGTCCGAATGTCCTGCTAGGTCTTCCTTCAGCCCGATGCCCAGGGTAGGGGTTCGCATGTCCGAATGTCCGGCTGGGTCAACCTTCAGCCCGATGCCAAGGGTATGGGTGCGTATGTCCGAATGTCCTGCTGGGTCATCCTTCAGTCCGATGCCCAGGTTAGGTGTGCGCATGTCCGAATGTCCTTCTGGGTCATCCTTCAGCCCGATGACAAGGGTATGGGTGCGCATGTCCGAATGTCCTGCTGGATCACCCTTCAGCCCGATGCCAAGGGTAGGGATGCGCATGTCCGAATGTCCTGCCGGGTCATCCTCCAGCCCGATATCCAGGGTATGGGTGCGCATGTCCGAATGTCCAGCTGGGTCATCCTTCAGCCCGATGCCCAGGGTATGGATGTGCATGTCCGAATGTCCTGCTGGGTCATCCATCAGTTCGATAGTTAGCTAACATCCAGTGTTCACGTTGAATGTCAATGACAGATGACTGTGCCAACATTATTCACAAGATATCAAATCTTTTCTCAATGATGAATGGAATAGCTAAGGTATGAAAGAAGTATTTAGATTAGACGCCAAGAATTATCGTGAAAGTGTGTAAGGTTTGACATTCAACCATAACTCATATTGTGCCTATGTTACAAAGTCTGCATTTCTATGAAATTTTGTTCTCATTCTTTTTACGTCTTACCGATCAGTTTACGAAACAGTTATCAAATACGTTAAAGTACCAGTCTGTTTTACATGGTCATACTGCAGAACAACTTTATTTGATTGTTATGCCTAAAACCATTAATGAGTTCTTATATGGTTATTATATATACCATGTCGTTTGTCATAAGTTACAAAGTACGCTTAACAAAGTTCACGGAACTGGGCTTTCAATACAAACGCGATAACGAATAGGATTCAATTCCCCTCTGCATTCTTCTCCGAACATCATACTGTTTTATGCCTTCGCGGTCGCCTTCTTATGATGTTATAGCCCATTAAATGTAAGTTATCCTACATGCGAACGTCTTTATATCTGTGATGAAGGGGAGAGGATGCAATTTACAAAACTCTCCCTAAATGTTGTTTTTAGTGCCTGTGTTCAAAGTTTATTAAGCCTTGTAATATATAGACAAAATTTGTACTAAATCATAACTGTTAAATTGATCTACACAAACTAAATGCAATTTATGCTTTATTATTTCAATTACATATAGTCGGTTTTATTGCCCTATCCGATATGAGCGACGCTAAATAATATTAAAACTGCCGTGCCTAGCCTGCTCTTCTTGTGGGGTTGGTAATAAAATATTATTCCCATGTAAATCAAGATATGAGACGGTAAAGTGATACATAATCTTCTTAATTGACTAAATATCGTAAAGCATGTTAATGAGATGACTAAATATAATACTACAGTATGTTTCCATGCAGAATGTTCACGCATAGAAATGGTTGGCAGAAGCCTCTTGAAAATATTGGTTTACTTTTGTATCTTTTTATTATTAACGAACTACCGAAGGAACTTGCATTTTTGCTGTATGTAATGTATGTTAATATTGGCGTTCATATACGCGTTACATAAAAACATAATAAAGCGATAATCCATTACAATAATAAATGAATATTTGGATAATAACAGTGCAGGCGAGCTTCACAGACATACAACTAATACCTGACAGTATTGTGTGAAGCCATGCTCAGCTTCCCGGCGGATGAATACACTGAAATCTCCTATTGTAGTCCGCGCCGCCTTTATCTGGACCCGGGGGGAACGGCGCATGTGGAGAAGCGATCATGGTTATTTATTTTCGAAACACCTCTCAATCACTCGAGTTACCAGTCCTCGCCTCCACCACCTGTGATAAATAATCGACGTGGGGAGTCCTAGATTCCTTACTTTTTTCTAATCTTTTATGTTTCTTTTTGAACATGTTTGATGGTTTTGTTTCTATATTGGACTCCTATTGAGATTTCTATTGAGATTTACAATATAATTGGGATCAAACAGTTCATGGTAATCGTGTTTGACCACGAAAACAATCAATGTGGTTGTTTGTCTTGGAATAAATCATAATAAAATTATAACAAAGTCTTAACGTGCAATAGTTCTGAATTTAGGATAATCGCTTAACTTTGTAATAAACTATAACACACTGGGTGTAGTCCATTAGCTGGGGCAACATAACATGGTGGCCTTTATGATGATCGAGGGTATTTAAAATGTGAATGAACGGTATTACTTTCATAGACATAACTCAGAAACAGCTCCTTTATAATATTGTTTCAGACAATCAAATCACATGCGTGTATACGTAATTAAAATAAAATGCTGAATAATATTTTAGGACGTTAACCCTGCAAACATCCTGTTTATATAGATCCAAATATTAGGGCATGCTGAAAATCATTGTCTTGCCTACGGGCAAAGATAAAAAGTATCCTTATAAATAATAAATAAATAATTGTATTCGAGTTTTTTACTATATTTTGTTAAACTGAGTTTGGAGAAAAAGTATCTACCATTGCCGCCCGTGTAAGATAGGCTCATCCCAACACTCGCGCAGGGTGTTCTGTGGAAACTGGGTAAACCTCGATTCCGCAAAACACCCTACTCTAAGGTTGGTATAAGCCTATCTTACACGAGCGGCCATGGAATATACCTATAATCTACCATATTGTTAAAAGTATGATTGATATACAACGCCTGATTCGCAGTATTCTTTGTAGAATTACAATGAAATCTACCAATTAGTCGTCAATGTTTGATTGGTTGATTGGTATTGCAAGTGTGTGTGGGGCGGGGGTGGGGGGGGGGGGGGTGAATATCTATTAAGTCGTTATATGATTAAGTTGGTTAGTTTTAGAAGCACACTATTTAAAAGACAAGAAAATGTCATAAACCTTGAAGATGAGCTAGAAATTAAAGTGAAGATGCGCAATTAACTTTATTCCTTGCATACATGTGCAATTGTTCATACTTTTCTACACTGTATGCATTTATTTTCAGAAGGCCACAATGAAAATATAATGTTTTATAATCAATAACGTAATTATAATATAAAAATATCATGATAATAAAATGTAATGAAAATACTAATATTGTTCATATTATGTAATAAGATCAATAATGGTCATCTTAAGCATCTTAAGTCACATCTTCGAAGCTTCCTTCTCAATTCTGTCGCGATTGTTTTGGTTTGTGAATGTGTGACCTGCCTACTGTTCATGTATTATTGGCACTTGAAATTAGTTTAATTATCCTTAACATTGTATAAATGGATGTTAAAAATGATATATTGAAATAAATATTGCTGAATCGAAGTCAGAGTAGCTGATATTGATATACTTCCAGGCCGAATCTTGTGTCGGTTTACAGGACGATGCAAAATAAAACTAAGGGTAGAACGTTATCTAAATTAACTCCACTGAACAGATTACTGAGCCTACAAGATAACGGGACCTCAATTCTAGTTAGCCCTTCCAAAAAACCTTCATCACCGCTAACATATCCTTAGACATTAAAATTGAGCATTCAGAATAAGAGTTCCTAAGAATTTGTAAGGCGTGTGACTGTATCACGGACACGAAAGTAATTTCGCATTGCACTTTAATGGTAGATCTGCCCAGTCATTTTGTATCTGCCCAGTCATGTTGTATCTGCCCAGTCATGTTGTATCTGCCCAGTCATGTTGTATCTGCTCATGCCCAGTCATGTTGTATCTGCTCATGCCAAGTCATGTTGTATCTGCCCAGTCATGTTGTATCTGTTCATGCCCAGTCATTTTGTATCTGCCCAGTCATGTTGTATCTGCTCATGCCCAGTCATGTTGTATCTGCCCAGTCATGTTGTATCTGCCCAGTCATGTTGTATCTGCCCATGCCCAGTCATGTTGTATCTGCCCAGTCATGTTGTATCTGCCCAGTCATGTTGTATCTGCCCAGTCATGTTGTATCTGCTCATGCCAAATCATGTTGTATCTGCCCAGTCATGTTGTATCTGCTCATGCCCAGTCATGTTGTATCTGCCCAGTCATGTTGTATCTGCTCATGCCCAGTCATGTTGTATCTGCCCAGTCATGTTGTATCTGCCCAGTCATGTTGTATCTGCCCATGCCCAGTCATGTTGTATCTGCCCAATCATGTTGTATCTGCCCAGTCATGTTGTATCTGAGCAGTTAAATTATTTTGATCTTCGTTTCACATAGTTTAAAAAAACAAACTCAAAAATGATGTAAGATAATACTTTATATTTACTTTATTCGATTCGCTCTGTGGTGGTTAGCTTGCAGTGTATGTTCAAAAACACTGCTTTATTACGAGAAGTGCTTGTTCAAAGCAACGTAATGTTCAAACACTAATTTATTATGGTGAGTTAAGAAACGTCAGGTCAAGTCTCTGCAATATTACGGAAGATAAAGTGCTGTGTATGTCCGAAGAAACGTAATGTCAAGACACTGCGATATGACGAGGAGGTTATACTGGAGCCAACGTTATTTCAAAGCATTGCTGTATTACCGCGGAGTGTTTGTTCGAAGCAATGTCAAGTCCAAACACTGCAATATTACGGGAAGTGTATGTTCGAATCGATGTCAAGTCCAAACACTGCAATATTACGGGAAGTGTATGTTCGCAGCAATGCCAAATCCAAACACTGCAATATTACGGGAAGTGTATGTTCGCAGCAATGTCAAGTCCAAACACTGCAATATTACGGGAAGTGTATGTTCGCAGCAATGTCAAGTCCAAACACTGCCATATTACGGGAAGTGTATGTTCGCAGCGATGTCAAGTCCAAACACTGCAATATTACGGGAAGTGTATGTTCGCAGCAATGTCAAGTCCAAACACTGGAATATTACGGGAAGTGTATGTTCGCAGCGATGTCAAGTCCAAACACTGCAATATTACGGGAAGTGTATGTTCGCAGCAATGTCAAGTCCAAACACTGCAATATTACGGGAAGTGTATGTTCGAAGCGATGTCAAGTCCAAACACTGCAATATTACGGGAAGTGTATGTTCGAAGCGATGTCAAGTCCAAACACTGCCATATTACGGGAAGTGTACGTTCGCAGCGATGTCAAGTCCAAACACTGCAATATTACGGGAAGTGTATGTTCGCAGCAATGTCAAGTCCAAACACTGCCATATTACGGGAAGTGTATGTTCGAAGCGATGTCAAGTCCAAACACTGCAATATTACGGGAAGTGTATGTTCGAAGCAATGTCAAGTCCAAACACTGCCATATTACGGGAAGTTTATGTTCGAAGCAATGTCAAGTCCAAACACTGCCATATAACGGGAAGTGTATGTTCGCAGCAATGACAACACCAAACACTGCCATATTACGGGAAGTGTATGTTCGAAGCGATGTCAAGTCCAAACACTGCCATATTACGGGAAGTGTATGTTCGAAGCGATGTCAAGTCCAAACACTGCCATATTACGGGAAGTGTATGTTCGAAGCAATGACAAGTCCAAACACTTCCGTATTACGGGAAGTGTATGTTCTAAGCAACGACATGTTAAAACACTTCCATAAAATTTAAGGTAATTTATATGAACCTGTATATTTTGATTATTTTTAATAACTGGGAGATTTCTTCGAATAGAAGTATTCTTACCCAACTGTTTAAATTTACTCAACAATTTGAATACTTTTTAACCTTTCATGCCTCTGTATATAAATTGTGAGTGTGTTTAATGTGTTTGTTTAGCATGGACTTGTCAAAATATTGTTACCCCTTTCCGGAGTGTATAATTCAATGTGATGTAATGTAATGTAAGTATTGAAAACTCGCCAAGAAATCCTGTTTGAGAACAAAATATGTTATTTCCTTCTATTTGATGTAAATACCATTTGTATGAAAAAACCCCACACACAATCATAATGGAATTGTTTAAGAACGACTTAAGAGGATGGACGATCTTGCCAGAACAGATATTTGAATAGAATCCTACTGCTATCCAGCACACCAACAACATGAACCTCATAAATATGCCTTTGTAAAGACTAAGTAATTCTAGAGACAAACGTTTATAAAAATTGAAAGATGTTTAGCATTAGTAATTATATGCCCAATAAATACTGTCTCAATCATTACCCTCGGTGTGCCATTTCTTTCTTGTCTAGGAACTACTCGCTCCATCATCACCCTTAGTGTCAACAACTCTCTCCATCATTACCGTCGGTGTCAACTACTCTCTCCATCATCACCCTCGTCGTCGACTACTCTCTCCATCATCACCCTCGGTGTCAACTACCCTTTCCATCACCACTCGCGGTGTCAACTACTCTCTTCACCATTACCCTCGTCGTCGACTACTCCCTCCATCATCACCCGCGGTGTCAACTACTCTCTACATCATCACCATCGTCGTCAACTACCCTTTCCATCATCACCCACAGTGTCAGCTACTCTCTCCATCATCACCCGCGGTGTCAACTACTCTCTCATTCAATACCCTCGGTGTTAACTACTTTCTCCATCATCACCCGCGTCGTTAACTACTTTCTCCATCATCACCCTCGTCGTCAACTACTCTCTCCATCATCACCATCGTCGTCAACTACTCTCTCCATCATCACCATCGTCGTCAACTACCCTTTCCATCACCACCCGCGGTGTCAACTACTTTCTCCATCATCACCCTCGTCGTCAACTACTCTCTCCATCATCACCTTCGTCGTCAACTACTCTCTCCATCATCACCATCGTCGTCAACTACCCTTTCCATCACCACTCGCGGTGTCAACTACTTTCTCCATCATCACCCTCGTCGACAACTACTCTCTCCATCATCACCCTCGTCGTCAACTACTCTCTCCATCATCACCCTCGTCGTCAACTACTCTCTCCATCATCACCCTCGGAGTCAACTACTCGCTCCATCATCATCCTCGTCGTCAACTACTCTCTCCATCATCTACCTCGGTGTCAACTACTCTCTCCATGATCACCCTCGTCGTCAATTACTCTCTACATCATCACCCTCGTCGTCAACTACTCTCTCCATCATCACCCTCGTCGTCAATTACTCTCTCCGACATCACCCTCGTTGTCAACTACTCTCTCCATCATCACCCTCATCGACAACTACTCTCTCCATCATCACCCCCGTCGTCAGCTACTCTCTCCATCATCACCCTCGGTGTGTCAACTACAAACTCCAATTATCACTCTCGGTGTGTCAACTACTCTCTCTATCACCACCCTCGGTGTGTCAACTACTCTCACCATCATCATCCTGTGTGTTAACTACAAACTCCAAGCATCAACCTCGGTTTGTCAACTACTTGCTCCATTTACACCCTCATTGTGCTATATATTGTTCTTCCAGGAACTTCTTACTCTATCACCACCCTCGGTGTGTCAACCTTTGCTCCATCATCACAATCGGTGGGTTAACTACTCGCTTAATCATCACCCTCGGTGTCCAAACTACTCTCTCCATCATCACCCTCGGTGTGTCAATTACAAACTCCAATCATCATTTTCGGTGTGTAAACTTCTCGCTCCATCAACATCCACGGTATGTCAACTATTTACTCCATCATCACCATTGGTGTGTCAACTATCCACCACATCAACACCCTCGGTGCGACGACAATTCGCTCCATCATCATCCTCGGTGTGTCAACTACTTGCGCCATCATCACTCTCGGTGTGTCAACTGCTCGTTCAAGCATCACCCTAGGTGTGTCAAGTACTAGCTCCATGATCAACCTCAGTGTGTCAACTACTCGCTCCATCATCACCATCGGTGTCTCAGCTGCTCGTTCCAACATCATCCTCGGTGTGTCAGCTGCTCGTTTCAACAGCAGCACCCTCAGTGTGTCAACTGCTCTTTCTATCATCACCCTCGGTGTATCAACTTCTCGCTCGATTATCACTTTCGGTGTGTCAACTACTCTCTCTATCATCACTCACCCATGATGTGTCAAATACTCTCTCTATAATCACCCTCGTTCTCGCTCGATTATCACTTTCGGTGTGTCAACTACTCTCTCTATCATCACTCACCCATGATGTGTCAAATACTCTCTCTATAATCACCCTCGGACATCACTTACTTCGCTCCGTCATAACCCTCGGTGTGTCAGCTACACGCACTAGCATCAACCTCGCCATATCAACTACTTGCGCCATCGTCACCCTCGGTATGTCAACTTCTCCTTCTATAATCAACCTTGTCGTGTCAACTACTCGCTCCATAATCACCCTCGGTGTGTCAACTACTGGCTCCCTAATTACCCTCGGTGGGTCAACTACTCTCTCTCCATCTTCACTCTCGGTGTGCCAACTACTCGATCCATCATCACCCTCGGTGTGTCAACTACTCTCTCTATTATCAACCTCGGTGTGTCAAATATTCGCTCCATCATCACCCCCGGTGTGTCAACTACTCGCTTGATCATCACATTTGGTGTGTCAAATACTAGCTCCATCATCACTCTCGGTGTGTCAACTACTCGCTCCACCATCATCCTCGGTGTGTAAACTCCTCGCTCCATCTTCACTCTCGGTGTGTCAACTGATTGCTCCCTCATCACCCTCGGTTTGTCAGCTTCCAGCTCCATCATCACCCTCGGTGTGTCCACTACTCGTTCCATCATCACTCTCGGTATGTTCACTAATCGTTCCATCATCACTCTCTGTGTGTCAACTACTGGCTACCTCATAACCCTCGGTGGGTCAACTACTCTCTCTCTCCATCATCACTCTCGGTGTGTCAACTTATCAATCCATCATCACCATCGGTGTGTCAACTCCTCGCTTCATCTTCATTATCGGTGTGTCAACTGATTGCTTCCTCATCCCCCTCTGTGTGTCAACTACTCGCTCCATTTCCACCTTCTGTGTGTCAACTACACGCTGCATCATCTCCCTCTGTGTGTCAACTACTCGCTTCTTCATCACCCTCGGTGTGTCCACTTCTCGCCCCATCATCACCCTCGGTGTGTCAACTTCTCGCTCCATCATCATCCTCGGTGTGTCAACTACTCGTTCCATCATCACCCTTGGTGTGTCAACTACTCATTCCATCATCACTCTCGGTATGTTCACTTCTCGCTCCATCATCACTCTCTGTGTGTCAACTACTCGTTCCATCATCACCCTCGGTGTGTCAACTACTCGCTTCATCATCACCTTCGGTGTGTCAACTAATCGTTCCATCATCACCCTCGGTGTGCCACTACTCGTACCATCATCATCCTCGGTGTATCAACTACTCGCTTTATCATCACCCACGGTGTGTTCACTACTCGCTCTATCTGTACCCTTGGTGTGTCAGCTGATCGCTCCATCATCACCCACGGTGTGTCCACTACTCGCTCCACCATCCCCCTCGGTGTGTCAACTGATCGCTCCCTCATCACCTTCGGTGTTTCATTTCTTGCTTGTTGCTTGCTCTAACGTTTAATTGCAATATAAATTTTGTTCAAATTCAATGTTACTTGCCATGTTCCCCTTTTCAGAATGTTAATGATCGATTTATTTACTCAAGTTTTTTCTCTGAAATACCACCTGTTTGGATTAAATGTTTATGCAATTTTGATTTTTTTATTGTTTGTGTTGTTTTATTCTTGGTGGATTTCTTTTTATGTGGTAGTTGACATTAAATGTTCCATAGAGAGTAACTGATCTTGTTTGTGATTCAAGATAATGTGTTGTTTGAAGTAATCAAACGAACGGAGTTTAATTTATATCTAAAAGTAAAACATAGAAATAATACTGTATCTCAAAAAAGAAAGAAGACTCTGATTTGATACAAATAATGAATTAAACCCCATACATTATGTTTTTACTTCCTGGTAATATTTATTTATTAAGAAAATTAGGATGAAAACATTTTCATACGGAAAAAAAACTACAGAGGTGAAACAAATCCAGTACGGAATGTGTTACGAACAGATTGTTTACTTCAAAAGAATACGGTGGTACTATATTAGCTGTAATAGTGCATTTCAGTACGAGAATTCACATTAAGAAGCTGTTCTGCATATGAGCTCACTACAGTTGATATCGTGCGTAAATCTGACAGTTTAATGCATCAATATCGAATTTTATTGAATAAATCATTTTATGATTATTTGATAATTTCTTTTTCATCTACTGTTACAAGCTAGTGTAGAGCTATCTTTACCTTCATAATATCTGTTCGTAGGTTATAAAGGCGAGATGTGTGCGTAAAGAAAGCGATCGACGTGTGTGGTCCCCGAAAGTGAAGGCTTTACTTCACTACTATACAGCTTCATATGCTGACCAACTGCAGGGGAATATTAACAAAATATTTACAATTTATTGCACTGTCTAACACAGCACACTCCCTATTAACAACATTCCACAATATTCTGATACATACGAATACTTTTAACATCAATTGTTTCATCATAATCTTTTCTTATGTTTTTAGTTTGTTTCACTGGTTGATACATGCTAAGGAATGTAACATTAAGATAATGTTAATGTCACTTCGTACGTGTATTTAAATGCCTTATTGTTTCCGTATGGGAAATTATATTGCAAGACTTTATCTGGAGACACGACAACTATTTTATCTCCTTTTTTTCGAAACCAAACTAAGGTGTGTCTTCCAAACTACTGATATAAACAAATTAATAAACAGGTGATGTCAAAAGGCTTAAGCATTTTTGGATTGCAAGTTAATTTTGTGAAAAATCGTCCAATAATTTTGTGAAATCGACTGCGAAATGAAATCGCACTGACGTTTTCAAGCCAGTTAAATGAATAGAGATTCGCTAGTGCCCTTTATAGCGTTATTGAAAAGTTTAGTTTTTTCGCAAAGGTAATTGTCAGTTAGTGAGAGGTAATTATTCTCCACGGCATCTCAATCCGTCTTGTTGTCAGACACAGAATGGTCAGTGTGGATAGGGTTTAAAGAGCCTGCGCTGAAAACTGATCAAGCCTGTGTGGTGTCCGTGCCATGAAAGAATGGTTGACGCTAGACACTGGCAGTGAGCTATGTGTGGGGTCGAGTGCCGACAATATACGTAAATATTTGCCTTGTTATATTCCATTGAGCTCAGTTAATGGACTAAACCTTGATGGTTGCGTTTTACCTGGACTTAAAAAAACAGGCTGATTTTTAAACTGGTGTTCGATAACGTGGCAAGTCATAATTATTTTGACTTTTGAAATGGTTGGGATTGCTGAACATATAATTAAAAAAATGTTTTGCTAATTAATTAAAACTATTATTTCAACATATTCCGACATTGAAATATTGTAACTAAAAATTGAAAGAAATAATTTGACAATATTCAGAATTATTTTCGAAATGGCATTGATATGCTCATCGTTTAAAATGACTTGATAAAAAACAAAAGAAAGTTTAAAACTATTAGTTTAAACAAACTATTCCCGACATCGTGATAATGCCGAGGGTGAATGTGACATTACTATGGACATTGATAGTCTTGGCCAGCATTCCTGCTGTGATATGTGGAAAAGGAAGAAGAAAAAGAGAAAAGCCAGGACTCAAGTTTGCAGACTGTGGTAAGAAATGAATCTAATAATTGCCAATGAATAGTTAATATTAGAAAAAAAGTTATAACAATACATTTACTTTCATAGATAATAATGTCTTTATAAACCGCTTTTATATTATTTTAGATTAGTTTTTCGCCATACTTTCCTTTCTTTGGGTGCTTTGAATTATTGTATAAGTTGTTAAAATGATTTAATTCTTTAAATCAGGTTTAGTAATAGTAAAACTATTGCAACAATATCCTACTACGATTTTTGTACGGGAATTTTTGTATTAATTTCACAATTTTTCAACAATTCCTATGTCATGAAACTTACAGAGCATTTTATGTCTATTGGATTCTACAATGTTGTTATCCTTTGATTACGTTGTTTTTTTCATATCTGTTTTTAATATTGAGGGAACATTTTTCGAGTGACCGTGAAGAAGATCCTTGTCGGACAGAAATGTTGTATCATCTTTGTCGGTTTTATTTATTTAATCACAATTGCCTGTTTGTTACACACGATCGCTTGGTTATCTATGTCGGTATAGGTTTAAAACATCTAGGAGATTTGTTTATGCGCCCTCGATGATTGTTGATACGAACAATGACTGTGGCACGCGCGCGTTTCTTGGTTTCATACCCGCGTATATCATTATATGATCGACTGTCGGCAAAATATTTGGTTGAATTGTAAAGATACAAGATACGATGTTGGAATTTCTGTTCATGTCAGGTTTTGACACGTTAACGTGGCAAAAAAATATGAATGGTTTTACGCAAGATCGGTATGCGGAACACGTGCCGGTGGTTTCAACACCTCGCGTGCTGCTTGTTTGTCGTGCGTCACGCAATAAAACATGAATTTGCGGGATAGTATTGCACCCGGTGGTGTTCATTAAAATATATTAGCGCGTTAGAAAGAAAAAAACTTAATCCTTATCGCCGTATATTAAGTTCGACTTGTTTATTGTAAAAACAATACATTTCGAAATGTTATAACATATCAAATTCTTTGATACTTTTATAGAGCAATGTACAAGTGAATGCGACCTTATAATGAAAGATTGTCAATATTAAGATGAAACTTGTAACCTTTTTTAACATACAATTTGCACCATTGATAGTCTTCCTCTGTTCAACTTTCCTAATTTAATTATAGCTTGGCATGTGCGTTTCAACTATGACATTTCTGTCACCGGTGTATGTAGGTATCAGGCTCAAGTGGCACCTTCTAGATGTCAACCTGGCACTTGGAAATGTCAACCTCGGTGTAAGGTCGAAATGTCGATTCAGTTTGACACGCGTGGATTTATAACCTGCAAAACTGATACATCAAAATGATAAAATTATTAAGATGTATTTTATAGATTTATCCACGCAATACATTAACATCAAGTTTTAATTCAGTTTAATCAAATTAACTCAAACAGAACTGCAAACTGGTTGTATTAATGATGCAATAGAAATTACACGAAAAAGCACATAAATCTACTTCAACTTTTCTAATTTAGTTTCCGATACCATATTAAAATGACAAATCGATTAAAGGAACTTAACGAACAAAAGACAAAACCGTCACTTATCATCGTTTTTCAATGATATAACCACATTGGGATACCACCATGGATCGGTCATCGAAACCAGTAACTATTTTATTCGGAGTTAAACTTTTTTCCATGTACATAACCTTACACTACACAACACCTTACACAGAACTGTACCCTACACAACACCTTACCCTACACATAACTGTTCCCTACATAACACCTTACCATACAAAACACAAAACACCTTACCCTACACAGCACCTCACCTTACACAACACCTTACCCTACACAACACTTTACCATACACAACATCATAACCTTAAAAAAAAACTAACACTACACAGCACCTCACCTTACACAACACCTTACCCTACACGGCACCTTACCATACACAAAACCTTTCCTTTCAAAACACCTTTCCCTACACTAAATGCTACACACCACCTTACGCTGCACAACGCCTTACGCTACACAACACATTATGCTACACAACACCTTACGGTACACAACACCTTACGCTACACAACACCTTATGCTACACAACACCTTACGCTACACAACACCTTATGCTACACAACACCTTATGCTACACAACACCTTACGCTCCACAACACCTTACGCTACACAACACCTTACTCTACACAACACCTTACGCTACACAACACCTTACGCTACACAACACCTTATGTTACACAACACCTTACGCTACACAACACCTTATGCTACAAAACACCTTACACTACACATCTTACCCTACACACCTTACCCTACACACCTTACCCTACACAACACCTTCCCCTACACAACACCTTACCCTACACAACACCTTCCCCTACACAACACCTTCCCCTACACAACACCTTCCTCTACACAAAACTTTACCCTACACAACACGTTACCCTACACAACACCTTACCCTACACAACACCTTACCCTACACAACACATTACCCAACACAACACCTTATCCTACACAACACCTTACCCTACACAACACATTACCCTACACAACACCTTCCCCTACACAACACCTTACCCTACACAACACATTACCCTTCACAACACCTTACCCTACACAAACTTTACCCTACACAACACATAACAATTCACAAATATTTACCCTACACAAATATTTACCCTACACAACACCTTACCCTACACAAAACCTTACCCTACACAAACCCTTACACTTCACAACACCTTGTCTTACACAACACGTTACCCTACACAAAACTTTACCCTACACAACACCTTACCCTACATAAAAACCTGACACAACAGCTTTACCCTACACAAAACCTTAACATACACAAAACATTAACATACACAAAACCGTACACTACACAAAACCTTTTACTGTACGAAACCCTACACTACACAAATCCTTACTCTAAAAGAAGACCATATCGTACATTTGTCAGTTTTGGTAGTGTTTTGGCATTCAGAATATTACCAACATCGCTTGTTCTTGACATTATTAAATCCAGTGTGATGAGTATGACTAAATATGTAAGGGTATGTCATCATGCGTCACTCCTCGACAAGTCGATAATCACCCATTGATTCTCCCATGATTTATCACCCTGGGTCACAGATTACCTCTGCCACTTTCTGAGAAGTATCCGCTTTAACCAATTATATATCTACCGATATAATTTCATCTTTATTATTTTCAAATGCTTCATTAAGTAAGCCAGTTGGCGATCTGAGTCAGCGTCCATGTGATTATGGAACAATATCGTCTTGTTGATTCCAATACGCTTGAATTCATTATCATTACGAAATTAAGCTATGCAATTAAGAAGTGATGAACATGCAAACAATAATTCAGTGTTTAATGATTGACATGATTTTGTGTTTTTGCTGAAATCAATAATCAAATCATAAGTTATATCTGTCATCTGCAATACATACGCCCTTTATATGACGAGACTCATCATCGGGGGTAAACTTGCATATAAATGCAACTACCAACTGGGGAAAACCTACCCTTGGGGTGAGGGGTGGGGGGTCAATTTGCCCAAAGTTTGTAGTTGGGGTAAATTTGCCCCCCCCCCCCGGTGAGAATATCATTCAATATAAATGCAATTAAAAATTTCTCGGCGAAGAGACTGAATTTAACACATACCATGTTTATTTCCGATTCAACCGTTTTATTTAAGTCTTATCAACATGGAGTGCTGAATTTTTAAATATATTTCATTCATAGCTATTGCATTTTATTGCCGCCCGAAACTTTAGAAGTCGTAATTTGAATTTAGAATGAAACAAACACGAACAGTCACATAGTAACTGTTACTTTGACAAACATAAGTGGATAATCAGCTTCCGAAAAAGACTATTTCAGATCCTCCAAGTAAACAAGTCAACGCTAGGTCAGTCAGTGCTATTTACGTGTTCGTGCAATGATCCAGAAATGCCAGGGAAATTAAGTTTTTACTGATTCACACCTACACTCAGAATTCGAACAAAGATTGATCTCGCCGTGAGAACACTGATATAGTTTCTCTCCGCCTTGCATTCTATCATCAGAGTGCGGAAACGGTTTTGCATCTTTGATTTTCGTATTTGAATCTCGTATAACCTAATGATCGATAATTGCCTGTCCCATATCATATTGGCTGGTCATAGGTTTAAAAGCATATCTATTTAATTCCTGAAAAAACAACAACATTTTTATGTCTGTTAAGATTCAATCCCACGATGTTATCAAATTCAGTTTGTAACTTTTTTCGTTCCTATTTCAAAATATGAAGTTGGTTTAAATGTGAAGTGGCGTTTACAGTTCGAAATAAAGCGTTCTTTTCGCTCTGTGTTTCATTTTGTTTGTATCTGCAATTTGATGTTCAATTTGAATTAACGTTAAAATAAACTACACATATGCTAAGCATCACAAGTATTTTTGCTTTGTTTTAAAAGTATTTGAAACAAATAATAACACATCAATTTATACTTAATCAATAAGACAATCCTTGTTTCGCTAAATGATTATTTTGTCAAATGAACTGATGCCGGACATTTACGATGAGAAAAATATCAATGTATTAAAAAGCATATGGACAAGCACACACAATTCTAGTGTGAAGTCGTTTGTCGTGAACGTGAGGTCATAATCGTACGTTTCAAAATTATATCAATTGTCATACCTAGTTATTGACAAGCGCTAAACATATATGGATTTATTGTGTACCAAATATATTATAAGTCAGTATTGCAAGTTCGTTATTTTTGTAAAATTGAAGATCTTACAGAAAACATATTTGAGTGTACATATAAAGTCGGCCTGGAATCAGCTTAGTACATATATAAATCAGAGTACTGACATTTGTTTTCGTTATTATCAAGCGTGTATGCCTGATGGAAAGGCGTGACGATAAAACAAAAGTTCGCATTAAGTTTCACAAAATACGATAAACATGTTAAATGGCACATTATCAACATAGGCCAAGCTTTACGGAATCTGAATTTCATTCATATACACGTACATCGGTGAAAACTAACCTTTTTGATCAAATTGTTCCCCAAAATTATTTTTAAAAAAAGACTGACGGCAACGACGTAATATTACGATTACGTTTGGTAATTTCAGTATGATCTTACATTGGACAGTTTGAAACATATTGAAAAAACAAAATGAGCTTGAATACTAGCGCTAATTGGTATCAATATTTGAATATAGTAATTTAAGAACAATTGTTCAGCGAACATTGCGGGATGCCGCGTTTCCCAAAATTGCACATTTTTAATACATAAAAACACACATCATTAATATCAATTCATCAAATGTATGACATCTGAGCTTGCTTTTGTTTGTAATAACAATAAGCTCCCTTATCTTTAAAAAAAACAACTTCTTTTGAAAACCTGAGTGAAAAATGTAAAAAATGTGTAAAAAACAGTTCCACAAAGGTGTAATACATCGCCAGCAAAACTGAAGGTATGTGGCTCTAAGATCGTCACAGGTGTGCTGACACTTGTTTCCTGTTCCGGATATAAAGTAATATTTCGCTGAATAAAAAGCTTCGAAATCGTTTCAAGCATAACAAAACGGGATTCGCGGACAGACATATAGTTGCACATGGTGCTTTGTTTACGAGACATTGCGGTATATCACCATTCTTGCTAAGTATACCTGTCTATTTTCCCCGTGTGTGTTTGTGCCTCCCCGATGGAACATCTGGAGAAGCAGAAACTGTCAAAACCTCACATGGCTCGCTGTATCAACAGAGCAGGCTTATTTATGAATGCCCGGCGATCGGGAACGTGGCAATCAGTGGCACCGCCGGTGGGTATGGTTGGTGCCAGCCACGTTCACACGCCTCGGCCACGTCTGGCAGATATGAAAGGCATCCAGCCCCCGTTCATTCATAAAGTAGCATTCTCTGACGTTAAGTATGTTGTGTGTCTTCAGCTAGGTCGTCTTTGACACACAGCAGTTATCGTTCACGATTGACAATCAGCCAATTGAGGAATGGTCATTATTTCCTGACACAAACTATCGCTGGCAAAATGAAATGATGGTCAACTGTTCTAATTGATATTGTGGCCATTATATAATAAAGAAAGCAATACTAACAATTTTGACTTGTAAAAGTAAATTAAAGTAAAGATAACTATTTTATTTATACATAAATATATTAGATTTTTATGAAGTTACACTGTTTATACAGTAAATCATATCAAGCTGCATTTCCATATCATATTGTTTATATAAGGAAGCTAAGATACCTATTATCATTAGCATTTGATATCAGGTCACTATCCTTGGCATTTGGTGACACTCGCACTCTGTGGGGTCTTCCATCGCAGTAAGATAAGTAATTGTATGTCAGTTGTGGCAGTAACACTGATGTCAGTGTCGCTTTCAGTAAGACCTTCAATATCATCCACCGGCGTTTGTTTTGACACTTAATGTTGTTATTGTCGGAGGGTGAGAAAGCATGTTAAGTGATAACTGTTTATGAGTCGATTAATTCAATGATGTAAAGCAATGGATCGTTTATCTTCATTATCTTTCTATTGGAGGAATTAAAGAATTAGAGAAGAAAGAAACGCTGATTGTATGATCATCATCTCAAGGAGGTCTTAAATTGTAAATTTCATAAGTTTATATCAATTTTCTTTTTGAAAACCAGTGAATACGGGCTGCATTAATTCATATCGAAACTCGTAAAATTAAGATTAAAAACAACGTCGTGGAATTTATCAGCTGCCTGAATATTCGGAACAAATTGTTCTCTTGGTACACGTAAATCAATACATCAATCTATATGTGAAATGCTGAAATAGCGAAAATAATTTTATCAAAACATATGATAAGCACAATAGATAGCCGACTGTTCTTATTTGTTTCTGTCGCCTTGTCAGTAAAATCTGAATAGTTCAAGATTGCCACCTAGCTACATCGAACGCATGGGTCCAATTTAAATTTATTTCTGAATGATATTGAGAATCAAAAATGAAAATGATGATTTAGGTTATGAATAATGATGAGAGAATGCTAAAATGCTAAACCTAACAATTTAGTGGCGGGCCATTGTGGCGATAATGTTGGCGATAAGGGAAGCTATAATCGTTTAAAAGACATCATATCCACACCATAGACCGCACCGTCAAAGTATAATGTATTTGTCTATTGTTGATATACTATTTAAGATACATTCTAAGCGATAGCATTGCTGTAATGCATCAATCATCGTCACTGTGGTCAAACGTATCGTCCGCCCTAGAAAAAGTTCAATAGATTGCCCTACACGTATGTACTATTTACATTCACGCATTAGCGGGACCTATTTCGCTTTTTTAGGTTCTATTGTCAAAGCCAGCGACTGTTTATTTAGTGAACTCCCACTATTAAAACAGCAGCTCTTGAAGTTATTTGAACCGACTTTAGCTCGCGTTTCTGTTTGCTGTTTCGCTTATTCGCTCATCTTTGGCATAGAAGAAAACTGATCTGTTTAAAGCTAATTTAGAGACGAAAACGTTGGACCTCCCAAGTAAAATGGCACATTTTATTAATGAAATGGTAGTTTACTGATTGTAGTATCGTTTGATATAATTATTATAATGTTCAGATCGTAAGATAATGTAAGTTATTTCCTCGTTATTCGACTATCTCGTGGCTTAAATGGGCAATAACTGACAAACGGCAAGATAACAATTACTACCGATGTCTCGGCTACGGCTTTCGTCGAGGATCGTGGCTTAGGTGTGCTGATATTCAGTCAGACTCAATTATTGTACAGTTTTTGTCAGAAGAGTACACACAGGAATATGTGTTTGTTTTGATTTTAGCGATATAAATAGAATCTTGAAAATAATCGAATTTTTGTGTCATCACTTTTAAATAGTTTGAAGAATAAAAAAACAAGGATATTTTATACACTTATATCTAAAACATGTTGATAGCGTCCTAGAGAACACCTATATTCCTCTACCCCTACCCCTCTCTAGAATTGTTCAAGTGAATGGTAGAAAGGATATGATTAGAAGATACCAAAATACAATATTTTAGACTAAGCCTCCTTTTTCTCTTTGGGGAGGACCCCTCCCTTCAAATTAAAATTCGATAAAAAATGATTAGGAGAATAGGACTGGGGAGGGGGGGGGGGGTCTCTGAACTGCGCCCAAAAGTTACATCCACCTTCTTAACGTCAAATCCTGGACCCGCCCGTGCATGATATATTTAAACAAATATTTTTTTCCAGTCTTCTAACATATTAATTGTTCTGTCCATATCTACAATTTTAATATAATTTTATAGCAGGCAATTACATTATGCGTAGAAACATTTACACCAGATTCGATACTGTCATTAGTTTATGTGCATATTGCGTTCTTTTCAGGATCAGAGGTTGACCGACCATTACAGTTTTACGACGTAAAGGCGCATCCCGTCCCCATAGTAACTCCTGGGACGTTGTACGTGTCGTTTCGGGGCAACATAACATATGACCTACCACGTGATATCTCCTTTGAGCTCGGGCTCGTGAAATACTTCATTGGAATTCCATTCCCATTGCCCTGCTTTGACAGCAGTCTAGGATCATGGTATGTAAAACCGAATACTATGTGTTTTTTAATTTATTTTTAAAGCTCCCCCTTTGGCTAAAGAAGGTATATTATGTAAACTGGAATGTTAAAAAGACATAGCATAACATAAATTGTATTAGCATTAAAGTGATAACAACATCATAGCCGTACAAAATAGCATACAATGAAATGCAGTTGTAGAAGTACACACAGTTTTAAATATTTATATTACAAATTTGCTAAATAAACACATTTTGATGAATTGATAAGTAGGATATAGAATTCTAAGTATTAAAACATTCAAACACTTGTTAAAGCTGCACTTTCACAGATTGAACGTTTTGACATTTTTATTTTTTGTCTTGGAACGAGCCATTTTTTGTTAAAATCCATGGAAACCAGTTATATAAGACTGCTGTCAAAAAAATAGATCGCAGATTTTTATATTTTAGTTCAAAAATTGATGTTGTATGCATTTTTCTTAAACCATTAGTAACCGTTAGTTACGGTTTAAGCCTTTAAACATTAATTTACGAACGGAAATATGAAAATCTACGATCTGACTTTTTGTCAGCAATCTTATATCATTGGTTTGCAGATATCTACGCAAAAAATTGCTCTTCCCGAGTCAAAAAAAAAACAAGTTGTAAAAACGGTAAATCTGTGAGAGTGCAGCTTTAATCAAGAATCATCCTTCAGAAATTAAGTTAATTATCTGTAATATGTTATTTTTCAGTACCTACCATGATATTTGTGATAACCTGAAACATTACGAGTACGCAGGATGTCCGAGGTCGCTACGCCAATACGGCCTTCAATGTAGCTGTCCCTTCAAGTCCGGGGAGTTCAACGTGAAAAACCTTCCTCTCAATATTCCTAAAATTCGCGGATTTGCGCGCGCATTTATTCGTGTAAGAGTAAGCAGTACTTCTTGTTATTATTTAATATCAAAACCATGCACCACAATGCTTGTCTACCCAAGAAAATGTGAGACAGGAGGTTCATGTGGGGCTCGTTATACCTGGTTTTGACATTTTAATTTCTTAAATTAAAATTGATTTAAGCGTTGAACAAAAATAGAAGGTACTCTTAGATAGATTTGCACATTTTATAACATTGTGTAGTATTTCTGACTTCAAGAAAGAATGATTTGCTATAGTAAAACGGGATTTAAAAATACGGCCCTGATATTCAAAAAGAAATCAAAAGTCGCCTAAGTAAACGAAGGAGCTGTACAATATGTCCCATTTATCGTTGATGACATCTGACAAGGGAGCACACAGACTTAGTGAAGCAGAAGATTGCCGTACTGACGATGTAATTGGGACAGAGTGATGTTTGATTGACACCCACATACTTGCATTGACAAATACGGAGCTATCTACAGTGTTAATATGTCTATTCGGTGAAGAATATTTGATCTTAAAGGGCAAAATAAAACCGCTACTCAAAACCGTTTAAATCCGATGTAATCTTTTGCGAGCGGATGATACCAAATTGTGACAATTTTGACATTGTAGTATCCAATTTTGCGAAACATATTTGCCAAAGTAATTGGACCACCGAGGTTGAACAAAAATCTGAAAACAATTCTTATGTCGTAAGGTCCGGCCTCACATGATCGAATCTTGTGTCAAGTGTACTTGGCGAGAAAGGAGGCGTTCAAGTGCTTTTGTGTTCTATTGTGCGTTGGCGATAAGATTTACTTTAATTCTATTCAAAATCACGCCTTTGATGTCTTTTGAAAGAAAAATAAACAAAATGCAAGACGAACAAACATAAATAAATTCATTTGGTGTAGGTCCTGAACGTCGCTTGTTTTGTTAGGCTCACCACGACTTTATTATATTCATAGAAGCCGGAACGACAAAGCTCTTGATGTATTGCACATTCAGCAAACCTGGCTTATGAGATACTATATTGTTCGATAATTATTTTTGTTAACAAATTTATCTAATCCTTAACAATGTTAAAAAAGGACTAATCGTTTTGTTATTGTTGTTGTTAATATATTGAACTACAACTATTGTTTCAATAACGCTTCTGTTTCTTTCTTCTTCAGGGAGATTACGGGTTAAAACTTCGAGTTTTAGATTCAGAGTCAACAGAACTAGGGTGTCTTCAACTGGAGTTCTCAGTCAAGAAAAGATATCGCGGATGGCTGTTTAAAATATAGATTTGAAGGAAAACTATTGTTTGACTTACAAGTTATGATTTAATAAAATTGCATATTTTGAGTTCATTTTGCGTAAACTTAACTTGGTGATAAGTTGGCACATATAACAGTGTAAATGGCACACATATGATATTGTTGAAGATGGAAAACAAAGAGATGAAAGCGGGTGAAATTCACAAATGAACTATTCATCGACTTATGATGTGTTTTCATTTAAAATTGAGATTTTCTCCTGATTGAACAGAGCAGTGGGATTGATTCTTCTTGTTGTGTCACGGAAAACACGTGGGTGAGCCTTAGTGATCTTTCCCGCACACGAGTGAACATGGAGTCCTAATTCATTTTACGGGTTATTTTAATTAAAATGAAATGTTTCTCGGACGAAACCCTCCGCTGGATACGTAATGACGTAAATACTACATATGTTATGGAGTGTATACATACAGGCACAATGTAAATGAGTGCAAAACTACTTTGAACTACTTTGGAGATCATTTAACTTATTTTGAACACTGTCTTACAACTGAACACTACACTGAGTGACTTAAAAACACACACCATTTGGGTGGACATTTGTTCGCAGAAGTAATTTTCAAAGTACATGTATTGCGTTTATAAAGTCATCCAGTGTATTATACCAACCACACAAATGTTTGTTCAGAATTCACTCAATTATATTATTGTTTTACATAGGCCAGTGATAATGATGTTGTAATAAACTAGTTTTTGTTGTTCTGTTTCTAGCTGTTTACATGATTTCATTGTTATAATGCATCTTTTACATATATTCCATCGAAAACTTCGCACGGTCATGTACAAAAAAAACCCTATTTATGTTTAACAAACATTCACAAGCAAAAAATATGTGACCATCTCAGTTGGCAATTTGATTCTGCACAAATCTCCACATCCGTGCCGTCAACCATATAAAGAAGATCTAATATTGAACAAACCTTCGATGAAATAATTGCAAGTTTCTTCCCTACCTACCGCAGAGCTAGGGTTAGAGAGCTCGTAAACACAACAAATTGTTAAAGTTTAATTTTGCAACATATTTACGGGTTTTTAAGAGGAAAACAATTATGTGAAGTACCATACACAGGTGTTAAAACATAAAACATATCAAAATAGCTCGTATCAACCTATTACAAATGGTTCAAGAAGGCTCTATCTATTTTCTAAGGAAACTATTTGAGTGTTTCATGCCGCGCTGTGCTGCATTTGGAACGGCCTCATTTACAGCCAACGAATTAATTTTATTTCATTGTTTCAGTCGTTGTTATAGATAAAAAGTGTTTACATGAAATTGCAATAAAGCATTGTCGACCAGATATGCTACTGGTAGAGCAAGAGGCTGCGTAACAAAATACCTGATTGGTTATTGCCGGATGCTCGGCGGGCGTTGCTTTTGACACGTTAAAGGCCAAAGGGAGGTAGTCCATCGCATTCGACCCACTCGTTTCTTATACTAGCTATTCCGATTTACCGTCTCTTGGACAAAATTTCAAATAGGGGTTGGTGAGCACTTTTTCACCCGTACCAATTATTAGCCCACCTTGTATAATCCTTGGTTAGCAATTCTTATTTTGTTGATGTTTTATACAAATTAAACTTGGGGTCAAGTGAAGCTTACAATAGGAAAACTAGTATTTTTCTCTGAAAATAAGCAATGTTTTATCAATATTGAAATTGCTCCAGGTTTTTGCCGTTTATCTTTTAGCGGGGGATTATTGATTTTTTTACCACTCAAGAAAGAGAAAATAATTCATATAAAAAATCGTTCAAACAGAGCAACATTTTTAATAAAATAAAAAAAGGATGACTTGCAATTTGTTGTCGGGAATGTTTTTTTATATTTTCTACAATAATTTCTACTATCTAAAATGAGCGTATTATTGGTTCAGTACACTGTTAATGAAGTTTGGCACGTAAACTCGTTCTTAAATTATGCATTTATTATCAATCTTATCATACTGAATTTTCTCCCTGTGAATTTTCTTCGAAATTATTCAGTATGTCTCAAGACAAAACAAACCTCCATTTCCACGAGCAAAGGGGTCCTCCACACTAGTATCCATTCGAAAGTATAGTCTTCATTTGTGAATGCGTGTTCCTAGTACGAAGTGACTCAAAATGCTTAAAGACGAGTAACCGGTGGACGTACTAATACGGGCAATGTTTAAAAAGCATGCTACTGTCGAAGGTTAAGCAAATTAAGCGGAACGGAAAACTGTAGATAAAACTTTCCGGGCATTCATTAACACGTATAGCCTAACACAGATGTTTGTTTATTAAATGAATGCTAGACTGTGATTTGCTAAATGATATCTTAGACATTGTGTGTCTCGCTAAGTATACGTGGGAGTGCACATTTCCAATGCCAGGGACATTGCGCTTCACAGAAGCAGCCAGAGAATAGAACATAGGAATTACAAACATAAGTGTCGGTAAATAGGTTGTACTGATGAAACAAAAAATAGGAAACATTTCCTAATATTTTAGATGAAAAGACAAACCTAATTAGATATACATCTTCAAGTTATCCAGGTGTTGTATAAATAAGGTTCCCTTAAACACAACTGAATACCCAGATGTTTTCATTTTCGTTTGGATATAAAATACATCTAAATAACAATGCTTAACTCAATGTATACACATGTATGTAATTTAAAACCTTCACGACACGTAAGGCATTTGTATCGTTTTGTCTACAGCTTCGATAGAGCATTAATTAGCGTCGACAAATATACTTCAAGAACGTATGTTTTATGAATGCTGTTTGCACATATCTTTGAAAGAAAATGATGGATAAAAGATTAAGAAAACACAAGGACAATAATTAAATATTTCACCTATTCACGTTCAAGTTGTCATGAAGCACTAGCAGTAATTTGCCAAGCAAGAGGTATGAAAGCTAAACCGTGAAACCTTTAATAACGTTTGTTACGATTGACTTCAGTATCTGCAAGCAGAATAACGCTAACGTTATTTTGATCACCACTATTTTTTTTTTAAAAATACTTAGCTACCAGCGTTTAAGAAATGAACGTAGCGTATACAATCCAAACCCGTCCTAAAACGTTATGACTCGGTAATTGTATTTTGAATGATTTTTATCCGACGTTGGACATTTCTCTTCTAAGTGCAAATACTCATGTTTTTATAACCCTTTAAAGGTCCTTTATTTTTACACAAATACCAATTCAACTTTGTAAACACACTACTATTCTATTTTCCATGCTATGCGAGAAAACACTTAAACATTTAAACATTCTCCAACAGTGGCAGACAAGTATAAACAATGTTTATATCATCCACTTGGGGTTATCGCCCTTTGTTTATATCTGGCTCAAGACCACAGTTATCTGCCTCCCGTTGACCAAGATCCGGATGTGAATACAGAAAAAAGAGTGCTTGTGTTCAAGTATCAATATTTTATTAAAATTGAATGAAAAAGAAGCAAAAAATGTTCTTTTTGTAGAGAACTTGACTGAATTTGACACTCAATTGCAGAAATTGATAGTTTTCAGTGTAAATATTGGAAAAATCATAGCTTGTGGAAGTCTGAAAATTAGTTGTTTGTAGCCGATTGACTCCTTGGCGGAAGGGTTATTTATTTGAACTCAATTTTGACAGTCGGGTCAATGGTCAACATGGTGTTTTCTTGTGATTATATTTTGTGTCTTGAATTGTTCTAGAGATACCATGTCCTTGTTTTTCAATTGGGATGTGTATAAAGTCAAAAGCCAGGTTAGTGTCTATATGAAACATATAGTAAAAATAACTGTGGTCTCACGCCATCTATAATATAATAGACCGCTACTTTTAATTTAAGCTAAGCACAACGTATATTGTCTTGCAATGGTCGTCTTTTCTTTCTTTTTGCACCGCCTTTGTCATTGTTTTCAGTTATTATCATTCATCGTCGATCTTGACCACTTGACACATTCGAGTTCTTTTAGGCCTTAAGCTACGTCAGACTTGCTCGGTTGCCAGAATGTGTAAACGCTCCAATAAACGATATTGAAAACAATAAATGCGACAGGAAATGCAACTCTCGAAAAACGGTCCATTATACGAGCATTCTTCCGACTGGAGGCAAACACGTTCCAATGATTTAATCGACCTTCATTTGGAGTCTGAAATGCACATCGGATATAATGAAATAGTAATTGTATTTCACTTGTTTAAAATATATAAACCATACCATTGTGTTTAAGAGCTACTCCATATATATAAGGCGAACTTGCTTGTATACCAATAGTATGTTGCACTCAAGGGTGTTTGAAAACATACGTGCAAATTTTGATTGCATTTAACTTCAGTATGTTCAAAGATTGTTACATAACGGCCCTATTAGCGCCACTTAAGGCATGCACACAATGCTTTTAGACTTTGACTATTTGCAAATAAAGAAGGACTGATTGTGCGATAAAGCCATCAGATCAGCAGCGGGACAGTCATGGCAACTGTGTTAGTCAAGATAGTATAAATATAACTTACATTATCTTCCTGTTCGCCATCTGCCTCCTTGGCTAGATTGGTTTGCATTTTCTTTGTCTGTTGATGTCGCTTGCCTACTCTTGTGTTCACATTCACAAACGCAAACTCAATCAAAGCGATGAAGACAAATAACATACAAACGGCCATCCAAACATCTATACCTGTAACAAAATGCCATAAAATAAACAAATCATTTGGAAATGTAGCTTCAACATTTAATTTGAATTAAAGGAATGTCATGCATTGCCAAACCCCCCCCCCCCCACAAAAATCGACAATAACAAAACAGTCATTACACAACCAAAACCGGAAACGGCTGCACAATTACTCGATCTTAAAGTAATCTCATTATTGAATAAAAAATCCGTTATGTCGAATCAGAACACGTTTGTGTTCAAATTACTTTACGAATGTATAAATGCTATGAGTCAATGGAATCAATCTTCCGATAATCTTACCTTTGATATAGGACACCTTAGGGAGGGAAGAGCGAGCCCCTGCGCTTTGTGTTGTCATGGTGAGTACGGTAAGAAGGCCGAGAGAAATGCGGGCCGGTACGGCGTCAATGTCCAGCCAGAAGGAGACCCACGACAGAATCACAATGAGGATTGAGGGGATGTAAATCTGCGTTATATAATAGCCGAAGTTCCGGATCAATTCGAACTGCATCATTATACATGTGAAGTTCACTGAAAAGTAAACATCAAGAGGTGTTATAACCATGTTCGACTATAGCCAAAATTATATACAGTTATCTCCCATTTTCAGTAGTTGTTCTAGTACTAGTGTGCAATTCAGGTGGAATATAAATAGCATAAAGTCGGCAGTTCCGTTATGTGTATTCAAATAAAGACTTGTCCAACAAAAAGGTTAATATACCAATTCGTTTATGAAATTTAAAATAAGGTAACTTACAAAAAATGCGCTGATACACTGCCCGCATTGACAACGTGTTATACATCGCTTTTAAAATCAATTTGTACATATTGGGGTGGTGGTAGATTAACAGAGAAACAGGAAGACAAAATGAACATATAACTTACTACCACAAGTAATAAAAGCTATTTTCCGAACAATTTGGTATCATAATATTGCTTTATATTTTGCTTAAAAATGTTGCCACTCTTCCACCGAAATGCACTGAGTGTCGCTCATCTTTTAATTCCTAATAGAGCTTTTACATACAGGTGGTATATAAACTTGAAATGACCTTAATAATTGAAAATGAAAATGATCCATGCATGATTAATGGCCATGCATGAAGAATAACTACAAACATCCCCGACACAAGTATACCAAGAAACGTGCTGGACTAAATATGCATACAAACAATTCTAGGGACTGTTCTTCTTAAAGGGTGAATCGCTAACCAATAGGCAAACAAACTAACAAACACACCAGTTTGCAAACAATGGCCATGATTATCGTTTGTGGTACTCAAGTTCAAGCAATATGTTTCTGTCGTTATAATGGGTATAAAAGCTAGTCTTGGAAAGTTTTTTAGGAAAACTGTTGGGTATTGATAGTTTCTATCAAGATTAGAAAAGGTTTTGTTTGACGTTACCTGTGTTACCATCAGTATCGCCAATATAGGACTTGTCACACCTGCGAGTTTCTATTTCCCCGATATCAAACTGTGCCAGGGAAAGGCTCCTGTCTATCTCTAGAGGAATCGGGTTCCACTCAAATACAAGGTTATCTGTGGTGTACCCGTCTGTGCAAAACAGAAAATTAAGATAAACATTTATAGTAAACAGTCCCTAACGAATGACGCAACAAAACAAGTTCACCACAGGATAACACATTCACAGATCGAGATCATGTACTTGGTTTGTATCAATGTGACATTTTATGTTTAGCCTTATTTATTTTACAACGATATTGAAACAAAAATAACAACATTTTATTAATTTCTCGCGTTGACATAATATTTAGCGAGCGTGTGGTCTTATGTTTTAGGGGAACCAGAGAACCCGGATGAAACCAATTGCGCGGCAGGCCGGGAATCGACCCCGCGTCGCTTAGTAAGAAGCGGCAGTGTTAACATCTGTGCTAACCGGATTATCTTATGTGACATCCGATATTTAAATTAGCATATTTATCAATACACTAGAACAAAAACAAGTCCTGACTGCGTATGATGTACGAATACAATGACAATAGTATTATAGGAAGACACAGACAAGTTTATAACAGTATACTTAAGAACAATAAACATCTATAACAAACAAATTAAAATAATTACAGCTTTCCATCATAATGTTACAAAACTGGTGGTCTAACGGGTATTTCCTTAAATTCATGCTGCATTTCAAAGTAGCTGTAATTCTGAAAACAACAAAATGTCAAAATTCAGTCATGTTTTAACAATGTTGGTTGTATGCCGATCAAACATGCATTTCTTAATGACGTTTAATGTGAAAAGAATTTAAACAACGAATTCTATATCTAATAAAATGCAGTTTGCAAACGTTTGGCGTTACCGTTCGATGAATCAATAAACATAACCTCAATTAACACTTAAATGGAATAATAACAAAAAAGAGAAGTACAGATGAGCATGGAAGCACTTAACAGTCCTTATGCGATAATGTCTTTTTACGATTTCTTTGCTAGTTTCTCTAATTACGTAACAGGAATGCATGGGCTCATTATAACATACTCTAGCTTGTATGACATTTTAAGATTGATGCGAAGGCGAACAGGGATTCATTGGAAAGCAATACCGGTTTTAAATTGTTGTCCCTAAGTCTAAGCTTATTAAATACTGCAAGGAATATCGATAAATATTGATATCGCTACTTCATTTATTTTATTTGAGTAACCTGACACTGTAGTGGACCTTGCCGCTCGGGTAAACGTGCATAAGCTTGTTGGGTACAGTGACCATATGGACCGAGGCCTTCTTCTCATTTACAATGAAGAGATCCGGAACCCAGACTTTCTCCATCATCCTCGTGTCAAGTTCTAATGCCTTCAGATTGGGCAATGCATTGTAAGAAAGCCTTGAATCGTTCCACGTCTGCCGGAGAAATGTTCCGATGGAAAACTCCTAAAATTAAAGGAGCATATAGGTCACTTATCCTATTTATTTAGTCATTCCAATGTGTCGTACATGATTTTAGGGAAAATATTGTTTCGTTGTTTATTGCAATCTCGTGTTTATGTCATATATATACTGGTGTACGAGTTAAAAAATAGAACTTTGTGCATAATTATAAACTATTGTTGTTTTATTATTGTGTTTTGAATATGTTGAAGCATTACTTTAAGTAGTTAGTATACCCTTGACGACAAGACCCTGGTCTTATACAGTAACAAACTTTAGTCTTAATTAACTTCTTTACAAGTTGTTTGTATAACGTAGCTACTAAACTACCGAACGTACACAAGCTTTGTTAAAGAGGGTTTAGATGGATATGTATATAGTTATAGCAAATAATGTCCAGATTAATTTTACTAATCTCTTAGAATCATTTCAGATTACCATATTGGATTCGCTAATGTCATCAATGTTTGTTATGTGTAGCTGAACAAGCACACTGACTGGGAAATCTGAAAATAAAATAACAACTGACGTTGAGTTTGGTATTCCCGAACTACAACTCGTCATCAAATTACGTCTATCTGTTATGCATGCACGTATGCACAATTAATTTGCCAGTCGTGTGCAATTGAGACACCATAGCCGCGGTAAAGTACTCTTTGGGCGTATCAGATGTTTACTGCTTTCAAAATCAGGAGAACGAAACACAAAAAGCACAAAGAGCAAATGGAGTCATTCAAATGACAGTGATATTATGCAACTCCATGTTTAGCGAAAGTCTTAAAGGAGTTGTGTTGTTATTGTTAGTTTTCAAACTTTTGAAACATGTTTAAAAACAAATACCAGCTAAAGTTCAAATCTGCTCAAGCAATCAACATACTCATTGTTGAAATAATAACACCCTGTCTGTTATAGCAATTATAATTATATATAATATGCAGAAACAGAAACAAAATAATCACCACACGCATGCTAAATAATTTACTGTAAGTAAAAGCTGCGTCAATTAGTCAAGCGTTTGATATGTTTCTGCAAAAAAAGAAATATAATTTGCTTAAGCGACAATTCATGCCTCATTCGTAGATATTATGTCCAAAAGTAAATTGTTAAAATTTTAGGTGTGTTCGTTTGAAAAAAGTAGTTTTATGATTTATTAAAAGAAAGTGTCATCTTACTTCTGATAAGATTATTAATAGATTGCAACGAAACAACATTGAGTCACTTAATTGTGTTCCTCCTTGACTAGGTTTGTCCAAATATGTGGCTGATGGGATTGCGGCTGTGGTTTATATTGTAAAATTTTTGTTATTAAACCTTTTTTTTTAACACTTTAAATTTTTCTCATCAACACAGCAAATTCATGATGTTTGTGTGTTAATCTTCTCGAAAATTGATGCTTACCTTCTTCAAAGTTTGGAAGTATTCTTGGGTCGTAATTCTTCAACAGATCATCCAAGACTTGTTGTCTGCAACAACACAACTGAAACTTGAACTTCATGTATAACTGCAACTACGTGTACATAACAGTTACAATTATTTTTGGCAAAAACATATCAAATAACCTTATTTTTTGTAAATGATAGCCTAAATGTTCGACTGTTAACTTATTGTGCTTGATTTCTTCTTATTTTGTCAAAGAAATGTAAAGTGTTGTATATCACAGTAAAGGTTATGGATTGAGCACAAGAAAAATGTACAGTATTTCAAGATTTCCTTGGTTGTGTAAAGGTAAATTATGATCAAATTCGACTTACCGGACTTTGGGCATATGCGTGGTGACGCTCCTATCTTTAACAGTTTTAGACACTACCGAATTTCTGACAGAAATCGTTATCTTTGTCTGTTTTTGGTTATTTAATGACTTTGATATAAAATTTTATACCAAACACTGAGAGTAATTTCCTGCGCAATCTAATCCTTTTCATTCATTCATTCAATATGTTTTCACAACGTCTTTCGCGGCCTTTAAAGTGTATTGCAAGGGCATTGTCCCTTAATGCTTTCATACGTGCATGGTGGTATGTACGTTAGTTTAAACAATTAGCATACAAACATACATACGTTATATGTATAGAGATGAAATGCATCACAATGTGTTCGAGGATTAGAAAACAAGATATAATTTATATTAATTCTGCTCCTCTTTTTAGATAAAGTGCATAAGAAAAAAAGATGAGACATGGCATATGCTACGTTGTCAATTAGTATAATTTATTGATTTTTTTCCACTAAATGTTATCTTAAAATGATAAAAAAGGAAAATATTGGTCGCACACCGATGAGGGGGTAGGCGTGTTCAGCCCAATGCTCCAGGGAGGGTGTGTCGTCATTTGATGCTGCTCATTGCAAACCGAACCGCCTCGAGGCAATTATGTTCGATTTCACAAGTGAAAATAATACTTTGTTTTGCTCAAATGAAAGCTCATTTCCGTAGAGAAGATTTTGATAAATAGGTGCAAATGGCATGTTGCTCACGAAGCGGCGACGAATGTCTACAAGCAGTGATCAGTGAAATAAGAGTTTCGACGGATCCACAACGACACAATGTGGAATCAACTATTGATCGTCGATGGAGGTCAAACCTAAGTGAGCTACAGCCAAGTCTTAGTCTGGTGTGCATTGCATGACCGGAAGCTAAATATTGGTATATGTTTGGACATGTTTGAATTAAGAAATAGCTTTAATGAAATCAAAGAGGGTAGATTTCTGATGGTGTATGGAAGTTTATTCCATTCACGTATAGTTGCTGGAAGGAAATACTTTTGGTAGAGTTGTGTTCTTGCTATTATAGTTGTTGGCAGTTTGAAGGTTGTGTCGTGTTTGTTCTTGAATGAGAATAAGATCTGACAAATATTTAGGAGAAAGTGAGTGGTTTATTTTGTAAAAGATAAGGAGTTTGTGTTTTCTACGTCTGTTTTCTAGGAACTCCCGTTTTAGTTCAGCGAGCATTGAGTTGATATTACAATACTTAATTGCACATGAACTATACGGGCACCTTGCACAGACTCTATATCAGATGTCTAATGATTTGTGCAGTTGTCTCATAGGGTAGTCACCATATTCTAAAAACAGTCAAATGAAAAACATGCATATCTTTTCTAAAGAGGGACGATCAATGTGATATTTTAAGGACCTAAACAGACCGATGCGTTGCCAAGCTTTGCCCAACAATAGAGTGATGTGCTTTGGCCATTTGGCAGTATGAAATGGTTATACTAAGATGTTTTTGTGACTCGACGTGTTCGATTGGAATATGGTCCATGTGAAGTTTAGGATGTACAGGCTTATTGTGTTTTCTAGAAAATATCACAGACTTACACTTGTCTGGATTGAAGGAAACAAGCCATGTTCGGGACCAGGAGTAGACCATCTGAAGATCTGTTTATAACAGTGCTAGCTGTGTCAGATGGTCAGCCACAATGTATAAACTTGTATCGTCAGAAAATAAGCGAATATTGGCATTGTCCGTTATGTTGTCGTTGATATAAACGAGAAAGAGAAGTGGTCCGAAAATTGACCCCTTGGTGACATCGGCGTTAGTAGAAGACTAATATGACGACGGACCATATATCACACGTTATTGACGAGATGATAGATAGGAAGAGAACCAACGAGCCAGATATACCAAGAGCAGATAGTTTGAGAAGGAGACCTCGATGTCAAACCCCGTCGAACGCTTTAGAAAAACCACAGAAGACTGCATGAACTTCTTTGCCATCGTCAAGAGCTTTGCCGACGTCATTGTATAAACACGAAAGTTTGTTAAGTCGCCTCTGATGAAGCCGGACTGAATATAGGATCCGATTTATCTACTTTCGAGGTAGTTATAAAGAACCTTGTGAATACAGCGCTCCATCAGCTTTCCAAGACAGCTGAGCAAAGAGAATGGACGGTAGTTGGCTGGATAAGACGGGTCTCCTTTTTTTAAAGATCGGAGTGACATTTGCAAGTTTCCATGACGACGGAGAAACGGATTAGCTTATTAATTTACTAAAGTAGATGGATAAAGGGGTAGCAAGGTGCACCTTCTCGTATAAGTCGAGGACTGTCAAGGTTGAGTCCACAGGCCTTTGAAAGATCGATAGATGTGATCGCGTCTAAGACATCTCCAGGAGAGATGAAGATGTCTGTTAAGATGGACGTATCATCTCGTAAGTGAGGAAGCTGTTGAACTTTTTCTTCTGGAAGTGTTGATTGTTTACAAAAACAAGTTAAGCTTTTCAGTTTTCTTTTGATCTGTTGAAGCAGTGGAATCGTTTTCTATTATTGTTGGTAGAGTTGCATTTTATGTTTATGTTGAGCTTTTTACTAATTTTAACTATTTTTGGATGAGATATTGCTAGTATCAACTTAATTGACTTGTTTCCATGTTCTTCTTTTGCCTTTCGAACTGAGAATATCACATTATTTCTTAACCTCCTAAAATTTGACCAAGTTGTCTCAGTGTTATGCCGTTTAGCTAATTTGTGTATTTTTCCATGATGTAAGTCTTATTGTTACGTGTTTATTTGGTTTTGTATGTAAAGCTGCTGAGATAAGTTTATTTGATATACTGGATGGTGTTTGATCGATGATGTTTGAGTTCAGAGTTGTTTCCCAGCTTGTTGCTTGCAATTTATTTCGAATAGTTTCCCGTGTCGTAAAGCCAAATGTGGCGTTTATAATTGCTTGTTTTGAATTTTGTAAATTTGAGTACGCAGGCTATTTGACAGTGATATATTGTTAGAGCTGAGGTGAAAGGATCTGATACGAAGCTGGAGATTACGTTTTATGCATGCTTTACCATGAATACATCAACAATACTGTTTGAGTGTTCTGTGAAGTGAGTGGGATTATTTATCACATGATGTGCGTTGTAAGAATGAATTAGATTGAAAAGTTGTTTGATGGAATTGATTGGTTAATATTGAAATCTCCTGCAATAAGGATGTCGTCGGCAGCTTGGTTGTATGTTTGATCAAAGCTGTTTTCCATAAGGTTCCAGTGATTATTGTTAGTGTTTGGGGGCGATAAAAGCCACCAACCAATATCTTTTTCCTGTTTAGTTTAATTTCTATCCATATGGCCTCTATACCGCTAACAGACAAGTCAGTCCTTTCGGTAGCTGTGATACCACCACGAACGTAAATTGCGACCTCGCCTCAATGCCTATCTCTGTCACAACGGAATGGATGGGTAAAATTAGCATTTTTTATTTTTTTTCCGTGGAAATGTCAGGGGAAAGTCACGTTTCAGAAAAAAATAAGAATATCAAAGTTTTGAAGTTTGATCTCTAAGAGATCAAGTTTCGACCGTAGACTCTGAATATTGAGATGGACAACGCTGAGTGCACTGTTGATTAAGTCGATGTAAGAAGATGAAAGAGATGATCAACCTACTTAGTCTTCCGAAGTGGAAGCTGGTCCTGGATTCGGATGAACATCTCCGATCTAGAGCGTAGACAAGTAGACATAAACAAGGTTGTTGGGCGGTTAACAAGTGACCGACAACGCAAAACGGAATCAATAGGAGACGTCATTATGGAGGATAGAAAGTGTTACTTGAGACTGAATCGGGCGTTGTCCGGAGCAGACAACAAAACCTACAAACAACCATATAACGAGCCAGGCAGTTACAGTTACAGTATTTTCATCAACTTCAACTTCAAAGTTTATTGACAAATCGGCATATAACAATACCTTTGGCCATTAAACATATTTAACATTGTACAGACGGCCGAATGATATTTTTTACAACACAATTACATATATAGTTATAAGGAGTACATGTTTTTAAAGAACATATAGATAGATATTAAGCAACAGTTAAGAAGCAGGTATATTATCAAGCTGTTCTTGTCTATTTAGCATAGCATGATGAATATATTTAGAAACATTTCTAATTGTTTTTGATTTTTCACACGACATTAACTTAATAAACTTTTGTATAGTCGGGACTGCTACATTTATACAATATTTTAGTCTTAAATTACGATAAAGTGGGCAGCATAAAATAAAATGGTATTCGGATTCTACTACTCTCAAATTACAACATTTACAAAGTCTAGCTTTTCTATCAATATTTAGATATCTGCCCGTTTCAATTTCCAAAGAGTGAGAAAACAAACGTAATTTCGACATTTCTTTTCTAATATAATCATTATTAATAACATCAATATATTTTTCAAATTTAAGCTCACTTTTAAATAGTCTATAAAAATCTAGTTTTGACTGGCTAGCTACAGTTGTGTTCCACTCCTGTTTATACTGGTCATACAATCTTTGTTTGAACAGAGGTAAGTAATTAACATCATTATTGAAAGCTGTGAAGGTATCACTGAATCCCATGTTGTCTAACAATGTTTTTAAAGCAAAAGCCCAAGAATTATTTCTATTTAAGTGAACTTGTAACTGTTCTGAATAAAACATATATATAGGGTTATCAGTATTTTTCATTATTTTTAACCAATACCTTAGTGCACGTTCCTTACATTTAACAAACAATGGATATCTACCCAGTTCTCCAAGAACTGATGCACTCGAAGTCTGAGGTTTGACACCCAGCAGGTGTTTGCAAAATTTAAGATGTAATCTATCAACTTCTTAATAATTATAAATGCCCCATATTTCACAGCCATACATCAGAATGGGGGAAATGAGTGAATCAAATAGTTTTAGTTTAGATTTAACATCCAGATGAACTTTGCTAAATATAGACAACAGACTATGATAGGCTTTGAGTGCTTGTTCATGCAATGTTTGTACAACATATTTCATATTCCCAGTGTAATGGAATTTAATTCCAAGATATGTAAACGAGTCAACACGGTCAATGATTTCACCGTTCACTGTCCACACAAACATGTGTCTGGATTTACGTTTTTTAAATATACACACTTTTGTCTTATTTACATTAATTTGCAGACCCCATTTATGAGAATAAGTATAAACATTATCTAACAATGCTTGCAAGCTATTGGGGTCTGTAGTGAAAAGAGCAATATCATCTGCAAACAGCAACATATATACAGACAACAATTCTATATCTTTAGCGGTTAAGTTTTCAAAATCAATCGACTCACTAATATCATTGATAAATAAAATAAATAATAATGGAGAAAGTGGTTCACCTTGTTTTACACCAAGAGAAACATAAAACAAAAATCAGATATTTCCATATTTCTACAGTTGCGTACACACGATTTGACATTCATATATATTGATTTGATCATTCTTAACATTTTGCAACTCACACCAGATTTTAATAGTTTTATCCATAAAGCCTCGTGATTAACTGTGTCAAACGCCTTTTCATAATCAATGAAGGCACAATACAATTTTGATTTATTCATTAAAACCTTCTGAATAATACTATGCAATATAAATATACAATCTGAAGTGCTGTGGTTATCTCTAAATCCGAATTGTGTGTCATTAAAAATATTTCCATTTTCACACCAATCATTTATTCTATTACGTAGAGTAAGAGAAAATATTTTAGCCATTATATTGACAAGAGTGATACCACGATAGTTGGAGGGATCGGTTCTATCTCCTTTCTTAAAGATTGGAACAATTATGCCCTTTGTCCACGACTCAGGGTATTCGCCCGTATCATAAATATGGTTAAATAATTGAACTAAATATGGTGCAATAAATTTTTTGCTATCAATAAAAAAATCAGCAACATTGTTTGTGATATCAGCACTTTTATGTCTGTTTAACATGGATATAGTTTTGCATATTTCCTCAACGGAAAACGGACAATCTAACATTTCAATATTCACTTCTTCATTTGAATAATCGTCATCCTCATCATCAAAAGTGCTAGGATGCGGGGAATTGAATACATTCGTAAAATGATCAAAATATTCATTGATTTCTATCTCAATAGAATTAGCACTTTTTGCCTTTTTATATTTCTTAATATATTTCCAGAATTTACGTGGATTCTGTTTACTTAACAAAGATAACGTCTGTTTTTCTTTGTTGTAAAAATCATACTTTGCAGACCGTTTAGTTTTACAATACAATCTGCGAGCATTTAAAAATATAATCTTATTTTCAGCAGTCGGGTTTGAATCAAATAAACGTTTACATCTGTAGAACTCATCTTTATATCGTTTACAGTTACCATTGAACCAGCCCGACTTTTTAACTTTTTTAGGTTTAGATGAGTTATTATAGAATTGTCGACCATGAAGACGGGACGAAATATCAAATATAATATCTGACATGTTATCTATACACGTCGTAACATTTATAGTATTTGAAAGTAAATCATTTACTAATTTATCAAAGTGAATTTTGCTATTGTCTAAAGCATCATTCAAAGAGTCTACGTTACAATTTCCCCATACAATTTTATCGTACACAACATCTTGGACATTATTACACATACTGTTATAGTTCAACTGTAACGTAAACGAAATAGGACAATGGTCCGAAAATTCTGATCACTGTTTAACAACCATGTTATTAAACAACGAATACAGATTACTATTGCATATAACATAGTCAACAACACTTGCTGATACATTATTACGGATTTGATTATAGCAAGTAAAATGCCCAGGTTCAATACGGCCATTCATAATGTATAAACTAGATTGCTTGCACAGTGATAATCATTTATTTCTAAAATTATTTGACGATTCATCAAATGATTGTCGTAACGGTAAACCAACGGGTACGTCATTATCGTCAGGCAAATCAACATAACGGTGAAGATTAATATTTTCAACAGAATCTAATCTTTGACCTACTCTAGCATTTAAGTCACCACAAACTATAATATCACCTAATTGGGAATAAAGACGGATATCATCTTCAAGCTTATCAAAAAAATCGAACTCAAATAATGGAGAATTTCGTTTTTTATATACACTAGAATCCTCAGGCGGTATATAGCAACAACATATATATATATATATATATATATATATATATATATATATATATATATCATTTAATGATCCAAAATACGTTTTTTTAGCTTTATCCAAACAATTCCTTTTTCATCTAAATTAATTAACTCTATATGACCACTAAATTTAGTTTTATAATATATGACGACACCCCCACTATAACGTTTGGCTTTTTTATTATATTTTGGTCTCGGACAGGAGAAAACTTCGTAATTTTCTATATTAACATTTTTGTGTTTATGATTCCAAGTTTCAGTAAGTAACAATACGTCATACTTTAATATAATATCTAGAAAGTCATTATCATCAAGTTTTGAACATAAACCGTTAACATTCCAAACTAGAAAGATGAGCTGCTTCTCACAGCTGTCCTACGCTGTATCCGTGTTGCTCTGGGTACCGTCTTGGAGTCCCAGCGCTTGATTCATCAAATTGAACAACACACTGATAATATTATCAAAATTGAAAGGTGTGGAAAAAGCAGATAACTTTTTAGCATTTTAAAGTGCGAATATGAGCGGAATAAAAGTGAATTGTAGTAAACTTAAGTAAATTGTAGTATTTATGTAGACTGTGGCTTCGAATGTTACCGAATGTGTACACATGCATACGTTTGAGATGGAAAAAAATAAAGAAGAGCAATATATACTGCTTAAAGATTGATAAAATTAACAATACATATAAATAATGTCATATTTAAAGATTGCACATTCATTTGTCTTTTTTTAAATTGATAATATCAGTGTAATATAATTTGAATTATATATTGAAATTATATGTATAATATAACTTTAATATGATCCGATACAATTGTTTGTTTTGCACATGTTACAAATTTACACTTAGTTGACACTTAATGCAATTAAGTAGTATCATGTTCAATTGTACTTTTAATTGATATTAATAAGACCTTAACAAAGTAATTCTTTAAATGAACATCCTAATTTTTGATAATAGTATTGTGGAGAACATGAATAAGTAAAGTCATTGAGACATGTACTATAAGTATCTTCCATGGCCGAGAGTGTAAGATAGGTTCATTCCGACTCGAGCGTAGGGTGATATGCGGAAACGAGGTTTACCTTCGGACTCGCACCCATTTTGAACAGCCCCATTGCATACCATACCCCAATAAATTGCAACATGTCGAATTTTAATCCTTAAATAGTTATTTCAACATCGATAATTACAAGTTATTTAACCTTTTAACACACAATCGTTATCCAAGGGATGTCATTGAGCCAACACACACATGCAACTCGCCCCAGTATAGAAATTCTATTATACGTGACCGTTTCCAGTCAACCCAACGATGCTAGCCACATCGTAGTGAAACCAAATCCGAGCTGACATCCATAGTATCTAGTCCTCTTCTAAGAACATTGCTATGGCACTTAGTCATTTTCCGCATCCTTCTATACATTACAATGACTCTAAGGACTGAGAAGTAATTCTTGTTTGATACAACGTGTACAGCAAGCTGTATTTTATTATCTTAATTCTTGAACACTTGATCACCAAAAAGTACAAAAGTGTAAGCAGATGTTGAAGCGAGTGTTTACATATTTGCTAACTATGTATTAAATCCAAGTATCATTAAACGTTTTTTGGCCTTTAAACATACAAGTGACTTATTTTCCTTGATAGACGAAGACGGTCTGATCTTGAAAATTACTATCTATAAGAAATCACATGGGGCGGGGGGGGGGGGGGGGCTTGGTGCAGAGCGTTTGCTCTTTCGCACACGTATAATTTACAATACTATTTTTACAAAGCAACACTATACAACACTAGACGGCGTGACAAACGTTGCAATATTATGCTGTTTGTAAATATTGTCTATTTTTATACATTTACTGGGTGCCGTCAAACATTACAAGTATATATTTAAGGCGACCAAATATTAATTCAGTATTTTTAATATATATATATATATAGCAAGTATTTGTTGATCAAAAACATTTTTCTTTTTTTGTTACACACGATACTCAATCGTTAATAGTTAATATTTTTACATAAAAAAATCTTCAATAATTTGCATCATATCGCGTTTTTCTATCTTAACACGCGGTAGTTTTATGATTGGCGTCAATCTTCTCATTTAAATTGAGAACATATTAGAAAACGTCTTGACTTTTTCCGTCATTTTTAAGTACGATTTGAAAGCTGGGCTTGTCCTTGTAAATATTGTCCATTGTTTTACACATCTTACATAGTATTTCAATAAAGTAGCTTACCTGTTCATTAAACAGATGTTACATGCCGTACCTACGTACCTTATTAAGGTACAATTTGTGTCTCCCAAATTAGTTTGAAAGCAATAACTTTTCATCTCTAATTTATATTATATCGATATTTGCATAGCGTCGTTGAATACATGCCTAAAAACGGTTGTTGTGCTGATGATGATGACACTCTTACAAATTTCAGGTGGTTCTAAAGAAAGCTTATGATGATATTGATATTAGTATAGTAGTGGTATCAGCAGCAGTATTAATAGTAAAAGTCACCAACCTTGAACCAGGTGGTTTTGAAGTGCTTGTTTCGAATTGCTCAGCTCGGGTAACTGTTGCCGCGGCCAGAAAGCACGGTAGAAGTAACGTCCACATATTCCATTAATTCTCATTAAGTTAGACGATCTTGGTTTTAACTCTGTTAATATTCAAATACATTTGTTGTTTTATTAAATAATGCGAATTTCTTATACATTAATATAGTGCATTATCATATACACATTTTAATAATAGGCAGACAAAATAACAAAATAGCAATGTGTCACTGAATTGCAATGTAATTTATAATAAAGGCCTTTATTTATTAAAAAGGAAACTAGTACTTACCAGCAATATGCTGGCCATGTAAAATTCCTCATACACCACAGCTTCGTCCTAAACGAGAAGAAATCGACTTGAATATGCGCGCACTTACAATATCAGTTTGATGAATACTGCAATCTGTTGCGAGAAAGATTTCTCTTTTATAATTACTGAATTACTAATCTTCCGAGAAGAAACTAATAACGCTTCTGCGAAATACATTAAGCCACAAAAATCAAAGATTTTCTAGGGATTTCTTATACTAAGTGGACATGGTGGTAAATCTTGTAATTCTATATCATTAATACAACATTTGAATAACGCAGAAGCGAGACATAGTCTATGCTTAAAAGGTTCTTTTCAATTATTTCGTAGTTGTTTTGTTTAGTGCGTATAACACATGTCTTTTTTCACGTACTACTCAATTTACATGCATTTACCATAATACAAATGTACCGTTAAAACTAATACATATTCAACTTTTACTAAACCTTAAACTAGTGTTTTTCATTCAATAAATATTTAATAGGTATATATCAAAAGAAAGAAAATAATTCTATTATCAGAGAAATATTATTTAAGTTATGATGGTCTGTCTCCTCTAAAATTCGTGTTTTGTAGCAATGGCATTCCTAATTTTATGTCGTCTTGCTAATATGACATTGTGTCCTATTGAATGCAAATGAACTCTTTAATATATCTTTTATACCGTCTGATATTGAGAAACTGATCTAGATAGATGATTAAAACATAGTCTGTCTTATTACCCTTATTTTATCTTTATTATCAATCATGCTGTATAGTCAATTGTGTGTGTGGTGGTTTTATTTTATATCGTTTGAAACTATGATGTTATTTTGTCAACAGGACATCCTATATCTGAAGTAGGAACGGAAGAGAAATTTTCTATGAGATTAAATATAAATTTGTCTTTTATTTTTATTACAACCAATGTTTTGAATGTGTAAATTCCAGCATAGTATATATTTTGGTATTTTAGGCTTTGTTTTAAATCTCCTTTTTCGTTTAATTCGTTACCGAAAGGAAACAATTCGTCGAACGGTGCCCGAAAAGAAACTAGTTTTAAACCTCATTGTTTAAATTTCTGTTCTTAATTGACATGATACGATCCTTTATTATTTTAGACTCAGACACAAAAAAAAGAGTTGTTCTTTTAATATTGATTAAATCAGATTCTGTACATCATGACATTTCATTAGTATCGCTTATCGATAACAAATACACTTTTATCTTCAGTGATATACTAATACTACTAAACTGGAAAATCCAGATGTGCGGATTCGAGAGTTGAGTTACAACCCCGGACCAATGGTGTTTGTAAACATTGCCCTGTTTGTATAGTCTGATGTACCACACGCAGAGTAAATGTAAGACTAAACTGACGTTAAGATTATACGATTTGTAAAGGATTCAACACGATCATTTTCAGCTGACATGTCACTTTGACAAGGTAGATAATGCTAGATATTCGTCCTTAACACTTTGCTTAGACAGTAAGTCAGCCCGGCAATATAGAATATTATATAAACAAGTTTACAGCGTATGGAAACAACATGTAACATGATTGTGTCTTGGACAATGATCTTTGTAGTTGACAGCATTCGGTTGAAAGAGTTTCGGTTACCAGAAGCGAACAGCAACAACATATATTGACGATAAGCCTGTCTGATTGACTGTTATATGTTATAATAAATCCTGGACTTAAATGTGTATTTCCTGCCTGAGTGTAAAGTTTCTGAAAACGGATAAGTTTACAGCCAAATATACAAAAAAGATACAATAAGCTGGATTTTAAAGATGAAGATATTTTGATGATGATTGTTATAGTTATAAACAACAGTAGCATAGATTTTTAAATGTATATAGAAATTATCCATGAGATAAAACACATTGCTATGGTACATGCTAGAATGAATTATAAAAATATTATCAGGAAAAATATTTTTTCGTATGATAAAAATGAAACCAAAACGTTAAAAAAAGCTTGACTTAAAATGTGAAGAGGCATTGGAGAATGCATTAAGGCTCTGTGCTAATTAAATGCTGAAATTTTAGACTACTTTAAGTCAATAAATGACCCGGATTCACAATTTTTTAACCAGATGAAAACATTTTATATTTAAACGATAGGTATTTCAATGTAGAAATATATTTTATGTTACTGAATTGAATGTTCCAATACAAGTAGATGAAACAGAAAAAGCATGTAGATTTATTCAATAAATTATTTGATATGAGTTATTTCCCAGAAAAATGGTCTGATGGATATCCTATACCCCTTCATAAAAAGGTTGATGTCAACATTGTTAGTAATTATAACGGGAAAACATAGTTAAGTTTCTTTGGAAAATTGTTTACATTTCAAGTCAATAAATGACCCGGATTCACAATATTTTCGACCAGATGAAGCCATTTTGTATTAAAATGATAGGTATTTGAATGTAGAAATATATTTTATGTTACTGAATTGAATGTTCAAATACAAGTAGATGAAATAGAAAAAGCATGTAGAAAACTGAATAATGGAAAAGCTGCTGGACTTGATCATCTCCTGAATGATTTTTTTTCAAATATGATTCAATGAATGAAAAAAAAATACAAATGTTATGTGTGATTTATTTAATAAATTGTTTGATATGATTTTTTTCCCCAGAAAAGTGGTCTAATATAAGGGGTATAATACCCCTTCTTAAAAGGGTGATGTCAACATCGCTAGTAATTATAACGGGAAATCTGTTTACAATGGTTTTAAATGATGGATTAAATAAGTGTGCTGAAAAACATTCTGTAAACATAGAAGCACCAGCTGGCTTAAGAAAGAATATGGACACGTTTGATAATATATTTGTCCTGCACGGTATTATTTCACGATTGTTGAGTAATAACAAAACAGAAACCTTGCCATTTATGTGTATAAGCCAATGTAATTAAGAGAGGGGTATTTATTGTATTACGGGTAATATTAATTGTCAACACAACCTACTTCACGCTTAAATGTTACTATATAGATGCTATATCATTTAGTCGCATGATTTGGTATATTTATAATGTTGATCAGAAGCTTGTATGAATGTATTGAACCATGACTATGTTGAGAAACATGTTTCGTAATTATATTATGTATTTTCATGAACATTTTTGTCTAGATGTGTTTGGAAATAAACTTTATATAAACTTTAAAAAAAACATACATGTAAATTAGACATTATCGAAATCAAAACACAGCATTATTTGCTGAATGAAATAACCTTCAAAGTTGTTTTGCGCAAAATCTATAATAAAATTTGTATTAATAAATATATTGCACATCAACTGGTTTATCAATGATACTTTATCAAATAAATATAATTAAAATTATAAGTAAAACTATAATTTAAACATGGATGTTAATATATGTCATATGGAATATGACAAGTAAAATGAATGCATATTGTCATAACAGTTTATGATACAATACATTTATCTTAAAAATAAAAGTTAAACATTGTACATTTACATAAATTATGTGCATTATGTAGGGCTTGACTCTGACTCCCTGACTCTGGTCTTGAAGCGCTTCTAACTAAGCTATATTGTTTACCTTAATTGGACCAAGCACGATATTGCGTGACATAAATAACGGACCTATACAGTGTATGAAGACAATGATGTATGGCCACATGATTAAATTAAGTTGCATTTTGCACACCATTCTAAGGTTAAAAATACAAGGTTAAGCCTAAGTCACACATTCAGGATTTTTAGTGCCGTCCTTGATAGGACCATTCCCGATTAAAATGTGTCAAAAGTCTGATCAAGATCCTGTGATTCGTGGCTGGAAATTCAAACTTTTTTATTAAAATTTGTAAAAATATTTATTTAATCACGACAACAATCAGATACTGTTCAGGAGGCGTCCCGATCCAGCCGTTTCCAGCAGAATTCGTCCCGATTATCCCGTTCTCAATCCGATTCTGATCCGATTTGTATCTTTGTCATGGTAAAAAAACGACCGAATCTGTCCCGACAGCGTCCCGATTCTCCCGAATGCGATCCGACAGAGATCAGACAGTGACCAGTAAAATGAACCGACGCTGACGGATCTGGACGCAATCTGGACTCAATCGGCAAGAAACGGCAATGCAAAATTTCTCCAGATCATGCCCGTTCCACAGGACACTGACCAGACAACACAGGACATTGTTACGATTTTGATCCGATACAGCAGAATCTGTCACGACATAGTCACGATTGTAATCCGACTAGACAAAATCGGCTGAGTTTCCCGAATGTTACGGGACGCACCTAACTGTCGGGAGTGCTTGGCCGACCTCTCCGGACCATTCCCGATCCGTAGGACTCTGTGACGAACATGCGTTCAGACAATGATAGGACATTCCAGATCATTGAGGATAGTAATCCGACTTTTTCGCTTTTCGTGTCGTAGCGCTGTCTGATCTCAAACGGGAGCCATAATCGGCACTGTGTGAACGCCGTATTATACACAGGTGTGGATATGATTAAACTTCTGCTGTGTTGGTTTGATTTGATTTTATCTTCTGTTTTACATGTCATTTATCATTTTATTTACGCCATTTATCTAGATACAGATCTTTATTATTTTAGTTATAAGTAAACTTTAAGCACACTTATGGCAATGACTTTTTTTTTGGGGGGGGGGGGGAATAGACGAGCTATAGAGTGAGATATTTATTAACTTCACATAACACAAATTAGTTCACAATAACAGTGGACAGCAATTTCATTAAATTAAGTAATCGCTTCACGACATTGCGCTTTGGCTTACGTACACAGCGTAATGAAAAGAAACGAATGCCACGATATGATTCCAATGAGATTGGGTAAAATAAGCCTTCTGTTTTCTCCATCATAGTTCGCACTTTCAAACACGGCTTCTCAATCTAGGCATGTGTAGAACCTGAATAACCTGATACGGAAGACACAAGGTACCTGCAATATTTCTTTGTCCTAACAATGTTGTCCAAGATTTTACCTGGGATAGTGGCTCGTCGATATGTTTAACACACAGGTTAGTGCCAAAGAACTGTTATCCTCCGTTTAAGATCGAACTCTTATCTATAGCCACATACCTTGGTCGAATAAATTTGTGTCGTATCGTAGTAAGCGCCCCAGATTGGTTCTGATGTCAGGCAAAGGAATCCGAATAATAATCATTTCCAGTCATATAACCTTTGACAGACAGGCAGGCAGGCGGGCAGGCAGGGCAGGCAAAGCAGGCAGGCGGGCAGGCAAAGCAGGCGGGCGGGCGGGCGGGCGGGCGGGCGGGCGGGCAGGCAGGCAGGCAGGCAGGACAGGCGGGCGGGCGGGCGGACGGGCGGGCGGGCGGTCAAGGCAGGCGGTGGGCGTGCAGGCAGGCGGGCAGGCGGGCGGGCGTTCAGGCAGCTAGGCAAGGCGGGCGGGCGGGCGGGCAGACAGGCAGGCAGACAGGCAGACAAATAGACAGACAGACAGACAGACATATAAATATCAATAAAATCAGTTTGGCTTGCTATTATATGTAAAACTTATGCGATAGAACATTGCTCTTTTGAACTCGGATTTCCGAAATGTTTTAAGCAGGGAAAACATAACACAAACTTAATTAAGACAAATGTGTTTACTGGGGGAAAACAAAGGATAATTCAGATATACCTGTACAGAAAAGTTCGTTTTCATCTGCTTGACATGCTGTTCACTCCGATCTTACATCACTTGGAAATAAAATATGAACTTTGAAATCAATATTTCTGTGAGAGAGATCGGAAGCGACCAATACATGCATTTCCATTCTTCCAAACGACTGCTCAAAAGAAAACTCAGAAAGTCCGTTTTGGGTCATGGATTCTATGGAATGTCTATCTATGTAACGCGTTTTTCTTCATCATACTTGAGCACACTTAATGTTTCGCGATTAATCTGATTTAATGCTCACGTTCATGGAGCTATTATTCTAAATACTGGTTAACCCAAACTAATTAACCTTCAAGCTATTTATGTAATATTTATTAAACATGATCAAACTTCCATACCATTTGGTCGTTCTTAGCACGGTGATATTTGATTTCAGCTCAGCATCACAATTTGGTTATTGTGTTGGTTTAAGTCGGTCATATCATTGGTCTACTGGTTAACATTATTGTTGGTGTCTACAGTGACAAGTGATTATCGACTTCGAATCTGACCGGTAACCATGTCAATTTGCAGCTGCCAAATTGAATGGCGTGACAAGTCCGCCCATAATGCAAATTAGCGGATACCTTTTGCATGTTCGCATAGTATGATGGCTTTGAAAAACAACAATGCCAAAATATGTTTTGTTTAAATATATATATATATATATATATATATTTAAATCGCGGCTTGAATTTAAAAATTAATCTCTAAAGTGTTTAATGCGTAACAGATAAATGAACAATTAACTAACTGGTAAGATATACCGCATTTCCTAGATCTTCAAATTTTGCCCTTTGGTCAAAACTGTTGCGGCCGCGGGGATCTCAGATTGTCTATATACTTATATAGTAAAATATTTGAAACCAATAGGCACAGTGCCTTGATATTGTGCATGCATCTTATGGAGTAGTCCTTTACTTAGATAATTTTGATTATGACGAAAGGTTAAAAGAAGCCCCGCTCCGTGATGTTTAGTTTTGTTTTTTTTTATTTACAAAGTAATATTTTTGAAAATCTTCTTTTCTGAAATTGGAAATTTGGAAATCCCAGACCATTTTATTTTGTATGAAGCTTCATCTAGTGACCTTTTACCAAGTATCGTCAAATTATGTCCCAGTGGTCGGATCTCAACCCGCCCCGGGAGTCGAAGGCTTTCTAATATACTTCGAAAGTAAAACTTTGAAAGTCTTCTTCTCTGAAACTGCAAGGCAAAGCCATTTGATAACTGATATGTAGTGGCACTTCACCTAGCTTGTTCAAATTATGTCCCAGTAAGACTCCAAGTGTCCTGTCCCTCAAGATAGATATTGGGACCTGTACACTGACATCCATTTTTCCTAATCAACATTGAAGGCTCTATCTAGTAATCTGGCTTTAGATTGACGCATCTTAGAAGGAAACTGAAATGAACGATAACACATCTAAAAACTCACCAACATATAAAAAATAACACTATCGGAAGTAAAGCTCAAAACATACCATAAAATGGAGGTAACGTGACCGCAAATATGCGTGTTCTACAGGAACAACTGGATGTGTATTTACATATGTATATCAAAGTCGAAATGTCTTATCTGTTGTTGTTGTTTTTGCGAAATTCTAATAAAAGCAACTGCTGTCTTTAAAAAAAAATGAATTTGGATATGGATTAAAATGTGAAATTTTTTGAACGTATATTTGTTTTGCTATTTAGGAAAACGTACTCGTAAAAACAACATAATCTTTAAATGTTTGCAGCTGAATCTGATTTATTTCAGCGTTTTCATACGTCTTCAGTCGGGTACTACATAAAAATTAGGCAGCACCTGTAAAAAAGAAGTTGCAACTTTACGGAGTTTGTTGCTGAATAAGGAGAACATATTAGTTTTAAAAAGTGCAACACGTCAGAACTACAAATGGAAAAGAAAAACGTGTTGATAGTGTACGCGCACCAAGAACCGAAGTCATTTAACGGCGCTCTGAGAGACGTTGCAGTGTCTACGCTGGAGGAAGATGGACATGACGTGTATGTCTCTGATCTGTACGCCATGAAGTTTGACCCGATGGCTTCAAGAAACATATTTTAAAGTATGGAAGTATGCAATAAGGTCTAGAAACAATGGTAATAAGACATAAATTGGATAGTATTTGTACATGCACATTAGACAATCGTTAATTGTTTTGCTACGTTTGCCTTATGTTAAAGTTATCGATCTTTAACTCTACGCAACATAAGCTATAAACAGTTTTAGTTTAAAAAATACTTTTTTGAAACTCTTTTCACTAATTGTTGTTAGCTGTGTTGATTGTTTTTGTTGAAATACTATTCCGTCTTTTTAAGACTTGAAGGACCCCGAACATTTCAATTTCCAAAAAGAACTAAGTCACGCAGCAGAAACTGGGAAACTTGCAGACGATTTAGATATGGAAATAAAGAAAATATTGCAAGCAGATTTGATCATTCTTCAGTTTCCGATGTACTGGCTGGGATTACCAGCAATATTGAAAGGTGGGTTAATAACATAAATGTAAGTGAAAACCCTACTGTTGAACGGAAACTGTGTGTTTTTCTGATGTGAGCCCGATTCCATTTGTATTGAAGTAGTTCAGTATTATTGTTATAACAGCCTCTGATAATAACGTCTAAACCTGATTCTGAGTAAAGAAACTAAATTCTCATACGTTAAGACATGTGTAGAGCATTCGACCAAACCGGGCAATAATATAACGAAGTCAAACACGTATACTCCATACAGTGCGATCGTAATACGATCTTCCATAATTAAATTCAATCATTGAATCAATTAAGCGCTTATACGATATTGCTAAAAGCTAACAAGTAGGACTGGCGAACCTGTACGGAACGGTATGTTGTTTTTGTACTTTGTCTACAAAAGCATGGATTACTTGGATATGTAGTTTGGTCTTTTAGTGATACATTGTTCGTCTACCTTTTAGAATATTTGATATTTTTCATACTTTTTAAAATATACCATATTTAAGTTGTTTCTAATTCTAACTTATGAAATATTTTGCTTTCCCGTTTAAGGATGGCTAGAAAAGTGCTTTCCGGACCGGGTGTGTTATGACGCAGCCAAAATGAAATGGTTCGACCATGGACTGTTCGTAAACAAGAAACTTATCCTGTCGTTCACAACTGGTGGTTCTGCGTCATACTTTTCAAACACTGGTGTTTTTGGAGATATGGACGTACTTCTCTGGCCAATTCACGTAATAACTTTACATGTTCAATATCTTATATTAAAGTAAAGGGTTCGTGGATACCATGTCGTGAACGGGAGGAATTACACGAGTGGTCATTCAATTCAAAATTTAATTACGTTTTAAAGTGACACCCCTATTCACAAAATCAATACATACACATTTAAAACAAACATAAATTTTAAGTGATATACCCTCAACTACTGTTTAAATAATCTTTTTATGGAAAATATTAATTACTATTAACAATATTATAACCGTGTTTTTAATAGCTGAAAACTTAAAAATATTTAATGATTTGTGAATGCTAAGATTTATTGCGATCTACTATGGTCTCATAAGGTAGCAATACCGTGTTTTCTGCACATTTCTTTGTAAATTAAATTCGGTATCCTTCATGAAGATCATTGTTTTAGACATGAGTTCATCCTTTTTGATATATTTGTAAAACAATTGTATTACCTTTGTTAAATCTTATTTGGGAGTAATAGTGCATCTATAAATGAGTATGCGATAGGTATTATAGTTATATCATTATCACTAAGTCCATGATTCACAGCGTTGAACACAGACGTTATACACTTTATAGCGCTTACAATTTCAACGATCAGTGACACCAATCCGGTTACAAAAGAATTCGGTCAGTTTTCAAAATTTTATGCATTTGTTGGAAATGTTGTGTTAACCATAACACTCAAGTATGTGAATCTAATTATGTATTTGCAACATTTCAGAATTCTCTTCGCGTGACCGGTTTACAAGTGTTAGTCCCTCAAATATTCTACGCCCCCGGTGACATCGCTTGCGATGACAGGAAACAAATGCTTGCTAACTGGAGAATACGGTTGCGAGATATTTGGAAAGAGGACCCATTTCAATTGGTTCATATTGACAACTTTGATCCAAATTTTGGTTTTGAACTATCAGAAAAGTATGTACAAGACTATAAAGATGATACACTTGGACCAACAGCTGGTCAGTATATGTGAAAATATTTCAATCATATGAAAACAAAATGATATGATTTTTACAAGGCTTATTCACACTTTGGATAAATATTGCATATTGCGCTGGGCAAATGCTAGAAACCAAGTTATGCACTGACTGTATATTTTGGAAGAAGAACTTTAGTATCAATAAGCCGCTGTTGTTGATTGAGTTTTTACAAAAACGATAAGAATGATGGCGCGTGTGTTGTCGATTGTGTTTTCGCAAATAGTTAAAATGATAAAAGCTTGTGTTGTTGATTATATTTTAACAAATGATTAAAACGATGAAAGCATGAGCACTTGCGCTTGTTTGTAACACGGGCAAAATAAAATTTAGCAAACCTGTTCATCCAAATTCTGAATACAAACATTATTACGGTACAGTTGGAGTAGATGCGAATTGTGGAGGTCCGAAAACCCGCCCTCCGTGTAAAATAAATTGAAGGAGCTTAATCGCTTAAATAATATATATTTTGAGTGCTACCGTAACAAATTTCTTACTTTCATTGGTAAGTCCATAACAAATAGGCAGACAACAGTTAATTGCAGCATACATTTACCAAATTTATACCCTTCCGTATAATGATCGAGTAGACGGTTTATCTATTTTCCTTTCGACACGTTTAAAACCAATGGGAGGTAGTCCATCGTACATGGACCGCTTGTTTATATGCTGTTTATTTCGATTTTAAAATCATCTTCTCTTCAACAACCTAGATACTGGTTAGAATCACCCTTGAAGGATATGCGGGCATTCATTCGAAATTTACAGCCTGGTGTTTTTTTATCTGTCGTTGAATAATAATCTTTACAGGCATCCTCTCTCTCTCTCACGAAGTATGCGCTGGAGTTAACATTTTCATCGTCTTGAGTTTGATCCAAGGACATTGCGTTTTACAGTAGCATTCAGAAAATAGATAATTGAAAACAAACATTTGTGTCTGTAAACACTTTGTCCTAATTGAACACGGATGGTGAACAAAAAAGCAGGGTCGGTAATAAATGTGATGTTGTTGTTCATGACAGTGTCAATGTTCTGTATGACGATTTAGGTAATATACCTGGCTATTACATGTACTCTCTTAGGGTTTCTATAGTAAATGAACACAACAGCCATTATATATAATTGCTATATCTTTGTTTATCTATATGTATAGCATTATAATCGTTGTAAACATCCATTTTACCCAGATAACGGATCTTCCGTAATTGAAGATTACTAATTCGGTCATGGATGTTACCTTTAATGATATGTAATTTTAATAAATGGAGCGACTATGTACCGCTACGCTTTTCATTGTATTGTTACAAATTTTCACCCAGCGATGAGTCATAACTTGATGCTAGATAGAAATGGAACAATATACTGCATGACTGACTGTTAAAATGGATGTTCAACTAATAATGTTACATATAGATTTACAACAATCATCAATGAAAGGCTTCGTGACAAGGTTTATGAGCGTCGACAAATATACAAATATAAAAATTCAATATATTCATTTATGCTGTTTATATATATCTTTGGAAGGACATGAGGGATATAATATAAAGAAAAGACCCATAACGACGATAAATAAGTATTACATCCATTCAATTTCGGTTTGTCATGAGGAAATGTTTTTCCGAACAAAAGTAATGAAAGTAAAAGCGTGATACCTTTCAAAACGTGAGTTACGAATTTAATCATTTTTTGACATCAGACAAAGGTCTTTTTTTGTTCACCGCTATGTTTAAAAAAACGTAGCTACCAACTTAAGAGAAACAACGTGAGTTGTGTAATCAAAACCCAGAATTTAACGTAATGCGTCGGATTGGTGTAATTGGAAATTATTGTTATCTTAACTACTGTTCGGTCCAATGTTTCTGTTCCGTCCAGACGTTGGACGTTTCTCTGCTCAGAGCAAGTACACGCGGTTTTATGAACATCTGTTCAGCATATATCCTAGCAATACCAATAAAGCTTTGTTCACACAATACTATTCTTTTCGTCATACCATGCGAGAAAACATTTAAACAATAGCTATAGGCAAGTATTTACAATGTATGTATCTTCTTGAGGTTATCACCCTTTCTTTATATATATGTAAGAAAATAGAAAAGCTAAGCACAACGTATATTGTCTTGCAAAAGGCTGTTTAACGCACGTCCGGTTTAATGGCGGTCTTTGATTTATCTTTGCACCACCTTCGTCATTGTTTTCAGTTATAATCATTCATCTTCGATCTTGACCAGATGACAAATTCGTGTTGTTGTAGTTGTTAAGCTACGTCAGATTTGCTTGGTTGCCAGAATGTGTAAACGCTCCAATAAACGATGTTGAAAACAATAAATGCAACAGGAAATGCAACTCTCGAAAAACGGTCCATTATACGAGCATTATTCCGACTGGAGACAAACACATTCCAACGATTTAATCGACCATCATTTGGAGTCTGAAATGCACATCGGATATAATGATATAGTAGCAGTATTTTACTTGTTCAACGTATATACTTTTGTAATAATATTGTGTTCTAACTCTACTCCATTCATTAGGCGAATTTGCATGTACACCAATAGGATTTTCGTGGGTGTTTAAAAACATACGAGGCAATTTTGTATTCATGTTACTGAAGTATGCTCAAACATTGTTACAAAACAGCTAAATAAACAATGGTTTTAGATTTTGACAATTTGCAAGTAAGATGGAACTGGTCGTGAGATAAAGACTTCAGATCAGCTTACGGCCATCAACAACGGAAAAGTCATGCCAACTGTAATTGTTATGCAATAATGTTTAATAGCTTACATCATTTTTCAGTTCGCCATCCTTCTTTACCAGACTGGTTGTCTCTTTCTTTGTCTTGGTGTCTCTTCTCTTGCCTACTCTTGTGTTCACATTCACAAACGCAAACTCAATCAGAGCGATAAAGACAAATACCATACAAACGGCCATCCAAACATCTATCCCTGAAACAAAAATCAATACAATATTATAAGTCATTTAGAAATGTAGCTGCATTTTTCGAAATAAGGGTAAGTCACGAAATTTAGGAAATAAATGCATACAACATTAACAAAGCATTAACAAAGTATTTATATGGTGGTAAGAAGTTTTTATTTTCTGTATAGTGACGCTTAATTTACTCGTAGTTCATACTCATATCATGTTTGTTGGTCCATCCACATTGTTTTTCTATTAGAATTACTGTTTCTTTGATAACGTCCTAATTCCTTTAGTGTCAAGTTCATAGTTCACGTTATCGTTGTATGCATGTTCATATTGTACAACAATTTATAATAAGAAATAGTTTACCCAATATTGTCTTGAGAAATGATTGTACACATGTAAGGATTTAAGAAAATGGATCAGCACACATTCTTACCTTTGATATAGGACACCTTAGGGAGGGAGGAGCGAGCCCCTGCGCTTTGCGTTGTCATGGTGAGTACGGTAAGAAGGCCGAGAGAGATGCGGGCCGGTACGGCGTCAATGTCCAGCCAGAAGGAGACCCACGACAGAATCACAATGAGGATTGAGGGGATGTAAATCTGCGTTATGTAATAGCCAAAGTTCCGGATCAATTCGAACTGCATCAGTATACACGTGTAGTTCACTGAAAAGTAAACAGCAAGAGGTGTAGCAACCTATCTCGTCTATCGCCATAATAATTTACAGTTATCTACCCTTATGACGTTTTAGTATGGACTGTACCGATACATGACACATGATAAAATTTGCAGAACACAGAACAAGGTAGTGTTCATTTAGATATAAGGAATAATTTATCAAATAATTTTGGAAATTCTAATGAACGATTAAATATAAAAGGAAGCATCAAAGACACTATACAATAAACTAGGTAACTCACAAACCCGCAAAAGAAACACATTGCACTGATACCGCCGGCATTGACAACGTGCTTAATATCGTTTTTTAAATCGATTTGTGTATTTTAGGGGTGGTGGTAGATAAAACTAATGATCAGAGAAACATGAATACAAAATAAGCATATTATCTACTGAGGGACAGACATTAACCAGCATACCACTTTTGCAAACGATGGACGTCATACTCGTTGGTATTCTACACATCCGTAGGATGTTTTTCCTTCGTTTTCATGGGTATGCAAACTATTCTCGGAAAGTTTTTTTGGGACTGTTGGGTGTTAATGGTTTCTATCAAGATAAGAAAAGATTTGTTTGACGTTACCTATGTTGCCATCCGTATCGCCAATATAGGACTTGTCACACCTGCGAGTTTCTATTTCCCCGAGATCGAACTGTGCCAGGGAAAGGCTCCTGTCTATCTCCAGCGGAATGGGGTTCCACTCAAACACAAGGTTGTCTGTGCTGTACCCGTCTGTGCGGATAAACACACGCCACAAAACAAGAACACCACAGGATAAAACATTAAAAGATCGAGCTTATATACTCTGTATGTTTCAACGCGACGTTGTTAGTTTAATTATTTTCATTCAACAACGATTGTAAAAAAATATAACAAACAATATATTAATTTCATCTGTTAGCACGATGTTACGTGAGAGTGCGTTTTTTTGTTGTGAGGGCAACCAGAGTACCCGGAGGAAACCCACTCGTCAGGCTTAGAGAACATGAATCAATCATTCATTCAGCCAGTACGGGTATCGAATCCGCGTCGTCTAGTGAGACGCGATTGCGCTGCGCTTATCATATTACCTAATTTAACATAGGATATCAAATTCCACTAATTGATCAATAAATTAGAACGAAAACAATTAGTCCTGACTACGTATGAAATACTAATAAAATTACAATATTTACAAAGTGGGGGCACAGTTTTTGAGCAATTTCCTGATCCCAGAAGAGTGTTTAAACAGTGAACGATTTTTATATGAAATCTTCCTTTTATAGAATGTTTTATCGTCATAGGTCAGTACATATATATCTATATGATTATACTTAAGACAAATATACGTATATAAAAGAAGTATTAAAACAATTACAGCTTTCCATCATAATGTAACAAAACTGGTGGTCTAACGGGTATTTCCTTAAATTCATGCTGCATTTCAAAGTAGCTGTAATTCTGAAAAACAAGCAAAATGTCCCGTTATTTTAAGACGATGATTGTTAAAAATAAATGCAAGCGCTAAAAGCGTTGAAATGCCTAAGCGTGACAAGCGTAATTGTACTTATTTACAATAATGTTTACAGGCAATAAAAATCGAATCCAAAACTATTTTGAGGGGGCCCTGACTGTAACAGATAAGTGCCTGTAATTACATAAGTATAGGTAATGTATATTGATGAAATGTTAATCAAATTAGCTTGTTTTACAACAGCAAGTGATAAATCTATATGCACTAGGATATATAAACATTGCTTTCATCTCGCAATGTTATAGCTGGTGTGTAGTTTACTAAATGAACCATAATAATTTGAGGAGGACGTTTTGACTACTCGTATTAGGTGAAGTTATGTAGAGTCTTAACACAAGCCAACATATTTCCATTTTCTGCTTAAGTATTAATCAATTATTACGTATTTAACGCGACACGGGGACAATCGTGGTACATATACTAGACAATATATGCCAAAACTCGCCCAATATCGACCAAAGTCGGCCAATATGAGTATTCAGGGATTGAAAAATGGATCATTTTCATTGGCTGTCGAATCTCGCACTAATATAAGAATGTTGTCAATTATTTAAAAGGCAGCCATTTTGTTATCCGTTTAACCGACTCTTTTGAAGCTTATTTGGAATAACTAGCCTATAAAATTACGCAACTACTTTGTACGGTTTGTTATTACAGTTGTATTAAACCTGTTGGTGGATTGTATGACAAATATTATTTGGAAACCGACCAAAATGGACGACGAACTTTTGAACTTTTGGCAAACGGTTTACGAAATAATCACGAAAAGATATGCTTCCTTAGACTGTATAGTGCAATCGACTTTATCTATAAGTCTGTGCAATGTCACTTTAAGTGTTTCATGTCATATTCAGCAAAGACTAGTAAAGAAAAGCAGAATCTCTGAATGAAAAAAGGAAATTAGCTCCAATAATCAGGTATAGTATTTGGATGTTTTACTCAAAATGACGTAGCATAAGTAATAGTTAATGAATGAAATACTAACCTCGGACAAATAAATGGGCCAATATGAAACAACCTAATTAAAACATTATATTATTAATCAACTATTACGTCTTTGACGCGATACGGGGACAATCGTGGTACTTATACTAGACAATTGACGACAGTATATGCCAAAACTCGCCCAATATCGACCAAAGTCGGCCAATAGAGTTTCTGCTATTTTAATTGGCTAATAAACTAGCCAAATACTGGATTAGAGAAATGGATAATTATAATTGGCTGTCAAAACTCGCCCTTATATGAGAAAGATGCTGGATTATTTTAAAAGGCGGCCATTTTTCCATTTTATCGACTGTTTTAAGAATTGTGTGCCTTGTTTAAAACCTTTTGGAATCACAAGCCTTTTTAATTCTTTAACTTCTTTGTATGGTTTGATATAACAGTTGAACTTTTGGCAAACGATTTACGAAATGAAGACTTCCTTAAACTGTACAGTGCTTTATTCATAAGTATGTGCAATGTCACTAAAAGGATGCATGTCAAATGACAAAGACTAGTCTAGGAAAGCAGAAGCCATGAACTAAAAATCGATAGATAAGCTTCAATATTAACTTAAGGCAAGTTACTAGAATGTTTTAACCAAAATGTCGTATCAAACAGAAAAGTTAATTAATAAAATACTTATTAAATTGTTGATTTCATACCGACCAATTTATTTGTCCTCGGTCAGCAGTGTTGGCCTTCGCTCTTCGGGCTCGGGCCAATACAACTGACCTCGGACAAATAACTAGGCCAATAAGAAAGCACCAAATTAATAACACTTATTTTTCTATTCCCCTCGGTTTTCATCAAGATTCATTTAAGACTCTTTACGATTGATTTCGCCTATAAACTTATTACATTCAACCTCTTTATAACATGAGCTTGTATAACACTTTAAGAACAATGTGAAGGCGAACCGGGATTCACTGGAAAGCAATACCTTTTTTAAAAATGTAGTCACTTAGTCGTAGCTTTTTGAATGTTATAAGGAGTATCGATAAATATTGACATCGTTACTGAATTTATTTTATTTGAGTAACCTGACACTGTAGTGGACCTTGCCGCTCGGGAATACGTGCATGAGCCTGTTGGGTACAGTGACCATATGGACCGAGGCCTCCTTCTCGTTAACAATGAAGAGATCCGGAACCCAGACTTTCTCCATCATCCTCGTGTCAAGTTCTAATGCCTTCAGATTGGGTAATGCATTGTAAGATAGCCTTGAGTCGTTCCATGTTTGCCGGAGAAATGTTCCGATGGAAAACTCCTGAATTAAAGGAGCATATTGGTCACTTATCCTATTGATCTAGCACTTTTAATTTGTCATACATGTGTATATATTTTGGGTAAATCATTTTTTCGGTGTTTCTTTCGTCATTATACCTACTGGTTTATACGAGTTATAACTTTGTGTGTAATCATAAATTAATGTTGCTTGGTTATTGTACTTTGTTAGAGCATTAAATTAAGTGATTATTACACACTTGACAATAGAGCCATGGTCTAATATAGTAACAAACGTTAGTCTGTATCCACTGCTTTGCAATTTGTTTGTATAACGTAACTACTATACCATCACGGACACTAAATTAGTTAAAGTTGGTTTAGATTATAACAAATGATGTCCATATTAATTGTACCAATCACTTAGAATGATTTCAGATAAAACAATTGTGTTATTACCATATTGGATTCGCTAATGCCATCAATGTTTGTTATGTGTAACTGTACAAATACACTGACTGGAAAATCTGAAAATAAATAACCACTGACGTTGACTTTGGTATTCCCGAACTGTTGGCCATTTGTCATGAAAGTACGTATATCTGCAATGTATGCACTCATGCACATTTAATTTGCCAGCTGTGTGCACTTGAGACGCCATGGCCGAGGCAAAGTACACCCCTTTTCAGGGCGTAACAGTTGCTCACTGCTTTCAAAATCAGGAGAACGAAACACAAAAAGGATACCCCTTTAAAGACCAAATGAAGTAATTCAAATGACAGTGACATTAGACAGCTCCATGCTTAGGAAGAATCTTTAAGGACTTGTGTTGTAATAGATTTTTTTTTCAAACTTTAGAATTATGTTTAAACACAAACACCAGGTATAATTCAGATCTGCTTAATCATTCAACAATATCATAGTTAAAATGAAAATACCCATCCTGTTAAAACAAGTATAGTTTAATATAATATGCAGAGACACAGACTAAATAATCACCACATGCATGCTAAATATTTAACTGTAGATGAACGCTGCGTCAATTAGCAAACCTTTGATCTGTTTCTGCAAAGGTACTAAAATACAATTTGCTTAAGTGACAATGCACGCTCCATTGGTGTACATTATGTCTAAAGTAAATTTATGTTGAATTGTTAATTCAATGCAACGAAACAACATTAAGGCACCTGACGTTGTGTGCTTTTCCGTAAGAGTATATACAGACGTGTGCCTTTAAACAGCGTTGAACTTTATTGTGTGGCTGATGGACCTGGCCATGTGGTTAATTATGCGATTTTGAAATTAATTAACTCATTTCATTTAAAAATCTAAACAAAATTTGCAATATTCCGTAGACTTAATAATCAAAGTAAATTTAAGATGTTTGTTTTACCCTTGTCAAAAACTGATGGATACCTTCTTCGAAGTTTGGAGGTATTCTTGGGTCGTAATTCTTAAACAGCTCATCCAAGACTTGTTGTCTGCAACATTTCAACTGGATTTGTTACTAGAGCTTAGTAGTATAAACGTATCTACGTGTACACATATTTCTAAAGAATTCTGGCATAAACATGTCAAATAAAAATAATAAAATCTGTAAATGATATAAATTATTGTTCGGATGTTGTTTTATTCGTGGATGTTTTGTCTTGTCTTGTTCCTGTTAGTTTAGTAAATTTATGAGTTGGTATTAGTGTTGAATGAGGGCCCGGTCTCCTGTGTTGGTGTTAAATGGTTGCGTGGTTTGTGCTAAATGAAGGTGTGGTGATGATGGTGTGTAAGATTATTTATTCTTGCACTCGGGACTTTCCAATTCGGCGATTGCTCTGTTAAATTTTTTAGTCATTTTAGGATTTTGGCGCACAGTGCACAGACAGAATGTAATCCAGGTAAGAGCTGACCTGGTTCTTTAACGTGTACAAGTGTATAGCACTGTAACACGGGACCCCAATTTAACGTCCCACCCGGAAGACTGTTTAGTGATGCGACGGGGAATCGAACCTACGACCCCTTGATAAATAGTCGAGTGGGTTACAACTAGAATAAGGATCCGCCACAAAAAAGTGTGGTCTCCTGTACTGGTGCTAAGTGATGGCGTGGTAGTGATAAATGAGGGTGTGGTCTCCTGTATTAGTGTTAAGAGGGGATGTGATATTCTGTATTAGTGTTAAAAGAGGGTGTGGTCTTCTGTATTAGTGTTAAAAGAAGGCGTGGTCTTCTGTATTAGTGTAAAATGAGGCTGTGGTACTCTGTTTAGTGTAAAAAGAGGGTGTGGTATTCTGTATTAGTGTAAAAAGAGGGTGTGGTCTTCTGTATTAGTGTTAAAAGAGGGTGTGGTTTTGTGTATTCGTGTTTAAAGAGGGAGTGGTATTGCGTATTCGAGTAAAAAGAGGGTGTGGTCTCCTGTATTAGTGTTAAAAGAGGGTGTGGTCTCCTGTATTAGTGTTAAAAGAGGGTGTGATCTTCTGTATTAGTGTAAAAAAGGGTGTGGTACTCTTTATGATTGCTTAAAGAGGGGTTGTCTTCTGTATCAGAATTAAAGAGGGTGTGGTCTTCTGTATCTGGATAAGAAGAGTCTGTGGTCTTCTGTATTAGTGTTAAATGAGGCTGTGGTCTTCTGTATTAGTGTTAAATGAGGCTGTGGTATCCTGTATTAGTCTTAAAAGCGGGGGTGGTATCCTATATTAGTGTTAAAAGAGGGCGTGAACTCCGCTATTATTTTGTTTTTGTTTTCATATGATTTCGATTGTTTACAAAGATCACAGTAGATTTACGATTTTGGTAAATGATTTTATTCATAGGTGCTTTGGCAACCTTTCAAATAAATTAGTGTAATTTAAGAATAAGACCATTAATGTGTGCATGATGTTTGTACGTTAACAGAAACTTGACTTTGTGAGTTTTTAACCTTCAACCACCCCATAATAGCAGTCCTCTTAAAGCTGACAGCTTCGAGTTATCCCAACATGTAGTGTTGAGTGATTTATTGATATTGCAACAAAAACTTCAGGGATACGCCTGCCAGCCAAAAACATTGCAGTGAAACAAAATCTGGGTTGGCCTCAATATTTTCCATTCTATGTCTAAAAAACATCGTTATGACACTTAGTTCTTCTCCACAATCTACTTTATTTTACAATAACTCTAAGGACTGAGCAGTAATTCTTGTTTGGATACAACCTGTGCAGAAAGATGCATTTTATTATCTTGAACGTCAGCACTTGATCAATAAGAAAAAACAAAGTGTAGGAAGATGTTTTAGCAATTGTTTACATAACTGCTTTACTATATATACAAAAAAATATAATTCTAATGAGAGGTCTGCCATATCACAATGCAAATGGACAATTTTGTAAGATGGGAGGATGTTTGTAGGTACTACTCGACGAACACGATTAACTGTCACTTCAAAATAACGGGCGGGGGGGGGGGGCGCTTACTCTTCGTCTCATGTTAAATATAGAATACTTATTTAAATGGCAACGCTAATTTTTTTAGGCATGTTTTATGCATGAGGCAATTTGGTCGATACGGGTGCATATTAGTTTTATGATTGAATGCATAAAGGATGCACACTATTTTCCTGCAAATCGTCGTTATTTAATTTTGCTCACTATTAACCATCTTATGTTGTTCAAACAACTTTTTAAGTATCAAATATAAAACAAACTGTTTGACAGCTTAATATCTGGCAAGGTTACTAATTAACCAATTTTACTCAGGCGGAAGTTTTATGATTGGCAAGAATCAATATCATTTAAATTGAGAACACTATAGCAGAAACCTCTTTATTTCCTGTCTTTTTTGTCTTTTTGTGTATTTGTTTTTTATCATAGTATATTTATAAGCGCTGGGCAATGCCTATTGTTTTATAGATCTTGTACTTTGTTCCAATAAATAAGCTTGCAAGATAGTACCTTACTGATGTATAAATTTGAAAGTAATATCTTTTTTAATGGGATAAAAGTTGTCTAATGTACATGTGAAACCAAAACATTGATACATAGCGCCGTTGAATAAACGTCAAAAACGGTATTACAATGATGATAACGACTATCTTACAACTTATAGGCGACAGTAAAGAAATGCTTATGGTGAAATTTACATCACGCCAATAGCGATAATGCTACGCCTACAGTGTCCCGTGACCCCTTAGTAAGGGCCCTCCGACACGTATGCAGAAGCAGAAAATATCAATACAAAAGTTATGCTTGACGATCAGATGAAAAAATGCATGGGACATGGTTAAACATAGCACATAGCAATAACAGCAAATTTAACATCAAATTAAATATTAATTGTTGTTATAATTACACTTAATGGTGAATTCAAAGCTGTTGATGATATGTAAGAATTAGAGGATTTTGATACTAGTACTTTAGTCGAAGACTTCCAAAAATGTATTTTAAATGTATCGAAAGATTTTGTTAAGCAAATAAGGAAACCGAGTAAACGTAAAGTAGGTTTGAACTGGTTTGACAATGCATGTAAAGAACTTAAACGAAACGCTTTACGTAGTCTAAGGTTGTATAGATCAACAAAAAGTATGGCTGATCTGTGTGATTATAAGGTAGCAAGGTCTAAATATAGGTGTGTTTGTAAATCTAAGAAATAACTATGTCAGAAGCGCATTGGTTTAGATTTAGAGAACTCCATGCCAAATCCTAAACATATTTGGAGTACAATTAAGCGTTTAACTGGCAGACAAAGAGCTGATCCTGATGTAAGTGGCGATGAATGGCTGTGGCATTTTAGAACTTTATTCCAATCTGATACTGACACTGAAAATGTAACCCCTATTATTGACAACTTCTTTAATAAAGTGGATGGTGTAAATAATGTCATCTTAAACTCCAGGATTGAATCTGATGAGGTAATAAAGGCAGTGAATGACTTAAAGTTAAATAAAGCTTCAGCCGGAGAGCTATTGTCTGCACATTTGAAATATGGTCTTTTTTATTTATTGCCATATATATTACGTATCTATTACCAAATATTTACATCAGGTCAGTTCCCGAGAAGCTGGATGCTATCTATTGTTATACCAGTGCACAAAAAGGGAAGTAATCCTGATAAATACAGGGGTATAGCCCTTGTTGATGTATTTAGCAAAATATATATAAGCATTTTAAATACAAGACTTACCTATTATACTCAAGTTTATAACTCCATCTCGGAGTCGCAAGCAGGATTTAGATACGGTTATAATACAACTGATAATGCTCTTGCTTTATATTCTGTTATTAGCAAGTATTTAAGTACAAAGGGTAAGGAGTTATATGTTGCTTTTATAGATTTTAATTTGATTCTGTGGATATGTCAAAATTATATACAAGCTTATTTAGACAAAATGTTAAAGGAAGGCTATTGGATGCTATTCAATCAATTTATAAAGATGTCAAAAGGTGTATTAGATGCAAGGATGGAGAGTGTTTTGACTGCCCAAGTAGTTTAAGACAGGGGTGTAATTTAAGTCCAGTATTGTTCTCACTCTTTATTAATGAGTTGTATAGTTATATTGAACAAACTGGTGCGCATGGTGTTCAGCTGTCCCCTTCTGATATTGAAGTGTTTTTACTTACGTTTGCAGATGATGTTGCTCTGAAAACATAGTTGTTGTATCAGGGTTTACTTATGTGGGTTTATATTTTAGCTGTACATTGTCATGGTATGAGATGGCAGAGAATTCTGCTCTAAAGGCTAAGAAAGCTTTACATTGTCTTTTTAAAGGCATTGCATCATTACCTTTTGTTAAGTCTTCAGTGTTTTTTAAAATGTTTGATACAAAACTATCACCTATAATGTTATATGGTGCTGAAATTTGGGGAATGACTTCAATGAATGCTATAAAAATGTCCAATTATATGCATGTAAAAGGTATTTAAATGTATCTTCTTAAGCGTGTAATGATGCTGTGTTAGATGATCTAGGTTGTTTACCTTTACATATATATGTTTCGAAACTTTGTCTTAAATATTGGTTAAAAGTTTTGAAACTTCCTGATGATAGATATGTAAAGTTGTGTTACAATATGTTAAAATTGTATGATAGTCTAGGTCATGAAAATTGGGTTAGTGTATTGCGTATGAATCTGATTAGAAATGGTTTTGGATAATGGTTTTGGGAGTCACAGCATGTAGTAAATGAAAGTGCCTTTCTTAAAGAATATGTAACGAGATTAAAAGATCAACATCTACAATTATGGAGTCAAGCTTGTTCTGAAAATATGAAACTTAATAAATTTTACATACATATAAAATCATGTTTAAAAGCAGAATTATATGTCAATTGTGTTACAGTTGATAAATTTCATAAATGTTTAGCAAATTTTAGATGTTCATCGCATCGCCTTGCTTTGAAACAGGTAGGCATACCGGAATGGATAGGGACCATAGATTTTGTTTATATTGTAAAAATGTTGTTGAAGATGAATATCATTTTGTTATCGAATGTCCATTGTATAAAGATATAAGAAAAGTGTATATACCATCTAGGTATTATGATTACCCAAGTCGTCACAAGTTCTTTCTATTAATAGCTACAAAAAATGAACAAGTTTTGCAAACATTAGCTTTGTATTTGTATTATGCAGACAAAATTAAAGACAGTTTATCAATAGTTAATTAACATGTATGATGCCATATCAACAACTAATATTTTGTGAATTCTATGCTTGGTCAACTCCACGTTGTTTATATGTATTTATGTATGCATATCTGAATATGGGCCGGAGGCCTTCATACAATATATATTTGAACTTTGTTATTTGAATGCAATGTCTGATTTAGATAGAAATTATGTCTAGGCTTTAAATAATTTATTTCTAAAAACATCGGAAAGTTGTTACAATAGAAAGACAGTCTCTATTGTAAAACTCAAACCAATGGAAACATAACATGTATTTATTTTAAACAGTAAACAGTAAACAATTTACGTCGTTTGTTTTGATCAAATTGCTGTTGCTGTTTTTCTTCCTTTCTCCGTTAAGAATCACCTTTTTATACAATTTCATTTCATTATTGATATAACTACCGTAATGATTTTTCAATGATTTAATATCCGTATTTTAGTCAATGCAAAACTGTTTTACAAGCAACATATGAGTAAGAAATGATCATAGCTATTATAAAGACATTTACTTGTATCAGTTACGAAGATGATTTTGTTTATCTACATTGTATACGTATAAACATCTTGTGAGCTTTAGTTATATGATATTAGATTTTGTATCTAAATTTAACAAAAATATTAACCCAAATCAACTGAATTGTCTTTTTCACTTACATGATGTCCAAACGAACTTAAAAGCAAAAGCATTTGCTTCGAATTTAAAACTTTTCGCACAACTTGACAAGGAGGAGACAAAGACAAATTTCAAAATAAAAATTAATTGCAAGATATCGTTAATATTATACACTAATACCCATAATAATATTTCTTGTTTTAAGACTAACTATACGTGTCTACATTTAGACATCTCTCAGTTTTAAGAAACATATGTTGAGTTAAATATATGGAAAACCGAGCAATTACTGTACTTTTATTTAGTGCAGATTGTCGGAAGTCATGGCGAATTGCAACGCGCAATTTATAAGCCCCGCCTAATCAGTCGGGTATCGACCGCGAGTTTGACTTTCAAGCAGCGTCATGTTAATTGTCATTACTATAGTGGTACCAGCAGTAGAAATGTAATAGGAGTAGCAGCAGATGCTTTAACAGGAGTAACCAACCTTGAACCAGATGGGTTTGAAGTATTTCTTCGGAATTGTTCTGCTCGGGAAACTGGTGCCGCAACCATAAAGCACGAGAGAAGTAACGTCAGCATATTCCACTAGTGCTCACTATGGTTGAAGGTCTTGGTTTTTAACTGTAGATATATATTCAAATACATTTATTATTTTATTAAATAATGTGAATTTTGCCATGCATTAATATAGGGTATATCATATAAACATTTCAGTAAAGACACTGCATTCATTAAAAAGACAATTAATACTTACCACTTGGTCATGTAAATTTCCTCGTACACCAGAGCAAATGCTCAACACTTTCATCCGAAACGATACGACCAGTCAAGTAGAAATCTACTCGCGCTCTGACAATATCCGTTTGATGAGAATTGCAATCTGCAGCGAGGAAGATTTCTCTTTTATTATTAACATCATTATTTATCTGAAAAGCCATTACTAATGCTTCAGCAAAATACACTAGACCACAGAAATCAAAGATTTTCTTGGGATTTCTTGCACTTATTGGAAATAGTAGAAAATCTTACATAAATCTTTATCATAAAAAATATCAGAGAAGCGAAACATTGATAACGCTTATAAGGTTCCTATTCAATTCTGAATTGATGTTTTGTTTGTTTTAAGCATAGATATCACATTTCTTTTTTCACGTTCTTTTGCCAGATAACACTTTGATTATGCTCAAACTCTGTATACATTAAAATTGAATTTTTGTTTTCGTTTATACCAATATATATGTATATATTTAACTTTTATTGAACGTTTAACGCCAACAAAATAGATTGAAATATGTTTTATATTTTATTGTATTAACATGTTTAATCCATTTGACTTCAATGATAAAAACAAAAAATCATATAATTCTTAAATATTAGCCTTTAATAAATAGCCAAGTGCCCACATATTCTTTCTCGAATAAAAACGTGAAAAAATATCGCTTTTTAGCTGTACATAAAACATGTTTTTTTCGGGGGTTTTATCATTTAAGCCAAATGCGATTCATTCAATGAATATTCTAAGGGAATATTAAACGAGAATAAAACATATGATAAAATAGTGCAGCCTTCCAATCATTTGTGAATACGAAAACACACACTGTAATAACACACAGGAGAGTATCACGTGATCACTATAGTACATTGGCCGTACAAGATGGCGAATAATTCGACCGCATCAACACATAAATTCGGCGTTTACGGATGGAAAATGTTAAGGTAAGGTCTTTAGAATAGGCGCAGAGTATCCGCATTGTAACACAGTTTACTCGCGTGTGATTTGTTTTTGGAAGGTTTTCTTAGTTTAAGCCTGAAACTCGATACAGATTTTATTTCTGAGAGTACATTGTCCGTATCAGTCTGATTTCCGTGTGTTTTAGGGCAAAAAGCAGGAATATGAAACAAAAGTCTACAAAATATTGATTAAATTTGCAAATATTTACTTCGTTGTAAGTTTCAAGTGATAGTTCCGTGTTAAACAAAAGTTCTGGACAATTTTCAAAGCGAGTACATTGTCCGTACAAAATATATATGAGTACATTGTCCGGACGATTTTTTAATTAACCTATAAGTGACATTTACATTACTTTTTTCTTTATTATGAAATATTTATGAGTGCATTGTCCGAACGATTTCATGCTTAAAGCATTTCTCATTAATAATTTTATACTGTTCCCTTCTTTGTAGATTATGCTGCACTACATGTCTGTCCGGCCTACTTAAAACGCTTTCCAGACGAGTTCTGAAGAGAGTCGGATTAATATTTCGTGTAAGTAAGCACTATTTTATCTCTTTATTATTAAATTTCTTCGATGTGTATTTTAATAGAAATGTTCCCTATTATAATAAACCCCTTTACCTCTTTAAACAACTTTCGATGTGCAAAGTGAACGGAGAACACTTATTGTATGATATTAAATGTACTATGCATTTTAATTATAGTATAATATACATACAGTAAGAAAACAGTACAAAACATGCCATAAATTCGATTTTTTCTCTAGAAATTTAGTATTTTGAGTTTATAAATATATTATACCTCCATCCATTATGTAAAGTTATTGAAAAGATGCTTAATTAAGAATAATTCCACCGTCTATGATTGGCATACTCATTTGTGTTGCTAATTTAATGTATAGTACATGTAAATCCATGCCATCTATTAAAATGATTTGTATTAGTTCGTCTGTTTGTGGGTTGAGAGTCTGGCTGCTCGTTGACTGCGACTCCTTAAGAACCGGTTATATATTCAGCCAAACTTTGGTACACATATTGCACGATAAAGTATACGCATGTCCAACAACAACATTTATACTTCTACATTGTTTTATTTACGTTCAGTTTTCGACTTTGAAACAACATACGAGGGTTATCGTTTGATCTTGTTTAGTAAAACGATGCATAGGCGTACAATGCTTTGCATTTTATTTCAGAATGCGACAGAAGAAGTCCACACTTTCGCTCCATAGACCCAAACAAAATCAAACTGGAAGAAATACCACTAAACGAGGCATGCAAAATGATTTAAACCGTGAAACAAAAAAGCGGAAAACATTTTTCCCCAGCAAAATTGTTTTCTTCAGCAAAATGCCATACACAAGTAATTCTCCAAGGAATGACACCAGTTCTATCTCCTTTGAAATCACCATTCCGTTCCCCTCTCTACAAGGTTTCGCCACCAAAATACAAATTAAATTGCCTGAACTGTAATAGTGAGAATTAGAATCAATGTATAATATGTTAGTTTGACAATTTTATTGAAGTTATCGTTGTCGCTGTGTTGTCACGTGTATGTAAGCCATTCGAAACCGTCAAATATTTTACGTGTGATGTCTTCTTTTTTCACCACAAGCATAATAGTACATTGCTTTTTGATATATTCAGTTTGTGTTAACCGACGAATAGGTGAATAAAAAGAAACTATAATATGTATTTATTTTGATTTTATTCATCACAGACTATTTATCACTATTTTGTAAATTTATAGTTGCACATTAACAGTTCATGCACAACACTTTTCTAGTGGTGTTGTAAAGTGGGATCAAATAACAATGTGAACAATAAACTATATGCATAAATATGATCCTGTAAAATTATATGGCAAATATATGGCATTGCATGGCACCACATCAATAAACGTTAAATTTACTACATCTAGATTAATATGCTCTTTAAAGTGCAAACCAATGTCTCTGCATTTTTGATTTGCTGAAGAACGGCTTTCCACAGCAATGGTATGGCGCCTTTCCATCATGGACGTGCTCGTGTTCGTTTAGCCCCGATCTGCTTTGAAATACCTTCCCACAATGCTGGCACATCAATTCTTTTCTAGACTCCTGAAATTAATTTCAATTGGTTTATTACACATTTGCATGTTTATGATAGATGGTGGCAATGAATTTAAAAACACACCAAAAATACGTTGGATTAACAAAAAAATGATCAGACTTAGGCGAACCCCTCTTGTCTCCTTTCGCATATTGTGTCGATATTGCATGTGTCGTATTCTTGCATACCTGACGTGTGTTTCCGGTCAAGTGACCAGTGCGGGAAAACCCCATCTTACATACCTCATGTAAAATGAGTAACGCGCAAAACCCCCGCGCAACTTCTTTTCCCATTTTTTGTATGGTTTATGAAAGATATATTACGCCATTCCAATAAAGCACAATCAAATAATTATATATGTTTTCTAGACTTCTAATTAAAATTGACATAAATAATCGTTAAAAAAGGCTAGATTAAGTTATTTAAAAGCACTGCGCTCTGTGACGTCAGCACGCGCTTTTGGTGTAATAGTACAAAAGTTCGTTTTCAACGTCATTTTCTCCACAAATTGATAAATTTACTTATATGCAAGAAAAAGATAAAATCATGTTTTTTCCGGTCCAGATTAAAAATTCAGACCCTCGGACACTCGGCAAGCCTCGTTACCGGCTAATGCAGGTGCCCTCGGGTCGCATTTTTCTGGCCCTACCGGAAACGCATGATAAATACTTATAATATAAATATCTTTTAGGCGTTTTCAGTGTAGAAAAAACCGACCCGATCGGAAAAACACAATTGCTATTTTTTCTTGCGACATTGTTTACTTACGTCATAGAGCGTAATAATTTTGAATACCTAAAAAAGCGTTTTTAACGATTATTTATGTTCAATTTTTATTAAAAGTCCTGCAAACATATATATTTGATTGCGCTTTATTGAAATGGCAAAATATAATTATATTTCATAAACCATACAATAAATGAAATAAAAAGTGGCGCGTTGTTGCGCGTGACTCATCCTACATGGGGTATGTATTGGGGTCTTTCTGATATAAACTTATCTTAAGAAATTAATTCCGACAATGAAAGCCTTTTTAATTTTTAAACAGGCATACGTATACGATGACATGTATATTTGAAACATTTACGTACCATTGTGGTGAATGAATAGTGATCAGATCGTGAAATAATAAAGAACACATTTAAATCTGATTATCAAACTTATTTGTTTTAAAGAAATCATTTCATAATAAAGAAAAAGTAATGTGAATGTCACTTATAGGTTAATTAAAAAATCGTCCAGACAATGTACTCATATATATTTTGTACGGACAATGTACTCGCTTTGAAAATTGTCCTGAACTTTTGTTTAACACGGAACTATCACTTGAATCTTACAACGAAGTAAATATTTGCAAATTTAATCAATATTTTGTAGACTTTTGTTTCATATTCCTGCTTTTTGCCCTAAAACACACGGAAATCAGACTGATACGGACAATGTACTCACAGAAATAAAATCTGTATCGAGTTTCAGGCTTAAACTAAGCAAACCTTCGAAAAACAAATCACACGCGAGTAAACTGTGTTACAATGCGGATACTCTGCGCCTATTCTTAAGATCTTACCTTTATATTTACCATCCGTAAACGCCGAATTTATGTGTTGATGCGGTCGAATTATTCGCCATCTTGTACGGCCAATGTACTATAGTGATCACGTGATACTCCCCTGTGTAACAGAAAAAGGACTTTTTGTTGTTAAATATACCCCTTCAAATGTTCAAAAATTTGCTGTTACTGTATTTATGTCGATTTTTTCAATGTCAAGGTGTGTCTTCCCAAAATCTCGCCGTGATTTGTAACAGCGGCATCCTGAAATATTTAACGGTATCCCGTATTGCTAATATGAAATTGTATTCTTGTGAATGGCATGATGGATGTGATAATATCTCCATCATATCGTCTGATATTTCGAACCTGATCAAGACGTGTTTAGAATAACATATTTTACATCATTGTTTTTAGATGCGGAATCATTAGGCGAAATATAAAATATTTGTATCAAAGGCATAATTTTGAAATTGTGAATAAAATAACTTATCTAGGAATAGTCTTTACCACTGGTGGGTCATTTAGTATAACGTTTTGCACTTTGTCACGACGAACTATGAATGCTTTGTACAAACTTAATTCAGACTTCATTAAATTTCCGGGTTTATCAATCAGCCTTTATTTTCTTTATTTGACAAACTAATATATCCTGTTTTAAACTACGGTTGTAAAGAATGGAGTTTAAAAGGTAGCATTAAGTAAAGAAGACTTCATTTTAAATTTTGTTAAGAAATACTGGGTGTAAGAACCCAAACTCAGAATAATTTTGTTTAAGGCGAACTTGGATGAACACCATACTAACTAGAAGGGCTGTTAATGTGATAAAGTAGTGGTTGAAGATTTAACAGTGTGATTAGATGAAATATGTTAAAGCTATTTATAGAATAATGTATAGAGATTTAAGACTTAAGTCTTAAGACATAAAGTATTAGAGATATATTACAATAGCTAGGATAATAAGATGTATGGTTATATAAAGTGTTGATGATGTTAATATATTTATATGCGAATTGAAACAGAGACTGAAAGACGTACGATGTATATATATACAAAAAATGGTATGCAGAACTTAATAATCCATCTAGAGCCAAAAGAGCATTGTTCGCAGACTTTAAGTTAAAACTATTTTCATGTGATGTAAATATAGTTTAATTTTGGAAAGCATTGACGAGACTTAGACTTTCGTCACACTGATTAGAAATTGAGGCCGGTAGATGGCCCAAACCTACTCCTATATATATATGTTAATGAAAGGAAATGTTAAGTTTACCATATACTAAAAGATGAATTTCATGCCTTGTTTGAATGTACTTTATATACTTATTTAAGAAGATAATACATACATAAATACTATTGAAATATATCAAAAATACTCAAATTTCTTGAACAGTGTACAAAAACAAATAAGACTATTCAAAGAAAATTAGGAATGTTTATTCATAAGGCGTTTTAATTTAGAAACTCCGTGTTCTGTTTATAATGATGTTATATAACACTTAATAATGATATAATGAAATTGTAGCCAATCTTTCCTCACTATGATTATATTATATACTATATATCTATATGTCTATGTATAATTTGTGTTTCGTTTGTACCTTGTTAGAATGAATAAGTATACATGTATTCATATATATTGTGACCAACGATCGATTGACCGATTTGTATATAATCATGTATATTATGAATTCCATTGATGTACGCTCATGGGCCTATTACCTGTAAGCATTTGAATAAACTATTAAACAACTATTATTACCCTACTTTTAATTTAATTTACGCACCGGCTGTTTTGTCAAAAATGTTTAGAGTGTTTTGTATCGTATTATGCATTTAAAACTAAGATGCTACTAGTCAAAGTACATCTTATATTCGGAAGTCGATACGGAAGATATTTTACGAGGTATGAGAAAGATTATGGTCTCATTTGCAAAAACAAATACATACCAGTTTTAATAACTAAAGTGTTTTGAGTAAATGAACACCAATCTGCCATATATTGAAGTCGAAATGAAATATTTTTTACGAGATATGAGAAAGATTATTCTTTTATTTGTAAATACAAAAACATACCAGTTTTTAACAGCTAGTGTTTTGAACAAAGAAAATTAAAAGCGTAATCTAGGTAAATGGTATTAAAGGGTTTGTTTTAAGGGTCATTAGTTTACTTAAGGAACGAATTTGACTTTTTGAATTGTCTCTGTATTTTATATGCATTTTAGCCAGATCGGGCCGCCTGAAATACATCAACACATCTCGTTGTTGTTGGCGTTTACTTAAGCAATATAATTCCAGCCGCAGGGAACCTTATCAAGAAAAAATAAATATTTCATTTTCAGCCGTAAACGAAGATTTACTTTCAGAAGTGAACCATCACCGTAATCAAAATACCGATAGTTTGAAAACGCGAAGAAATCACAAAGACATGTCAATGCTACATATGAACAGCGATTCTTAAATTGCCCTTGGCAAATCGAGCAACTGACGAGACACCCATATAAATTGTACTTAGTTGTTGTAATGGTCGCGTTATTTTCTCGTTAATGTATATTCCTTTCGGAATTGGTGTTCTGATCAGATAAGCACTATTCACAGACAAAAATATGTTGTTTGACAAATGTATTTGCTGAATAATATAAAACTAATTCGACTTTTTCGAATTTACTCCAGGTTTGTATCGATCAAGCTTTTTGTGTTCAATGTCACCACGACTGTGACCTTCGGCCTACTGAACTCAATCAATAAGGGTCATCTGCTGCTTAAGTCCAACCTCTTAACCAAGTTTTGGGACCATAGGCGTACTCTTGTGATTAATTGGACAAGGTTTGGTTTATCGACCGATCGATCAGCCGACAGGTGCAAAGCAATATAACCCCGTTTCCTCGAAGGGGGCATAATATCAGTTTCGGTAACAAGACACCGCACATAGGATAAGCTTTATGTCATCAAGACCATATGCCCTTTTCTTCAAGACGAAAACACATTAAGTATGCAGGACGCAACCCAACGCATTGTATACAGTTATATTGAACTAGAAAGTTCCTATCAAGGACCAGAGTTCGTCTTTTCATTCACTTTCACAAAGAATTTTACATTTGAGGTCGTGTATTTATAAATTAAAAACTAAGACACTTGTCCATTCAAATAGTTTATATATATGTTACCATTGACTGTGTTATTATTGTTTGAACTGTTGTAATCATGTACATACAATTTGCATTAATATAAATAAAAAGATTGAGAGTTGAAAGTTCAAATAGGGACTAGGACAAAGTCTAAATAAAGCGAAAATCGGCATAATATGTATCAATAAAATGGTTTCGACTGTAGCTCTTGCAATAGTAATTGCTATTCTTCAGTTCAATGAAAAGCATTTTATGAAAACATTTCAGTTTTTTCGCATTTGAATGCAATTGCGACCCCTGCAACCAATAACATCAGGTAATCTTGTCTGATGACACAATTATCGAAGAACAAAGCCAAATAGCACAAAAATACAACATACATACTGAAATTAAGTTTATGAATAACAAAAATACGAATTTTACAATTCTGTAGAATTCAAAACGTTTTAATACAGTGTCTGTTGGAAACATAATATGTGGATGGGAATGGGAATATGATCATTCTGGCCCAAAAATGACATTTTGAGATATTGTAACCTTTATGATGCCAAGTATTTCTAGAACAAAAATCCAAAGTTTCAAGTCAAAATTCACAAAAACTAAAAAAATATAGTACTTTTCGTAACACGGGTGTAGAAATCGAAATGAACAAAATGTATGGTCTAATGTGTTTATTTAGAATGAAATATCCATGTCAGATAAGTATCATGTCAAGGACTATTTACATGTAACATATAAGTTTTAGCATAGAAACAATAAGCACTCATAGTTTGATTACAAAAGTTAACGAAAAGTTCATAAGTGCATTTGGTTGCTATGGTAACTATTGATAATGCCATTTTCACTCATTTTCTAAATGTTTCTCAAAAAATAATGTTTTTCATAAAGTTGTGTTTTAAGTTATTGACATTTTTATGATACCAAGCAATTGCAGAAATAAAATCTGAACTAGTCAGTCAAATATTAAAACAACAACAATGGATATGGAACATTTCGTAACAGAGAGCTTTAACACAATTTGAACGAAATGTTCGCTAAATCTGTTCTTATTTTGAATGAAGTACACAAGTCAAAATATTAATATATAAAACTATCTTTACTAGTATCACATTCACTACAAAAGGAAAATAACAAGTATACATTGCTAATGTCCATAATGATAAAGAAACTTACAACAAAGGTCAAAGCAAAATTCAGTTGCTATGGTTACTTATGAAAATGCTATTACCAATCATTTTTGAAATTACCAATTTTTTTTTATTTATAAGTTATTGACATCTTTATGATACTAAGTATTTACAGAAATTAACTCTAAAGTTTCACGTTAAATTTCACAAAAGTTATAAAACATATGAAACATTATGAAATACAGGGATAAAAAACAATGTGAACAAAACTGTTCTTATTTTAAATATTATATATATGTCAAGATACCTGTTTAAATATATCACTTATCTTTACTAGTGTTACATAAACTTCAACATTAAAATAGCAAGTACACATTGCTAATGTCTATAATGACATAGAAATTGGCCACAAAGGTCAAAGCAAAAATCGGTTGCTATGGTTACTAATGAAAATGCTATTTCCAATCATTTTCAAAGTCTGCCACAAATAATGTGTTCTCAATATACAATGCGTTTTAAGTTATTGGCATGTAAATGATAGCAAGTATCTTAGGTATAAAAACTAAAGTTTCTAGTCATTTTTGTACAAAGAAATCAAAAGATATGGATCATTCTGTTACACATTGGTAAGCCAGTTTGAAAACAATGTCCACTAAAAATGTTCTTATTTTAAATGCAGTGTCCATGCCGAAATACTAACTTAACTGTCTGTTATAGCTAACACATAAACTAATTCATAGACACAAAGAGTACACATTGCTCATTATATGTACAAAATGACATAAAAGAACTACATAAAACAACAGCCTGTTGCTATGGTTACATGTGATAAGCCATTTTTTACTCATTTCTTTCAATGACTTTCATATTTGCCACAAACATTTGATCTACAATCGACATTTCACCAACAAATGAGTAAACTTCGACTTTACACAGTTGGTTTAGGGCATACTGCAGATCTTGATGACTCAGATCTAAAGAATGGACCAAAAGAATATTGAAGGTACGATTGACGTTCAGCATCTAGGCACGTTGCGTGCTTTATTTCAGGCAAAACACCACATTCTGGACTCATCCTCAAAAGAATAACTTCAATTTCTGAGGAATCTACAAACTCTTTGCATACTAAACTCCTGGTTTATGTTTTGATACATAGAAATGGTGGTATTTGGTAATATTCTTTAGAGTTTTGAAATATGTATCTAGGAATGATTTCCAACTGTGAACTGTGATTGGCTGTTGAGGGTCATAAACCAAGTGTGGGATGTTGTGGCCGGACTTTGAAGAGGTGAAAACAGTGTGGGCAATTTCTTGAAGATTCTCGGCATTACAACATCGCCACTGGACCTTCCAGTTGCCGAAGTGACAGTCAGGAGCAAATTTGGTGTGCCCAGCCAACATAGTGTTTAGTGTTACACTCTCATGCAATCCTGAAAATTGTTGGAAGATCTGTTTAGTGTAAATAAAACTTATCTATATTCACAAAAAATATAACTAAGCAAATGATTTTAACTAGGGTATAATAAAGTTTTCAAGACATATAAATCTTACAATAATGGAGTGTTAACATATGTTTATTTAGTTAACATATTCCTCATATCAAATTACTGCCAACTACACTTTAACTTCATCCAGTTCTGCATCCTTTAAAATTAAAGCACCAATCGCAGATATCAATGATGTGATTGATTTCAAAAGACAGTGCATTTGTCCTAAAAAATCAGACAAACAATTATTAACAGATAAGAAAACTTACCTGTCATTACAGGTCACATGGCATACCAAAGCACAGCATTGTTCTTGTTTTGGCCGACAGCATTATCGAAATAAACCTGGAAAATTTAATACATTTTTTTCTTTTTTAAGCTATATGCAGTACATGAAGAAAGCAATGTTATATTGATGGACACATTTCAAAAGCCATGGTTGAATCCAAATATCCAATCGTTATCAATCATCGAATGTGAAATGGAAAAAAAAATCTGAGTAAGAATGTGTTTCATGGTGTAAAATATGTTAAGTTTCATCATCTTTTATATTCACTATTGATTCTCATAATCTCTTCTCAGCAATAAGGATAAAGTTTGCATAAGCTGTTAGAACCTTTAATCCATTAAAATTCTATAGATAATTTAAATGGGTGAAGCACTAAATACCTCAGCATGTTTTTCACCGACACCATAGTGCTGAAAATAGTGGTGGGCCAGGCTCACGACACTGTCACTTCCTTTCCCCGGCAATTCGTCCTCGTCCACCAGATAAAATGTCTACTTTCCTGTACAAATAAATGTTAACTATTGTTAAAGGGACTATACACCAGATTGGCACCAAAAACAGTTTTTTTCTGTAACAAATCTCAGGACAATTATTTAATAAAATGTTTTACTCTTTGATATCATAATTGTAAAAAAAATACCAAAATGTAAATGTTCGATCCGGATTCACCAAAATTGCAGTCCAATGTTGTATCTACTGTGCTACGAAGGCTTACTCTAAACCTTTGGAATATCTAAGCTATATACCTAACTTGGTAATATCAGGTGATAACATCGACAAGCCAATCACGCATACAAATGAATTCTACTAGGTATACATACCTAGTAATCTTTTTTAATGGTACAATACGAAAAAACTGCAAATATATAATTGTAAACTATGTGGTACTTCAGTTACATGTAGTTAGTTTCAATGCATTGTACTCATTGATACCAAGTTTATGTCAGTTTTCGACAATTTTCTTCTTTTTTTCCCGCTATTTCATCATATGGTGTATAGCCCCTTTAATTGATTTCACAAATAATAATAAAATTGTACTGAAATAGTCAGCAAGAAGATAATGTAGACAACCCAAAATGACACTAACAGATAGCTGTATTACTTTTACAGATCTTTATTTCTAATTAAAATTCATTTTTAAAATCCAAGCTAAGATCAAGAGTGTTTAACTTGTTTACGTTGAATCTTTTAAAAGGATTTCTAAGTATGGCCAAGGTAAAAGTTTTTGAACAGGAATACAAAGCTGACAACATAAAAAATCTAACCTAAAAAATTAATTCTGACTTGGAAAGACAATTTTTACAGGTACATCATTATTGTATAAGATCTGTCTTATTCTGTTACTCCATGTTTAATTCAGAGTGACATCTTACCATAAAAACATAGCTGAACCTAAGGCACACATGCGAACCACATGACACTTCTGTGGGGTGGCGAAATATATCGGCCCAACTTGTTGGCATGATGTGGATAGTGGACTTGCTGGGCAAAATCCCATGAGTAGTGGTAGTGCACATCTTGGCTACATGGTTCAGCACCTTCAAAGACAATAATGATAGCAAATAAAAAATCAAATAGTATTTTACTTTATGAAAACAGGTGATCCGAACCGTTATTCAGTAACATTCAAATGATAGTAGTATGCACACTGCAGTTTGTTTACATTTTGAATCTCCTTGACATCTTCAGTTCTCAGAGTACCATCATAATTATTTTACATTTTTTTATGTCGTTGAAATTAGTCTCAGAAACATCATGTCCACTATCAGACTCTTGTTCATTTCACAATCAAAATCATCATTATTTATCAAACATAAAATTGACCTTTCATCTGAATCTTTTATATTTTGACTTTGAGAAGACTGCACAAATTCATTTATAATAAAGATTGTCAAGTTAAAGTTGTTCATTTGCAAAATCTGGATCATCATTTTGAATATATTCTTTTTCATAAGGTACCGTCGAGGCCTGTGACAACGTTTAACATTTAACCTTGGCGGTCATTATCGGTTGCTAACAACAAAACAATTCGCAGAATTCACTTCCGGGTTTTGACAATTACTTTGATTGCCATGTGAAAGTACTGTCAAATTACTTATCAAGCTTGTAGATTGTGTTATACTGATTAAAAATAATCATTAATGATTAAATAACATTTTATTTGTACTTACCACTTGATATTCCACAATTTAAACCAAGAAACGTTGAAGTTTAACACCGGATGTTCCTCGTGATAAACTGGGAAACGGTGTCTCGGTTACTACGTTGTTTGTCAGAATGTTAACAAATATCGGTTATAAACAACCATTTCATGATCAAGCATATTCTGATCAATGTTCTTTCGTTTCAAAAAAATAAAATAATACTGTTTTTATTTCAAAAACGCCTCACATCATCGACCAGAAATGTTTGCACCTTACCGTCATACAAACGTAGTTACCAAAGTCCAAAAGCCGAACAGCTGACCAACTCTTTCGGTAAATTAAACACACGTTCAAAGGTTATGATCAACTAAACGTCAATAAATAGTGTTGCAGAGGGTTTATTGCTGAAATTGACGTTTTTTTTTATGTTGACAACAAATAACTAAGTTTTAAGCTCGAAAATACCATGAAAAATCAAGGGGAAAAGAGTGCGCGATTTGATTCTCGCTTTTTCTCGTTATTCACGTTAGCGCCACAATGATCAAAATCGCGTTCCCATCCACATATGCACTAATAATAAGTTTGCACGCCTCTTGTATCCGAAATCACGCAAAGGGCGTAAACACGTTTTCCTTTCATAGCAAATTATAACTCATGTTTATGCCATGTGCAAAAACTGACATAACACTTGGTATACTATAAATCGGACTTTTATATGAATAAAATATTTGTTTTAATATTTTGCAAAATATAATTTAAACTCTCGCTGCGATAAAAAAAAAACATTATGAAAAGCATCAGAACATTTCCATTGAATTCTTATAATATATAATTATGTGCAGTAAAACTCTTTGCCTACATACATATCAGCTTTGAAATAAATTCCTCTCTAAACATTATCATTTCGACTGTAAAAGCTTTTAGTTTTATGTCGCTTTCTAATATAGTTATGATACGAGAGACAAAAACAGTAACTCAATACGCAATAATGTAATAAATCTCATTTATGGTACATGTACACTAAATAAAAAGTGTATATTAAGTAGAGTCAAATACTATTCTCATATTTTTCTATTCTTATTCAAAACATGATCATTTAAGGGGGAGATAATTTTAAGTTATTTTGAGATTAATCAGATAAATTCCTATTAAATCATGTATCATTTTTTTTTCTTTCATGCTTTTCGATGAAATAGGGAGTTTTATTAGTGAAATATCAACAGTGAAAATATCAAATTGATATGACTGAATATCTATAAAACACACTCTTAAAGCAACAGTGCACCAGATGATCAATTTGCAAGAAAAAAAGAAAATTGTCGAAAACTGACATAAAATTGGTATTAATGTGTGCAATGCATTAAAACTTACTACATAGTTTTTAATTTATTTAAATTTAACAGTTATTTAGTATTTTTCCATTAAAAAGATTACTGGGTATGTCTACCTAGTATAATTCATTCTAATGCGTGATTGGCTAGTCGATGTTATCACGTGATATTACCAAGTTAGGTATATAGCTTAAATATACCATTCGGTTATAGTAAGCCTTCGCAGCACAGTGGATACAACACTGAACTGCAATTTTGGCGACACGGGTTCGAACCCGGTCTCCGACACATTTTTTTTTACATATTGGTATTTTTTTTACACTTATGATATCAAAGCGAAACACATTCTATTAAATAATTGTCATGAGATTCGTTACAGAAAAAAACCTTTTTTGGTGTCAAACTGGTGTACAGTCCCTTTAAACTAAGAAACATGTTTGATATTCAATTATTATCCGAAATTGTTTTAATAAAACATTCGACCTTTCAAGTTTTCATTCAATAAATGTCAGCGTAGTAATTTGGTTATGTATTCATACCACGCTTAAAATAAAAGTGTTTTCGTTATTTTTTGGAACATTGGTGCACTTTTAAAACGTCATTGAAAACTGTTCATGAAATCTTTACACTATAAAACTATAAAAAAAAATATCAAAAAAATCTTTCTCAACAAACCGGAAATAGAAAATTGACAGCAATAATTTTGCATGAGGGGCGCCCCACGGGTAGCGGCGTAAATAACACCCTTTTCATCAAAGGGGGTAGTTTAGAAAATAAAAAAAAATCGATAAAATCGGAAAATAAGCATAAAAGAAACAGAAAATTTGTTATTTTCCGTGTAAGATCGTATTTCATTTCACGAGTGCCATGGAAGAACATATTTTCACGAGTGGCGAAGCTGAAAACTGAAATAAACAAATATCCTCTATATATTTATTCTATGTTTCTGGTGGTTAATAAAATATCAGTCAAATAAAAATGATATTTTAGGGTTATAAACAGAGAAAGTATCGATTTGATATTCTTCACTGTTTTAAATTCTAACCCGTTCTAACATTCAAATCAAATATAAACGCTCCCAGGGCTGGGACACAGTATCGACGACGTAATTTCCGAAATGACGTTACTAGGTTATACAAATCTCGCGTTTTCTAATAACTTGTGATAAAACGTCTTGAATTCCAATTTAAGGCAAATAATAAAAAGAAAAAAGTGTTTGTGTAAGTGTTAAATAGGAATATATTTGACCTCGTGAACACCGCACCATTCAGTGAACTATATTAAGATCTTACACTGAAGCAATCAAATATCCTTAATTTTTAAAAACAAACACACACAAAATATAATACGTAAGTTTTACACATTTTAAGAGCATTATTCGTTAGTTTTGAAATTACAGTAGTTTTGAAAAAAATATCAATCTACTGTAACCTTCTCCTTTTCTTAAAAAAAAGCCTAAAAAGGTCAAGATTAAATTTGCCTGGCCTAAACCATAAACCTATCGGTTATGTATTTAAATGCATGTACTGGCTACCTGTTTAAATATCTTGAAACGACTTCCCTGTTTTATTGTATTTAACAATTTATCATTCGCCCACCAATAGATTCTTTTCATATCATATTTGTACACTTTAGTTTCAGTGCATCGTTATTCTGTCAAGGATTATCCAACGCAGTTTGAAGAGATTTCCACTAAACATATATTGTATGAAAATGTCCCGTTTTTATATTGAAGCCTTTTTACACATTTAATGGAAAACTAAGGTTAATTTCATGATTTTTTTTTTTGGAATTATAGATTCGCTATAGATACTTTGTTTAGGGTGCCACCTTAGTGGCTCGTCCTTTTCATTGTATCGCCCGAGATGTTATATCAAGTAATAAGTGTTCAGTATCAAACGGTTATCTATTTATAAAAACCCAACAAATAATAGGATTAACAAATATTTGAGTATGTTCAGCTTTCATCAGTTTTAACGTTTACAAAATCCGAAATTTGTGAAAAACGACGCGTAGATTTTTTCTACCCTCAAAAGAATCGCAAGGTTGTCAATAAGACCTTTTTACTTTTAAGCTTCCAACCGCCAGAGACAAGAAATAGACTTGAATATTGGAATAAGAAACTGCTGCATTTATGAAGTATCGATCAATCTCCTCTGATTTGGCCGGAAATTGCTGCAACATTTAAAGATACGGGAATGCTAGAAACAAACTAATTTTCAATGGCAAAATAAATAACTTATAATTCAAAACACGCAAATGCACTAGAAATTGAACGTATATTGCAAATAACTTTAACACCAGAGAATTGCAAAACAAACAGTTTGGCAATGCATCCATCCGTGCTTGCCGCGCAGCAACTTACTGATGACCTAGAAAAAATCCATATGTGGGCTGACAGATGGCTTGTTACATTTAATCCTGCGAAAACCAAATCGCTACTTTTCACTAGGAAGTCTAATAGGCAAGGGCACCCCTCAATATTCATGAATAATACCCAACTATCCGAAGTTACAACTCATAAACACTTGGGCGTCACTCTTTCTAGCACATGCTCCTGGCACGATCATATTCAATCCATCAAACAGAAGGCTTGGCAGCGAATTCACTTCATGCGATCATTCAAATACGTTCTTGATCGTAAATCGCTTGAGGTTCTGTATTTCACATTTATTAGGCCTTTGTTGGAATATGCCGATGTTGTCTGGAATAATCTGACTCAAGCTGATGAGGATGACTTAGAAAAAGTACAACATGAGGCGGCCAGAATTATATCGGGTGCAACTCGACTAGTATCTCTAACCAATCTTTATGTTGAAACTGGAATCGAACCACTCAAAGAAAGGCGACGTAAACATAAACTTATCCTATTTTACAAGATGTTTCACTCCCTTGCACCAGCATATCTAACTTCACTAATTCCAACAAGAGTTGGCGATACTACCTCGTATAACCTTCGAAATGCAGTTAACCTTCGGAACATTTCATGCAAATCACAGTTGTTGACGAGTTCATTTCTGCCATCAACTATATCCGCATGGAACGCACTCCCGGAAGAAATTCGTTCATCGCCATCCGTACCTTCTTTCAAATACAAACTTAACAAGAACACAAAACAAGTTCCTGACTTCTACTACGAAGGTGACCGCAAATCCTGTGTCAATCACGCGAGGTTACGTCTGCACTGTAGCAATCTTAATGAACATCTATTCTCAAAAAATATTGTAAACAGTCCTAATTGTCAATGCGGTGAAATTGAGGACACCTTTCACTTTTTCTTCACCTGTCCATTATATAGCGTCCAAAGAAATCATCTGATTTTTCAGTTATCCACCGTTGGGCAATAGTCTCTTCAGCTGTTACTCTTTGGGTCGAAGGAAGCCTGATATCAAAAGAACAAACTTATCTTTGGTAGCGCCCAGAACTACATACGCCAATCCAAACGTTTTTTAATTCACATTATAACAAACCTTATCCCAATCCCGATCTGACCAGTGCCTGTACCACCTCTCTCGTTCAGCTTCCTTTTATTCTATCGTTATCTTTTCCTTCTTCAAACTAAATGATTTCAGACTAAAACAACTTGTTTTACATACCATAGTTTACACAATGCGACTATTAGATTATATTTATTCGAGTCACCGCAACTTGCGCACCAGCCTAAGCAGCGTAAATGACCTACAGAAGCAAGACATAGTATAAACCTTAAGGCTTTCTTCTCAATTCTGTTTACACTATTGTTTTGTGCATAATTAACATATTCGTTGTTTATATGCATTACATATTTGGTCTTTGTTAACGTTGATTATGCTCAAATTAGTTAAACTAAACTATTATAACGAAATAAATATTGTTTAAACCAATGCATCCATTGAAAATCATATGCATTTTGTTATGATCAAATGAAAAGCTAAGAATGCAATTGCTCTCAATTTATATGTAAATGATGTTCTTATCAATGAATTATTTTCAAAGAAACTGCTTGAAAATGTTATCGATTCATTCTTTTCATGGATGTTGCAATTTTTCCTTATTTGCGAGAAAATGAATGCAAAGAAATCCATTTTAAAGAAAACAACATTTTAATTTCAGTCAAATGAGCATACTGATGAATACCTCATATAAACTTCCAACGTTTGACTAAGGTTGCAGCCTGTGACCACAGTTACTTGGTATTTGGACTGCATTTTTTGGCCAGTCGAGCGATTGGTCCCTGGGGTGATCTCTTGGACGGAGAATCATAAAAAAAATGTGTTTTAGTACTCTATGATACACGTAATAAACAAATAATCAACTTTTGGTCGTTTATTTTTATACATTAAATATTTTGAAAATTTCATACATTCTTTATCATTCACAAGTTATGAAGGTTAGCAGATTTCGGGTTGAGACATATGTGTGGAAACGAGCTCAAATCTACAATATTTTTTTGATAAAACAACTCTATACGTCGCATGCATGTTCAGAAGGAAGTTATCTCCAAGGTGCAATCGCTCAGCAAGCATCGTATAGTACTAAAACACATTTTTTATGATTCTCAATCCAAGAGATCACCCTAGGGACCAATCGCTCGGCTGGCCAAAAAATGCAGTCCAAATACCAAGTAACTATGCGTGTGACACTGTGAAAATAATAACTCTGCTACAAATACTAGCTGCATAAGTTCCTTTCAAACCTACCAGGACTTCATATCTCAAGAATTTTTGAAAAATTAGAATGGCTTAGATTTGAGAACCACTGCAAATGTCAAACAGCTGTCTTGGTATATAAATCATTATATGATATTACACTGATTTACATATGAGACATTATTACGATATCTTACCATACAACATATCAAATACGATCGTCTTCAAGAGAAGACATCAGTAAAACACAATCTCAGAAACGCTCGTCTGCATACTACAGTAGGAACGAATCTTTCACCACAAGATAAACGTGACGACGTAGAAAGCTCGTTGTCATCATTTTATTGTACATTTTGTTTCCGCTTTAATTGAATGAAATTTTATTGCATAAATATTAATACCATGAAACAATAGATACAACTTAACAGGTTTAAATAGTAATTGAGAAATACATTTAGATGTTTAGTTCTGTTTATATTTTTTCTATCAACACGACATGCCCGTTCGGGCAGATGAGTTGGAATTTCTAATTGCCTTACTGCATTTTTAATCGTCCTGGGCTTCAGACAAGTGGATATTTCAAAGACTGCTTCTTGAGTATACTTAATCTTTAACAATGTGTAATTTTCCGGCGTCAGTTTTTTCTTGCATCCATAATATCGTTCCTCTCAATAAAGAGTAGCAATGTGTGTGTGTTCGTCAGGTGTGTGTGTGTGTGTGTGTGTGTGTGTGTGTGAGAGAGTGCGTGCGTGCGTGCGTGCGTGCGTGCGTGCGTGCGTGCATGCGAGTGTGTGTTGGGGGGGGGGGTATACAAATACACGAGAACGGGTTGGCAAATACATTTGGCGTCCGTGTATTGGTAGAGCCATTTTCGGGCATATATTAATATAAAGGTACTTTTAATTGAGTAACAAATTGTCATTTGTTATTTTCATAAACACATTGTATGTCAGTGTTGGGGTTATTGGTGTGTGTGTGTGTGTGTGTGTGCGTGTGTGTGTGCGTGTGCGTGTGCGTGTGCGTGTGCGTGCGTGCGTGTGTGCGTGTACGTGGGGACCGTGTGCAACTGCGTGTCGGTGTGGGTGTTTCTGCGCTTAGATTTTCTTTTTAACAAGCATAGAATTGTATTCATGTATTATTTAGAAATGACTATTAAAGCTGCACTCTCACAGATATACCATTTTTACAACTTTTTTTTATTTTTTGTCTTGGAAAGAGCAAATGTTTGCGTAAATATCTGTAAACCAATGATATAAGATTATTGACAATAAATCAGATCGTAGATTTTCATATTTCCGTTCGAAAATTAATATTTATGGCTTAATGCATAAAACATCAATTTTTGAACTTAAATTTAAAAATCTGCGATCTAATTTTTGTCAGCAGTCTTATATAACTTGTTTCCATGGATTTTCGCAAAAAATTGCTCGTTTCAAGACAAAAAAAAATGTCAAAATGTTCAATCTGTGAGAGTGTAGCTTTAATGCGTTTTGTTTTTCTCTACGCGGAAAAATATCTGACAAAGCAAAAAAACTAATATCCTGTTAAGAGGACCGATGTAAAAGCCTTATACCCTGAACGCGATGCACAAGTGCGACAAAACAACAAAGACAGACTGATGCATCAAAATACGTCTATGAATAGATGTTGGGGTAGTCGCCCAAAAGAATGCTCAGGTTCGAGAGCGGACATAATGTGGTTAAAAGTTGATGAATCAAGTTTCAAAGATCTAGAGTGAATAGTGCAATCTGACTTACGATAGAATTTGCTCTGGCTTTTTTACCACATTTTATTTACCAAGTTTGGTAAAGTTTCTATCACAAATAAGTAAGATAAAGAGCGGAAATAAAACTGCGACAACGTGTACGACGAAGACGCCGGGCAACATCAGCCGTATATATGCGTATGTCATGTAAAAACCATATGATGCTAACTAAGATGTTTTGAATGTTTTAGATTATTTGGTCTGACAGCTTTGAAGAAATATCCATTTTTTTATAATTAACATTGAGGTTTGATTTACAACGTTTTTAAAGTACATGTATGTAAAACATTCAAAAGATGTATTCCTAATCAGTTTGTGTATTTAAACGATAAGCTTTATACGTCTTGTTTATTGTTATAATCAAGTTTAAATATTTTCATCACTTGTCAATGTAGTTATACCTTAAATAATGTATGCATAATTCAAATGATTAATACGTTGTTGTTGTTTTTGTAAATCTTTGTCAAACTTGATTTTTTGTTGCTGTTTTGTATGCAAGCTTAATTCTATTCAGTATTATTATGCAATGAAATCTACATAATTTAATCACTTTAGAAAAGACATTTGAAAGCGTCTCAAATCGAAATATTCTGTTTAAGCTTTATTTATCTCAACAAGAAGGAATTATAGGTCATCACTAAAGCGTGGCATTTATGTTTTATCAAAGCGACATTAATCTCCTTATATCTTGTTTATCACGCCATTAACCTTTTAAATATCAAGCAAAAATACGCGATCGATAGTGTGGATAGTGTAAACATGTCGCTTGTTTACATGCATAAAACACGCTGGATTAAGTCTTAATAAAGTGAAATAGAAAATATACATTAAATAGAAAATTCTACGATTGAAGAAGTGCTTAACTTCATAACTACAAATGGAAAAGAAAAACGTGTTAATAGTGTACGCTCACCAAGAACCGAAGTCATTTAACGGCGCTCTAAGAGACGTTGCGGTGTCTGCGCTGGAGGAAGATGGACATGACGTGTATGTCTCTGATCTGTACGCCATGAAGTTTGACCCGGTGGCTTCAAGAAACATATTTAAAGGTATGTAAAAAAACCATAATGTCTAAAAAATTGTAATTAGGAACTATTTGTTAACTATTTTGTCGTTGCCTACGATTAAAGTTATCAATTATGAACACTGTTTGAACGACTAAAATACACCAGAAGTTGTATACAGTTATATGCTAAAAAGTGGTACTGATACGTTCTCTAACTCATTTATATTATTCTTGTTAGCTGGGTTGAATATTCTGGTTAACTTTTTCTTTTTTAGACTTAAAGGACCCCAATTATTTTAATTTTCAAAACGAGCTAAGTCACGCAGCAGACACTGGGCAACTTGCAGACGATTTAGATAGAGAAATGAAGAAAATATTGCAAGCAGATTTGATCATTCTTCAATTTCCGATGTACTGGCTAGGATTACCAGCAATATTGAAAGGTGGGTTAGCAACACGAATGTTAATGCTCAGAAGAAAAATATTGAATTTAAAAGGGCATTGTGCAGTCATGCTTACTGAGCACCTTCTATTGATAACTAAACCTTTTTAGTATATTTTTATGACTGCCTCGGATATTTGATTTTAGCATGCTTCTAGGTATAAAAATTGTATTCGTATACATACATTGGTAGGTGTTAAGCATTCGACCAACAAGGAAATTACTCCAATGAATGCAAACACGTATAATCTATACAGGACGATATACTTTTTCTACAATGTTTACCAAAGCGCATGGATTACCATAACGAGTTGTTCGATCATTTCGTAAAACATTATTCGTTAAGTTTGACAACTTTTCATGCTTTTGAAAAAAATATAAGTGTTTCCTTATATCAAATAATGAAATTTTTGGCTTTTCTAATTCAAGGTTGGATAGACAAGTGCTTTGCGGAACGTGTGTGTTTTGACACAACCAATATGAAATGGTATGACCATGGGCCGTTTGTCAACAAGAAACTTGTTCTGTCGTTCACAACTGGTGGTTCTGCGTCATACTTTTCAAACACTGGCGTGTTTGGAGATATGGACGTACTTCTCTGGCCAATTCACGTAATAACCTTCCATAGAAATTATCTAATAATGCATTAATTAAAATACTACATATAATTCAGAAGATATTACATGTTTTTATTTTGGTTTGAATGACAGTGAATGTTATTATCAATTTAAATCATAGAACTCTAATTTGATTATTTACAGTGCCATTTCCTTATAATTTCGGTATACACGGCGCTCACATTTTCAACGCTTTCCATTTACGACGTCACGCTAAAAATCCTATTAAATAAATCGACTGATGGATTGTTTTAAGCAAGACATTGAGTATTTCGCTTCACATACGTCCGATGTCAAGCGATGAATTTGTAATAATATTTTGACTTAACAATCAAAAACCATATGATTTGGCAAAAACGCGTCAAGATACATCAGTGATATACAGTTGCAATCACTGAAATGATTCTCTCAATTTTTAACATTTAGAGGAAATGCAGAGGAAATACATGTGCTGGAATTTGATTTTAAACCAACATACTCAATTAAGTTTATGTATTTGTAACATTTCAGAATTCTCTTCGCGTGACAGGTTTACAAGTGCTAGCCCCTCAAATATTCTACGCCCCAGGTGAGATCGCTAGTGATGACAGGAAACGGATGCTTGATGGCTGGAGAGAACGATTGCGAGATATTTGGAAAGAGGACCCATTACCATTTGTTCATATTGACAACTTTGATCCACATTTGGGTTTTAAACTATCAGAAATGTACGTACAAGAGCATAAAGATGCTACACTTGGACCAACAGCTGGGCAGAATATGGGAAAAGATTTCAATCATATGAAAACAAAATGAGATGATTTAAACAAGGCGCATTTACACTTGTGATAAATATCAGAGTTTATCATGCCTATTGCACATGTTAAAAAAACATTTTAAACATAAACAGAACAGAACCGAACAGAACAGAAATTATATTCATTTTAAGCATAAAAAGCTCATCGTTGCAACAATATGTATAGTAACAAAAGACATGGCATGTGACAATTACAACATAAGTTCGATTAATAAATAAATCATACGTTTGATATAAATATTGTGCGACTGTGTATAACAATAACAAGATTGTTATCGGTATTAAGATATAATATGAAAAGGTAATGACTTCGGTGATATATAAATCTATATGTATTTCCATACACACAAATATATACATATATAAACATACACACACATATGTATACATATACATGTACTGCTCCTCGTTGATTAAAACAGCCGCAAGGTTCATGCCGCGTGGTACATACAACTTTGTGGCTAACTGTATACGGATATTAATAATACAAAACAAACTAGAGCTATCACTGAAGGTGATTAATACCCCCGAACGCCGCCTCTCATTATAATTTATCATTTTATGAAGTTTTATGCTATTCCATCTAGTAGTTTTCAAGTTACTGTCCGGACAAAAGTTTGACAAAAAAAAACAAAACAGAAAAACTGAAATTACTGTGACTCTGTAATTTGCTAAAATAGTGTAGTGATTCATGTACACTGAACTCCTTCTCATTGTGCTGTACCATTTTTTGATGTTTTGTTACATTCCATCCGGTAGTGTTCAAGTTATGCTCCGGACAAAAAAAGTAACAAAGGGCAATAACTCTGTAATTGACTGAAATATAATTGCGGTTCCTGTTCAGTACACTTCCTCTTATTATGATCTATCACTGTATGAAGATTTATTTAATTCCATCCAACAGTTTTCAAGTTATGCTCCGGACAAGAAAAAGTAACAAAGGGCAGTAACTCTGTAATTAGCTGAAATAGAATTGCGGTTCCTGTACACTGCACTCCCTCTCATTATGATCTATCACTGTATGAAGTTTTATTAAATTCCATACAATATTTTTCAAGTTATGCTCCGGACAAGAAAAAGTAACAAAGGGCAGTAACTCTGTAATTAACTGAAATAGAAATGCGGTTGATGTACACTGCACTCCCTTATATTATGATCTATCACTGTATGAAGTTTCATTAAATTCCATACAATAGTTTTCAAGTTATGCTCCGGATAAGAAAAGGTAACAAAGGGCAGTAACTCTGTAATAAGCTGAAACAAAATTGCGGTTCCTGTACACTGCACTCCCTCTCAGTATGATCTAGCACTGTATGAAGCTTTATTAAATACCATCCAATAGTTTTCAAGTTATGCTCCGCACAAGAAAAAGTAACAAAGGGCAGTAACTCTGTAATAAGCTGAAATAGAATTGCTGTTCCTCTATACTGCACTCCCTCTCATTATGATCTATCACTGTATGAAGTTTTATTAAATTCCATCCAATAGTTTTCAAGTTATGCTCCGCACAAGAAAAAAGTAACAAAGGGCAGTAACTCTGTAATAAGCTGAAATAGAGTTATGGTCCTTGTGCACTTCACTTTCTTTCATTGTGCTTTACCATTGTATGAAGTTTTAATAAATTCCATCCAGTAGTTTGCAAGTTAATGTCTGGAAATAAAATTGACAGCAAAAAACAAATAAAGGGCAATAACTCAGTAATAAGCTAAAGTAGAGTTATGGTTCTTGAACACTGCCCTTACTTTCATTGTGCTTTACTATTGTATGAAGTGTCAATGAATTCCATTCAGTACTTTTCAAGTTATACTCCGGACAAAAAAGTAACAAAGGGCAATAACTCAGTAATAAGCAAGAATAGAGTTATGGTTATTGTACACTGCACTTCCTCTCATTATGCTCTATCATTGTATGGAGTTTAATCCAATTCCATCCATTAGCATTTTAGTTATGCTCCGGACAAGGTAAATTGCAACGGACCGACCGACAAACCGACGGACCGACCGACCGACCGACCGACCACAGGGTGACTTAAATATACCCCCTTCAAACTTCGTTTGTCGGGGGTATAACAACAACAAAAAACCACAAAAGAATCAAGAATATTTGTACATCTCGTATGTCCTAAGGATCTACAGATTTAAGGTTAAACATTACAGTTTATGATACAGTCAACAATACACAGAGGGAAAACATAGCAAATGGTTATAATGTATTAAGGAATCACGTTACTTGAAGGACTTATCACAGTAAAGCGCTAACTTACTTAGGATGGTTTGGTTATTACTTTGCATTTAAACAATATATATCATGTATTGACTATTTGAAAATAAGCTATAAAGTCAAAAAGACACTGTTGTTTATTGTGTTCATACAAAATGACAAATGCGTGAAAACTTACCCTTGTTTTAAACAACAGCAAATTATATTTAAGCAAACATGCTACAATTCTTAATACAAACATTACTACGGTACAGTTGGGGAAGATGCGAACTGTGGAGGCCCGACAACCCGACCCTCAGTGTTATGCATGCCGACACTAGTGGGGATATCAGGAAGAGTCACGTCGTTAACTGTTGTCATTCCTGATATTACGCAATCAGGTAAATATGTTAAAATGAAGTCTTCCTCAGACTTCGATGTATTCGAGATGGTTTTCCCTTCAGTTTTGAAAACGGTCGGTTTCTTTGTTTGAGCGATGAGTTCGTTAACTTCTTCTTTGTGAAAATTTATAAAAACAATATTTGCTTCTTTCGTTAAACTCCTCTTGCCTGTCAGTAACGTTTTTTTCATCCTTGTATCCTGAATTTGAAGTTTTGTTTCGTAAGTTGCTGAAGACATAAAGAAAATACTAAGAGTTTAATTCCGAGTTTGAAATTTTTCCAGTTCTTCAGCCGCATGTTAATTTTATCCTCAATTGCGTTATTTTTGCTTTCTATACTTGATACAGTGATTGTTTTAAGTGGAGATATGTTTTCCTTCCGCATTTTCCTACGACTTTATTGTCTCATCCTCAAGATATTGGGCGATATCTAACATATTCAGCTGATGAGCCTATTACACAGTGAGAAATTCGAGAAAAATTATTTCAGGGAAATTCTAGCGAAGTAGGACTTCGAACAGGTTTTCCGAATAAAGACACTCCTTGGTCCACATCTCGGCTAAGTCCACTGTGTATTAATAGTCGAGCACGTTCGTGTGATGTTGGTTCCCTATTAGATCCGTGAGTGTGGACAGATTTGGACCTCGACATGGTGAATTTTCAGTTAGCTTTCTTATCGTGAAAAGTTTGAAAACTAGTTGTCAGATGAAAGGTTGTTGTCGGTCTATTGTCGTCTGTTATGGCTGTTTCGCTCGGTCCTATTTCTGATGCGGCAACTGAGTAACCAATTAGTTTATGTGGCATCGCTTCGATGACAAGGTCAGCTATAAATTGATGTCAGGAAATAAACAAAAAACTGATTAAGATCAATTATCATTATTTATGATAATTAATAATGTTTCTGATAATAATAATAATAATAATAATAATAATAATAATAATAATAATACTTCTACTACTACTACTACTACTACTACTACTACTACTACTACTACTACTACTACTACTACTACTACTACTACTACTACTACTACTACTACTTCTTCTTATAATAATAATAATAATAATAATAATAATAATAATAATAATAATAATAATAATAATGATAATGATAATAATAAAATAATAAAATAATAATAATAAAAACAACAATGGTTGTGATGAAGCAGTAGTGAAAGTGGAAGTGGCAGTAGCAGTAGAAGAAGATATCTGTATTATTCTGGTATGGAAATAAATATGTATGGATATTGTCACCAGCGATACTTACGTTCAGGCGTTGGTGATTGACTACAACAACAGGTGTCCTCCGACAACGTTTAAAGCAATCACCACTATTAGAAGAGTGTTCGATGGTTTCTCGGTGGTTGTTAGCGAAGCAGTAGTGGAAGTTTGCGCTGGAGTCGTCGTTTTCGTAAATGTACAAGATGTGGTGCTTGATGTGGTTGAAGATGTTGTGGAAGAGGTAGTGGATGTGGTCGTACTACTTGTGGTGGATGTGCTTGTTGTGGTAGGGTCTGGGTAATTAATGGTTTAAGGTTTATGTAATATTTTGATCATTTTCGTATTCTTTACCCATTTTTATAAATTGTTGTGATTTATTTCGCGTTTGAATCATTCAAGTCAGTGCAAAACAATAAGCAAGTTATTTGACATTTCTTGAGAATCGTTGATACTACATACCACAGGCAGCTGAAAAACACAAAGAGAGATAACTGTATTGATTGCAATAGTATAGCATAATTACATCTATAGAGCAATACCTCAATGAAGTTCAAATATACTAATCTGATTTTTAAAATAGAAAAAACATAGCTCATTTCTTTCGGACAACTAGTATTTTACCACCTTAAACAAAGATTTCCATTAACATGATATGCTTTCAGACTTGTAAAATGTAACTGAATAGGACATTTAAACACTTACAGGTAGAATGTGGGCTGAGGATCATGATTACTCCTGTAGTACCATCCTCATGACTTGGAACGTCAATAGGGGTCTGATTTCCGTGCAACTGTTTGGAGACTAAGATACTTCTAACTGACCCATCGAGTTTTGCACTGCCATCTGTAAAATTAAATGTAGTTCATCTACAAATTATAACAAAATGATAGATATATAATGTAATAGATAGCATAGTATCTAGTAGCTGATCATAGGCATAATCGCCAGGTTTAACAAACGCATTGTGCATTGTTTTTGGTAATTGTGCCAAACATTTGCTTTTCTAATGGTTTTTCTACGTCATACCTTTAATAAAAACTAAGTACTCAGTACGTTGAATAGAAAGACCATTATTCGCTCATCCTACTAATTGAAGTTTGTTAACAACAAGCAGATATGACTTTTCTAAAATGGTATGTGTTAGTAAGAATAGATAAGGTAAAGCCATACTTATTTAGAAGTGGAGAGCGATCGAGCCTTTTCGTAGTCTTTAAGATTTTACCCGTTATGTCTCAATGTCAAGATTATAAACCTGTGTATAAACGCATTTAACAGCATGGCGACGTAATGTCTGCCATAAGTACGGTTTATATTTTAGACCGATGAGCGATTTCGTTGGCTGGAAGTGGAATTTATATTCTAGGAATAATAAGTAACTAAATATACTAACAAAGCATGTGAACTGGTACTGCGTCGTTCCAGCATCTTCATTCCAGACTGTAGTTAGGACAACGCCGTTAGAATCCATGGACACCATGCACACGACGCTTCCTCCACCTAGGCAATGAGTATGCAAATGAATTTTCGGGATAAACTATTGCAAGAAAGACAACAACGTCGGTGATATTGAGTTTAGCCTGACGTAATTACACTGCTTTGAGGACGTCAGCACATATTGTATGAGAAAGGTCCATTTTGCTTACTGTTTATAAAAAAAAGGTGTACAACCTTTAAAGGGACAAGTATTTGTTTACTAGAATAAGCTATCTGTGTGTCACAGAGGGTGTAGTTGAAGGTCATCCTGGTGGTATCCTGGCAAGATTCCCAGTGTTCGATCCCCTGGCCACATGTCCCATTAACACTGTAGTGGAAGTCGTCCTGGAACACTGACGGACACGCCACTGCTGCGTTGGCCTCCTGGTCTGGAAATATTTTTCGGAATTCGCTCTTAATGAATAGGATTTTAGTAATGAGATCATTACTTAAAGGAAATCACCTATGGTTAGTCATTTTGGCTCGTTGATCTGGTCCAATAAACCGATCAATAATATACGTTTGGTTAAACCAGTATTGATTTTGATAATATAATTAGTTCAAATACACACATGATAGTAAGTAGACATATATTAACAAAGCAATCATGGTAGTCAATATTTGTAAGTATGCGATATCAAAAATTAGTTCTATTAGCAATTAAAGAACATTACAGAATTGAGAAGTAAGCATAAATGTGTTTAAATCTCTCCTCGGAATGGTAAAAGTTTGGAAAGGTAACAATTACATAGCGTTTAAAAAATGGAATTTAAGTAATTAATTTCATTGCAACACATTATAAATAAAGCATGTATTATATGTATTGATTACTATGGATTAAATTGTTACGCTTACTGTCTTTCACTAGGAGATGTATTCATTGACTGAGACTACGTCAGTGCACAGTCGGCTAATTACGTTAGAATCCGTCATGTCAGTGATGGTTTCATTGTCCAGTAGAGTAATTCGCTCCATATTGACACGAATTTGTTTTTCTGTGAGGAAAAAGTAACGTGTGCAACAACATGTTCAGGCTAATCATATAATCAATAATAAATATACTAAACAGTAATTGCTTTAGAAAAAACCTTTTTGGCATCGAAAAATGTAACAAAGGTTAGTGTAGATAAAATTATAACATTTTGGAATTGAATTGTATTTCCGGAACTTTAATGTATTCACGAGTACCTGATTGAATATAGTAATAGTATGAGTATTCAGTTATCTAGGTCATCTTTCAACACTGGAAGGGTTGATAGAATGTGCTGAATATCTTACACATTGAGTGTACGGAATAGTAACAATTCCCGTACACGATGAATATACGGGCGTGTACAATTCCCGTATATTATGGATGTAAGGAAATATACAAGTTCCCGTACACGGTGAGTGTACGGAAAAGTAACAATTCCCGAACACTATTGATATACGGAAATGTACTTTTTCCCGTACACCCATGTTGCAAAAAAGTTTGGAAATTTGTTATCATTTGACAGCATATATTATACGAACAACATTTATACCATTGACGTGTATACATTTTTCCGTGTTACTTTGAGAAACAAGAATATCTTTATGATACAGAAGAATAAGATTTGACAATGCTGAGTAGTGTTACATTTGACAGCTATATGATACGATCAACATTATTACATATACCATTGACTTATTCGTTTTTCCGTGTTTCAAAGTAACAGGAGTCACGTTTTGTAGAAATATTAACGCTTTTATGTGTTTTAACAGCCGTTGAAGAAATTACAATGACATCTATATGATACAAAATAATTGAATTCGACAATGCTGGGTGGATAAATTCACGGCTAGGGCCCGGGAATGTTTAGTTTCCCGTACATGATGAATATACTGGCGTGTACAAATCCCGTATATTATGGATGTTCGGAAATATACAAGTAACATTACCCGTACAAAACGGATACACGGACATGTTGTGTTTCCCGTACATGCTTAGTGTTTAGTTTCCCCGTATATGCTGAATATACCAATGGGGCATATAGGTTATGGGTGGAGGGGTTCACTCCTAAATGTTAGGACTTACAGTGAAACTGCGATCCCTCGTTCGAGAACCGGCATTCCCTCGAAGTCGGAGCTTGGTCTCGAACTTGTTCCTTCCATTTTCATATAGAATATACACACGCTGCATCGAAACCTAATTATGTCGAGCAGTCGAGCAATATCCTCGGTCCCAAGTATACAAATCGTGCACATAACCTTATGGCTCCCTCGAGGTCATAATTTCACACTTTTCCCGAACGCGTGTTCCAAAATAAACAAGAAAGACCATTGATGCAAAGCATCAAAGGGCGCCGTTTAATAGTTTATGCACTTGTTATATGTTGAAAAACAAGGAATGTCAAGGCCAACAAGCATATTATGGTGCATTGAACCGCATCTATGAAATTCTCAAAATATTTGTAGTATTCTGCATAACAACATAGGCAAAAGCATTGAAATTGAAGATTTTCAAGTTGAACATTTCATTAGGGGTAGGGTACATTAATGAACAAGACAGAATTAGGGTGCTTGTGCACTATACTTTTTGTCATTGCCACATACCCATATACCAAGTTTTATTTCAATACCATAAGTAGTTTTAAAGTAATGCTCTGGTCAAGAAAAAGCGGCAAAGGGCAATAATTATGTAATAAGCTTAAAAACAGCTATAGTCATTGTGCACTGCACTTCCTCTCGTTGTGTTAAATACCATTGAATGATGTTTAATGAAATTCCAAAAAAGTAGTTTTCTAGTTATGCTCCGGACAGGAAAAGATACAAAGGGAATAACTCTTGCAATACGCTGAAATAGAGTTATTGTTCATGTACACTGCAGTTCTAATCATATAGGGGGAGGGGGCAACGTCACCATGCTGGAATGACAACTTGTAGGGAAGAATAAGTGATATGAAATAACAATTTAACAATTTGTGTAGTACTTTGATAAACATTATCATTTCGTCCGAAAGTTGCAAACATAAATAGAACATAGTTATTGAACTGTAAAGTCGCAAACATAAATAGAACATAATTATTGAACTGTTATATAAAAAGTGAACATTGTTTACTAGATGAAATGCATTTATAACATAACATGCCTTGTTTTTAGCTGTTTAATAATACTAAAATGTAATGTAAAATTGCATAAAAATCTAGTCAATGGAGTTATTATGATAACTTCTTCATTTACATAGTAAAGAAGAGTTGAAAATGGATGTTTTAGTTGATATTAACACAAAAACAGCATGTGTCTTATTGGACAATGGCAATTTTTTCAAATATGATGAAAATAACGCATTCAAACTGAATATGTATCAGACTATGTATGAAAGAAATAATACTGTTTCTATTTTTCACAAAGGTTTTGAAATACAACAATGCACATATAAGCATAAATAGGCCAAATATGCAAAAAAAATAATAGTAAACAATGTGTGAAAGTGATACTGAACACTTAAAATTATTTCTTTGTGCATTAAATGAATATATAGCAGAAAAGCAATACTAAATCAAGTCCAAAATGTATAATAACATGAAGAACACCCCTTTATGAATATCTTCATAACAAATCAGAGTACATGTAAACAATAATCATTTATATCATTAGTATCAAATGTGTCTAGTTTAAAGTGTGTTTTCATTTGCATTAAATTACATTGTAATATATACCAGAAAAGCAATTATAAAAATCCTTAAATGTATAAGAAACTGAAGACAATAAAGAATAACACCCATTTATGAATATCTCCAAAACAAATTAGAGGTCACCTATATAAAACAATAATCAATCATATAATTAGTATCAAATGTGTCTAGTTTTTGTGTGTCTGTTCATTATCTTTAAATGAGCATCTTTAAAGTGAAACTCTTATTTGAAATCAATACATATAATTGTATTTATAACACATATCAAATTGAATGAAAAAACAATAACTACTTACTAAATAATCCATTTACTGAAATATCGTTTACTGATAACAAGCTTGTCACCCTGTTTATAATAGCAGAAAGCATGACAAATATAAAATGATTGGTGATTGCTAAAAGATTTACTGTGGTCTACTATAGTATCACAAGGCAGAAATACCATGTTTTATGTTCATTCTTATTAATTAGCAAATTGAACTCAAGATCCTTCATTAGAAACATCTATCAACCCATTTTGAAAAATGAAAACAATAATATTAATTATCATAAGTCTTATTTGGGAGTAAGAGTGCATCTTTAAAAATAGTGTGTGTGTTTTTTCACTTAAATATGTAACAATTCAATTTGACAAATGAGACAAAAGTTAGGAAATAGAAGTAGTAATTGTACATAATACAAAACAACAACAAAAATTGACAAAGCTCAATATAACAGGAAATCTATATGAAAACACAAATCCTTAAAGGCCATAATTATTTAAACTGAATAAAGGTATAAGTAATACACACTTTTATAAAGCTTTACCGACAACATAGTTATTATCATGGTACACTATGGGACTTTTATCCGAATTTTGAAGATTTTTTACTGTGAATTAAAAATATTTTGTCTATATTTGATTTTTTTTTCACATTATCAGAGATTATGAAATAAACACAACAGTTTCTGGTAAAATAAACTTTAGTTAACAGAAAAATAAAGTTCAACTGAACATATTATTGATACACATGGAAAAAATCATTTTGATTGATCTTGTGAGTCTTCGGAACAGAGCAGTATTTCGATGTTTGAAAATATATAACAGTTTTATAAATTCATAAAAAATAGTTAATAACAAGACAACCTGCTGAAATCATTTTAAATATTTTCTATGATGTCTAATGAACAATTTAAAAGGCAATTTATGATAGTTTACCGTTCAGTTTTGAAGGAAATATACATAATGTCATGTAACTATACATTTTTATAACTAATAAAATGCTTAAAAATCAACCTTTTTCTTGTAAAAAGCTTAATTGGACTTATTCATAAAATGTAATCATTCAAATAAATAAATTTTACTTGTGATACTAACTCAGAATTTAGATTTAAAAACAATGAATGTACTTTTAAATTAAAATATGTAAAGAAACAAGAACACTAAGTAGGCGGTAATGCCCCTCCAAAAATGTCAGAGTGAAAGTTCTCAACTAATGTCTTTTTAATATTTTAACATGTAAACAGTCTCTGTTGGTAATCGATGTCTATTTGTTTTATTTAGTCAATGGTATTCTAACATTTAGAATTTTTCACAATAATTCTTCACTCTTCAACATTTGAAGTTTGGTTTGTTCCCATGCGTTTGTACTTGTAGTGTGTGCACAGTTGAAAATTACTCAATGCTGAGTCAATGCTGATTTGGTTTTCATGCCCCTTCAGGTTCTTTACCCATCTAGAATGTTTAGTGCTGTAAAAGAAAAAAAAAGTACTTTCTAACTAATATGTATAGATAATAATACTGCCATACATATACAAAATAAAATATAAACAGTTTAATATTTCTCAACATTATTTAAAAACAACAACAATAAGCTGATACATACATGTATATAATATAAAGAAAATTACTAAATTTATCAATAAAATTCATCAACACCACCACCACCATCACCACCACCACTGGATTATTGAAAACAGTGAGTTTATAAAACAACAAACACCAAATCAAATATGTTTTATATGAAATAATCACATCATCTCTATCAGATGTGACTGGCTTGTGGATAGACATGGATGTCAAATCTGTCTCAATGATCCAACAAAGTATTTAATGCAGGCTGGAATTCTTCATATAATAGTAATATTCAGTCCTTTTCCTGCCTGAAAGAAATTAGACTTCTGATTATCAACCAACAGAAACTACAACCGTAAAACACAAATGCACATGTATTAATTATACATTCTGCACTAATATCCGTTTTAGCCAAGAGTAAGGGTTGGTAGACACAAATGTGTAGTTGTTGTGCATTTGGTTGATAATGATTCACAACAGTATGGCGTTCAACGAGACCTACACCAAGCAAATGAATGTCGCTTGTGTCCAAGCTGTTGTGGCTTACAGTCCGAAACCATGTACATCTTTTAATACAGGTTTATTTTGAAAATATGCAGTTTGAAAACAAATAATGGGTATTTTTAAGTCTAATATTTTTCTAAGATAAAACAATCAAATAAAAGATTACATACTCATATCATATACATAAATGATGTACATAAGTACATTTAAAAATATGTAACATGCACATAATGCACCAGTCAATTGTAACCACGGCCCCCCAGGTCTGGGGATATGCCGGGGAAATCCGGAAAAATGGGCTGTGTTTTTACCTTTCAGGTGGCCTCGCAGTGCCGGGTGAATGCGGTGGTTTTGTCTATGAGCAAAATCTAGCAGGGAATATGCCTTACCTAGGCTCCCTGGGGTACGGGGCATATGGCGAGGATTTGACCAACAGTTCGTCCCCGCAGGACGAGGATTTTACCCGGGGATGGCTGGATAGAAAGTCAAAGTCCCAGCTATTCCTCGGGCCTGGGGGGGGGGGGGGGCGTGGTTACAATTGACTGGTGCATTATAAGTAGATGTAAAGTATGTAACATGTATATTTATAGAACATGTAGAAATATTAAAATTCTGTCTTAACATTTAGCAAATAAAAATGAACACATAAACTTACACAACTAGTCAAGGATACTTACATGAATAGCCCTTTGATACAAATATCCCAGTTCCATGCTGATTGTTGAAAAAAAAAATTCGACAGAAAATCTTCTCTTACGCGTATAATTCACTGTCAGTGTGCACTTTTAGTGTTTACTTATTATAAACGTATATTCATGACAAAACTTCACCGAGTTTCCAACTATAAATCGACGATGTAGAAATTCCATTATGACCTATGAATAGCGGGGAAATACCTTTTGGTTCTAAAAATAGCAACATCCGGATATGTGTAGTGTTCTAAAAATAAAACAACTCGGGGGCAATCGTAATAAAATTTTACTAATGTCACCTTCAACACATTAACAAATAAAGTTAGGTGAACATTTAATTCCAATATCGATTAAATTAAAGAAAACAGCTTACCTCATGGTTTATTAATGCAGTAAACATAACAAAACAACATAAAACATAATTATTCCCATTCACATAATTACCGGTCCACACATTTTACATTTCATTCGGAACTCCTCCGAATATTTACATTTCCGGCACATGATATTACAGTTAACCAATCGGAAAAGGTAAACGAAACGGGAACAGTTATTAAACTTATTTGTCGTTCTTCCGATATAATGTTTTGAAGATAAATTGAAGACAATCTATTCAACCATAAATAACATTTTTAACACCCATGCAATCGCCATCCATTTGCATTTTTTAATCATAATAAAATAACAGTAAAACCCAACTGTCAATCAACTTAAAAACCGCTCCTACCACTAACTAAAATAAATTCCTATTCCATAATAGGCGCGCACTCCAGTGTGGCGCCAACAAACATTTGCTAGGTATTAAAATTTTCGCAAGTTGTAAAAATTGCAATGACAGTTGAAACTCAATTTGATAAGGTGTGAAAAAACGTTTATTACTGTTAACGCATGACCGATATTAGTTGATATGGGCATTTGAGATGATAATTATGAGAAGTTAATGACGAGAAGTTAATTGTGAGAAATGTAAATGAGTAATAAGATTATGAATAAACACTACCATGTCGATCCAACATCGGAATCTTATGAATATAATTCCTACTTGTCACTTTGCTTTGCAATATGGCAAGTTAATTGTGAGAAATGTAAATGAGTAATAAGATTATGAATAAACACTACCATGTCGATCCAACATCGGAATCTTATGAAAATTGCTTTGCAATATGGCAATTTTAAATAAAATTTCTATTTATTAATTTATTGATATTTCTTTTACAGTTTATATTTAGTATACATATAGAATACGACAGCCTTTGAACATATAAGCGATTTCCACAACGCAACACATAATCGGTGTCTTAGTAAACAGACGACTTCAAACTTAAAATACACTGAAATAGTTCATAACAGACTGGAGAATTGAAAATTGGGTCGTTTGAAACATCGGTTCCCTCGTATATATAAACACATAAGGCTATATCACTTCTAGTAAATCGTAGGAATTAACTAATACATTTTTCAGTTAAGTCCACAGACGACTGTTTCAATTGATGGGTGACCGAAGAAATTTGGTGCATAACTAATATATGTTGTTTTTATATTGAAAGGTGGCACCTAATATAATTAAGCAGTGTCATCACTGTCTTTTTCTCGGGTACTTTTATGGCCTTTTCAATAAGTGCATGTCGCGCGGAGATCATTTGTTTTCATAACCACATGGCCAGTGTGTCATAAATCTACGAAACACGAATTATTAAAATTATTAATTAATTTCATCGACAAGCTGCGGAAAATATTATTATCATATTATGCATGAATTGAATAATGGTAAATAAATAAATGAATAAAATAAGTAAACAAATATCCAGCAGGTTTATCTCACTTAAAATTGTATTCAAACGATTTTATATTATCTGTGACATCTGCTTTGATGAATTTTGATAAAAGAAGATCATATCTAAGATAAGGCGTCAAAAGAGACCGATTACTTTTTAAACACAACAAAAATATTCATCAATTTTAAGTTTTCTAATTGCATTTTATTAAAATTGCATTTAGTTATAATTTTGAAGAAACCAGATTTGTTTTGATCTTAATTTTATTGAAAATGGCTCTAATTGTTAGCTTACTTTCTTCATAGTTTGATTCCTATTATGAACGTCCTTTTCATTAAAAGCAGTTTACCCTAATCTTCCCATTGGTATGAGGGAGTATGAGGGAGTTGAAATAAAGATGCTCTTTAAAGATTGACAATTTTAACATTTTTTTAAGTTTGGTCTCATCTGATGAATTCGGCATCAATGCCTTCATTTCAGTCATATAAGACACCTCACAGTATAACAGATCTCAACTGTTTTGAAAACTGCCAAAATATTTAGATTTTTTAAAACTTAAGTATTATTGTAACGCTTTTAGCCATAAAACATCAATTTTCAAACCTAAATATGAACAATTGTGATCTGATCATTTGTCAGCAGTCTTATATCATTGAATTCCAGAATATTACGCAAAATTGGCTCATTCCAAGACAAAAAAGTAGTCAAAACGGTCAATCTGTGAGAGTGCAGTTTTAATACTCATTTATTATTATGTATGTAAAAGAAATGCAGAGGAAGTCAAAATCAATGCAATTGTGTTAATGTCAGTGTTTTTGGCGCTCGTTATTTGTTTAATCTTTCTCTCAATCATAAAGAACTCATTTGTAATAAATATTTAGAAAAAAGAGAGTATTATACAACTGATGTGCAGATTGTCGGAGGTCATGGCGGATAACAAAGGGCGACTGATAAGCCACGCCTTATTTGGACGCTGATTGGTCGGTCGGGTATTGGCCGGCTAGTTTGACTGACAGCGCGCGTTATGTCAATTAGTGACATGATCATTTGCTTTGAAACACCACATGGCCAGTGGGTCATAAAACTATAGGTTACACACCACCATTGTTATTCCCTATATAATTCAATGTAAAATTATAATTTTTAGACAACATTTAAAGGCATTTCGAGCGAATGCAGGCTATGATAACCATATATATTCTTAAAGTACAAGCTTTAAATTACATTTTAAGCCAATAAAAATGGGGGTCAACTTATTCCTAAGAAAAATCGCTCCACTTGAAAAACAAACTCTAAAAATTGCACCGTCCGCCATGACAGTTCTTCCAAAATGACCTTTCAACTATAGGGCAGCGGTTTATGCTTTAATCTCTACTCTAAATGATAAATCAAGCAATAATAGATACTTAAGGTATAAAAGTTTCAGGAATAATGATATTTTTGATTTACAGTGTATTGAGCATGTGAAAACATGTCTATCAATCATAAGAACAATTTTTTTATTGAGAATTTTCCACACAACGGAAGTACATATGACGTAATGGTGACGTCATTCCTATAGAGGAATTTCCGATTACGCAATAATCGGAAGTCGGCCATCTTGGAGGCAACTGCGCAATAACGCTTCCGCATAGATACAGTACAGTGCACAAATACAATACCATAGCTGTCAATTGGTAAACATCCTACGGCAAACTGGTGATTAAATGTGCTGTTTTGGGCTGTTCAAATAGGAAAGATCGTGAAAAGGACTTTCAATACTATAGATTGCCTGCAATTGTCAGCAATCAGGGTGAAGAGTGTGAGAAACTGTCTAGCGAGCGGAGACGTGAATGGTTGGCTAACATGAACCAGTGTTTTAAAAACAAAAACTTGGATAACGTGAGGATTTGTTCAGAGCATTTTGTCAGTGGTATGTACAGAAAATAATTATTGTAAGAATCTTATCAGATAAACGTTTTTAATGACTTATTACTAGATTGTTTTCAAACTAAAATGAAGCTTCACTAGCCAACCAAAATTATTGTTTTACACAGAAGCATACCAGAAATCCATTAGATTTATCAGAAAGAAATTCTACTTATGTTATTTATTTTTTCTAATTGAAGGAAAGAAGGCAGATCTGTATGACAGAACCAACCCAGACTGGTGTCCCACTCTGCGGCTTGGAGGATCCAACCCTGAACCAGTTGTCTCAACACCACTGCACAGTGCCACACCACATGTAGATCGGTATACGCGAGTCCAGGAGAGGTCTAAGCGTAAACGCCTTGAGCTAATACAGAACGATGAAGAAAGCACGTTTGAATCAAGTGATTCAGGATGTGAATGTGTTGCTTCTCAAACAGACATGGATGGTATCTTCATTAATTCATTGGACAGTGAAATTCGAAGATTGCGCGAAAAGAACTTAAAGTTGAAAAAGGACAATGTTGTTCGTTTGTCAAAGGAAGACTTTGAAGGCAATTGCGAGAAAGTGAAGCATCTTACAGGACTATCCACATTTGCCTTACTGATGACACTGTTTAGTTACCTAGAACCACATTTACAGCCTTCAGGTGTGCTTGACCACTTTAGAATGATGATTTTAACACTAATGAGACTAAGACTTAATTTGTCTGTGTTATTTTTATCATATGAGTTTGGCATTTCTCAGTCATCTGTTTCCAGGATATTCAGCAGTGTTAATGACACAATGTTTGCTAGAATGAAACCGTTCATACACTGGCCTGAAAGAGAAACACTGCAAAAAACAATGCCAATGCAGTTTAGAAAACATTTTGGCAAGCGTTGTTGTGTCATAATAGACTGTTTCGAGGTTTTCATCGAAAGGCCGTCCAACCTAAAAGCCCGCGCCGAGACCTGGTCATCGTACAAACATCACAACACTATCAAATTTCTAATTGGGATTACTCCCCAAGGAACAGTGTCCTTTATCTGTTACCTTTATTTGTCTAGAGGTTGGGGTGGTAGAGTGAGTGACAAATATATCACAGAACATTCCGGCTTTTTAAATAATATAGTTCCAGGTGATTTGATATTGGCAGACAGGGGATTTGACATTCGTGACAGTGTGGGCACTTTATGTGCACTGGTTAATATTCCTGCATTCACCAAAGGACGCAATTAGCTTTCACCAACAGATGTAGAGACCACAAGGAACATAGCAAACGTTCGCATTCATGTTGAACTTGTTATTGGAACTGTGCGGCAGAAATACTCATTTCTTAACGGAACTATTCCAATCCGCTTCCTAATGACAAAAGACAGCGATTTCACAGTGATTTACAAAATTGCTCATGTTTGCTGTTCACTTGTGAATTTGAATGATTCCGTTGTAGATTTTAATTAAGTGTTTCATCTTTGTTTAGTTTCTGTACATACATAATGTTATTAACGTTATTATATTGCCCACTGTTTGGGTAGTTATTCTACACATGCTTTTCTGATATAAAATTTACTGATATGCATATGTTCAGCTTTTGTTTTTTTCCCAATTCTGTACTCACCATGAGGTGACCATTAACCATGAGGTTACCATTGACCATGAGGTGATCATTGACATTTAGGTGACCTTTAACCATCGGGTAATCATTGACCATTTGGTAACCATAGACTTAATGACTATGAGGTGACTATTGACTGTGAGGTAACCATTGACCATGAGGAGACCATTAACCATGAGGTAACCATTGACCATGAGGGGATCAATGACCTTTAGGTGACCTTTAACCATGAGGTAATTATTGACCATTTGGTAACCATTGACTATGAGGTGACCATTGACCGTGAGGAGACCATTATGCAGTTACCATTAACTCTGAGGTGACCATTGACCATAAGGTTACCATCAACCATAATAGTGACCATTAACAAGTAATGAGTACGGTATGCGTGTTTGGTTAGACCCGCTATTAAAAGCATCTCATTTAAATCCATTGGATTTAGCAAGAACAACATAAACAACTGGCTTAGTTATCATTTTTAGGCAGTCTAGATAATAAAGTAAACATATATTTACATGAATACAACAAGTTCTTATTATGTAAGTTAAAGTCACAATAAGAATTATAATAATATGTACATGTAGTGTTCAATACAAGTCAAAAGTACATAGTCCCTTCTAATTCTATGGTCTGTTTTAATTTAACCGCTTTCGTTTGAAACATGGTAACTTTCTGCAATCGGGACATTATCATTTACCCTTTGGGGCATTTTCAATGTTAACACATCTATAGTGAAACCACTCTATCTCACAGGCTTCATTGTCACACCCAATCATTTTTCCATGTTCCACTTGGCTACAATAGCAATAGACTTCTTCCGTGTTGTCTTGTTTGTCTGTGCATTTTTTCAAAGGCGGACTGTTCTGACTGGCAGTGATTTTTTCTACAGACTGAAGTATTCCGACTGAATTTGTTGTTGGCAACCTAGTGTAAAATTTTCCAACAAGTTCTGGAAGAACTGCAGCATACATGATGTCTTTTGCACTGGCACAAATCTTGTCCCACAATTCAATGTTGAACATGATAGCTTCTACATGCAGGTCGTTTGCTGTCCACACAACAAAGTATCCGACTTCATGTTTTGAAACACCATGTTGTGTTTGGACTTGATATTGATACTTGTGTTCAGGTTTGAGTTCAAGCTCGCCATCTCTTCTCTGTAAGCAGTCAACAGTGTCCTCATTAATATCTTCGTAGCGAGCATTGAATGGGCACTTAACCTCAACATATGCCGGTCCACAGCAGTTACAAATAAATATTCCATCAGGTGAAGCACCAATGAATGGAACATCCTGGCTGATTACAAATCCACTGTTCTGTAGCCTGCTGTTTTTATGCAATGGCCCTATCTCCTCCATGAACTTTTGTAGAGCATCCGTCTCATGGTCACATCCCCATTTCATTGCATTTGTCTGAATACATTTCTCGCCTGGGTAGCATATTTCCTTAATCAAACTCTGGGATGGTGAAGCTTTATTTGTTGAGCTGACTGCTTTTGCCTTTGACGCTGTAACCCTTCCTGCTCTATACCTTTGCCACAATTTCGACTGTGCCTGACCTCTTGTCTCTTCTTCGACATTATCGGCTTGCTGTTTGGAACAGTCCACACTGATACCGGCACATTTGTCAGTAAGTTCTTTATAGTTTATGTCATCACATTTGACATCTCTCAACTTGGTTAATACCATTGGGTATTCCTTTAGGTCTGGTTTGGGCACATACTTATCAGCATACGGCTCTACAATCGAGAGTAGTGCTGGTTTTGAAGTCAGTTATTAAGACATCATATAACATAGACTAAATTTTGTTTTTATTATCACAGGAAATGCAATGACATGTGCTTATTAAAACAAAAAGAATAAGGGTATTTTTGAGAGCATTTATTTTGGTTATTTAGGCTAATTGTATATCCCCCCCCCGAGTCCGGAATAGCGGGGACTTCGACTTCCGGTCTCTCAAAACCCGGGTAAAATACCCGACCTGCAGGGACACACTGCTGGTAAAATCCCTGCCAAATGGCCCCGCAACCCCGAATACCTATGTGAGGCCCATTCCCGACTATTTTCAATATGAAGACAAAACCACATTCACTAGGCACTGCGGGGCCACCTGAAAGGTAAAAACATATACCCCTGGAACAAGGGCGAGGGGTGGGCGCAGCAGTGGTTACAATTGACAAGTGCATTACACTCCCGGATTATGCTGCAAATAAAAAAAATATAAGGTGATAAACTTTAGGCTTACTTATGCAGAGGGATATCCAGACCAGTGTTTATATCGCTATTTGTGAAGAGATATTTGTTCAAAACTGTTGTTTTGTCAGAATTTGATCAAAAATGAGCTTGATACATCAATTTGGACCAAACAATGACTAATGTTCCAGTTAAGTTGACCTGTCATCTTCAGCATCGTCGTAACGAGGTAAAATTTTGGTCCCTTGTATTATGACTTGAATAAAATACTAAGTTGATCATTCCGATTTCGATTTAAAACGAGTCACTAATTACGCAATATAATCGCTACCAGTCTCGGATACACATGCTTTATTGCATAATGATTGCTTTAAATAATGATCGTTTAGTGCATGAGACGATCAACAATGACTTCAAGCAAGCTCAAATCATATTAATTGTCAAAAATAAGATTTAATATCCAAACTTCGAGCCACATTGTTTATACCGGAAGCCGCCATTTTGATTGAATTTATTGAAACCCATGCTAAACCGATCGATATACAGTATAAAAACACTACGCATCGGTAACTTCCCTTTACAAAAACACGAAAACTAGCGTAGAAAAATTATAGTTGATTATTTTTAGCCTTTTAATAAATTATTACCTGAAAAAAATCTGCTTGGCGATCAAAATAGAGGTGCGGGCGCACAAACAAAATAAAAATATTTTTTTTTACATTTTAAAAAAAATAGGAGCGGTTAATCCGCGAAACGAAATATTAATTTGGTGTGGCCTTATCAAATAAAAATGTTCAAAAATCAGAGGCCAAAGTAATATTGAATGAAAATAACACTCATATCTGATCCAAAATCTGTTTGTAATATTCTGAATGATTTTTATGTCAATATAGCAAACAATATTGGTATTAACAGTTCTGTTATTGTAGACAATACTCACCCAAGCATAGAAGCTATCATAAGAGAAAATCCAAATGTTAATGTTTTTGATTTTAAACCAGTAGACAACAAATATGTTCATAAACTGTTATGCAGTATTGACTCTAAGAAAGCCACTGGTGTGGATAATCTCCCACCAAGGGTTATAAAAGCAGGTGCAGATTCACTGACAGAACCCCTTACAAATATTGTCAACACATCTTTTGCAACAGGAAACTTCCCAAATGCTCTCAAACTTGCTAAAGTTACACCCTTTTTTAAAAAAGAAGACCGATTCCAAAAGAAAAACTATAGACCTGTCATTATTCTCCCTACTATATCCAAAGTTTTTGAGCAGTCGGTTAGTGAGCAACTCTGTTTTCATTTTGAAAATATTTTTCATAATTTTTTATCAGCTTTTAGAACATATTTTGGTTGTCAAACTACTCTACTCCGATTAATTGAGGATTGGAAGAGGGCCCTGGACAACCATGAGTATGTAGCGGCTAAACTGATGGACCTATCCAAGGCCTTCGACTTCCTTCCCCCACGATCTTATTGTCCTAAAACTTAAAGCCTATGGGCTCTCCGAAAAAGCTGCCGACCTCGTGCATGATTATTTGACTAACCGCAAACAAAGAGTAAAACTGGGCGATTTTCATATTGAGTGGATGGATATATCAAAAGGCGTACCACAGGGATCGATCATGGGACCGTTGATTTTCAATATTTTTATCAATGATATATTTTATTTCATTCATCAAGCCAAAGATTACAACTATGCTGACGACAATACTTTATCTCACTGTGATTCCAACATCAACAACCTAAAACAAGTTCTTTAATCTGAAAGTGCTATCCTAATCGAGTGGTTTGAAGATAATCTAATGCAAGCAAATCCTGATAAATTTCAATCAATATGTATCGGAAAGTCCACATTAAGTAAACTAGATTCCTTCAGAATTGAAAACTCAGAAATACAATGTGAAGAAAGTGTTAAACTCTTAGGAGTAGTAATTGATTCACTGTTAAACTTTGATGCTCATGTTGCAACTATTTGTAAGAAATCAGCCCGGCAAATAAATGTCTTGTCAAGATTGTCTATATATCTCACACAAGATACAAAATTACTTATCTACAAATGTATTGTCCGTTCCAATTTTAACTACTGCCCTTTAGTATGGCATTTCTGTAATCAACAAAACACTGCAAAACTAGAAAAAATGCAATATAGAGCTCTGAAATTAGTCTTTTATGATTACACATCGAGTTATAAACAGCTATTAGAAAGGGTAAATATGCCAACCCTTCATATAAGCAGACAAATCGCTGTTGAAGTTTTCAAATGCTTACACAAGTTATCTCCCATTTACATACAAGAACTTGTCTCTGTTAAATCTAAACATTACTCTTTCAGTCATGCTCGACATTCCAAGTGTAAATACAGTTACTTATGGTAAGAAAAGCTTTCGTTTTGAGGCCAACCAAGTATGGAACAGTCTGCCAAACGAATTACGAACAACTACTGATTTCAAAGAGTTTAAGAGACTGATCCCTACTGGAGTGGCAGCAAATGTAAATGCTCTATGTGTGTATAGTTTAACAGCTTTTCTGTTATACCTTTTACCTTATGTGCTTGTAAGCTTTACTAACCACTGCTTGTGCTTGTATAACAAATGTATAGCTGTAGATGAAATGTGTCTTAGTTGCTTTATGCATGAAATGTGAACTATGTGCTTTTGTTATCTGTTTATATATTCTCCAAATGATGTGCATGACCAATATAATAACCTCTTTCCTGTTTGATTATTAGAAGAATATTTTAGTATGTAAGTAATGCATCATCTTTTTCTTAGCAAAAAGCTATTGCTTTTCTGTAGTCTGGTTATATTCCTATGCTTGCAGTGAATGCTAATCAGTTCACCACAGGTCTGACCGTGGTGATAATAGGATCTTTTATACCCATGTTTTATCTATGCATCGTAATGCGTGATATTTCTTCAGTGTCTTAATTTCTTTTTGTCTTATATATTTTTTAGAAAACGATTAGCGTTCACCTCCAGCATCTTATTTGTGTATATAGTAAAAAATCTGTCCTATATGTTGAATTGCTTTGTAATAGCCGCTAACAACTATCTTATCACTTAAATATGTATTGCTGTTTGAATTACATGGTTTGTGTCTTACTGTTGCTTTTATTTAAATTTCACTTAATGCATTGGACCAGTATTTAAACCATAAATATGTTTTATCTTGTAACTTTTGATGTATCTGGTTGTTTTTTCTTTATAACGAAGCCTATAATCTCATTATAACCTATGTTTTAACATTTTAATTAACATGTGATATTATGATCTTGCATATTTTCAGTACTTTTGTTTGTCTGTTATTGGATAATCCATTATGTCGGAAAATAGCTCTCAGCTAGTGTTGTTAATGTTTATCATAACCGACTTTAAATAAAGATTATCTTATATTATCTTATCCACAAAAAGATGAAAGCTTGTGTTGTTGATTTTATTTTGACAAAATGATTGAAAGTAACAAGGGCAAATTAAATTTAAGCAAAACCGTTCATCCAAATTCTGAATACAAACATTATTACGGTACAGTTGGAGAAGATGCGAACTGTGGACCGATAACCCGCCCCTCCGTGTTAAATAAATTAAAGGAGCTTAATCGCTTAGATAATATATATTTTTACTGCTACTGTAACAAATTTCCTCTTAGGCACACAACAGTTAATTGCAGCATACATTAACCAAATGGACACCCTTCCATAAATCAGTAGTACGGTTAATCTATTTTCCTTTCGACCCGTTTAAAACCGAAGGGAGGTAGTCCATCGTATATGGACCGCTTGTTTATATGCTGTCTATTCCGATTTATCCTCTGTTCGACAACCTAGATACTGGTTAGATTCACACTTGAAGGCCTGTTTCTAATACGGAATGACTCAAAAATTATAAAGTCTAGTTACAAATGTTCGTAAAAATCCAGACAAGGTTTAAAAATCATGCTACTGTCGAAAGTTAAGCACGTTTATTCGAAAGAAACACTGAAGATCAAACTCTGCGGGCATTCATTCCAAATTTACAGCCTGATGTATTTTTAATATATGAATGCCAGACTGTGATTGGTGAAATGATATCCTTGAATGTAGTGCTGTGAAACCGGTATGTAATCGTCTATAAATTCAAGTATTGTTTTTCTTCATCTGTCGTTGAGTTATAATCTTTATAGGCGTCCCCTCTCTCACGAAGTATGCGTTTGAGTTAACATTTCTATCGCCCTGATTTTAATCAAAGACAATTGCGTCTTAAAGTTGCAGAGTATAGATGATTGAAAACAAACATTTGAGTCTGTAAACATTTTGTCATAATTGAACACGGATGGTGAACAAAAAAGCAGGGTCGATAATAAATGTGGGGTTATTGTTCATGACAGTGTCAATGTTCTGTATGACGATTTAGGTAATATACCTGGCTATTACATGTACTCTCTTAGGGCCTCTATAGTAAATGAACACAACAACCATCATATATAATTGCTATATCTTTGTTTATCTACATGTATAGCATTATAACCGTTGTAAACATCCATTTTACCCAGATAACGGATTTTCCGTCATTGATTACTAATAAGGCCATGGGTGTAGCCTTTCATTGATATCTAATGTTATGATTGGTGATTTTGATAAATGGAGCGACTATGTACCGCTACGCTTTTCATTGTATTGTTACAGTTTTTTGCCCAAGGAGAGTCATAACTTGATGCTAGATAGAAATGGAACAATATACTGCATGACCGATTCCGTTCATTACATATTTTTATTGAAAATAATGACTGTTAAAATGGATGTTCGATAAATAGTGTTAAAGATAAATTTACAACAATCGTGACAAGAAAGGCTTCGGTACAGCGTTAATGAGCGTCGACAAATATGTTTCGAAAAATCAATATGTTCATTTATGCTGTTTATATATATATATCTTTGGAAGGACATAAGGGATAAAATGTAAATAAGTATTACATCCATTCACCTTCGGTTTGTCATGAGGAATTTTTTTTGCCGAATAAAAAGGAATGAAAGTTAAAGCGTGATACCTTTCAAAACGTGAGTTACGAATTAACTCATTATCTGACATCAGACTTAGGTTGTTGTTTTGTTCACCGCTATGTTTAAAAAAACGTAGGTACCAGCTTAAGAGAAAAAACGTGAGTTGTTTGATAAAAACCAGGAATTTAACGTTATGACTCTGATTGGTGACTCGGGTAGGTGTAATTGAAAATCATTTTTATCTTAACTACTGTTCTGTCCATGATACTGTTCCGTCCAGACCGTTCCGTACAGACGTTGGACGTTTCTCTGCTCAGAGCAAGTACACACGGTTTTATGAACATTTATTCAGCATGTATCCTAGTAATACCAATTAAGCTTTGTACACACAATACTAATATATTGTTCATGTTATGCGAGAAATCATTTAAACAATAGCGATAGGCAAGTATATACAATGTATGTATCCTCTTGGTGTTATCACCCTTTCTTTATATATCTGTAAAAATATATAAAAGGTAAGCACAACGTATATTGTCTTGCTAAAGGCTGTTTAACGCACGTCCGGTTTAATGGCCGTCTTTGATTTATCATTTCACCGCATTCGTCATTGTTTTCAGTTATAATCATTCATCTTGACCACATGACAAATTCGTGTTGTTGTAGTTGTTAAGCTACGTCAGATTTGCTTGGTTGCCAGATTGTGTAAACGCTCCAAAAAACGATGATGAAAACAATAAATGCAACAGGAAATGCAACTCTCGAAAAACGGTCCATTATACGAGCATTCTTCCGACTGAAGGCAAACACATTCCAATTATTTAATCGACCGCAATTTGGAGTCTGAAATGCACATCGGATAGAATGAAATAGTAGTAGTATTTGCTCAACGTATATACTTTTGTAATAATGGTGTGTTCCAGCTCTACTCCATTCATTAGGCGAATTTGCATGTACACCAATAGGTATTCGTGGGTGTTTGAAAACATACGAGCCAATTTTGTATTCATGTTACTGAAGTATGCTCAAACATTGTTACAAATCAGCTAAATAAACAATGGTTTTAGATTTTGACAATTTGCAAGTAAGATGGAACTGGTCGTGAGATAAAGACTTCAGATCAGCTTACGACCATCAACAACGGAAAAGTCATGCCAACTGTAATGGTTATGCCTTAATGTTTTATAGCTTACATCATTTTTCAGTTCGCCATCCTTCTTTACCAGACTGGTTGTCTCTTCCTTTGTCTGGTTGTCTCTTCGCTTGCCTACTCTTGTGTTCACATTCACAAACGCAAACTCTATCGGAGCGATAAAGACAAATACCATACAAACGGCCATCCAAACATCTATCCCTGAAACAAAAGTCAATACAATATTATAAGTCATTTGGAAATGTAGCTGCATTTTTCGAATTAAGGGTAAGTCATGAAATACAGGAAATAAAGGCATACAACATAAACAAAGCATTAACAAAGTATTTAAATGGTGTTAAGAAGTGTATACTTTCTGTATCGTAACACTTCATTTACTCGTAGTTCATACTCATATCCTGTTTGTCTGTTTGTTGGTCCATCCACATTATTCTTCTATTAGAGATACTGTTTCTTTGATAACGTCCTATTTCCTTTAGTGTCAAGTTCATAGTTCACGTTATCGTTGTATGCATGTTCGTATTGTACAACAATTTATAATAAGACATAATTTACCCAATATTGCCTTGAGTATTGATTGTACAAATGTAAGGATTTAAGAATATAGATCAGCGCACATTCTTACCTTCGATATAGGACACCTTAGGGAGGGAGGAGCGAGCACGTCATGGTGAGTACGGTAAGAAGGCCGAGAGAGATGCGGGCCGGTACGGCGTGAATATCCAGCCAGAAGGAGACCCACGACAGAATCACAATGAGGATTGAGGGGATATAAACCTGTGTTATGTAGTAGCCAAAGTTCCGTATCAATTCAAACTGCATCATTATACACGTGTAGTTCACTGAAAAGTAAACATCAAGGGGTGTAATAACTTATGTTGACTATCGCCAAAAAAGTGTACAGTTATCTACCCTTATGACGTGTTCAGTATGGGCCGTACCGAGTTGTCTTAGTACTAGTAACAATAGGAATATAACAACCGTGATTTTTATTCAAATACATCCACCCATAAAACAAATTGCTGAACACAAAGGTAGTGGTGATTTAAATATAGGGGAGGATTTACGAATTAATTTTGAAAATTCTAATGAACGATTAACTATCAAAGGAAGCATCAAAGAAACTATACAATACATAAGGCAAAAGAAACACATTGCACTAAAACCGCCGGCATTGACAACGCGCTAAATATCGTTTTCTTAAATCGATCTGTGTTTTTAGGGGTAGTGGAAGATAAAACTTGATCATAGAAACATGAAGAGAAAATAAGCGCGTCACCTACTGAGGGACAGACATTAACAAGCACACTACGTTTGCAAACGATGGGCATCGTACTCGCTGGTATTCTACACATCCGTAGGATGTTTTTCGTTCGTTTTCATGGGTATGGAAATTATTCTAGGAAAGCTTTTTTGCGAGACTGTTGGGTGTTGATGGTTTCTATCAAGATAAGAAAAGGCTTTGTTTGACGTTACCTATGTTGCCATGCGTATCGCCAGTATAGGACTTGTCACACCTATGAGTTTCTATTTCCCCGAGATCGAACTGTGCCAGAAAAAGGCTCCTGTCTATCTCCAGCGGAATGGAGTTCCACTCAAACACAAGGTTGTCTGTGCTGTACCCGTCTGTGCAGAACAGAAAATTAAGATAAACACTTCTGATTAACATTCTTAAGCGAATTACGCCACAAAACAAGAACAACACAGGATAAAACATTCAAAGATCGAGCTTATATACTAGTACTAGGTATGGTTCAAAGTGACGTTGTAAGTTTAATTGTTTTCATTCAATAAAGATTGTAAAAAATATATGACAAACAATATATTAATTTCTCCTGTTAGCACGATGTTACGTGAGAGTGTGTTTTTTTTGTTGTGAGGGCAACCAGAGTACCTGAAGAAAAACCCACTCGTCAGGCTTAGAGAACATAAATCAATCTTACATTCAGCCAGTACGGGTATCGAACCCTCGTCGTCTAGTGAGAAGCGATTGCGCTGCGCTAATCAGATTACCTAATGTGGCATCTAATATAGAAATCCACTTATAATAAATAAGAACGAAACAATTAGTGCTGACTGTGTATAAAATACAAATAAACTTACAATAGTGACAAAGTAGGGGCACAACAATTTTGGAGTATTTTCCTGATCCCAGTAGAAAGTTTAAACAGTGTTCAATATTGATAAAAAAAATCTTCCTTTTATAGGATTTATTACCGTCATAGGTCAGTGCATTACTATCTATGTGATTATCCTTTAGAAAAATATATGTATATAAAAGAAGTATTAAAATAATTACAGCTTTCCATCATATTAAATGTAACAAAACTGGTGGTCTAACTGGTATTTCCTTAAATTCATGCTGCATTTCAAAGTAGCTGCAATTCTGAAAAACAAGCAAAACGTCAATTTAATCAAGTTTTAACAATGTTTGTGCTATGTTGATCCGAATTTTATCAAGTTTATGAGTTATTTTAAGACGATGAAGCTTAAAGTTAAATGAAAGCGCTATGAGCGTTGAAAGGCTGTAGGCGTGACAAGCGTAATTGTACTTATTAACAATAATGCTTACAGGCAATAAAAATCGAATCAGTCGTCAATTGTCTGGTTTTGATACTACGAGTGTCCCCTTGTCGCGTCAAAGACGTTATAGTTGATTAATAATATAATTTATTAATTAGGTGGTTTCATATTGGCCCAGTTATTTGTCCGAGGTTAGTATTTCACGCCTTAACTATATCTTATGCTACGTCATTTTGAGTAAAACATCCTTATACCTTACCTTATTATTGGAGCTCATTTCCTTTTTCATTCATGGATTCTGCTTTTATAGACTAGTCATTGTTGAAAAAGACATGCATCTCTTATAATAGCATTGCACAATCTTATAAATAAAGCCGATTGCACTATACAGTCTCAGGAAGCATATCCGTTCGTGATTATTGGAGCTCATTTCCTTTTTTCATTCATGGATTCTGCTTTTATAGACTAGTCATTGTTGAAAAAGACATGCATCTCTTATAATAGCATTGCACAGTCTTATAAATAAAGCCGATTGCACTATACAGTCTCAGGAAGCATATCCGTTCGTGATTATTTCGTAAACCGTGTGCCAAAAGTTAAAAATTGATTTCGCGATTGTTTTCCCCTTTGTCATCCATTTTTGCTGGTTTCCAAAAAAAAATGTCTTTAAATCCATTAACAGGTTAAATACAACTGTAATAACAAGCCGTACAAAGTGGTCGCGGTATTTTATAGGCTAGCCATTCCAAATATGTTTAAAATTATGCAAACAATTTTCAAAATTAGCGCCCCTTACATGGAAAAATTGGTCCCAGCCTGGTCACGTGTAGGGATGCTGAGATATCTTCGAGATTGCCAAGCCCATTTTAGGGCATTTTGTGCTGCAATTTAGCGTATAAAATAACCTTATAGGCGAATGGAAATTGTGACGTAATAACGTCAGCGCTGCGCCGACGTGCGCGTGACGTAGGGTATGGAGAGACGTAAATTTCAATACCAGAACCAACCTCCTATCATTATTGGTTCCGAAGATATGTACGAGATTAGCTCCCTCTTATGAGCTATATGGGAGCGCGTTTTGTTTACGAAATGTCGCGAATTTGCGCATACTTTGACGCGCTTGAAACCAGTGACCAACTATCATCCCGCACACCCCGAGGGGTGCATCTTGAAGGGTTTAGCGTCCCCTACATGGAAAAAGTGGTCTTCATTGCACATATTAGGGTTTCTACATAAAAGTGATTTAACGCGTTCCTCAAAATAAGTCTGACAATCTTTTTGAGCTGTCTCAACAACTGCTTTCCAAGGATCGACATAAAGGTCATGTGATTGGTCGCCGTCATATGTCCCTCCTCCTCCTCCTCCTCCGCCGCATCCTCCTCCGCCGCATCCTCCTCCTCCTCCTCCTCCTCCTCATCATCATCATCATCATCATCTTCTTCTTCTTCTTCTTCTTCTTCTTCTTCTTCTTCTTCTTCTTCTTCTTCTTCTTCTTCTTCTTCTTCTTCTTCTTCTTCTTCGTCTTCTTCTTCTTTGTCTTCGTCTTCTTCTTCTTCTTTCGACAGATCATCTACATGTTCAGAGTTGCATTTCATTCTTTTTTCATTGTTTACGCGATCAAAAATGGTTTTACTCTCACTCAAGTCATGGTCGTGAGTGTCAACGTTATTTTTGGATGCCGACATGTCTTTCTCGTGTCCCCGCATATGCCTTCTATAATTATCTGACCGTGTGTATGACCTGTGACAGACGTGACAAGTGTATCCAATGACTGTTAAATAACGAATAACCAAAGCGCTGTTTAAATGTGCCATATATAGCGTATATATCTCTGTACTATACATAACCAACTTCTTCTCCTTCCCCCCCCCCTAATGATAACAATCCTCCTCTCCTCCTCCTCCTCCTCCTCCTCCTCTCCTCCTCCTTCTTCTCCTCCTCCTCCTCATGTGGTGGAAAACCCTGGCTTCAATGAAAAGGTTGAGGAGCTTGAAATGACACCCCCTGGAAGACTCGTGACAAGGGGCTTGATCGCCTTGACGGAAAAGGAAGAATGATCAACCCCTCCTTTCTATTATGTGTATAACCGTGGTGTAAAAAATTAAATATGCTCAATTTAGGTTGTTTTTTATAATCTTGCTTTTAAACCGCCAGCTTATAGTTTAATATAACAATGTATTTACCTTTAAAACACGTCTTTTTTATTTTATGACTACTGTAACTATGTTCCAAAGACAGCTAAAAGTTTAAGCACCAGGATTTATCTGACCCCCTCCTTATACACTAGTCAACACGGTAAAATCTATTCTGACACGTATCATACATTATCGATACCGACCGGACGTGTAATATAATAATTATTATATTTCGTATGTGATTAATATCAAATTATGGCATGATAATAATTATTATAATGCTCCGGTTGTTAAAATAAAGCAAATACAGCAAATGAACCCAGCTTTTCATAGTTAAGGGTGTTTGCGGTAGTCCCAACAGGTCCTTAAATGAAATATCTTATTTAATTAATATTACGTATAAAATTATGTTTCCCCCCTGAAATGTCAAATATTTCAATGCGATCATCGCGTAAAAAAGGGTCGTTTCTGAACATATTTTACATTCGCCATGGAGTTCCACACGTTCGACTCGTAAGTACCATCTTTTACATATAAATAATTTGTCTGTTTAATGTTGTGAAAACGGTTTGACATATTCTTATCATATTGTATCTGTTGTAAAAGACACGCTTCTCTGTTTCAAACCGGACATTTTATAGCATACTTAATTTTTCAACAGAAAGTGCTTGGCTCTGGAATAAACAACGATTGTGAAGTACGGGGTCTACGAGATAGCATTCAGTAAGAAGGAGTTCATTAGAAGTTTTGTAAAGAAATACTGGGTGTAGAACCCAAAATCAGAACAATTTAATTTATGGAAAACGCTGACGAACACCATTGCTAACTAAAAGAGTTGTAAATAGGATTAAATATTGGTTAAGATTTTACAATGTGATGATATTAAATATGTTAAAGCCGTTTTGAAAACAGTGTATAGAGATTTAAAACAGATTGGCAAATTGTAATTCATGGGTGAAAAAGTATTAGAGATATATTACAATTTCTAGGATTTTAAAATATATGGTTATCTCAAAGTGTTGGTGATATTAATATATTTAAATGTGAACTGAAACAGAGACTGAAAGATGTATAAATACAGAACTTATCATTTTATATATAGCCAAAACAGGTGTAATATTTATTACTATCTAGATCCCCATTTTTTCCAGCAACAGCTTTGATTATAAAATTGCTTTACGGTTTATGTCGGCATTAAAACATACAACAATAATCAAGGAGAACGGGTTCGATATTCACTCACTCAGGATTTTGTCTGGTGCAAACGTCATGAAGAACAACCAGTCAATAATAAAAGTCAGACACCATAAGCCCTAGCGTTGTGGTTTCATGCAAGAGGAATACTTGCTATTCAAATGGAATGAGATGTCACAGTCTCGTGACAAATGACCCCGAGTTCGCTTTGTCGGACGCTTAACCATTATGAGATGTTTGTAAAACATCTTTGCCCCCATTGATGGCAGCCAATAAGTAATTTCCCCAAAAACGTCCTTAGAGTAATGAAGTCGTTCACTTTTTATTGATCGGTTAAGGTTCTTGTGTTCAAGGTCACTGTGGCACTAAAGGTTGATCTGCTCACAATCAATATGACTCATTTTCAGAAAAATGACTAACCGACCTACCGAGTTTGTGAACCGTAGGCCTAGGAATACTCAAGTTATTAATCGGACAAGCGTTTTGTGCACAAGATCACCGTGGCCATGACTTTCAACGTACTGATCTCAAAATAGAAAAGGGTCATCGGCTAATCATTATTAACCTCCCTGCCAAGTATGAGGATCGTAGTTTCAAATATATTCTAGTTATCAATCGGACAAGCTTTTGATGTTTAAGATCATCACAACCTTGACCTTTGACCTTTGACCTACTGACCACACAATAAATTGGGTCATTTGCTGGTTATAGCCAACCTTTGACCAGGTTCAGAATCGTAGGACTAAGCATACTCCAGGTATATATCATTCAAGAGTTTTGTGTTCAAGGTCACCACAACCGACTGTGACCTTCGACATACTGAACTCGATCAATAAGGGTCATTTGCTGCTCATGACCAATCTCTTAACCAAGTTTAGGGACCTTAGGCCCAAGCGTACTCTAGTTATAAATTGGACAAGGTTTGGTTTACCAACCGATCGAAAGGCCGACATGTGCAAAGCAATATAACCTCGAAGGGGGCATAATAGCAGAAAACCTTTCGGTGACAAGACACCGTTTATAGGTTAACCAAGTCATCAAGACCGTATGCCCATTCCCCAAGACGAAAACACATTGAGTATGCAAGACGCAACCAAACTCATTGTATTCACTCAGTTATATTTAAAACTAACTAGAAAGTTTCTATCAAGAACCAGAGTTCGTATTTTCTTCTACATTTGAGGTCGTGTATTTATGAATTAAAAACTACGACTCTTGTCTTTTTCAGGACAAAAAACAGATCATTTTTAAAAACCTGATATATCGAAGTTGTAGGGAACTGTATAACTACTTCGATATAATGAACCTTCGACATATCCTAAATTGGACCAAATGACATTTTCCAACCACCATCCAACATTTCTTAGAATATTTCATGTCGTAAAAACAGCAATGATGTCATTTAGAAATACGAATTACCATTTGATCTCAGTATTAGTATTAATGTGGTTACATAACGTGTTTTGTAATATTGTTATTATGATTTCAAATAGTTTTTGTAGTTATTGCCATTGACTGTTTCATTATTCTTTGAACTGTTGTAATCATGTACATACAGTTTGCATTAATATAAATAAAAAGCTAAAAGTTGAAAGTTCAAATTGGGACTAGTAAAAAATCTAAATAAAGCACACATCGGCATAATGTATATCGACATAACGGGTTTCGACTGTAGTTCTTGCAATATATTGCTATTCATCAACTCAATGAAACGCTTTTATGAAATCATTTCAGTTTCTTTCGCATTACAATGCAATGACGACTACAGGGACACCCTGCAACCAGTAACATAGGGTAATCTTGTTTGATGACACAACTATCGAATAACAAAGTCAAATATCACAAAAATACAACATACATACTTAAATATAGTTGATGAATAACATAAATACGACTTCTACAATTCTATCGAAATCAAAAAGTATAATAACAGTGTCTGTTGGGAACATAATATTATAATGGTACGTTTGCACGCCTCTTGTATCCGAAATCACGTGAAGGGCGTAAACACGTTTCCCTTTCATAATATAAATAATGTTTATGCCATGTGCCATATAGCACTTAATACTTGCTATACTATAAATCTTTTAAATAGTTTTAAATGAATACAACATTTGTTTTAATATTTTGCAAAATATCAAGTTTAAACTCACGCTTCGATAAAAAAAACACCTTGAAAAATATCGGAACATTTGCATTACATGCTTACTATATGTATATACTTATTACATATCAGCTATAAAAAAAGTCCACTCTAAACTTTATCATTTAAGCTGTAAAAGCTTTTAGTTTTATGTCGTTTTCTTATCTAGTTATGATACGAGGGACAAAAACAGTTACTCGATAGGCAATAATGTAATAAATCTCATTTATTGCACATGTATACTATATAAAGATTGTATTAGTAGAGTCAAATACCGTTTTCATAATTTTCTATTCTTATTCAAAATAGGATCATTTTAGGGGGAGAGGATTTTGAGATTAATCACATAAGTTTCTATTAAATCATGTATCATTTCATATTTATTTTATGCTTTCCGGTGGATAATAGAATTTCAGTGAAAAAATACATTTTACGCAATGACGGCGCAAGGGGTCCATCCATATGGTTTAAATCCACTTGTTCTATATTGTAGCGAATTGTTGAATAAAATTACAGCTAGTGACATTTCTACTATCAATCGACTTCAATCCTTTATTGTTAAGAAATTCCAAGGATTTCACCTTACAACCAGACCTGATATTTGTGAGTCCATGCTTGGACTTAACAAGTTACATTCGTCGGTAATAATCATGAAAGTGTTGTTTTTACATTAACTTCTATGTATTGACTCTAAATGTACTAATAAAATATATTTTAAGACGATACTTCCAGTACGTTAAAGATGATAATGTAACTCTAGGTTTTATACCTGACATCTGTAAAATTGTATGTGCCTTTCAACTTCATAACTTTATTTACCATGCTTTAATATACCCTGAACAAATACCATCAAGCAGTGGGAAACTACTGTGAACCGTCTCGTGCGTTTTAAAGAAACTTTGCTGTGGGCAGAAAGAACTAAGTCGGACGAATGTTTTAGACTTTTCAATGTGTTACACCCAAATGTTTCCAAAGCAACAGTGTATTATAATTTTGGCACGAACTATTTCAAACACCTCCAAATGTTAATTGTTAAGCTCTGGTGCAAAAAATCAACAAACTGTTTTCAACGATGTTACTACTGTGGTAAAGACGTTAATAACGTAGAAATACACAGCGTATGTGAATGTAGTGTAAATGAACGGGATAGGTGATGTTTCATCGCTGACGTCACAGAACTTGACCTCAACCTTGCCCATGAACTAGCATTAATGGACGGAGAAACATTTTTCCCGCACTTCTTGGCACAGAACTCATAGTTCCTGACTAACAGCAGACCCGCAAATAGTTCCTGGGGCGATCGTTTATGTTATTGTATAAGTGTCTGAATGTCTAAGACATAAAGCTATGTTTTAAAACATGTACGAGGGTAAAAGACATAATGCTTTGTGCACTGCAGAATTGTATTCATTGCCAAAGTGAAACGCTTATCTGCTAATTTGTACAGTATTGTCATTTCTTTTATTAATTTAAATTTGTATATATTATGAATGTCACCACGTGTGGTGGTCATAACGATTAGTTGAGTTAAGTTGAGATGAGTATTAATTTGATATGTTTCACTTTTTTGAAGTTTGATCCCGTTCTAACATTCAAATCACATATAAGCGCTCACAGGGCACAATATCGACGACGTTTTTTCCGAAATGACGTTACGTGTGTATACATATCTCGCGTTATCCTTGTAAATTGTAATAAAACGTCTTCAATTACACTTGAAGGTATATTATACAAAGAAAAAAATGTTTTTAAGTGTAAAATAGGAAAATATTTGACCACTCTTGAATTATTACTTTTGGTGTACACTCGGTCATCTTACACTGAAACAATCAACTATCCCCAATATTTAAAAAGAAACACTATATTTAATACATCAGTTTTACACATTTTAAGAGCATAGTTCGTTTTCAAATAAAAATATTTTAAAATAAAAACAATACATTGTAACCTTCTCCAAATCATTATAAAAATATGCCTGAATTATTATTATCGATTCATTCTTTGTATGGATTTTTCAAGTCTTTGTTTGCAAAAAAATAAATGCAAAGGAATCCATTTTAAAGAAAACTACATCTTAACTTCAATCTAATGAGAATTCTGAAGTATACCTCATATAAACTTCCAACTTTTGACAATTGATGCAGCGTATAGGAGGAAATAAGCAATCACTTGTGAATACAATAAATGTGCTTCAAATACGATCTGCCAAAGTTGAAGTTCTTTTCAAATATACCAGAACTTTTTAGAAAAATTAGAATGGCTAAGATCTGAAAACCGCTGCAAGTGTCAAACAGCTGTTTTGGTATATAAATCATTATATGATATTACACTTATTTACATATGAGACATAATTACGATACCTTACTATGCAACATATCAAGAGAAGATAACGCTAAAAACAATTCAAGAAACACTCGTTTGCATACTACAGTAGGAACGAAACTTCCACCAAAAGATAAACGTGGCGACGTATAAAGCCCGTTGTTATCATTGAATTGTACAATTAAAATAGAAGCGGCACTGAACATTTTATTTCATTATGAAAATACGTGAAATTGTGAATAAAAAAAAGATATGAATTAATGACAAACATAAAATATGTATAAATATTTATATGAAAAGCTACAGAAACAAGCTCAGTAGCCAAAAGTTAAAAAAATAAACCCAGTTTAATGGCACAGGACAAACGCCAAAGACATAGAACTGATAAACCAAAAATCCCTAAGAAGAAAAATGAAACAACAGTTCAAAACTCCCCAAACAACACATAATAACCTCGCCCTAGCCTCTACCGCTAGGATCGCCATCGGAATAACAAAATTTCGATTGTTCCGTCAAATAAAACAAATGACAGGGCATTAAAACTGATGCAGACACAGGTAACAATCTACTCACATGCAAAACAGATTCCCAAATTGCTACTAGGTCAGTATTACATCGTGTTTGTCTAAATTGTCCGGAATTCGGATACAGACCATTTGTGTTATATCTTGTTTCAGTTTGCATGATCTCTTATTTTTTATTTTTTTTTGACGAAACGATTTATGTTGAAAAAACAGATTCCGATGGTGATTATGCCGACATAGACCGTTTCGGAGTTTTGACTCCTAAGAAACCACTGGCCTGTTTTCAAAATACTTTCAAAGAAATGGCCCTAAGGTGGCGCTTTATCAAATTCCTTTAAGCCATGTTGAATAGTAAAAACTTGGCCTACAGGGATCGAGGATAGTTTTCTAAATAGAACTGTATGGAATATTTATTCTAAAATATTTGGTTTTAAATGCAGTTTCATTTGATTGCCTCACATTTATTAACATGAAGACCAACACATGGCATTAGTATAACTTTCATACATGAGCAACGGTCTAGTACCTTGGCAAGATGGCTGGATTGTCTTTCCCTTTTTGTTCCTATAGTTTCGTTTAGCCTTTTATATTATCGCCATCTGTTATCTGACTTGCCGTTGGTGGCCTTTTCTTTCCTGACTTTTCCATTCAACATAACGAAGACCAACCATCACTTCGTTCCAATATAGTTTGTTATCTAATTACGTTTTTTCTAATGCTAACAGTTCATTATATATAACGGAAGAGGTGAATGCAATCGACTTGTTCGTTTCATGAATTAAAATGTGTGTGTTACACGTTTAATCGGAATAACAACCAATCAAAAAATCGTTTTGCGTAATATCTCATCATTCTTTTTGACAGGGTTTTTTGGAGAAAGTCAAACTGGAATTTAAACACGACTTGCCCGTTCGGGCAGATTAGTTGGAATTTCTACTTGTCCTACTGATTTTTTACTCGTCCTTGGTTTTGGACAAGTGGGTTTTTCAGACATTTACATTTTAAAACTAAAAACATCTTCTAATTGAAACCATTCGTGCCAGTCCTATGTTATTTGGTGTGCAGCATCAGGGTTTAATTCAATTAATTCAATATGTTCAAATTATGTCTCAGTGGTGAAGAATGGTCCCGCCCCAGAGGTCCCATATCTGTATAAACTTTTCCCTAAGTATATTTAAGATATTGGAAATCAGTATTACCTGCCGTATCTTCAATAATTTATAAACAACTTTACCGCGCAATGTTTATGGTTTAATTGTAAATTAAAAGAACTCTGATAAAGAGTGAAATCTGTGCTTAAAATACAAGAAACTGAATCTACAGATAAAAACTTGACCCATCAGTCATTTTTATCGCATGGTCATATTTTCATCTATAGTGTTGGGACTTCGTTAAAGGGTTTGCATGCCAATTTTAAAGAAATGAAGTTTTCACCAACAAATTACATGTGTTTATAATTGTATTACCAATTATTGAGAAGAAATAAATAAACACATAATTTAAGCATTATCAATGAAATTTTTTGTCATTATTGTAAACAACACCTTCTTTCTTTATCATTATGAAACTGGACTGTCAAAATGGGAATTTCTCATTAAAAGCAGTAAGCGCTTTGGCTATGGCTTTCGTACACAGCTTGATGAAAAGAAGCCAATATCACGATATTATCTTAATGAGATTGGGTAAAATCAGCTTTCATTTTTCCTTTCATAGTCCGCACTTTTAAACACGGCTACTCACTCTTGACATGTGGGGACCCGAATAACCGGATACGGAAGACACAATATAGCCATACTATGTCGTTGTCCTACCTTGGTAGCACTGGTTTCGACATGGGATCATACTGATGTCACGTTGTTGAGTTTAAGAGACTGCTCATGGGGATCCTCCATTCGTTAAAGATCAAACTTGTATTCATTATCGCATTACTTTGTGTTGTAATAATTAAATAAAGACAAAAGACATTACTGAGATAACAATTAAAGCAACGGTAATTCTGATAGTTCGGCTCCATCTGCTTGTCATTCTGTTCATGCCTACAGTCGGTTTACATCGACTAGAAAATAAATTAACTTCGACATCAATATTGATATATACAAGGCAGTTGCAATTGTTTCATTTTGAATTTGTAATAAAACATCATTGGGAAAACAAGAAAGTTCAAGACATATTATGTTTTTGAAGCGTGTGTACTAGAAACCACGAATAAATGCAATGTACTGGATTCTGGCAAAGATATTCTGCTGAACAAAGACTTTTTTATCTTTGATATCATCAATTCTTGGTAAATAAGAAATAAGTGCGAGACAATGATTATGAACAAGCAAGTGATATTGTAAATGGGAAAATTGCAACAAACAAAAAAAACAATGAATAAATTGGTACAATATACCAATACAGTCTTCTAAAGAAAGTAACATCGAAGAAAAATGCATGGATAATTCTAGTATGGATGAATGTAAAAATGTAACCTTAACATTCCAAAGAATGTCAATATAGTAGCAATGTGTGCGTGTGTGTGTGTGTGTACTTTTAATTGCCATTTGCACTTTATCATAAACACACTTTGTTGGGGGTGGGGGGTGCGTGTGTGTGTGTGTGTGTGTGTGTGTGTGTGTGTGTGTGTGTGTGTGTGTGCGTTACTGTGCATGTACGTATACATGGGTTGTGTTTGTGTTTGTTTGTGCGTGTGCATGGGGCCCTTGGCGTGTGCTTCTGACTATGAATGCGCTATGTTTTTCTGTATGCAAAAAAGAATATGAGAAAGCAAAATAACCAAATATCCTGTTACGAGGCTCGATGTAAAAGCCTTATACACTAAACGCGATGCATAAATGCGACAAAATAACAATGACAGACACATGCATCAAAATACGTCTATTAATAAATGCTGGGGTTGTCGCCCAAAGAAATGCTCAGGTTTGAGAGCGGACATAACGAATGAGGTTAAAATTTAATAAATCAATGATCAAGAATCTATAGTGAATAGTGTATTCTTGCTCACGATCGAATTTGCTCTAGTTTTTTTTAAAAGATATTTTGCCAAGTTTTGTTAAGATTATATCACACATAAGTAAGATAAAAAGCGGAAATAAAACAAATACGCCCACAATTAGCACATGTGCGTCTTCCATGTAAAAAAAATATGATGCTAACTAAGATGTTTTGAATGTTTTAAATTAAACTATGAGCTTTACACTTCTTCTTTATTGTTATAAATTAGCAAGTTTAAATATTTTCATCACTTTTCAATGTAGTTCTTACCTTAAATAATGTAGGCATAAACCAAATAATTTATACGTTGTTGATTTTTTTTTTAAATCTTTGTCAAACTTGATTTATTGTTGCTGTTTTGTATGCAAGCTTAATTTTATTCAGTATAATTATGCAATGAAAAAGATATAATTTAATCCCTTTAGAAAAGACACTTGAAAGCGTCTAAAATAGAAATATTATGTTTAAACTTCATTAATTTGAACAAGAAGGTAATATACGTCATCACTAAAGCATGGCATGTATGTATCTTTACTTTATCACTCCATTAACCTCAATATGTATATATTAATATCAAGCAAAAGCACGCGGTCGATAGTGTGGATAGTGTATACATGTTGTTTGTTTACATGCAAAAAACACGCTGGACTAAGTCATAAAAAAGTGAAATAGAAAAAAATAACATTAAATAGTAAAGTCTACGATTTAATAAGTGCTTATCATTATAACAACAAATGGAAAAGAAAAACGTGTTGATAGTGTACGCGCACCAAGAACCAAAGTCATTTAACGGCGCTCTGAGAGACGTTGCAGTGTCTGCGCTGGAGGAAGATGGACATGACGTGTATGTCTCTGATCTGTACGCCATGAAGTTTGACCCGGTGGCTTCAAAAAACATGTTTATAGGTATGGAAGTATTCAATAAGGTCTAAAAATAATTGTAATAAGACATAAATTGAAGTGTAAAGTGTAGTTATTGGGTGGTATTTGTACTTTCACATTAGATAATGGTTATTTTTTACTGCATTTGCATAATGTTAAAGTTATCGATCTTTAACTCTACTCAACATGAGCTATAAACAGTTTAAGTCTAAAAAATAATACTTTTTCAATTCCTTTTTTTCATTAATTGTTGTAAGCTGTGTTGATTGTTTTTGTTGAAATACCATTTCTTATTTTTTAGACTTGAAGGACCCCAAATATTTCAATTTTCAAAAAGAACTAAGTCACGCAGCAGAAACTGGGCAACTTGCAGACGATTTAGATATGGAAATGAAGAAAATGTTGCAAGCAGATTTGATCATTCTTCAGTTTCCGATGTACTGGCTGGGATTACCAGCAATATTGAAAGGTTGGTTAACAACATAAATTTAAATGAAAACCCCACTGAACTCTACTGAACGCAAATTGAGTGTTTTTCTTTTGTGAGCACTATTCCATTTGTTCTATAATGTTTCAGTATTATTGTAATAACAGCCTCTGATAATAACGTCTAAACCTGATTCTTAGTTAATAAACTGAATCCGAATACAGAAAGACAGATGAAGAGCATTCGACCAAAGCGGGCAAAATTCAAATGAAGGCAAACACGTTTACAGTGTGATCGTTATAAGATCTTCCTTAATATATTTCAATCATTGATTCAATTCAGCGCGTTTACGATATTGCTTTAAAGGTTACAAGTAGGCCTTGCGAACCTGTACGGGGCGGTATTATTTTATTGTACTATGTTTACAAAAGCATGGATTACTTGGATAAGTTGTTTGGTCATTTAGTGAAACATCGTTCGTCTAACTTTTAGAATATTTTACCCTTTTTCATACATTTGAAAATATAACATATTTAAGTGTTTTCTAATTTTAAATTATAAAATATTTTGCTTTTCTGTTTAAGGTTGGATAGAAAAGTGCTTTGCGGAACGGGTCGTTTTTGACACAACGAAAATGAAATGGTTTGATAATGGGCCGTTTGTCAACAAGAAACTTGTCATGTCTTTTACAACTGGTGGTTCTGCGTCATACTTTTCCAACACTGGCGTGTTTGGAGATATGGACGTACTTCTCTGGCCAATTCACGTAATAACCTTCCATAGAAACGATCTAATAATGCATTAATTATATAACTACATATAATACAGAAGATATTATACGTGTGGTCATTCAAAACGATTTTTATTTTCGGTTTAAATGACCATGAGTGTTATTATCAATTTATAACATTAAACTTTAATTTGATAATTTACAGCGCCGCTTTTTACCTATATTTTCGCTATTTATGGCGCACACATGTACACTCATTTCACGCCAAATGTTATATGAATGATATGAATTGACTGAACGATTTATTTAAGCAACACATTGAGTATCTTGCTTGACAAATGCCCGATTATCAGTGATGAATTTGTAAAATAAAATGACTTAACAATCAAATTCAATATGATTTGGCAAAAAACGCTCAAGCTATATCAGTGATATAAAGTTACAATCACTGTTAGGATTTGCTCAGTTTTCAAAATTTAGGGTATATGCATTTGCTGAAATTTGAATGCTAACCAAATCACTCAATTAATTTAATTTATTTATGTATTTGCAACATTTCAGAATTCTCTACGCCTGACAGGACTTCAAGTGTTAACCCCTCAAATATTCTACGCCCCAGGTGAGATCGCTAGTGATGACAGGAAACGGATGCTTGATAGCTGGAGAGAACGGTTGCGAGATATTTGGAAAGAGGATCCATTACCATTTATTCATATTGACAACTTTGATCCACATTTGGGTTTTAAACTATCAGAAAAATATGTAGAAGAGCAAAAGATGATAAACTTGGACCAACAGCTGGTCAGAATATGGGGAAAGATTTCAATCATATGAAAACAAAATGAGATGACTTTAACAGGACTTATTCACACTTGTGATAAATGTCACTTCTGCTCGTAGTTCATCATGCTTATTGCACATGTTAAAAACACATCTTATAGATTTACTGACTGTTTATTCGAAAATAAACTATAAAATCAATAGAACGCTGTTGTGTTTTTACAAAGTGACTTAAACGATAAAAGCATGAATACTTACGCTTGTTTTTAAACAAAAGCAAATTATATTTTAGGAAACATGTTCACAACAACAATTCTGAGTATACACATTAATACGGTACAGTTGGGGAAGACGCGAACTGTGGAGGCCCGACAACCCGACCCTCCGTGTTATGCATGCCGACAGGAGATGGGATATCGGGAAGAGTCACGTCGTTAACAGTTGTCCTTCCTGACAGTACGCAATCCGGTGTATATGTTAACATAAAGTCTTCTTCAGATCTCGATGTCTTCGAGATGGCTTTCTCTTCAGTTGTAGAAACGGTCGGATCCTTTGCTTGAGCGATGAGCTCGGTAACATCTTTTTTGTGAAGATCTATAAAAACACTATTTGTTTCTTTTGTTGAACTCCTCTTGCCTGCCAGCAATGTTTTGACATCCTTGTATCCTGAGTTTGAATTTGTTTTTCGTAAATTTATTTCAGTCTTTAGTGAAGCTGCTGAAGAAGACATATATGTAGAAATTCCAAGAGTTTTATTTCGAGTTTGAAATTTTTCCAGATCTTCGGCCGCATGTGTGTTGTTACTTTTATCCACAATTGCGTTATTATAGCTTTCTATACTTGATACACTGATTGTTTTAAGTGGAGATATGTTTTCCTTACGCATTGCGTGTTCTTCCTGTGACTTTATTGTCTCATCCCCAGGAAATGTGCGATATCTCACATATTCAGCTGATGAGCCTATTCCACAGTGAGAAATACGTGAAATTTTACTTGAGATAAATTCTAGCGAAGTAGGACTTCGAACAGGTTTTCCGAATAAAGAAACTCCTTGGTCCATATCTCGACTAGGTCCACTGTGTATAACTGGTCCAGCACGTTCGTGTGATGTTGGTTCCCTAACAGATCCGTGAGTGAGGACAGATTTGGACCTCGACATGGTGAATTTCCAGTTAGCTTTCTTATCGTGAAAGGTTTGAAAACTGGTTGTCGGATGAAAGGTTGTTGTCGGTCTATTGTCGTCTGTTATGGCTGTTTCGGTTGGTCCTATTTCTGATGCGGCAACTGAGTAACCAATTAGCTTATGTGGCATCGCTTCGATGATAAGGTCAGCTATAAATTGATGTCAGGAAATAAACAAAAACAATGATTGAAATCGATTATCACTATTAATAATAATTATAATAATAATAATAAGAGAAAAAGAAGAAGAAGAAGAAAAAGAAGAAGAAAAAGAAGAAGAAGAAGAAGAAGAAGAAGAAGAAGAAGAAGAAGAAGAAGAAGAAGAAGAAGAAGAAGAAGAAGAAGAAGAAGAAAAAGAAGAAGAAGAAGAAGAAGAATGGTGATGGTGAAAGTGGTAGTGGCAGTAGCAGTAGCAGTAGCTGTAGCAGTAGCAGTAGCAGCGGTAATAGCAGTAGAAGAACATGAGAGTAGTTTAGCTGGCTGTATTCACAGTACAAAATATTTCACAGACGATGTAATGATAAGCAAATAGTTAGTATACCTATCTCTTTCAACTCTTATATGACTAGCAAACTCGTATTCAAAATATATTGTTAATTTCTGTATAAGAATGTTATTGAAATAAATATGCATGAATATGCTAACCAGCTAAACTTACGTTCAGGCGTTGGTGACTTGACTTTAAGAACAGGTGTCCTTCGACAACGTTTATAGATGCAATATCCAATCATAATGGCCGAGAGGAGGACAAGTACAAGAGCTCCTGGAATGCGAAGTTACTTGCTGTTTTATTATACTTCTCATCTTTAAGAAGTTTGAGCAATGTATATACTAAATTATTGTTTACATAATGGTAATTTGTATTTTGCAATCTCATGTTCTATGTATGTTTATACAACCAAAGAGAAGTCATTTCACAATACTGATTTTCCGCATCATTTAGACATACAATACGATGCACTAACTTGTCGTTACAAATATATTAATATCTTTTCCTTGAATGACATGATGTCATACTGAATGTCCGTGCATCATGCCCTGTGTATAATACCATAACAAAAGCAGGTCCCTCACCTATGGCAATCGCCACTATTAGAAGAGTGTTTGAAGGTTTCTCTGTGGTTGTTAGGGACGCTGTAGTGGTAGTTGGCGCTGGTGTCGTCGTTGTCGAAGATGTGGAAGATGTAGTGCTTGATGTGGTTGAAGATGTTGTAGAAGATGTTGTTGAAGTGGTAGAACTTGTTGTGCTGCTGGTTGTTGAACTAGTTGTGGACGACACAGTAGAAGAGGTAGTGGATGTGGTCGTACTACTTGTGGTGGATGTGCTTGTTGTGGTAGGGTCTGGTTATTAAAGGTTTAAGTTACATGTAATTTATCATTTCGTATTCCACACTCAATTTTATAAATTGTAATTTATTTCGCGTTTGAATGATTCAAGTCATTGCAATACAAAAAAACATGTTATTTGACATGTATTGAGAATCATTGATATTACATACCACACACAGCTGAAAAACAAAAAAAAGAAATTACTGTAGTAATTGCAAATGTATAGCATAATAACATCTTGAAGTAGTGTAATACCTCAATAAAGTTCAAATAAACTAATCTGAATTCTAAAACAGATGAAGAATAGCTCATTTCTTTCGGACAATAAGTATCTTAATTACTACCTTAAACAAACAGTTTCACTTACATGGTTGATATGTTTTAATAATTCAATGAAAAGATACAGGGACAAACTTTAATACTTGTAAAACGTAACTAAACAGGACATTTTAATATGTATATGAAAAACTACAGAAACATGTCTTAGTAGTCGAAGGTTTAAACATAAACCCCGCTTAATGGCAACTAAAGACTACCATTCTCAATCTCTGTAAAACTGGAAATTATGACAACGGAAGTGCGGGGTGGCATTTTACAACCCCTACACGGCCCTTACAAAAGTGCTGTAAAACACTTACAGGTAGGATATGGGGTGAGAACCATGATTACTCCTATAGTACCATCCTCATGCTTTGGAATGTCAACAGTGGTCTGATTCTCCGTGCAACTGTTTGGAGACTGTGATACTTCTAACTGACCCATCGAGTTTTGCACTGCCATCTGTAAAATTAAAAAAATCATCTCGTTTTCCACAAATTATAACAATATGATTTTGGATTTAAACTATCAGAAAAAGATTATAACCTGTGTTCAACAGGCATTAAACAGCATTGTTGCGTTATGGCTGTGATTAAGTACGGTAATTATTAAAGGCCGATAAGCGATTTCGTTGGCTGGAAGTGGACGTTATATTCTAAGAATAATAAGTCACTAAATGTACCTACAAAGCATGTGAACTGGTACTGCGTGGTTCCAGCATCTTCATTCCAGACTGTAGTTAGGACAACGCCGTTAGAATCAATGGACACCAAGCACACGACGCTTCCTCCGCCTAGGCAATGAGTACGCAAATTAATTTTCGGGGTAAACTATTACAAGAAAGACAACAACGTCGGTGATATTGAGTTAAGCATGACGCAATTACACTGCTTTAAGGATGTCATCACATATTGTATGAGAAAGGTCCATTTTGCTCATTCTTAATTCAACAAATAGTGTACAATCTTTAAAGGGATAAGTATTTGTTTACTAGAATAAGCTATCTGTGTGTCACAGAGGGTGTAGTTGAAGGTCATCCTGGTGGTATCCTGGCAAGATTCCCATTGTTCGATCCCCTGGCCACATGTCCCATTCACACTGTAGTGGAAGTCGTCCTGGAACACTGACGGACACGCCACTGCTGCGTTGGCCTCCTGGTCTGGAAATTTGTGAATAATATGATAATAAAATTTGCTCTTTACGAGCATATGATTTTATAAATATGATTTTAGTAATTATACCAATACGTATAAGGAAATCTTCTGTTGTTAGTCATTTTTTGCTCGTTTTTAACTAATGTGTCCCAATAATCCGACCAACGATATAAGGTCGATAAGGTAACAATTACATTGCGTTTAAAAATGGAATTTTAACAATTATTTCCATTGCATTCACGTTGAGAATAGAGCATGTAAAATATATGATTATATGTTTATATAAAATATATAACATAAGATTAAAGTTACGCTTACTGTCTTTCACCAGAAGATGGTATTCATTGACTGAGGCCACGTCACTACACAGTCGGCTAATTACGTTAGCATCCGTCATGTCAGTGATGGTTTCATTGTCCCGTAGAGTAATTCGCTCCATATTTATACGAATTTGTTTTTCTGTGAAGAGAAAGTCACGCGTTCAGGTGAATCATATAATCTTAATTAAATATGTAAAATAGCATTTGCTTTAAAAAAAAAAAAAATTGGCATCGATAAGTGTAACAAACATAAGTATATTATATACAATTTAACATTTTGGAATTAAATTATATTTCCGGAACTCTAATGTTTCACGAGTACCTGATTGTATATAGTAATAGTACGAGTTTTCGGTTATCTGGGTCATCTTCCAACACTGGAAGGGTTGATAGAACGTGCTGAAGATCGTCACCAGTGTGTCTGCTCTGTAGAAAAGTTTCCATGGGATTAACAATATTAAATCACTGCCTGTTGTAAATGTTTCCTAGAGATGTTTAATACAAAAAAACGTAATTTACTTTTTCTTAATTATACCATTCATAAACGTTTTTAAAGATTGGTAATGGAGTTTCGTTAAAATTCAATTAGAAGTCATATTTTTGCTTTTTTATTCAGATATCTCCCCAATAAGTAATTTATTAATCTGGACATGCATGAACTTCATCTCTAACTGAATACAACTTGAGATAGCACTGTAACGCCGCATAGCGGCATCGCCGCATAAACGTGTTTTTTTCGTTTATGCGGTGATTTTCAACGCATGAAAAAGCAATTAAAACATATACTAGTACAATAGTGATAAAGTTTCATCAAGATCGGTCTTAGTTTTTTATCTCCACTTAACCAAGCTTTGAACTAGACTTTTAGAGACGTAAATTTTGACTAAGATTTAGTAAGATCGGTTTAAATGTGAACCAAACCAATTGATCTTTCTGCGTAAATGTTTGAAATGACGTTTAACCCGACTAAAGGATGGAATAAATGTTACGACAAAGCACAACACCGTCATTAGGGACATTCAAAAAACTGAATCGTCCTATGACGTAACATATATTCTTGCCTTATTGTCAGACTGACGGGCATGTACCCTTATGTAATGCGCACTTTCAACATGTACGTAAAGTAAGCGGACATGCGTCCTAGCGGCCTAGCGGCGTGAAGTTATCGGCCTAGCGGCGTGAAGTTAGCGGCCTAGCAACTTGAAGTTAGCGGCCTGGCGGCCTAGCGGCGTGAAGTTGGCGGCCTAGCGGCCTAAAATTAATCCTATTTCAAAGCATGTATACATGCATTCTCTCTTAAAACAATGACATAGTAACTGTTTTAATGCACAAAAAATTAACACATTGAAGCTATTATCAACATTTTTAGTTTTATGCACAAATAAGCACTCTTAAGCAACTAACTTTTTTTCAAAATAGTCGATCAAGCAGTTCAGCGGCCTAGCGGCCTAGTGGCCTAAAATTGGTTTCTAATATAAACCATTTATACATGCCTTTCCTTGTCTAAAAAATGACAAAGTTATGGTTTCTATCACAAATCACCATCCTTTAACGAATGTCTGCATTTCGCCCAAAACTCGATCAAGCTGCCTAAAAAATCCAGCGAATATCAGCATTTTTATTTTTTGTATTTAGCAAAATTGTTAATCCATAGATTTATCATTTTTTTGGAAGAAAACGCATGTATACATACCATTTTAGGCTGCTATGCCGCCAGGCCGCTAACTTCACGCCGCTAGGCCGCTGAAGTGCTCGATCGACATTTTTTTGTTTATAAGGTTTACAATTGCTTAAGAGTGATAATTTGGGCATAAACACAGAAAATATATAAAAAAATAAATAGAAGAAGACGCTTTATACACAGTTAATATTTCTTTGTTTTATAAGAAAATAGGATATCATTTTAGGCCGCTAGGCCGCTAACTACATACTTTCAACGTCATTTCAAACTAATAATAAGGTCATCATGGACTCCTTTCTGTCATTGATTGTGTTTTAATGCACTAGCCATTTGAACACTCTAAGGGTTTATTTTCAACTTCCATTTTGGCTCAACTTGCATGCCAACTTTTCCCATATTTTCTTTAATATGACAGTAATATGCATTGCATCGCCCTTATCTTAATCATCACCATAATCAACAACATCATCACAACCACCATCATCATCACTACAATCACAACCACTACCACCATCATCATCCCCACAACCATCATCATCATCATCATCATCATCATCGTCATCATCATCATCATCATCATCATCATCATCATCATCATCATCACACCCACCATCATCATCTCCACAATCACAACCACCACCATCATCTCCACAATTACAATCACCACCATCATCATCATCCCCACCACCATCATTATTACCAACGCCAGCATCATCATAACTATCATAATTATTAATTTATTATTATCATCATCATCATCATCATCATCATTATCATCATCATCAACGTCATCACCATCGATTTTGTTACAATAATTTTTAGCTTTATAAAAATCTACAGTAACAGTGTAAAACACCATACTCGTGAATTATAATTCATAAATGTATAAAATGATTTTCTCCATAGTTTGTAAAGCAAAATATTTAGCCATGATATTACATTTTACTTGTGTTCACCATTCACCTGTTATTGTAACACTGTACATACTCACTACATAGTGATTGTTTTGGGCCAGTGGCCTTTATCAAATACATGATTTGAACTTGTGATGCAATTGTATTATCTGGTATCTTGTCCATTTAATTAATACTCCGAATGATTTGCCACACTTTCGTAATAACAAAAAATGATCTATACTATGAGCGAGTCCGTTGAAGCTAATCATAATAATTATGACAAACATTCCATGGGATCAATGTGGAACAACAGTATCTTAGAATAGCTTGAATTAACTACATAATACATGTTTTACTTCATTATCAACGTGTCAACGTCGTTGTAAAAGTAGCAGCGCCAGGAGTCGATAGTGATGGTGCCCATCGCCACATAAGTGAGGCCCGTCATAGTCTTTGTGTTAAAGTCCAGGGATCCCTTATCGCTGTCAACCCATATACTGTCCTGCAGGAGCGCCGGCCAATTACATACACCGACTCCACCTGAGGCGGACAAACTATGGTAAGATTCTTTTAGGTTGAAAGAGCTCGTTTATTGTGCTGTACATTATGACACAAATCATGTTATTTCAAGACGAACAAGTTTGCCTTTGCTCTTTAGTCCCACGATTTTTATATAACGTTCTCCCAGTATCATTAAAAATCATTGTAAAGGTTTTCTCCTCTCAACAAAGTTGTGATCCTTATGCCGGTTCTATAACCCCAATTTTGTATTCATTACGGAGCTGAATAACGTTTAAAAACATAAAACTTGAAACTGTATTATTTTCTAATAATGTTTGTATTCGGTATATAAAGCAAAATTTACTTACCTATACTATTTGTATTTAACAGAATTGTGGCTAAAACAAGGACGATTTCATAATCCATAATTTAATCAAATGTTATTGGAAAATTAAAGATTATTTAAACGTGTCAATTAGACACCTCTTCATGAATAACTGGGATTTAATAAAGAACCTGAAGTATCGCATTGTTCTAAAACCAGTTAAATGAAATTTGAGTAGTTCGTTAAGCCGTTTGAAAGTGGCATACATAAAATGTAAATATATTTAAAACAGTCCATGTTAAATGTTTGAACTATTGTGAAGTTTGATTTAAAACGACGAGTTACTTGGATTTAAACAACGTATCTTAACATATCAGTGAATCAATTATTACGGTTGCATTTTAATATTAAACTCTTGTTTAAATTTCCAAAATTATTCAGATTAATGTTTATCTTTTTATCTTTATAACATGGGTACAGTGGGTATGCTTTTAATCAATTATACACAATCATAATAGAAATAGTTGCATGTTGACGTTGAAAAGAACTTGTACATCGTAGAAGTCTTCTTTCCCCCGTTCTATCCTCAAGACCTAAATGCCACACTTTATTTACAATTACAAAGACACACACGTGTTCATGTTTTATTTACAATCAGCAGTTTGAATACTTATGGCAATACTTTAACATCTACATATATACAGTAAAATAAATATATATCACAGCGTACGCCGTGGGACCTTGTCTAGATACTGTTTTAATTTAAAACATTAACTCACGTGACAAAGAATGTAAAAATCTATTCTACTATATTTCCAACGATTCGGGACACAAAGAACTCAAGAATCGCTCCATTCAATAACTATTTTTGACAGATCTTCTTGAATATTAGGAATTCTTTAAAGGTGCACTCTCACAGATTAAACGTTTTGGCAACTGTTTTTTTTTTGTCTTCGAACGAGCAAATTTTGCGAAAGTGAAAGAAAACCAGTGATATAAGACTGCTCACAAAACATCGAATCGCAGATTTTCATTTTAAGTTCAAAATTGATGTATCATTTAACTGGTTTGAAGATATTTACGCAGAAATTGTCTCATTCCAAGACAAAAGAATGTCTAAACGGTAATTCTGTGATAGTGCAGCTTTAAATTGCGTCTACTTAATTGTTTTTTCAAGAACATATTTTTGTTTACGTTTCAATAATTCAAGACAAAGAAAGCGATACATTTTATATAAAAATAACAAAGGGTATGGACAAAGAAATCGTCAATTATGTACATATACGAACACATTTGTCAACTGCACTTTTAAGACACACACAAACACTTTTTACGCGTTTATACCCTTGCACCATTTTAAGCCATTCCACAATAAACCTGTCAGTATTACTGCTATTAACTAACACAGTAGCGTCCCTTGAAGCACTAATATATCTTGGTCGCTTTCTAAAACATTGGCAACTTGAAACTCCTAGTAGCACCATTTAACTACCTGAAATATATGAACAGCTATGACACACTACATAACTTAAATTTTGTTTTCATGTTTACGCTTTATTATTTTACACACAAGATGGTAATGGTTTGCACCAGACAATTGTAACCACGGCCCGCCAGGTCCGGGGGTATATCGGGTATAGCTCGGGAAATGGGCCTTGTTTTTGCCTTCCAGGTGACCCCGCAGTGTCGGGAGAATGCGTTGGTTTTGTCTTGCGCCAAAAACAGCGGGGAATGGATCTTACCTCGGGTCCCTGGGGTGCGTGGACATTTGGCGTGGATTTTACCAGCAGTTCGTCCCCGCAGGGTAGGGATTTTACCCGGCATGGCTTGGCTGGACCGAAAGTCATAGTCCCCGCTATTTCCCAGACCTGAGGGGCCGTTGTTACAATTAACTGGTGCATTATATACTCATTATTTTCTACTATGACTAAATGTAATACAAAACTTCGAAGCAGTCAATGATATTATTTATCAACAAACGTCTTACATGTTTGCGGAATACTAACACGGCTGTTGATCAAACTAGGCACTTCTATGTCAGGATCCGATCATGCGTTTATTGACTGAAAATAGGAAAACATTGCTTATTTATGCAGCAGACGAAATGCATATTTGAGTTAATCGACATATTTTATACAATTACAATCAAATGAAAAACACTGATGTAAAAAGTACCTGTATACGATTTCGTAATTTTCATTGCACAATCTTCCGCCTGAAATGATAAACAATTATTATAAAAAGACTTAATAATTTAGATAAATTATATATTTCTACCTACGGTTTTTCACCGGACGTTCTAACATTAAGTGAACATATGTTAATAAACATATGATTTTTTAAGTTCTGTACGTTGTCATGTGATGGGTAAATTTATGTTGAGGTGTTGATATCTGTGTTTTATAACATGATCTTTGTAAAATATAGGACCTACGATCTTGTCCCTGTTATTTACATAGTATTGTATATCGACGTCTAACATATTGCCACTAAAATAAGCTAAAACTTTATATTATATACCTCGGTGTGTGGACTTATATTGATGCGAACAGGCCGCCTGTTGAACGGAAGTGGCGGCCGAAAGTTGTTGGGCTGGAGACTCGGCCGTCCTTCTCGCCACTGGTTTAATTCCCGAAGGGAGGCCATCTGCAACGAAGGCATTACGTGTTTCAAAACATAGACTTTATGACTATTTCTTATAAAATATGCATACTTATTGTGCAAGTATCTATCTGAATCACATTAAGTTACAGAGAAAAGCAGAATTGCGAAAGGTCCAAACAGGTCTGGTTTTGCTGCTGCAAGAAATCAAAAGGTGATGATCGCAAAAAGAGACCCAAACAAATTTCACCTTCTCTTTGTACTTCAAACAGTTGCACAACATGTATACAAGTCTGGTTTTATGTCACAAAGAACATATGGTCTCAGGAAAGCAATACAGCATAGGAGACAAGTATTCGTTGTTTTTACCACGATAAGTTTTGTCATCAAATCAAACACATCTTGTATATTTTAGTTCATATCACCTTACCTGATGTTTGGTTATACGCATCGGTTTGTTGACTATCGCCCAGGTAACCGTTTCCTGGCAACTAGGCTGAGTCAGTGACCCTTCATATGTGATGAACATCTCTGACCGAGGAATGATATCAAGCATATTGAAGTTCTTGAGTAATTGCTTCTCACCTGAAACATAGAATTATATTTGTAATACTTTTTATCTAAATCAACGTTATATGTCATTAGTGTTTGTGACAATGGGAATGAATTATGGATAAAATACTATTAATCAGTCTTAATCACTCATATCAAATCGGCATAAAGATTAAATATCTTCATGTTACGAAAACATTGCCAAGTAAAAGACAGCGAATATTAGTGAAAGACTTTGGTTAGGATTGGTGAGCAAAATTAAAACTAATAGCACAAGAAATATCAAATAAATATCATATGCACTTAAAAGATATAGCTTATTATATTTACAAATGGATGAAATATCACAATGACATAACTGAGAAACATCTTAACACATCAGTTAAGAAAATGCTTACGTTGTCTTCGGATTTTAAGAGAAGTTAAATTTCATCTCGTGAGGATTGAAACTGCTATCATTTTCAGATATTAGATTCGTCATATCATACTATCTGCCGAATTATGGGCCGATCGCACTTATTTGTGGCATTTATATTGATGTTAAGTAAAAAAGACACTCCGAAATGGCAGTAATGCTGTCATTTGCCTTATGGGAGGAATCCTCATACATATAAGTCTATAATTGGAAACAAGAGAGTAAATTGAAAGGGTAACATCGCTGAGATAGTTTTGCCCATTCTGGTGTACGAATACCCTCGGGGTTCGACTATAAGATGGATCGTGATTATATCAGGGAAAGTCTGGCACTAGCGGCATCAGACAAAAATTATTCACATAATGTTTAGCAAATAGAGTAAATACCATGTTTGCAAGCTTATTTTAACGGGTTCGACGTTCCCAAGGTAGTTTGGAATGGATTTCATCTCTGCTGATGTCAGAAAAGTTTCAAAATGTGAGTAAACACTTTGGCCAGTCTAGTTTTACAGGGAAAGAATTCTCTGATTGAAGTAAATCAACTGCCTTGTCTCTGTAAAATACTCTCTTTTTAAACTATCATAACGTTTGAAAAAAATGTGAAGTGTAAGCATGTTTATCCGTAGTTTCAGCGAAACTTAGTACTCCGATGTATAATTATGTTTATTTTGGCTGGAGGGTGACCCCATATTGTTTGGTGTGATTTGAAAGTTTTTCATGAGCTGATAAAGAATGTGTAATATGTATACGAAAACAAATATTGGAAACGCGACTGAGACCCGATTTCAGTTGAAATAAAATAAAATCTGATATCTTTATATGTGAAGTATTAGGGGTCAATTTTTACATTTTGAGACTTTGCTTTTGATCAAATAGCTTGTGAGTTTAACAACTGTTTGGTAAAGCGCCTTAGATTAACATATCCTTTATTGATGAATGTGTCTATTGCACTGTTGTAGCAATCTGCGTCCTCCAGAGTCCCAGTTCTTTTACTCTGAGTGTCTTATAAGAAGATAATTACACCTTTTTTTTTCTTTTTTAAAACGCTGTAGCCAGCAGGCATAGACATTACAATCAGTTCTTACATAATCACGTTACCCGAATTTTTTCTGTTATAAGATTCGAGAAGCATCTTATCTAGGACTAGAGGCTAGTTGCAGATTGACATACCTTTATAACTCATATTTTTGACAGCAGTTAGCACCTTGTCGAATTCTAAGTTAAACATCTCATCTATCTGAAAATAAAATAGCAACATTTAATTGAAAACGTAAGACACTAAGCACTCTAGTTTTGATATATAATAGGAAGTTCTCGTGTCAGTCTGTCGTCAAGATGTTTCACCATATCTTACAATAGGGAGGGGAATTAATGTCGAAGATTTTTTAGAGGGGGGAATCCGGGGGAGCCTGCGTAATTAAATTGCCCCGACCGATCTTTTGAGGAAAGTGAGTTATCGATATTACGTAATTGCAGTTCAATTAAACCTGAGCGCAACGGTAAATATTTTCTTAACAAATTGAGGCTTTCTAAAACAATCCTGTGGTGCGACACATATTTGAAACATTTAGCAATAGGCCATGGAACTAATGGCATGTCTGTTCATAAATCGATTCTCCAATGAAGACCAATTAGCTGAATGGAGTCGTGCAATAAAAAGTCATGAGATCAAAGATTCGACCCACATTTGGCATTTTTATTGAAACCAATGTATCCTGACTATATGGGGGGAAAGGAGGACCAACAAACGTAACATGATAGTAAATTTATTAAAGGTTGTTAGATTGCAAAAGATACCATTTTCATTGCATTATTACAACTGAAAATCAAGTTGTTATTTACTTATTATCATGTAAAATTTATCATGATTTCATGTACAATATGTTAGTACATCGTGTAAAATACATTCCCGGTGTTAACAAGTTAGAAAGCAAATAACGCCAAGCAGTTAAAACTTAACATACCCGAGGACAGCAATTTATACTTACAGACCCGAGTACAGCAATTCATACTTACAGACTCCAGTACAACAGTTTATACTTACAGACCCGAGTACAGCAGTTCATACCCACAGACCCGAGTACAGCAGTTCATACTTACAGACCCGAGTACAGCAGTTCATACTTACAGACCCGAGTACAGCAGTTCATACTTACAGACCCGAGTACAGCAGTTCATACTTACAGACCCGAGTACAGCAGTTTATACTTAAAGACCCGAGTACAGCAGTTCATACTTACAGACCAGAGTACAGCAATTCATACTAACAAACCCGAGTACAGCAGTTTATACTAACAGACCCGAGTACAGCAGTTTATACTTACAGACCCGAGTACAGCAGTTCATACTTACAGACCCGGGTACAGCAGTTCATACTTACAGACCCGAGTACAGCAGTTCATACTTACAGACCCGAGTACAGCAGTTTATACTTACAGACCCGAGTACAACAGGTCATACTTACAGACCAGAGTACAGCAATTCATACTTACAGACCCGAGTACAGCAGTTCATACTAACAGACCCTAGTAAAGCAGTTCATACTTACAGGCCCGTGTACAGCAATTTATACTTACAGACCAGAGTACAGCAGTTTATACTTACAGACCCGAGTACAGCAGTTCTTACCGGTGTTAACAAGTTAGAAAGCAAATAACGCCAAGCAGTTAAAACTTAACATACCCGAGGACAGCAATTTATACTTACAGACCCGAGTACAGCAATTCATACTTACAGACCCGAGTACAACAGTTTATACTTACAGACCCGAGTACAGCAGTTCATACCCACAGACCCGAGTACAGCAGTTCATACTTACAGACCCGAGTACAGCAGTTCATACTTACAGACCAGATTACAGCAGTTCATACTTACAGACCCGAGTACAGCAGTTCATACTTACAGACCCGAGTACAGCAGTTTATACTTACAGACCCGAGTACAGCAGTTCATACTTACAGACCAGAGTACAGCAATTCATACTAACAAACCCGAGTACAGCAGTTTATACTAACAGACCCGAGTACAGCAGTTTATACTAACACCCCGAGTACAGCAGTTCATACTTACAGACCCGGGTACAGCAGTTCCTACTTACAGACCCGAGTACAGCAGTTCATACTTACAGACCCGAGTACAGCAGTTTATACTTACAGAACCGAGTACAACAGGTCATACTTACAGACCAGAGTACAGCAATTCATACTTACAGACCCGAGTACAGCAGTTCATACTAACAGACCCTAGTAAAGCAGTTCATACTTACAGGCCCGTGTACAGCAATTTATACTTACAGACCAGAGTACAGCAGTTTATACTTACAGACCCGAGTACAGCAGTTCTTACCGGTGTTAACAAGTTAGAAAGCAAATAACGCCAAGCAGTTAAAACTTAACATACCCGAGGACAGCAATTTATACTTACAGACCCGAGTACAGCAATTCATACTTACAGACTCCAGTACAACAGTTTATACTTACAGACCCGAGTACAGCAGTTCATACCCACAGACACGAGTACAGCAGTTCATACTTACAGACCCGAGTACAGCAGTTCATACTTACAGACCCGGGTACAGCAGTTCATACTTACAGACCCGAGTACAGCAGTTCATACTTACAGACCCGAGTACAGCAGTTTATACTTACAGACCCGAGTACAGCAGTTCATACTTACAGACCCGAGTACAGCAATTCATACTAACAAACCCGAGTACAGCAGTTTATACTAACAGACCCGAGTACAGCAGTTTATACTAACAGACCCGAGTACAGCAGTTCATACTTACAGACCCGAGTACAGCAGTTCATACTTACAGACCCGAGTACAGCAGTTCATACTTACAGACCCGAGTACAGCAGTTTATACTTACAGAACCGAGTACAACAGGTCATACTTACAGGCCCGTGTACAGCAATTTATACTTACAGACCAGAGTACAGCAGTTTATACTTACAGACCCGAGTACAGCAGTTTATTCTTACAGACCCGAGTACAGCAATTCATACTCACAGACGCAGTTCATACTTACAGACCCGAGTACAGCAGTTTATACTTACAGACCCGAGTACAGCAGTTCATACTTACAGACCCGAGTACAGCAGTTCATACTTACAGACCCGAGTACAGCAATTTATACTAACAGACCCGAGTACAGCAGTTCATACTTACAGACCCGAGTACAGCAGTTCATACTTACAGACCCGAGTACAGCAGTTTATACTTACAGACCCGAGTACAGCAGTTCATACTTACAGACCCGAGTACAGCAGTTCATACTTACAGACCCGAGTACAGCAGTTCATACTTACAGACCCGAGTACAGCAGTTCATACTTACAGACCCGATTACAGCAGTTCATACTTACAGACCCGAGTACAGCAGTTTATACTTACAGACCCGATTACAGCAGTTCATACTTACATACCCGAGTATAGCAATTTATACTTACAGACCCGAGTACAGCAGTTCATACTTACAGACCCGAGTACAGCAGTTCATACTTACAGACCCGAGTACAGCAGTTCATACTTACAGACCAGAGTACAGCAGTTCATACTTACAGACCCGAGTACAGCAGTTCATACTTACAGACCCGAGTACAGCAGTTCATACTTACAGACCCGAGTACAGCAATTTATACTTACAGACCCGATTACAGCAGTTCATACTTATATACCTGAGTATAGCAATTTATACCTACAGACCCGAGTTCAGCAGTTTATCCTTACAGACCCGATTACAGCAGTTCATACTTACAGACCCGAGTACAGCAGTTCATACTTACAGATCCGATTACAGCAGTTCACACATACAGACCCGAGTATAGCAGTTCATACTTACAGACCCGAGTACAGCAGTTTATACTTACAGACCCGAGTACAGCAGTTTATACTTACATACCCGAGTATAGCAATTTATACTTACAGACCCGAGTACAGCAGTTCATACCCACAGACGCGAGTACAGCAGTTCATACCCACAGACGCGAGTACAGCAGTTCATACCCACAGACCCGAGTACAGCAGTTCATACCCACAGACCCGAGTACAGCAGTTCATACTTACAGACCCGAGTTCAGCAGTTCATACTTACAGACGCGTGTACAGCAGTTCATACCCACAGACGCGAGTACAGCAGTTCATACCCACAGACCCGAGTACAGCAGTTCATACCCACTGACCCGAGTACAGCAATTTATACTTACAGACCCGAGTACAGCAGTTCATACTTACAGACCCGAGTACAGCAATTCATACTTACAGACCTGAGTACAGCACTTCATACCCACAGACCCGAGTATAGCAATTTATACTTACAGACCCGAGTACAGCAGTTCATACCTACAGACCCGAGTACAGCAGTTCATACTTACAGACCCGAGTACAGCAGTTCATACTTACAGACCCGAGTACAGCAGTTCATACTTACAGACCCGAGTACAGCAGTTCATACCTACAGACCCGAGTACAGCAGTTCATACCTACAGACCCGAGTACAGCAGTTCATACTTACAGACTCCAGTACAACAGTTTATACTTACAGACCCGAGTACAGCAGTTCATACTTACAGACCCGAGTACAGCAGTTCATACTTACAGACCCGAGTACAGCAGTTTATACTTACAGACCCGAGTACAGCAGTTCATACTTACAGACCCGAGTACAGCAATTCATACTTACAGACCCGAGTACAACAGTTTATCCTTACAGACCCGAGTACAGCAGTTCATACTTACAGACCCAGGTGTAGCAGTTCATACTTACAGACCCAGGTGTAGCAGTTTATACTTACAGACCTGAGTACTACAGTTCATGCTTACAGACCCGAGTACAGCAGTTCATACTTACAGACCCGAGTACAGCAGTTCATACTAACAGACCTGAGTACAGCAGTTCATACTAACAGACCTGAGTACAGCAGTTCATACTTACAGACCCGAGTACAGCAGTTCATACTTACAGACCCGAGAACAGATATGATTGCAAGTCCATGGGTGGACATGGTTGCCTCGCTATGGTTCCGATACAGGTCACTGTTGAACCCCATCAGCTGGATCTGTGATATAAGTTAATCATGTTAAATGCTGTATGAGCATGGGCTTTAATTATGAGCTCCTTACCTCCGGATTAGCTATTTGGTATAAAACGACGCATGTGTTAAGTTTTATTTATGTTTTGAAACCTCTTATTTGTATTCTATTGATGGAATTTCTATTTAAGCATGTCACAAAATCTGTTGAATCTCATAATTTTATTATGAATCATTGTATTAATGAAAACTATCATGTCTTTTTTTTAGATTTTTATATCTAACCGTTTCGGCGTTACGCCTCCATCAGTAGTTAAAAATCATAAAAATAAAAGGAAGTGACGTCAACGTTACACACTGTTAGTTCTTGCACGTCGTTGATTAGTTGCAAATCCAATGACGTTGATCGAAACAGAAATATGTCACAAGTAAAGCAATAGTCTATTCGATTTTTGTTTTGGTAATAAACATTGTGAACGAACTAGGTCCAGTCAGATGTAAAGATATAGCAGTTTGGAACAACACTGTTAACAAGGGAACATGGAGATATTCATTCCCTCGTCTTCCTTGTTTACTAGTCATTCTTCCTTAAGTAATTCTCAGACGTTAAACCTTTTAATATTCTAAACATACAACGCCGTTTATTTTGTTAAATTATTGGCATGCCAATTTGTCAATAAACGTACTTTGACCATGCAAATCCCTCTGAATTTGGTATTGTTCATCTGTGCTTGAGAAAACGAGTTAAAGTCAATCATAGTCAAAATTCTCTTCCTGGAGGTGTCCATCTTGACAAATGCAAACCAGCTTATTTTCCATATATCGGTTCCGTCTGACAACATTTCGGAAGTTATATCTAATTACTGTCTCCCGACTGCTTTAGAAGTCACAATCTTTTGTACTTTCCCTGGGAGTCTGATTAAATACTCCGACAAATGAATAATAAAGTAATAAATTCTACTGAATAATTGAGCACAATGGCGTCGGTTTATGGCATTTAAATTTTCAATAACTCTAATTGATGCAATTCCACAAAGATATTAAATGAAAAAGCGTAATTTAGTATCATAACTTCGCTATATCGTTGGCTTAATGCAACCGAAGATCGTATTGGGATCATAATTCAATACTGTATTTTTTATTCGTTTGACGTGTAATTTGCAATATTGTCAGCATTCAGTTCAAATATTTATCCGTCTAATATATTTAAAGAGCTCAAATGTACCGCTTTTTGCACTTCAATCCACATTCAAGAATAATATCCACATTTGTATACTGTGTGGAGTGTTTCTATAATGCACTAGTCAATTGTAACCACGGCCCCCCAGGTCCGGGGGTATACCGGGGATAGCCGGGGAAATGGGCCGTGTTTTTATCTTCCAGGTGGCCTCGCAGTGCCGGGTGAACGTGGTGGTTTTGTCTCCGCAAAAATATAGCGGGGAATGGGCCTAACCTAGGGTCCCTGGGGTTCGGGGGCATTTGGTCGGGATTTAACCACGTGTTCGTCCCCGCAGGCCGGGGATTTTACCCAGGGTTGGCTGGACCGAAAGTCAAAGTCCCCGCTATTCACCGGACCTGAGGGAGCCGTGGTTACAATTGACTAATGCATAAAGGATTAGACATGTTTAATTCAAAAAGTAAAACTTTACAGACAAATGTCGAGATTGCAAAACACTACGCGCACGTGCATCTGCACGGGTATAGGTTTGCGTACAGTCAGTTTTACAAGTTAAAACGTGTACTTTTACTTGCATTAATATCTATTTTTAATTATTTGGCCTGTCATTGTGCTTTTGACTTATGTATGAACTGTGACGTAAATCTGTCCAGGCTCATAAACGGGTATAGTGTACGTATGGCTCAAGACCACAGTTATCTGCCCCTCGTTGACTTACGATCCGAATGAGCATAAGTTTGGGTTCGAAAGTCTATATCAGTAAATGAGAATGTATAAAAACAATTTCAATACAGTTAACTAGTGGGAGCACGCGTTTTTTTTAACCGGAAGTGAACGTCTAGGTTATAAGGCACTATGGTGTGTCTTGGGTATATATTTTCTTTCTGTAGGCAGTTTTCAATCAAAGTACTTTTTTAACAAAACTGTATTTCAAAACCACATCATGGAAGACAATGTTTATATGCAACATAATAAACATAACCGTAGTCGTTTGCCATATACCCTTGGCATATAACGAGTCTCAAACAATAATGCAGGCTCAATCTACGCCGTTTATAACTGCATGCTGACGGGTTTTTTTAAAGATCTTTTTTTTTCAAACAGTAAATGGTTCCAACTGGAAATGCATATTTGCGTGTGTGGAATATTCGCATAATAATTAAATGTACCAATATATACATATATTGATGAGCTGCTTTTTGTTGTTTCGTTTAACGTTTAAATATAATTAAAGTTAAAATGTATCCTACTGTTCTTCTTACTATTAAATTGCAAATACCTACCTCAATAGGGAACTGCTTTCCAGCGATTGTGTGCTCTGATCCCACGTCGTTGAAGATACCAAGGTGAAGTTTCACGTTGAACAGCCGGTACGTGTAGGAAAATGGCCCGCTCGAAAAATTGAACTGACCGGAAGTAGTGTCTGTGTAGTTCACGTCAAGCGTAAGGTCATGCACTGTGTTGTGCAGCGTGCCGTTTATCTGTTTGTATAAAAAAAATGAGTAATTTATAGCTAGGCATTTTATTGATGCTATGGTGTCGTTTAGAATGACAATATTTAAACTGTTTGACAGTTTAATAATACTTTCTCGAGGACAAACCATTCCGAGGTTGAGTTTATGACAATGCAACACTCTCATCGCACCCTTGCACCGACCTAGGTAACTTAATTCTAAAATAAATAGAGTTACTATGGACGAAGTGCGGGGCCTTTTACTGCCTCTGAATAACACTTAACGTTAGGTCATAACTCGTTTCAAAGTTTATAAATAACCATGTGTTTTTGTTTGGTGTTTTGTTACTTGGTAGAAAATGATATTTTTTCTCTCAAACACCACCTACACATGTCACTGAATGTTATTTTTTAATGGAACTACAACTAAGCAACATCATTTTTACGAGTCCTTGTTACATAACGAATTGCTTTCATTGCACTCTCTGAATGGAGAAAGATTTATTTCGTTTCACGCGACAATGAGCAAATGGGGCCATGGATTTCATTCCTATAATGGCTTTTTTTCCATTTAAAAACATTTGCAGAATTGTATCACTGTTCCTTGGGTCCCACTGGGACCCCATAGTAATGGGAGAGTGTGTGTTATGTAATATTGTATTTGTAAACCCATAACAGCTTGTTACCTTCACACAATTGTTTGTTTCACACGAAGAGCAAGCTTGTTGCGTATCGCATTTGGTGTCGTTAACTCTGTTTATGAATTTGTTAGATATCATTTTTTTGCGATCTACAGAAATTTACATACGATAATTTGATTTCTATTCATATGAGAATGGACATGAACAAAAACGCACATTTTGGTTCTGAATAATGCTTGCTTGAATGTGTATTAGAAAGGAAATAGAAAAAGAAGTAAAGATCTAACGTAAATGCTTAATTTTTATTTGAATATTGTTACATAAATATTTTGAATGTGTACTGACTACATGTAGTTGTCAATACGATACGATAGTTGATAACACATCTATGTTTAATTCGGGTTCATGACGTAAATTTTAACAGCACTCTAGTTGTCAATTATTTTTGCATCGCGCCTGTGCAGAGGGAACAGAGCGAACTATGAAAAATAGATGACTGTACCAAATCAGATTGACCGAAAAATACTCTCTACGTAAATAAAAGTTTGTATTATCCGTCAAATCTGCTCTACAATATATGGAGCTACAGTAAATGGGGTAAATCCTTGAGTATCACAAATATGTGCGAACACCAGGGAATTCATTTTGGCGTTCTTCAGAGAATGGTAAAAGCTTTCTCGGCCTGCGGCCTTGCGTTGTATTAAGCCAATTACTTTTAAAAGTACAAGTCAACAATATTGGTTGAAATCATGATTTTTTAAATTTCAGTTTCACTTGTTATTGCCGTTTTTATTGGTTAAGTCGCTAATATATTAGGCGTTCGTATTAGAGCTGAAGCGTCATACTTCTGTAACAGTGTTGTAAGTAGTACGCGGGTATTTGCCATACTGTTGTTCTTCCTAGATAAAACAATATTTTAAAGTGCCAATTGTGTATTGTTGTGAAGCATAGACATAAAAACAAGAGCATTGCATGCAGACGCCAACGCTCGTCAATTAGTCAGGGAGCATAAATCAAATCATGTATATTTTAGCCAGAAAAGTTATCATTAAATGTTATTTATAGATTTGTGTGCAGTAATGAAAGTATTCTAAAACTGTTTTTTTTTTAAAAATCAACATTATAAAATATTTTCATTACGACAACAATGCCTTGGCTGTTAGCATGAAACACACACCATTGAAATATTTTTGAGATAAATAAAACACAACAACAACAACAACAGCCTAATCTCGAATGTGTTAAGTCTAATTCTAATCCAAAACTTCTTTCAGTGACACCATATTTCACATTAATATACAAAGAAGAAACCAATATGTAAAATAATACATTTGTTAAATTGGCGAAACTCTCAAAAAATAAATATAACTGAATTAATGTTCCTTTGATTTCTTACGCGTACACCTTTCAGGGGTAGGGGCGAAAAAATAAAAGCATGCTTTGTCAGTAAACAAAAAATATATACGTCTTCATTAATTTAGATGCCAAAATTGATATTAAACGTTCGCTCAGCAACGGTGAGCTAGACTGTTTTATCTCCATATAAAGACTTCCAAATAATCTATACTTAAATACGATGGCGATGTCAAGGAGATACTGCAAATCAGTAATAACCCCAGTAATTAATGGGAGTATTGTTCTCTCAAAGTCAAATAATTATTTCCTTAATGACTTCCCATTCTATCAAATTAATGTGATTTAGTGGGCATAACCCAATTACTTGGTAAAATAGATATCAAACTTTCATCAAAAATCAAATTTGCTTTCTTGATTCCAATACCTGCTACAGACTCCAATTCTGACAACGTGACAATCATGTGAGGAAAAGGAAACTAGATAACAAATTGATTTTCATCCTTTGTTTGACCTGTTTCTTTTAGCGGATTGCAATCATTCTTATCTCTTTTTTCAGAAATGCAATATCATGTGACACTTTCAAGATTTTTGTTTTGTTTGAAATTTGGCTATTAAATAAAACTTCAATATAAAGATAATTGTATAATTCGAGGCATCTGCCATAAAATGGAACAATACAAAGCTTAAACATACTTAACGACATGATATTTATCCAAAATTAAGAATACTTATTCGGGTTTATTCTTTAAATTGTGCCCTAAATGCATATTACCGTTCTTGGTTATATTGACCCCAAGTGTTGTTCGACTATTGAAGTCAAGCAACTGATCTGAACTCGATTGATCTTATAACCACCTAGTTGTATAACACTGATTAATTCTCAACTTGGTCTAAGCAAGTTTTGATTGGTCAATGGTTATCCAATGCTTACTATTAGCCATTCAAATTATTTAAAAAAGAGATACGGTGTTAACTTGTCAAAGATTTACAAAATTTGGTGGTCAATTGATGCTTTTTTTAACTCAAGCGACGCTACCAAAAATGACGTACCGCATTGCCCTGGAACTTGATGGTTGTGAGGTTTGGGTCGTAGATCAGAGTCTCGGGGCGAATATCGATAGGCGACTGGAACCTGCCCATGGAGCAAAGGGCGAACAACTTCTCGTGCCGTCCCCAGAACGCTGGACCTGAGGTGGAACAGGAACTGTTGGCCATGTGCTTATCTTACGTAATGATATATTGTGTATTATATTATTGAAACTGTATCATTGATGGCTAATGTTATCTGGCGCCAAGAGTTGTTTAAGAGACAATATGAGAACAAAATAGATAGTGTAATTCTGGAAATTAGGTTATTGATTATTGTAGTATCTATATACCATAGCATGAGATAACACTTAGCGCAGTATAAGATAACAATGATTTTCAGAAAGTTTGCAAGTATGTAACAGTCCAATGACGTGTGTGCGGGTACGTATAATAGGTTGATTGTACCGCAGTAGTGTGTGAAAAGTTGTATTTCTTATTTAATTGGAAAAATGAGAAAAGATTCAAACCTCTCTAAGAGTTATGATTATCTTGTTTAATGACAAATCATCAGTTGATATCAGTTTAGACCGTTCTATCAAAAGCAGGAGTGTCAAACTTTGAAGATGTTTTGCACAACGAATGATCTTGTTTAACTGATGTCTGGTGTTTGGAGTAGCGATTTACAGAAAAAACAGACGCTTTAAAGCTGCACTCTCACAAATTTACCATTTTGACAACATATTTATTTTCTGTCTTTGAATGAGCCACTTTTTGCCTAAATATCTGCAAACTAGTGATATAAGACTGCTGAAAAAAATCAGATCGCAGATTTTCATCTCTCTGTTTGAAAATTACCTTTAATGGCCTAAAGCGCAACTAACGGTTTAAGAAAAATGCATAAACTATCAATTTTTTGAACTTCAAAATGAAAATCTACGATCCGATTTTGTCAGCAGTCTTATATCACTGGTTTCCATGCATTTTTGCATAAATTGGTTCGTTCCAAGACAAAGCATAAAAAAGTTGTCAAAACGTTCAATCTGTGAGCGCAGCTTTAAAGGTACATTTTAAAATATTAGAACCACGCTTGAACCTTGATTACGAAAATATATTTGATCTATATTTTGTTTTGTAAATATTTACTTCCTTCAGAAAAGAAAGGCGATAATAACTGTATGCCACATTTTTACAACAATGGTATAAAGAGAATACATACATGAGCGGGTAAAGGTCGTAATAATATAACAGAAAAACACACGGACCTTTAAAATGACACTCTTATTCAAAATCAATGCATACACATGTATAACAAACATAAATTTTGACTGATAAACCTCAAACTACTTACTAAATAATGCATTTATGGAAAAAATTAACTACTGATAACAAGATTGTAACCGTGAATTTAAAAGCAGAAAGCGCAAAAATATTAAATGATTGGTGAATGCTAAAAGATTTACAGTATTCTAAGGTAAAAATAGCGTGTTTTATGCTCATTTCTTTCAAATTAATCTAGGTATCCTTCATAAGAACCATTTTACATTTGTATATCCTTTTTGGAATATTAAAACAATATTATTAATTGTGGTAAATCTTATTTGGGAGTAAGAGTGCATCTTTAATTATCTAAACGAATAAACTAAATATTTTTCCGACATCACACTGCTTCCTGTGCAGTTTACGCGAATCGTCCTATGGTTATCTCATGATTCCATATTAAGACTTAATGGACATTTATGGCTTCGATGATTTATATTAATTAACACATAATTGATCTCGTTACATAATGTATAAGCCAGCACTTCTGTATAATTCAATTTCGAATGATTTATACGTATCCGACTGACATCGATTAGAACATATCCATTCTGAGTGAAGTCCTATCCTCAACACGCTTCATGTTCTGGTAACAATCTATTTATATATCTAGAAATTACCAAAACAACGATTCTTGATACCTCAGTATTAAGAAATATTAAGACAAATTGAAATAAAAAAAACGCATTGGACAAGCAAAGCAGTCAAAATGAAGTCCCCCTCCGTTTAGTGGAACTGTTTTTTGCATATATCCCTTACCTTCAATTTATTGAACTTCATTTATTGCAATCTTTTTGAAATATATGGATCTAGAGCCGTGAGAAAAAGTCCGTGAATAAATGGAAGTGTAATATGATTCCTTAGTTATTTGATGAGAGCTTAATTTGGGAGAAGTTGTTAAGTTGGAAACAAAGACAAATTGCATAAACATGCAAGGATATGAGTAGTAATGGAGATATAAAGGCTTAATTCATTGGATGTCTATGTTCTTTAAGACATTCTGCCAATGCTTTTGAATGGGAAATATCGTATTATGTTGTAATGAATACAGATTGTAATATAAATGGTTTATACAGTTATTTCAGACGATGTTCTGTTGTTTTAAATCCAAGTTATGTCATTGACTAACTTAAAGAAATAAGCCTTTGTTGGTGTACTATGTTGTCCTTGGTGAACGGCTTTTTGAGACATAACGCGTTGTAGAAAACACATGGGCCTGATTACGCGACATGTTTGTCAATGGTCTTCGGTAATACACATGGAACAATATGACTTCCACTTTATAACCTGAGAACGGGAAACAATACAATTTGGTATACATACATCTTACATGGAAACGTATCTTTGAGTGAGATTAGCCACGGACAAGTAGTTTGCTTCAAATTCTTTGGAACTGATTTAGTCCGCACTTAAGCATAATATACTATGACCAGGAATCAGCCATGATTTGCTACTGAACACACCGAATGTGGTTACGATGGATAAACAAATACTCAAGATCACGTCCCAATCAGGCTATGACTGCTCTTCAATTAAAGAATAATCCTGCTACAACAACGGCTAATTCAAACATTTAACCAGGTGTGTGGCCTATTTCGATATATAATTGGTTTGTCCGAGTGGTCAATTATAATGCAGATACCGTCGATTATGTACCCGCAATTTGCCATTAGCTACATTTCACCAAGATTTTGTGAATCGAGGACCGATTGTGGGCCAATGCATAATATGCAAAACGGTGACGAAAATGTCAACCGGCAGTACGAATATCAACGAATATTTACGAATTCAGCGCAGATAAATTTACAATACAATCTATTACGACCGTGTCCCGTTCTAAACAAGTGTGTGTATGCCACGTGATAAATTACGTCATATATCCTATATATATATTGCTTAAAATGAAGGCTTAAATCAAAGATAACTTATACCATTTTGAATGAAACAAAGGGCCACGCCTTCGTTTTATTACCGAAGTTTGATAAGGTGATTAGTTCCATCAAACACTTCGACAAACCTGTTTCCAAGATAATGTTTTGACAATGCTCCGTCAGACGGCCGTATTGTGAAAAGGTTTGTCGAAGTGTTTTAAGAAACTACACTCTCAATCAAACTCTGGTAAAATACCAAAGACGGGCTGTGTAAGCGACGTAGACTGCGCTATGTTTCTTTTAAGATGGTGAAGAAATAGAAAAGTTATCTATATGCAAAATCGTTTTTAATGTACCGCCATGCAAGGTTCTCGACATCCGCCGTCGGATTAATTGTACAATGATACCTTGCGTAATTTTGTATATGATGCGTGTTGATTCATTTTATAAGGCAGTAAAACTAGAACGATATAACGAGTTGAAGTACGGGTTGTCGGGTCCTGATGTAGTTTCCTTTTTATTTCTTTATTTAGGGATGGCATATTGCGATGAAACAGTGTGATAACAAGGGTATATGAAGTTCTAGTAACGTAGCGGTAAACAAGATAGAAAAAAAAACGTTTGCAACGTAATAATTAACTTAGGGATAAGACATTGTTTGCATTTGTTTTGCTTCAAACGTGTTTTCTGTGTCCTGAATAACTAAACTTAAAAAGAAGATGTTTCCATCAATAGTATTTAACTCAAGGTAAGCAAGCGTCCGTGGACCCTAAACATGATGTTGTATGCATTTGGGGCTGAAAGTTCAGTGCTCAATGTCAATCAAATATGACAAAGCCAAAACAGCGAGCATAAGTTATGTGAAACCTGCTGAAAAACAAATTTTCTTTTTAGGCATAACGGCAGTACCCAAAACAGTAATTCTATAGTGAGTCAATACTTTCAAGACTTTTGGTAAAGTTCGTAATACGCCGTTGTTTACTTTACAGTTTATCAACTGAATGAAGTGAAGCAAAACAGAACACAGTAAACCCGTCCTTACCAGAGGTGCCCGAACCGTAGCCCCACCACTCCTCCCACAGGTCCCTCTTCATGCTGCCCACTGAAAATATACCGGAAGGTAAGTTAGTTATCACTGTATTCGGCTATGAAGTTAACATTTGAAATGACTGTTGAGTTGTGGCCTATCGTTTATCATAATATTATTGTTCGAAATTACACATCGCAGATTTCATGTGTGAGTCATTCATAATTGATATGGAGTCAATACCAGACAGTTATATTGACCTTAATCATGTTTGTCCCCAATAGATATAACATGCTTTCGGGACGGAATATTTAACTCCATTTCTGTGCCATACTATATTGCATATCATATGGCATTGTCTTTACTCAATCTCTACATATTTGCTTTTTGAAATTTCTACCCAAAGCTTCCATTAGTTCAAAGACTACAAACAGAAGCCTTACCAATTGCTGCAAATTTTAAATATTTTAACAGAGTGTGAGTAGGTGAGGAGCATAGCTAACGAGTGGTGTATTATTGATATAGTTTGAAAAGTAAACACAATTAATAACCTATGGCTTGAGTCTTTGTTTAAGGGGGAGCATTTTAACAACCATAATTGTTCATTGCCTGATTGAACAGCCCGCTAATTTGTGTCGCGATTATAGAAAGATCAAACAACAAGAGTGATCCCCTTTTAATCAATTGTTTCTGCAAATAATGAGACAACAGGAGCGATTGAAGCGCTTAATTGACCTGATGTAGTATTCTAATTGGCATTATGAAGGCCACAGTAAAGTTTTGTTAAGAGTACAATGACAAACGAATTTACAACGTTTTACTGAGGTAAAATTACGAGTTCCATCTAAAAGGATAATCCGTAATGATACGTTGCCATCTATATGGCTTTATATGTTAATGTTATTTCTAAGATATTCTTAACCAATAAATATGTGTATTTTTACAATATTGATGCAATGGCAAAACCTGACCAAGTTCCATGCAAAAATACTAACCAATATCTTGATATGCTATTATCAAATACGTATGGAATTTAACTTTCCCGAAATATTAAACATTACTTAGAGGAACGTTGGAGCAGACCAATTAGAAACGAATGGTTATGTTTTTTGTTCTTGTTATTTATGTCATCTTGCATACATTTATGAAAACCAACCCTTCAAGATGCAATGTCAACTGGAGTAAAGGAACAAGCCAAGTAGCAAAACAAATGTCGCAACACAAGAATCAAATTGAATGAATCGGTTGACCTGTTAAGCGCTGTTTTTAGAACGCGCTTTCTCACCAAGGCTTGTCTGATTCGATTCCCGGTCGTCTGTGCGCATGTGTGGTTTGTAGACATCATGTCGGACACGTGGGTTTCCTCCGGGTACTCCGATTAACTACTACAAGACAAGACCACACTCTCGTTTACCAACGTGCTAACGAGGGTGATATATATAATCTCGTAATAACCTGTTTGACAATCCTTGTAAAATAAAAAAAGCTTTTAAGTAAATTACATCCCAAACAAACAACATGTTCAACTTAAATCAAAGAAGCAAAGTGGCTTAACGAGTAGGATGTTTGCTGCAGTGTTAATCACAAACACTATGAAACTTTCTGAACCTCTTTGATTAACCGATGCCACACACAATGAAAACAAACAGAACCCATGTCTCACGAAACCTCTACCCAAGTTTCAAATACAATTCGTTTAAGTTGTCTTAGGCAGTGATGTACACATATACCAATTGGGCCATAGATTCTTGTTCCTGAAATTACCACGTTTTTGTCTTACTTGTTCCTAAATTAGCCTAAACCAATCCTTGTAACTGTACTGTTAGTCTCGAAAAACTGATTGAGCCTTATGCATTATGAACGTTCTCGTTTGACTAAAATGTAAAAACAACGAGGGCGGGTCAAATTGAATCAAATACTCAAAATACAGCATATGAAATATTTGCACGAGATGTGAAATACATCATATAACATTTCATATACGGGACCAAATAGCGTGAATCGATCAATCCCTTATATCTGGGTCCCTATTTGTCGTAGGAAATATTTATATTAAATAATTGTTTCCTCTTTGTTCAAGTTTAATGAATGTGCTAATTCAAGACTATATGTATTCAACTAACTAACTAAGAAACTAAATTTGATAATGGTTACTGCTTGTATTATATGAAATATAAAATGGCAAAACTTTCTATTTTAAAACAATGCACTTCATTATATTACTATATAAAAGTTAAAACTAAAAGTTTTCCACGTAACTAGTTGGTACATTAGAATTATAGTTTTGTATTTTATTGTCCTGCCATTTATCCCTGTCCTGTTTTGTTGTTTTATGGTAAAATAATGGGTCTCTGATGTAGAATATTTCTGATTCTGAAATACAATGTCTGCTGACAAGTCAATTAAGCCATGTTATTTCGATCCATGTTAGCCACTTAACGTAACTCAATTACACATTGTATTGCCACAGAGATGACCTTTTTGTGGGCTGTAGACAACACGTCTCAAGATTTCTATAAGGTATATAAAACATTGTATTAATTAATTAACTATTTTAGAGATGTCAATACAGAATTGTGTAGTCTTGTACTTAATAGCGCCCATGAAAAAATATTCAACATAACTTTACTTCACTGTGTTCGACTAGGTCTATTCGGTCATTATTATTTTTTGAGTCGCTTTGTTTACTAATGCCAATACTATAGAGATGAAAGTAAAAAAATCAAACACATAAAGGTTAATATTTGCATAATGTTTTAGGTGAGTCTGGCAGCCCAAACACTTACCATGAACTTGTTTGGACAAAAGGGCGGAGAAACAAAATACATTATGAGACAAAAGTTACAAAACAGAACACTTTTATTGTAAAGTTGAGATGTGATTTAAATGTTCTTAAAACTCACTTAACTTTGTTGATAATTAAACTGATAAAATTGAAATATTAAGTCTTAAGATTTTGCAAAACACCACACACTCCTTTTGGAGGTAGACGGTAGTTGGAATGCATGATATTATATGCATTTACAAAGTCAAAATTTTCAACAAGTATTTTCCTTACTCATGAAGGCGTCGAATTCACTGACAAGCAACTTCAATATCGACAGGCATGTGCATCGCAATACAAAGTAGCTTAACAAAAGGCAAACATTGACAAGTCTGTTATATTCATTATCTATGGTATCAAACGATTACACGCAATGTAATACCGTGTGTAGACGTAACGACGAAGAGAAAATGAACAAGGCGGAAACCATAAATAAAGCCCTTTCCTGTAATGTTAATCATCTACATCATGTTAACAGATTGTTTATGTTCACGCAAAATTGGCCATACTTGTTATTGGTTTTTAACATGATCTTCATAACTTCAAACATATATATGCTCATGAGATTTCTTCATTACATACAATTGCATCACTTATTTGACACGTATTTGACACACATATAAAGTAAGTGTCTGAGTATAAGTATATGGAATCTTTTTAGAAATAAATACATTACAGAATAAACTACTTAATACTTAGGTTGTCCGGTTAGCGCAGTGGTTAGCGCACTCGCACTCGCTATACCAAGGCGACCCGGGTTCGATTCCCGGCCCGGGCGCATGTGAGTTTGGTTAGTGGTCACCAAACCGGACAAGTGGGTTTTCTCCGGGTTCTCCGGCTTCCCCCACAACACAAGACCACACTCTCGCGCAACATCGTGCCAACGAGAGTGACTTAGTATAAGCTATCATAGCTTATTTCACAATCGTTGTAAAATATATAATGGTTAAAGTAGACTACGTAATATGATTCTGCATCTACAATCTACATTTTTACTATGTCCTTTTATAGCTAAACTATTCACTTATAGCTATACATGTATATCAATAATTTAGCAAAAAAACATTTTAATTGTGTTTCAATTTTTAATGATATACATGTACTACTATTTCAAACTACTCGGTGACGACTTGACTTTGGCAATATTTGGCCTTATCTCAAATATTGTGGACCCTTCTCAAGTGGCTATAAACCGTGTTAATGTGTGTAATTAGTGCTTCCATTCACCAAATCCATAAACAACAGTGATCCCTGTCATTGGCCATATTCGGAACAATCACGGACTTGCCTTCATAAGTAAGTCTGCTTTTTTTGAGCGGCAGACTTTCTGGAAATAGTGTTGTTTATGGAAAATCTGACAGTTTATGGTAATTAAAATTGACATTGCGTCTAAGTGATATTGAACCAGACATGGTTCGATAGACAATCTGCTACGTATATCGATAGACTGGTCTACGAAATAAACGTCAAGAGAGAATGTGAATACGATAGAGATTTAAAAAGAAAGACTGGAAAGGCCGTACTGAAAGAATAATATGTAACATGGTGATGCATTTGTACTCTCACAGTACTATGAAAGTGTCGCATTTGTCTAACAGCAAGATATTCTTAACTTTTGTTGAGTTGAGTTAAGTGTATGTAGCCTTATTGAATTTGATTGATGCATGCAAGGATACCATTTTCTCTTCACGTTCAATATAGTCATACCATCTTCAATATTGCGAATTGAGCCCCAAGAAGTATATGTCAATGTCTGCAATTTAAAACCAAGACATAAGATAAGATATGCCATGAAATTGTTTTTTAGGGAATATATACCAAACACAAATACAATTAAATGTGATGCTTCCAAATGTAAAATATGTTAATTCCGTTTCAGTTAAATTTTAATTAATAATTATTTTACTATTTGAATTGTTTTATTGTTTGTGGTAAGCATTCAAGATGAATGTTAAAGGTTTGTATGTTCATTAAAGGTATCCTTAATTGAATAATGTCATTCACTAGTTTAATTCTCTGGAATTCAAACTGACATTGCCATGGTTGCGAGTCGTAAAGGTGTAGCAATAAATGGTTTGAGAGGAGTGTGGTGACAATTTAATTTCATTACATCCCTTGAGAAGTATTGGAAACAAGAACGAGCTAGTAATTAATCATCTTTATTCTTCTTTTCATTTGTATAATTGATAACATGTTATCACTACGCAGGTTTAGAGAGGAATGAAATTAAGTTTCTGGTATAAACGCTCCTAAAGAGATTCTGCAATACGGTCGTGTTGGGCTTCAACTTCGTCAATAAAGGAAAACATGTAACACATACGTTGAGGGATGTTTGGATAACTGTTGGAACACAACGAATACAAGTGCGCATGCATCTCCAACTATTATATGTGTTATATTGTGTAATCCCTAACCCCATGTAATGAACACGTTACAATACATAATGCAACAGGAACGTTCTTCCGTTAGGTAAAAAAATATTTGCAAAAAGTTGTGACCTTCCCAAACGAATTCGAATTTCATTTCATCGCTTTTACTTTCGTATCATGAACTTGTTTTGTGTTTATATTACATCGATTGTTTTTCCTGTAAGACAGTGATGTTTCAATTTAATTACTATTATCACTGGGAGGTGACGTTAAAATCAATCAGCGATGCTCTCTCTTACTCCTTTCCAGACGCACTAAATAGTTTATGTTTCTTGATCTGTTGGTCGAATATAGGCACAGCGTTGAGCATATTTATTTTCTTTGTGCATGCTGAGTTCGACCTTATATGACATAGTCTTGCGTCACTGACTTCCAGATGGTTGTGATTCTTCTATTATTGATTTCTTGTTGAACTGATTGATTGAAAGAAAACATGAAGCGTTTCATCGTAGAATGATTTTGTACTGATGGCACGTATTTCAGAAGACAAAGCTCTGAATCAATGACACTCTTTTCCAGATAAGGGCTTTTAACAAGTGACTTATAGAAACAATTCTTTGCCACACCTAATAAGAACCACAATCTCGTGTAGGATAGTACATCAATCCGTTATGTTTTTACTGCCTGATTTGTAGATGAAGATACTTAATATATTTTAAGGCATTCACCATGTTAATTTGTGCATACTTTTATTGCGTATTTGTACCCGATTACCTTTAATTGTCATGTTTACTCTCTATAAACGCTCCATTCATGTTGTTGCATGTCAGATTCATGTGTTTCGTGTAGAGTGTATTTGTTGGCAAAAACAGCTCTAATGCAGTGTGTAGATATATTAAGCAGTGTTTATAAGGCGGTTATTTACAATTGTAGCCAAATTAATAAATTCCTCCCAACTATGATATTTGACAATTCAATAAGCCCAGTCCGAAATTGCAGAGATATTGTTTAAAAGCACAATAATTTAAGGCTTAGGCCTTAAAACCCAGAAGATAAAAAACAAAGATCACATAAGTAATAAATTATAAATGAAGTCTACCATCAACTAATGCGTGTTATGAGTGTATACATAGTTGTTAGTTTATATATTTTGCGTGTCGACTAACTTACTTCAGACAGTTTGAATGTATTTAATCTTAATGTATGACAATTTTAAAGCCAATCGCCATTACACTTATAATTGGAAATGCCAGTGTGACAGAACCAGCCCTGGTTTCATCCAAGACCCCAATACAGTGCTCTGTTTAAGTGTTATCCTGTCTGGCAAAGCTAATCAAGACCCGTAGCAGACATACCCCCATTGATTAATATGGCACATGAGTCTTATGGGTTTCCATTGGCAAATATGAATGACCACTCATGAAGCAAATTAGCAGATTAATCTTGTGTGAAGGCGCTCAACACTAGGGTAAAACAAGTGCTTGATAGATTATAAGATTGATAATTGCCAATAAAAATATATGTAATGAATACTATAATTACATCTGTTTCCATGGCAATTAAATTAACATGAATTATAGATATTATTTTTACTGAGTAATACATTCTCGAAGTTCGTATAATACAAGCAATAGTTTCAATTGCGAATTCCTGGTTTTGTAGCTTTTTAAAGAGCTAATGTTAAAACACAACTTTTCTTCTATTACTAACGGTCAATTTTGTTTTCAGCGGAATTAATTGTAATGACTTTTAATCTTTAAACATACTATTTGAATTTATTGTCAACATTTGGCGTAAGCTTGGACGTCTTTCTAGACAATAGCTGATTAAGACAGAAGGCTTTTTCAATGCAACGTGTTATTTATTCAAACCACCTGGTATTTGTCTAAAGATGCCGGTTAAGCATTAAGCAAACGAACCAAATGCATACATGCCGCTCCTACTCAAGGTTTGGTTGAACAAATATTCTAGATTTTTCAATCAGCGTGTTGAAATGACAGGGAAGAGTTATTAAAATAAATGGCCAATGAGAACTTTGTCTCTTACAGATATAACAGATATAACTCATGCAAAAAATGTCAAACGGTAGGTTTTAAATTGCAGAGAAACAAAGCTTTGTCATCATAGGAAACACTAATTACTAACTTGAAATGTTGCATTAACTCTTTGTATAAATAAATGATAACCTCTGTCATTAAATTACGAAACAACGATTAAACTACATGTCTTGGAGAACCCCAACAGTATATGGGGCTATATATGGGGCTCTCTGTGAGTATTCTTATCTAGGGCATTGATTTGGTGGCAGATGAGTCTAGTGCAGTTTTTACAACTGCTTGGATTAGTTAGGATCCTGTCTACTAGAAAATTATATATGTCAAGGAAAAATCTTTACACACTATTTAAGACCATTTAAAGGACATTACACATACTCCGCACATTTGCAAATGTTTTAAAAACAATAAGGAACATGGATCATGGATCTTAACTGGTAAAATAAATAAGACCAGTTTGCCTAGTATGCTCTGAATAGAATGAAATATTGGATTGTTATTACAATGCGTTCCCCGTCCCGTACTTCGTCAACGGTGAAGTAAATTATGTTCAGGACATTTGGGATAATAAAATATGCTCTAATTGCTTGAATTGTTTTTGTGTGATTCCGATAGATCTCTTTTCCAGATTCGCTGCAGCTGGCGTTAAGTGGTATGTGGCGTCGGTAATATATGTTTAAACATATATATTTCAAAGTCAGTACATCGGTTTCTGAGAAAATTCGTTCTTATCTTTCACATGGCAACTGGAGTTATTCATAAAATATTATTTCTCATACATGATTATCAAAGGGACACCAAATATTATTATTATTTGACTGGTTTATTACAAAAAGTCTTTGAAGCCATTGTTAACGACAATGGTAGACGAAGGACATGAAAATCATCACATCAGATATAGCCTTCAAACTGTTAATTAATAACGTCTGTATCCATTATACTATAATCTGTTTACGGTCTCATAATCAAAGGCTGCTTCTTAATTTTTCAAGCTGAATTTTCATTGCACAAGAAAACCCATATTTAATATTAATGCTATCCATTAATGAGTTTTACCCTAGTAAAAGTTTCTATTGAATTATTCACAACATAACATCATTTGGGTTCCTTAAATCACTCTGCATTGCAACTGTATAGTGGAAAGCAGTCAAGAGGTATAATTTAGCGCCAACAAATGCTGAAAACTTCTTTTGATTGACAGAAATTGTGCTTTATGGTTAATTCAGAGGAAATTTAACAAGACGTGCAAAAATAATGAACAGTTATTTTAGTTCGCTTCTGATCAACACCAGTGATTTGAAAGCATGTCATTGTTGATGTGTGCTTTAATTGCGATATACCGTATGAAACAATTCCCAATTTTAAATACCTAACTTTAACCCTAATCACCACCAATGTAGACTCGAAATAAATTAGTTAAACTTACATATTATTTACCTGCCATTGAACTTTTAATGTCACTGACATTTCCAAGGCGGTTACCCTTACATATTTTGATAACGATATGATAATATGTTTGTAATATGTTCATAATAGTTTTGTTGTCAGGCGTGTTCCTCGTTGAATGGCTGAAAGGCGTCAATACTTTTGCAAATCGAATCTAGTTGTTTTGGCTGCTAGACTTGTCCCTTTAGGTTTTTATTGTATTATTAAATATTTTCTCTTTTAGGTACTAAATATCAATATCATCGTAACATTTTGTTGTTTATCAGACATCAAATGGCTTAATCAAAGTCTTCTAACATTATGTCAAGAGAACCGTTACAACAAGATCACAATCTTTTAAAAGGCATACGAGACGTTTTCTGCCGGCATTGTTTATGAAGCACAAGTGCAAACTTGACTGGAAAAAGTATTGATTCCATTTCAGCACGTTAAGGAAATATACATAAAGTAAGGAAAGAGTATAATTCAAATTAATTGAACAACACGGATCAAAATAATAGCGTGACCTTCGATCAGTTACTGTAACAGTTCAATCATGAATGAAACTACTTTGGTAGTGATACTTCCAATTGAAAAAATATTATATAATTATATTTTCATTGCAATCTTGTTCTCCTATTATTATATCTGGTAGCTATAACAGAAATTTCCTTTGCGTCATTTCTCTATTTGCCGAAACTCAAAACCTTCTCACTAATTTGCTTTCGACAATCAACTTATTTGAAAACGACAATCCGCCCTCTGGAACCACCCATTGATCTTACCAATTAGAGTGTGCTCATAAACAAGTGGTCCTTAATACATTTAAAGCCTATGCCGGCAATAAATGTGTTTAGTTTGGTTGTATATTTTTCTTTTAATTACACTGGAATGTTTACTCTTCATCAAACTATTTTCAGCTTATAGCATACTAGAATTGTAATCAATATCTTATAGACGAAGTTCAACGTTAATTGTCTGCATATTCTATCAGATAAAACACATTTTATTAAACAAAAATAAACAATAAAATCAAAATTAAATAACAAAAAATGAAAGAGTTGAATTAAAAACAAGTAAATCGCCTACATAAAGGAACATACAAAAATAGAATGTTACTGGTTAATGCCTTCACCGATTGAGCTTTTCTTTGTTATCGTATTGTTCCTTGTATCACAAGTTTTATAACTGACCAAAAATCAAACACTTTCCCATTTGAAAGGGTAATAGGAGCATTACTAGTGTTGTTTAAACAACGGCTCTTTTCATGTTTATAGTCATATGCATTGATGTAATGCTAGATGGTAACAGGAGAGGAATTGGTGTCGCATAAGGGAATGGGATAAAAAAGATACTAACACTAAGTTGTAATTCATCATACGTGAGTATTGCCATTAATTATTCAACTTGATACGTCATTAATGTTGGACAACAACAATGCAGAGTGTCTTCTGCAATATTCTAAAGACATGTACATAATTTCCGTCAAGTATTCATGGTTTGAGTTATTATTTCTCAAGTGTATTTCTTTAAAAACAAACGTGAACGCAAAGCCTATAGGCGATTTCCTTTGCGTCTGGTAGGCAGTTGTCTGATCAGCTATGTGAACAATCGATGAAAATGCCCAGATTTTGAATACCCAACTATGATCAGTATCTTTACTAACGTAGACTCGGAATAAAATAGTTAAATTGACTCGATTTATATTACCTCCCAGTGAACTCAAAATGTCACTGACAGTTCCAAGGCGGTAACCCCAACGTACATTGATAACGATATGATAATATGTTGATAACTGTTTGTGTTCAAGTGTGTTCCTTGTTGAATGGCTGTTAGGCGTTAATACATTTGCAAATCAAAGGTGGCTCATTTGGCTGCTGGGCTTGTCACAGTAGTTTTAATTGTATTATTAATATTCTCTCTTTTACTAACTTAATATAAATCTTAGCTTTACCATTTATTGTGTATCAGACATCAAATGATGTAATCAAAGTCGTCTTACATTATGTCAAGGGGACTGTAAAAACAAGATCGCAATCTTTTTAAAGGCATGGTAGACGTTTTGCTCCCTAATGTTTTAGTAGGCAAAAGTATAAACAATACGCGGAAAATAAACTCTCTTATCGATTCCATTTTAACACATTATAGACACATACATCAGGTAAGGAAAGTGTAAGTTTCAAAGAAAACAAATTGAACATCAGGGATCTAATCAAAAGCGCAACTTTTGACCAGTTACTAAAACATATTATGGATAATTCAAACAGCCAAGCCCGAAATTGGCCAATGCCATAAATCAATAGAGGATAAAATCACAGACCACATAAGTTATAAAGTATAAATTAGGGCCACCATCAATTGATGCTTGTCATTAGTACATACATAATTGTAAGTTTTTAATTATATTTGTGAGTGTCGACTGACTGACTTTTGATAGTTTAAAATTATATAATAGTAATGGACAACAATGATAATGAGTATCTCTCTTATGCTTATTATGAAAAATGTGACATCAATATCCTTGGTTTCATCCAAGCCCATCATACAGTGCTCTGTTTAGGTGTTAGCCTGTCTGCCAAAACTAATCAAGACCCGTAGCAGATATACCCCCATTGATTAATATGGCACACGAATCTTATGGGTTTCCATTGGCAAATATGAATGACCACTCATGAAGCAAATTAACAGATTAATCTTGTGTGAAGGCACTCAACACTGGGATAAAACAAGTGCTTGATAGAATAAAAGTATATGAAATGAATTCTATAATTACATCTGTTTCTATAGTAATTTGATATACATGGATAAAAGGTATATTCCTTATTGGATACTACAACCTCGAAGTTCTTATAATGATAGCAATTATTTCCAGCGCAAATTACTGGTTCAGTTGCTTTGTAACGTGCTTAAGTTAAAACGTTGTCAATGAATTATTATATTCATCACTTTATTCTATAATTTAATTAAGGTAAATTTAACAAAACTTTAAAACGTACATAAAATTGTTATGTTTTATATTTTCAGTTGAATAAATTAACATAATAACATAATGTTTAACCTTTTTAGTATTATATTTGACTTTATTGCCAACAACGTAAGCTTTGACATCGTTTTCTCTAGATAACTTAAACATTCATGACCAAAATCACTTTGAAAACAATAGGCTTTCGTTGACGCCATGTTATTGGGTTGAGCTGTTTAAGACAATAGGCTTTCCAATGCAATTTCCAAAGCATACTTGCTGCTTTTACTCAAGGTATGGTTGAACAAATATTCTATATTTTTCATTCAGCGTGCTGAGATAAAAGGGGTGGGAAATTAAAATTAATGGTTAATGAGAACTTTGTCTCTCACAAATGTAACTCATGCCAAAATGTCAAACGGTAGGTTTTAAATTTCAAAGAAACAAAGCCTTGTCATCATATGTAACACTTATTACTAACTGGAAATGTTCCATTAGCTCTTTTGTATGAATAAATGATAACCACTGTCATTAAATTACGACACAACTATTATGTTACATATCAATAACTCATACAGTATATGGGGCTATATCTGGGGCTGTCTGTCAGTATTCTTGTCAAGTGTATTGATTAAGTTGGCAGATGAGTATAGTGCTGTTTTTACAACTACCTAGATTAGTGTGGGATTTGTTTACAAAAAAAAAAAAAAAATGTCAAGGAAACACGTATACACGCTATTTAAGGCTATTGAAGTAACATCACACGTACTCCGTACATTTTCAAATTAATTTATGAACATCAAGGATCATGGATCTTACCTGGCAAACAAACACAACCAGTTTGCCCATTATGTCATGAATACATTAAAATATTGGTTTGGTAATAAGATGAGTGCAACGGCCTGTTCTTCGTCCACGGTGCAATTGTTTATGCTCTGGACATTTGGGATAATAAAATATGCCTTTACGGCTGGAATGTAGTTTGTGTGATTCCGATTGATATCTTTTCCAGATTCGCTGCAGCTGTCTTTAAGTTATATTTACGGCGTATGGAATAAGTCACCGTGTACTAGGCCACCACACTTGGGTTATTAAAGTTTTGGTAATTTTGTGATTATTGCATATTTTAAAATTATGTACTTGTGAGTCACTATGGTGATATATTCATCTGTGGAAGTAACACATTGATTTGATCTGGTGAATATCACCATTACATTTAATTACTAAAAACATCCATAACTGTTTTATTATGTGTTTCTATATATTTTGAATAGTTTTATCATGAGTATGATCATTTTGCGTTGATTGCAAGCGATTGACATATTGTTCTTTTAGAAGCGTCACTGCGAAGTCTAAAAATGATAAAGAATGAAATACCAGATTGTTCTTTTATAAAGAAAATCCCACAAACAGTGCATATGACGTAAATTTAGCTTTTCGGATCGTTTTCTGGACCAATGAGAAGCTGTCAAATTTAAGGGCATATATTTAATCTTAATTATGCTTGAAAATAGTATGCCGCTATTGGTTCAGAATGAGAAGATTTTGAGACAGACCAGTCGCGGCACCTCGATTTATGGCAAAAGGTGATCAAGTAATTATGTGTAATATATGTGTTAACATATGTCAAAGCCAAGACATCGCTTTCTGAGAAAAGAGTATTCTTCTCTTTCCCATGGCAACTGGAGTTATTGATGAAGTTCGATTTCTCATACATGATTTTCAAAGGTACACCCAATATTATAATTATGTTGTTGAATACATTTTCTAAGTAGTCTATTAGAAAAAAGTATTCAAGGCAATAGTTAACGACGTGAACGAATGACAACAAATCATCGCATCATATATAGCTTTCAAAACGTTAATAAATAACTTCTGTATCCATTATACTTCAATCTGTATACGATCTAATAATCAAAGGCTGCCTTAATTTCTCAAGCTGAATTTCCTTTGCACAAGAAGATCCATATTCAATATTAATGATATGACTGTGTTATCGTTACTCATTAATGAGTTTTACCCTTGTACAAATTTCTATTGAATTATTCACAACATAACATAACATCAGTTTCTATTGAATTATTCACAACATAACATTATTTTGGTTCCTTAAGTCAGTCTGCATTGTCATTGTATAGTTGGAAAGCAGTCAAGAGGTACAATTTAGAGCCAACAAATGCTGGAAACTTCTTTTGATTGATAGAAATTTTGTTTTATGGTTAATTTAGAGGAAATTCACAAGACGTTCATAACATAATGAACAGTAATTTGACTTCGCTTCTGATTAACGTCAGTGATTTAAAAGCATGGTCTTCTTGGTGTTTTTAAACAAAATATATCGAAGAAAATACCAAACCTTTGAATACTAAACTATGATCAGTATCTTCACCAGTGTAGACTAGGAATAAAATTGTTAATTTTACTCATTGCTTACCTTCAAGTGAACTCCAACTGTCATTGACAACTCAAAGGATGTAACCCTAACATACATTGATAACGATATGATAATGTGTTTGTAACTGCTTGTAGTCATGTGTGTCCCTCGTTGAATGGCTGATAGGCGGCAATAAATTTGCAAATTAAATAGAACTGTTTTGGCGGCTGAACTTGTCCCATTAGGTTGTACTGTATTATGAGATCTTCTCCCTTTTAGGTACCGAATATCAATTGTAACCTTTTATTGTCTATCAGACATCAAATGGCTAAATCAAAGTCGTCCAACATCATGTCAAGAAAACCGTTAGAACAAGATCGGAATCTTTTAAAAGGCATGTAAGACCTTTTGTGCCAATATGTTTAGTAAGCAAAAGTACAATCTTTTCGGGAAATATATTTTTCCTTATTGATTCACATAAGGTAATGAAAGATTTTCAAAGAAATTGATCAACACGGATCAAAACAAGGCGCGACTTTCGATCAGTTACTAAACAGTTCAATTGTAGTCAGACTTATGTAATTCTATTCTCATTGTATTCTTAATCTCTCATAAGTAAACTATAGCTTCTATTTCCTTGACGCCATTTCTTTATTTACCGAGTTTCAAAACCTTCTCACTTACAATTTGCTTTCGATAACCAACTTTTCCGAAAATGACAATCCGCCCTCTGGAACCACCCACTGATCTTTCCAATTAAAGTGTGCTCAAGTGGTCCTCAATACATTTAAATCCCATGTAGACAATAATTGTGTTCAGTTTGTTTGTATATTTCTCTTTTAATTACACTTAATTGTGTACCATTCAATAAACTCTATTTAGCTTATAGCATAAAAGAAATGTAATTTCTTTTGGTAATGAATTGCGTATAGACGAATTAAAACTTTATATTCATACATGTGCAGTCAGTTAATACACAATCTTATTATATTGCCCATGTATGTGAGTCATAAGAAAACCTTCAACGATTAGCTCAAATAAAACTAACAAAATCTATCCGCATTGAAGTAAAAACAAATGAAGAAGCCTACATTAAAGAGAACATACAAATTAGAACTGTTACTGTTGGATGCCTGTACCGAAAGAGCTGATATTTGTTATCTTATTGTTCTTTGTATCACACTTTTTATACTAGGTTTGCTACAACTTGCATTACTTACCTACTATCTAACTATTCCCTTTTTGAGGATACTAGGAGCAATACTATCGTTGCTTATACGACGGTTCCTTTCAGGTTTATAGTTATATGCTTAAACAACGGTTCCTTTTATGTTTATAGTCATGTGCCTTGATGTAATGCTAGATTGTAACAGGAGAGAAATCGTGTCGCATAAGGGAATTGGATGAAAAAGATACTAAAGCTAAGTTGTAATTCATCATACGTGAACAGTGCCATTAATTATTCAGCTTGATACGTCATTAATGATGGACAACAACAATGTATCGTGTCGTTTGTAACATTCAGACATGCACATTATTTCCGTCAAGTATTCATGGTAACAGTTATTATTTCTGAATACCATTTCATAAAGCATGCAGGTAAAGGCTAAAAGTAAATTCATCCGATCCTGGTAGGCAGTTGGTTGTATGTGTATTAATATTTTACTTTTCTGTATCCTTACGGTTTTGTGGACAGTCGATGAACATTTTTGTCGCTTTTCAATCTAACAAGAATGTGGAATGCTTTTTAACAAATAAATCAAATTTGATAATACTATTTTACATTGAAGGTAACCGCCAATCATTGTAGATTTCGTAGCATTCGCTATCTTAAACATGCTTTTCAGAGGTCTACAACGATCTTAAACATGTTTGTCAGAGGTCAAACAAACAATAAAATGAAATTTGATGATGTATATTTATCGTGGTTTATGAGTTAACGCCCCCGAAGCAATAGTAAGCGACGCCCATATAAAACAGACAATAGTGAAACAATGACAACTACAGGGACCAGTCAAATACACATACGATGGAATATGAGCCCTGTCAAGATACAAAAGATAAGGGCCGAAAAAGCACTGAACTAAAGGCACAGACATACAAACAACACATACAGACGATACAAGCAGCGAATTCCCTTAATTAATAGATGAAAGGGGTTACCGCATAAGAACGGTCAGTGAAAGACGAGTTTACTGGAACACTAGTTTATTTGGGTTAAAACTCGCATATAGGAACAAAACCTCACAATTACCCGTTGAATTAGAAATAACCTATAAAATAAATAAGACAGTGCTAATATCAATATCCAACTTGTGTATCCATTATACTTCAATCTGTTTCCGTTTAACAATCAAACGCTGCTCCAATATAACTGCCTGATCGATGCATATGGTATATAAATCCCCCAAACAGTGAATATGATGTATTTTTGCTTCTCAAATAGTGTTCCAGACCAATGACAACGGGTCAAATTATAGGTTATATAATTAATCTCAGTGATTTTTGAAAACGGTATGGAGCTATTGGTTTACACTTAGAAGATTATAAGGAAACCCTCGAGTGTACGCTAGAGCCTCAATATATATGGTAAAACGGTCAGGAAAACAATACGTGTAATAAATGTGTTTACACAGTTATTTCAAAGTCAGTATATCGGTTTCTTATAAAAGCTTTACTTCTCTTGCCTTAGGCAACCGAAGTTATTCATAAAATACGGTTTCTCAAGCATGATTATCAGAGGGACTCCAAATATAATTATAAAGTTGTTAAATAAATGTTCTAAGTGGTTTATTGAAAGAATTCGTTGAAGCCATTATACTTCAGTCTGTTTACGGTCTCACAATCAAAGGCTGCTTCTTAATTTCACAAGCTGAATTTCCTTAGCACATGAAAACCCATATGCAATTTTTATAATATGACTGTGTTATCGTTACAAGTTTCTATTGAATTATTCACAACATAACATCCTTTTGGTTTCTTGAATTATTTTGAACTGCAACTGTATAGCTGGAAAGCAGTCAAGAGGTACGATTAAGCTAAAAAATACTAGAAAGAAACTTCTTTTGATTCAAAGAAATTGTGTTTTGTGGTTAAATCAGAGGAAATTCACAAGACGTTCAAACGTAATGAACAGTTACTTTAGTTCGCTTCTGATCAACACCAGTGATTAAAAAGCATGCCATTGCTTGTGTGTTTAATGGTGATACCTTATGAAAGTATACCTAATTTTGAGTACCCAACTATGACCAGTTGCTCCACTTATGTAGTTTTTGAGTACAATTGTTATATTTACTCGTTGTTTACCTCCCAGTGAACTTAGACTGTTACTGACAACTCCAAGGCGGTAACCCAAACGTACATTGATAACGATATGATAATATGTGTGTCTAATATGTTTTAGTCAGGTGTGTTCCTCGTCGACTATCTGTAAGGCGTCAATAGTTTTACTAATGAAATTCATCTATTTTGGCTGCTGGGTTTGTCCAAGTGTTTTTATTGTTTTATTAAATATTCTCCCTTTAAGGTACTTAATATCAATATTAACGTAACCTTTTATTGTCTATCAGACATCAAATAGCTTAATCAAAGTCGTCTAGCATTATGTCAAGAAAACCGTTAGAACAAGATCACAATCTTTTAAAAGGCATGTGAGACGTTCTGCGCCCACATGTTTTAGAAAGCAAAAGTACGGACATTTTGGGGAAATATTTCTAATTGATTCCATTTCAACACGTTAAGGGTACATACATAAGGTAAGGAAAAAGTAAGTTTCAAAGAATTGAACAAAACGGATCAAAACAATAGTGCGAGCTTCGATCAGTTTCTAAAACAGTTAAACCAAGAAATAAACATACTTTGGTAGATAGCCTTCCAATTGAAAATTATCTTATATAATTATATTGGCATTGCACTTTTATTCTCCTATTTGAAAGGCTGGTAACTAAAACTGAATTTTCCTTTACGCAATTTCTCTATTTACTGAGTTTCTAAAACCTTCTCACTAATATGCTGTCGACAATTAACTTATTTGTAAACGACAATCCGCCCTCTGGAACCACCCATTGATCTTATCAATTAAAGTGTGCTCATAAACAAGTGGTCCTCAATACATTCAAATCCCATGCTGACAATAATTGTGCTCAGTTAGGTTGTATATTTTTCTTTTAATTACACAGGAATGTTTACCATTTGTTATACTCTATTTCGCTTATAGCTTAATAGAAGTGTAATCAATATCATATAGATGAAGTACAACTTTAATTTCATACATATGCTGTCAGATAATAAAAAATAAAAATAAAACACACAAAAACTATCCGCATTGAAGTAAAAAGCTAGTCGCCTACATTATAGAGAGCACACAAAAATAGATCTGTTACAGGTGGATGCCTTTACCGATAGAGCTGATCTTTGTCATTTTATTGCTCTTGGTACCGCAATGTGTGTTACTAACCTAGTATCTAACTCTTTCCAAGTTAAGAGGGTACTAAGAGCACTACTAGTGTTGCTTAAACAACGGTTCCTTTCATGTTTATAGTTATGTGCATTGATGTAATGCTAGATTGTTACTGAAGAGAAATAAGTGTCTCATAAGGGAATTGGATAAAAAGATACTAAAGCTTGGTTGTAATTCATCTTACGTGAACATTGCCATTAATTATTCAACTTGATACGACAACAATGCACCGTGTCTTTTGCAATATTCTAAAGTCATGCACATAATTTCCGTCAAGTATTCATGGTAACGGTAATTATATCTGCAGAGCATTTCATAAAAGAAATAAAACATAGTGAATTCCTTTGCTATTTGTAGGCAGTTGGTTTAAATTTTTTACTTCGGCGTATATGTACAGTTGTGTGGACAGTCGGTGAACATTTTTGTCGCTGTGTAATCTAACCAGAATGTTGAAAGCTATTTAACAAATGTTTCAATTTTGTAAATATTGTCTTATATTGAAGGTAATCGCTGATCGTTGTACATATCGCAAAAAAATCTAATTTCAAGTTCTACAGTCAGGATTTTGTTCCTTTGAAGGTGAAATGTTATTACACAATGCATATGAAACCCATTAGTAAAATGCGAGCTGTTACAAGCATAGGGTAAATGCTCAGACACTGGAAGTCAATTCTTCTTTTGTTTTTACTGTTGTTTTTTTGTGTGCAAACATACGTGTACAGAAGTACTCTAATTGTAAAAGTCTACGTTATTATGGAAAATCCCTCGGTTAACATAAGCGTTCTGCTATTTATAAAATATTATTCATATTTGGTTGAAAATAGATAATAGAGTAGGGCTCACACCACTGTTCTTTATCCACTGTGTAGTAAATATATCAATGATTATTTTTATATTATTTTTGTTATAATAGCCATGCTTGCGGTGCAAAGGGGTTTCGACTTTGTAACAAATTTGATCAGGTGATTCACAAAACCATATAAGGAAATCAAGCACAGCCTTCTCGTGGATGATGTATCGTGTGATTATAAAATATATAATGACAACCAGTTCATGTTTATCCTTTACCATGGCAACTGGAGGTTTGCACCGAATACAATATCTTTAACATATTTGTCATAGGTCCACCAAGCAATACATCATATGATGTTAGAATAATCGTTCCAATTGGTTTATGAGTTAACATCATTGAAGCAAAAGCATTCGGCAATGATTGAAAACAGAAAACAGTACAACAATGACATATCCAGGGACCGGACAAATAGACCTATAATCGAATAACCCTGTTTAGATGTATAGGTTAAGGGCCAAAAATATACTGAACTAGAGACACAAACATATAAACAAAACATAGATCATACAGGCAGCTAGTTCCCTTAATCAAGAAATGAAAGGGATTACCCCAAGTTCTCTGTAATACTGGTTTACTTTGGTTTCACGAGCTTAAATTCACATAACCATACAATTGTTCATTGCATTACATATTACCTTAATTAAACAATTGTCGATCTAAATATGAAACTTGTGTAGGCTTTATACTTTAATCTGTTTATAATCAAAGGCTCCATAATAACTCAAAAATAATTTCCTTGGACAAGAATACCCATATATTATATTAATGATATAACTTTGTTATCTTTATTCATAAATGAGTTTTAACAAGTTTATAATAAATTATTTACAACTTAACATAATCTTGGTTCCTTGAAATAATTGTTTATGCGACTAATCAATTTGAAAGCAGTCTAGAGGTATAATTTAGTGCCAACAAATGCTGAAAACTGCTTTTGATTGATAGAAACTATGTTCAGTGGTTAATTCAGAGGAAGTTCACAAATAATGAGCTCTTTTTGCAAAGTTCGCTTCAGATCAGCACACTGATTTAATAGTATGCTGTTCGTTTCTTTTTATGTGATGTATCATGTAACCCAAACATATATTGATAACATTCCTGACCTTGTACATATACTTGTATGGACCCCTAAAATATGTATTGCATATAAAAATATTCCTATCACATGTCGAGCAAAATTCCGATTACCACCAATTAAAAAGTGTCATTTACTTTAAAACAGTCATTGTACTCAGGCAGACGCACGCCAGTTTCAAAATCTTCATGCTATAAATGTTTAAAGTATTTCTGATAAGAACGTTTACAATAATCACTGATATGTTAGCATATCCTTCACAACAAAACTACAACCTAAAAATACGGGTTTAGAGTTGACCCCCTTTTCCATTTTAAGTGCTTTGCTCTGCAGATTGGTACCAACTTGACAAATGGAACTACTTGCACTAATGATCATTTTTTGGCTTGTAAAACAGGCAGGCATTTTTCTCTTGAAAAAATCATTAAAGGTATACTTATTGCACTCTGAAGTCCTACTATATATCATGTGTGCATGTGTGAATTTCGTTATGGTTAATCAGATAGCCATTCGGTTAATCAGATAGCCATTCGGTTTTCTCTTGAAACCTTCCTTAAAAAAGCTATACTCACTGCACTCCGTTGTCCTTCTATAGGCCACGTATGCATGTGTGAATTTTGCGATATGCCATCTCTTTGTTTACCGAGTCAGAAACCTTCTCATTAATTTGCGCTCGACAATGAAACTCGCTAAACCTCCGGACTCATCCATTGATCTAGCCAATTTAAGAGTGCTCATAAACAAATGTTTTCAATACCTTCAAATCCCATGCTGACAATTACGGTGTATAGTTGTAGTGTGTGTATTTCATTCAATTACACTGGGATGTTTACCGTTAATTTAACTCTATTGAGTATATAACAGTAATAAAAAGGAAGTGATATAAAATTTATATAGACTACGTACAATTTTAAATTTGTAAAAACGCAGTGCACGTCTTCATTGAACTGTCCATGTGGGTTTCTCATAACTATTCCGTTATCAAGGAACTCAAAATAAACCAATCAAGTTCGTCCGAATTGAACTTTAAAAAAATAAACAGCGACTTCCCTACATTAAAGAGCGCATTCAGAAATGAAAGTGTCACTGGTGCATGTCTTTACCGATAGTAAAACGCTATGAGGGCTGATCATTTTCTTTTTATTGTACTTTGTGTCACACTATTTATTACTGATCTAGCATCAAACTCTTTTCCCATAAAACAGGGCACCGCTAGCAATATTAAAGGTTTAAGAATAGTCCCCTGCGAATTTATAGCCGTGTGCATTGATCTAATGCTAAATTATAACTGGAGAGAAATGGGTGTTGCAGAAGGAAATTGGTGAAAAGATCATATGTCTCGGTTGTTATATATCGTACGAAAACCCTGCAATCAATTATTCTCATTGATACATCAGCAATTTTAAACAATAGCAATGCATTGTGTCCTTTATAACAATCCGGAGATATGCACAACATTTCCGTCAAATATTCATTGTAACGATACGGGGGGTGAAAGCGAATATATCGTATCTGCTTTTTAGTGCATATTCTTTTGAACTGTTTCGCTCACAGTATCTCTAATTTCTTCATAGCCGTTCACATGTAAGCAATGCCTATGTTTGTGCTCCTTCGTTCCTGTTGGGTAGCTGTGTGTGAGTGTATATTGACATTCGCCAAGTCCTTTGTATAGAAAAGCAATATGACGTTCATATTAAATTACGCGCAATGGATTTTGACGTAATTGTTTATTTCTAATTTTGGGTAAGCGCGACGTCATTTCCAAACGCCCCAACGGCCAAGGCGTAAACATGTCTTAAAATGTTTATAAGATGATACACTTTCATAAAATCATGGTCTACAAAATTCCCCCCCGGGGGGGGGGGGGGGGCAAAACCCTTTTCTGCTCATAGTCTAATTGATATACGCTGTTACAAATATCAGCTTTATTGTTGTTTACAAACTTATGATATCAGTAAAAAATCAATAGCAGAAGATACTACTAACTTTTAACTAAATTGGACACTTATTTTAAATGTTAAATGTATATATAGGTATTGATCGCATTTTTTCTGGCGTAAATGCTGTATGGCTAGCGCGATTCATGGAGCTTGTTCGCGTGCGCTACTGCATTCATACAGTATAAACACAAGAAAATATATAATGATTAATCCTTAGATATACACATTCGCCTTGCCCTTTGTACAGATACAACGGTGATATTGTGTAACACGCAATGATTTATGAATTCATTGTTTATTTCAATTTTGCGCTCCGACTGGATAAGCGGGACGTCATTAAATCTACGATGTAACAAATATCAGCTGTTCTTTTATACAGACGTTGTCGGCTACAATTATTTAAAAAAAACATATGAGGATAAGCGAGCGAATAACCAAGAAACGCATGTTATCAGTCCTTATATGAATTCATGAGTTGACATTATTATACATTCAAACAACTTTCTAATAGGTCAACTAACACAAACGACATAACAGTTATGAATTCACTAACCGTTATCATATTATGTGTACTTCAATAATGTTAACTTATCCCCTATTTATTTTTATATCACACAAATCTAATGTCAAAAAACAATAACTCTAAAAAAACAAAGCTCCCTTAATTAGTGTTTAGTAAAAATTGCGATCAAAGCTTTATAATTTAATAACATTCTATTGCATAAGAACATAATTTCACAAATTTGGCCACGCATTTTGCCAACATCAGTTACCGTTCTCTCCCGGTAAAAGCTTTAGTACTATGAATATTAATACAATGTGCTGATAAACGTAGAATTGCGTAAATGTACTTATCTTTGTTAATCAAAAGAAAAAGTCCTTAAGCATACATAGTTCAATCCAATACTTCTGGGTTTAAATCAATGAGACAGCTCTATCAATATGACGTTACGTGAGCATAAGCATTTCAATTCAAACAAAGTGCACGACAATGAATCATTTCTGATTTAATTTGAAATGGACCTAATTATAAAACCCAAAGATACTGGTAATACCTGAAAGCTACAGTGCAAAATAACGAATAACACAGGTAAATGATTTACAGTTTAGTTAATAGTTACCACAGTGCGAATATAATAGTGTCCATGAGTGATTATACACTAATAGTTTATCTGACAAGTTTTTGTGTCCTTATGCAGTATGGTTATTTGCAGCCAGGCGTTTCGAATTTTCTTTTTGATGGAAAACAATCAAACTGACACAGTCTGCTGACCAACAATTTCATGTAGTTCATGACAATATAAATAAGGGAAAATAAATATTGTGTCACCATTAGAGCGCACTTGTATTGACAAAAACTTTTCAAAATAATTGTTTCCAAAAGACAAAATGCGACTTTTCAACATAACATACGAGTTGTGATGCAAAAGGTGGTATTAATATTAAATATTAAAATACAGAAAAAAATGTTGATACAAGTCTTTATTGTGTGAGTTAAAGGCACAAACGATAGAAGTTTGAGTTTTAATTCAACTTACAGGAGATGAATATAACAAAATAATCTTTAAATAGAACATGAAGCGACTGAGTTAAAAACGTGTCATTTTAGACATCTAAGCAATATTTTCAATATTTTAAAGTCATATATTTGATATATTAAAATGAATAAAAGAAAAACTATCTTGTACCTACCCTCATTGACAAGCAATATCACGGTTACAAATATCCAAGAATTGTTTAGCATTGTCTTCTTGGCGTTTGTGAACATAGCCGTATTTGCAAATTCCATGAAAATGACAATATTGTCGGAGACGAAATCGGTAGACAAAATTCGATTCGTGTATTACATTGTCACAATTTCACCAATATACTCTCTGGTCAATTAATTACCAATTTATTGCGAAAGTTAGCTCAGTTCATTCCTGGTTTTGCTATCACGATTTCATAAAAGCATCGTTTGTCATTAGATACGGGAGTCCCAACGGTGTCGATCGCCAAAACTCACTTCTCACAAATAATCAGTAAGTTAATGTAGTTTTTAATCACAACTTGGTTGAACCACGTCGCTTGGTTAATCCATGTTCAAAACGAAGCGGTTATTGGTTTTGCAAGCGCCTCTGTATATATCTGATCAGTCGCTTTATATATAGGGACAAGGCGTTTCGCCTATAATAGTATCATCTTTGGTTATACCATTTTCAGTTCAGCGAATGGACCATTTGAAATAGCGAAATTTCAGCAGTTCTGTATTCAGTTCTGTGATTTGAAAATTAGTCAGAAGGGCAGTTACTTTCAATTTTACACAGACAGGAAAAACAATTGGAGATCTGTTCATATTCTTATATCCAGAAGAAACACCAGTTCCGTTTTAATAATCGAAACGTACTAACACATCAAACAAATATAGCTCGTAATACGCCACCAATAAAACTAGATTTTATTCTCAACAAAATATCTAATACGGTAACCGTTGTTAAATAAATGTGATATTTGAATGCCTTATGGCCCCATGTAATAGTGGTATCGTTTCACTAAACATATGGCTTTAAACCTAGTGTCTTCAAACAATGGTCAAAGTAGGTCTTGTTATTTTATGGCTTTTAAATTTTATAACATAAACAAAGACCACAGTAGGTCTTGGTATTTAATATTTTTCAAACAATATGCCGTTATACAAAGTCATAGTTTTTGTTTGTTTTTGGTATTGTATGGCTTTAAAACCTTGTGACATTTAACTAAGATCAGAAAAGGTGTTGATATTTCATGGCTTTTAAACTTTGTGCCATTCAACAAAGGTCAAGATAGACATTTGTTTTTCATAACTTTGCACATAGTGCCATTTACAAAGATCATAGTAGGTTTTGTTATTTTCTGACTTTAAACCTTGTGGCATTAAACAAATGTCACAAGATGTCACAATAGGTCTTGGAATGTTATGGCTTTAAACTTTGTGGCATTAAACAGATGTCACAATAGGTCTTGGAATGTTTTGGCTTTAAACTTTGTGGCATTAAACAGATGTCACAATAGGTCTTGGAATGTTATGGCTTTAAACTTTGTGGCATTAAACAGATGTCACAATAGGTCTTGGAATGTTATGGCTTTAAACTTTGTGGCATTAAACAGATGTCACAATAGGTCTTGGAATGTTATGGCTTTAAACTGTGTGGCATTAAACAGATGTCACAATAGGTCTTGGAATGGTATGGCTTTAAACTTTGGAGAATTAAACAGATGTCCCAGTAGGTTTAGGAATACTATAGATTTTAAACCATGTGCCATTAAACAAAGGTCATAGTAGGTTTGGTATAGCATGGCTCTTAAACCATGTGCCATTTAAAATAGGTCATAGTAGGGCTTGGTAATTTGTAGTTTCCATTGGAATAACGACCAACAAAAGAATATATAGAATGTATCCATCGAGTAAGAATGAAACAAAACAAACACATAACGCAATAAGCATAAAAGACATTAAATAAACATTTTATAATAGTTGATTGGCAATTATCACTATAGCACTCGTTCATAACTATGTAACAGATTAACGAAAACTGAACAATACTATACAAGAAATATCTCTAAAGAATATAAACGGCGACCAATTTGTAAACAAGACCATAAAGAGTGTATGAGAAAGAAGTATAAACTTAATATGTGCATATTGGTATATTTGAATGTCAAAGTGCAACAACATGTAACCGGAAAAAAATGTTTGTAAATCTTACTTACCGGCATAGTTTTGTTCCCAAATACAAAAGAATGTCCTTCCTTTTGGACAAATTTTAGCTATTTGTGGTGAATATCGCAGGTATCATAATGCACAAGAAATATTGGAGGGAATATCGGAGGTAAGATAGTTCGCAAAAAATATTCACCAAAAATGTCGGAAATAGGATAACTCACGACTGAATATAAAAGATAGGATAATTTACACAAAAATATTGAAGGTAAAGTAATTAATAAAAACATCGGAGGTTTTCAAGTGAGACGCTATCATTTTAAAAGTATGTGTGTGTATACATAACTTATATGTATTTTTAATAGGTGACGTCGTCTGCGAAAATGAGTCCTGTTATCAACAAGAAAAACTGTTAACAAAGAGAAAAGATTACAAAACAAACTTATAACAAATCTTATTTTTAAGAAGTTTTTTTCGAAAATATCGCAAAAGTGGAACTTTTTCCTCAACTGGACACATCTTCGCTGACGACGTCAAGTATATATGCTTCGTGCATGACCATGATGATAAGCAATATTGAGTATTCTACATAATATTTTGAACATTGCGATAGATACATATTTACAAGCATAACCATGCTTTGCGCATTTAAACTGCTAAACTTCACTGAAACGATGCGCATAATTCATGTGTCAATTGTGCAAATGATTTCCGATCATAGTTTTATATATAATATAAATATAACTCAAGAATCTTTAGTTATTTAATAAGTGTATTTTTTAAACAAGTTTCAGGTTCTTTATAGGCGTCAAAACAGATCGTGACAAACAGCTAGGTTGCTCTAAGTTATTGTTTCAATCCGGGATAAATTGATGCTACATTATTTTTACACAATAAAAGGCCCAATATCACGTTCCAAGGCTTATATAAAATTGATTAATTAAAATAGTAGCATTGATATTGCAATGTGACATTACCATCAATTTATTCGTGCAAGTACAAAAGAGTGTGTCGTAGAAGATAAACGACTGTAGTACTTATGTAGATTTTGTAAAACCAGCGAATCAACTGGCATTTCTTTATTGAACAATTAATGATACCGTCATTTTGTGGAAACTCTTTCCGGTGGAAAGAAATTATCAATGATAAATAATCCTTGTAGATGAGATATATCATTTAGAGGATTAATGATATTATGCCACCTTGCAGCTTAGATATCCAGACCTTCATTAGCCTAGAGATGATTTTGTAATTCATCAGAGTTCTTTAGGCCACATCTCGACCTATGACACACATTTTGGAGGGATTTTATCAAGTTCTGTTGGTTACATCTGCAACACTTTTTCAGCCGATTTGGTAGAAATAATTTTTATCATTTGTTTTGGTATTTTGCCTCGGCATTCAGCTTAAATTGTCATCGGCCACTCTATTTCAATTATTTATTATGAGTTTATCAAGGTCTGCCAGCGCCTATTGGCTGCATTATAGTTGGACCCCGCCGTGACGCCATCACGTCACAAATTGTGTTTTAATGTCACAGTTAACGTAAGATTGAAGCGACTGTAATTCAAAGTTAAATCCATATAACGGAATAATAACAGAAACAGAGTGAGATACACGCAATCCGAATGGTGCGAAGCACCAATTCACGGGATACGATTTGTATTTAACCAGTTCTGAGTACAACATTTTTCTGTTATATCCTTTACATGCCAAGAGCTATGCAATGGAGCTACTGGTGATTTCGGTTTGACACGGCGGAGTTTGAACCCGCGACTTACCACGTGCATCGGTTTTATGGTCTTAATCATGAGTGTATGTCTTTTCTCTGAGATTGAAACATAACTAAGAACCCTGTTAGTGATTCCTGAGAACAATGCCTCGTGCAGCGCCGCGACGCGTAAATGTTTACAACCGCACCACTATGACAAAAGAACGATGTAAGAAAGCATTTTGAAACAATTAGAATCACGACCCCTCGGTCATAATTCTTTAGAATAAAAAACCTATATCATAAGTTATCGACTACCGGGTCACAATATTACAAAGTTAAATAAACCGCCATAAAACTACTTTCAAGTAAAATTTTATTTCGTGTAGAGGTGTTGTAATATTATAGACCAGGGAGTCAATTTACTTGAACTACTGCTACTACTACTGCTACTTCTACTGCTACTACTTCTGAAGGGGGTCACATTTTATAGACACGATCGTGGAGACTCGATACTTTATAGGAGAGAGGGTAAATATATTACAAAAAGTAGTGCAGTTTTCTTATAATAATGACATGATTCTATGGGGGTCAAACTACTACATTACACCGGCTCAATCACTTGGTGGTGCTACATAACTGATGCACTGGACTTAAACAAAGTGGCAAATGAGTCTAGTGCATCCTGAGAATGGTGTTGCTACCTGGTTAGTACATTTGGTTGAATTCCGTAATGCATTGTTAAAATATATGTATAGTGTAGTATGATAAACACGCATTAATACAACTATTCATAATTAGTATATATTTTCAATTTTATTTAAATATGCCACTAGTGTAGCCTCTTAACCCTGAATATACATCCCGCACCGCCCCCGCCCCCTCGAAAACGCTCCTATGCCCTGCATCGAATAATATATTTCTAGGTAGGTGGTTGGACTCGTGAGTATGACAGATCTATTTATATACTTGGGCCGCACGACACATAAAAATCAACTCAAATACGCGTACATAGACGTGCAAGTGTTAAACAATAGCGAAAGTTTGACAGAACTTTTCATCACAGATGGTCATGAAATGGTCGATTGGAGTTTAATGACAATACCTCTGTGCCAAATCATTTAATACCACTGTCAGTTTAAAAAGTCACAATTACTTTAATATTTTGTATGGCCCCCATTTGCACCAATACATGCCCGACAGCGCGAACTTATGGAGCGAATGTATGTTTGGATAGTGCCCTGGAGAATCCTAGTCCATGCATGCTAGTTCCTGTTGAACTATACACTCCGCATGCTTCCGTTCCCCTCGGCAACGGTAGACCCGCGACCGGCTTTCAGCTTGTTGCAACTTTACTCTCGTCTCATCAACAAAAAGAAAATTGACCAATCTGCTTGCGTGAATCGTAGTTGACTTGTCGCGCCTACACCAACAGATCATGCCGATGCCTTTGGAGAAATACGATACATTTTCTTGGTCGTTTAGATATGATCCCGACCTCGCGGAGGCGGTAACGAACAGTCTGCGGCAGGGCTTCCAATAGTTTGAAACCTAAATCGGTTCGTACACGGCGAAACCCCCCCACCCCTTCACCACCCCCACCCCCCCCCCCCAAAAAAAACAGAAGAGACAACCCCCCCCTCTTAAAAAAGACCGGTTACAAGGTATATAAAAATGTCCGAAGAATTATGTCACTGATTTTCGCGATGTGTATTCTGTCAATATTTTTTCGCGCAAAATGGCTCTAAAACAATCATAGCCGATGTATATAGAAGCGGGCAGACCACAAAAAGTGAAACAGTATTGTGATTTATTTGCTTAATGCTACTTTAGTGGATCAACATTCAACTGATAATCTATAATAAACAAATAAATATATATTCATAATCAATGCTTCTAGCTTTAAGTCTGATATAGACAACGATTTTTTCATTATATTTCATTAAAATGACGTAAGCGGGACACTCAGCTATGAGACTCTAGTAAATTAAGCGCGTCGCTGTTGATGTCCTATAATATAAGGGCAGGACAGATTGCAAGCGTCTGCTAATGAACAGATAGGCTATAGAGTGTTCAGCGTAGCGGAAAGCAGGTGATCGCGTTGAACTGATGGTGACCAGGACACTTTTATTGGGGTTAATTTTGAATGTGTGAATGACCCAAGAAGGATTGTGTATTATAGTTTCCACAAATTTTACTCACCGATGTTTTTACACTTATTACTCTGCGGTCTAACATTTCTACCATGTAAACGCAAGGCTTGCCTCGCTGTCGACATGTTAGGTTGAAAACGATGTCACAAATGATTCAAAATAGTGTACCTATCCTGGCGACGTGTGGTAACTCTAGAATTAGGGATTCCGCCTTCGGTCAGTGACACTTCCGGTTTACTGGAATTTGGTACAGAGGAGCTGAATTGTCCGGAATTGTCTGTTGAAGGCTCGGACAACCTAAAATGGAGGTCAAACTTTAGCATATCATAAAATGAACACCACGTTGTGAATTAACATATATAAAGAAATTACGTTATAAGAATGTGATAACGTTACTGTTTGAGAGATTGACCAACTGCAACCATTCTGACCGCTTAACCACGCTCTTCTATGGTCATTCTAGCCATTTTGTTATGTTTTTTCAGTTAACAAAATGTGTACTGAAAAGGTGTAAATAATCATGTACGAAATCCACGGATTGCACGACGAAATTTCACTCAAACGGTGCACACAGCTGATTCGTTGCACTCGTGTGCAATTGGTCAAATATGAAATATTTTATTTGTGCATACGATAGGTTAAGTATAATTCATATATTTCATACTTGTTTTTTTATAGTTTAAAACTCTTTAAACTTATATGTTTAGGCTGACTAATTAGAAAACTTGTTCAGTTATTTAATGTCCTACTATTCTTGCGGAAATAATACATTATACAGTACTAAACAATCCCATTCAATTTTGATAAGTTACATGTCGTTGGTTTAAAAATGCAAATTTGTTCACTTTGACCCCAATCACATTGCATCATATGTTTGAGAATGTGACACCAGAAACGTTTTAAATTAAATATAAAGCAGTGCGTGCAAAATACGTTGGCTTTACTACGACTCCTAAACATCGTAAGGTCGATTGATGACAATAACCTCTGAAATGGCAGATTAACTGCCTTTTAATTATGTTAGAATAATATAGCACTCCAGGTCGTCCAAAATAAGAAGCACACAAAAGTCAGCACCCATTTGTAACATTCCCAGAGTATGAGTTGGAATTGTCTTTATGGAAAAAAGAAGGATTAAACACGCCAAAATATAATATACTTAACAATCTGAACGAAACGTGACTTCATAGACAACAAATAATTTTCCAAGGTCTACTTTTATGGCACATAGACTTTGGATATGGCCATAAAACGGGAAACAAAAGCAAAACTGTGCATTCGTCTTAAACACACATGCAATCGTTCGTCCAAGCTTCAAGGTACCTTACAAATTGATGCTTATATAACCATTAACCTGATGTCTTTCATTATTGGTGTGAAATCATCGTTTGTGAGATAGGAGAGGTGGGAGATTAAGTATATGAACACCTTTGACGTTGATGGAAATGATAAGAGTGTGTTCGTTTGTTTCTTAATTTATTTGTTTTGTTTGTAAGTAGCGATGAAACATGTTTGATATTTGTCCATTGAATAAGATCATCACAGGTTGTTACCTTACCCGGATTTTCCCAGCAGTTTCTAGTACATAATAAGCAATATTAACAATTTATAAAGTGAAGCCAAAAGCATCTAATTCTGGATTACAGCCAACGCAATACCAATTTAATATTTATTTTCATTATAAAATCGGCAGATAAATCTTGATCATGCGCATAAGTTAATTATTCTTAGCCCAATACGACATTATTTGAAACAACTTGTAAAAGTGATCTAAGCGGTAGGATTTATTTTGTGCTCCTACAACCTCCAACAACAGTCCGCAGATTTTCACAATGCAATGAAAACTACAGGTACAGGCTCTACTATGTGTTTGTATAATACTGGAAGCGGCCTATGTTGTACAGAACTGGAAGTGGCTTTTGAGCGATAAAATAAGTTAGCTCTTCAACTATGTATGGTAGATCTTAAGAATAGTAAAAAAAATGGTCCCTTACATTTCCATGATTGAAAATAAATAACACGAGAATCAAATCCATCAAATAAATGACGTTCTGTTTGTTCTGGGCACACCTTTTAATTCAAGTGTTTACTCATGTGCATTTAGATGGACTTATAACAGTTAATTATATGAGAACATAATATATGGGATCGGGGTGTCTGGAGTTTCATTCGGATGCTCGGATTAAGTATTTCATCATCTTTTTAGATATAGGCGAGGTGAAGTTCTGGCGGCAGAGATGGTGTCCGGAAAGGAATGTCGAGGAAGGGGTACATGCTGGATTTGTTGTCGACTTAAATGTCAAAATACATAAAGTTTACAAAAGTCATGCAAGACAGTCAACAAACATTTAAATATAATGGTTAACTGATGATCACTACAGTGCACTAGTTATTATATACTCGGTATAAAATCCTGAGACATGACACTAACCTTACAAATATTGTAGAATGCAAAAAGCCCTTTTTAATGTATCATATGAAAGGAGAATCTTAGTCCGTCATTCTTCCTTAAATTTCTTAATATTTTCTTTCGCTTTTAAACAACTGTGTACAGGAGATGAAAAGTCACAAAATAAAGTCCTTTTTCTAATGGGAAAACAAAGTCGAACATAAAATTGCACGTCAATCAAAATAATTATGTCATATTAAGGTCTCAATAATTGCGTGCCTACATTATTAATACAATGTTAAAAGTGATTGAATATTACGATTCCATATTCCTGAATGTCCACTAACCAATGTGACGACAATTAAACCGTCCTGTTACAACGACTCTGTTGCACGATGTCATGCTTGTCTGAATTATGCCTGTGTCTGGTTCATGACTCACTTCCGTCCAGGAAAACTATTTCATTGGAATAAGAGAGACCATGTGTTTCATATGTTAATAAGTTTGCGCAGCTATGTACTATAATTTCTGTTAAACAAATTTGATGTGCGTGGTTTCAAACCTCATAAACTTAAAAAGCTCATTAAATGATCAAATAAGATCAAATTAAGATGGAAACCCACTAATTATAAAGTATTAATAGTACAGTATTATGTAGTTCAATCTGGGTTCATAAATGATCCAATGGTTTTTTATGTCTGGTTTGCTGCTCTATATTATTGGCGTTAACCCTGTGTCATTAAACGAGGTTTATGTTTAAACTTTCGACTACAGTAGTTTTTCATGAAAACATTTAAATATGGTTCAAATAACGTCCGGTAGAATCATTATCGTCTGAGGTAACACGTGATCTTCCTGGTTCATACAGGAAAATATATTTATTAGTTATGTTTCTGCCCATAATTGTAAATATTGTATGAAAAACATTTAACTAACACGTTGATATTTTTCAGCAATGTCCTACAAGTAAGACTGATAAGTATTTACTTTGAAATATTTTTTCCAACAAATGTAAGGTTTACTGTGAATAATTTAATGAAAACCGAACACTTTATATATACTGAACAATACTATTGCTTATAATCATGATAGGTTTTGACCAATTTGAAGACAATTGCCCTTTTCTGTACGGTAACAAAAAAACTACCCCATACCATGAGGTCATTAATTAATGCAAAGTTTTATATGCATTTTAATTATAAACCCATATTCAAGTTGGGAAATCTACTAGCGAAGAATTACGCTCTCACGGCTCTATAAGCACATTGCATACCAATGAAAATCACAGTACGGGGAGACCAGTAGCACAGAAGAGTATTCCTACTAGTAGGGCCAATATGTAATCTGAAGAATTGTTTAAAAACCTGATTTATAAGCATCTCTTTATCCCCTTAAAAAGATTCTAGGCCATTTTAAAAAATATCTTTGATAATTCATATATGGTACTACAGCGTCAAGCCCGGTGAAAAAAATGCAAATACATATGGGTTAAGTGGCACCTTTAACTGTAAAATGTTGTGATGTTTAACATTTTGTCAATTCGAGAGATAAAAAAAGGGTCACAATATAAGTTGATGCCAATTATTAGCGATATAGTATGGCCCTTTTTACTGAATATTGTTTGGCCATGTAGCTATTAATGGGGAGAAAAAACATCATATTATATATTTAATCTGTACATAAATCATTTGCTTTTTCATCATTAAAGTCAAATGAATTAACCATTATCATGCATTAGAATTGCAAATAAAGGTTTGCGCCAACCTATAGTGTGCCTCTAACAACAGCTAATTAAATAATAATGTGTGTGTTTATGATATATACGGAACGTGTATTTATATACAATACAGTATTAAGTATTTTGATATTATCTCATAGTTCTATGACCATGAATGTGTGTGTATTCATGTATGAACAAAAAGGGGAATAGTAGAATAGTAAACAAAAACGGCTGAATACTTTAACCCAAAGAATCAACTGGCATTCCTGTGTATCAATATTAATGATTCCATCAATTTTTGCAAATAACTTCCGGTAGAGGAAAAAATTATTAGTGGTGAAAATGCCTAGTCAGCCATATCTCTTGTAAGATTAATGATATTATGACGCTTTGAAGCTTAGTTATTCAGACATTCATTAGGTAAGAGCTGATCTTGTAATTTATCAGTGTTCGAAGCGGCATACTTCGATCTTTCGTCATATTCTGGATGGATACATCAAGTGATGTTACTGACAGCAAAAACCTTTAATCATCGTACACTTTTGGTGAACGTTTGGCAGCATTATTCAGCTCAGATGGTTATTAAACGGCAATTTTGAAACATTTTAAGTACAAGTCATGCAAATCTGTGTGTCCAACTGGTTACACTCACAATTTAAATGCGGAAGCTAGCGATCAATAAATTATTGACAGTTAACAAGAGCATTACACGCTGTAACATATAACTCGTTTTCCTTGAAGTATTTTTTTTTCATTAATTAATTATAAGTTCTACTTCTGTTTGCAATAAACTAAGTAAAGGGTACTCATCAATCAGCTAATATAGGCGTACTCAAAATGCCTTTTTGTAACGCATGGACAAACACCCAAAAATTGATTTTGAAGAGTTAGTTTCCGGCACTTCAAAGAGCGTAATTTAAGACTTCAATTTAATTGGCCGGTTGATGGGGAACCAAGGCAAACTATTCATGTACTGATATGATACTTTTTCGGGAGTATGAGTCCACGACTAAGAAAGAAGTTCCACGTTGATACGTAATAAATACGCGTACTGACTGACGATGGCAGATGTGTGAAGTCTATAGGCCATGGATATTACACCTGAATTGAAATTCACTTGGTGTATTTCGGTGGAGTAAAAGATAAATCAATGCCCCAAAGCAGTCAAATGCTTACTTCATTTGCAAACAATAGTATCTAGAGAAACAAAAAAAAGATAAACGGATGTCAATTTGCATTGTAGTCAACGCGATTAGAAGTATGATATTTCATTTTTAATATTATGAACTAGAATCGGTTTTTAGCGCGATGAGACATTACTTGAAATCACTTACAGTACAATGTTAAAGTATGTAAAGATTTTCAACCGATAGGACTCAATTTTTTCCCCTATGGATGAACAGTTTCGTAATACAGTCGAATATACATGGACTGGCTCACCACTATGACCTTTTTCAAAAACTGACATTAGACATTAGCGTTCATTAATATTTTGAAGAGTGCAATACTGGAATAGGTATTTGAGCGAGATGACTTAGTATGCGCTTTATCTACGTGCTGAACATTTTGGAATATGAAATTAACATAATGCATCAAGAACATTTATATATATGCCTAAACATTTCTATGTTGTGTAGAAAGGCATTCTTTATCGCACACACACACACACACACACACACACACACACAACACACACACACACTCAAGTGATGTCCCTGTTTATGTTTAAAAAAAATAAATTTATTTATATTAGGAAAAAGAAACAATGAAGTGATATGCGTTGTTTAGGCTAGATGTGTCTGCTTATGTATATAAGTGGTTTAGAATATCGAGTACTTCCCATTTATTTCTGTGGGTTTCAAACTTATCATTGTTTAATGCTATTTGCTCTTCTATTTTGATTCTTAGTTTTAGATAATGCAAAAATGCATCGAAAGATAATTGTCTGTCATCACATTTTGTTGAGTCTATATAAAATTTAATTAAGATAATTAAAAAATTACAGATATTACTGTACTTGCTTTTTTACTATCCCTAATAGGGCTTCGTGTTTGTAAATTGTTATATTCATTGGTGTCAATGCAATAAAGTTGTTTAATTTGTTCCATAGCTGTCGTGTTTTTTGACACTCCCAATATAAATGTTCAATTGATTCTATATTTGAATTGCAAAATGTACATAGACTGCAGTCAACTAATTTGAGTTTAAACAACAATTTGTTGGTCGGTAGTATTCTCATAAGGAATTTGTAGTTAAAGCTACGCAATGTTATATCTACGTTGATTTGTAAATGTTACCATATATAGTTTTCCAATCAAGATTTTCACTAATTTCGTAAGTTTCTTTCCATTTTGTTTCAGAAGTCGGTTGAAGAATATTTTGCAACAAAATCGATTGATGTTTCAACTTTTTCTTTAAATTGTTGAATATTAGTTTGAATAATCCCATCTGTAGTCAGCTGTGTCTTAATATGTACTGGAATTGATCGAATAAGTGATTGATACTTTATAAAACCTGTATTCCTTATGTTGTATAGGTATTCTATTTAATTAAATTCGTAGAAATTGTTTGTTCTATAGTCAAAAATATGTTCAAGATATTTAATACCATTGTTTGAAGAACAGAGTGTTTCCTATACTGCAAATTGTTTGGTTATTCCAAATCACTGTTTTAGCTGTTTTCATTGAGTTTGAGTCATATATTTGTTTAATTTTACTCCAGGCTTTATGGGCATCATTTATGAATGAACCTTCTTTTGAAAATGTGTTTATTATGCCATTGCTTAATTCACATTCGAAAACCAATTCATTTCCATAATTGATAAGCTTCTTTTTAAGAAAAAATTTCCATTGACTTTTGTTTTTTCCGTCTAAATATCTTTTAACCCAGACAGCTTTTATGGAATTAAGAAAGAGTTCAACATTTGTAAGTTTTAGGTCACCGTTTTCGTGGTTTTGGTACATAATATCTCTTTTTATTTTGTCTGGCTTCCCGTCCCAAAGGAACTTGAAGATAGATTGTTTAATGTTCTCAATAAAATACTTGCTTGGATTTGCGAGCACAGTGAATGGGTAGATGATTTTTGGTAGCGCGTATGTTTTTACTACGATAATTTTACCCATTAATGTTAGTTTTTTTATGTTCCCATTGTTTTAGTACTTTATGAAATTCGTCGACATTTTATTTTTTATATTTTCGTCTATTGTTTTTTGTTTGTCATTATAGAATGTAATACATAAAGCAGTTGAGCATTCTGAAATCCAAGTAAATGGTTTATTTTTGGCTGCGTTTTAATCCTGATGTGGATGTTGAGCAAGTGACTGGTTCTGAATTTGTTGTCAATTTAAATGCCATATAAGCAATCAAATACGCGAGGAGTTTAGACTACACGTCTTTTTGTGTGAAAATAATGTAACGCAAATAAAAAATGGAAACACAGTGCACTAGACAAAACCAAAATATATCCACAGGTGGTATGATTTATTATTTATAACTTTCTAATGGAAACAGTGGCTTCTTCTCAGAATAACCATTACATCTTCGTAATACCCGATAATATTATTATTCCCTGAATACCATTCTATAACCTCCTATAGAAATCAACAAAATCAATGGTATTATTTTGGAAGTCTCATTGAAGCACTTGGGAAACCGATTACCACATACAACATGAACAAGCAACATGAGCAAAGTATGTCTCGGTAACAACAAGCCTGACAGATAAAGAGCTTACAGAGGTGGTCGACTGGCCGAGAAAAATCTGAGATTAAACACTCCTTCTTGTGAAAACTCGAAAATCAAATAAAATGTTGTAATATAATTTATGTTTCATCATGTTGCAGGTGAGTATGATTTTCTTAAACATAAATATGTTTGATTTTTATGACTTTATTTCAAACTTCAGTGTTTTTTTTTATTTTTTTTATTTTTATTTGAGAGAAATAATTAAGATCGTTTAAGTGACATAAACATTATATCCAATACCTTCCACGGCGATAATCTCAAAACAGTCAAAGTAGACATCGATTGAACAAGATTTGTTATGTTGATATAGAAGATAAGGCTATAAATTTGGTCTTGTAATCTTAGTCGGTACATAAGGTAGTTAAAATAAGTTTAGTAGGTATCATTTGTCGCTTTTATCAAAGTCATAAAGTTCACCAAACTTCCATAGAAAATGTTCAGTGCCATTCAGTGCTGATTTCCCTGTATGTATAATATCATGCGGTGCAGGACAGCCGTAAGATTCATGCGATTCAGGAGAAGATAATGCGGGCAAGGTTGGAGAAGAAGAAGAAAGAGAGCTAGAAACAGGCCCCTCATGTAAGGCAGAATGCCATTGTTGATATCACAGCAGGTAAAGGGCAAAGGGAATTGAAATAACAGGCACGCCAGGAAAGACAAAGGGTCATTGTGAATATTACCACAGTTAAGTGGCGGGACACTGTCTTGTACCGAATAGCTCTAGCTCTAAGACAATTGCTTCAATCGAATATTGGGTAATACACGAGCACTTTGGGGTTACAATTTCATTAAAACAGAAGTCCCCGGTAAATCCCCTCCTCGTCCTGCCAATCAATCTACCTGCGATCGACATGATACAACAGTTATAAAAATATAATTTAACGATTTTTATATATATTGTATTTCGTCATCTTCCCCGGCTCGAATCATATACGACGACTACTGGACTGATCAATGTTTGTGATATTCTGAAATATTCCGTTCATTAAAGGTTTCTTGTAAGAGTCTATGTCAATATGAGCTCATTCGTAGTTGTTTTTAAAAGCCAAATTGTTTTGCTACATTGTCCTTGGATTAAAACAGAGGCTTTTGATATGTTCGTGTTTGGAAGAACTCTATTAGCTTTATCAGAATACTGGTACGTTGAATGATCATTTCAGTTTCAGAAATAATCAACAAAAGTATAGTTCTTCCGAGACTAATAGTTTGGTTCGTGATGTATTGCTTTTATAACTGAAAACGAAAACGAAAAGATGTATCTCAGTTCACAATAATACTTTTCTAAATTATGCACCCGTCTCATCTACAAACAAATCTCATTCCATCTAATGATGGCTATGATAACTCGGCCTGTCTTTACTTCAACGACTTCTTTCATAAAATGACACAATCGTCCAAAAAAAACAACAAATTGACGGAATAGAAATCTCGAACGAAATCACGATTCATTGCCGTAATGAAATAAAGTCAGCCATTCGTCATTCAGCATTTCGGGTCTTAGACAAACTTTTCGATTAATTGTGTTTGAAAATATTTTCATTTGCAACGTAATGCGCTCGATTAGAAATTGGTCATTTATTTGCATTTCCAGGTCCATCCTCGTGTTTTATTTTCGTATTAATCCGTCTTTTAGTGGCCAAAAAGTCAGAATTGCATGTTTGTGATAGTTCGTAAAAGCAACATTTACATTTACAATATATATATATATATATATCAAGTTCAATTCGTTAAGCTAGCAAGAATAATAATTATAATAATAATAAGACCTGGTCTTGTTCGTATATTCACCATATCTGTTTTAACCACCGAAGCCCACCGTAACATGAAAAACTATATAAGGCAGCATACACCACCCAGAATACTATTTTTCAATAAACTATTTATAAAAATATGTTATACGGCTCTAAAGTACACTTATATTGATGAAATTGTACATGTTGCAAATAATTTTTCTTTCATGCGACCGTACACTTACAACCAATACTCCAACATTCACAAATATACTTATGTCGATTTACAAGCTAGCCACACATTTCTGCTAACTGATCTCATTGCTTATTTAGACCACAGCAAATTAGCATACTGTTCTACGGATGGTGCGAGCGTGCGAAAAAAATTAAAAATATATATATTAAAGAACTAACGAAGCGGCGAAAGGCGATTTTGATAAAAAAAATCTGCATTTTGAAGACAAGCGAAATGTTGTATACATTATTAACCTAAACATATTTGATGCAATCACATTTTACTCTGATGAAGCTTTTGTTAGCATATGATCATTATTTATATAAGTAAAGCATTAACTCAAATCACCATAGCAGTAGTTTTACATTTTTGAAAGAACACTTCCTTAATTGTATTGTTTTGTTGTTTACAGAATAACACAACACCTTGTACTATAGTTTTATACGTTGTTACACACTGAGAAGTAGACATTAGGGAAATATAGATGTGTGTGCACCAGCTGTCTATGCGTAAGACTCCGGACACGAGAAAATGTAATCTGAACATTATTACAAGACCGAATAATCTACTTCCCTAACATCCCACTTTATTGGAAATTGAGTCGTCGAAAGCTGATGTTGATTGCACATCATTTTACCTCAGAAGTCAGTAGTTGTCCATATAAAAAGAAAATCAATGTTTATCACCTGGCAGATGCTCTGGATAGCCATTTTTTATATTGTTTCCAGAGTTAGAACCATTGTCAAATCCTCATGTTCTTTCTTCAATCCGAATTCTCAAGTACAATCTGTTTACTCCCATGATTGTTTAAATTTGCCCACCTGTTTTTGTCTTGTTGATGTCCAAAGAAGTCGAAATATTATGAAACTGCTAAGCGCAATCACACTTTTTTCTTTCAGGGTTTTATTTTTCCTTTTCTAGGTTTTCTTCATAGAATTTACTGGAATATAATTTAAATTTACTAATAAATCGAACTGCAAAATGATATCCGAAAAGTCATGTCCGAAATGAGTGACAAAATTAACCAATAACTGCTTTACCATATAGTCTTAATCAGCCTGGTTTCAGGTTCAGTTTCATGATTGTAAGTACCATCTACATGTGTTAAAGATACAATTCAGACAGTTTGACGAATCTAAGAAAATGCGTTTTTTTCCGATTCGTTATTGTTCATATTCTCAAGTTACCGACTTCTAACTCTTCCGAAGATGATTTAATTTGCCGGTTTACTTGAATATTTACTTCTTAAAAACAAAGTTTTGATGATTTTCACAAACAGGCATTTTTAATTTGATCAGAACATTGAAGTAAATATTAAACATTTATTTTGTAAACTTTTCAAGAAATACCACGAAAACATATGCAGACTCGGTAATATTTTAGGTGCGGCGCAAAAACAATCATTAAAGTAGTGTTGTTTTTTTCTTTTCGGAAAAAGAGGTGCAGTATATCCGACGAACAACTTACAATTTGTTGTGGCCTTAATGTCGCATCGAATATAAAACTTCGGGCGAAATTATACTGTGAAACATTTTTTTCTCTTTTTTGAGATACATACCATGCTCGTATGATGATTACATTTAACGATAATGTGAATGTCATAAATTACTCACTATTTGTCCATATTTTATGCCGGTCGGGACGAGTGCGACTGTCGAGAGTTGTCAAAATAGGAGGTCGCGGGAGTTGTCGGGTCGCTGAGGAGATTGTTCCCGAAAATGGGAGCTTCACTGACTGAGCTGAATAATGAAGATGAAGTTTATTTGAAAATCAAGTCCTTTATTTATTTTGAAAGCAAACACACACACATATATATATATATATATATATATATATATATATATATATATATATATATATATATATATATATCAATAAACACAAAGTACAAATAGATGTTACAAATACTTAAACTAATTTGGGGAAATTAGCATACAACTCGCTTTTAAAAATGCATGTGACAGGTTAACTGGTTGACAACATTTCATATTACAATTAGTTTAATTTAATAATTGTTTGTTTAATAACTTTAATAAAATGAACTTTATAAATACTTGCAAACAGAAATAACATCTGTACATTTCTCAGTGAGTTCATATTTTAAGACAAATAATTGAATAACATAATTTCCACATAATTCAAACTTGTTATTATATGAATATAACTTCTAAATGTTTTAACAATAAATTCACAAAATATTAAAACTATTATATTTAAAAGTACTTTGATAAAATAAATTGAGTTAAACACAAAAAGTAATATATAAAAATAATGACAACATACCTGACTAATGAAGATGAAATTTGTTTGAAATCAAGTCCTTTATGATTTTCAGGACACAGGCTTCATCTTAAATACTAAGTTTTTAACAATATGATGCAGATCTCAGATTTGATAAGCATCATTAAATCATTAAACTTGTCAGTACAAAAATTCTAAAATTGAAGCTGAGTATCCTGAGGGATTGTGCTACAGTTTTGAAGAAAAATATATGATAGGTTGACATCAATTAAGGTAATTAAAGGAAACCACTTAGCCTAAGGTGGCCAAATTATTAAACTTAAAAACAAGTTAAGAATCTAAAAAGATGTTTATAAACTGCCAAAAATATTATACAGGCTGCAGGCATTAATATGTTTACATGATGTATAGACATGCAAAGTTCGAGAAGGAGTTTTAGTCATAATAGTTATTCTTAAACTATATCTAAATAAGTAATTCTGAGTTAAACAAAATACACATATTATCCAAATAAAAACAAATATTTGTAATTACAATTATCATTTTTACATAAATTTATATTTAATTTATGTAGCAAAAATGTGGGGCATAATACATACAGTGTGTGTTTTTTATTTCTTATTTTGAATTAACGAGGGCAGCTTGAAGATAATGCGGCAAAGTAGAAACTACATGCGGCCATTAGACATAGCTGTCATAATGGAGGTTTCGTGTATGTGCGTGCGTCTGTGCGTCCGTTCGTCAGTGCGGTAGTCCGGTATTGTGTCCATTCGGAAAACAGTTTGTCCGGGCTGTATCTTGACCAAGCATTACATGATATTCAAACAACTTGTTATGATGGTTCACACTTATGAGATGGCGTGTCTTGTACAAGACACAGGTTGGTACCTCAATGGTCAAGGTCACCCTTAGACTCAAGGGTTGAAATAAAGCTTAACGATCCTCATCCGATCTTTATATTGACCATGCATCATAGGATTTTCTAAACACCTGCCAATTAGGCTCACCAACTTGTGGTGACATGTCAAGAGCACAATTACCAGGTCTATGCCACACAGGCCAAGGTCAACTTAAGTGGTCAAAGGTGGAGATGATCCTGATCCGGGATATATTTTGACCATGCATGATACGATTTTCAAAAACAAAATCTAAAATCTCAAAGGTCTAAATATGTCTGTGTTAAAGGCTATTTCGACGGTCTAAACATGTCGCCTGTTGGTGTCCAGTTATTTAGTTTTGTCCGCCTGACTTGTTTTGATGTTCAAAGAATGAGTGTATCATTCAAAACTTTATTAGTTGATATGTTAATCGAGTGCATGTTATGTTTAATTTGCAATTTTACCGATTCTGGCTCCGATTGGGCGTATTCATTTATCGCTACTCATATTGATTTATGCAAAAATAACTGTGCTGTGCACATGTTTACTTCCAACTAGCTATAGTGACAGGCTGAACTGTGAATTTGTTGAAAAACTAACATTTGACTACGTATTCAAGGATAAATCTTGAAGTATAATATCGGAAGGGTCCTTTGAGCGAAAAAAACAAGTATGTGCTTCATCTACGTACGGTAGATTTTCAGAAGAGTTCAAAATCATTTGTATTCCTTGCATGTCCTAATGATTGAAAATAAATAACACGGGAATACAATTCATCAAATAAATAACATTCAATTTGTTCTGGCCACATCTTTTGATAAAGGCGGTGTTTACTCATGTTCGTTTAGATGGACTTATGACAGTTCATTTTATGAGAGCACAATATATGGGATTAGAGTGACAAGAATTTAATTCGAAGACTCTGATTTAATATTTCATCCTCTTATTAGATCATGGAGAGATGTGATTTTTGCGAGACGGCGACAGAGATCGTATCCGGGAGTCGATGTCGAGGAAAGGGAAATGCTGGATAAGGTGTCTACATAAACTTCACATAGGCAACTAAATACAATAGAATGTTTGACATTTTGTGTAAAAATAATGTAAACCAAACAAAATTGAAAACAAATAAATAGACACAACCACAATACGATATCGGTCGTTACTGTTTAAGGGGCAAGACACCATATCTTCCCAAAATCGGCAAATACATTATTTCCACAAAATAAGCCTAAAAATGTCGATGTAAAATCGTATGAGGCCGATAATACATCAATTTACATGATTTAATGAATATATTTTCGCTGTCTCGGCTGAGTTACCCGTTTAAAACTATCGCATAATGGTTTTCCAGTTCGAAGTGTGTATATTTAACATGTGTAAGTCACATGATAGAACAGATACATATGCCGATGGCATTTTTAAAATAACCGGGTTTTACGTGGTAGACAAAACCAGTTAATTACGAGTTGAAAAAATACGCAAAAAACTACAAAGGGTACATGTGTCGTGATACAAGCGATTTGATACATCAGTTAAAAAATTTCAATGCGTTGCACACAACGATATTAATTTCATGTAAGTTTTTGACAATTTTTCTTTTTATCTCGCATTTGTATCATCTGCTGTCACGGTCTTTTAATGATTTGTAACTTTCTCACGGCAACAGCGGCTTCTTTTTAGACCAATTGTTACAACCGTTCGTTAAGTTACGTCTGCTTATATCTATACAAAGTATATTACCACGGATTTAGTCGAACGAAGTAATGTGGACATAATAATAAACAAGAATTTGCCTTAATTTTAAACCTTTTATTTGTTCAGGCAGACTCAAAGTAAGCAAAAACATAATTAGAGTTATATTTCATCTTGTTCACATTCTTTATCCTTGGTTTTCTATTAAATATTTAATCTAATCTAACCCCTGTCTTACTCGATCTGGTGTTTGTAACCCAGAAAAAGTAAATAACATCATAGAGTTGAACTTATATAAGCTTTTAAAATACTTAAATCTTCCGCTTTATTCAAACACACTTTATCATATTGGTTTTGTACATTGCGAATATATAAATGTTTTGCATTTAACTGAATAAATATTAAGAATATGATAAGAGAAAAATATAGTTTACTGGAATTAAACAGATTATTATCCATCAGCATAATTTCAAATATATTTCACCTTTTCCATTAACTTGACACCACAAGTCTTTTTCGGGCATTTTCAGGCATTTCATACCATACCTTAACTCAACCCGTTTCATGCCAACGTCAGACGAACAGGAAAGGAAGAACATCAAGGGGGCAAGTAGCTGGAGACCTATCTTTGAAGTCCATCAAGACAGACATGTTCACAGACGTCATGAATATACCATTGGCTTTTTACAACTCAACTCAATGTTGATTTTTTTCTATTCATACTCACAGCTAGTTTACAATTAAGCCACAGCATGTAACGAAAGGCATGGATGTACAAGTAAATTGAAAGGTCAGGTACATTATGAAAACAAAAGCTTTTTAATAATTTAGACGTATCTTATAAAGGATTTTTACTGCTTTTAGAGAAAGCCTTTTACTTGATGGAATATCTGTTGGGTAAGTAGAAGCTAAGTAATTTTGACAGGCAACTTGTAGCTTATTATCTCAGACTGTCACAGCTACTCTTTTTTGTAGTTTATTGTTTAATTGAAATGTTGGGTTCATGTTTTGTTCAGTGCCTTAAACTTTTCGTTAGTTTACATTCTATCCTCTATTGTCTCGCATGGTGACTGTGGTCTTTGATATTAGTTTAAACCAAAAAAAAGATAACACAAGATCATAATTCTGTTAAAGTAATAAGAAAATGTTCTTTTGTTCCTAACTTGCGCATGTAATATAGATTAATTTGCAACTTTTTATAACTCATTTCTTTTAAGTATGTTGATGAAATTACATTTTACTAAGTGTAAACCCATCATTATGGCTGAAGGGTAGAGTGAATAAACCCAATAAAATCTTAAATATCAAATAAAGTTTAGTTCGTTTGAAACAATTTACAATTCAAAATTAACCATACTTCAACAGACAACCTTTCAGTGTATAAGAGTCTTGCCATTGTTATGTTTTTCTTGTCTTTGATATAGCATGTGGAGCAGAATTACGGTAATGTCCAGGATACACAGCAGTATATACGGCCTGATAAGGAATGGAAGGAGATGACAAACTGGGAGAAAAAGGAACAGCCAGGCATGACGAAGGGCCATTGTTGATATCACTCTAGGTAATGGGTAGGGAAATTAGTTACGCCAGACAAAACAAACGGACATTGGGAATATTACTACACGTAAAGCGCTGACACGGCTAGAGGGTCTACATATAACAGTTTGTTTACCACGTGATAAATTGCGTCATATATGCTACGCCAGAAGGCAACATTTTGCTTAAAATGATGACTTAATTCAAAAACAATTTTTCTTTTACTACACCATTTTATGCCGCTTAAAGGGCCACGCCTTCATTTTTTACCGGGGTTTGATAAGGTGATTAGTTTAATAACACACTTCGACAAACCTGTTTCCAAAATAACGTTTAGACAGTGCTCTGTCAGACAGCCGTTTTGTGAAAGGGTTAGTCGAAGTGTTTTACGAAATTACATCCTCAACCAAACTCTGGTAAAAGAGGCGGGGCTCCGTAAGCGGCGTAAACTGCGCTGTGTTTCATTTAAAATGGCGAATACATGGGAAAATTATCTTTGTTTAAAGTCTTAATTCGAAGCAAAATATTGCCTTCCGACGTAGCATTTATGACGCAATGTATCACGTGGTTTACACACACACTGAACAAGGGGTAAGAAGAATTGTGATATGATATAAAGGGTTATTAAATGTCACCATCAGGTAAGTTGTGGTTAATAAGCTTATGCCGAATCATGTTGAGTGAACAATTGGACAAGTAGCCTTAAACTTAAAGATTTGGAGGCATTTACAATAAAGATTAAAATTATCTTAGAGTCTTTAGTTTTATTATTTTGCTTCATGTCTGTGTGTATAAATCTTGAGCCAGCATTAAAACTGAACACTAAGCGGGGAAAAATAATCGATGTATTGCCATTTATGACGTTTATGCAGATTAAGATTAACGATTAAAATCCTTTACTGGTGTATAAGTGGGCGTCAGTTGAACATCTGTCGTAGTTGTTTTAGAAGTCCTACCTGATTAGCTTAAACATAGTACTCGCAACTTGATTGCTCTTTTTTATTTCCAGAAACATTTATCAACGATTCAGTACTTCGAAAACTAACAGTTTTGTTCTTGAAGTTTTTTTCTTTTATTCTATGATCAACGATATGCATTTTCTCCCAGTAAAGTAATTCTTCATTATGCACCCGTCTAATCTACATATAAATCTAATTAAAAACGCTATAAAAACTGGGTTTGCCTTCACTTCAACGACTTCTTGCATAAATCCAGACAATCGTCCAAAAAGAAGAAATTGATGGAATAGAATTCGTAATTAAATCAGTCATTTGTTATTCAGCATTTCAGGTCTCACAAAAATGATTCAATTATTTGTGTTAGGAAACCCCTTCATTTACGATGTAATTCACTCGATTAGAAATTTGTCATTTATTTTCATTCTAGGTTTCGTCCTACTGTTTGTTATTGTAATTAGCAGTCTGCCAATGCCAAAAAAGACAGCCTTGCATGCTCGTTAGTGTTCGTTGAGAACGACATTTACAATACATGTTGTGTTCAATCATTTTAAGACTTGTTTTATTCGTGTATTCATATAATTATATATCCTTCATAATTTACAAATATTCTCTCAGCGACAAGGACGATGAACAATTTTATGAATACGAATTCATTAATTAGCACCTGTATTTGTATAATGCTGTGATTTATAACTTTTTGTCAATTAAGAAGCACTTATTTTAGTTACAGAAAATATACTTCTTTTTAGCAACTGACAAATACTGACTGCGTAAATATTTAGTGTGTATTTTAGAACAGATATATGGTACGTGTACGTGCATAAATAACACAACTTTAAATGGATAGTTGATATTTTTCATGGTATTGTGACCATGAATTGAATAAATCAAGTTGGTACGAAAAGGAGAGCCAAAAAATAGAAGACAACGCAAGAAAAACTACCGACTGGCATTTCTAGGTTGAAATACTAACGATACCGTCATTTTGTGGAAACATGATGGAAAGAAATTATAAGTGGTAAAGAAGCCTAATAAATCAGCCATATCTCTTAGAGGATTAATGATATTATGCCACCTTGCAGCTAAGATATCCAGACCTTCATTAGCCAAGAGCTGATCTTGCAATTCATCAGAATTCTTTAGGGTACATCTCGAGATTTGCGATGGTTTTTGGATGGATACATCGCGTACGTTAGAGAAAAAGGCACATTTTATTTTAACTTTGATGCTGAAAATACGGTTGATGTATTATATTCAATGCTTGGAATGTATTTTGTAACATACGTTTCAGACGTTCGTGTTAGAACGTGAAAACAAAAATATATTGAATCAGCTATGTTAGCAATCAGCTAAATGCATGGGCATTACTGCAGCAGTTAAACATCGTATGACCTACTGACGATATAATATCCTCTGAATTGGCGGAATAATTTAGTTATAATTGTGTTATTCTAATAACAAGTAGGAACAATGGAGTTCTAATTTTGTTAACATCCTGATCTTCAAAGATAATGCACTAGAAATGTATCATAAACTTGTTACTATCCTAGATTATAAACAGGGGTTATCTTTTAATGACAAGAAGATTTAGACACTTTACTAGATCTTATACTTGACAATCTGAATCAAACGAGACTTAAGGGATGTAACCAGTATCAAATGATACGTCAATGTCTAGTTTTATAGATATGCATATGGCCATAAAAAGGGCAAAAAAGCCAGGCTTGTGCAAAGCAGAGTACAATCTCCTGAAAATTCACCAGCTTAAAGTATCGATCATAAGAATTATTTTTAATGTACCTGCTGTTTTTATGATCATTGTAACGGCATCGTTTGTGACCTCAGAGTGTGGTATTGAGTACATGAAATTCGGTGTATTCCACTTCAGTTACACACGAATGCGAAAACTGAAGCTTGTCAGCTAGCATTTGATACATGTTTGTCACTAAACAAGACCATTACAGGCCTTAAGGTATATTAGGTTTTTCACTGAATTATTTTGCATAAATTATTTGTATCAATGCAAACTATATATGTATGATTCCTTTTCGAGAGTATGAGTCCGCCACTAAGAGTTTAGCTTCACGTTGATGCGTTAAAGAATACGCTTTCTCACTGAGGGTGTCAGTCGACCTTCTTTGATTTGTGAAGTCCATAAACAGGCTATGTATGGATTTTGCACTTTAATGGAAATTTACTTGGTGTATTTGGGTGGAGCAAAAGCTAAGATAAATCAACGCTCTAAAGCCTTCAATTGCTCGCTTCGTTTGCAAACGGTAGTATCTACAAAATCGAAATATCATTATTTCAACGCTTGTCCATTTCTATTGTAATCAACGCAATTAAAATGTGATATTTATTTTATTATTATTATGACATGGAATTGGAAACTTTTAGGGTGATGCGACATTATATTAACTCGCTTTTCTGGTACAATTCAATATTAAAATAAGTAAATGTATTTAAACGATAGGACTCAGTTTGTTCAACTACGGCTTAACAGTCCGAAGAGTTTCATAATAATAAATCGAATATACAGGGACCGGCCCCTTCTACGACCTACAAATTAACATTAGACTTCAGTATTCTTTAATATTTTGTAGAGTGCAATACCGGAGACAAAGTATGCACTTCATCTACGTATGGTTGATTTTAGAATAGTACATTTTGTTATAATTGGCAATAAACAACACGAGAATAAAATCCTTCAAATGAATGACGTTCTAGCTTTTGCTGGGCACTTCCTGTTTTAAAGTCGTTGTTTAGTGATCATGTTCGCATGGATGGAGTTATGACAGTTAAGTATGTAAAAACACAATGTAGGGAATTTAAATTCAAGAATTCAATTTTGAGGTTCGGATAAAATATTTCATCTTATTATCAGATATTAGCGAGATATAATTCTGGCAAGACGATGTCCGCGATGGTATCTTTGATGGATGTTTAGACAGTGGCTGCTTCTGAACTTGATGTCTACTTAAGTGTCAAATAAGCTTTTAAATACATGAGTTTTGATTGAATGTCTATTTGTACAGAAATAATGTAACGCAAATAAAAACGGACTAAACAAAACCAAATTTTATCCGCAAGTATTATAATTTATTATTTCTAATGAAAACAGTGGCTTCTTCTCAGAATATCCATTATATCTTCCATTAGTTATACCCAATAATTTACCTATTCTGTAAAACAATTATTATCAAGGGTTTAGTTGAACGAAATAGACATGACTTAATAATAAACACGAACCTGCCTAACGTAAGTTGGTGATATAAGAAATGCTGGCTTAGATAGTTATGAAATTAATTAAAACGATTAGGTCTAAATATATCAGTAATACCACATAGAAAATATCAATTGGAAAAGCTTCTTTGAAATGATATACATATTGCCTGCCAAACATATCTTACATGTAATAACTGTAATAATTGTATTAATTCAACTCGTGTTACTCTCTAAAACAGATATGCATACCAATATTAATTTTGCAAAATATCTATCTTTCTTAAATCTTCAGAAGCATTTTTCATATATGTTATCAGTTATTTTCTAGTGAAAACTATATGTAAACTAGCCCCTATCCTACCAGATCTTCTTTTTGCAATCCAGAACTAGTGCACACACTACAGAAAAACTAATATATGCATTTTCAACATTTGTCTTCCAATCTATTTAGACAAAGTATTTATTGTTTGTTTTGTAAGAATGTCTGTATTTTTCAACACCAGCATACACGGTTTGATTTGCATTTTCCAACTATTAGCATTTTAAACATTAGTCTTCCGATATTTTTATCTATGCTTTTATTGGTATCTTTTCGTTTAATGAAAAATGCAACTAATGTTTTGCAGCCTCATCATTATTGTAAGAAAATGTGTGTCCTAAAATTATTTCTAATGCAGATCATTCACCTTGTTTCAAACATTTTGTTGTTTAACATATATAATGTAATGTAACATAAGTTACATAACATTATGTTGTAGTTTGAGTTTCTTAAAAATAGATATGTTTGATATTTATTTGTGAATGAATTTAAATTTCAGTGCTCTCGATACGCTTTTCTTTTAATTTAAGGGACACAAGTAAGATCTTTGAAGTGACATGAAAGTACTTTTTAATAGTTTCCCCGCCGAAAATGTCAAAACAGTCTTCATATTTTAAAACAATTGCAATTATTTTAACACACTCAATATTTGCTGTTACATGTTATAATGAGAATTTTGAAATTAGCCTATCATTAAACATAATTATAACTCAGAAATCGTTAGTTTTGTAGCCATTTTTGCTTTGTAAATTTAGTTAAGGCGAATATATTTTATTTGTTTCTTTTTTTGGGGGGGTTTAAGAGCAGGGTGAAAAATACCATCGAAAGGCCACATTTACTATTTCCATTAACGACAAGAAACCAAAAGTGTATTTTTCAAATCCCGTCATTTTCCACTATAGCTTTACTGAACCCGTTTCATTCCAGTGGCAGACCTACAGTGTAAAAGAACATCATGGAATGGAGAAGCCGTTCAAGCAGCTGGAGACCGATATGAAGTGCATCAAAAAGTCCGTCGAGGACAAGAGCTGGTTTTGTTTAATTCAAAACATTTACCCAAATTTACAGCTTACTTTTAAGGCACCAAATGTCACAAAGGCATGCATGTACAAGGAACTCCAGAAGTCAGGTACATTCTAAAAACAAAAAATATGAATATATACAACGTTTATCAAGGCATTCAGCTGGTTAAACTAAAAGCATATGTTTGCTGCAATTTCCGTGTGTAACTAAAAGTAAAGCGATTCTGACTGGAAACTTGTAGCTTACCATCTGAGACTGTCAGAGGAACTCCTTATTGCAGTTTCATTGTTGTCGGAAAAATAGAAATGCATACCTCATGCTTTTTAATTGAATCCAGCGAAATAGGGCTCATCAGTTACCCAGTCCCTTTAACCTTTCAATAGATAACATCCAGTTCTTATTTTGATTACCTTGTACTTATAATGTTTAATATAAGATGAAATAAAAGACAAGAACGATAACACAAAATTATTATTATTATCTAAAGATTAGACTTTGATCTTAAAGGGATGGTTAATTTCAACACGTGTTTACCTAGTTCTTTGACGTGTGTTGATGAAACGGCATTTCTTGATACGGAAAATCTCTTGCCTCTAGTAATAACACACTGCTTTCATGAATGTGATTGTTTGAAATGTATTCTTCGTTACTTCATACAGCCACGTTAGCCATAAACATAAATAATTTATATCAAATGTAAAAACAAAAACAAAAACATTATGCCTAAAGACTAAGGTGAACAAAGCCAATGAAGTTTCGAATATGAAAATAAGGTTTAAACTTTCTGAAAGGTTTTCATTTAACGTGAAAACCCATTAGTGAACACTCGTTGACTTAACGAGTCTGTTACCCGGGTCTCCCTATTGTCTTTACTTGATTTAAGTGACACTCGTATTTAAATCAATGCAAACAAATTTATAACGGAAATACATTTTAAGTGATACTCTTCCAACTACTTACTTAAAATCCATCATAAGAAAATATTAATTATTATTAACAAAATTGTAACCGTGTATTTAATAGCTTAAAACATACACACATTAAATGACTGGTGGGTCCTAAAGTATCTACAGTGATTAACTCTCGTCTCATATCGTAGAACTACCGTGTTTTATGTACCTTTCTTTCAAAATAAACACGGTATTCGTCATAAGAACCACCATTGTTTTTTATATTTATTTATTCTTTTCGGTAAATAAAAACATTGTATCAGTTGTGGTAAATCTTATTTTGGAGTAAGAGTGCATCTTTAAATGATGTTAACCATTTCAAGTTAGCTAGCAGTTAAATCCCACTGAATCTGAAGTTTAAACTATGACTGAACTGAACTTTGAAAATATAAATTATTTCTTTGTACAACAGTTACTTGGAGACTCACACAGCAAATGTGTGGCTCTGTAGATTATGCAGCAGCAGTTGCAGTCCATGTTCAAAGAGGTAAATGTCTACATCTTCGATCCCAAAGATGAGTAAATCCAGGATATCAATACTTTAAGGGATGGTTTCTCGTTCGGTTCATAGTGTAGATTTGCAGACCAGTACTGAAAATATGTTGTTTGTACCCCTTGTTCTTAAACCAGTTAAATGTTTTGGTAACAATGAGCTTATCGATCCAATCATAAACCAAACACTAGTTGAAAAATAAACATGAAAAGATTAACAAGACAGTATCACCCTCCAGATTGAACATACTATGTTTTGTAAATATAAAAAAGTTTATAAAATCTTAACTGTAAATTATCTTAAGGTGTGGAAATATATAAATACTCGTAAGCCTACGTTTTGTCTTGGTAAACATGGTGATAAAAGTTGCTCGTTGATTACAGTTTCTTTAAAGGACTGATATTTTGTTGTTTGTAACAGTTATGCATGTATCATTTGTCGTTTTTATGATACTCATGATGTTCACCGTCCTTCCATAGACAACCCTTCAGTGCTGATATCCCTGTTAGCATAACATCATGCGGTGCAGTATAACCGTATGATCAGAAGACGATACGGCGGGAAAGGTAGGAGAAAGAGAAGAAAGAGAGCTAGAAACAGGCCTCACATGCAAAGCAGAAGGCCATTGTGGATTTCACAGCAGGTAAGAGGCGAAGGTAATTGGACAAGGTAAACAGGCACGCCAGGAGAGACAAAGGTTCATTTAGAAAATCACCACATGTAAATGGCAAGGTGATTAGGATAAACAGCCACGCTAGGCAAAATGCTCATTATGTATTTCAGCACAGTTAAGGGGCGGGAGACAGTCTTGTACCGGATTTGTTACTTAAACAATCTAATATTGGGTAATACACGAGCTCTTTGGAAGTTTGGGATTATATTCAATCAAAAGAACCCGCTGAATCCCCTTTTCGTCCTGACTATCACTCAAACTGCGATTAGCACGATACATCAGTTGTAAAAAAGGACTTGATCGATGTTTTATAATATGGTGTTTTGTCATATTCCTCTGCTCGATCCCTATACGACTACTGCTGGACTGATCAATAAATGTGATATTCTCCGTTTAGAAATATCCTGATAATCATAGGTTTCGTGTAAAAGTCTTCGTCAGAAAGAACGTCATTCATAGTTATTTTGGAAGGCCAAATATTTTGGATTCGCAAATTGTCTTTGGATAAATAGAGAAGGTTTTGATACGTTCATACTGGAAGAATTTGATTAGCTTTTACAGAATACTTGCAACATGAATGATCATTTCAGTTTCAATAAAAGTCATCAAATTTTCTTACGAGACTTATGGTTTGGTTTGTGATGTTTTACTTTTATTCCTGGAACAAAAGCTGTATCTTACTTCTCAGATTTTTTTTTTATTATACACCTGTCTCATCTACAAACAAAACGTATTCCATCTAATGATTACGATGATAACTGGGCCTGTCTTTACTTCAACGAATTCTTTCATAGAACAACACAATCGTCCACAAATTGACAGAATAGAAATCTCGAGCGCAATCACAATTCATTGTAATGAAATAAAGTCAGCCCTTTTTCATTCAGCTTTTCAAGTTTAAAAAAAAAACAATTTCAATTAGTAGTGTTTGGAAACCTCTTTATTTACGACGTAATGCACTTGATTAGAAATTTGCCATTTATCTGCTTTCCTGGTTCCTTAATAATAGTGTGTGTTGTTGTAATTACCCTTCTCTCAATGGCCAAGAAGTCAGAATTGAACGTTTGTGATGGGTCGAAAAAACAACAGTTCCAAGATATACCATGTTCAAAATTTTAACTAAGCATGAACAATAATTTGAAGACCTGATTTTATTCGTACATTTAGGAACACCAGCTTCGTTTTAACCGCCTGTGCCTACCATTACATAAAACCTATATAAGGCGCAACCGGGAATACATTTATTTTTTTACAATAAAATATTTATAATTTTAAAATTTGAGGCTCTAAAGAACACTGTAATTGGGTGAAATAGTGCATTGTTAATTTGCTTTCATGAAACCGTACACTTACAACCAAGATTCCAGCTACCACAAGTAAACTTAAGTCGCGATACAAATTAACCACACATTTTTGCTGCCTGACTGCATTCCTGATATTACTGTCGAATCGGATTATAAAATTTCAGACGAAATTATGCAGTCATAATCAAACAAATACTATACAAAAAGAAGTAAAAGAAGACACTGACCAAAGTCATACAGGAAACAATAACATTTTAACCAAGTGATACATTTCCTTATACTTTATCTAAAACACCATGCTGTACGATGATTGAATTTAATGATTAGACTTTTTAGCAAATATTTTTAAAAAAAAAACAATGTTAATGTCACTGTATAATCATACATGTGTGTTTTCATATCCTTATATGGATTCACTAGGATCGCAGAATATGCGGCAACATAGAACTGCATGCGGTCAACATAACATACCTTTTATAATTGTGGTTCCGAGTTTGTGCGCGCGTCTATGCAGCAGTGCGGTAGTCCGGTGTGGCGTCCATTCGGACAGAACCTTGTCATGGCTGTATCTTGCCCAAGTATTTCAGGAATTTCAAAAATCTTCCACAAGACCCAGGTCTGTACCTCAATGGCAAGAGTCATCCTTAGAGATCAAGGGTTCAAGTGATCATTACCGGGGCTGTATTTTGGCTATGCATTAGAAGATTTTCAATTCAATTCCAATTAGGGCACACGCAGATGCGGTTACGTGTCAGGAACACAAGTCCCAGGTCTGTACCTCACAGATAAAGGTCAACTTTGGAGGTCAAAGGTGGAAATGATCCTGGTCCGGGACGTGTTTTGATAATGCACGATACAAATGTCAAAATCGAAATCTAAAATCTCTTTTGACGACTATTTATTTAGTTTTGTCCGCATGTCTTGTCTTGATTTTAAAACAATAAATATATCATTCAAAACTTTTTAGTTGATATGTTAATGAATGTATATTATATTTTGTTTGTTATTTAACTGATTCTGGTTCCGATAAGGCGGATACATTTATCATCGCTTATATTGAGTTATGCCAAGATATGTGTGCTGCTGAACCGTGTCCATGTTTACCTCCAATTTTATTGTGAGGCTCAACTGTGAATTTGTTGAACATCGTACATAAGGCCAATGACAAATCTTAAGTGTTATATCGGAAGGGACAATTGAGAGAAATAACAGATTATGTTCTTTATCTGCGTACGGTAGATTTTAGGTCAAACTCTTATATTCCTTGCATTTCCTAATAATTTGAAAATAAATAACATAATAACATCAATCAAATAAATGACGTTCAGTTTTTTTCTGGAGGCATCTTTAATAAAGGCGGTGTTTACCCATGTTCGGTTAGATGGACTTATGACTGCTCATTTCATGAGAGCACAATGTATGAGATTAGGGTGTCAGGAATTTAATGCGGAATCGGATTTAATATTTCATCCTCTTATCAGATATTGGCGAGATGAGATTTTGGCGGGATTTGGTGTCTACACAAATGCCACATAAGTAGCATACAATAGAATTGTTGACTCTTTGTCTCTTCGTGTGAAAATAATGTAAAGCAAACAAAATGAAAAAAATGAGCTAGACACATATCTTTCGCGGTCGTTACAGTTAATGTTTATAACTTTCTAATGAAAGTTGCTTCTTTTCTGATAATTTGTTACTACGGTTCGTTTAGTTACGCATGATTAAGTCCGTACAACGCATATCACCTCAGATTTAATTGAACGAAGTAATTTGGATTTTAATATAAACAAGAATCTGCATTATGACTCTCGTAATATGATGATATAAGACATGCCGACTAAGATATTTATCAAATGAAATGTAAATGACCAGGTCTCTTTTAAGTACATGAGTAATATAGGCATTGAATTGGATACGTTTGAATGCAATAATGATCATATTGCCTGTCAGACATACATATATTTGTTATTTCGATATTCGTCTACCAGTATTGTCTATAAATGTTTTAGTAGCAGGTCTGAAAATGAACCCAAAATAACTAATTTGACAAGAAATTTAAAATAAAATTACATTATATCTTTCTCACATACTTTATCTTTAATTTTCTTGTAAAATTGAATCAAAACCCCTGTCCTACCAGAACTGGTGTTTGTAACGCAGAACAAGTAAGCAACATCATAGAGATGAAATTATATAGGCATTTGAAACACTTGTCTATTCAGTCAGAGTTTATGGTATTGATTGTGCAGCTATGAATGTTTTGCATTCAAATGAATCAAATGAAGAATATAAAAAGAGAACAATACAGTTTATTGGTCTTAATTCGAAATAATATTATCCATGAACATGATTTGAATTATGTACATTTGCAATAGGCATTATCAAATTGACTAAACGTAATGCATTTCATATGATAGACAACACATATCATACATACAAAATACAAAACCAATTGTTATGAAGAACATGTGTAAAAAATGATGTTAAACAGGCATCATCAAACATCGGGTTTATGTTTAAACTTTTTGCTACTGAGCATGTTTGTGTAGCTTTTTGCATATATATCCATAAACATTTAACTTTCTAGACTAAGTTTTGTTTTTATTATCACAGGAAATGCAATTGCATGTGCTTATCAAAACAAAAAGAACAAGGGTATGTGCAGAGAACTTATGGTCAATGCTTTTATGCACCAGCCAATTGTATATGGCTCCCCTTAGTCCGGAATAGCGGGGACATTAACCTCCTGTCCATCCAATCCTGGGTAAAAAACCCGACCTGCAGGGACAAACTGCTGGTAGAATCCCTGCCAAATACCCCCGCACCCAGGGATACCTAGGTAAGGCCTATTCCCCGCTGTTTTCTGAGTGAAAACAAAACCACTACATTCACTAGGCACAGCGGGGCCAACCTGGAAGGTAAAAACACGGCCCATTGCCCCTGCTGTTCCCGGTATACCCCCAGACCGGGGCGATGGGTGGGCGGGTGCAGTGGTTACAATTGACTGGTGCATTATAATCCCAGATTATGCTGCAAAATAAAATATAAAAAAATGAGGTGATAAACTTAGGCTTACCTATGTTTTGGTCTATCCAGAACTGGTGTTTGTAACGCAGAACAAGTAAGCAACATCATAGAGATGAAATTATTTAGGCATTTGAAACACTTGTCTATTCAGTCAGTTTATGGTATTGGTTGTGCAGCTATGAATGTTTTGCATTCAAATGAATCAAATGAAGAATATAAAAAGAGAACAATACAGTTTATTGGTCTTAATTCGAAATAATATTATCCATGAACATGATTTGAATTATGTACATTTGCAATAGGCATTATCAAATTGACTAAACGTAATGCATTTCATATGATCGACAACACGTATCATACATACAAAATACAAAACAAATTGTTATGAAGAACATGTGTAAAAAATGATGTTAAACAGGCATCATCAAACATCGGGTTAATGTTTAAACTTTTTGCTACTGAGCATGTTTCTGTAGCTTTTTGCATATATATCCATAAACATTAAACTTTCTAGACTAAGTTTTGTTTTTATTATCACAGGAAATGCAATTGCATGTGCTTATCAAAACAAAAAGAACAAGGGTATGTGCAGAGAACTTATGGTCAATGCTTTTATGCACCAGCCAATTGTATATGGCTCCCCTTAGTCCGGAAAAGCGGGGACATTAACCTCCTGTCCATCCAATCCTGGGTAAAAAACCCGACCTGCAGGGACAAACTGCTGGTAGAATCCCTGCCAAATGCCCCCGCACCCAGGGATACCTAGGTAAGGTCTATTCCCCGCTGTTTTCGGAGTGAAAACAAAACCACTACATTCACTAGGCACAGCAGGGCCCACCTGGAAGGTAATAACACGGCCCATTGCTCCTGCTATTCCCGGTATACCCCCAGACCGGGGCGAGGGGTGGGCGGGTGCAGTGGTTACAATTGACTGGTGCATTATAATCCCAGATTATGCTGCAAAATAAAATAAAAAATGAGGTGATAAACTTAGGCTTACCTATGTTTTGATCTATCAAGAATTGGTGTTTGTAACGCAGAACAAGTAAGCAACATCATAGAGATGAAATTATATAGGCATTTGAAACACTTGTCTATTCAGTCAGAGTTTATTTTATTGGTTGTGCAGCTATGAATGTTTTGCATTCAAATGAATCAAATGAAGAATATAAAAAGAGAACAATACAGTTTATTGGTCTTAATTCGAAATAATATTATCCATGAACATGATTTGAATTATGTACATTTGCAATAGGCATTATCAAATTGACTAAACGTAATGCATTTCATATGATCGACAACACGTATCATACATACAAAATACAAAACAAATTGTTATGAAGAACATGTGTAAAAAATGATGTTTTAAATAGGCATCATCAAACATCGGGTTTATGTTTAAACTTTTTGCTACTGAGCATGTTTCTGTAGCTTTTTGCATATATATCCATAAACATTTAACTTTCTAGACTAAGTTTTGTTTTTATTATCACAGGAAATGCAATTGCATGTGCTTATCAAAACAAAAAGAACAAGGGTATGTGCAGAGAACTTATGGTCAATGCTTTTATGCACCAGCCAATTGTATATGGCTCCCCTTAGTCCGGAATAGCGGGGACATTAACCTCCTGTCCATCCAATCCTGGGTAAAAACCCGACCTGCAGGGACAAACTGCTGGTAGAATCCCTGCCAAATGCCCCCGCACCCAGGGATACCTAGGTAAGGCCTATTCCCCGCTGTTTTCTGAGTGAAAACAAAACCACTACATTCACTAGGCACAGCGGGGCCAACCTGGAAGGTAAAAACACGGCCCATTGCCCCTGCTGTTCCCGGTATACCCCCAGACCGGGGCGAGGGGTGGGCGGGTGCAGTGGTTACAATTGACTGATGCATTATAATCCCAGATTATGCTGCAAAATAAAATTTAAAAAATGAGGTGATAAACTTAGGCTTACCTATGTTTTGGTCTATCCAGACTAGTGTTTATATCGCTATTTGTGAAATAATATTTGTTAAAAACTGTTGTTTTGCCAGAATTCGGTCAAAATGAGCTTGATGCATCGATTTGGACCAAACAATGACTCATGTTTCTGTTAAGTTGAGTTGTCATCTTCAGCATTGTCGTAATAAGGTAAACTTTTGGTCTCTTGTACTATGACTTTAGTCAAATAATACGTAGTTGATCATTCCGATTTCCATCCAAAACGAGTCACTATCAACGAAATATTATAGCTACCAGTGTCAGATACACATGCTTTATTGCATAATTATTGCTTTAATTAATAATCCTTCAGTGCATGAGACGATGAACAATGACTTAAAGCATGCTCAAAAATATTTATTGTCAAAAATAAGATTTAATTCCAGAATTCCAGCCACATTGTTTATACCGGAACCCGCCATTTTGATTGAATTTACTGAAACCAATGCTAAACCGATTGCTATACAGTATAAAAACACCACGCATCGGTAACTTCCCTTTACAAAACCACGTAAACTAGGATAGACAAATTATAATTGATTATTTTTCAGTCTTTTAAAAAATAATTACCTGAAAAAATCCGGTTGGCGATCAAAATATAGGTGCGGGCGCACAAAAAAAAAATAATATTTTTTTTTTTACATTTTCAAAACATATGAGCGGTAAATCCGCGGAACGAAACATCAATTTGGTGATTTTGACAGACAACTTGTATCTAACTAACTAAGACTGTCAAAGCAACTTCTTATTGCAGTTTCATTTTTAATTGAATGGAAGATTACATATCATGATATACTATTGAGCTAAACAAAGTTGGGTTGGTGAGTTATCCAGTTCCTCAAACGTTTCATTAGTTCACTGTCTATCCTTTATTGAACTGCATTGTGCGTGTGGTCTTTGTTATTAGTTTAAACCAAAAAAGATAATACAAGAACATAATTTTGTTAAAGTTATACATAATGTTGTTTTTTTCTTTGCTTATGTTTATAACGATAATAATGATTGTGTTAATTTGAGATGTTGTTATCCAATATAGCTGTCTTTATTTCTTGAAGGAAATATATACTAAAATCTGAATTAAGTGTAAAACCACCATTATGGCTAAAAGTTAGGGTTAATAAAAAAGTTAAAAAAATCTTAAATATCAAATAAAGTTTAGTTCGTTTGAAAGACTTTCCAATTAAAAGTGTTCTATGCTTCTACAGACAACCTTTCAGTTTACATGTGTTATATTCATCTGTTTTCCTTGTCTTTATTATAGCATGTGGGACAGAATTACCGTAGAATCCGGGATACACAGCATAAAAAACCGTCAGAAAAGGAATAAAATGAGGCAAGGCATGCCAAGGTGCCTTTGTGGATATCACTATATGAAACGGATGGGCTAGACAGAGGGTCATTGTGAATTTCACTAATGGTGAGGGGCTGTGGTCTGAGTAGTTCATGTGCGCCAGGCAAGACGGGGGTTACTTTGAATATCAGCACTGGTATAAGGCGGGCAAGGCAAGTACGCAAAGGAGCCATTGTGTCTATCACCATACCTAAAGGGAAATGAAGAGGCACGCCAGGCAAGACATGGTGACATAGTGGATATTACTACACGTAAATGGCGGGCACGGTCAGAGGGACTACATGTAAGGGGCAAGAAGAATTGTGATATGCAGGCGTGCCAGGCAAGACAAAGGGCTATTGTAAATGTAATCACCAGGTTAATTGTCGGATATTTGCTTATAGTTTAGTTTAGTTTAGTTTATTCACAAATACATCGAGGCAGAAATGCCCATGAGTATACAGCGTTTAACAAAGGTAAACACATAACAAAGTGATCAAGGTACAAGTATACCTATACATTTATACCAACTTACATACATATAACGTACATACATACATACATACATACATAGCGTGACGATTCTTTTAATGGAGTCAGTTTACCCATAAAACATTTTATATGTTTCCCTTATTTGCATAGCATTATACACGTATACTGCAAGATTTCTATTAATATTAACATTTTGTGACTGCATTAATTCAATAAATTTGGGTACATTTGATCCTGTATAATAGTATTTCTTAAGATATTGCTTTCTTAAATCTTTATACAATGGACATTCTAGAATAAAATGAAATTCATCCTCTAAGATATCACACGCAATACATTTTCTTTCACAATATGGAATTGCAACTGGTTTGTGCCACCTCCCAGATTCTACCTCTAATCTATGCGCCGACATTCTAAGTCTAGCCAATGTTGTTCTATACTTAGTTAAATAAACATCTGACAAATAAAACTGAAGTTTAAAATCAGCAAAAAGTATATATGTTTTTGCTCTAGTGGATTCGTTTAACTCCGTTAACCACTTTTGAATAAAAACATCAGTAACTCGTTGTTTAAATGATAATATAAATTGATTAAAATCCCCTACGCCTTGTGCAATCCAAACATGGTTAAACCCCAAAGACTGAAGTAGATGCCTTATTTGATAAGCCCACGATCTAGGAATAGGGAGATCATCTAAATCACTATACATTTTATTATATACTATTTTAACATATTTAATATTCTCCATGGCAACAATCTTCAGCCAATATCGTATCACATTTGTACAACGTTTTGTTAACAATGTTGTTCTTCCTAGTTCCCCATATACAAAGTTATTCTGAGTTTGTGCCCTTACTCCTAATAAATCTTTACAAAAATTTTAGATGTACTATTTCTAAATGAAAACTATTATGTAATCCCCATACTTCTGAACCATAGCTTAGGATCGGAGAAACTAATTTATCAAACAAATCTAAACTATAATTTATTGACAAAGAGGTGAATTTATTTAAACAATTCTTAAGTTTAAACATTGCTTTAAGAGCTTGTCCTGATAGTGTTTCAAAAGTGTTTGTAAAAGACCCACCTGTGGTGAAAACAATACTTGTATATGTAAATTTAGAAACAATTTCTAATTCCTGACCATTATATAAAAATCTTAAATTTCTCCTCAATCTTCCATCTTTTTTAAAAACCATTATTTTCGTTTTAGCAGAATTTACAATTAACTTCCATCTATTGCAATATTCTTCTAACAGTTCTAATCCTTTCTGTAGACCTGTTTCTGTTTCCGAAAATAAAACAATAACATCAGCATACAACAACAAAAATAATTTAAGAATCCCCACATCGACCCCCTCAAAATTATGAACAACCAAGTACTCTTCGATGTCATTTAAGTACATCGAAAATAAAAATGGGGATAATGGTTCGCCTTGACGTACACCAAGAAAACAATCAAAGACTTCACTTAGTGTATTATCATACTCTCGATTTTACATTATTATACATAGATCTTATTATATCCAACATTTTCCCCCTAACTCCAAATTTAATTAGTTTGTACCACAAAACCTCTCTTACAACATAATCAAAGGCTTTTGTAAAATCAACAAATGCTGTGTACAAGTTCTTGTTTTTGCTCAATAACTATGAAATAATACCCTGCAAAACAAATATATTATCAACAGTACTCATCTTTTGTCGAAATCCTGACTGTGCTTCTATGTATACATGATATTGTTCAGCCCACTGGTTTAATCTTTCATTTAAGACTTTAGTAAACAATTTACCAAAAGAACTCAACAATGTAATTTCTCTATATTTACTTGCACAGTTAACATCACCCTTTTTATGAAGGGGCACAATATATCCTTCATTCCAGGCATCTGGAAAGTAACTCATATCAAACAATTTATTGAATAAATTGCATATAACATTAGTAAAGTTAACATTTACTGATCCGTATTTAAAAAATTCATTTAAAACAAAATCTGGTCCTGCAGCTTTTCCATTATTTAATTTTCTACAGGCTTTTTTATTTTCATCGACATTGTTATTGGCATATCTAATTCCGCAAACATAACGTCTAACTCCCCATTTAGGTATCTTTCATTGTAATATAAAACATCTTCATCAGGTTGAAAAAAAATGTGAATCTGGGTCATTTATTGACTTAAAGTATTCCAAAAACTCATCACATTTGAGAGAACCTGTATTTTTTACAACTGTACCTTTAAGTAATCTTTAATAATTTAGCATTCTGAATTCTAGCATTTTCAAGCAGTTTTGTTTGATTTTTATCATAAATAAACTTCTTCTTTCTGACAGTAGCTTTATAATCCCTTCTAGCATGTACCATATCAATTCTGTTTTGGTCACATGGAGCGTTTCTATATATATTTAAACATTTGTAATATATTTTTTTTAAAGAATCACAATCTTCATCGAAATAGATACTGTCTGTATTATATTTAACACAACTTGTTGCATTCCGATTAGTATATATATTCTTTTTAAACAAAGTTTTACATATATTGTCTAACACATTTGAAAACTGATTTAAATTTACATCTATATCAGCTTAGCAACTTGACATGTTTATGTGCATACATAATGCATCAAACTTCTCAGTATTTTCATCACATAGTAGTGAATTAATAAATACCAAATCATGTTTATTAAACTATTGGCCAAGCAGCATTAAACTAAAGGCTTTTTCAATAACGATCTGAGTAAACTTGACTCGTAAACTAAAATTATATTAGAGTCATAGTATTATTATTTTGCTTCATAATAGTGTGTTTAAATCTTGAGCTGGGATTAAAACTGAACATAACGTGGAGGAAATAAAATAAATCGTGTATTTCCAATTATGAGGTTTATTATTTCAATCGTTGCTAATAGTCAGGTTTAAGATTTTTGAAGTAACGATTGAAATCCTTTTACTGGTGTAAAAGTGGACGTCAGTTGAACATCCGTCGAAGTTGTTTTAGAAAGGCCAAATCGATAAGCTTAAACATAATACTAACAACTTGGATGATCTTTTTTATTTTTCAGAAATATTCAACAAAGGTTCGATTCTTTCAAGACTAACAGTTTTGTTTGTTTAGTATGTCTTTGATTTGTGGATGGACGATATGTATTTTCCCAGTTTTGTCTTTTTCATTATGCACCAGTATAATCTACATATTAATCTAATTCAATAAGCTATGGTCCTCCCTTCACTTCAACGACTTCTTTCATAGAAATTTCTAGAAAATCGTCCAAAAAGAACAAATTGATTAAATTGAAACCTCGAATAGAATCACAACTTATTGCCTAAATGTTAAAAATCCAGCCATTTGTCATTCAGCATTCACGTCTTAAACACATTTTTTGCCGTGTGAGGAAACCGCTTCATTTACGACGCAATGCACTCAATTAGAAATTTGTCATTTATTTTCATTCTTGGTCCCGTCCTACTGTCTGTTGTTGTAATTACCTGCCTTTTTCAGTGCCTAAAAAGACGGCCTTGCATGTTCGTGTTGAGTCGTTGAAAACGGCAGTTAAAATATATGGTGTGTTCAATCAATTTAAGACCTGTTTTTATTCGTGTATTCATACAATTATATAGATAACTCACATATACTCTCCCAGCGACAAGCACGGTGAACAATTTTAAAAATACGGAGGCATTAATTAGCACCTTTAAGTGTATAATGTTGTGATTTATAACTTTTTGTCAATTACGAAGCATTATTTTTGTAACAGACAGTAAACTTGTATTTAACAATTGAGAAAATACTAACTGTGTAAATTATAACAGACATATGGTACGTGTACGTACATATATAACACAACTTGATATACAAGTTGATATTTTTCATGGTTCTATGACCATGAATTTAATCAATCCAGTAGGTACAAAAAGGAGAGTCAAAGAAAAGTAGACAACGCAAGATCAACATCCGACTTGCATTTCTAGTTTGAAATATTAACAATACCGTCATTTTGTGGAAACATGATGAAAATAAGTTATAGGTGGTAAAGAAGTTTAATAAATCAGCCTTATGTTTTTAAGGATTAATGATATTATGCCACCTTGCAGCTTAGATATCCAGACCTTCATTAGCCAAGATCTGATCTAGTAATTCATCAGAGTTCTACAGGCCAAATCTCAAGTTTTGTCATACATTTTAGATGGATACATCGCGTATGTTAGAGACAAATACAAATACATTATCGTGTAAATGTTAAATGAATGATGACAAACGTTTCACAGAACTATTCAGCATATCATGATACTGAAATAGCTGATTTGAAACGTGTTTGTAAAAATAGACCATATCTTACATGTCCTATAATAGCTACAGTTACTTATCAATTACACTGCAATATCAAAGAGTAACTAGCCGTTGATTTAAAAATACAAATGACAATTTCTTAATTTTGACCGTAAAACATTGGGCTTATTCAATGCTTGGAGTTTATTTTATAACATACATTTCAGACTTTTGTGTAAGAACGTGAAACCAAGAAAACATATTGAATCATCTATTTCAGCAAGCAGCGAAATGCTTGGGCATTAATTCAACAGTTAAACATCGTGTGACCTACTGATGATATAATAATCTCTGAATTGGCAGAATAATTGAATTCTAATTGTGTTATTTTGATGAGTAGTAGGAGCAATGGATTGCTTATTTTGTTAACATCCAGATCCTCCAACTAATGCACTGGAAATGTAGCATGGCATTGTCTTTTTATGACAAGTAGATTCAGAAACTCAAAATCTTACGCTTTACAATTTGAATCAAACGAGACTTCAGGGATGCTACCAGTATCAAATAATTCGTCAATGTCTTGTTTTATTGCTATGCATATGGCCATATAAAAGGTAACAAAACTAAGACCTGTGCAAGAGAAAGTACAATCACCTGAAACGTCGCCAGCTTATATTATCTATCAAAAGAATAAATAATAATTTACCAGCATGATCATTGTGACGGCATCGTTTGTGACCTCAGATAAGTGTGGTATTGAGTACATGAAATTCGGTGTATACCACTGCAGTTACACACGAATGCAAAACCGAAGCTTGTGAGCTAGCAGTTAATACATGTTTGGCACTAAACAAGACCATAACAGGCCGTAAGCTATATTAGGTTTTCACTGAATCATTTTGCATATATTAATTACTTTATACTACTTCTGTTTTCTGTTTACAATACACTAAGTAAAGCGTACTCATCAATCAGCTAATGTAGACGTACTCAAAAGTCTGTTTGTAATGCATGGACAATCAAAGCGATTTCGAACAGTGGTTTTCGGCACTTCCAAAAGTGTAATTAAGTACTTTGTTTTAATGGTCACAATGCAAACTATATATGTATGATAACCTTTTCGGGAGTATGAGTTCGCCACTAAGAAGTAAGCTCCACGTTGATGTTCAAAAGAATAGGCTTACTCACTGAAGGTGTCAGTTGGCCTTCTCTGATGTGTGAAGTCTAATAACAGGCTATGGATTTTGCACTTATCGAAATTCACTTGGTGCATTTGGGTGGAGCAAAAGCTCATATAAATCAGTGCTCTAAAGCCTTTAAATGCTTATTGCATTTGCAAACAGTTGTTTCATTAGTCATTAGTTGTTTATTTCCATTGTAATCAACGCACTTAAAATTTAATAATTCTTTTTTTATTATGACATGGAATCGGTTAATTTTATGGTGATGCGACATTATATGAAATCACTTTTCTTGTACAGTTCAATATTAAAATGAGTATAGATACTCATCGATAGGACTCAGGTTTCTCAACTACGGCTTAACAGTCCGAAGAGTTTCAAAATACAAAATCGAATATACAGGGACTGGCACCTTCTACTACCTGAAAAAATTGACATTAGACCAGTATTCTTTAATATTTTGTAGAGTGCTATACCGGAGATTAAGTATGCACTTCATCTAGGAGTTAATTATATAAGAACACAATGTAGGGAATATAAAATAGATGAATTCAATTTTTTTAGGTTCGGGTAAAATATTTCATCTTATTATCAGATATTAGCGAGATATAATTCTGGCAAGACGATGTCCGCGATGGTATCTTCGATGGATGTTTAGACGGTGGCTGCTTCTGAACTTGTTGTCTACTTAAATGTCAACTAAGCTTTTAAATTCACGAGTTCTGATTGAATGTCCTTTTGTATAGAAATAATGTAACGCAAATAAAAATGGAAACAAAATGCACTAAACAAAACCAAATTTTATCCGCAAGTGTAATAATTTATTATTTATAAGTTTCTAATGGAAACAGTGGCTTCTTCTCAGAATATCCATTATATATTCCATTAGTTATACCCAATACTTTTATTAACTTATTCCGCAAAACAATTATTATCAAGGGTTTAGTTGAACTAAACAAACATGACTTAATAATAAACATGAACCTGCCTCTGCATTAGACATATTCATTAATATTTTGTAGGGTGCAATATCGTAAACTAAGTATGCACTTCATCTACGTATGGTCGATTTTAGAATGGAACATTTTCTTATGATTGACAATAAACAACACGGGAATAAAATCAATCAAATTAATGATGTTCTAGTTTTTGCTTGGCACATCCTGTTTTAAGGTCTTTGTCTAGTCATCATGTTCGCAAAGATGAACTTATATTACTGTTCTTTACATTAGAACACAATGTAGGGGATTTAAATGTCATCATTTCTACTTTTAGGCTAGGGTGAAATATTTCATTTCATTATCAGATATTGCGAGATGTGGTTTTAGCTAGACGTAGCAGCGATGGTATATTGTACTAAATGTTGAGAAAGTGGCTGAATCTGAATTTGTTGTCAACTTAAATGTCACATAAGCAATTAAATACACGTGTTTTGACATTATGTAGTTTTGTGTGAAACTAAGGTAACGCAAGAAAATGGAAACTCAATTCACTTGACAAAAGCAAAATAAATCCGCGTGTGTTACAATTAATTATTTATAAGTTTCTAATGGAAATAGTAGTCTCTTTTTAGACATTCCTAGTTATTCATGATAATAGTATATACTTATTACAAAAAAGCAAATATAATCAAGCATTTTGTTGAACGAAACAAATATGGTATAATAATAAACACGAATCTGCGTCACGTAAGCTGATTGTATAAGAAATGCTGAATAAGAAAGAAATGAAATTAACTGTGAACCATTAGTTCTGAATAAAGGAGAAATACCAAAGAACAAAGAATTCAATTGGATAATCTTTTAATAAATGATAATATATATATATATATACGTTACTTGCAATGATTGTAATAAAATCAACTAAAAAACATGGTGTTAGTTATTCTTTTGAAATAGATATGGGCACCAATATTAATTTTGCAAACAAAATGTCTCTTTCTCAAATCTTAAAAAAATCAGGCGCCTAAAATTTATTTCTCATCATTTTCACTAACGTTATCAGTTATTTTCAGTGAAAACAAAATGGAACCTCACCCATATCCTACCCAATCTACTTTTTGGAATCCAGAAAAAGTGAACACAATCATACAGAGGAACAAGTATATCCATTTTCAACACATGTCACCGATCTATTTAAACACAATATTTATCATTTGTTTGGTAAGAATGCCTGTATTTTTAATACAAGCGTACACTGTTTGTTGTCTCATTATCTAACTAAAGAAAATATATATTTAACAAGAGTGTTAGTTCTTAAATAATGTACAATGTGACAACCTTACAGAATGACAAGCCATTTGAACAAGGCTAATTCATAAAATTTGTCAAAAGATAAATAGAATGTTAGTGCCGGTGATGGATAAAGTTAATGTGGCGAGGCGGAGGAATTTTTCGGGTGAACCGAAGTCCTTTTGTATAACATGTAAACACACAAATGATAAACTACCATAAAAATAAATAAGTACCTGTATAAAAGGGGAAACTGTCTTGGGGGGGGGGGGTCGATTTACATCGGCACACTCCCCATGCAGTGTTTAAATAGGTCAAAAGATAATAGATCTCAATACTGTTCAAATGTATTCAAAACAGTTTTAGTAAAAGTATTTGCATTTCAGTATTCGATAACAATTCAAAACATAAACAATTTTAAATGGACATGAAAGGGAACAGGGGTGGGGTAAGTTTACATTATTTATCCGATTTCCTTTCCAGCTTAACAAGTTGAAAAAGTTGTTTTGTTCGGATAATTCTTAAATCATTCACTGAAATATCAATACATATAATAAAGACATGTACCGTATAAATATACATTGTGCATCTGTACATTTCTATAGCCATTTGGTCAAGTGTCGTAACTGGTTTTTCTGGTATCGTAGGAAGTAAAATGTATAGAAAAATAATAAAGATTACGCATTTCATAACATAACTGTCATATATATGCACGCACTATCCTGATTGAGGACACACGATCCCAGGGCCAAATTTGATCGCAACATTGCCAAATTCAAACACTGGGCAGTTTTAACTTCACGGAGGAGCTAAAACAATTTTACAAGACAGCGCAAGAGGTAGGTAAATGGACATCAGTATTTTCGATAGTTAGTAGTTGTTGAAATGGGAAAGCATTTGATACGTTGCATATGTTACATGTACGCGTACGTGTACTGCTGCATCCATATGTGCTTCGTACACACATAAAGGCGTGCAGTCGATTGCAAGGGCACATGTACAATGTATCATCTACAACTAGTGTTTATCAACCTCTTTATTTTTGTTAGAAAATGTGTGTCTTTAAATTATTTAAAGTGCAGAACATAAACCATGTTGAAAAAAATAATATTGAACACATTAAATGTTGTAATGTAAGATATGTTCCATTATGTTGCAGTGAATACTTCAGTTTTCGTGATATACTATTTTAATCTAAGGGAATGAATTAAGATCTTTAAAAGTGACATAAAAAGTAATTTGTTATAGATTCAACACCTGTAAATGCAAAACAGTCATTAAATTTCATAATTTAAGACTGCATTAGTTTTATTACACTCGATATTTGCTGTTAAATATAACATAGCGTTTCTGGTCATAAATAATATCTCAGAAATGATAAGTGTCGTAACAATAACTGCATTGTAAAAGTTGCAGTTTAATCAAGGCTAAAATAGTTTATTTTTTCTGTTTGTTTTTTAAATTAACAAAATACAAAATCAAAAAATCACCTTTATTATTTCCATTTACTAAGAACAAGAAAAAAATGAAAGTTTAAAAAATCTTAACTCCGTCTCATACATTTGGTCAGATAAACACTGGAATAGAACATTAAGGGATGGAGAAGCAGTTCAAAGAGCTGGGGAACGTCCTAAATTGCATATAGAGGCCTGGCAAGGACAAAGCCTGTTCTGTTTATCTAAACTCAAATACTTTTACTTATACTCACAGGTTACAGTCAGTTAAGGCGCACAATGTCAGGTACATTATAAAGACATATTTATCTATAGATATTTTATCATGGAATTTAAACGGTTTAAGAGATTGCATTTTTTTGCTGGATTGTCTGTTGTGTAAGCAGAAATTATTCGATTCTGACTAGTAACATGTAGCTTACTATCTAAGACTGTGATAGGAACACCTTTTTGCAGCTTCATTGTTTCCGGAAATGGAATTTCATATTTCGTACTATTATCACATTTCGGCATAATACATCGGCTGTTTGATCGATCTTTTTAAGAGGTGGTATTTTGTCATGTCCCCTTCTCGAATCCTTTTCAACGACTGCTGGACTGATAAATGTGTGACATATTCTCCGTTCAGAATTATCTCGTTAATCAAAAGTAATGTAAAAGTGGTCGTCAGTTTATATATAAAAGTGGTCGTCAGTATATATATCATTCGTAGTTGTTTTGGAAAGCCTACTACGCAAATTGTTTTGGCTTAATAGAGAAGGTTTTGATAGGTTCATGTTTTTAAGATCTCGATTAGCTTCAACAGAATACTGGCATCTTGAATCGTCATTTCAGTTTCAGAAATAATCAACAAAATGTAGGTTATTCCGAGAATAAAAGTTTGGTTCGTGATGTATTAGTTTCATTAATGGAACGAAAAGATGTATCTTATTTTTCAGTAATATCCTTTTTGTGCACCCGTCTCATATAAATGCAAATCTAATTCCGCCTAATGGTGGCTATGATAACTCAGCTTGCCTTTACTTCAACGACTTATTTCATACTTCAACACAATCGTCCAAAAGGAACAAATTGCCGGAATAGAATTCTCGGACGTAATCACGATTCATTGCCGTAATAAAATATAGTCAGTCATTCGTCATTCAGCATTTCAGGTTTAAAAAGCATTTCAACTCGTCGTGTTTGAAAACCTTAGTACGTTATGCACTCGATTAGGAAAAGGTAATGTATTTACATTCCTGGTTCCTTCCTAGTATGCGTTGTTGTAATCACCCTTCTCAGTGGCCAGGAAATCCAAATAGCATGTTTGTGATGGTTCGCAAAAACAACAATTGGAATATATATATATTATGTTTAATTTATTTATTTAGCAAGAAGAATATTTTTTAGACCTGTTCTGATTCGTATATTCAGAAACGCGAGCATTGTTTAAACCACATAAGCCTACCGTTACATAAAAACTACATATAAACCTTACGCAACCGAGAAAACTATTTTTTTTTTAAATAAACTATTTATAATGTTATACTTCAAGGCTCTAAAGATGGATGAAATTTTACATGTTACAAAGTATTTCTAGCCTGCGACCATACACTTTAAGCTAAAACTCTAACTTTCACAAATTAATTTAAGTCGCATTACAAACTAACCACACATTTCAGTTACCCGATTTAATTGATATTATTGTAGTCTAATTGGATTATAAAGTTTCAGTCAAAAATATTTTATCATAATGAAACAAATGTCATAAAAAATAAGTAAAAGATGACACTTACCAAAGTCATAATTATAGGAAACACTAACATTTTAAGCAAGTGCCTCCTTTCTTTCTCGTTCATGATGAATATGACATGCTCGTACGATGAGTACATTTAATGACAATTTGAATGTCATAAAGCACTTGCTGTATGTCCATACATGTGTGTTTTCTTATTTAAATTCACGAGGACAGCTCGAAGAATATGCGACAATTTAAAAACTTAATGCGGCCAGCGAGACAAAGCTGTCACTTGTATGTGCGTCCGTCAGTGCGTTCGTTCGGAAGTGCGGTAGTCCGGTATTGCGTCCGTCTGGACAGTTCCGTTCCCAGGCTGTACCTTGGCATTATAGGACTTTCAAAATATTTGCCATGAAGGTTCACAATAATGAGTTGACGTTTACCACACACGACACAGGTTTGTATCGCAATGATCAAGGTCACCCATAGAGTTGAATGGTTGAAATGATTCTCACGATCCTTGTCCGGGGTGTATCTTCACTATGCAATATAGGATTTTTTTGCCATAAAGGTTCACCAAGATGATGATAAGTATCCCAGGTTTGTACCTCAAAGGCCAATGTCAATCTTAGATGTAAAAGGTGGAAATGATCCTTGCCGGGGATTTATTTTCCCAGTAATGTCCTTCTCAGTATACACCCGTCTAATCTATTTACACATCTAATTCCATCAAAACGCTATTATAACTGGGCCTGCCTTCACTTCAACGACTTCTTTCATACATCTAGACAATCGTCCAAAAAGAGCAAATTGACGGAATTGAAATCTCAAAAGCAATCACGATTCATTGGCATAATTCAATAAAGTCAGCCATTTGTCATTCAGAATTTCAGGTCTTATAAAACATTTCAATTAGTCCTGTTAGGAAACCGCTTCATTTAAGACGTAATGCCCTCGATTAGAAATTGGTCATTTATTTTCATTCTCGGTCCAGTCCTTCTGTCTGTTGTTGTAATTACCTCTTTTTTAGTGGCAAAGAAGTCAGCCTTGCATGTTTGGGATGGGTCGATGGAACGACAGTTACAATATAAGGTGTTTTCCAATCATTTTAAGACCTGTTTTTATTCGTTTATTTAGAAGAATCGCCAGCTCTGTTTAGAACCGTCAAAGCAAAATAGTATATGACAACTATGCACCTTACGCCACCTAAATCTTATTTACTTATAGTGACATATACTATGCTACACTATACGGCGCTTAATGACACATGAATCAGATGAAATTGGATATGTTACAAATAAATTTCTTTCACGCAACTCAGACTCCAACCACCGTGACAAGCACTGGGCTTACCTCACAATAAAATTTAAAAAAACAAAACACACATTTCGTACTTGATTGGATTACTGCTGAATCGGATCATAGGTTTTCATACGACTTGATATAGTCGAAATCAAACCGATATTATATGAAACTAAGTTAAAATGTCACTAACCAAAGTAATACAAGAAACACTTACATTTTAAACAAGTGCGATATGTGTTTTTGTTTTAAGAAACAAACCATGCTTGAACTATAGTTACACTTAATACCAATGTGAAATTCATTTAGCCCTCAGAGTATGTCTATATAATTAACGAGGACAACGCAAATAGCTTGCGAGTACATAAACAAAACATGTATTAGTTCCTTTTCATAAAGTGCTGCCCGCCTGTCTCCTCCAGTTGTTCAAATTTTTTCATGCCATAAGTGCATCATTTACCATTTACAGATTGTTTAGGTGGATTGCTGAGAAAATATGTAATATAATTAATTGTTAACAAACTCATACCGCCTCTGATAAGGTGTATACATTTGTTATTGCTTATATTGAGCTATGCTGAGATAAGAGTGCGGATATATGCTAAAATACAAATAAAGTTTGACTTTTCAAGAAAGGTAACGCGTGGTACGTGTCTTGGAATGTGACGTCCTTGTTCCCTTTTCAACAATATACCGCATGTATGACTGATATAAATCTACTTTGAAATATTTCTTTAAACACAAGCTTCCTTGAGTATGTATTATTTCAAAGAAAAGCGACACAAATTGATATTCATTGAACAATACCGTAGTTGAAAATATTATTAAGGTAAATTCCAATTCAAGTCCTAATTGCAGTGCCATTTGACCTTTCAAAATCAAATTTCGATTTGTATACGGTTAGACTAGACTATTTACAACACGGAAAAAGGTCACGTGAAAGTCAAATATTTGTAGCAATAAATAGTGTGCCTTTTACCAGGTATTCAGCTGTTGTTATTAAAACAAAAACTTTATGGAACTTTAGTATTAATATAACTGATCAGAATGCATAACGCTTTATTTTGTTTGTTGTATGTTTATAGTTTTTGACAGAAACGCATCATTGGTCTCTCAATACTCTATGAACACATTTTATATCAATTAAATTGAAAATAAGCGGAGATCTTTTTCCCACTAAGGTTTGGGCAGTTAAAAAACGTATATTTAGTCGGGCCTATCTAGTTCTAAAATGGTTTGAAAACTGATTCATAATCATCTTTTAAATACAAAATAATGAGTCTGGCCTTTTTTGTTTTCTGCAATATTTTAGGCCTTTGTTTTATATAACTTTATACCCAATATCATTCACAAATATTATCTCAGCGACTACCACGGTGAAAAAACACAAATACGGACGGATTAATTGGCACCCTAATGTGCTCAATGTTGTGATTTATAACTATTTGTCAATTGAGTAGCACTTATTTTAGAAACAGAAAGTATACTTGTTTTTAACCACTGGTAAATATTAACTGCGTAATTTACTAATGTCTATTTATAAAGATATATGGTACGTGTACGTACATATATAACATAACTTTATTTAGGTCGTTAATATTGTCCATGGTTTCTTGACAAAAGTAGACAAAGCAGAAAGAAATACACCAGGCTAATCGACTAGCATATCTTTGTCGTATTATTAATGATACCGCCATTTTGAGGAAAAACGATGCAAAAATGAAAGTGGTGAAGAGGCGTAGTAGAGCAGTCATATTTCTTAGAGGATTAATAATATTATGACATCTTAAAGTTTAGATATCTAGACTTTCTTTAGCCAAGAGCTAAACCTGAAATTTATCAGAGGGTTTCAGACAACATCTCTTATTTTGTCACACGTTCTGGATAAATACATGGCGTTATGCTAGAGACAAACGGCATATACACATACATTAACGTATTAATGTTCGATGAATGATGGGAGAACTCAAGACTGAACGAATCAGCGCATAAAGCCGATTTGAAACCTGTTCCGAAAAAGAAACATAAAGTTCATGTCCTATAATAGTTGGAATGAATAAACATAGATTACTTATTAATCACAATGCATTTCAAAGGTTAAAAATCCGTTGATTCGAAAATGCAAATGATGATTTTTTACTTTGATACTGAAAATATAGAGCATAAATCGCCTGTACCTCAAAGCTTATGTGTTATATAACTTTAATTGATCAAGGAAGTTTTAATAAGCTATTTCGCAAACGTCTATAAACATCATACGTCATACGGATTAAAATAACCTCTTAAATTGCAGACTAACTAAATTCGAATTATGTTATTCCAAACATTAGAAGGAACAATTAAAACTTAATTTTGTGAACATGTACAGGAAATATCGCACATTGTTCTTACGATCCAAAACTTTGAGCAGGCTTTGCAATTTTGTTTTGAAAATCAGAATTAAACACTCTAAAAAATATCTAACATTTTACAATTTAAATCAAACGAGACGAAAGGGATGATACCAGCAGCAAATTTTCAAGAATGTCTAGTTTCATGGCACCGTGACTGTTTGTATGGCATTGAAATGGACATCACAAGCAATATTTCAGCAAGACAAGAACAATCACCTGTTACATGACTCCATGCAACCAATCGGTCTAAACAATATTTGATAATATTTACACCTCAACTTTCATTCCTTAAATGAACTGCCTTTCGGCAATTGCGTTCATCAATCAATGAACGCAACATCTTCGGATATGTGCGGATCGTAATTCATTGCATAACAATATACATAAGAGCTATTGATCTTGTTATTGGTTGTATTGTGTCTGCAGGTCCCGTAAAATATAGATCAACATTTTTAAAAGTGTTAGTTTATTATATTATGAATATATTGGTACCAGAAGGGTTTCAATTTTAAGTTTTAAAGTGATTTCAAATGGTTGATCTTTTCCCGCGTTATTGTGACGTCATTTGAAAAAAAAGTTTCCGGTTATAGTCGGGTCGTTCTATTTTCCGAATGGGTAAGAACGGGTTACTGAAAGGTTTTCTTAAATGAAATTAAGTATTTATTTAACAATTATTGAATGAAATAATGAACTATTGGTGTAAATATAAGGAATGAATTGTGGGGTTGATGTCATTATCGGGGATATGGACGCAATTGGGTTGGTTCAAAGTACGCGTGGAGTCCTTCGGACTCCACACACATTGACCAACCCAATTGCGTTTATACCCCGATAATGACATCAACCCCGCAATTCATTCTTTAAATGAACCTGCTGTATTTTGTGTTCACTGTGACGTCATCGTTTGTGACCTCAGATAAGTGTGATAATAAAAATTGCTGTATCCCACTGATTTTGACATTGATGATAATGGTGAGTGTTCTTTTTACATTTGATATATTTGTAGCAAGCCTTTGATACATATTTGACCATTGCAGAGTGTTAGCTTTACTGGGTTTTCACTACAGTAGGTATAACATGATAACAAAGTACTGATGTTTTTGCAATAAACTTAGCAATGCGTTCTCGTCAATCAGCTTATGAAAGCACGATCACAATGCCATTTTGCAACGAAGAGTCAGTCAATTCATAAGGCTCATAAAGAGATTTCGAACAGGAAGTTGTCCGCATTATGAGATATGTAATTTAGGGTTTTGATGTAAGGGCTGATGTGAAGCTTAGGAAACTCTGCACGTGTGTATGAGTCCTTCACTTATCAGTAGCTTCCACGTTTGTACGTAAATGAATATGCTCATTCGATGACGGTGGCAGTCAGCTTTCTTTGGTGTGTGAAGTCGATTGACAAACTGTTACCATGAATTTTACCCACTTAGTGCAAAAAGGAGAGTCGAAGAAGAGGAGACAAAGCAAGGAAAACACCAGGCGAATCTACTGGCATTTCTCCGTTTAAATATTAATGGAACCGTCAATTTGTGGGAATACGATGGAAAGAAATTATAAGTGGTGAAGTTTAGTTAATCAACCTTATCTCTTAGAGGATAACTGATATTATGCCACCTTGCAGCTTAGATATCCAGACCTTCATTAGCCAAGAGCTGATCTTGAAATTACGGAGTTCTTAAGACCACATTTCGCCACATATTATGGATAGATACATCGAGTTTTGTTAGAGACAGACGCAAATACACTTAATCGTGAAAATGTTATATGAATTATGCCAAAAGTTCAAAATAATTATTCAACACAGATGTTTATGAAATATATTGATTTAAAGCTTGTTTGGAAAAAAGACCGTACATTACATGTCATTCAATAGTTGTAGTTAATCACAAGGCATTTCAAAGAGTAACATGTCGTGGAATTAAAAATTCAAACTTGATCTTTAACAAATGGAGCAGATGTATGGCTTCGAATGTATTTTATACCATACGTTTTAGTCTTCTGTTTTAGATCGTAAAACCAAGACAATATTGAATCAGCTATTTTCGCAAGCACCGAAATGATTGGGAATTACTACAGCAGTGTAACATCGTACGACCTACTGATGAAAATAACCTCTAAATTGGCAGACTAACTGAATTCTAATTGTGTTATTCTGATTACTAGTAGGGACAATGGATTCCTAATTTTGTTAACATCCTGTTCTTATAAAAATGCACTTGAAATGTAGCTCGTAACGTTCCTGGACTATGGACAGGAATTTTCTTTTTCATGAGAATCAGTTTAAGACAGTCACTTTAATATCACCGAGACTATACATATGGCCATAAAAAGTGCAACAAAAGCCAGACATGTGCAATACATAGCAAATTGACCTGAAGCATGAATCCATGAAATCATCGTACATCAGCTTAAAGTATAAATCCAAAAGAATATATAACTTGAAAAGACTTTGAAGTTTTCACTTAACCATCATTTTCAGATAGATTTCATTCAGGAGTGCAGTTCACATGACTAATACTATCAATGCAACATTTTTGAGTTATTATCAATCGTTTAATTGTTCCTTTGTCGTAAGGCGAAGATGGTTATGCTCTTAATTCGGCGGGATATTTGACAGTCTGTGACTGCTCTTGCTAAACTCTTTTTCCGCTCCATAACTTTATTTGTTTTTGTTTTTTTAAATTGATTGCACAAAAAAAACATATTTCGTTCTTGGTCAACTCAATTAAAAACAATTCCATGCTTTATTTCCCAGGTGTTTTAGTCCTTTTTTTCTATAAAGTATGTTTAAAAGGGCAACAAACGCCAGACATGTGCAATACAAAGTAAAATCACCTAAAGCATGAATCCATGCAACAATTTGTCTATCAGCTTTAAGTATAAATCCAAAAGAATACATGACATTTAACCTGCTGTCTATTATGATCATTTTGACGTTTTAATCGGCGAATGCCACTGTAGTTATCCTCACCATTCAATTTTGGGAACCCAAGTGTCTATAATCTCTTGACATTGATGAAAATGCTGTGTAGGTGTTTGTCTGCAAGGGTTTCATACTAACCAAGATCATAACATGTTGTTAATAGTACTGGGAAAACATTGCGCTTTCTTTTACATGATTACAAAATATTTGTTATCAATAAGCCTAGCAAAGCGTATTCGTCAATCAGCAAATAAAATCAAGATCACAATGCCTTTAAGGCCGCAAGAAAGTGAGTTTAAACAGTACACGGCCTTCAAAAGAGCTTAATATAAGGCTTTCAATTGGTTTCCCGGTTGATGTAAATCCAATGCAAACTAAACATGTATGGATCCTTGCCGGGTGTATGAGTCTGCCACTAAGAAGTAAGTTCCACGCTTGTACGGAAAGAAAGCGCTCACTCACTGCCATCGGTTGTCGGCTTTCTATGATGTGTAGAGTCGATTGACCGGCTTAAGTAGTTGAAGTTCAGAGATAACTCACTGCTCCGAAACCTTAAAATGTCATTTTTAGCTAACTGTTGTATAATTGAGTACTTTTATTTTGACGTTGAGTTAGCAACTTTTAGTACGTTACTAAAGATTAATTGAAAGTACTTTTATTGTAGAGTACAATGTTGAAATAAGGGAATGCATTCGATCGATATAACTCATCAGTATCATTTTTTTCCTACGTCGGTAACATCCGAATAGTTTCATAATGCAATGAAAACTAGCTGTACAGGAGAAACCATGACCGTCTTGAAAAACTTGCATTTAACCTCAATATTCAATGCTATTTCGTAAAGTGCAATACAAGAATGGGTTTTTAGGCGACAGTATGTGCAACATATTTCAGAATAGTTCAAAATCATTTCTATACCTTCCATTTACTTATGATTAAAAATAAACAAAACGCGAATACAATCCTTTAAATAAAAGACTTCAATTTACTCTGGGCATATCCTGTAATAGAGGCTGTGTTTACTCATGTTTGGTTAGATGGGATTATGACAGTTCATTATATGAGAACATAATATATGAGATTAGGGTGTCAGGAATTTAATTTGGAGGCTCGTATCTAATATTTCATCCTCTTATCAGACATGTACGTGATGTGATTTGGGTAAGACTGTGGCGGCGGGAGTTTATGTCGAGAAAGGGGAGATACTGTATTTGAGGTCTAAAAAACACGTCATATAAGTATGTTAAGGCATTTTTATTTTTTTAACTGCATGTCTATTGTGTATGACGATAATGTAATTAAAAATTTAAAAAAAAATATTATAGACACAAGCAAAGAATTTCTGTTATAAAGCTGTTATTGTTCATGGTCTTAAACGTTCTATTGTAAACAGTAGCTTCTCAAAACAACCGTTGCATATTCGTTGAGTTATGCCAGAGTATGCCTTTTAAGTAGACCGAATGTTATCAATGATTTGCTTCACGTTTGTTCAACAGTTCCTAGGAAACGCTCACGGCTAATTCGAGGTTCTACAGAGTATGTACAAGCAGCTGGTGACCATGGTTCATGTAGGTGGCATATGCCCCAAGTACTACTACTTTTTCATCAATACTTTCAAGGATAGATTCTCCGTCAGTACACAATGTAGTTTATACTGTAGTTGTACTGTAAACATAGAAAAATAAGGTACATGTTTGGTCAAGGAAATCAATCATGGTTTCTCTGTATGTTCTGTTAATAATTATTGTGTGTGAATATAGAAATATAAGTCTACGGTTTGCCTAAGTAATGAAAGATGATGAAGGTGCGTCTTGATTAATTACTCTTTTTTTGTGTGTTGTATAACAGCTGAGTGTGGTAATATTTGTCATTACCATCGAAGTCATAAAGTTCAACAGACAACCATTCATTGTGCTATATGTTTGCCATAGCACTGATTTTTCCTGTCTGTATTACAACATGCGTTTCAGTCTGACCGTAAGATCCGGTAGGCACAGCAGAGGGGACGCTCAGCACAGGTAAGCCTGTATTTGTATATCATGTACATGTATTAACTAATTGAAGCAAATATGTTAAGCCTACATAGCTAATTATTTAATCATAAACATATACACGCCTACCTGTGCGTATATAGCACATTTGACAATAACTTTGATAAAATAGCACATTCGTGATTCGTCATATAATACACAACAATATAGCGTATATTTCGACAGAAGGAACAAAGAAAATATGTGGATTTCGAGCACAGGGAGTGAAATAGGGGTTGGGCATAGCGAAAAAATCAAGATAGAAAAATCGACATAAGCAGAATAATTTTAAATAGAATAAGAAGGAATAAATACGGGACCGGGGAAAAGTTCGACACAAAGGAAAAATCGAGATAACCGATGTCGACATGGCGAGTTTGGATTGTATATACATAAACGTTAACATTATACCCCAACGAATGTGTATGACGATATATCCTCTCCTTATCATGCCATGCAATCACACCGTGGGTAGCAATTTACAGCAACCCAGAAAATTCGATATGCTCAGAAGATTGTATTTTGTCTTTTTTCCCGTATTCGATTCCTACTATGACTAGCGGACTTTCCATTGTATGTGATATTATCCGTTCAGAAATATCCTCTATATTAAAATGTTTGGTGCAAAAGTCTACCTCAGTTTGAACACCCCTCGTACTTTTTTGCATAGCCTTGGAACTTTTTGATTTGTGTTTGGAATAACTCCATTAGCTTGATCAGAATACCTCAATTTGAATGATCACTTCGTATGTGCAACGACGACGTGTATTTTAATTCCCAGTAATGTCCTTTCCCTTTATAATGCATCCGTCTAATCTACATATAAATTGCATTAAAATGCTGTAATAACTTGTCGTTACTTCGATAACTTCTTTTATACATAAACACCGTCGTCCAGGAATAACAAAAAGACGGAATATAAATCTCGAAAGCAATCACGATTCATTGCGATAAGGCAATAAAGTTAGCCATTTGTCATCGAGCATCTTAGGTCTTAGACAAGCATTTCATTTAGCCGTGTTTGGAAACCGCTTTAATTACGATGTAATGCACCCGATTAGAAATTCGTCATTTATTTTCATTCCCGGCTCCATTGTGGTGTTTTTTGTTGTGACTTACTGCTCTACACCTGCAAAGCCGTCTGCCTTGCATGTCCTTGATGGACCGTAAGAACAACAGTTACGCCATTATACATAATTATGTTCAATTCACATACATAGCAAGACTCATTTTATGACCTTATCTTAGTTTTATTTTAGGGAAAAACACCAGTTCATTTTAAAACCACTTAAAACTAAAGGCACCGTCAGAGCAAAACTAAACGAAGCAATATACGCTACCAAGAATACTCCATCTTTATCTCAATCAAATATTTATTATGTAGCCCTATAAAGCTAAAGCGGACACAAAAACTGGATGAATTTGTAAATATTAAATAATGCTTTTTCAAGGGACAGTACGCATACAACACATATGACAAACACAATCACAAGCTAGGGGTTTGGTTTTACAAACAACTTATGTCGCATAACAAGCGAAGCACGAATTTTTGCTACCAGTCGAGTTTCTTTGTACGCTTTCAGACGACATTAAATTGTCGCAATCCAACCAATACCACGCGAAAATGAGACACATCAATAAGAGAAACGTTTTTCCCTGTTTTATGTTACCAAAATCATGCTGGTATTATTATTACAATTAATGACAGTGTGAAGGTCATTCAGCACTTAATAGACGTACATAATATACGGGTATTTCGAATGTGTTTTCTTATTTTATATTTTGAATTCAAGAGGACAATTCGAGTAATATGCGACGACGCAGTAAATACATGTATGCTTTCTTTCTTGTTTAGTGTTGGCCATCTGTCTCGTTCAGGGGTTTGATTATTTTCGGACCATGAGAACATCTTTTACAACTAATTCAGGTAATATGCTAAGAAAATGTCATTATCATTATTATTGACCTCGACCCAAAACGCTATTGTCAAAATTGTCTAATTTCAAAACAAGCGGTAATACGATCGTCCTGTAACAACGATTATGTTGCAAAATGTCATGTCTGTCAGACGTATGCCTATTCCGAGTTCCAGATTCACTTCCGTCCAGGAAAACCATTTCATTAATGTCAGTGTCGCTAGAAACTTGTAAACCGTACATTATTTAGTTGGCACAGATATGTACGGTTAAGTCAGTTTACTTTTGTCAAACACATTGTCATCCGGTTCACAGGCATTTGCTCTTCTTGTTTTCGATGCGCATTTTGTAGTACGAAAATTTGTTTAAAAGGCTTCTTATCGTATATTTTCATCTTGTCAACTAAGAATCACATATTTTAGCAAGAGAAAGCATTTTCTTGTCCTTAACAACACACAATTAACTCATAAATGTGTGGGCTATTGTTTTATAATTATTCGATCAAGATTTATCTCCTGTTAGTACAAAAATATATATCTGAAGAAAATGCACATAATAAAAACGGCTGAATACTTACAGTAGATACAGGAAACAACTGGTATTTCGGTGTAGAAAAAAAAATGAATTATACCATCACCTTGTGAAAGTACTTTTCTGTTCGAAAGCATTATAAGTAGATTAGAAGCCTATTGGATCAGCCATCTCTTGTAGGAATAGTGATATTATGACACATAGAAGCTTAGATAGCCAGACCTTCATTAGAAAGAGCTGAACTTGTAATTCATCAGAGTTCTACCGCAATACCGCACTTCAGCGTGTGTTATACATTTAGGAAGAATATATTAAATTCTTAATATAGACGCAAATATACTTACAGTCGGGAAAATGATCAATAAATATTGCAGATAGCTTGATCCAAATGGTTATTTAATAGACAAATCGCATATAAACTGCATGTACAAGAAACCATACATATAACATGTCTTAGTAGAAGAATAATTCCCATAAGATACAAAAGTAATGCCAACTTATCTCGTAGAAATATGCCGTTGAATTCAATTTGCAAATTCCAGTTTGTTCACTATGATGCCAAATTATAAATTTCGTTATAGACTTCCATGAATATAAAAACCAGAACAGTTTTATAACATCTGTTTTCGCAAAACGTGCGACATGCGTGGGCATTAGTATATTCGTTACACAATGTACGACCTGAAATGACATACTGCCTTCTATTTGTGCTATTCTGATTGTTAGTAAAAACCAAAGGATCAAAATTTTGTTATCATCCTGATCTACCAAAAAAAATGTACACGGAATGTAGCATATATGTGTTTCGTTTCTAGACTAGAGTAGGACTTGTCTATATGTGAAATACGTGCCTGCTTGCACCCGTGTTTTCCCTTAAACAGTATAATGGAATATCTACAGGAACTAAAGTTATTAGCCAATAGCATGTCCATCTCATTTGCAGCCTACGCAATTACAATTTGATATGTCATTTCCATTTCAATCTTCATAATAAGCAGGTGTTGGCAATTATTAACGCTGAGCGACAATTATTGATATCACTTCTACCGTAAAGTACGAAAAACAATTTGAGCGATATTTTCGTTTTTCTCCTTCGACCCTACAGCCTGCAGAGTTTTTAATGCCACGGAAATCATAGTGACAGGCTCAACTATGAGTTTGTTAGATCAGACCTCTAGTATTCACGGACACTGGAAGTAGTCTTTTACGATTTGGCTAAGTATGTTCCTCTTCTTTAATGTACGGCAGAAGTCGTACCTTAATTTTAAATATGCTTGAAAATAATTAGCAAGTGAAGAAATTCATCAACAAAATGACGTTCAATTTGTTCTGGTCACATCCTGTAATACGAGCGGTGTTAACCCATGTTTGTTAGATGGACTTATGACAGTTCATTATATAAAGACAAAATATATGGGACTTGAGTGTCAGGAATTCAATTCGGAGGCCCGTAATTATTATTTCATCTTCTTATCAATTATTGGCGAGATGCGATTTTGGCGGAGTTGATATCCGGTAGTTGATGTCGATAAAGGGAGTGGTGCTGGGTTTTGTGATTACAAGAACGCCACATAAGCAATTTAATAAACTCTTCGTGTTGCGAAAATAATGTAAAACAAAAAAAATGGAAACATTTAAACTTAGCACAGCAAATATTGTCCTTTGATTATATTTATACATATTTTTTTTAACTTCTCCCCACCGCGCAGCCATGTCCAAAGCACAACTTGACAAATCTTCGAGGTATTCACTTGATATACATATAGATATCATCGAGGAGAAGTGCAATGAATAAGATCCATAACTCGCTACAGTTTGTTTAGATATTACGTTTGTTAATTGTCAAAAGTATTTCTTATCTGGAACATAACTTGAAAGGCCTTTACGATTTTGACTTTAAATTCATATGTAGATAGATATAATATGGGAGAAGTGCTGTGAGTAGGAACCATAACTTGCTGTAGTACTTGTTTATTTATTTCCCTTTGTAAAATGTCATATTATTTTCTTGTCCGGAACGCTACTTGAAAATACTTTGAGGTACCTGAAACAAAATATTGGGTTGAATATAGCATCCTTTCATAACTAAACTTTCAGTGCTTTGATTTTTATAAAAAAAATTGCTAATTCATGTTATCTTTAAAATCTTTTTTGGCGGACACGTGTTGACTGACTCCGAGTGTTTTGGCTGTGACTTATTTTTCTTCAAATATTTTACGTTTTCAAATCAATTGGAAGGAGAGAATAGCATATACAAGTCGCATTTATTTTTAATAATGTTTTTCTTTATTTGTTTCCAGTTTTAGTACAATGATGCTTTTTATTATGAAACTCTATGATCACACAGTTTTAAACCTTTTATTGAACGGGGGCCCTTCAGGGCCACGTTCATAGTAGGCACATCAGATCGTTACTACATATGATTACACGGTGATTCGGTCGAAATAATGCACTCATTGAATGCTTGAATACACATGACATCTTTAAACTTCAACAAAATTGAATTGATGTATAGTAATGTACACTTGAACTCGTACATTTTGCATATCCCTGAAAATGCAGCTGAAAAAAATCACAAAATGAAGACAACATATTTATACGCAACCGCTCGAAAACGGCGAAAAACTAAGTGTATTGTTACAGGTGTGAGTCGGTTATAAGAAGTAGTTACCATAATTGATTAATCGATTCCAAACAATTCAAAAATTTCCTTAAAAATGAAATGATATGTAAACACTATTTCACTGATCAATAAACAAACAAACGAAGTGAATGTTTTTTTGTAACCGTATATCGATAAAGTATATTATACAGATTACGCCGCCTCTATTTAGCATGATCATTTCACTTTTCGATCGTCGCCATTTTGTAAGCGCCCTGCCTAAGAGTGTGTCATGGACTTCAGCTGGATTAAATGTGTATTGTAAGTATTTTATAATCAGATTGTTACACATGAACGGCTCTACGTGTGCATGGCATGACAGATATTGAAATTGCTTCATTATTTGCACTGTATACATATTGTTCTTTGTGCAAATATCTGTGTTTTACCTGCGTTGTTTATGTGCGTGACCTACATTAATTGAGAGGCATAAATCATGAACCTGCGTGTTTATTCTATTATTTAATTTGTTTAGATTACGATGTGAATTTGTGTAGTTCATCTAGCTTATTTTGATGACGTATATTATGCTTTTCGTTAATTTATGCATTCGTGCCGTTCGTGACTCACACAGCTTCGTGACCTTAGGTGACCTACTACGTAGTTACATACCATGAATGTACTCAGTAGCGATGCCAAGTCGATTGTAGTTATCTCCCCTTATGAATCTCATGAATATAAATTTTTCACGGAAGGCGACTCAATGCTAACAGGCGCGTAGCCAGGCATACTCCCATACTCCCGGGAGTACTTCGATTTTGAAAAATGAAAATTCTAAATGGCCTAAATCCGGTGTAAAACTTGAACCCTAAGGGGGTACAGGCGAATTTGAAACCAATCCAGCAATATCAGTCCCATATGATATAGAATTCAAATTCAACCTGCTGACCAAACACTGGGACGAGGCTCCAAGTTTCAAGTTTCCAACAAGGTATACTTTTATTTATAAAAATACACACGCTACTGTAGACTTGAAAAGTAACACTTTACTGAAATACTAATTAATTCTGTAAGAGGAAATGAAAAAATGAATAAATAGTATAATAGCATGTGTTTTTGTTAATTTGGTGACATTTTCAGAGCAAGAATTTATAAACATATAATACAATTTGATAGTCAAATTCGGCCATAAATCGCTTAAGATAATTAAAAAGTTATGAATGACTTTTCAAAAGTCCCTGTGGCGTAACGGTTAGCGTCGAGGACTCGTATACCAACACTTCGAGTTCGAGTCTGGAGATTACATATATTTTTATTTTTACATCTTTATTGTTATCTAATATTGTTATTATTTTATTCTTCTTCTTATTTGATTATTATTATTGTTGTTGTTGTAGAAAACTATTGATATTGCCCATTTTGAAGCAAACCTGATTAGGAACATTATCTTTAATTTTTAGGTATGCTCAAGGACGGTTTCGCACCCTTCAACTAAAGTATTTCGTGTCATATCCATGGCTACGCTATTCTGTGGTCACTGATGGTGTCTACTGCGCCCAATGCCTTCTGTTTGCTGGCCCTGATGCTCACGTGAAAACATTAGTCACCACAGTATTGAGAGATTGGAGCAAAATATCCAAGGTAGTTTTGAGCCACATGAAATCAGACGCCCACCTGTCTAGCTGTTGATTCAGCAGATCATTTCTTAGCAATAATGAAGGGCGAAAAAAGACATACTATGTAGTATGTCATCCCAATACAATGTGGTCGTTGAAAAGAACAGAAAGATCCTTATAAGTATAACAGAAGCGATAGTGTTCTGTGGGAAACAGAATATTGCCTTGAGGGGGCATTAGGCGATAAGGGAAATTTTCAGGCCCTATTGAGCTTTCAGGCCAAGCAGGATCCCATATTAAAAGAGCATCTAGAACACGGAGATCCAAGATCTATGTACCTTAGCCCCGATATACAAAATGAGCTTATTTCCATTTGTGGAAAACAAATCGCAGACAGTATCGTGTCAAAGTGCAACAGCGCACCCTGCTTCGAGTTAATGGCTGGCGAGGCAACTGATGCCAGCACTATGGAACAGATGGCCATGTGCCTTAGATACTTCGACGGAGCTGATTTACGTGAAGATGTTTTGGGGTTCGCTGAGTGCGAATCAGCTACAGGCGAGACGTTGGCCAATGCCTTCTTAGCAAATCTTGAACTGGCGGGTGTTGACGTAAACAAATTGCGTGGCCAGGGATATGATGGCGCTGCCAATATGTCCGGTATCCGAAGAGGCGTACAGGCAAGGATCCAACAGCGTATTCCTGGGGCTGTGTACACCAACTGCAAAGCCCACTGCCTCAACCTGGCTATTATCCACGCATCAAAAGAAATGTATGCAAGGAACATGATGGCTACAGTACAACAAATAACGTTTGTTTTTAACTACTCCGCTTAACGCCTCCTACGCTTCCAGGAAAACCTTGACAACGATGAAGTTGCCCGTGTCGAGATGGATAAGCGCACTAAACTGCAATATCTGTGCGAGACCCGCTGGGCAGCTAGGGCGGATGCTTTGCACACTTTCCTATGCTCATTTAGGTAAACATGCTTAAATTATACAATGTCTAAATGCTCTAAATCAATATTCTTCAAAGTGTTTATTGTATTTTTTCCTAATTAGTCTGTTATCTAATCACTTTTTATTTAAAATAATGTACGTCTGAATAGAAAGGCTTTCGATGTTCATATTGTTCGCTCACAAACCATTATCGAAACATTGATTTAATTGTGTCATGAATTTCCAGAGTAAGTTCCTTGGACGAACTCGATAGCGACTATGGTGGCAGCAAAGCCGCGGGATACAGTCGCTCTGTTCAGAACTTCGAGTTCATCACTACCCTAGTGGCTGTCGAACATGCGTTGTCAGGGCTCGTACACCTGTCGAAACTCCTCCAAAAGAAGATGTGTGATTTACTGGAGGCAACAGAAGAAGCACGTGTTGTTGTCGCTATGTTAGAGGTTTGTTATTTAATTCATTTTCCTAACGGCTAGTTGTGGGATGAACTCATTTCGTTATGATAGAAAAGTTATAGAATAGTGTTAATCACGCCTCGGTTAACCGACAAAATCATATGCAAGTCAATATGTACCAGTGTACTTGATCCTACTTTGGGTCGGACAATAGTTATACTTTTCATCGGCGTAAATGGCCATATATATTTTTTTTTTTCCTACACCCGCCACTCTTTAACAGTGCACTAATTTCATAGCTTGTATATTCTAGTATGTTTACAGAAACAATTCATACTTGTGTGTGTACATATGAATTGAACTTATTTTCAGTCATATGTTATTAAATGTTTTTCCCATCTTTTGACTTACAAAAAGAAAGATGGACGTTGTCGTGAGCTTTACTAATGCGTTGTTTAATGTTACGTCTGACACTATCAAATATCATTTCAGTCTGAACGCAACGATCCAACAGAATGGGAAAAGGCTATGTCACTAGCAAGAGACATTGGGGTGGAGCCGTCCATTCCTCGAGGCCCGGGGCGACAGGCAAACAGGCCTAACGCACCGGCGGCAACATCCACAAAATACTGGAAGGTCAACATGTTCCTTCCTTTCATTGACCATCTAGTTGTTGAGTTAACAACCCGCCTGCTAAAACCGCATGGGAGATTTACTGCACAATATCTTCTGCCGACGAAAGTAGGTTTTCATTCATCCTTTTTTGATAAAATAAAATATGTGATATCAATGAAAATACTTGGAATTGCGTAATGTATAGTTAAATAAAACATCAATTATATTATTGTTCGGTAAAAAACAAAGTGTGTGTACCAAAACGTTAAGTTCTGTGCATATCTATATTTTTCTCTAAAGCAATTTCTAATTTTATTGTTTAAATATAAAAACGTGGATCATGTTTGTTTTGTTATAGGCTACTGACACCTGCCAGGGCCGCAGAGTTAGAGTGTGACGAGGAGAGGTTTGTCCGGGAGTGTAAAATATGGATTGCTAAATGGACCACAACATCCCCAGCTGAGTATCCAGACCTGGAAACATCTTTGCGAGTGGCCACTGAGGCATCATATCCAAACATAAGACTTTGCATGATGGTGTTGATGTGCATGCCTGTTTCCACAGCTACGGCAGAGCGGTCCTTCTCCCCGTTAAGAGAGTCAAGACGTATCTCCGCAACACGATGACCACCGAGAGGCTTTCAGGGCTTGGGCTTCTTAACATTTATCAAGAGCGAGGTATCAACGCTGAGCACGTAGTGAATGTTTTTGCACGTAGAAAAGACCGTCGGCTGGCGTTAGTGTTCAAAGTTTAAACGCGTGTTGTTGTGTAAAACTGTTTCAGAATGGGGAAAATATCCATAAGGTAAACTATGTATACATTTGTGTATTATTTGCTTGTGATGTTTTTCATGTTTAAATCAACCTATATGTGATATTTGTCCTCAAGGCAACTTCTTCATCTGTATATGCTATATATTCGGAGGGAGGCATCTCCACCAAGTATGAATATGTTTTGAATATTTATTGCTCGATCTTTTCCTTTTTGCTTCAGTTATCATTAACTTAAAACTTGCATTTCAAGTACCCAGATATGCGTCAAATGCCACCAAATCGCACGAGTAAACCAAAAAAAAATTCAGGGGGAGGACCCCCGGAACCCCCCGCTAAAAATAGGAGTACATCAAATTGGGTTCAAGCTACGCCCCTGGCTGGTACCGGTTTTATACACCCTTTAAAAGACGTATATCAACATTTGCGGAGAACCATGTGGCTATTTATAGAATTAGATGATAAAATATTCTGGGATCCAGTCAGAGTTCACTGAAAACGAAAGTGAAAATTTGATTAAACGTTTGTTTTTTTCATGTTTGAAGGCAAGTACAAAGGATTATTTGGTTTGTATTTAAGTATGGGAGGGGTCTCTCATAGTTTTTATCACTTTTGATACGAAAACAACTGGACTATGAACGTTCTTAGACCATTTATAGACTTCGCCAAAATGTAAACAAAAATCCAAAATGGCTGCCGCGAAGTGAAACTACCTGGTACAGTTTTCACATAGTCAGATGTTTGATAATTAATGCATGAAGCAGTTGCTGACAGCTTCGAAATGCAAGTACACCTTGTGTAAATTGGTGTAAACATTAAGAATGAATACATTTTATGTCTGTTCTTTAAATATTTGTTAAAAAAACATGTTTTTTCACAAAGTTTGTGTTCGTCCCCAGTTTCGTACCATTTCGTTCACAAATATGTTTACAGTATGAAATAAAGACGTGTTTATATAAAATAAAGCCCGCGAAAAATTCCAGATTTAGGTTACATCAGTAGTTTTCTAACTAAAATGTGATATTGGGTTCATCTTCAAGTGTTGGCTTCATCGCACCTGTCATGAGCAGCTTTTGGTCGTGGTGGATCACTTAAAAGTTGAACCCATCAATTTAAGCTGGTATGCCAGGGATGTGTTAATTGAGTATGTTGTGTAGGCTATAAGGGCGTCAATGATTGTATGTTTGGATGTTGTTGATTTATCTATTTTCCTTTCTTATTATTTTAAACAGACCCGGGAGGAACTGTAAAGAACCAGCCAGACAGCCCGCCCGCCGAGCTGCCCACCCGGCCGAGCTGTACTTTGTGTATGCCAATATGCCGACATGCTGTAATTTGTTAGTACTTCAAGATCATATAATGGAAAATTGTATCCAAACTGAAGTATAATTTGAGTAAGTTTGGGTCATATAAGCCCATTGATACTGTTTGTTCCATTTCTAAATGGATTTCTACATGTTGTTTCTCGATCATTTCTGGTGCGGCTTTGATAATAATATTATTTTCTAATGACACTGCTGACTCGTATAAGTCTTTGGTCTGTATTGTGCATCTATTCGCACATTTTGTTTGCTCTTTTAAGCAAACATTACATTAATTTAAAATTCTTTAAGCAAATAAACAAAACTTACTGCACATTTGATGCAGAATGATGTTTCATTTAGTGTGCATATGATTTTGAGCTCATGGACAAGAAAACATCTACTTCAACAATCACAGCAACACAATGAGATCCTATTTTAAAGAAATAATGCCACCTTTCATTAATTCATTAATTCAATTCACCAATCATTCATATACATTCATTTATTTATGCAGTTTATACATTGAAAAACTTGACATTTCTTAAGGCAAAAGAAATGAAAAGTGAACCGCTTTCATAAAAATTAGAGCCTTTTCCCTTCATGCATTAAAAAAATCAACCTTAATACATTATACGTGTCTTAAAACTCTAATGTATTGTTTATTTCAATAGCCAGCCTGGTTGCTGTAGCCACAGGGGAATTTACATTTCTTAAGGCAAAAGAAATAAAAACTGAGCCACTTTCATAAAGCTTAGAGCCATTTTCCCTTCATGCATTAAAAACAACAACCTTAATACATTATAAATGTCTTAAAACCCTAATGTATTGTTTATTTCAATAGCGAGCCTGGTTGCTGTAGCCACAGGGGAATTTTCAAGGACAAGAACCAGTGCTGGTAAAAATGTGGTCTCATGTGGTTTTCCATACCGGCATTCAGCAAGGATTTCAGAGAAAGGAATACTGTCTCCGAGTAAGAAGAAATTCTAAGCATGTCTGGTTTTAATGCTTTCAATGGGTACTCAATAAGATGAGATTAACCTTTGAATTATTAAAATCTGATAGCAAAATGTCCAAAAGACTATATATTTCATAAAAAATTTCCTGAAAATCTTTCAATTCATGAGCTTTTCTGCATATTTATCACATTTATGACCACATAAAAGGTTGTGTATGCCTCAAATGGGTGTTTACATGCCTTTTTCAAGCTTTAACAGTATTGGCAGATAGTTTTATAAGTGTAAAACATTGCTTTTGTGTCTTGCTTGCAGATCACGATGTGCCAATAAGCTCCAGTTAGCTGTGCCTTTTTCCTCCCACCGGTAGTCATTCAATCTAAATCCAGGAGATGCAGCTCTGAATCCAATATTTCAGGAGAATAAATATGTAAGTCAACTCTGTAGTACTTGTTTGTGTGTAAATGATCACAAGAGTGAGATTTATAGCAAATCAGGTGTAAATAAGCAACTTATAGACATTGGTGAAGTGCCGTACTCTGATTGTAATGCCAAATCTAGCCTTCAAAACAGATAATAAAAGTAAAAAAAATAAAAAAATGGGCATATTAATGCTATCTCTGCATTTTCTACATCATGTAGCCACCTCATACATGAAAACACTAGCAGTTGTCATGAATCTTTCAGTTTTGGTGTGTTTTTTTACAATTTCTTTTGTTGCGCCATTTGTCCCTGAAGCAAACAGTTTGGCATATAGTGGTGTTTAGACTGTCTATAAACACATTATCACTAAATTTATTTTGTTAAACTGAACAGTTCTGTTACCTTTATATAAGCCACTATCCGAAGAACATTCAGACGTTCTAAATGGACCATTGTCCTGTTGCCATGGAAATCATTATGAGGAGGAGCACACAAACTGTCACTTGTTTTGGATATCAGATGTACCACGAACTGACCATAAACTTTTCAGATGCTCTGGTTGTTTCATCAGCCAATTTCGATGTAAATTTTACTGAATAATGACAAACAGTCTTACTCATAAGCATCTCATACTCATTCGTATTCCACAACTAAACATGCTTGCAATTACACTGTGCCATCTATCATAATATAGCAATGCTGCAATGTCCACATTTTTTTGTACCAGTTGTTGCTTTATACTGAAACTTTTATTGAAAATGGTGCATAAACACTGACAACACATCAATGTTACGTTCATACATTTGTACATGTTCTTTCAGTGTTGATAATGTTGACATATTTCATGTACATTTACACATGTGTTTATTGCCAACCTCATCAAAACATGCATAGTTTGCTCACATACATATTTCCAAAACAGACATTTACTGAATGTATTACTACTTTACGTTGATTTTGATATGTAAATAAAACATTGTACTGCTTGTTTGTACAAAACACTTTTCATTTGCTATGTTGTTTGTTTCCATGTTCTATCTGCATACAGATGGTATTATCATATCAATTTTTAGCTCGACTATTCGTAGAATATGGAGATCTATACTACTCACCCAAGTGTCGGCGTCACACCTTGGTTAAAGATTTGCGTGCAAGCACACATAGGTTAATATCTCAGTTACTTCTTGAGGTATCGCATTGAGACTTGATACAATGGTACTCAACCATCCAACCTACTTAATTAACCAAGTTAGATAACTCTACTTTGCATTTAATGCAAATTATAGGCTTTTATTATTTGACTAAGAAATTCTGGTTAAAGTTTTGCATGCAAGCACACATAGGTAAATATCTCATTAAGTACTTGAGGTATTGCAGTGAGACTTGAACCAATGTTACTCAGCCATTCAACCTACTTAATAAACCAAGTAAGATAACTCTACTCTGCATTTAATGCAAATTATAGGCTTTTATTATTTGACTTAGGTAAATATCTCATTAAGTACTTGAGGTATTGCATTGAGACTTGATACAATGGTACTCAACAATCCAATCTACTGAATTAACAAAGTTAGATAACTGTAGTTTGCATTTAATCCAAATAATAGGACTTTATTATTCGACTTAGAAATTCAGGTTAAGTTAATATCTCAGCAGCTACTTGAGGTATTGCATTGAGACATGTTACAAGGTACTCAACCATCCAACCTAATTAATTAACCAAGTAAGATAACTTGACTTTGTATTTAATGCAAATGATAGGCCTTTATTATTCGACTTAGATATTTTGATTAAGGTTTTGTGTGCAAGCACACATTATATAGATATCAAAGCAACTACTTGATGTATTGCATTGAGACTCATACAATTGTACTCAACCATCAAACTTCCCCATGCAAGATAGCTCTAGTTTTATTAAATGCAAATAGTTGCCCTTTATTATTCGACATAGAAATTCTAGTTAAGGTTTTGCGTGTGAGCATACATAGGTAAATTTCTCAGCATTTCAAAATTAACGTGATGTTCATTTCCATTGTGAAACTTATCCCTAGAGAACGTTCAAACATATTCTACATACATTATTTTTTATCTTACACTGTATATATATGTTCTATATGTATATATCACGCCTAATAAAATTGAAGCCTGTCAACTCGTACGTTGTTGTAAAACATATGAACCCCACCTTTCAACTTCCCTGTGTGTTCCTATCAATTCGTTTCTGAAATTCCCGCCATCATTTGAATAAATTGCTTACTCTCTCGGGGCCACCGTTCCTCAGCGCTTTCATTTTATAAGGCAGACTGTGTGTGATGTGTTTGGTTTCTAACGATGACTGCATCGTATCTTTGAAAAGTATTTGCATTAGTTGCTCTGAATTGTTTCCCTCCGTCTGCAGATAGAGTTGGGATAACTAATCATTGAAGTACTTGGGGTTTACCTTTTCGTTTTTTATTATTGTTTGTTTTATTGATAAGTTTCCTCAAGTTAATGCATACTTTGATAAGATTTACCTTTTGCGTTTAATCTTTATTAAGAATTAGGATAAGAGTGAGGTTTGTGCTCATAAACTGGATTAAACCCCCAGTAAATTTACATTTTACTGACCGTTCCAAGGCGGTACCTAACAATTCTTGATAAACGTACCAATTATATATATATAGTATTTATGCACTGTGCTGTTTGTAGAGTTTTGTGCTGTTCTATGTTTCTTGTTTGTGATTTTGTGTTATTTTCATACTTATTTACTTTCCGGGCATACCTTGAAAAGTCTTTGAGGTTTTCACTTAAACATCATATACAGATAGATTTCATTCAGGAGTGCAGTTCACATGACCAGTAACTATCAATGCAACATTTTTGAGTTGTTATCAATTCAATTCAATTTCATACGTTTATTTGACAAAGGCAACCGGCCCATAACAAAATAGGTGTACATCAAAGGGCAAATATAGCATTAATGTAGCGTAGTAGTTTGCTATTAATACATAAATTATATTTCACTGAATTTTATAAAAGGTTATTTCTAGATTGCATATATCTTATACATGTTATCATGATAAACAATAGTCCTGTTAAAAGAATCCTTCCACAGTATATATTTTCCTGGATTTCATGTGCAGCTACCTCAATTCCTATTATTTGAGGAGATCGTCTCTTAACATAAAAGCATAATATACAAACAATGACAGATTTTGTAACAGGCTTTCTGATTTTGTACTAAGCAAACTGTAAAGTTTATGTATACTTGGGTTTTCAAAATATTTAGCCGGTAAATACTTCTTTCGTAAATCAGAATAGGCAGGGCATTTAATTACAAAATGATACTCTGATTCTACGTCCCCAAAACATAGTTTACATAGTCTTTCAGTCGATGGAGTATTTGAATATCTTCCGTATTCAATTTCTAATTTATGTGAAGAACATCTTAATTTAGCTAGTGAACTTCTAAACCTTCTAATTGTTAATTTGTCTAAATAGTACTCCTGCTCAATATTGTTTTTTTATGTGAACATACATTTTAAGTTTAGAACTATCCGAAGTGAGAGCTATCCATTCTTGCATGTATTGGTCCTTAAGCCTCTGTACCACTGCTGCTATAAAACTGTTCTCATTGTAAACCTTTTGCTCAATCCATACATGTCCGTATCCTAAATGGTTTAAAACGCTCTTCACACGAGATGCCCAATTATTTTGGCCCGCGTCATGAAGCATTATAAGCATCTGATAAACCAACTTCACATAACTGTCATTTGGCATACTGAGAATTTTAATCCAATATTTTAACAACCGTTTTACCGCATATATGTGTAGGGGGAATCGTCCACAGTCTCCAAGAACAGCCAGGTTGTTAGTTTTCTGTGGCACACACATGTATCGCTTACAGGCATCATTTTGGATATTTTCAATGGAAGCCTGTCTTTCCGTTCCCCATATTTCACTGCCGTACAAGAGAATATGCATAATTTGTGTGTCGAATATTTTGAAATACGCTGAATTGGATAGTTGGCCGAATTTGTGTAATTTCGATAGTAATGCAATCAATACACGTTTTCCTTTAAGTGCTTGTTGACTAGCCATTTTATATAGGGAAAGCTGGCTTGAGAAGTAAACACCGACGTATTCAAATCCATTAACAGTCTCCAGTTGGTGTTCCCCATAATACCATGTTTCATGCCTAGACAGAATGGCGCCGTTTTTATATACCATCACTTTAGTTTTTTGTGTGTTGACTCTAAGATTAAAATCTTCAGTAAAATTTTTTAGTAAATCAATTGTTTAATTGTTCCTTTGTCGTAAGGCGAATATGGTTCTGTTATTAATTCGGCGGGGTTTTTGACAGTCTGTGACTGCTCTTGCTATACTCTTTGTTTTGTTGAAGAATTGACTGCACAAAAACACCATTGTGTTTGGTCAACTCAATTAAAAACAATTCCATGCCTTATTTCCCAGATGTTATAGTCCTTTTTTCTATAAAGTAGGTTATTAACTTAACTGATGCCTTCTCAACGACATAGGCAATTCAATCAGCATAGACCAATCCCAGTGATACTTCTAATTACAAGATTGTGGTGTCCTGGGAGTATAAATCACATCCAATGATGGCTCTAGTTTCTTTCGCATTTAGTTGACCTTAAACCATTTTTTGCCTATGTTTATGGCAACAGTTCTAATAATAAACATAAATAAGATTAGAAATAACCAAAACATTCTAAACACGTGTTGTTATTGACTCTCTGAAAATACATATGCACAGCTGTATTAATTTTCCAAAAAGGAACATTTTAAGCGCACATTTTAAACTCTGACACAGTAGTCTGTATAGCTCATGATGTTAAAGCACACATATATGGAGATTGTATGATAGATATTTTAAACGAGTTTTATGAGATTTCCAGGTAGGCCATTTAAACCAAACGAGCATCTGTAAAATACACACCGCACTGTTCTCTTAAAGTGGTATTTAAAGAGAGTGTATATATATAAGTCTGAACATGCACTATATTTGGTTTATTAAATAATATCTACTGTAACATTGCTGCACTATGACATGATATTTGATACAACGCATATGTATATTAAATGTTTTGTCTCTTTGTTTGTTAAATTTAAGACCTTTACGGAAGTTACATATCAGTCTACCACATAAAATGACAACCACCACCTCAGGCTAAAGAAGTCTAACAACCAATAATGAATCAAAGTGCTGAAAGCACTGATGGACTAGGGCTTCATTTAGGGGAATGTTGATAACCATGTTCTAAGCATTAAACAAATCGGCTCACATCACAAGGGGTCACTGTTTAATGGGCTAGCGTAAACTTTAGACTAAAACTGCTTGCAAGCTGCAAAGGAAATTTGAAAAGTGTGGGTAGAGGGAGGGGGGGGGGCTAAAGTGTTTAATCAAATAAAGTCATAGTTCTTTTGAAAATCTCAATGTCGTTAAATCAGACCTATACAAATTAATTTACGTGCTTGGTGTATGTTAACCAAAGTACACATACTTCTTTAATTTGATTAAATCATTTTATATCAAAGGTCTGTTATTTGCAGTTTCAGAGAAGATTTTCAATGATGTAATTATATCCTATATAGAAAACCTGTCACCTCTTTCAGGGGAGCTTTAAACCACAGGGCCAAACTTTGGATAATATTTGTAAAAGACATCAATAAATGCAACAGTTGGCCATTGTTGTATTGTCCTCTGTCTCTGTCCTGATAGCTCCCTATCTCAATAATTGCAAATGGTTGTAGGTTCATGATTCTCCTGGTCATTGGTCATCCAGAAAGATGCTGAATGTAGAATCAAGAAGCTTTCATTTCAGGCACTCCGAATTGAATAGAACTGTACCATTTGGAGTGCCTAGAATTTGTAGGGTTCCTAGGCAACATGTATCAGGTGTTGCAGTACATTTTCTTTACTACAAATATTTTACCCGCCCTTGTCAATCTAAAAAGCTTTCATTTCGCAAAAGTAGTTCATATATTAAAGTATAATAAGGTTGCTAAATCAGAGTTTGAATAATTCTGATATCTAGATGTGCCTTTAATTGCAGCAATTTAATGTCCAACTCATGATGTCAATTGAGCTGGTTAAGCAATACTGTATTTCCTTGGTGTGGGGATTGCTTTATTAACTTGAATAAACAAACAGTTCTTGCGTTGGAAAGTACAATGTATTAACAATGTTACATGCAATTTTCTTGACCTGACTCCATCCAAGCCTTAAATCTAAGATCAGCATGTACTTGGGGCTATGTGTTTTATCAATGAGAACTATAAATTATGTTCAATTTAGTGCCACTTATGATATATCATTCCACATACAAAACCACTAGAATTTTCTTTAAAACAGCTAGCATTTATATCCTATGTTTTGATAAAACCATTGCCAAGTTGATAATTTGAAAACACTAGAAATTTTATCTGGTAAGGGTTTGACATAGTCTTTCTAGACAGCTGGACTTGTTTTGCAGTTACTTTGAAAATCTTCAAAAGCTAAACTGATCAAGACTGGAGCAAAGAACTCACAATACCAAAAGGGATTTTAAAGACTTCAAGATCATTCTCATATCACCTATACCATTAGTTTTTATCTACAAACTTAAGTCAACATATAAAAATGTTTTACATTAATATTGCAATGAATAAAACATATTCCAATAACATAGCAATCAAGTATGATAACTATAGGCCTAAATATGAGATTTCAACATTTTCCAGATAAACAATAAATAATTTTACTTAATAATTTTCTCGATACTTACACAAGCTGGAAAATGGTCTCTTTTTGAATACTTCACATATTTCATGGCTTTCATCATTCAAACTAACATTTCGCTTGTTATTTCAATATTCAATGATTTTGTAAACATTCATAAATGATGGTTAAAATTAAGATTCATACTAATTATGCCTACCAAAAACACCTGACTGACCAATTAGAATCAAATTTCGGCAGGGCTTATTGGTGGTTCAGTTAAATCAACCATGACCTCCCACAATCTGCACTGATAAACAGAAGTAAATGCATTGTTTCCATTGTTCTTATTTTCATAAAGTTAGAAAACAACTGCAGTGAATAAAATTTATTCCTTATCACTGAGAAAAAGTTTAGAATGAACGAAGCCGACAGTTACATTTAGTGGGATATCAAATCCTACAAATGTATTCATCATTTTATGTAACCGTATTTAGTATAAATGTTTAAGTTTTGAAAGTCTAAAAAGTTTCATTTTTTGTGTATTTTGTGCTTCATTTAATTTCATTCTTTGAAATTTGTTTTTCTTAGTGTTCAATCCCAAGCATACTTGTTCACATTTAAGTGCAAGACAAGTCTCTAAATTATGTTATGAATAAATTTTTATATTAATGTTATGTCACATAAAAGATAAACAATGTATTGTGCTTTTTAAAAATAACAGTTTTTCATCTGTTTAAAATTATTTCAAATGCTGTGCATTGAAATTTGATTATGAGTTAAAACTATGATGGGAATAATTCAAGGGAATTTTTTTTTTTTGTGATTTCTAGCATTAAAATTGTCTGAATCGCATGAAAATTTATAAATTAGGTAAGGTACCGGGTATTCTCAAATTGGTCAAACTTTTTGAACGTTGTACTGTCTTCTTTTTGTTTGTCTCAAATTTAATACAGCATTGGTTTCACTTGTTGTTTATTAAAGGGATTGTACACCAGATTGGCACCAAAAAAGTTGGGTTTTTTCTTTAACGAATCTAAGGACAATTTTTTAATCAACTATTTTACTCTTTGATATCGTTATTGTCAATAAAATACCAAAATGTAAAAAAGGCAGTGCAGTGTCGAATCCACTATGCTATTCAGACTTACTCTTACTGGATGGAATTTCCAGATATATACCTAACTCGCTTAAATCACGTAATAACATCAACGGCAGATGTTTTAAATGTACCTAGTAATCTTTTTTTAATGGAAAAACACGAAATAACTTCTATTAATAAATCATTTGTAAACTATGTACATCATCAGTTAGAAAGTTTCAATGCACTAATTGTACACATCGATACCAAGTTAATGTCAGGTTTCTATAAAAAAGAAAGTTTTTTTTTTTCTTTTTCATTATTAACTGAGTACAGCCCATTTAAAATGTACCTTATAATGTCTGTGACTTATAAAATATTTAATAGTAATGGTCTGCAACCAAGATTTGTTTGAATTATCAAGGTATTAAACTGCATTGTGTATGCGATTGGAAAGCTAATCTTGAAAGCTCCCTTAGTAATTTTTTTAAAAAATAACATAGACCCTGCAAGGTACGGGATGATTCATAAAGATTTGCACAGTTATTTATGTATAATTGCATTTATTGATACAGGTTACCTTTTTCAAATCTATGATTTAGATTGCAAAGTATAACTTATATAAATAAATATATATTCTTAACTTCTAATAAGTAATTAGTTAATTTGTCAACTGCGCACCAAAACACTGTATCTGAATGTATACGCAAGCTTATGCATCAGTCAATTGTAACAATGCACCCCCCCCCCCGGTCCAGGGACTAGCAGGGACTTTTACTTTCGGTCCAGCCAACCCAAGCTAAAATCCCCGCCCTGCAGGGATGATCTGATGGCAAAGTTCCCACCAAATCCCCCCAAGCACCCAGGGACATTAGGTTAAGCCACATCCGCGCTGTATTTTCCACGAAGACCCGGTACTGCGGGGCCACCTGAAAGGTTAAAACACGGCCCATTTCCCCGGTATACCCCCGGATGTGGGGGCCCTGGTTTCAATCGACTGGTGCATACTGATCCAAAGTAATCCAATCTCATGCCAAGACGATTTCTGGTCTGACATCGCCAGGTAAGTTATTCTTAAGCATAAAAAAAGCCTGGACAGCATTTGAGAAAGGCTGTTGTGAGGTTAAATATTCATTACTTCACTATGCCACAACATTGGGTGATTACTGATTTTCATTCTTGGCTAGGAAACAAAAAGTGAGATCAAAGCGTCTTCAGAAAAAGAACTTCATGATGCACTAGTCAAATGTAACCACGCCCTCCCCCAGGTCTAGGGAATACTTTGACTTTCAGTCCACCAATCCCCTATAAAATCCCTGCACTACCCTGCGGGAACGAACTGGTGGTAAAATCCCTGCCAAATAACCTCACAACCCAAGGTTCTTAGGTAAGGGTAATTCCCCGCTATATTTAGCGGGAAGATACAACCACCGCAATCATCAGGCACTGCGAGGACACCTGAAAGGTGAAAACACTGCTCCTTTCCCTAGTATACCCCGATGGGGTGGTAACAATTGACTGGTGCATAATAAGATTAGATATCAAAAGTGAGCAGGCAAATGGCGATGGCTTATCACACAATGTCATTGAACAAAATGTACTTACACTGAGAATGGCTCCAAGACTTTTCTATGCACATAGGTAAACACTCATCATATTCATAAGCCAGATGCTGTGCACATATTAATACATTTGGCTTCATTTAGAATGAAACTTCATAAATAAGTATGCGCATATTTGATATGTATTTATCTCCATTTTGCAAAATTGAAATCACATGATTTTATCAAACGAACTTGTATTGCTTGAAATTCTACGTGTCAAATTAAACATGCTATCCACGGTAAGATGACAATAAATCCGTTTGATGGTGGTAATCATTCAATGGCGACTTTATTGATAAATTTCTTCAATATAACACGTATAAAATTCACACCATCAGCATCCGGAAGTAGTGATAACATGTACATGTGTGAATCATTCGGCCGCTCTGATCAGAGTGAATGAGTCAATACAGTAGACTGGTACCCGAATTTACTTTTCCTCAAAAACACAAATTATAACGTTTTACAGGTACGCGGCATATGGTTTTTATTTTACATTAATAGTATTTAAACAATCAATACCAAAAATCATGCTGTATTTAAAAAAAGTGCTGAGTGCCATGCAATGATTAGTTAAAAAATAAACTTTGTATTTAAAAAGAAAATGTCACGGAAACATGCAAATTATGTCGAAAAAAATAACAGCCCTGTTAATAAATTAATACCAACATTCTATACAAAGGATAACAATACTTTTAAAAACAAACAAACAAATATCATGGTTGTTTACTACTTAGACCGCACGCTCGGTTTACATACCCACAAGACATTTCGAATGCGCAACGGGCACCGTGGTTAGCTGATACTGGTCTCTATTCGGATAAAAGAGAAAGCGGCTACCAGTCTATCAATAAAGAGCATTGAACGGAAAATGTCGATGCGTACTTTTCCAATATGTTCATATTCTTATTGCATTTAATCTGAGCGTATGCAAGAACATTCGTGTAGTTAACCCGATTAACTCACTCGCTACGTACCCACTTCCTGTGCTTCATTAAAAGAACATACAACTAGCTTGTCTAGGAGAACTATTTTTATTGGATGTTTTCATTGTAATCAGTTCTGGTACTACTTTGATTATTCAAATAACGGCAATCCAATTAAAATACAGCGTATGAATACATTACGTCAGTGAACCCCCAGATGCGGCTTAAAAATGCAGACATCGCGGTTACGGCTATGAACTGGGCCACAAGTGCCCTAGTCCAAAAATTAGATACGGCGGACTGACAATGCATGTGTAGCTACAATCAAGACCCGAAGCCACCGGATAAAAACGCATACATCACGATAAGTACATTAAAGCGCAATTTCAGTAGAACGAAATAACTTTGAATTAAAACAAATGTAATACAGGATACATTTTCAGTTATAAAAGAACAAAACGCTTATGGTTAGTGGTCACCAAGCCGGACAAGTGGGAATTCTCCTGGTACTCCGGTTTCCCCCACAACACAAGACCACACTCTCGCGCAACATCGTGCCAACGAGAGTGACTTAGTATAAGCTATCATAGCTTCCTTCACAATCGTTGTAAAATGTATAATGTTTAAAGTAAAACGCTTATGACGATAAATTCCATCTTCTTCCTCCAAATCCGTCCGTCTGCAGACGTTATTGAATTTGCAGCTTCAAATTTGAATATTTGGTTATAAAACGAGACCTTTTTTGGTAATAATAAAGGGAAAAGGGACATGGACTCTTGATTCGCTGATTGTTATGATGGGTACACTCAACAATTATTGAGACATATGTTTGTTTGCATATGCGGTTGGCTGTGTTTTTGTAAGATTTGTATTTCTCGTCTAGGCCTAGAAAGTGTTTCTTTTAATAGGTTTATGGCGTGTCCATGTAGTGTCCACTGTAATACTATAAAAATAAACCTTTCCTCATGAATATGAGTTAATATTTTCAGAAAATATTAATATTACACATTCCTGAAGAGCTATCATTTGGAAATATAAAATACATCCAGTATATGACAACAGTAGTCTCGGATGTCATCGTCTTGTGCAACGACATTATCTGAAATATACTAGCAGAAATGGTTTTAGTACATTGGTGTAATTGTGTTATTATTCGAGATTGAAGTAAAGTAGTAGTTCAATTTCCTGGAAATAGATATGCATGCAAGTATAAAATAGAGATGTCGAGACCTTATAGAAATTACGAGATGCATAGTTCATGCAGATGAAATACATCAACACGTTCTTTGTTGGACACTAGCCCAAAATAAACCGCAGGATTATGTACATTTGAGTACAGTTACGGGACCACATGCTCTTTTGTTAACCCTTCGGTCAGTTGATCATACTTGCCCAACCTGTTTATAGTAGAGTATGCGATTTTTTTCATTTTTATATAAAAAAAAACTTTTGGTTTTATAGTCCTTTCCGTAAATTGAATATGGTAATTTTGACCACCTCCAGTTCCCGCATAATTTGTCAAACGACCAATGATGATGAATAAGTGACTTATTAGTATTATAGTCATTTTATTTTGGGCCAGGCTTATCAATGTATGTGATATTATCCGTTCACAAATTTCGCATTATGATATCGTGGAAAAGTCTTTTTGATTATCTCTCGTAGTTGATTTTGCAAGTTAAACTTTACTGATGAGAAAAAATTCTTTGGGATAAAGACACAGTTTTGATACGTTTACGGTTCGAAGAACTCGATCCGCTTTTAAAGAATACTGGCAACCCTAGAGTAATCAGTTTCCTTTCGAAATTAAACTACAATAGCCTAGCTAGCTAGATTTTCCAAGAATGATAGTCTGATACATTTCTTTGATTTGTGGAACGAATAGATGTAATTATATCCCGGTAATGTCCTTCATTATGCACCATTCTAATCTACATACAATTCTTATTTCATCAAAATGCTATGGTAACTGGACCTGTCTTCACATCAACGACTTCTTTCATACATAAACGCCGCCGTCCAAAAAAAAAATGGTAGAATCGAAATCTCGAACGCAATCCCAATTCAGTGTCGTAATGCAATAAATTCAGTCATTCGCCACTGAGCATCTCAGGTCTAATAAAACTTTTCAATTAGGCGTGTTTGGAAGTTGCTTCATTTATGACGTAATTCATTTGATTCGAAGTTGGTCATATATTTTTTTTTATTTTGGGTCCAAGAGTGTATTGATATATTTACTGTTGACCTTGCATGGTCGGCATGGATCGTAAATACCAACCAGTACAATACATGTTATGATAATTCAATTAATATACACAGAAAGAACAAGAATGTTAATTAATTAATTAGAGAAAACAAAAAGTGCGTGTATAACTATAAAAGAGTCTCAGATAATGTCTGATATAATTCCGAGGTCCACTCGATGCTGTATTAAAAAGAAATGTATGGGAAATACCAACGAAATCCATAGCTCGACACTGTCTCATTCTAATGCGGTACATATATCAGTGGACCGAGCATAGCGCTTGCAAACAGTACCTGAACAGTTGCCGGACTATATTTAGGTAACGAAGATAAGGCTCCTGTTTCTAAAATTGATATGATGCAAGTACTTTCCTCCCTTTCTTCACTTGAATATAATTAAGCTTCCAATTAAAATAGTTGATAAAAAAAACAGTGAAAATATCATTTAATTGTTTAAATTATATTACAACCAATTATTTCCTAGTTATGAAATGGAAATAATGAGTATATAAGGCAATATTGAATGTCTGGCATTAAGAAAGCCACGAGTTATGCAAATTTCATAAGGACCATTTGTGCGCTAAACTTAGATTATACTTTCGGTTTTTGTGGCATTATTTTAATTGCGATTTTTTTTTTCAAACTTGGTAATTACATAGGTAATAGAAAAGATTAGCTCATATATGTCGCTTTTATTGTTATAATGTTTTCTTTATTTGTTACCAGTTTTAGTACAATGATGCTTTTTAATATGAAACTCTAAGATCACACAGATTTAAACCTTTCATTTTATAAGGCAGACTGTGTGTGATGCTCATAGATTCAAACAATGACTGCATCGTATTTTTGAAAAGTTTTTGCATTAGGTGCTCTAAATTGTATTCTTCCGACTGCAGATAGAGCGGGGATATCTAATCATTGAAGTACTTGGGGTTTACTTATAAGTTTATTATTATTAAGTTTCCTCAAGTTAATGCATACTTTGATAAGATTTACCTTTGCGGGTTTTTTCTTTATTCAGAATTGTTGGGATAGGAGTGAGGTTTGTGCACGTAAACTGGTTTTAACCCCCAGTAAATTTACATTCTACTGACCGTTCCAAGACAGTACCTAACAATCCTTGATAACTATACCTAGTTTTTCTATATAGTATATATGCACTGTGCTGTTTGTGGAGTGCTGTAGTGTTGTTCCATGTTTCTTGTTTGTGATTCTTTTATGTTTGTGTTCTATGTCTTTGGCGTTTACCCAGTGCCATTAAATGGGGTTTATGTTTTATCTTTTGGCTACTGAGCTTGTTTGTTTAGTTTTTTAACATAAATATTGGTGTTAAAAAATCAAATAGGTTTAGACAAGTCATTTTGATGTAAATACGAAAACGTAAGTTTACATAACTAAAACATATTGGGACGTTTCTGACTTGTTCACGTTCTTATATTCAGGAAGAATGCCAGCTCTGTTTCGAACAGCCGGAATCTGTCATAACAACACAAATATAAGCATAAAACGCCAGCAATATACTTCTTTTTATTCTCAATAAACTATTGACAATGTTACACGAAAATGTGCCCAAAAGAACAAGTGTCTTGAAATGATTTCGGCGTTCCTTTGACGAGATAGCACTGATACTACTACTGAATTCGTGTATTCTATAGTTAAATTTTACTGACCGTCTCATGGCAGTACCTAACAAAAAAAATTGTGTTCTATGTCTACGGGGTTTATGTTTAAACTTTTGGCTACTAAGCGTGTTTCTGTTGTTTATCACATATTATTCATTGTTCTTAAATTGATGCTGACGCCACATGTCGTATACTTTTAAAATTTGTTTATATCGATTGATGCTGAGTGTGCAGATAAGCTCTCGAGATTGGCTCTGAAATTTCTAATTTTTACTGACCGTGTCAAGGTCAATCCCGAATATCTATCAATAAACGAGATGTTGCATTTGCTGTTGTCCTAGATTGTTTATATGTGTAGTGTCTGCATTTTCAATCCTAAATGTTTGGACAAATATAGATAGAGCTGTGACCGTTACTTTCACCAACCAAAAGACTTCCTGTGTTTAGGCAGACAATATAAACGCTGTAGTTAAAGCATTTGTCGGTGAACTGTGTATTCATCTTTTTATGTAAAGTGCATGTGTTGATATGTTTGTCTTTTGTGAATGTGTTTTCCTTAAATATGGTGCTTGAGCCTTGTGCTGGAAAAACAAAACACAGTAGGCTTTGTTGTTTGTAGTTAACCTTAGAAATGGCATCGATTTGACGTTGAAAATGAAATCGCGCACGCACGCACACACGCAAGCACGCACGCACACACGCACGTGCGCTCAAAAACACATTCACGCAAGCGTTTGATTACCGAATGGAATGGTGAATGTAGCTACAAATTTAACAGACAGGAGCCACTCTGAGTTAATTTAAAAACATTTTACCTCATCTTCCAAGGATATTTCGTAAAGTACAATACTAGTAGAGGGCAAGTGTGTGCGTCATCTATGTTCGGTAGACTTCAGTAGACTTCAGGATGTATTTTCAGAAAAGTTCAAAATCATTTGGTCCCTTACATTTCCATATGATTGAAAACTAAATAACACGGGAATCAAATCCATCAAATAAATGACGTCTAGTTTGCCCTGGGCACATCTGTTATAAAGGTGATGTTTACTCATGTTCGTTTAGATGGACTTATGACATTTCATTATATGAGAATACAATATATGGGATTAGGGTTTCAGGAATTTAAGTCGAGATCTCGAATTTAATATTTCATCCGATGGCGAGATGAGATATTGGCTAGACGGCGGCATAGATGATATCCGGAATTGAATGTTGAGGAAGTGGGAGAGAATGGATTGGGTGTCTACTTTAAAGTCACATAAGCAATACAAGGCACGAGGCCTCTTCTCAGACTAACCGTTACATCTTCGTTAAGTTATGTCAGATAGTTTTATTATCTTATTTAGTAAAACGATATTAATCAAGGTCTATGTTGAAGGACAAGAATCTGCCTTATACGTTTCGAAATGTGATGCAATTAGAAATTGCTGGTAGTTATCAAATAAAATGTAAATAACCAGGTATGTATGATAATTTGAATACATGAATAAAACGTGCAAAAACATATTCAATTGGATATGTGTCTATGAAATAATGAACATATTGCCTGCAAGACATATATAAATTGTTTTGACCAAAAAATAACAAAATCAACTTAACTATGAGTCGTCTTTAACACTGTAAACTCTACATACGAGTATACATTTAAAAAAATGTAAATCCCGAAATCAGAATAGCAAAATCTGCATATATATACATATATATATATATCATTAGGTAGAAGCAGACTTAGATGACTTATGTATGACGTAAGTTTTGAAAGAGTGTCATCCCATTTTAAACCAAAACTATGTCTGAATTTTACTACAAAAACACTATTATCTGCATTTTCCAGCTAATTAGATAATAAAAAATAGTAAATAAATAAATATGTATGTACAATATTTAGTGTGTTAAATGATGTGTACTATAGAACTGTTACACTTTGCTATGACAAGACAGGTGTTAGTAAGCAAATGTGTTTAAGTTATTACGTAAAGGAAAAACTACCTATACGGACAGAAAATATGGCCCTTTGGGTAGCAACCAGCTCAGGCAAAAAAAGTCAAACAACCAATGAGGATGAATAATACATCAGACACGGCGGACTGACAATATGCGTGTGTAGCTACAATCAAGACCCGATTCCAACGGATACAGGTTCATGAATTAGAGTGGAGAAATTAAAGCACAATTTCAGATGAACGAGCGAACCTCAAATTAAGAATAAATAAGTGCATCATATCTTTTTAGATTTAAAAAACCAAATGCTTATGACGCTAAATTTTATCCTCATCGTCAATCTGCAGTCGTTAGTAAATAACAGCTTTAAATTTGAATATTAAGTTACATGTGAGACCTTTTTCGGTTAAGATAGAAGGGTTTGTTTCCAAGATCAATCCCTTCCTCGGCCTGAGCTTATGTGAAATTCTCTTTTCAGAAATAACCGTTTGGTGTAAAATTCTACTTCATTATGAGAAAACCTCGCAGTTGTTTCAGAAAAGCCAAGTGGTGTTGCTATGAAAATTGTCCTTTGAATGATAACAATTAGTTTTGATACATTTGTGTTTGAAAGAAAAAGTTTTAATAGAAAACACGCAACTTGACTAATCAATTTATATTCAGAAATAAGCAAAACATCAGTTCTTTCAAGACTCAAAGTTGATGTATTTCTTTGATTTATGGAACGAAAATTCTATTATACATACAAATCTTATTCATCAACACTCTATAATAAGTGGGTCTGCCTTCACTTCAACGTCTTCTTTCGACTTCTTGCATAAATCAATTCAATCGTTGGAAAGGAAAACTGAAGAAACAAATGTCTAGGATTTTCAAGGTCGCGGACATTCACCGAATGCGACCGATCGAAAACGGGGTCTCGTGAATAGTAGTTGAAATACTCAACAAACATGCAAGTTTAACATTCTGGAAGAGCTATCCTTAAGAAGAATGAAATACACCCAGAGTATAAAAATAATAGTTTCGTTTCGATTGATGCAGTTCAAACAGTTAATCTTAGTTCAACACCGTCAATGCCTCATATACCGACATTTTTTTCAAAATGTACCAGCAATAGTGTGTTTGTCTATGGTCAACGTATTGCTCGATGTGGTAGTACAGTAGTATATTAATTTCCTAGCAATAGGTATACATATATATATAAAGACAGCTAGTGATGCATAATTCAGGCAGATGAAAATAGATATGCATGCCAGTATAAAATAAACATTTCGAGGCCTCAGCGAAATAATGCGATGCATAGTTTATGCAGATGGAACACATCAACACGTGTTTGGGTGTTCCCAGTTCGGACAATAGGAGAGTAAGCCACAAGAGTATGTGCATTTGAATTCAGTTACAGGATAACTTTTTTTTAAAACTCTTAATCAAGCTGATAAAACTTGTGCACGTCCTCATTATAAAGTTCGCGTATAATGTAACACTGCTACAGCACGGCAAGATATAATGCATTTTCTATTCTTTAGGGGTATATTTAAGTACTATCCTGAAATGAAATATGGTAATTTGGACCGCCATCAGCTCTGGCAAATGAAGTCAATAGACCAATTAGGCGAATAATACATCAGATACGGAAAGATGCGTGTGTAGTATCACTTAGCATGGACTAAAGAACAATGGAGAAAATTAAAGCGCAGTTTCAGGTGGACGAAACAACTTAAACAAGTTGTGTTATACACGAGACCTTATTTGTTATATTAAACGAATAAATAAATACACTCCTACTCCTTCCCTGCCAATCTGCTGCCAAACAATCAGACTGCGATCGGCAAATCGAAGGTGTTGATCGATGTGTTATGGAAATGTTGTTTTGTCATCTTCGCCCACTCAACCACAACAATTCTCCATTACTTACTGAACGTGAGAATAATATTCAACTTTTGTATCGAATTGAGTTGTAAAGGGAAAACATTCCGGTTGTTCCGAATTCTTATTTCTATTTTATTTTATCAGAATTATATAGGAAAAAGGCTGTCTAAATGTATGTCTAAATAAAGTCATTAACAAGGCATGCGAACATTGAGTTTAAATCATTTTTTATCTAAGCTATAACTCAAGTATGTTTTTTTACTCTATTATATAGAATATTGTCCGCATGTTTATATCATCACAATCTATCAGTGAATGCACTTTCAGAGTTAAAGTGTAATATTATATTTCGACTCGTTCTATGCTGTTGTGTAGTAAAATGATTTGAGATTGTGATAAAAAGTGACTTAAGTATGTTCGTTATATTTGGGTATTCCCCCTTCAGAAATATCCCGTTAATCAGATATTTCCTGTAAACGTCTACGTTATTTTGATTATCCCTCGTTGTTAGTTTTGGAAACGCAAATAGTCTTTGTGATATAGGGACAGTTTCAATCCGTTTGTGGTTTGAATAATTTTGTTATCAGTCTACTACAAAAGCTAAGTTCTTTAAGACTTTCAGTTTGTTTCGTTTTTACGTTAATTTGTGGAACGAATAGATGAATTATATTCCACGCTTATGTCCTTCTTCACTTTGTACGAGTTTAATCTACATATAAATCGAATTCCATCGAAACGATATGATAACTGAGGCTTCCTTCATTTCGAAGACTGTTTTCATACATAAGCAACGTCCTCCAACAAGAACAAGTTGACGGAACGGAAATCACGATTCATTGCAGTAATGCAATAATTTCAACCATTCGTTATTCGGCATCTCAGGTATTTATTACCGGTTCCGTATTGGTGTTTGTTGTGATAACTCTCGTCTTTCACTTAAGATGGAGTCCAAGTACCTTCATTGTGATAATCCGTATTTTTACTGGCCTTTAATTTGTTTTTGGACTTGTGGCCTAGTTCATAGCGGTAAACACGCGATCTGCATTTTCAAGCCTAATCTGGGGGTTCACTGACGTAATGTATTCATACGCTGTATTTTGATTGGATTGCCGTTAGCGAATTTGAATAATCAAAGTAGTACCAGAACTGATTACAATGAAAACATCCAATAAAAATAGTTCTCCTAACAAGACAAGCTAATTGTATGTTCTTTTAATGAAGCACAAGAAATGGATACGTAGCGAGTGAGTTAATCGGGTTAACTACATGAATGTTCTTGCATACGGTTAGATTAAATGCAATAAGAATATGAACATATTGGAGTGTACGCATCGACATTTTTCCGTTCAATGCTCTTTATTGATAGACTGGTAGCCGCTTTCGCTTTTATCCGAATAGAGACCAGTATCAGCTAACCACGGTGCCTGTCGCACATTCGAAATGTGTTGTGGGTATGTAAACCGAATCAAGCGTGCGGTCTAAGTAGTCAACAACCAGGATATTTGGTTTTAAAAAAAAGTATTGTTATCCTTTGTATAGAATGTTGGTATTAATTTATTAACAGGGCTGTTATTTTTTTGACATAATTTGCATGTTTCCGTGACATTTTCTATTCAAATACAAAGTCTATTTTTTAACTAACCATTGCATGGCACTCAGCACTTTTTCTAAATACAGCATGATTTTTGGTATTGATTGTTTAAATACTATTAATGTAAAATAAAAACCATATGCCGCGTACCTGTATAACGTTATTATTTGTGTTTTTGAGGAAAAGTAAATTCGGGTACCAGTCTACTGTATTGACTCATTCACTCTAATCAGAGCGGCCGAATGATTCACACATGTTATCACTACTTCCGGATGCTGATGATGTGAATTTTACACGTGTTTTTTTGAAGAAATTTATCAATAAAGTCGCCATTGAATGATTACCACCATTAAACGGATTTATTGTCATCTTACCGTGGGTAGCATGTTTAATTTGACACGTAGAATTTCAAGCAATACAAGTTCGTTTGATAAAATCATTTGATTTCAATTTTGCAAAATGGAGATAAAGATATATCAAAATATGCGCATACTTATTTATGAAGTTTCATTCTAAATGAAGCCAAAGGTATGAATAAGTGCACAGCATCTGGCTTATGAATATGATGAGTGTTTACCTATGTGCATAGAAAAGTCTTGGAGCCATTCTCAGTGTAAGTACATTTTGTTCAATGACATTGTGATAAACCATCGCCATTTGTAAGACAATCTTGCCTGCTCACTTTTGATTTCCACTCTTATAATGCACCAATCAATTGTTACCCCCCCCCCCCCCCCCTCGGGGTATACTAGGGAAAAGGGTAGTGTTTTCACCTTTCAGGTGTCCTCGCAGTGCCTGATGATTGCGGTGGATTTTGCAAAATATTGCGGGGAATTACCCTTACCTAAGATCCTTGGGGTGCGAGATTATTTGGCAGGGATTTTACCACCAGTTCGTTCCGCAGGGCAGGGCAGGGATTTTATAGGGGATTGGTTAGACTGAAAGTCAAAGTATTCCCCAGACCTGGTGGGCGTGGTTACAATTGACTGGTGCATAAATAACAAGTTATTTTTCTGAAGACGCTTTGAGCTCACTTTTTGTTTCCTAGCCAAGAATGAAAATCAATAATCAGTCAGAGATACAGTATGGTGATGCATTGTTGATAGATCAATATAAATTTGTGAAATATTTGAGGGAAAGGTATTTGGTGAAATAATTTACAAATGTAACTTTTAAGGGTTTTTTAACAATGCAGTGCTGAAAATTGTGGAGAAAGAATTGAACTTGTATAAATCATCTGGCTTGTGGCATTTAGGGAACAAAATGAAAATCAACATATTCAATAAAGTTCCCTTATCACCCAATGTTGTGGCATAGTGAAGTAATGAAGATTTAACCTCACAACAGTCTTTCTCAAATGCTGTCCAGGCTTTTCTATGCTTAATAATAACTTACCTGGCGATGTCAGACCAGAAATCGTCTTGGCATGATATTGGATCACTATGGATCAGTATGCACCAGTCAATTGTAACCACGGCCCCCACATCCGGGGGTATACCGGGGAAATGGGCCGTGTTTTTACCTTTCAGGTGGCCCCGCAGTGCCGGGTCTTCGTGGAAAATACAGCGTGGATGTGGCTTTACCTAATGTCCCTTGGGTGCTGGGGGGATTTGGTGGGGACTTTGGCATCAGATCATCTCCGCAGGGCGGGGATTTTAGCTTGGGTTGGCTGGACCGAAAGAAAAGGCCCCGCTATTCCCTGGACCGGGGGGTGCATGGTTACAATTGACTGATGCATAAGCTTGCGTATACATTCAGATTCAAGGTTTTGGTGCGCAGTTGACAAATTAACTAATTACTTATTAGAAGTTAAGAATATATATATTTATTTATATAAGTTATACTTTGCAATCTAAATCATAGATTTGAAAAAGGTACCCTGTATCATTAAATGCAATTATACATAAATAACTGTGCAAATCTTTATGAATTATCCAAATATGAGTACCTTGCAGGGTCAATGATATTTTTAAAAATTATACTAAGGAAGCTTTCAAGATTAGCTTTCCAATCGCATACACAATGCAGTTTGAAACCTTGATAATTCAAACAATTCCTGGTTGCACACCATTACTATTAAATATTTGATAAGTCACAGACATTATAAGGTACATTTTAAAGGGGCTGTACTCCGTTAATAATGAAAAAGAATTTTTTTTTTATAGAAACCTGACATAAACTTGGTATCGATGTGTACAATTAATGGATTGAAACTTACTAACTGATGATCCACATAGTTTACAAATGATTTATTAATAGCAGTTATTTCGTGTTTTTTTCCATTAAAAAAGATTACTAGGTATGTCTACCGAGTAGAATTCATTCCTTATGCGTAATCTGTCGTTGATGTTATTACGTGATATAAGCGAGTTAGGTTTATATCTGGAAATTCCACCCATTAAGAGTAAGTCTGCGCAGCATAGTGGATTTGACACTGCACTGCATTTTTTTTTACATTTTGGTATTTTATTTTCAATAACAAAATCAAAGAGTAAAATAGTTTATTAAAAAATTGTCCTTACATTCGTTAAAGAAAAAAACAACTTTTTTGGTGCCAATCTGGTGTACAGTCCCTTTAATAAACAACAAGTGAAGCCAATGCTGTATTAAATTTGGGACAAACAAAAAGAAGACAGTACAACGTTCAAAAAGTGTGACCAATTTGAGAATACCTTGACATAATTTATAAATTTTCATGCGATTCAGACGATTTTAATGCTAGAAATCACAAAAAAAACTTTCCCTTGAATTATTCCCGTCATAGTTTAAACTCATAATCAAATTTCAATGCAAGCATTTGGAATAATTTTAAACAGATGAAAAACTGTTATTTTTAAAAAGTACAATACATTGTGTATCTTTTATGTGACCTAACATTATAATGAATTATTCAGATCATAATTTAGTGCTTTTTCTTGCACTTAAATGTGAACAAGTATGCTTGGGATTAAACACTAAGGAAAACACATTTCAAAGAATGAAATTAAATGAAGCACAAAATATCTTTGATATACAAAACAAGAGGCCCAAAAGGGCCTATGCTCTACTGGCATGGCTTTTGTGGTCATATCAATCCAGAGCATGTATGTATGGGTAAAAGGCAACAGACATATAGTTTATGTTTTGTGTTTGGGTTACCTGAAAACGTAGCACGTTCAACATCTGAGCCCAGAAAGTATTGTAAGCAGATTAGTTGCATGAACTATTTTAATATGTGCCAACAGAAGTCATCTGACCAAAAAAAAAATGCTTTCAAAACTGTACTCATCAGTAAAAATTTCTGTAGTTTTAAAAGTTAAAAAAAGTTGGTCAAAGTCAAGGGCATCCTAGGACAACATTGATCAATTTGAACAAACATTCACAATCAATTGTGCTGAGATGGATGCACGAACACACAAAAAGATTTTCAAACCTTTCCAGATTTATGTTTACCAAACCTGTATACCCTGGGTGTGGCCAGTAATGACACCAGGTGCATAACTTAAACATTCACAACCAATTTTGTTAAGATGAAGGCGCAAACTACAGAACTTAAAGCTAAAAAATGGCCTTTGGGCTTTCAACAAGAACAAGGCAGAGTAATTCACAAAATCAGCTGCAGAAGCAAAAAGCAAATTGTCTCTCAAAATCCTAGACTTGCAAATTGTCTCCCTTAATTCTAGACTTGAATTTACATGTACATGTAAACTTGGCTAAAAATAGAATTCACTCATGCAGACCTGGCTAAAAATAATAAAAGGATTTCTTTGAAACTTTCATGGCCCATAATCTAGGCATTCATGGGGGGATCTGGCTGGTTTTCGTAAGGAACCGAGCTCTAATTGATAGCTAGATACTTTACAAGTTTCATCGAGATACAATCAAAACTGAAGACTGTATCGTGTTCACAACCAATTGTTTACACAATAGCATTTTTTATACTATCAAGGGCCATAATCTAGGCATGCATGGGCGGATCTGGCTGGTTTTCGAAAGGAACCCAGCTCTAATGGATATCTAGATACTGTACAAGTTTCATCAAGATACAATCAAAACTGAAGACTGTATCGTGTTCACAAGCAATTGTTTACAGACGCACGAACGCACGACCGCACGGACGCACGGACGCACGGATGCACATACTACGTACACATTACCATCGCATAAGCTCTTCTGGCCTTTGGCCAGTAGAGCTAAAAATGAAACTTTTTAGACTTTCAAAACTTTAACATTTACTAAATACTGTTACATAAAATGATGAATACATTTGTAGGATTTGATATCCCACTAAATGTAACCGTCGGCTTCGTTCATTCGAAACTTTCTCTCAGTGATAAGGAATAAAATTTATTCACTGCAGTTGTTTTCTAACTTTATGAAAATAAGAACAATGGAAACAATGCATTTACTACTGTTGATCAGTGCAGATTGTGGGAGGTCATGGTTGATTTCACTGAACCACCAATAAGCACTGCCGAAATTGGATACTGATTGGTCAGTCAGGTGTTTTTGGTAGGCATGATTAGCATGAACCTTAATTTTAACCATCATTTATGAATGTTTACAAAATCATTGAATATTGAAATAACAAGCGAAATGTTAGTTTGAAGGATCAAAGTCATGAAATATGTGAAGTATTCAAAAAGAGACCATTTTTCAGCTTGTGTAAGTATTGAGAAAATTATTAAGTAAAATTATTTATTGTTTATCAGGAAAATGTTGACATCTCATGTTTAGGCCTATAGTGATCATACTTGATCTTTATGTTATTGCAATATGTTTTATCCATTGCAATATTAATGTAAAACATTTTTATGTTGACTTAAGTTTGTAGATAAAAACTAACGGTATAAGTGATGTGTGAATGATCTCTTAAGTCGTTAAAACACCTTTTGGTATTGTGAGTTTTTTGCTCCAGTCTTGATCAGTTTAACTTTTGAAGATTTTCAAAGTATCTGCAAAACAAATCCAGCTGTCTAGAAAGACTATGTCAAACCCTTACCAGATAAAATTTCTAGTGTTTTCAAATTACCAACTTGGCAATGGTTTTATCATAACATAAGATATTAATGCTATTGGTTTTAAAGAAAATGCTAGTGTTTTTGTATGTGGAATGATATATCAAGTGGCACTAAATTGAACATAATTTATAGTTCTCATTGATAAAACACATAGCCCCAAGTACATGTTGATCTAAGATTTAAGGCTTGGATGGAGTCAGGGCAAGAAAATTGCATATAACATTGTTAATACATTGTACTTTCCAACGCAAGAACTGTTTGTTTATTCAAATTAATAAAGCAATCCCAATACCAGGGAACTGCAGTATTGCTTAACCAGCTCAATTGACATCATGAGTTGGAGTTTAAATTGCTGCAATTAAAGGCACATCTAGATATCAGAATTATTCAAACTCTGATTTAGCAACCTTATTATAGTTTAATATATTAACCACTTTTGCGAAATGAAAGCTTTTTTAGATTTACAAGGACTGGTAAAAGTATTTGTAGTAAAGTTAATGTACTGCAACACCTGATACATGTTGCCTAGGAATCCAACAAATTCTAGGCACTCTAAATGTTAAAGTTCTATTCAATTCAGAGTGCCTGAAATGAAAGCTTCTTGATTCTACATTCAACATCTTCTTTCTGTATGACCAATGACCAGGAGAACCATGAACCTACAACCATTTCCAACTATTGAGATAGGGAGCTATCAGGACAGAGACAGAGGACAATACAAGAACGGCCAACTGTTGCATTTATTGATGTCTTTTACAAATAGTGTCCAAAGTATGGGCCTGTGGTTTAAAGCTCCCCTGAAAAAGAGGTGACAGGTTTTCTATATAGGATATAATTACATCATTGAAAATCTTCTCTGAAACTGCAAATAACAGACCTTTGATATAAAATGATTTGATCAAATTAAAGAAGTATGTGTACTTTGGTTAACATACACCAAGCACGTAAATTAATTTGTATAGGTCTGATTTAAAGACTTTGAGAAATTCAAAAGAACTATGGCTTTATCTGATTAAACGCTTTAGCCCCCCCCCCCCCCCACCCACACTCAACAAGACTTTTCAAATTTCCTTTGCAACTTGCAAGCAGTTTTAGTCTAAAGTTTAAGCTAGCCCATTAAACAGTGACCCCTTATGATGTGAGCCGATTTGTTTAATGCTTAGAACATGGTTATCAACATTCCCCTAAATGTAGCCCTAGTCCATCAGTGCTTTCAGCACTTTGATTATGAAAAGTAAAGAACAACCAGTACAATATATGATCAATTTAATCGATATTCGAAGGAAGAATAATAATGTTCAGAATTTTCCATATGCTTATATTCAGAAGAAATGCCAGTTATGCTTAATGGATAAAACCGCCGAGGCCTGCTATTACAGCACAAATAAAAGCACCATACGCAAGCTATAATTCTAGTTTAATTCTCAATAAAATATTGATTATGTTGTGCTATTAAGAACAAGTGTCTATGAATAATTGGCGGCTTACCTCAGAGGTGATAGTACTGATACTCCTACTGACTTCGTTCTGCATTTTATAGTGTGTGTTTTTCTCAAACTGATGCTGGTGCTGATAATTAATACAATGTATATACATTTATAAAAAACATACATATATTGATGCTGGATGTGCGGATAAGTGCTCGAAGACTAGGTTGTAATTTCAAGCTTATATTTACCGTGTCACTGTTAACCCCAAATAGTTATCAATAAACGAGATATTGCTCTTGATGTGGGCTGTCATCTTTAATGTATTTGGTGTCTGTATTTTCGAATGAGGTTGCGGTCACCCCTTCCTTCATCCACATAAGTGAATTTCTTTGTCTAGACAGAAACGTTGTCTGAGTGTTTGTTTGATTCCGTATTGCTCCGTTTGAGCCATGTCAAAGTATCACAGGCATTGTTGTTTGTAAGTCAAACAAAGACAATACCTAGGTAAAGCCTTTGCAAATGGATGCCATTGATTTCACACTTAAGATCATTAAAGCGATACGGCCTTCCTTTGGGTCCAGGATCTTCATACTTGGTATTCGAGTTGGTCATGACAAGTCGATGACCATATTGATTTTGAGATCAGTCATAGGTCAAGGTTGTGGTGACCTTCAGTTTAAAAACGCTATGTTTGCGCTTAACTTAAGCTAAAAAGTGGTTTCAGCTCAAATACTACAAAGCGGTTGCACCCAGGAACTTCATACTTGGTATTCGAGTTGGTCATGACTAGTATATGAGCCCTATTGATTTTGCAAACAGAATGGCAAATGTCAAGGTCGCGGTGACCTTGAGGTAAAATAATTGTTTCCGCTCAATAACTAAAAATTGCTTCCACAAAGAAAGTACATACTTGGTTTGTCCGTAGACATTCCAAATGCAATGGAAACTACGAGGACATGTAAATATATGAGTTGGTTTGAAAACTTGCATTATATTTCATTTATTCAAAGATGCTCGGAAAAGTACAATACTGGAAAACGGACTTTAAGCAATATGAATAAGTATGTTATTCAACTACGTACTGTATATTTTCAGAATAGTTATATCATTTTGTCACTTACATTTCCGAAGGATTGAAAATAAATAACACGGGGGAAAAGTCCATCCAATAAATGACATTCAATTTCTCCTGGGCACATCCTGTAATAAAGGTGTTGTTTACTCATGTTCCTTTAGATGGAGTTATGACAGTTGATTATATGAGAACACAATATATGGAATTAGGGTGTCAGGAATTTTATTCAGATACTCGGACTTAATATTTCATCCTTATATCAGATATTGGCCTGATATGATTTTAGAAAGACGGCGACAGAGATCGTATCCATCCGGGAGTGATAGACGAGGTTAAGGAGAGGCTGAATTTGATATATGCAAAATGTCACATAAGAAAAATAAATATACTAGAATGTTTTACCACATTATGATTTTATGAAAACAATGTTAAGCAAATCAAAATGGAAATACAAGCAAATATTCACGTGTGTTAAAGTGATTGATCCAAAACCTTCAAACGGTAACAGTGTCCTCTTCTCAGACAAACCGTTAAATTATGCCTGATAGTTTTATTTTTTTGTCAAGTACAACGAATCTTATCAAGGATTTATTTGGAAAGAATTGGGACTTAATAATAAACAACAATCTGCCTTATACGTCACGTAATGTGATACCATAAGAAATGCTGACTAAGATAGTTATCAAATGAAAAATTGAATGACCAATATTTATGCAAAAAGCTACAGAAACAAGCTAAGTAGCAAAAAGTTGAAACATAAACCCGGTTTAATGGCACTGGGTAAACGCCAAAGACATAGAACGTAAAATCAAAAACAAAAACATAGAAGAACAGCACAAAACTTCACAAACAGCACAGTGCATACATACTATATATATATATATAAAAAAACTCAAGAATTGTTAGGTACCGCCTTGGAACGGTCAGTAAAATGAAAATTTACTGGGGGTTAAAACCAGTTTATGTTCACAAACCTCACTCTTATCCCAACAATCCTTAATAAAGATAAAACGCAAAAGGTAAATCTTATCAAAGTATGCATTGAGGAAACTTATCAATAAAGCAAATAATAATAATAAACGTATAGGTAAAACCCAAGTACTTCGAGATCCCAACTCTATCTGCAGACGGAGGAAGACAATTCAGCATGTTGGATAGTTTGAATATATGAGGAACACGTGAAATAATCGTTCAATTTTATAAGTGTCTAAAATTAAATAAACACAATGACTTTGCCAGACATATATAAACTGTTCCTTTTTTTTCTTTTTTCGTACATCAGTAATGCCTACAAATGTTTCTACCAGCAGTTCTAACAATAAACCAAATATAACAAATTCGACCAGAAATAACAAAATTCACTTTTGAACCAGTTAAATGCGTTTTCCAGGTAGGACATTTTAAAACAAAAAAAAGTCTGTGTTTTGTTAACAAAACACTCTGTTTCCTATATCTCCACCTAAAGTGATATTAAAAAATAATCTGAATATGTACAATAATTAGCATGTTAAATAAGGTATTTTTAACACTGCAACACTTTGAAAAGATATTTGTTGCAACTCATATGAAAATGGCCGCCTTTTACGAAATTTTAAAGTGGATTTAGTTTGAAGACTGAAGTAGTAAGTAGTAAGTGTTACGATCAGTGCGTTTGTCATTTTGTGATATTTCGGAACGGAATTGTATTTTCTTTATACCAAAGGATAAAATCACTTAAATATTTCGGGGTGCGGGGGAATTTTGGCGGCGATTTGACCAGTAGCTTGTCTCTGCAGGGCGGGGTTTTACCAAGGATTGGCTGGACTGAAATTCAAAATCTCCTCAATTCTCCGGGCCTGGGGGGGGGGGCGTGGTTACAATTGACTGGTGCATTATTGTGCCTACTTGAATATGACATCTTTGTTTGACTTTATTATACAGATCTGTTATACAACAGGCAATATGGAGTACAAAACAAGTGTGCACAACTTTAAAACATACATTCTATAAATGTTTCCGAAAAAAAGGAAAAAAATACGAAAAATCCATCTTATTTTTATTTATTATTCTCGACGCTCATTTTTCGACATCTTTTTCTTTATTTTATTCCCTCCTCCTGGCGCTTATTTTTGAAAAATTTCCCGTAAAACGAAAAATAAAAAACTCTGGCCTTGGTGTATAAGTCTACGTAGTCAAAATAACGCAAGTAGAATTTTAAAGAAAACAGGCTACTTGAATAATCATTTTATGTTCAAAAATAATCCACATTATTTTAGATTTTTTCCTGATAGTTCGATTTGTAATGTATAACTTAAATTCATGCATCGAAAGATTAATTTATTTTCCAGTAATGTTCTTCTTTATTATACACCCGTCTAATCTACACACAACTCGGATTAATCAAACCGTTATACGCCATTGAGTCCGCCATCACTTCAACGACTTCTTTCATATAACTGCACAAAAAGAAAACTGAAGAAACAAGTGTCTGTAGGTTTCAATGTCAGACATTAAACGTGAGTTTACCAAACGAAAAAGTGCATTTGTGTCTAACACATAGATACGGGGTTTACAAAATAGAATTTACGCGCGCAAACACGATTCATGAGATGCAATCATTTCAGCCATTAACATTGATCATCTCAAATATCAGGTATTCTATATGTCGTGTTCGGAAAGTGAGTTATATGATGTAAAGCACTCAATTTTAAATTTGTTATTTAATTCATTCCTTTCTCTGTCTACATGCATTTTGTTGTTATTACCAGCCTTGCACTGGGAAAACCTCGAATAATTATCAATAAACGAGTTGCTTTATTTGCTTTTGTCCTTCATCGTAAATGTGTTTGGTGTCTATATTCGTATACATTAATGTTGGGACAAATTCGAGGTTAAGGCCACCCCTTTACCCACCTAAGGTTTTTTTTCTGTCTATGGAGAAAATCCAAACACTGTAATTTATATGTTTGTTGGTGAACGGTGTTTTCATATGTTAGTTAGGTGAAAGTCACGATATGCCTGTCATTTGTGAGTGTTTGTTTGTTCCCGTATTGCTGCGTTTGAGCCATATGCTATTAAACACATACCACAGTCGGCATTGTTGATTGAAAGAAGCAAAAACAATACCTTGGTATTGCCATCGATAATACATGTCATCGAGTTCATACTAAATATGTGAGCGATAATGCCTTCATTAAGTGAAACACACACGCAGACGCACACGCGCACGCACACGCACACACACACGCGCACACACAAACCCACAAACACATATGCACGAACGAACCCACACTCGACACTCGAAAACACTCGAAAACACACGATAACCCAATAATCATGCAAGTCAGTAAAAAGAAACGTTCAAACCTAATGAATTTAAATAATGATGATCACTTCTATGCATAAACATGTCCTTCGTAATGTTACAAAACTGACGAATATTTGTAGAAGGTAAAAGACAATCTGGTCTTGCAATAGATCACATGAGGGAAGAATCTCAGTCTGTTATAGGTCAACTTGACAAGAAGTTTCGAAATATTTTCTTGAAAGTGACAATATCTCCTTTTTGCTCTATAACACAAAAGGTAAGGAGATGGAACGTCACAAAATAACACCCGCATAACTAACATTTAAATGAATGACAACAATACAATGATGGTCACACGACAACAACATCCTTAAGGATTCAGTATGCTTCTGTAGGACGTAAGCTAGCAAAACGGATGGTAATTAAACGGTCTAGTTGGAAACTGTCATGAATGATAGCATTGGATCCGGAAATCCCATTGATTTAAAGTCAGTGTTGCTAAGAAATTGTGTTCCATTTGTAACAGTCATTACACTCAGTGTGTGTGTATACCACGTTATAAATTGCGTAATAAATGTTACATCGGGAGGCAACATTTTGCATTTCTTTTCGAATGTAAATGAAACATAGTGCAGTCTACGCCGCTTAAGGAGTCCCGCCTTCGGTATTTTACCAGAGTTTGATTGAGAGTTAAGTTTCTTATAACACTTCGACAAACCTTTTCACAAATCGGCAGTTTGACGGAGCACTGTCAAAACATTATTTTGGAAACAGGTTTGTCGAAGTGTTTGATGAAACTAATCAACCTCCGGTAAAATAAAACGAATGCGAGGCTCTTTAAGCGACATAGACTGCCCTTTGTTTCATTTAAAATGGTGTAGGGAAAAGGGTAATCATTATTTTTAACCTTCAAATTAAGCAAAATGTTGCCTTACGACGTAGCATATATGACGTAATTAATCACGTGGTATACACACACTGACACTTATGTCAATATAAATTATCAAGCGGTACACAGGCGTGGGTTCTTCATCAAGCGGTACCCAGGCGTGGGTTCTGCATCGTTTCAAACACATTATCAAGTGGTACCCAGGCGTGGGTTCTGCATCGTTTCAAACACATTATCAAGTGGTACACAGGCATGGGTTCTGCATCGTTACAAACACATTATCAAGTGGTACACAGGCGTGGGTTCTGTATCGTTTCAAACACATTATCAAGTGGTACACAGGCGTGGGTTTTGCATCGTTTCAAACACATTATCAAGTGGTACACAGGCGTGGGTTCTACATCGTTTCAAACACATTATCAAGTGGTACACAGGCGTGGGTTCTGCATCGTTTCAAACACATTATCAAGTGGTACACAGGCGTGGGTTCTGCATCGTTTCAAACACATTATCAAGCGGTACACAGGCGTGGGTTCTGCATCGTTTCAAACACATTATCAAGCGGTACACAGGCGTGGGTTCTGCATCGTTTCAAACACATTATCAAGCGGTACACAGGCGTGGGTTCTGCATCGTTACAAACACATTATCAAGTGGTACACAAGCGTGGGTTCTGTATCGTTACAAACACATTATCAAGTGGTACACACGCGTGGGTTTTGCATCGTTTCAAGCACATTATCAAGTGGTACACAGGCGTGGGTTCTACATCGTTTCAAACACATTATCAAGTGGTACACAGGCGTGGGTTCTGCATCGTTTCAAACACATTATCAAGTGGTACACAGGCGTGGGTTCTGCATCGTTTCAAACACATTATCAAGTGGTACACAGGCGTGGGTTCTGCATCGTTTCAAACACATTATCAAGCGGTACACAGGCGTGGGTTCTGCATCGTTTCAAACACATTATCAAGCGGTACACAGGCGTGGGTTCTGTATCGTTTCAAACACAGTATCAAGCGGTACACAGGCGTGGGTTCTGTATCGTTTCAAACACAGTATCAAGCGGTACACAGGCGTGGGTTCTACATCGTTTCAAACACATTATCAAGCGGTACACAGGCGTGGGTTCTGCATCATTTCAAACACATTATCATGTCGTACACAGGCGTGGGTTCTGCATCGTTTCAAACACAGTATCAAGTGGTACACAGGCGTGGGTTCTTCGTCGTTTCAAACACAGTATCAAGTGGTACACAGGCGTGGGTTCTTCGTCGTTTCAAACACAGTATCAAGTGGTACACAGGCGTGGATTCTTCGTCGTTTCAAACACATTATCAAGTGGTACACAGGCGTGGATTCTTCGTCGTTTCAAACACAGTATCAAGTGGTACACAGGCGTGGATTCTTCGTCGTTTCAAACACAGTATCAAGTGGTACACAGGCGTGGATTCTTCGTCGTTTCAAACACAGTATCAAGTGGTACACAGGCGTGGGTTCTGCATCGTTTCAAACACAGTATCAAGTGGTACACAGGCGTGGGTTCTGCATCGTTTCAAACACAGTATCAAGTGGTACACAGGCGTGGGTTCTTCGTCGTTTCAAACACAGTATCAAGTGGTACACAGGCGTGGATTCTTCGTCGTTTCAAACACATTATCAAGTGGTACACAGGCGTGGATTCTTCGTCGTTTCAAACACAGTATCAAGTGGTACACAGGCGTGGGTTCTTCGTCGTTTCAAACACAGTATCAAGTGGTACACAGGCGTGGATTCTTCGTCGTTTCAAACACAGTATCAAGCGGTACACAGGCGTGGATTCTGCATTGTTTCAAACACAGTATCAAGCGGTACACAGGCGTGGATTCTTCGTCGTTTCAAACACATTATCAAGTGGTACACAGGCGTGGATTCTTCGTCGTTTCAAACACATTATCAAGCGGTACACAGGCGTGGGTTCTCGTTTCAAGGCGCATTAAAATTAGTCAGATGAAGACATGTACACACACGATACATTGATGTTGCGTTTCAAATTCATTTTCATATTGCAATAGAAAAAGTGTTTACCACTGAAAATACATTATAAATAGCCTTTAATTAACTCATTGTGGTTGTAAGGGTTCGCAATTTTCAAAAAAGAACAGCAGATACGAAAGAAAAATATTAACTTTGAAATATTCTTCAACAAACGCGTTGTCGGGTATGATTAATTTTAACGCAAATAGCACACTTGTTAAGAACTGAACCGTACTATATCAAGGTCAGTTGCAACATTAGTTCTAAGTGTAGTGGCATTCGACGTTTTAAAAGTTAATTATTTATTCATATTTTTAACACAAAATAATAGGCAATATCTGGCATGGTAAAAAAACACAATAAGGGCAAATGTGTTTGTATCAATATGAATGATATGTCTATAACGAGGCGTCCATGTTTCGGCTTTGAATAGATCTTTCCGATATTGATATAACTTATATAACTATGGTTACTTTTTAAACCATTTTATTTAGGAAAATATCTAAGTTAACCTCGAAATGACATACCGTGATAAAAACTTTATTAAGACAGGCTATATCAATTAAAATGAAAGTACGGGGAGCGTAGAAGGTACGAAACTAATTCCTCCTTGTTTTTAACACCAAGACACAGACACAACTCCTATTCATTGTTCTGTTCCCAAATGACATGTTCTGTCCTTTGATTTCTACAAGATTTGGGCCATTTATTAATTTCACAAATGGACTACAGCGACAAAACCGGTGACAACAATCTACAAATACGGATGGATAGAGGGAAGGAATAGATAAAAAAAAAACGGTTGAACACGTATTAACATAGTGTAAACCATGGAAATACTTCTCGGTAGAAAAGATTATTAGTGGCGAGGAAGCCTAGAAAATCAGCTATATCTCTTTGAGGATTAATGATATTATGGCATATGATATTTAGATATTCAGACCTTCATCAGACAAGAACTGATGTTTTCATCCATCAGAATTTCATTTTTTGACATATGTTTTGGATGCAAACATCACATTCTGCTAGATGTAGACGCAAACACAATGACATAATCGTGCAAGTTTTAAACAAATATTAATTAAAGTAGGAAACAGATGGTCATGAAAGAGCGAATCGAAAATAGTGTGGAAAAAATAAACCGTACCTCTTACATGTAATTATAACTTAATAATGCACATATAGTACAAAAACAATTACAACCCATCTCAGCGTAACATGTAGTTGAATTAAAACTGAAAATGCCCATATGTTCACTTTGATCCCGAAGTCATACAGCATAAATCTTCAATGATTGCGTTATGGACTTTTATATTTGAATGTGAGACCAGGAATGTTATGAATCAGCTATTTTCGCAACACGTGCGAAAGGTATAATTTGACTAAAGCAATAAAAGAATGTATGACCTACTGAAGAAAAAAAATCAGAAATGACAGACTTATTGCCTTCTTATTGTGTCATTCTGAATACTAGTGCGCACCAAGGAATCCTAATTGTGTTAACATTCTGATCTATCAAATAAAATCTGCACAAAATATAGCATATTTTTTGTAGTTACGTTCCTAGACTACGAGTAGGAATTGTCTTCATGGGAGACGCAAAAAGGTTCACTCTTCAAGTCTAACATTTTACATTCTGAATCAGACGAGACAATGTCTAGTTTTATGGCACTTAGACTATACATAAGGCCATAAGAAAGGGCAACACAACAAACCTTGTGTAAAGATAAAACATTCAGGTGAATCATCCACACAGCAATTTGTTAATCAGCGTCAAATTATCATAATAAGAATTATTAACCTCTTGTATATAACGGTTATTCTGAAGTTAACTTTTGTGACATAAAATAAGTGCGAAAGGATGAAAAAATGTCAAAATCAATTATTTTCATGAAGGAGACCAATTTAATTTGTATCAAAGGTGCAGAAAATAAGGTTTTTCTACCTTATGAGACGTTAGTAGAACGTAGTAAATATTTTAGCACTTATCAATCATTAAATATTTTTGTGTATCAGCTATTAAATACACAGTATCCTGCATTCTTCACCTGAAGTGATATTAAAATGAATAATATGAAAACGTAAAATAATAAGTGTTTTAATAAAGACATAGCGTAGCAATGCGACGCCTTTACAAGACATAAGTTACTACCTTTGCTATTTTCATTTATACTCTCTAAGCACCAACTGAAACAAATAATAAGGATGACTTTTACACCAGAGATGGCGGACTGACGCCCTCTACTACCACTTAACAAGGCCTTGGATATAATGGCGAAATTAAAGCACAGTTTCAGGTAATCGAAACAACTTTGAATTAAAATTTGTGTAATACACGGCGCCTTTCAGTTAAAAAAAACAAATGCTCATGACGCTTTATTCCATCCCTTCTCAAAATCAATCCGTCTACTGTTGCAATTTCATAACAGCTTTATAACTAAATATTGGATAAAACTTGTGAGCGTTTTGGTTAGAATGAAAGGAATCCTTGTGACGCTTAATCGTCTCTTCGTCCTGCCAACTCCCCATGCTCGACTCCTACGGTGATTGCTGAGCTTATGTTCAGAATGATCCGGCTAATCAGGTGTAAAAGTCGACGTCAGAATAGGCATCTCTCGCAGCTTTTTTGGAAAGCCAATTGTTTTTGCTACGAAATTGTCTTAGGAATAATCGATAAGGTTTTTATACGTCTTCCGCCGGCAGAACAGGGTATTTTTTTAAAATATACGGACATCTTTAATGATCATTTTATGTTCATAAATAATCTTCAATAGTTTAGTTTTTTTTCCAATACGTATAGTTAAGATGTGTAATGTATAACTTTGATTCATGTAAAGAAAATATTTGTTTTATTTCCCAGTCATGTTCTTCATTATGCACCCGACTCATCTACACACACATCTGATTCATCAAAACGCTAACATAATTGGGCCTGCCATCACTTCAGCGACTTCTTTCATATATGAGCACAATCGTCCAAAAGAAAACAGATGAAACAAGTGTCTTTGGGATTCAATGTCAGACATTATCCGTGAGTTAACCAAACGAAAAAGTGCATTTCTGCCAAGGTATAAGAACTCAATTCTGACGGAAAAAAATACATCTCATTTCACGATTCTTAGCTGAGATGCAACAACTTCAGCCATTCATCATTGAGCATCTCAGATATTCGGTCATTTCTATAAGTTGCCTTTCGATTTCGCTTTATTTACGACGTAATGCACTCCGTTTTAATTTGACATTTAATATATTCCCTGCTCTGACTCTGTGTTTAATGTTGTTATTACCCGCCTTTCACTGGCAAAAGAGTCGGACGTGCATGGCCCTGTTCCTTTATCATTGTAATAGTAATTCATTTTGACCAAATATACATTTTAAACGAAGCATCTTATTGTTATACTTGTTTTTAAACATGTTGATATTGCCGATAGTTCAAACGGATATAACCAGTTTCAAGTGTTCCTTTTCAAACACTTCTGGCAGAGAAACTTTGGATGAGCGTTGTCAAAAGGAGTTTTGTTTTTAGTCCAGTATTCATTTAATAGTTTAAACCCCATTGCACATCTATTCCACTAAACATTCCAAGGCGGTTACCTCTATGGCAGTGTTGTTTTGTAACAGTTTATGTCTTTCGCTTACTTTCTGTTAGGCTGTAAACTTCAATGATAGTCAAACAGCCAATGAGGATAAGTTATACATCAGACACTGAGGGCTATGCGTGTACAGCTGCAATCAATGGCCTAAATTACAGTGGATCAATTATGGCGCAGTTTCAGGAAATTAAAACAACTTTTTATAAACAAATGTGCAAAACATGACACCTTTTGGGTTATCAAAAAGACTAATGCTTACTTATTCCTTCGCCTCCTCATTCATTCTGCCACAAAACAACCCGCCTTCGCACGGCATTATGAAGCATTTGGTTAATGCTATTTTGCCAACATCGTCTGTTCCACCCTGACGATGACTGCTGGCCAAAGTAACAAAAAACATCTCAGGTAATTCCTTATTTTGATTTTTTTTTCAAATATTGCATGTAGTGGACTTTAAAGGAAATATATACCGTTGTTTCAAATTTATATTTATATTTTAATTAATCAAAATTATATGGGAACGATTATTGTATGATATCTTAATTAGGTCATTAACTGTGAATATAAACGTTGACCAAAATTCCTTGTCATAGCAAGCATTCAAGTACATACTTCACTCTAGAATCTTTCTATAGAATATGGACCATACAAAAGGCTTTCGACAATGCTGTCCCTGTCCCTACGTGCCAATGGTGTGTTTAGATTTATGTCAATTGAAAAAGAATCCAATAAATCAAATCAAGTGCTACATATAAAATATATTTAGATTAAACAAAGACTGTTTGCAGATGATGCAAGCTTCTTTTAAAATGAATCTGAAAACAATATTCCAAACATTAGTACAAACACTGGACACTTTTGGGCAAATTTCTAGACCGGTATTTTAAACAAATGCACAGTGCTTAAAAATAAGATCACATCAGAAACATAGGATACTGCAATCATTGATTGGTAAAATGACTGAAAAAAATGGTAATGGTAAAATGTACTAAAAAGCTTTGTGTTCCCAAAACAAGTGTATCCCTTCAAAGTAGTTAACAATCGTCCAACTGATACAATAAAACACATTGAATGGAAACCCCGACAATATTAGAAGAAAACAAATAATACATGAATATGGAATGGGGGTTAAAATGCTAGACATAAAACTGTTTGTAGAAGGTTTGAAAACAAGTTAGGTAAAACGTGTATTAGTTCAGAAAGATTCAAATATTGTGAAATGAATTAATCTGTGTTGTCAAATGTTGGTGATGACAATATATTTAAATATATCTTTATGCTGATGATATTAATAAACAAGACTTTATGTCAGGTATTTTTTAAAGAAGTTCTCCTATCATTCGTAATTGTTTACTACTCAAAGGAAACAACTTATTTTCTAAGGGATTAGTTTGGAATAATTCAAATATAAAAGATAAGAAAAGGGTAACCTATTTGTATAATGTTTGGTATAAAATAAGGGAATATTATTTGTAGAACATATCAATGATAATAGATCAAAATCTTTCTATTCGTTCGTAAATATCAAATTCCTTGATAGCATTCAAAATGGTAATTACCTAACATATGTTCACGTATACAAAGTTTATCCAAACCTTCGAAAACAAAACTAAGACAAGAAATTAGGCGATTTGAACCAACCAATTATTTGATATCGAAAAACAATGAGAAAATTGAAAATGTGTATGTTAGCATATAAGTTACTAATTAAAGAGTGTTGTCCAATTCTCTCTCTCTCTCTCTCTCTCTCTCTCTCTCTCTCTCTCTCTCTCTCTCTTGTTTTTATCTCCCAAGCTATTTCCAATAACCAGCTTTACAATTTTATGATTGACATAGCAACAGTTTGTAATAGTTTGTAATTGTTTGTAATTAGTTTTCAAATGATGCTTATCTTACAGTATGTTTATTATACTTTTCTAGCAGAATGGTTAAAACAATTTGATACATGTTATATATAGTATGCATATTATATTTGAATTATCAATGTCAAAACATGTAAACACATTTGGGGAAAATGGAATAGAAAACCAGAATGTTGAACATGTATTCATATCAAAACGGTATATGTGAAAATGCACTTTCAAAAAGAGTAAAAGCATATTATCTTTTACTCATACTATGATAGTATGTGATAAAGTGAGTTGCGATTGAGGTTAAGCGACATGATAAGTAAATTCATGACATTTTGGGCCAGGACTCACAAGTTCATGTTTTATTTTCACAAAAATATTCCATTAATCGAATGCTTGGTGTAAACGTGTACGTTATTTATATTTTCCCTCGAAGTTGGTTTGGAAAGTTAAACTACATTAATACGAAACAGTTTTGGGGATAAAAAGACAGTTGTATCCTTTTGTGTTCGGGAGAACTCGGATATCAATAACAGAATACTGACAAGTTGAATTAATTTCGGAAATAGTCAAGACTAGTTAAGCTATTCCAAGACTAATAGTTTGGTTCGTGATATTTTACTTTGATTCTTGAAATGAACGGATGCGCTTTATTTCCCACATATTAACCCATTCATTATGTTCCCGTCTAATCTACATACAAATATAATTTCATCAAAACTCTATGATAACTGGGTCTGCCTTTTATAGTTGAATACTGTTGTCCAAAAAGAACAAATGGACGGAATAAAAATCTCGAACGCAATCACGAGTCATTGCCGTAATGCAATAAATTCAGCCATTTGTCATTGACCATCTCAGGTCTTAGAAAAATATTTCATTGGGCGTGATGGGAAATCGCTTCATTTACGAGGTAATTCACTCGATTAGAAATTGGTCATTTATTTTTATTTCCGGGTTTATCCTAGTCTTTGTTGTTGTGATTTTCTCCTTTCACGTGCAAAGAAGTCAGCTTTGCATGCATGTTCGTAATGAATTAAGCCTTCATAATTGTTTAGTTTATTCAATTTTGTTCAAATACACTGAAGCCTTCATAAGTGTAAAGTTTATTCAATTTTGTTCAAATACACTGATTTTGAAGAAAATGTTCTATAATGGTACTACTAGATGCATTTTAAATGTTGATTTGCTGATATTTCCGACAGATATATAACACATCAAACAGCTACAAGTGTTAATTAGAAAACAAATGATACTTGTTCGACCCTAAGGTGTACGTTTAATTTTAGTCTGGTTACAATTGCCACAAGATCGTTCTATTATATTCAATTACAATGGAAAAGCGTTAAAGTGGTGCATCAACAATCAAAGGTAAAATAGCAGGGTAAATGCCCCACCCTTTCAATTGTGTGTTAGGGCAATGCCACCCTGTATCACATGGTCTTTTTCAAGTGTGACTATAATCTTCTTAAAAAGGAACCCGTGTACAGTAACTTTTAAATAGACAAGAAATGTGCCTGATAAAGTTCACCGCAATTATACACCCATCCACATTGCTTTTATCGTAGTTTGCATCGTTTTATTGGACACTTTCAGAGGGGATCTTAAATAATGATTAAACCAGTACATAGTTTACCAAATGTGACTACTTTCAATTCAATAAAACATAGTTTTGCCACATTAACGTCCATGAAATTCTTCAATGACAGGAGGGAAATGTATAATTATCAATCATCTACTTGATCATCTTCACCCATTCCCATGTCGATTATCATTTCTTAGAGTTTTAAAGCGCTATCTGATGAAAATCTTCTTCATCTTTCGTTTAACGAAGTCTTGTTTTTATCACAGAGCTTTGTCTAAGTTCTTAAGGTTCAAGGGATCATAAGTTTATAAACTTTCAATATTTGTTTAAATTACCATTTTGATATCATTTTAGACTCAACAATTTTTACTCTAAAATCTTCTAAGTGAACAGTCACTTTTTAGCCACGGAGTTTCTTCCATAACTCGTTTTTATTGTGATTATGGGACTGCTGTTCACAGATGAGTTCAAAGTTGGTGAATGTCTGTCAGACGGGAGTTCTGGCAAACGGTTAATGGATGAATGTGATCCCTACAATAAGTTGATGAAGTCGAAAGTGTGATAGAATGGAGCTATGAACAACAGGGACATTTGGTTTCTGTGTCAAAGGAATAAGAGTGCTAAGAAACATGCGCATGATTATGGGCTATGTAGTTTCGGTAACTCATTTGTTGAATCACGGTGAGTATATGTGTAGTCTAGAGAGACGCTGCCTATTCAAACAAATAAAATTGTGAAAGTGTGCAAGTGAGAGATTTGCAGGAAACGCATATACACAATATTTGGGAACCCGGTTTAATGTGACTTCAACTGGCTGTCTGCAACAGACACCATAATGCATGTACAACTGTTTATACAGTCTGGTGTATCAATGTTCACGCATCTAAGAACCAAACAAATGTTATGAAACCAAACAAAAAGTTGAAACCTTCGAAAATAAAATTAGAGGGAGGTATCCAGAAACTCCAACATCAGAATCTAAACAATATTAATTATCACAACTTCAATAAAATGGGCACGTGTGAACACTAATATAAGATGACGAAACATTTTACCAAATAGTTTCAAACATACTTGAATAGTTGTTATTGCTTTACTGTGTATATCACTTCAAAACATTGTTTACGTTCTTAAATTTGCTATTTATGTGTTGGAAGAGATGATCTTCATAAAAGTATAATGTACTATTACATCTAAGTGCCATCTTTCAACTTCAGCTGACATTGTTACCATAATAACCGCAGCAGTAGCCAAAGTGATAATATAAATGTTTATGTCAAAATGCAGAGAAAATGTACTTTTATGAAACAAAGTTTTTACCAGCACCTGGAAGGACTTTTCAACCAATAATGACAACTCGAAATGCTTACAAGCGTATATTTATCCTCTAATACAACCATGTACAAGTGTTTACAAAGTTTAAAGTAGCTAAATACAAGTATACTACACAAATCATGTCTCCAACGTCATCCATTATTCGCTTCTGTCATCTATGTAGGTTATCGTATTCTATAACGTTGTTTCACCTGCCTGTCTATTATTTAGATAAAGACCGTCCATTCTTCAAATATGGGACAGTCCATTATTGAAATAATAAAGTACGTTACACAGTTCGATAACCTGTATAGAGGACAAATATGACAATGAATGCCGTTACATGAATGTTTTAATGCAATCGAAACTATAGGGACAGGCACACCTATGGGTTTGGTGAGAAACTTCATTATTCCTCATGTATTCACGGATATTTCAAGTGCACTACTGGAGTAGGTCTTTGAGTGTTATGACTAAGTAAGTTCTTCATCTATGTACGGTAGAGTATAGGTGCTTACATCGGCTTATGATTGAAAATAAATAACACGCGAAGAAATCCATCAAATAAATGACATTCAATTTGTTCTGGGCACATCCTGTAATAAAGGCGGTGTTTACTCATGTTCGTGAAGTTGGATTTTTGACAGTTCATTATATGAGAACACAATGTATGGAATTAGGGTCCGAGGAATTTAATTCGGAGGCTCAGATTTAATATTTCATCCTCTTATCAGATATTGGCGATATGTGATTCTGGCGAAGCGGCAGCAGAGGTCGTATCCGGGAGTGAATGTCGAGGAAGGCGACATGCTGGAGTTTCCATAAGCAGAGATATACACAAGAATCGTTGTGAAAATAATGGAAAACAAATAAAAATAGAAACATCCATTAAACTCGGGCTAAATATCCCCGCAGGTGTTATAATTTAACATTTATACATTTCTAATGTTAGTAGTGGCCTCTCCAAAGATTAACCTTTTAATCAACGTTTAGTAATGCCTAATAATGTTATAAACGTATAAAGTAAAACAAATCGTCTGAAGGATTTAGTTAAACGAAGACTCTTATTTGGACTCAATCAAGAATCTGTCTTATACGCGAGCTCACGTAATGTTCTAACAAAATGCCCCCTAGTATACCCTAGTTCAAATGAAATGTAAATTACCATGCTAGTTGGATAGTTTTAAAGCTGCACTCACACAGATTGAACTTTTTGTCTTGGAACGAGCCAAATTTTGCAAATATCCATGGAAACCAGTTAAATAAGACTGCTGACAAAAATTAGATCGCAGATTTTTGTATTTAAGTTCAAAAATTGATGTTTTATGCATTTTTCTTAAACCGTTAGTAACGGTTTAGGCCATACAACATTAATTTTCGAACTGAAATATAAAAATCTACGATCTGATTTTCGTCGGCAATCTCATATCATTGGTTTGCAGATATTTACGCAAAAAAATGCTCTTTCCAAGACAAAAAATAAAAAAGTTATAACATATGGACAATCTGTGAGAGTGCAGCTTTAAAATATGAGTAATACGTAAAATAAGCATTCAATTAGCAATGTGTCCGTGAAATGGCCTGCCAGACTCATATAAATTTGATATTTCTCCTATACCAGTTTTGTCTACATTGTTTCTTGCTGCAGCTCTGACAATAAATCAAAGATAAATTATACCAAAGATAACAAATTTAATACAAGTCGCCATTAACTCACTGAAAACGTACGTTCATACGAGTACTAATTAAAAATAAAATAAAAAAAGCATTTAAAAGCCCAAACTCGGACATCGTTTACGGTGATTTAGACTGCTAAAAAGGTGTAATCTAAAACTGTTGCACTATGAACAAGTATTTAATACAACGCATATATGTATCTACATTATATACTCTTCTTTGGTATGCAAAGAGTTTTTCAAATATTACATATCTGTCGCAAACAAAATGGTCATTTGGATCATCAACAGCTTAGCCAACCAATGGAGATGAATTATACATCAGTCGCGGCGGAAGGACAATGTTTGTGTAGCTACAATCAAAGACCGATGCCAACAATATACAAGGTCTGAATTACACTGGCGACATTGAAGCGCAGTTTCGGGTTGACGAAACAACTTTAAATTGAATATTGCGTAAATCAAGATAACCTTTCAAATGATTATGACGTTAAATTCCACCACCTCCTCCTTCTCCTCCTCCTCCTCCTCCAAATCAGTCGGTTTGCAGTCTATATTATATTACAGCTTTAAAATTGAATATTTGGTAATACACGATACCTTTTTTGAATATAATGAAACGATTTTTATGACGCTTAAATACGCCTGCGGTCGGCCCATCACAGCAGTTATGAACACTATTTGGTCGTGTTTATGAGATGGTATTTTGTCAATATGACTGCTAAACTTATGTGATGCTCTCCGTTCAGATATACCCCGTTAATTAAAGGATATGTGTAAAAGACTACATCATTTTGTACGTCCCGCGCATTTTTGTTTGAAAGCCAATTGATGTTGCAACAAAAATTGAGTTTGGAATAATAAAGAGCTATTTTATATGTTATGTTTGGAAAATTTCGATTGACTTGAACAGAATGCAGCCAACATAATTGATCATTTTATATCTTAAAAAATCAACAATAGTTCAGTTCTTCCCAGAATAATAGTTTGGTTCGTGGTGTAATCCTTTGATTTGTGGAACGAATAGTTCTTTATTTATTTCCTGCTTATGGCCTTCATGATTATGCACCCGTCCAATCTACATACCAATCTGATTCATCAAAACGCTAGGAAAATTGGTTTTGCCTTAACTTTCAACGACTTCTTTGATACTTAAATATAATCATCCAAAAACAGATGAAATAAATGTCTGCAAGTTTTAAGGTCGGACATTAACCGAGAGTTTACCAAACGAAAATGTGCATTTACGTCCAGGAACAAGACAACATGCTGTTTTCTTAACAGTTATTCGTAGTTTTGACGGAATAAAATCTCGAAAACAAACAAGATTCATTGCCGAATCGCACTAATTTCAGCCATTCGAGACTCTCAGATCTTAGAAAATCATTTTTTTTTAAATCGTGTTTTTAATCTGCGTCATTTTCGACGTAATGTACTCGATTATGAATCGGTTAATTATTGCATTCCCGACCCCTTCCTAGTGTTTGTATGGTGATGTATCTCCGCTATTGTAATATGAATTCATTTTGTCCGAAGATATCACTTTTCAAACATGCTGATGCGGCCGGTAGTTCCAATAGATATAAACTGTTTCACGTGCTCCCTTTAAAAACACTCCTTGCCGAAAAGCATATGGCTGTACGTCGACAATAGGAGTTTGATGTGAGGGTGAGTTCTCATTAAGTAGTTTAAACTGTTTCGCCGACCGTTTCAATGGGTGAAACCCCAACATTTATTATTTAAGATATTTGTTTGTATATGAGGTTGGCTTTGTTGTATTTGTTTACGCTCGGTGTCTCTCGTTTAGTGTCTGCTAGATCCTAGTATTCTGCCCCTAAACAGGGTATGTAGTTTCCTTATGTTGTTATGAACATAAGCTATATCTTTTCTCATAAATATGAGTTAATATATTCAGAAAACCATACATCTATATACTCCGAAACAGCTTTCTTCTGAAAGCTCAACATGCATTCGGAGTAGGACATCAGTAGTCTCGGTTTGATTGAAACAGTTCAATAACAGTCACAATAAATACAACACCGTCAACGCCCGAGCGTCGATATGTTCTAAAATGTACCAACAGTCAAAGCCCGGGCACCGACATCAGCAGTCAACGCCTCGTGCAACGACATGTTAAAAAACATACCAGCAGTGATTTTTTGTCAACGGATGCTATTGTTCAATGTGATAGTACAGTAGTATTTTAATTTCCTAGCGATATTTACGGTATTTACATTACTAAAGTATAAACAGTTGAAGGCATGAAGGACAAGATGAGATGCATAATTCAAGTAGATGAAACACATCAACACGTTTTTAAACCACAAACTTATGTGCATTTGTGTTCAGTTACACAATGACATGCTATTTTCCGAACTACTCATCGAATTGATAAAACTTGCGAGAACCTTTTTATAACTCCGCCTATTCCACTTCTATGCTGGCCACTACCAAAGTATCACACAAAAATCTCAACTGCTTACTGATTTTGAGAGTATTTGTATTCAAATAGTTTGTCATTAGTTCGAAAAACGCTATGATAGCTTGGCCTGCCTTCGCTTCAACGACTTTTTTTATGCATAAACACCGTCGTCCCAAAAGAACAAATTGAAGTAATGGAAATCTTGAACGCAATCACGATTCATTGCCGTAATGCAATAAAGTCAGCAATTTGCCATTGAGCATCTCAGGTCTTAGACAAACTTTTCAATTAGTTGTGTTTGGAAACTGCTTCATTTACGACGTAATGCACTCGATTCGCAATTTGTCGTTCATTTTTTTTACCTCTTCCGTCCTATTAGTTGTTATTTTCACTGGCAGAGAAGTCTGCTTTGCCTGCCTGTTCGTGATTATTTGAGATAGTGAATTATATTCAATCTTGTCCACTTACACTGATTTTGAACAAAATATTGAATAATGATACTAATTTATACTTGTTAAATGTTGATTTGTCGATATTTCCGACGAAAATATATAACTACAAACAGTTTTATTTGATAACAACAACATACTTGGTCGACCCGTATCTGCACAATTGATTTAAGTTTGGTTTGTAATTATGAAACGATCATTCTAGTTTCTTCATAGACAATTTGGCAAACATTATGATGGCACATCAACGGTCGATGTTGGGAAAGGTACCATATCAGGGGTATATGCCCCAACATTTCCAGAGGCGAGTACGGCAAATGCCACTACTGTATCAACAGTGTGACTAAATGGTTTTAAGAAATGAAGCAAAGTTCAGAACCTTGCATGATAATGTTCACCGCAAATATACATCCATACACATGGCTATTGTCATCTTTACTGAACACTAGGCTTGTCTGTGAAGTTTTCATTGTACTAATAAGTGTATTCACGGTCTTTTGGGCCATGCTCTTTCAATTTATGTAGGGGTTTTATTCAGAAGTTTGCTGTTAATCAGATGTTTCGATTAAAAGTCTGTGTTATTTTGATTATCCATCATACGTGGTTTGGAAAGTAAAATTTCATTGCTAGGAAAATTGCCTTTGGAATATAGAGGCAATTGAATACGTTGGTTTGTAAAACTCGATAAGCATTGACTGAATACTGGAAACTTCAATGGTTATTTTATTTCCAGAATAAAAAAACAATACTGTACATGTAGTTAAGTTTTTCAAAGAACAAAAGTTTGTTTCGTGATGTATTTCTTTGAATCGTTGAATAGATGTTATTTATTTTTTCAATAATGTCCTTCTTAATAATGCACCCGTCTAATCTACACACAAATCTGATTCATCAAAACGCTATGATAGCTAGGCATGCCTTCGCTTCGACGCATTATTTTATACATAAACACCGTCGTTCAAAAAGAACAAATTGACGGAGTGGAAATCTCGAACGCAATCACGATTCATTGCCGTAATGCAATAAAGTCAGCCATTCATCATTGAGCATCTCAGACCTTAGAAAAACATTTCAATTAGTCGTGTTTGGAGAGCTCTTCGTTTACGACGTAATACACTCGATTAGAAATTGGTCATTTATTTGCATTGCCGGTTCCGTCCTCGTGTTTTTGTTGCCTTGGTTATCCGTCTTCAATGGTTTGCATGGTCCTGATGGATTGAGCGTTCCTAATTTTGATGTCTATTAAATTCAAATATTCTATAATGATACCAATGCAAATTGGCAATTTTGCCGATAGCAGTTAGAAACAAATGACCTGTAGGTGCACACTTGATTTAAGTTTGGTTGCAACTATATCTGGGGCAAAGTTGGTACACCAACAGTCGATGTTGAGAAGTACAGTTTTATTTGATAACAACAAAATACTTGTTCGACCCGCAGGAGCTCACTTGATTTACTTTGCTTCGCAATTATGAAAATATCATTCTAGTATTTTCATTAACAATTGGGCAAACATCATGATTGTACATCAACGGTCAATGCTGAGAAAGGTATTATAGTAGGGGTATATGCCCCCAACATTTCCAAAGGTGGCTAGGGCAAATGCCACTACTGTATCACCAGTGTGACTACATGTTTATGGTTTTAAGAAAAGAAACGAAGTTCAGAACCTTAGATACACAGCAACATTGCATTCTCATAATAATATTTAAAATATTCAGAGGAGATCCTTTACCATGAATATAACGCACCACCTTATTAAATATTAAGCAACATGTAACTTAGTTTATTTCAATTTAAGTATTTTAAAGTCCCATTTACGTCCAATTTATTCATGGAATTCTTCAAACCTGGGAGTAGGATTTGTTATTGGTCCCAGTTCAAACGCACGAGGGAGGGGGCATTCATCGTAGGGTATTAAATCACCCACTGCCTCACGTTCCCAGGTCGGTAATCTTTTCTGTGAGTTTGAAGCGCTCTGAGATGAAATTCCCTTTCATCTCTCCTTCAACATTTATGAAAGTTCTGTTATTTAACACGAACAAAGCTTCGACTAGTTATTAATATTCTAGGGTTTACACGTTCAGAACCTTTCAATATGCGTAAATATTAGTGATGCAAACGAATGGCAAAACTGATATTCGAATATTCGGTAATTCTTTCGATCGAATATTCGATAACCAAAATAAATATTTAAGAAATGTAGTAAACTACTGTTATTGTTCGCTACAGTAATAGCGGGGGCCTTTCATATAACCGGAGCACGCGACGGACCCTTATTTTCCCCAAAATTATACTAAATAAATCCAACAAAATGCAATAGATTTTGAACAAACAAAACTCCAAAATAATTTAAATTCCACAGCATTCATATTTGTTAACAAGGCCATGATCGTAAATTCCCGGTTGAATGTCGTAATGCACCAGCGGATGGTCATCCTGTAGCCTGACGCGCAGCCTCGTTCTGGGATTGATCTCTACTAAAAATAACCATTGAAAAAACAAACCTACCCGGGAATTATTTAAATAATAAAACGAAAAAAACCCTGAATATTTTACTCATCTATTGTACAACAATGTTACACTTCAAAGCGCGGACGTTATAGTGAAACATGGAAAATAATTAAGAGCACATGAAATACATGTTATTCAATCATATCATTACGGAGGTTTGAGCAATATTGCAAAGCTTATTTAGCAGCTATGACACCACTTTGTTGGCTGATTGCGTTTATTCTTTATTGGCATAGTCATTAAAATTTACAGAAAATAATTGAAACTTGCTTGATGTCACTTGTGTTATAGGCAATTTTCGTAAAATTTCGGGTACTGTTTATAGTCGCGACGAAATGTCCCTAATTAACATATGACCCGTGCATAGTGTCATCACGTTCACGCCTCTGGCATTAGGGATCAGTCGTTGTAAAAACAAGACAGGCGTATATATACAACACATTTGCAGGCAAAAGGTTTAATAACATATCAAACAAAACACATCGAATATTCGAATACCGATTGTGACATTCGAATGTCAAACGTTTGATCGAATATTCGAATATTCGTTTGCATCCCTAGTAAATATCTTTTTGAGATCATTTTAGACAAATCTTCGCGCTGGATTAACCTACTTGAACATTCACTTTTCAATTACAGTTTACTTTCCAAAAGATATTGCGTTGTTTTGTTCTTTCTTGTGAATATGTGACTGCTTTTCACAGATGATTCCAGAGTTGGCAAATGTTTGTCAGACGGGAGTTCTGGCAAACGGTTAACAACTGACTGTGATCCCTACAATAAGATTTCGAGGGCCGCAAGTGTCATTGGAGGGAGTTAAATGAACAACAGGAAAAGTGGGTTTCTTTGTGAAAGGATCCTGGGTCCATTTCGCTAACGTATTGGGTCCGAGTTTAACACTCAGGCTCTGTATTTGCTTCTATACTAGCATTTTACAACCAAATTACAGTTCTGCATTTCTGAGTCTGAGTCACAATCTTAGACTCAAGAAGTCAGGGGGAATACGGACCTTCTCTGGTATATCAATGTTTAAGCATTTGATTGTAAGATCCAAGCAAATATTTTGAAAACCAAAAAAAAAATACATTTAAAGAACAAAGGGCCACCACGGCCCTGAATCGCTCATCTGAGATATGTAAAGAAAAACACTTCATATAAATATGTCTTGGGTAGTCTGGCCAATTGACCTCTAGTAGGTCATAAATCAGCTCGACTCCCCGGGATGTTTCTGACTATATCTGTTGTTGTTGTTGAGTTTATAAAGGTCTGCCCGCGCCCTATAATGGCTGCATTATGGCTTGACCCCGTCACATCCCCAAGTGTGACACAAGTAGAATTTTGAATCCAAAGGGGGAGTTTTACCCCCATCGGTTGATGGGATATTCGCTAAAGGAGTAATTTTGTACCCAAAATGCCGCGAAACCTGCGATGAATGACATCTAGAGTGGTCCCACAGCTCTAAATATTGGATATGGTTTCATTTCTCTAGTCTTAAGTACAGTTGTAAATTTGATATTGCATTGTATCTTAAAAAACATTTACGTGTTGCATGGTATTTTTTAAATATACAGGAATATGGCCCCTACTATGACACCAGTGCAATTAGCAGATGCACAGCAGGGGATTATCATGCCAAACATTCCTTAAACTAGGCCTTTGACTGACAGACCAGTTCATAAAGTGCAGAAAAATGCTGTTGATATTTACCCCGTTTCACAATAAAATGAGATAGAAAATGTTGATAACAAAGTCTAAAATAATAATAGCCTTGTGATTTTTTTTATATATATATATATAAACAAGTGATGTTTGTCAAACATTATGCCCCCCCCCCCCTGAGCGCCATGTTGTCAGGATTATATGGACAATTGAATGAAATATGCATGGACTGAAATGACAGCTGATTTGTTGCCGTTAAGGCAGTTTTAAGATTATGACCATTAAAGTGTGAGGATAGAGTGTGTTATGACCATGACCTTTGACTCTATGAACTCAAAATCCAGAGTCATCAGCTGGTCACCAGAAACCTAAATGTCAAGTTCGAGGGCCATGGGTGCAGGCATTGTCAAGTTATCACACAGAAAGTTTTTTTCGTTCAAGGTCACTGTGGCCTTGACCTTTGACTCAATGACCCCTTAAATCATAAGGGGTCATCTACAAGTCAGATGCAACTCCAAGTCAAGTTTGAAGGCCATGGGTTCAGGCATTGTTAAGTTAACACTCGGACAACCTTTTACCATTCAAGATCACTGTGACCTTGACCTTTGGCTCTATGAATCCTAAAAGGGTGATCTACTGGTCAGGCTTAGCATCCATGTCAAGTTTAATGATCATAGGGTCAGGCATTGTTGAGATATCAGTGGGAGAAGATTTGTTAACTTTTTTGCGTTAAAGGTTACTGTGACATTGACCTTGGCCTGATGACCCCTTAAGTCGATAGGGGTCATCTACTTGGCAGGCCCAACCTTCATGTCAAGTTTGATGACCATAGGTCCAGGAATTGTCGAGTTCGCTTTCAAGGTCACTGTGACCTTGACCTTTGACCCCTAAAATCAATAGGGGTCATCTACTGGTCAGGCCCAACCTCCATGTCAAGTATGAGGGCCATGGGTGCAGGCATTGTTGAGTTATCACTCGGACAACCTTTTACCATTCAAGGTCACTGTGACCTTGACCTTTGGCCCAATGACCCCTAAAATCAATAAGGACCATCTTCTGGCTTGGCCCAACCTCCAAGTCAAGTTTGAGGGCCATGGGTGCAGGCATTGTCGAGTTATCACTCGGATAACCTTTTACCATTCCAGGTCACTGTGACCTTGACCTTTAGCCCAATGACCCCTAAAATCAATAGGGACCATCTTCTGGCCAGGCCCAAACTCCAAGTCAAGTTTGAGGGCCATGGGTGCAGGCATTGTCGAGTTATCACTCAGACAAACTTTTACCATTCCAGGTCACTGTGACCTTGACCTTTGGCCAGATGACCCCCAAAAACCATAGGTGTCATCTCCTGGTCAGGTCAATTCTCCAAGTCAAGTTTGAGGGCCATGGGTGCAGGCATTGTCGAGTTATCACTCAGACAACCTTTTATCATTCAAGGTGACTGTGACCTTGACCTTTGGCCCGATGACCCCAAAAAACAAAAGGGGTCATGTACTGGTCAAGCCCAATTCCAAGTCAAGTTTGAGGGCCATGGGTGCAGGCATTGTCAAGTTATCACACAGAAAACCTTTAACCATTCAAGGTGACTGTGACCTTGACCTTTGGCCCGATGACCCCCAAAAACAATAGGGGTCTTCTACTGGTCAGGCCCAACCTCAAATTTAATTATAAGGGCCATGGGTGCAGGCATTGTCGAATTATCACTCGGACAACCTTTTACCATTCAAGGTCACTGTGACCTTGACCTTTGGCCCGATGACCCCCAAAATCAATAGGGGTCATCTACTGGTCAGGCCCAACCTCCAATTCAATTATGAGGGCCATGGGTGCCGGCATTGTTGAGTTATCACTCGGAAAACCTTTTACCATTCAAGGTCACTGTGAACTTGACCTTTGACCCGATAAGCCCCAAAAACAATAGGGGTCAGCTACTGGTCAGGCCCAACCTCCAAGTCAAGTTTGAGGGCCATGGATGCAGGCATTGTCAAGTTATCACTCGAACGACCTTTCACCATTCAAGGACACTGTGACCTTGACCTTTGGCCTGATGACCCCCAAAAACAATAGGAGTCATCTACTGGTCAGGCCCAACCTCCATGTCAAGTTTGAGGGCCATGGGTGCAGGCATTGTTCAGTTATCACTCGGACAAGCTTTAAAATTATTTTACCATTAAAGGTCACTGTGACCTTGACCTTTGACCCGATGACCCCCAAAATCAATAGGGGTCATCTACTGGTCAGGCCCAACCTTCATGTGAAGTTTGATGACCATACGTCCAGGAATTGTTGAGTTACCACTCGGACAAGCTTTGGTCTACCGACGGACCGACCGACCGACCGACCGACATGCCTGTGCAAAGCAATATACCCCTCTTCTTCGAAGGGGGGCATAATTATATCTGTTTATATATATATTATACACATGTTTAAAGTGGCAACCTTTTGCATATTGTTGAGTTGTACTAATGTTTATTCAAAAACAATTCATGTATTTCATGCAATCTGAAGGCTAAAGGCTTTACTGGTCAAAATTTTAATGGACGTGTTTACTGTCCCAAATTTCAAAACAGTTATTACTACATTAACAAATACAATATGGTCAGTTTTGTTTTATTTATTTGTCATTACATATAAGCTTGTTTAATAGCAGTGATAAAATACAATAAGTTTCAAATCTGCAAAACAACTAAATAATATGTCAATTAAAAACAAAAGTAAAGATATATACCCCCCCTTAAAATAATTAGTTACATTCAGCCATTTACTAATGCCCATACACCGTCCATATTTCAGTTATCAATATGATAATTAAGAAAACAGCTGTCAAGAGTATAACATATTTCAAATATTATCTAGGTAAACACAAATCGAGCATGATCGCGCATTCAACTACCATTTGACAGATTCTGTTGTCTATTATTTTTGCAGACTTGCAGACAGACACACACTTATGTTATTATAAGTGATGCATACTTTTTGTGTTCATTGAAAAGAAGTCAAAGAAAAAAACACACAAAAAAGTGGAAGACTAATTCTAATAAGTAAAATTAACATAAATCATTGTATGTAAACATAAGAAAGAATACCAGTAACAATATGGCCTCAATTTCTCAAATTCTTAAGTGTTACTCACTTCATTATCTTTCTTCATTTAGCATGAAGCTTACTTAAACATGATTTTATAAAACAAAAATTAGTTTATCTTATTGATCTTAATTATTATTTACTTTAAAAGCCACAAAACTCTTAAAAAAGAGAATGTTACAAAATTTATTCCAAATCAAAAATAGCGTGCTGAGCTTGATCATGTTATAAGAGACTTAAGATGTTTGGAGAAATTGGGGCCAGGAGATGTAGTCACATTTGAAATCAACCTACTGTCTCCGTGATTTAGTATCGAGAAAAGATGAAAAATAAAATTAAACTTCATCAAAATAAATCCTGAAAGTAATCAAAATAAAACAGAAGAAGCATATGTCCGCAAACAAAAACTTAACAAATATCAATGCAAAAACTCTAGCTTGAATAAACAGTGTACAGGTAAGAACACATGTCAAATGTGGAAACAACATTCAGCCATACATCTGCATAGTTACTCATGCGTCCATAATCACTCTTGAGTCTGAGAATCAGAAAAACTAATTCTTAAATGCCACAAAATATATTGCATATTTGTTTTGAACAAAAGATGTAAAAAAAAATTATGAAACAAGTAACTTGAAACGGATACAGCACATTCTACTCTTGTGAAAGAAAAAAATAATTTGAGTCGTAAGTCTCAAACTCAGACTCGACCTTAGTGAGTAGGGATGGGCCTTGTAATTAACTTATAAACTCTATGACTCTGTAACACCACACATACATGGAATGTATAAAGCACTAAAGAAAGATGTCATTTAGTAATGCTTACTGAAAGGAAGACATGCTTGTATTAGAATAGAAACAAACATGTTAAACAACTTCTTGCAGCAGAAGTTTTGAATGAAAAGCTAGTTTAAATACTTCTACAAATAAATGAAATGCAGATCATAAATGTGTTGACATTGCACTTAGTATGTATATAAAATTAAGTTTTTGAGTAATAAAAATAGTTCAAAAGCCTGCTCTTATAAGGATTATTTTAATCAAACATATTACCAGTCCACTGGTCTGTCTCTTTTTGTTTATACTACATTTATAATAGTGCCGGTAGTTGTAACAGATGTTCCTCAGATGAAATATTAATGAACTCGGTTAAAGTTTTCAGCTTTAATTAACTGTGTTGTAATAATGACCCTTTTACTTTAGCATCTTCGTTAAACAACAAATATGTCAAACCTTCCATACAAACAGACAGGCGATTACATTTGGTGTACTAAGCAGACATAAAATCCTGTACAATATCTACAACAATCTTAAAACTTATATACAAATTATACAACAGATATACAGAAATAAATAGCAGATGATAGGAATTATATACAATTAATAGTTTTAGATGTATACATTAATGACCACATTAAAAGAAAATGACATCACATAATCAGCACCAAAATATTTTAAATAAACGGTTTCTTTTAAATCCAACAGGGTGAACATCATAGATTTAGATTTAGATTTATGTATGCGAAATTTTTTAAAACTGTAACAGAGAGCACAACATTAAAACCTTACAAAAATAAACTGACTCTTGGATATAACATCTCTAGGAATGAATGTTTACAATATGGAATGAAAACTCCACAATTGATTGGAAACTGACCGATACTTAATACACTTTTGATATTAATCAATATGTATTTGAAGATTTCATAATGGCATGGGTAATTTTATTGCTAATGAATTATCTACACATTTTAAAAAATGCTTATTTGCACATTATGCAAACTATAATATACTATACGTAGTTATTTTAACAAGAGGGCCCTGAAGGCCCTGTATCGCTCACCAAATCCTTGCTGTAATAAGTACATTCTGACCAGGTTTCATATAGATAAAGTAGAAAATATGGCCTCAACAGTGTTTTAACAATGTTTTCAATGATTTGACTTTGTGACCTAGTTTTTGAACTCAGGTTACCCAGTTTCAAACTTGACATAGACTTCATAAACACAAACATTCTGACATAGTTTCATGGTGATCAAAGAGAGAATGTAACCTCTACAGTGTTTACAAAGTTTTTCTATGATTTGACCTAGTGGCCTGGCTTTTGACCTCTCATTACCCAGTTTCAAACTCTACCTAAGGATCATCGAGAATAACATTCTGATCAAGTTCCACGTACATATGGTCATAAATGTGGCCTCTAGAGTGTTAACATGCTTTTCCTATTATTTGACCTGGTGACCTAGTTTTTGACCACACATGACCCAGATTCGAACCTGGCCTAGAGCTTATTAATATTAACATTCTAACTTAGTTTCATGAACACACAGTCATAAATGTGACCTCTAGAGTGCTAACAAGCTTTTCCTATGATTTGACCTAATGACCTAGTTTTTGTCCACACACGACCCAGATTCAAACTTAACTTAGCGATTATTAATATAAACATTCTGAACAACTTTCATGAAGATACAGTCATAAATGTGACCTCTAGAGTGTTACCAAGCTTTTTCTTAAATTTGACCTGGTGACCTAGTTTTTGACCGCACATAACCCAGATTTGAACCTGGCCTAGAGCTAATCAATATAAACATTCTGACTAAGTTTCATGAACATACAGTCATAAATGTGACCTCTAAAGTGCTAACAAGCTTTTTCTATGATTTGACCTTATGACCTAGTTTTTGACCACACATGACCCAGATTTTATCTTGACTTCAAGATTATTAATATAAACATTTTGACCAACTTTCATGAAGATACAGTCATTAATGTGACCTCCAGAGTGTTAACTAGCTTTTCCTTCAATTTGACCTGGTGACCTAGTTTTTGACAGCACATGACCCAGATTCGAACTTGACCTAGAGATTATTTATATTAATATTCTGACCAAGTTTCCTGAAGATACAGTCATAAATGTGACCTCGATAGAGTTAACAAGCTTTTCCTTTAACTTGACCTGGTGACCTAATTTTTAACCCCAGATGACCCAATATTAAAGTCGTCCAAGATTTTATTGAGAGTAACATTCTGACCAAGTTAAATTAACATTGTGCCCAAATTGTGACCTCTAGATTGTTAACAGTCAAATTGTTGACGACGGACACGGTGATCACAATAGCTCACCTTGAGCACTTCGTGCTCAGGTGAGCTAAAAAGGGACAGACATGTACAGACATGGGAACATGTTTCTGAATAGCAGATATAGAAATCAATCATAACTGACATCTGGCCACAGCAAGATGTTGAATCTTTAATACGAAGGTTTACCCCTATCTAATGCTTAAGTATATTTCATACAGCCAAACCAGTCTAGTAAATTTTGAGTTTGACCAGACCTTAAATTAAATTTCATTCAATTTTAATGTACATTGTTGACTAGGCTGCATAAACTCTTTCAAATGTATGAAAGGTTAAATACATCAATCTACTGACATTTGCCATTTTTGCTTTAAGTCTAATATGAGCATAAACAAATACATAAAAATGTATAATGAGCGAGTATAATGTGTTATATGGTCCCACCCTGACACAAGTCCTGTAATTCATCACACACATGAAACACTAAAAACAGATTTCATCACTTTTGACATTATGCCTAGATTAGCTAAAGTTAAAGTAGTTACTGAACACATGTGCACACTAAGCGATGGATTAACTAGCAAATCCAGACATCAGTTACTGTATCACAAATCTAGACCCTCTTATCACATTCTGTAACGCAGCATCATGTCACCATGGCAACCAATCACAATGCACGTAACCGTGCCAACAGTTTTTCAGCATCAGATTCATCTCCTTGTTCATGGTTGCTGCCGCGGCGACCGGAGCTAGGTTTGGCCACAGGAGAGTCTGTAAGCGTGTCCTCAAATGATATTTCACGGGTCACTGAATTCTCTACATTGAAGAGGTTTGTGCGAGATCGGGATCTTGAAAGTTGAGCACGTCGTTCAGCTGAAATGTAACAGATAGTTCATTAAAAATAAAATAACTGAAACAAAATTCAATGCAATCAATCCAATTAGAGCAGTAACAGAAGTATGCTACAGCGTTTTATCAATAAACTGATTAAGGTTGGAGAGATGATCTTCGCAATACAGAAAGTACTATCACATCATTGAAGGTTGATGATTTCAATCATGATACAATGGCGCCAGCTACGAATTACAGATGACAACGATAATTAGTTTGTCAGTCAATGTCTTAAAAAATGTAGAGAAAATGTACTTTACAGAAACAAAGTGTTTTTTTAGCTCACAAAATGACGCAATTGGAAGGATTTTCCAACAAGATTGTAGAAAATACTGGCCAATGCTTACAAGCCTACCTAAGTTTACAAATGTAACTAAATACTATTAAGTACTACACAATATATATCAGCATCTAATTAAAAAAAAATTAACAACAATGCATGTACAGCAACTAAATAAGAGCGCTAACTATCGCAAAAAAATGCCTGTCCTCTTTTTAGGACACCCAAGTTTGGTGAAAAGTGGTTGTACATTAAGACAAATTCAAAGAGAAGACACAGTTTAACCAATTCAAGGGTCATAACTCTGGAGTGTCTAGAGGGATGTGGCTAGTTATAGACCTTGTTCGTGATATTATGCCTATACACATTCTGACCAAATTTGGTGATGAATGGCCAAAGGTTTAAGTTATTGATCGAACAAGACTGATTTTACGTAAATTTATAACTAAATGGCGTTAACTCTTGAGTGACTAAAGCCATATGCTGGTTATCAAACTTGTCTTAGATGTAATGCCCAAACACATTCTAACTGAATTTCGTGATGATTGGACAAAGGATTCTAAATATATTGGTTAGACATGACCAAATTTTATAATTTAAGGCTGATAACTCTTGTGTGACTAAAGCCATAAGGCTGGTAATTAAACATGTCTGAGATGTAATTCCCAAACACATTCTGACTGAATTTTGTGATGATTGGACAAAGGTTTCTAAAAAATTTAATTGAATAAGAAGATTTTAGGTAATTTCTATAATTCAAGGGCGATTACTCTTGAGTAACTTAAGCAATATGGCTGATTATTAAAATCGTCCAAGATGTTATTCCCATACACATTCTGACCAAATTTGGTGATGATTGGACGAAAGCTTCTAAAATTATTGATTGTTCAACATACTGAATGACACCTGCACGCTGGTATGCCCCAGGTGAAACTATTACATGTCCTGTTCTATGAACCGGCATATAAAAAGGAATAAAAAGAAAGTTTTCCCAAGTTCCAATGAACTTTCTCAGCTGAAAATTTAACATCTACTATTGTTGGGTTGACAGATTTTAGGAAATAAATAGATGAAAATACAAATTTAAATGATATAAACTATAAAGTTTTAGTGGTTCACATAATATTTTGTCCAGTGTGACGACAGTATTTCTCAAGTTTTTCAATACTCAGGGGTTGACACTAACCAATTTTCCAAGGGATCCCGCGAAGGGACACCAACATTTGAAATCAGGTGTCCCTTCCTGAAATTAGGAGTCCCTTCTACTTTTTACATTTTTTTCATTGTTGAGCCTGTTTTAATATTAAATCCAACAAACAAATACAGTGTCTTTTACTTTTCAATTTGTAATTCAAGTATACAACATATTATACATGTTTTCAGCAGCATGTAATGACAAGTTTAGTAGCACTGAATGTCAGACATGTGAACCTCTGGCAATGGCAGTAAGGTAGATTTGGGTCTCTAAGTTGGTAGATTGGGTTCAAAAGCGGTAAAATGTCAAAACAAAGATGGATACAATGTAAACAAAAACTTGATGTTGTTACTATTTTATAGATTTTCGGAAAATACATAAAATACATCATGTTTCAGGGTTTTGTCAGATGTCGGTGTATTTCATTAAGAAACAGTAGAAATATTACATCTGGCGTGTGAAAACTGAAGTCAATATTTAGTAGAGTTGCTGATTAATCAATCAGACTACCCAATAGGTGTAGTGCATACTGGAAGAGCAGACGATTAAAAATTGTGTATGTTAATTTTCGCGTCAAAAAGTCGTAAAATTTTATAAATTGACTGTAGATAATGAAGAAAACTTAGCAAATTTTATTTCTATTATGATTTGATCATAGCATTAAAATATAAAATAAACAAAGAATACCGATAAGTTGAATGCCAATTAACAAACAATGCTGAATGTGTGATGCCGGTCTTTTGTGCCGTAAATGTTACTGTAAATACTCGAAGGTCGTACCATAAAGGTATCACCAGTGTTGGCATCTTTTTGGGGCGGTTCGGATACATAAGCAAACAATTCCACAGAAGTATTTTACCGATAATAAATCTGTGTCACCTCTGACCTTGTTGAAAATGTAAACAACAAAATGGAAGCGTTAGCCCTCATGCGCCCTGTGAAATTACCAGTTTATTTAAAGATTCATGACGTAACTATAGTAAAAAAGTCACCTTTTCTTTCGCTTTGGTGTGTCCGATAATAATAATTATAATATCATTTTGACATGCACTGTCAAGAAATTTAGGGGGACCTGAATTTAAGTAATAAATTAATGAAATGCTACTTATTTATTGATATTTTGCGTTTATCGGTCAGAAATTTAAGTTTCCCGACGGAATATCTGACTTCGAAGTTTAGGTATCCCTCCCAAAAAATTGGTGTCCTCGGGATCCCGGGACCCCATTAGTGTCGAACACTGATACTTACTGTATGTACTTACACAAAAAACCCTGTGTCGCATCACATCAAACCTTTTACTTTTGTACATACAAACAATCTTTAACATTTAATTAATGTCCACATAAATTAAACAATATGTTTTCTACATCTCAAAACATGATTTGTAATTGCTTTCAAGCAGGGAAACAGTGAAATCTAACTTTAATGTTATAGTGAAAGCATCCACAGTCTGTTTGACCCGATAATTAAGGGAGTGGAACAACATTAGTTACGTCACAATGCGCCAATCCAAAATAGATATGGCTTATTGAAAATAAATAAGAGATATAATAAGAACAAAAATGAAGATAAAAACATGCAACTTAAGGCCATGCAAAAGGTTACGATTTGTTTAGTATCTTGTCTCTGGAATATTTGGTCAGTATTTGAAGGCTAAAATAAGAATATTTAAGTACATGTACATTGGGGTTTTTTAACATCTTGTTATGATTGTTTTTTCAGTCATGTAAGGCCTTATTTCAAACCATTTTTGTCTATTTCATGACTATCTTAGTGGCCTTTACATTTTCCAAACATAATAAAGATAAACATGTTTTTCAGTATTTCCTAGACCATTGGTACTTAATTATTTATCCTGAAAATAATTGAGCATGCCAAGAAACAATAACGCCAGGAAACATCACATGCATATACACTCATGTCCACAAGACAATGTCAGGCTCAACCTTTCTTGTGAAATCACTTTCCAGAAAACAGATGTCTGCCAGAACAGAAAATAAAATGTATATCAATATTTCACCTCAAAACAGACATCTAGCAAATAAACTAAAACCTATCATTTTCATACATAATACAAAAGGATTCCATCATGACCAATGCTTCAAAATGCACCATAACAAAGAAAGCAAATCAATTCTACAAGCATAATGAGTTCACATCGATGGCAGGGCTACACGTTGCCATGGTCACCTGGGAATCTATCAGGGTGTTTTCACTGCCTGGGCCTCTCTTCCATACACGGGAACGAGACGTGTTCGTAAAACGGTCTGTGCGTGGTACATTTAAGGGATGAATATATGCATAACATTATATATTACAATGATTATGATGATTACACAGAACTAAACAAGGAGCTCCTTGAAAGTAACCACCATGTTCCAAATAATTAGTGCATTTTGATAGGTATAAATGAAATAAGATATGAGAAGCAATGTTACTGTTTGTGCAAAAAATAAGAAATATTTTTCATACAAGAATAAAAGACCCTTGAGTCTGATAATTAATGAAGCTTTGAAGGAGAGTTGCGAGACCAAGTTGTCCAGGGTTTCCATTGAGCATCCCAAATCCTTACCTTCTCTCCCTATTAAGGCCTAACGAAGAACATAACATGGACATCACATCAATTCATGTCAGCAACACAATGAATAGGTACTGAATGGCAGATAAACGTTAACCCAAAGTTAAAAATCAGTGTTCCATGTGTTGCCTATTTCTAACACATGGAACTGAATGAAAGCAAGTTTATTTTGTTATCAGGACATGGGCTACTTTCCATCTGTGAAGGTTTTTGAAGCTGAATGGTTTGTGATTTGAAATTCTTGTATCTTCTTTGTCTACATTTTTATGTCACATAGGCTCTACTCCTTTTCTGAATCTGGGCACAGTATTGAATATATAGTGGAACCTTCTGCCAATATTAGTATTGTTGTGCATAATTCTCTTAGAGATCAGAGATCAGTGAAAAGTCATGTGAATGTGACAATAGAATCTACAGGGTATTTATTTGGTGGTGTGTAACCATAAAATGTACATTAGAACCACTGAAAATGTGTCGTCAACTTGGTTGATTGTTAGTAAAATACACTTAAATAGTATTGTACATTAGAACCACTGAAAATGTGTCGTCAACTTGGTTGATTGTTAGTAAAATACACTTAAATAGTATAACATGATAGAAGATTTGAATATGTTAAACACAGTGTCTGAATGAAGCTGCTCATTGTGTCTGTCCCTGTAGCCCAGTGATATGTTGTGTCAGTACATGTTTGTGTTGTACGCCTCCTCCTTATAATGCCATAAACTTCAGAAATAACATTAATTCAATGAGGTTACAAAATGTCTCAGTGATTATGCATGTGTATCTAAAATATCAAAGTAAGATGATATTCTATTATTCAAAGGTTACAAAACTATGTGTTTGAATAAAGAGCTAGAATATAAAGCCGATATATATATAATGTATTTGTTTTAGTTGTATAAAAGTGTATATAACATTAAAATATAAATATATAAATACCAAAGTTAAGACAATTTGAAGGAAGTGGAATTAAAGTACTCTCAAAAATTAAGATTTTCAAAAACATACTATATGAAGATATTTATTGTCATTTGTCAACGATCATAATAATATTATTTATGGAACTATATCTGTTGAAAAAACCTTAAAAGACTCATTCATTTTCATGTCAAAAGCAGAACTATGATCTATGTCTCACAGATTATTAAGGGTATGATTTCATAACAATGATACTGTAAATGCTGCTATACAAGCAATGGCCGTTTCATTTTATTATTTGCTGAACTGTAACAAGCATACTGATTTTTACATTGTATATGCATTATACTGCATTTGCTGTAACATGTTAAGTATGCAGATACCTGCTGCGGATTGCTTCCAGTCTCCTGTGTTCAAGTGTTTACAGTTATTCTCAAATATCTTACATCCTAGTTTATATACAAAATTCTTTATGTGTATAAATATGGCCATTTCATTAAGTAATTAAGTCAAGTATTAAAGGTAGTACAACAATGTTATTTCTCCACACAATTAGAATATTCTATGTTGACCTTGACCTATTAAGAGTGCAATCATCAATGAATACAAAGCCTGATTCAGTTGTGTTTTGCTCAAATGAAGTTGAAAAGCAAATCTATTTTTTTCTCAGAAACTCATAAAGCTATTTGAAGAATAAAGGTATAGACAAACATCATTAAACATAACTTTAACTAACTTGACAACCTTCATTTTGAGCAAATAAACTGAACATGACTTAAATGTGCAATTAGAAAATCCATTTTCAACAAAGAACACTAGTTTAATATTGAGGGAAGAGAAAAAATCCTACAGTTGTCATTAAACACTACTAGAATGAACAGTTCAACAGGTATTTATATATGTATTACCTCCAGCTGCACGTGGTGTCCGTCGTTTGCCATCCCGTTTTTCACGCCCCACATTGAAAGCGGACCCGGTCTTGAGGGCCTCCAATAAGTTGTCCATCACACCCTCCTGGTTCTCGTCTAGACAGACATGGATTGTAGAATAGGGGAAAATAATAATTATACACATGTATATATATAGTTATTATAAACATCAATAACTTGTACAATTCCAGTTGACTTCATATTAAGAAAAACAGTATACTTCATTGAAAACTTGCAAACACAAAGCACATATCAATGCCTGATAATTTTTCACTAAAACATTTCCAATGTTTTATTTTAACAAAACTATATTGGATTTTTCATATGTGAAAAAGAACTTAATTCACATCATTTAGTTCAATGCCAAACAGCAATGAAGAATTGAGATCTTGATTCAAATTCTTTCAAGCAACATGGTCGATGCTTCCATCAATTCAATGCCACAAGTCAGTCCCCTGCCCCTTTCCTAAGGTGATATTCAAAACAGCCCCCTGTCTAGGCTTGGTTGCCTGTAGAAGCCAGTCCCCTGCTCCTTTCCTAAGGTGATAACCACGACAGCCCCTGTCTAGGCTTGGTTGCCTGTAGAAGCCAGTCCCCTGCCCCTTTCCTAAGGTGATAACCACAACAGCCCCCTGTCTAGGCTTGGTTGCCTGTAGAACCCAGTCCCCTGCCTCTTTCCTAAGGTGATAACCACAACAGCTCCCTATCTAGACTTGGTTTCCTGTAGAAGCCAGTCCCCTGCTCCTTTCCTAAGGTGATAACCACAACAGCCCCCTATCTAGACTTGGTTGCCTGTAGAAGCCAGTCCCCTGCTCCTTTCCTAAGGTGATAACCACAACAGCCCCTGTCTAGGCTTGGTTGCCTGTAGAAGCCAGTCCCCTGCCCCTTTCCTAAGGTGATAACCACAACAGCCCCCTATCTAGACTTGGTTTCCTGTAGAAGCCAGTCCCCTGCTCATTTCCTAAGGTGATAACCACAACAGCCCCCTGTCTAGGCTTGGTTGCCTGTAGAACCCAGTCCCCTGCCTCTTTCCTAAGGTGATAACCACAACAGCCCCCTGTCTAGGCTTGGTTGCCTGTAGAAGCCAGTCCCCTGCTCCTTTCCTAAGGTGATAACCACAACAGCTCCGGTTTAGGCTTGGTTGCCTGTAGAAGCCAGTCCCCTGCTCCTTTCCTAAGGTGATAACCACAACAGCCCCTATCTAGACTTGGTTGCCTGTAGAAGCCAGTCCCCTGCTCCTCTCCTAAGGTGATAACCACAACAGCCCCTATCTAGACTTGGTTGCCTGTAGAAGCCAGTCCCCTGCTCATTTCCTAAGGTGATAACCACAACAGCCCCCTATCTAGACTTGGTTGCCTGTAGAAGCCAGTCCCCTGCTCCTTTCCTAAGGTGATAACCACAACAGCCCCTATCTAGACTTGGTTGCCTGTAAAAGCCAGTCCCCTGCTCCTTTCCTAAGGTGATAACCACAACAGCCCCTTATCTGGACTTGGTTGCCTGTAGAAGCGAGTCCCCGCCCCTTTTCTATGGTGATAACTACAACAGATCCCCGTCTAGGCTTGTACAAGCCAGTCCCTTACCTGTAGTGATATCCACAATGGCTCTCTGTCTTGCCTGCCGTGCCTGTTTCTCCCTCTCGGTCTTCTCCTTTGCTTCCTTGGCCCGCCGTATCTTCTCCTGAGTCTCACGGATTTTACGGTTATCCTGCACCGCATGCTGCAGTGCAAACAAGAAAATCAGTAAAATGGCTAGAATATAGTAAAGGTATGGTACTTTAATGAGAATGATAATAATGAATAAGATACCATGCTGAACTGTTTTACATCACACAATTGCAGTCATTTTAAGAAACTGTAATTAAACAAGACGACGTTTCAATCATCTCTGATTCCTCTGGATTTTTCTATTTTTATACACTAAGATTATTTACAGTGCAGTTCTTATAAACTACATCATGTTCTGACCAAGATGCCATTTTTGGTTTCCAGGACCAAAATCACAATCTTATTTTCTATATTTACAAAACAGTTCTAATAACCTACAGTATGTACTGACTGAGAAGCCATCGTTAATTTCCCAGACCAAACTTATTTAGGACTTCTTGTCTATATTGACAAGACAGTTCTGATAGACTGAAACTAGCATACATGCCATATCCCCCGGAGGGGGATAAAATCCCCCGGAATTTCGACCCATCCCCCGGAGGGGGATGAAAATCCCCCGGAAAAAAAGTGTTTAAAATTACGCAAATTTATCACAGGGTTTAATTATATATGCCTGTTTACAGTTATAATGCCCTTTCTGTCCTGAAGCTTAATTGGATTATCAACTGATGGTGTGTTTTAACAACACCTATTGGGTGACACTTAATAAATCAGCAGGGCACATTTCATGCATTGTTTTGATTGAAACTGACAGAATTTGCGTAAGAAATGTCAATTAGACTGGTCAGATAAAAGGTCGATTTTCATTGGTTAAAACTATAATTTTTATCCAATCAGAGAGGATGTAACAAATTAAAGCGTTCTTCATAACATGTGTCATTGTCATCAAAAGAATTAATAATTTAAAGGTGACAGTAAATTATTCAGTAAAGAAAAGGATTAAAATAACTAATAGACAATGCTGTTCTTTGTTATGCCTCACTAATATGTTTACATACATGACAATTTGACCTTCATCGCAAATATCGGAAAATAACAGAACTTCCAGAAGAGAAACTGAAAGTAGACAATTCGGATGAAATGACTTTTATTTATTATGGTGGTGATGTTTTTATTTTTTGATGAATGCCAAAAGAAGATATGTTTATGAACTTAAACAATAAATTATGCATTTGCTTTTTATCAGAAGCAAACAAATCTGACTATTTGGGCCCATTCTCTCTATTAGTCTGAAAGTCATCATTTATGATCATAGGCTGCAGATTTTGTATCCAATTTTAGAGGAAGGTAAGCCCATTAAATTGTCTCTGAAACATATTTTTCTGTGAAGTATTCTATTTTGCAAGTGAGTGATTTTATTATGCAATATGGTTGTGTCTCATAAAAATATAGATGTGCTGGAAAAAGGGGTAAACAAGGTGAAATGGCATGTGTGTCATGCCCGTAATGCTACATGGCGATGATGAAAATCCCCTGGTATGTGTCCAAAATCCCCTTAAATTCTGGACATAATCCCCTCGGGAGCCTTTCAAAATTATGGAAATTTGTTTTTTTTTCGTACTTGCGTCTTAAAATACTTTGAAATTTTGCCGAATTAGATCTGCTAAAAAATCCCCCTGAATACTACCAAAATCCCCCTGAATTTTCAGACTTTTGAACAAATCCCCCTGAATGGTCTCCAGAAAATATGGCATGTATGAACTAGAACTGACTGTGAAGCCATCCTTGAAAGTCTTGATGTCCTGGAAGAACTCCTCCATGCTGTATTTCTTAGGGTCGAAGGCATAGAACTTTGCAATATCCTGGAACATGGTTTCCAGCTGTTGGTGCATCGTCTGTAATACCTCAAACTGCCCATATGCATCTCCTAGAAACTGGTGCACAACCGTCAAGGAAACCATTGATATAATTGTTTACTCCTTTAATGACAAATTATTTAAAAACTTTTAATCATTATTATCAAACTAAACTTAATTTGATAATAGCGACTTAATAGGCTTTATTCATCCTAACTTCAAACCAAAATGTTGATTTCAAGACTTAATTGAGAAGTATTAAGCATAAAGATCACTTTATAAATATACTCAGAAAAAATATCAAATAAACACAATTTAAAGAGCAGTATGTCAGAGGCAAGATATTTCCCTAATCCATGAAAAATCCTTTAATTAACACACATAAAAGAAATAATTGAAAATCGGCTTAAAATAAACCTCTATTAAAGATAGTTTAAAAAACAATAGGGCTATTCCAGTAAAACATATAACCCACAGGGGGAAGGCAATTTAAATAGTATATGGGTGGGTGCCTTTTTCCGCTAATTTGGACTCCGAAAGGGTAAATTTGCTTCTGTAGGGGGGTGATATATTTTAAGTGCCTTGCTCGTGGATTATATGTTAAAATGGAATAGCCCTAAGTTTATTTTAAGCAGAATTTTAATCTCACGTTTCCTTTCTTGTCTTTTGAACTAATATCAAAGGCCATTAGGTAAACTAATATAAAGTTAAAGGAACTTGATAATTCATGAACCAAGCTTTGCCTGGTCTAATTAAATATTATGATATATGACTTTTCATTTCAATAATTCAATGAAGCTGCAATAAGGAGTTCCTCTGACAGTCTAAGACAGTATGCTTCTGTTACCTGTCAGAATCACTCAGTTTCTACTTACACAACAGATACGGTATTCCGACAAGCAAATAATTTCTCTTAATCCATTTAAATTCCTTGATTAAATATTTTTTCCATTGATATGACTGCCTTCATAATTCTCTGACCACTCAATTTACTTCAACATCCATGTCTTTTTGCAAACATATTGTGAATTAAAGGTAAACTGTACGAGTATGAATAAATAATTTTGACTTGAACTTAACAAAGTCAAGGATATATTCATGACGTCTGCAAACCGGTCCTTGTCCTCGACTGACTTCTTGATGCTCTTGAGGTCAGTCTCTAGCTGCTTGAACTGTTTCTCCATCCCCTTGATGTTCTTCTTCACCTGTTCGTCTGACACTGGAATGAGATGAGCAAGTCAATATGTATTGGCGTATGGTGGAAAAGCTCAAAAATTGTAATCTTTCTTGTGGTTCAAAGTTACTGGAAAAGGTGAATTATGATGGTTTCTTACATTTAGCAATTGTTGTGCTACTTAAGATGTTGCCCTGCACTTTGACTTAAGAATAGATCAAAGAAAATTGGCCTTGACTAGATTGCAACTTTTACAAAGCAGAGTTGCTACATGAGCTAATTACAGACATGTGAACCTTTGGCAATGACAGGGAGGTAGGTTTAGGTCTCAAAAGCGGTAGTTTGGGTTCAAAAGTGGTAGAATTTCTAATTCCTTTAATCTTAAGTCAAAAACAATGATGTAAACAATGTAAACAAAAACTTCATATTTGTTACTATTTTTAGATTTTTGGAAAATACGCATAAAATACGTCATGGTTAAGAGACTTGTCATAATGTTACTGTTTTTGATTGAGGAACAGACGGATATATTGTAAAAACAAGTTCATATTCAGAAGAGCTGATAAAATATCAAATCAGACTGCCAAAACAGGTGTAAGTGTAAGTGCAGACGACAGCAGAATTGTGTATGTCAATTTTCTCGCAAAAATGTCGTAAAATTTTATACACTGTAGATAATGAATAACATCTTGGAAATGTTGTTTTCTTTAGTGTTTTACAGTTTTATAATGTCTTTGATGTTTACTAAAATGCTGATTAGTAGGATGCCAATTAACAAAGAATGCTGATAAGTGGTCTTTTGTACCATACTGGTAACCTAGCAATGATCTCAGCCGAAGCGTGAAGAGATTTGATAAGTTGTTTATTGCACCATGTTCTTTAAAGTGACAGATTAATATGGTATTTCAGCATGGTTGATAGAATTTTGAAGTTTTTAAAAGAAAATTTAAGGCCAATTTGATATAAGTTTGAGGTTTTTTAAAAGCTTAAAATATCGGTAGATTTCGACGGGAAAGTGGTATGGTGTTAGAAGGGTCTCAAAAGCGGTATATTTTACCTACCGCCGGGAGAGTTCACATGTATGGCTAATTATGATTTCACAATTATCAGTGATGACCAAAAATCATATTCATTTCAAAAGTCTAATAAATAATGCTTGGCATTTTCATTGAATTGCTAAGAACAGTATTTTTGGCTTTATATTGCAGAAATGAAATATGAACTAAAATGAGAGGAATATTGAGTGTATAAAAGCAAATGTACAGTAAACATTATTGGTTATTCAATATCTGTTCTGAATTTATTGCCTGGAAAAGTGTAAGGAATTATTTTCATATTATTTCAAAGAACATTGAAGCTTGATATTCAGTCATACATGTTCATCAAACATATTCATTACTGAGAGACTCATGTTGCTACAACGATTACATAACTGCATTATCTTTGTTAAAGGTTGAAACAATATCAGGAAAATACTGGAAATAACAGAGAAGGATGACAGATTTATGAACGGAAATAGTAAAAATAATGCCTTTGCATTAAAAATTCCTTCAGAGTAAAACATGTTCTTACCATAATGGTACCTAACATACATTAATGGCAGACTATGCAAGCAATCTCCTAAAGCCTACCTCTGGCAGCCTTGTCAAGGTGTGTCAGTTCCTCGGGAAAGTTGATAATGTCAGGGTGTTTTGATTCAGCAATGTTGGCGATAAAGTGGAGCAGAGTGGATTTGCCATCCTGGGCTTTCGTATTCCCAAGCTGGAAATTGTGTGCATGAGTGTGACATGATATGAAATGCAAATGTGGTATACATGCCAGTATCATTTTACTACACTTTTAGTTCATAAAATACAACAAAAGCCTATTCACCAATATTCCCCAACAAACTGCAGAAATTCATGAGGAAAAAGTGATTTTTTTACATACATGACTTTGTAAAATCATATTGTTCTTTAACCACTTATTAAAGATAACTAGGGAAACAGTTAATATGTCAAACAGACCTTGGAGAGGAAGTTGATATCAAATCCTATTGACTGCTCGTTTCTTGATCCTGTGTTGAGGTAATTGCCAATGAGGAGGATTAGCTCCAATGTGCGCTGGAACTTGGAGCTAGATCTGATTTCCTCGATTGCCTCACGTGAGTTTACCAGGTCCTGGGGAAGTAGAGGAATTTTTACCAATTGTGAATGAGCTAGTTGTACATACATAACCAAACATATGCTATTATTCTTTTGGTATTTCAGTGGATATTATCATAACCATATGCTCTTCTAGCATGATTTTTTTGGAGGTACATATGCTATTATTCTTTTGGTATTTCAGTGGATATTATCATAACCATATGCTCTTCTAGCATGATTTTTTGGGAGGTTGTAAATTGAACTCACATTCAAAGTTCACAAAGGGAAAGAACTACAATAGTACGTACATCTTTTGTACAAATTTGACTCCCTTATGAAAATTCATTAGCTATTGAGCCAAGGGAAAGAACCTACTACAATAATACACAACTATCTGTACAAAGTTGTCTCCCTCAAAAATAACTGTAGCATCCCAAGGGCCAATATCCATTCAAGCAAGGGCAGATATCACTGGTTGTTAAACTAGACCAAGCTCTCATGGATATTTAACTACTGTGTACGTTTGATTGAAAGATACAACAAAAACTAAAGACTGAGCTAAAACATACAATCACAATGATACGACAACAAAACAATTGGTACATCTGTTTGAATTTTGAAACTTTGAAAATCACGAATTTCCTACCAATATTTAAATGCATATGTACTTTGATAGCACACTGAATTTTGATACGGCTATGAAACTATTATTTTTTTACATGTATTTCTATATGAACTGCGTGATAGAAAGACTGCATACTTAATACTAAACCATTACGGTAGTCCTATACATAATCTAAAGGATAATCTACGGCTAAAACTATTCATTTTATATTAGAATTACATTAGTATTATTACACTAAATGTCATGATGTCAAGCTATTTTAGATCTTTAACATGATAACTTGACATTTATAAGAAGACAACTATGTTGTACTCACTGGTTTGATGTCACTTATACTTTCTGCAAACCTCATCTTGAACAGCATCGCACTCAGGCGTTGAACCACCTTCTTTATGGATGATATCTGCAAACAGATGGATAAATGCAGGTATCTGGCAGCGATGAAAAACAGTGATAAACCAACTATTAAGGTACATATAACATAAGCAGCTGAAAATTTAACAGTAAAATGTGACCTAACAAGAAGTAAACTTCAAGTAAGTTTTTACAGATATTTAAGTGTTTTCACCAAACTTTGATACTGAATATTCCATAACATTAAGTCCATTTCCCTTTTCTGCCCTGGTCATAAAACTATGTACTTAGAAAACCATGCTCAAATTTGTACTGCAATTGAATTCTCTTCCACCTAGTCATTTAAAATCATTGCAAATGTGAACTGTATGAAGAAGATATAAAGCTAGACAGTAATGGCAATGGTATTCGACTGGTCCAAACACACCTTGCAGATCCACTTCATGTATTAAAGAACCACTCATGGTAATCATTACTGAATAGTCAGAATGTACATCTGGTGATAATTGCCATCTACAATTTTACAGCATTTACATCACTGATATAAGAATGCATGATAAAGTGTTCAAACAACTGACACAAATCAATAAAGATGATCAAAAGTACTTTCACTACATTGTCTTATTGCCTCCTCATATCTACACTATAGTAACACAACATAGAGCAAGTGTGGATAAACCTTGACCACAACTTACAACAACACAGAATTGTTCTGGCTCAGAGAGGGAGTCGTACTGGTCCTTGAGGCCGGCCAGCTGGTTGAGGGACTCGGGGTCGGGCATGTATTTCAGCAGCTGCTCCACCATCTCTGGCGTCAGATTCTCCTCATCCATCTCTACGATACGACGATGAAGCTCTTTGTACGGAACCTTGATTGAGCCCAACAGGATAGCTGAAATACAATTTTGTCCAATAAATTACTTATTTGTTTTATAGAGCCTTTTCCTGATATGCATACAACCAACTGTCGGGAGATTGATTTAACATATAAGAACATCAACACATTTGAACAATATGGGAAGTCTCCAAGTCCCATTCAGCTGTCACCTGACACATAAATTACTAATTTTCTTCCATTAGTACCTAAAGAAATCAGTGCAACATTTGTCCATACTTTTTCATGTACATGCTACAATTACCAACTTAACATAAGTCACCCTCATACAATGGCCAATTTAAATCCTTGTTTTTCTATACAATGCAAAACCCACTTACACAGATTTTGTCCTGCCTTGGGATCTAGTACTTTAAGCTCCTTGCCCTTTTTAACTGGTTTGTCTGGATTCATCTCAGAGGCAACATTAACCTTGGCTGAAATGGAAACATTCATCTCAGAAGCTACATTAACCATGGCTGAAATGGTAACATTCATCTCAGAGGCAGCATTAACAATGACTGAAATGGAAACATTCATCTCAGAGGTGACATTAACCTTGGCTGAAATGGAAACATTCATCTCAGAGGTGACATTGACCTTGGCTGAAATGGAAACATTCATATCAGAGGCAACATTAACCTTGGCTGAAATGGTAACATCCACCTCAGAGGTGACATTAACCATGGCTGAAATGGAAACATTCATCTCAGAGGTGACATTAACCATGGCTGAAATGGAAACATTCATCTCAGAGGTGACATTAACCATGGCTGAAATGGAAACATTCATCTCAGAGGTGACATTAACCATGGCTGAAATGGAAACATTCATCTCAGAGTGCACATTAACCATGGCTGAAAAGGAAACAATCATCTCAGAGGGGACATTAAACTTGGCTGAAATGGTAACATTAATCTCAGAGGCCACATTAACCATGGCTGAAATGGAAACATCCATCTCAGAGGTGACATTAACCTTGGCTAAAATGGAAACATTCATCTCAGAGGTGACATTAACCATGGCTGAAATGGAAACATCCATCTCAGAGGCCACAATAACCATGGCTAAAATGGTAACATCCATATCAGAGGTGACATTAACCTTGGCTGAAATGGTAACATTCATCTCAGAGGTGACATTAACCTTGGCTGAAATGGAAACATTCATCTCAGAGGTGACATTAACCTTGGCTGAAATGGAAACATTCATCTCAGAGGCGACATTAACCTTGGCTGAAATGGAAACATTCATAAGGTTACCTTGCTTAAAAACAACACAGATTTCTGATATTTTAACACATCATTATATCATACCAGCCTTGGTAGAGAAGTTGTCCCTGAGCTCGGCAAAGATATCCTCATCCTCAAACTTGTCCTCTTTGGCCTGAACCCAGAATGAGTTTTTGTCCAGCTGTTTTGCCTCAACCTGAAGGGGATGTACAAGTTACATCAAGAAATTCAAGCTTTGCTTATGGCAGTTTTTCAAAACATTCAGACATTTATTTATTGCATAACATTTACTAGTGAGCAAATCATTTCTCTTAGTCTAAAAAAGTGCATATTACAAGAGTTATTACCTTTTTCCAGTTGGCTCTCTTCATAGGCTGTTTAACCGCATACTTCTTCTTGGGCTGCATCCCATAGGGCAAGGCTTTAGACACAGGGGACATGAAGGATGGAGGCCCCATGCCTGGGGGTGGTGGTGGCCCAGGTGGTCCCCCACCAGGTGGTGGGGGAGGAGGAGGAGGACCTCCACCTGGGAAGGGAGGGGGTGGAGGAATGCCCCCACCTGGTGGAGGAGGGGGTGGGGGAGGGACAGGTGCACCCCCAGGGAATGGGGGTGGGGGTGGTGGAGGAGGTGGCCCTCCACCAGGGGGTGGGGGAGGAGGGGGAGGGGCAGGGGGTCCACCCCCTGGGCCCTTAGATATCACAGATGAGATTTGACTGCCTACACCATCCTTAATCTGGAAAAGAGAAATGGGAATAATTTTGGTCTTAAAATGATAAAAGCACACTGCAAAATGTTTTGTTAGTCACAACATTCTGTGAAAATTTATGTGGGTTCATACCATTACATTATAAATAAAAAGTCTGTCTTTACAGCAGCTCTTGTTAGTAAAGATTAAAATGATTTTAAGAACAACTTTTAAAAAAACAACATTTCTTCACTTGACCATCATAATTATTATTTCACTACACATGAAGACAAAATGTTTTTAGGCTGCAAGAGAAAACAGACTTTTTACATATGCTTATAATATCATTTACGTTTTATGCAATTATGTATACCAAAATGCAAGGTTTTATTTCAATGATGTTATACAGCAGAATGAAGAAGTCCACACTATTTGTGTGCAATATGTACAAGTTTATATATAAATGCATTCAACTGTTGGAAAACTTTATCCACAGGAAAATTATAATAATAGGCCACATCAACATACTGCATCCAATCACAACACCATGAACACTGTAAAATAACCAATCTAAATACACATCACACACAAAAACTATGCAGTATCTGAGCAAAATAATGGATGAGTTGATAGTATAACAGATTTGATTTGTAGTTAAATGTTTTGAGTGTTTAAAACTCTAAAGCAGTCTGAAGTTATATCAATATCTCAAGCTACATGTCCAGTACTTAAGCCAAACAGATGTAAAAAATATCTAAAGCTACATTTCTTGGACTCAGCTCCAAACAGATGTAACTTAATATCTAAAGCTACATGTCCAGGACTTCAGCCAAACAGATGTAAAAAATATCTAAAGCTACATTTCTTGGACTCAGCTCCAAACAGATGTAACTTAATATATCAAGCTACATGTCCAGGACTTAGCGCCAAACAGATGTAAAAAATATCTAAAGCTACATTTCTTGGACTCAGCTCCAAACAGATGTAACTTAATATCTAAAGCTACATGTCCAGGACTTCAGCCAAACAGATGTAAAACATATCTAAAGCTACATTTCTTGGACTCAGCTCCAAACAGATGTAACTTAATATCTAAAGCTACATGTCGAGGACTTAGCGCCAAACAGACGTAATATCATATAAGCTTTACCCTGGACATTTAAGTGTAGTGTTGAGTTGTAAAAGTAGTGTATAATGTTGTATTGTAAAACAACTGTTTATTACTGTGTTGTTAAACTAGTGCATATGTTGAGTGTTATAAAACTAGTGTATACTGATGTGTTGTGAAACTAGTGTATACTGATGTGTTGTGAAACTAGTGTATATTGTTGTGTTATATTGTAAAACTACTGTATATTGTTGAATAGTAAAACTTGTGTATATTACTGTGTTGTAAAACAAGTGTATTTTGTTAAGTTGTATAACAAGTGTAAAATTGTTCCGTTGTGTTATAAAACTAGTGTCTATTGTTGTGTTGTAATACATATTGTATATTGTTGTGTTGGTAAACTAGTGTATATTGTTGTGTTGTAAAACAGTGTTTATTGTTGTGTTGTAAAACTAGTGTATATTGTTCTGTTGTGTTATAAAACTAGTGTATATTGTTGTGTTGAAAAACTAGTGTATATTGTTGTGTTGAAAAACTAGTGTATATTGTTGTGTTGTAAAACTAGTGTATATTGTTGTGTTGAAAAACTAGTGTATATTGTTGTGTTGAAAAACTAGTGTATATTGTTGTGTTGTAAAACTAGTGTATATTGTTGTGTTGTAAAACTAGTGTATATTGTTGTGTTGTGTAGTAAAACTAGTGTATATTGTTGTGTTGTAAAACTAGTGTATATTGTTCTGTTGTGTAGTAAAACTAGTGTATATTGTTGTGTTGAAAAACTAGTGTATATTGTTGTGTTGAAAAACTAGTGTATATTGTTGTGTTGAAAAACTAGTGTATATTGTTGTGTTGAAAAACTAGTGTATATTGTTGTGTTGAAAAACTAGTGTATATTGTTGTGTTGAAAAACTAGTGTATATTGTTGTGTAGTTAAACTAGTGTATATTGTTGAGTTGAAAAACTAGTGTATATTGTTGTGTTGAAAAACTAGTGTATATTGTTGAAAAACTAGTGTATACTGTTGTGTTGAAAAACTAGTTGAAAAAACTAGTGTATACTGTTGTGTTGAAAAACTAGTTGAAAAAACTAGTGTATACTGTTGTGTTGTAAAACTAGTGTATATTGTTGTGTTGTGTAGTAAAACTAGTGTATATTGTTGTGTTGTAAAACTAGTGTATATTGTTCGTTTGTGTAGTAAAACTAGTGTATATTGTTGTGTTGTAAAACTAGTGTATATTGTTGTGTTGAAAAACTAGTGTATATTGTTGTGTTAAAAAACTAGTGTATATTGTTGTGTTGAAAAGCTAGTGTAAATTGTTGAGGTAGATAACTAATGGAACACTTGTCCCATTTATTCTTAATGTGTTATCATTCTCATCAAACAACCTAGACAAGTATATGAGTATATTAGTAATAAGCATCTTATCTTATAGGTTGAATGATCTAAGGCCCGGTGTATGATCTATGGCACAGTAATTTCTTAACTAATGTATTCTTTTTATAGAGTAGAAAGTATAGAAAAAAAATATTCAGCAGACAGAAAATATTCCTTTACCAAGTCATTGCAATAGAATGGAATTCTAAAATACAGATTATTTATGTTGATATATGAAGGATATTATGATAGGATTCTTTTCTGAAGTATTGTATTACTTTGAGTTTCGTGTGTAAACATGTATGGTGGAGAGAGGGATTCTAATATACAGATTATTTATGTTGATATATGAAGGATATTATGATAGGATTATTTTTTGAAGTCCTGTATTACATTGAGTTTGTTGTGAAAACATGTATGGTGGAGAGAGGGATTCTAGATTATCTATGATAAAAGGAATGTTAACTATTGCAGCCTTCCTGATGATAAACAAATCATTGGAAATAAAGGCAAACATGCTGTGCTACTTTTAATGCCCATAAATTAACATCTGATTTGTGTAACAGGACAATATTTAATGGTGTTGAAGTGCAAACATGCACAGGGGTAATTTAAGGAAAATAATCTTTTAATATAATAAAGGAAAGGATAAATGAAAGGCTTCTGATTTAAACATTTTAGCAGTATTTTGGACAAGTTTGTATCGCACATTTTGTAAAATCATCAATACAAAGCTTGTCTGATATAAAACCTCAAGCTCATGCAAAGTCAGAAGCCAACAATAAAACCACAGCAGGAAAGAATACAGCGAGGTGAGGGTTATTAGCTCACACAAGAAACACACCACATCAGCGTCCGAACTTTTACTTGCTGCCTCACACTTAGGGCAGACAATGTTCACCGTCTTCGCCGGCGGCGCAACGTGAGCGACAGCCTCCTGCTGTTTGATTTTCTCCTCCAGCGCAGCTTTCTGCTCATTTTTTATCTAGTTTGCACACAGTGATATATACTGTTAGGCATTAATCTTTAGTGTGTAACTCATTTTAATGTCTTTTGCAATTAATAGTACTTGTGTAAATAAATTATCCTTCCAAAAAAAGCGTGTGTTATGGTATATATCTAAAGCTATTAGATGTACATATATGAACTTTTATCCAGTTTTACATGTACTGATTAAAATTCTTCTTATTTAGACAAAAAATAAAATCAATCAAAGCTTTAATTCTAAAAAAGTGAGTTCATGCAGTTTACCTTAACCCAAAAACTTAACAGCCAAACCTATATATTCATATGCATACACAAAACTAAACAAATTATATAAACTATACGTATATGCATATTATTATTAGCATTGTTGGCTTAAAAAATAGGCCAATAAAATAAAATACCATGAACAAATCATTTATCAAAATAACAAAATGATATAATATGCTAGCACACGGGAAAGTCATTTCCGGTAAACTCAGCCGTGCTGAAAAATTGAATCTGGCACCCACATGCTAGATGAGTCATGGGCAGTGACACACTACTTTTTATCTCTTTTAATGTACTCTTAAGGTAAGCATAATTATGATATTTCAATAGATGATTTCCATACACATCAGCTTTACAAAAATTCAAAACAGAACAAAATAACCCCTAAAAGACATGATATTGAAGTAACTTCTTGTAGTATGCAGTGTATAAAAATTACTGCATGTCTCAACATCAGTTAACATCATTGCCTTTATATGCACCAAAATGTTTTTCTACTTCAATTTTTTCACAAAATTTAATTTAAAATATGCTAAAAAATATCAATCATGTGTTAAGTCCAAATAGAAAAGTCTGACTCTCGGGCATGCTGCGTCGCCAGTTATTCGGCAAGCCTCATTGACTGGCAACGCAGGTTTCCTCGGGTTTGATTTTTTACCCTGAACAAAAACACATGGCACATATTATTAATCTTAAGTTCCTTTTATAATACATTGCAAAACATCTTATTCATTAACCAAAATCTCTAAGATCTAGAAACATCACAACCAAGCATTGCACAGAGGCAACCATCCGTGCCCCTTACATTCAAAACTCAAAAATACACCATGCAAGTCTCACCTTTTCAGTGTGGGTAAGCTAATAGATAGGCAGTCGTAGTAAGAGACAATGTCAGGCAACATACAAGAAACTATAGCTATTCTACACTTTACCTACATGTTTATTTGAAAGTTACTATGTCTGCATATAACAAAACAAGGGGCAATGCAGAATGCCACATCATAAACAGATTATTTTTTTTCACAATGGCATTTGTTCAATAAGGATGTTTGGTTAGTGGGCAGTTTTTACTACCATTTATTGTATTGTTAATAGGCTTTTTTGGTCTTGGATTGAAATATTCTGACCACAAGTCATGAAGAAAAAAAGTTGAACAGATGAAAAAAACGATGAAATTGTGCATTGGGATTAGTGTTTGAACTAGTTTTTTTACCTAGTGACATTGTTTTTGACCTGAGGGGATCCATATTAATCATTTTAATAACATGCAGAACAGTGTTCTGACTAAGTTTCATAACAATTGGATAAAAACTATTGAATTAATGAGGGGGATTGCATCAAGTGACCTAGTTTTTGACCTGAGGTGACCCATATTCATCCTTGTTGAAGACAACATCTTAGACAAGTATTTTGGCCAATTTTAATAACAAATGGATAAAAACCATTGAAATTATGACACAAAATAAAAACTTTAACTCAGAATTGTTAACGACATATGTCTGCCTGCCTTGTTTTTCGCAATTTTGTAAGCCCTAATTTTTCAGTTAAAAATCCTGCTAAAAATGAAATTCAAATTCAATTTTTTTTATCACAATATTGCCCTATTTCTACAAATTCTTCAATGGATCTTTAATCTTTTACTATCAATGAAAAAAGAAATCCTATTTTTTTAACTGCTTTTTTCCAAGAAATGTTTTCATTCATTCGAACCTCCTTATTTTACATAATCAACTCAATGCACTACCAACCTTTTCTCTGAGAGCAGTCAGCTCTGATTCATAAGCCTTCATTTTGGTTTCCATGGTGACGACCTTGGCCTCAGACTCCTGCTTTGCTGTGATGGCATTATCCAGCTTGGAATTCATCTCCACAATAGACACCTCATTGTCCTCCACCTTTGATTTCTCTGACAGAGTATCTGAAATATTAATTGACTTTATTGGCATACATGTCCAATTAAAACTGTAAGATTTTCAATCTTACCATATAATACATTTGAAATAGCAACATTTTTCAAGTCAATATTATCTTTAATGCTTATGATTTTTTTTAAAATTCTAATGAAAATTTCATATCTATACAAATTGTTAGTAAATCTAAGAATTCCAACACATAAATTTTCTTTAAAACAAGTTAAAGATTCAATAAATGTACTATTCCATACTGAGAAGAGGTTCCACATCAATGTCAAATCTTTTGGTTCCCCGAAAGTCTGGGTCCACCCCACTGCGATGGAGAACTATCTGGGTGACGCACTCCTCAATTAGCTTATAGTACTGCGGCCTGAATGGTCAGAGAAAAAGGTCAAGCTTACATGAAACAATTAAAGCTAGTATAACGATAGTGAGGTGTAAATAAGCACAATTGTGCAACTATGTCATCTATTTCCCCAAACTGAACAATGTTTAAAGCAGATTTTGGGTATGTCATCAGCTGAAGGGCCAAAAAATAAAACAGAGTGCTCCTTAACATTTAACCACCGAAATTGTCAAAAATACGGCTCCAAAAATATTATTTACAAATATACAAGTAAAATGTTTCTAACCTTGCATATAGGTCATCACGGACACACAGCAGATGCTGAAGTATGGAGATGAAGTACGGTCCAGCGACTGTGTCTCGTACAGTATTGTTTATCAGATGGAAGCATTGCTCAGGATCACTGGTAAAGGTCAAGGTCATTGCAAGGATCAACATGAAGTCTTATGACAATATAGGCCAAGGTTCTATATGAGATGCTGCATATGACTGATTTTTTTATCTATGTACTTATAGCAAAGTAAGTATCCACTTTCAATACACATTCCTGTCAAAAGCCTTCGCACTTTCCTTTCTAAACTTTAAGTATAGAAAGTGAATGTATTCTTTACTGGCCAAGAATATGATAAAAAAACATATTCCTAAACTCAATACTCAATATTGTTTACGATCTCATATTTGACAATTCCTAATCTCACATTTTTGCTTTGAGGCTACCACTTTTTACAAATCACATATAGAACATGGAGGACTGGTCTCAATATACTTACCCAGATTAAGGGACTCATATTTTTGAGATTCAAGAGACAACCTTCTTTATCATTTGAGCAAGACACCCTTCGCCTGATCACTCACAAATATACTCATATGCAAGGATACTCAAACTCAATGCGTGCACTGTCGTATCTGTGGGAGAATTCCTCATAGTCTTCGTCTGTGTGTTCATGGAAAATGTTCAGATGGGTCTGCAGCTCATTGTCCGTGGGGGTCTCCAAAGTCTGGTCAAGTAAACAGAGATAACAATCAAATAACAGGATATTGTACAAGATTTTAATGCACAGCAGAAACTGTAGTCTAAAATAAATTAGTTAAGCAGTATACCAAAAGGCAAAACAGATAACTTTTAAAAACTAAAATCCACAGAACTAATAACGATTATACATGTAAATAAAAGAGACACAGTGTATAAATTCAAATGTTTTTGGCTATGCTAACTGTTATCTTTTTTCTCACAAATTACCACTGAAAATAATATCTACAGACCTTACTAGAGCTATCACAGAAGTAATGAATACCCCGATACATAACCTGGGAACAGGCATGATTAAATGTTGATTTGTGGAATTAAGGAGTACAATGGCAAAGAAATGGCAGGGGCACAAAAGCCTTTGCCGACCATCATTCCTATGAAGTTTCATGAGTGTAGTCACAATACTTTTCGTACTGTACATTTGACACAAGATTTTTCAGACCACTTTTACTAATTCAATAGCCAGAACTACTATTAAAAAGGGTAGAATGTAAAAGAAATAGCAGGTGCACAACAACCAAAAAATGAATTCTAACCAACATTTCTATAAAGTTTCGTGTGTGTATGTGAAACACTTTTTGAGCCAAATGCTAGACAAAACTTGGTCAAAGGACATACCACTTGCTTGACAAATGAAATCTCAAAAAAAAAAACCAAGTGCATTACAAGTTTTTATAAGAATGTCCATGAGTGTTGGTGCAATACTTTTGGATCAACATGAGACATCAGTGTTTTCAGACCATTTTTTACTTATTCAAGGCCAGTAATGCTTGTAAAACAAGTCAAATATCACAAAGAGCATAATTTCCCACGATGACCAATATTTCAATGAAGTTTTATGAGAGTAAGTGAAACTTTTTTAGGGTACTGGGTCACAAAGTCAATAGCTTTTATTAGCCAAAGCGAAATGTGTCAAAATTGCAGGTGAGCGAATTCCATGATAACCATCATTCCTATTAACTTACATGAGTGTTAATGCAACTCTTTTGGATGTTTATGTGATACAAGATTGTTCATACCATTTTTAACGAAGTCAAGTGCCATAACTATTGTTAGCCTGGGCGTAATGTTTCAAAAAAGAACAGGTGCTCCACAGCCCATGATGATCATAAACATATGGAGTTTCACAAGTGTACGTGCAATACTAAACTTGGAGCTACGTACGACACAAGATTTTTGTGACAGGACACAATGCAACTGAACACAATAATACAGAACATGATGAATGCCACTCCTATGTAAGCCCCCAGATGGAAATAAGGTATTTTTTTCTGTGGGTATAATAAGGATATGTCATTATACAAGTTTTAACTTAATAACATTGAACTAAGGAATCTAACTGACAGAGATAGGTACGAAAATTTATACATGTAGTATTTCATAGTGTACAATGCATGCTTTACACATTAAAATAGAGCAACTTTGTAAGAACTGTATCAAAGTAAGGGTATTCACTGAATGTAAGGGTATTTTTACTATAAAGTTACAAATGCTGATGGATATTGAAAAGACTAACATTTACAGAGAATAGAAACTACATCAGAAGGAACAACTGTAGTTAGTGATATCTTTAAAAAAAAGAGGCAGAGTTTTTTATGTGTAATTCCTTAAATGAAGTTTGAGTGACCTATCACAGTGAATACAGTGTATCTTTTAACTCTTCAACAACACAAACTTGATGCCGGTCACTAACAATTAAAATAACAGAAATACCTTTTTTTCCATAAGTGAGAGTATATCAAATCATTTCTCAAATGGTTCAATAACCACAGAAATGTTCAGTTCTTAAAACAAACTGTAGTTAAGCTTAAAAAATAAATATAGTTTGTTTCCTATTTCATGACTAAGGTAGGTCAGGAATTATTTTCATCTTTTTAGTTTTGTTTAACATCATGTGTGCACTAAAAAACGTCATGATTTGGACTTAGTACTTTATGCCTCTTTTCCTTGCAACAAACTTCATAAAATGAAATCCAAAGGTGACGAAACAATAACAGTCAGAAATCATTGTCTGCTGTCAATACAAAAATTAGGGTCAGATGCCAAAAATACAGCAAGTTGGAAAATGGAAACAAACAATTTTTAGATTACACCTAATAAAGAAATACTGATATAATAGATAGAGAAAAAGGATCTACATGTACATATTACAATGAGTGAGATGGATACCTTTCCCTTCCCAACAGCAAACATGGGCAACTAAACAATTAACAATTCAATAATTGTTTGTTTTGAGACTAACAACTTCTAGGCACATTTCTAAACAAAATACAAGGTAATTCTTATAACTGCAAAATCATACAAACATGCAATGTCTTAAATGTCATATGAGTACAATAAGCTTTTTTTTATTTTCATTCCTGACTTGCAAAAATGGGTGTAACTTGTTGCTCAAGAAATTTAATCAAAGGATTTTTGCGAGACGACTTAAAATTCAATAAATCTTTACATCCACTTACAACTAACAGATCAACAAGACCTGTCCTCATGATCTCGTTCCTAAGGTGAAACCGGAAGTCTAGGTCGTCTGGCGTGGACACGAGGGCATTGACGAGCTGTATACATGCGACCTGCATTGGCTGGTTGTCCCGCATACCGAGCCCCATGATAATAGGAACAAACCGTTCCTGGTTTCGAATCTCTCCACACACTGTGATACCCTCCAGCGCCTTCTCATGACTAGTGGTAATAGTAAACTTTGTGAACAACCCTTTAAATCTTAACTGAACAATAGAATCCAGCTTAAAATTAAAAGAATAAATATAAGACAAGAGCAGTCACGTGACAAATGCCTCAGTGTTGGCCTTGTCGTAGGGATAGCCATTACTGGAGCACATGAAATATCTGTCAAACATCTTTGTCCCCATAATGGCAGCCAATTATTCATTTCACATTAAATGTCTGTGAAGTAATTTCAGGTAATATCCAACCCCTCCACCAAGTTTGTAGATTGTAGATCCAAGTGTTCTCCTTATTTTAATCAGAGAAGGTTTTTGTGTTCAATGTCACTGTGGCCCTGAATTTTGACCTGCTGACCTCAAAATCAATATGGGTCATCTGCTTGTCATAACTAACTTCCTTGTCAAGCTTGAGGACTGTTGGGCCAGGCATACTATCAAGTTATCAACTGAACAAGCTTTATTTGTTCAAGGTCACCAAGACTTTGACCTACTGACCGTAAAAACAATCTGCTTGTCAAAACCAACCTCCCAACCAACTTTGAAGACCCTAAAACCAAGAAAACTCTATTTATCACTAGGACAATGTTATTGTGTCCATGTGTTCAATGTCATCATGACCTTTGAACTACTGACCTCAAAATATGTAGGGATCATCTGGCATTCATGACTCGTTGCCAAGTTTGAGGACCAAGCAAACTCAAAATATCAATCAAACAAGTTTCATGTGTCCAAGGTCACCACAACTGTAAAGTTTGACATACTGACCTCAAAACCATTAGTTATCACCTCCTGGTCATGACCAACCTCCCTTCCCAGATTTAGGATCTTAGGCCCAAGAGTGCTCTAGTTATCAACAAGGTTTGGTCTATGATGGGCATGTGCAAATTTATCTTTAAGAGGCAAAAACCACTTTAACAGTGCTAATGTAAATGTTAACGATCACTTTATAAAGGACAACAGATGATAAAAGATTTCATTTTCAAACACAACTTACCCATTGGGAGGGACCAAGCAGACAGCAGCCAGCAGACGGACAGCCTCCAACATGGTGTTGGGGTCAGAAGGGTCCACTGTCCGAGAGAGGATGGTCAGGGCCTCCTCATGTTTGATTATCTCCATCAGTCCAAACTGTTATAGTGATCATACATAAAGTCAGTTATCAAAGTCAACATCTTCATAAATGTCACAATTCAAGTGAAGCTATTTTACAATCAATTTGGTCATATCATGTGTTTTTACTAATTTAAAACAGAAACAAGAATGGGCTTGTATTTATATGATTGTCTAAAAACCTTTTGAAATGCGTTACAAGTATGGAAGGGAAATTCACCATGTCATAACTTACTGTGTTGTTCATGTAGGCCTTTAAACAACGAACACACTCATAGGTGGCTTTCCTCTCTACTTTGCTAAAAATAGAAACAGAGACACTACTTTTTCAACTGTAATAAGTTAAGAACCATTATGACACATGCAGCACTTAATTAAATACTCAATTTACAGATTACTGTTAGTCATTTGCTTTAAAAAATATGATGTAACTGATAGAGGGACTCCCAAATATTAATTCTGGTGTCATGCAGAAAACCAGGATGTAAGTTTTGCATTTACCACCACCAATTTCTGATAAACATTTTGATTTATGCCGGTTGCACCAACAAAGCCATTAATTCAGTAAAGAAACTACATGTTGAACACTACCAGGTTTATATCTAGGATCATGCTTACATTTACTGAAAGTGTTAAGAATATGTGATATTCCAAAGTATTTATACAGTAAATTGGAATAGTCAAAGATAAGGAAAATCCTTCTTTTACAAAATATGCCTCCTCCTGAATAGTGCAAAATAGAAAATTGCTATATATTTGAATAGTGTACAAAAAACTTGATTGTTGCAGGTAGAACAGACAGCCAGAAACAAAAAAATCCTTTCTTTTTCAAAGTTAGAAATAATGAGTAACACTGTGAACATCATTTTTTTGCAATGTCAGTTTGTCTGTTAACATTTGTCAGAGTTAAAATCACAAGGTGAGAGACACACAGTAGCATTGTCGACTAGATCATGCTGCGCTTGCTCAACAACTGCCAGCCAGATTACCTGAATGGTTGGTTAGGGTTCTGCTTCCTATACACAAACAACAGAGTTTGTACATTCAATATTAAGCCATACCAATCTTTACTTTTAAAAGGTTGTTCAAGTATAGATCAAATAGTTCAAATCAAGAACAAGGATTCCTGCTGCCATCCAGCCATGAACATTCAAAGCACAAGCAAATAAGCACTTCTGTTCAGCCATATTTAAAATGTTTAAAAATTTAAACATTCAAATAGCAATCATTATAATATTTCCTACGCAAGAAAAACATGCTATTATATATTGTACGTACGAGTCACAGCAGTATGTGAGGTTCCGCAGGATGGCGTTCAGTCCATTCACCCCAAACTCCTCCACCCAGCTGAAAAAAACACAAGGGTCAAAAGTATAAAGCTTCAATCATGACAAAAATTTATTTAATGATAATCCTGAGGCTGCACTTGTTTTTTGTCAGTTAAAGCACTAAGACTGGACATGGACATAGATAAGATATAATAAGATGTTCTATTCCATGCTATTGACTAAAAGCTCTTCAATGGACTTTTTCCAGTGATATAGGCATGGGACTCCAACCCAAGAGGTTGTGGGTTCTAGCCACATCAATGACCGACATGTTCTCCTAGTTAAGTCTGGAACCCCCAGTGTTGTTTTCTACTAACATATATTGTTCCAAACCTGATGGGGTTGCTGGTAAGGGATACGCGGAGGGACTCAAGCACTCGCAGTCGCTTTTCCCCTTTCAGGTCTGCATTCCGCAGCTCCGTTACAAAACTGGAGGGCGAGTCCAGTGTACCCTGACATATTCAAAAGCAAAATTAAACAGACGGCTAGTCTCTAGGACTATAATAGTGTGTTTTTTCAACTTTTCTTTGAAAATTTAAATAAATCATTAAAAACTTAGCAAACTTTTTAATCATATTTATATTTAGAAGGTTAAATACCACCATACTTAACATTAGATTACTTAATATAATAGCCATGCTTTAGTGTTGTTTTGTTTTTTTCCAGCTTCCATGGAAACCACTGTACAATGAACTCTATAGCATATACCAGTAGTGCATGGTAACATAGCATTATCATTCTAGACATTTATTGTCTCATTGAGCACAACAGTTTTAATCAAAACACTTTTCATGTAAGAAAACTAAGATATCCAATCAAGGTACATAATCTCCATGACATAAAGTGTTCACATACAGAGGTAGGAGCCTTGTACTGCATGACAAGCATGTGACGCTTGAAACTGAAGTCCCGGTCCCGCAGTGGCGCCTTCTTCTCGTTGGAAAGGTTCATGTCGTCCTGGAACATACATAGAATTTTGTAGTCATGGGCTCTTTCAGGCAAAATGATATCTGTTACTTGATGGTCAAAAACTATTCATTTAGACCCAATACGACTTTGAAGCATTTAATCCAACCCCAATTCAGAACTATTGATTAGATATAGAAATTACCCAAGAGGCAAAAAAAATCCTTCATTTCATTTATTTTTCAACATTTATATGGTAATCATTTTGTATAAGAGTTACAGAAATATATCTGCTTTTAGAAATAAAACATTATTCACCACATCATCAACACATATATTTCTATATATATATATATATATATATATATATATATATATATATATATATATATATATATATATATATATATATATATATATATATATATATATATATATATATAATCAAACTATACTGAAATATTGTATTACCTACAATATGAGGAATGTTTTGACCACCTAAAAATAGGAACTTTAAAGTTTTAAAGCAAAGTCAACAAGTTCTAGAAATGTTCATGACCAGTTTTTTATTAATAGTTCACCATACTTTAATGAACATAATGCCCCAAAAATCCCAATATTTTACCATCTCTGTTAAAAATAATTAGAGTTTGAAATTCTAAACCAGCTTTTGTGATTGTGAACAGGTGAACAATACCATTTGCAATAATGGTATAGTTAACTTAGTAAGACAATTCTGCAATCTGCCTGATGTCAATACAAATTCATCTCTAGTCATCATGGATTCATCCATATGTTACATTGATTTAATACAAGTTTGATCAACAAGAGAGCACCAGCTTATATCTCACACCAAGATTTACCCAATATCATCATGTCAGGAGTAAATATGACCTACAATATGGTTGGTGTTTACATTCCTCACATAACTATCACCTTAAAAACCTTGCAATTTGTAAATATATTACATCTAAACATCATAAAAGAAAGGTCACAATGAAGTAACGCAGTACTATTTTTAGATATTTTAAACACATCAGCTTTGTGCAGTAATATTCAAGATACAATGCAAAGATACATTTAATGAAATGTATTTACTGACGCATGCTATGATATAACAGCTATAAAAGTAACTATCACTTTACATGGCATGCTTTACATAATTTATTCATTTAAGCACACACCAAGGTATAATAAAAATAATAATAATAAAAAAATATTTATTGAAAGTAATGCATGATCAAAGTGATGTTACATAACTTATTTACAAAATGGCATAGCACTTTAAAAGTAAACAAACTCATATCATTCAGAGAAGTTATTTCTCCTCAGGTACTTGAAATGACAGGTAGATAAAACTTATCTCAAAATCTGATCAGCGCTATCATGTAACAACTTGCTGGGAAAACAATCAGCTTGGGCGAGGCAAATATTTCACTTGTAATTGCCTTGGTGTTTGTATGTGTGCTAAGAGGAAACCTACTCCCACACAGCCACAAGTCATACTGTGAGAGTAATCACCACTGCAGCCTTTCTACACATGAAAGTCAATTAAATGTGCACCACATCAGCAGCAATCTGTTTGGAGTTCCATTTATACTAATGATAAAAATACAGTGTTTGCATGTAAAACTGAACACAGCCTGTACCTCAACACAGTCTAGGAAGTAAATGCCAACAGTTTGTTCACATATAAAACAAAAAAGGAAACTATGAATAATAAATGATCACTATCAAGAAAATGAACAAGGCTGGGGTAGTTTATAATCACATATCATAAAGAAAACTGATATGAGGAAGGTTTTGATAAATTTGAGTCAACAGCCCACAGAATACTATTTTCTTGGCACCCTACTGTGAGGATTAATTTTCTTATTCAAATAAGCCAGCATGTGCAATGTGTCAAATCCGGGACAATATCAACCAACACAAGTATTTCCATGGTGTATGTAAATGAATGGCAAAAGATTCAAACTTAATGCAAAGTACCAATATCCTGAATAAACCTTTATCTGAAGTGCAATTACAAAGTATACTGCAGCCAAGCAAACTGTTTGGTTTATTTATCTCACATTTAAGAATAAATAAGGCCACTACTTTTATATTAATTGGTTTACAAAACCGGCGGGTCTAATTTTCCGAAAAGTACAAAAAAAATAAAAATGAATTTCACTATTTTTTCAAAATTATTTTCCCGACTGTATTGATTTTGGTGCGAAACGAAAGAAAAACGAACAGATAAGAGTACGAATGCAGTAGATCTCGACTGGTTTGTTGTTCCGTAGCTGTATTCGCCAATTTATAGTGATAGCATGTGAGCCAGTCAACTGTTATGGCAGCGCTGTTGGCAATGGCGAATTGACGATAGCAGTCATTCTTTGTATGAAATAATTAATTAAAATATGCAGGAGTTGTTAAAATAACAATAGCAAAATACATTAGCAAATTTAACAGCCGACACAAACAATAACTGTCACGTGATTGTTGTTTTTCCCCGCCAATTTAGGTCATGAAAATATTGTTGTTTATAGATGAAAAATAAAAGTGTCAGCGGCTGCCATCGAATAAGTAGACACCAATATCTGTAAATCATATGTGAAAAAACGCTTTATAACAGTTTATGGTTAGATATCAAATAACAGTGCACTTAGTGTGAGTGGGGAAATCGAAAGTAACATTTCTAAGTTGACACCGGTGACCTAGTTTCACAAGTTCGTTTGGTTGGGTTTATGGATTTTAAATCACAAAATGGTTTTGAAATACTTGTCATTGAGTCAATGTAAAGCTTGTGTTTATTCTAGATTAAATGTTTATTCATGTTTGGGTTAATATTAGAGTAAAAACAATGAAAGAGTTGAACACATGTGTCAATGACATTTACTAATGCCAGGAGTTGTGTGCAAAACATTTAGATAAAACAAACACGGAAAACTATTTTGAATAAATCCATTTTAATTTGTAATGAGCTTGATATTCCACTATAAATGAGATTTGTTGTTGTAACCAAGGAAAACTCTTTAAAATGAAATATAAACAATCATGAAGTATAGATGCCCTGTGAACGCATGATACACAAAATGGCGGAGTTGGGAGAAGATGAAAATATCCGATACATAATTATGGATTTCTCTGTTACTATCATTGGTAGATAAAGTTAAGTCACATTCTAGATTTATTATTTTTCTATGTGCTTTTTATGTACTGATGTGGTAATTTGCTGCAAGATTTGATTTTGAAATGGATTTGGTGAACATCCCATGGTAAATATCCCGGTCCGAAAATATCCGGACTTAGCATGGATTGGGTTACACACAACTAAGACCCCGCATGGAAGAGTTATTAAAACTCAAATCTAGGTCTAGTTTGGTTTTTAGTTTTTCAGGAATTGTTTTCACAATATTAAAGCTCAAATGTCTTCATAAAATGTTACTTCCTTATTTACAAAACTGGAAATTATTTCACTTTATTGACATTTTCCAATATTGAAATAACTGAAACAATGTTTAGAAAATGTAATGTATTGTCTTAATTACAGTGCAATTTTTGTGTATTTTAATGCATAAAATTCGCCTTCCCTTTTTTTTAAATTTAATATTGGTCAGTTTTTAAGTGTTCTGCATTCACTTTTGCTTTAGTATACCCCTAAAGCTAAACAAATGTCTTGCTGAGTGATATTCAATGTATCTTTGATAAAAAGTGTAGTTTATACATGTAAACATGTTTAATAGTCAATTTCATTGATGTTTTATATGCACAGTATGTAAGATTTAAACTGTGTGTTTAATTAGAACTTTGAGTGTATTAAAACATGCATGCATTAATAGCCGTTTAAAACTTTAAAATCTCAAGTAAATGATATAAATTTTCAATGTTTTTATGTTGTTCTCTGATTTTAACCATTTAAGAGTATGTTTTGTGACTTTTTTCCTCTTTTTTTTTCGACCACCCGGTGGACATTTTTTCCAAAAATTCTTGTAAACCAAAAAATAAAAAAGGAGTGGCCTAATGAACCTTTTTTTAAAAAGTCATCACTTAAAAATATCAAATACTTTATGGCAATGTCAAAACAAAATAAATAGTTAAATTCCGTATGACTTGTTAAAATGGAAAAATAAAACAGAAAGAGATTTGTGGCCTCCATATGTGTATACACCATTCTACACCTTTGCAGATATTGATGTCCTGCAGTATTTGGTACTTTTAGTCAAAAGACCTTTAACATATTTATTCTTCAAAGAATATACTTAATTTAAATAGGCATTGACCACTTATCTATGTAATAACAATTCCTTAATTAGGCAAATGGTAGAGTGTAGCTGAGAAAGTGTATTTCATATGTAAAATTGGTACAAAATCAACCACATGCTGTTTGTTGCAGAACTTACCAGCATAAGTTCAAACTTCTCCAACACCTCCTCATTGGACATACGGTCGATGACCACCTGCGCAGGCGGGCCATTGTTCTGTCCATTTGCCTCCTCTGTGAATGAGGGAAGCCGCTGCCCAGTTGGCAGAGTGGCTGTTGGCTTCTTATCCTTCTTGTCCTTGGGCTTTGACTTGAAGGACAGCTGAAATAGTAAAATAAATTCTTTTATATAGATATCCGTAATTCAATATTCAATAAGAGATGTTTGTCAAACATTATGCCCCCCTGAGCGCCATGTTGTCAGGATTATATGGACAATTGAATATAATATGCATGGACCGAAATGACAGCTGATTTTGTCACTGACATTGGAAGCCGTTGAGGCAGTTTTAAGATTATGACCAATCAAAGTGTGAGGATAGAGTGTGTTATGTCCATGACCTTTGACCTCAAAATCTATAGGAGTCAACAGCTGGTCACCAAAAACCTAAATGTCAAGTTTGAGGGCCATGGAGTGCAGGCATTGTCAAGTTATCACACAGACAAGCTTTTTTCGTTTAAGGTCAATGTGACCTTGACCTTTGACCCGATGAACCCTTAAATCATAAGGGGTCATCTACAGGTCAGACACAACCCCAAGTCAAGTTTGAGGGCCATGGGTGCAGGAATTGTCGAGTTATCACTCAAACAACATTTTCACATTCAGATCACTGTGACCTTGATCTTTGACCTGATGACTCCTAAAATCAATAAGGGTCATTTACTGGTCAGGCCCAACTTCCATATCAAAATTGATGACCATAAGTCTAGGCTTTGTTGAGTAATCACTTAGACAAGCTTTAAAATTAGTTTACCATTCAAGGTCACTGTGACCTTGACCTTTAACCCGATGAGCCCAAAAATCAATATAGGTCATCTACTGGTCAGGCCAAACCTTCATATCAAGTTTGAGGACCACAGGTCCAGGAATTGTCGAGTTTGCTTTCAAGGTCACTGTGACCTTGACCTTTGACCCTTAAAATCAATAGGGGTCATCTACTGGTCAGGCCAAACCTCCAAGTCAAGTTTAAGGGCCATCAGTGCAGGCATTTTTGAGTTATCACTCGAACAACCATTTATCATTCAAGGTCACTATGACCTTGACCTTTCGCCCAATAGTCCCGAAAATCAATAGGGGTCATCTACTGGTCAGGCCCAACCTCCAAGTCAAGTTTGAGGGCCAGTGGTGCAGGCATTGTTGCATTAACACTTGGAAAACCTTTTACCATTCAAGGTCACTGTGACTTTGATCTTTAGCCTGATGACCCCCCAAAACAATAAGAGTCATCTACTGGTCAGGCCCAACTTCCATATCAAGTTTGATGACCATAAGTCTGGGCATTGTTCAGTTATTACTCAAAGCTTTAAAATTATTTTACCATTAAAGGTCACTGTTACCTTGACCTTTGACCCGATGAGCCCTAAAATCAATAGCAGTCATCTTCTGGTCAGGCCCAACCTCTATACCAAGTTTGATGACCATAGGTCTAGGCATTGTTGAGTTATCACTCAGACAAGCTTTAAAATTATTTTACCATTAAAGGTCACTGTGACCTTGACCTTTGACCCGATGAGCCCTTAAATCAATAGGGGTCATCTTCTGCTCAGGCCCAACTTCCATATCAAGTTTGATTACCATAGGTCTAGGCATTGTTGAGTTATCACTCGGACAAGCTTTAAAATTCTTTTACCATTCAAGGTCACTGTGACCTTGACCTTAGACACGATGAGCCCTTAAATCAATAGGGGTCATCTACTGGTCAGGCCCAACCTTCATGTCATGTTTGATGACCGTACATCCAGGAATTGTTGAGTTATCAGTCGGAAAAGCTTTGGTCTACCGACGGACGGACCGACCAACCAACATGTGCAAAGCAATATACCCCTCTTCTTCAAAGGGGGGCATAAAAAGTAACACTTATAAGTTCACATGTTTTGAAGTAAAAGATGATCGTCCCTGATTGATACTGCCACCTATGACAGTTACCAAACCTCTATGCAAGATTACCTAACTCTGTGATGTTTGACTTCCAATGGATGGAATGGAATGACATGTTTGCTACACTTTTTGACATGTAAGCATGTTTCATGAATGCTCTGTATTTTTCAAAGAAATGACAGGATTTCATATTGGAAGAATACTAATGACAGGTTTTACAATTGAAAGCATGTAAAACTGTGATAATTTATCCAAAAACAAGAGATGTTTGTCAAACATTATGCCCCCTGAGCGCCAAGTTGCCAGAAATATTTGGACAATTGAATGAAATATGCATGGACTGAAATGACAGCTGATTTGTCATTGGATGCATATGAGGCAGGTCATCTACTGGTCATACCTAATCTTCATGTCAAGTTTGATGACCATAGGTCCGGGAATTGTTGAGTTATCACTCGGACAAGCTTTGGTCTTCCAACAGACCGACCGACATGTGCAAAGCAATTATATAACCCCTCTGCTTCGAAGGGGGGCATAATTAAACTAGATGTTCACTGAAAACTGATACTTCAACTCATGCATTTAGTGACATATAAATTTCTACTGTCTACTATATAAGAAAATAAAATATGGACAATCAGAAAACCTTTTTTCAGCTTACAGTCACACTGACCTTGACCTTTGACCCACTGACCTCAAAATCAATAGGGTTCATCTGCTGGTCATGACCAATAAGCCTACCTAGTATGAGGTCCCTGGGTCAAAGCGTTCTCAAGTTATTGATCGGAAACCGTTTTTCATGTTAAGGTCACACTGACCTTGACCTTTGACCTCAAAATCAATAGGGTTCATCTGCTGGTCATGACCAATACACCTACCAAGTATGAGGTTCCTGGGTCAAAGCGTTCTCAAGTTATTGATCGGAAACCGTTTTTCATGTAAAGGTCACACTGACCTTGACCTTTGACCCACTGACCTCAAAATCAATAGGGTTCATCTGCTGGTCATGACCAATAAGCCTACCTAGTATGAGGTCCCTGGGTCAAAGCGTTCTCAAGTTATTGATCGGAAACCGTTTTTCATGTTAAGGTCACACTGACCTTGACCTTTGACCCACTGACCTCAAAATCAATAGGGTTCATCTGCTGGTCATGACCAATACACCTACCAAGTATGAGGTTCCTGGGTCAAAGCGTTCTCAAGTTATTGATCGGAAACCGTTTTTCATGTAAAGGTCACACTGACCTTGACCTTTGACCCACTGACCTCAAAATCAATAGGGTTCATCTGCTGGTGATGACCAATACACATACCAAGTATGAGGTCCCTCGGTCAAAGCGTTCTCAAGTTATTGATCGGAAACCATTTGGTATTCCGACCGACCGACCGACCGACCGACCGACCGACAGACAGACAGACCGACCGACCGACCGACCGACATGTGCAAAACAATATACCCCACTTTTTTCAAAAGGGGGCATAAAAATATCAGTAATCGTAACTTCATCTTTAAAATAACATGTTTTGTGTAACCGATATTATTCTTGGATGATGACCTGTCAGGGATGTGATTGACATGGCAGCTGGAGGGCTGAAACATTTTCGGCCATGGGTTTTGGGGCGCTCTTGGGGGTTAAAAGCACACTGCCGTAGAAGAAAAAATGGCTTTTTAGAAGCTCTTTTGAGGGCTCTCCTGACTTTGAATTTAAAGCAAACTGGTATATCAACTTAAACAACTAAAAGCAACCAAATATTTTTTTTCAGGTAAAAAAATATTTTTTTATTATTATTTTTTTTTTTTTGGGGGGGGGGGGGTGTCTCTGGGGCCATTACCTGTTTATCACTGCAAGATACTGTGATGTCATTTCAACCAGCATTGACAGTGAAATTGCGCCTTTGCATATGCAAACAGTAGGTGTGGCTATATGGGCATCGGCAGTAATAGTAATTTACTTAATGATGAAGAGTCATCTTAAGCAATAACTACAGATCCTTCACAAAAATAAGAAACTAAAACTTTATAAAAGATCTAGCGTCCCTGATTGGCTGTAGTTTGGCTGACATTGCCCAAGTCCATGTAAAAGCATGTGGACGATTTTTATTTCTTGCTGTCAAAACATAGCGATATATACATGAAGGGCACCTGCAAGGCTTCAGGGCACAATTTTTAAACAATCGGAACATTTCGGCCATGGCCAATTTGTTACGATTGTATTTACGAGGTCTATCTCGAAGCTTGTCGGAGGTGGCCGAGTTATTACAATTGGGTCGAGCTGTTCTGCTTGGCATAATTGTTGTCTGTGTCAGTCAACTTTCATTGTTTTATTGGAAAGGAAAATAATGTGTTTTAATGCATTAAATGCTAGTTTTGTGCAAAATAACTTTTCACTTACCTTTATGATCAATTTTAACCATAAAATACTTCACTTAATACAATTTCAATATTTTTCAAAACACCCTCGGTTTTTGCACAAACCCGTTTAGACCTTAGGGATTGGAATAATCCTGTATAACACGTCTATAATTTTAGACTAAGGTGTTATCTGACAACTTGATTAGGTGTAACCTGTTCAATGAAAACATTGTCCAACATACTTCCCTGTGCAAGTATTAAGTGGGACATCCTAGTTCATTGTTTAAAGGCACCTGTTCTTACAATATAATGGATATTAAAATATGCACACGGAGTTAAGAGTAAAACAGACAGAAACAGTATCTAGAAGTTATCAAAATACAATAGCTTACAAATAACTGCACTTGAGAGATAATTATTTTAGAGTAAGTAGTTTTCATGGTAAAAATGTTTGAAATCTGCATATACTTACAAAGCTATTGCGTTTATCTTTTTTATCCGCCATCATTCACGACGTCATTTTGTTTGTCATTTAAATCAACACAATAATAAACACAACAGTGTCACAGGTGACTCAACAAGGCAAAATGTGTAAAACTACTCAGTGTCACACAAATATGTACTTCTCTTTCAACTGAATGCATAAAAATATCGAGTAAAGTCAGTGAAACATAGATATAAAGCATGAAACATTAGGATAGGCATTAAAAGGACATTTATAAAGATTCGGAGTCGACTTCCGCCATTTTCATCCTCCCAAGTCATGGGCCAATCAGAAGCTCTTTTACTACCATCAAAGTATCGAAAAGAAAAGGCTATTTTACACTAAATTATTACGAACAATTACCGTTTCCCAAAGAAAATTACTTCACTTATCTCTTAAATTAATTGTTGATATGATACGTTAGAATTCGCCTGATTCGTTACCATGACACGTTAATGTAGCTATTTTACTACACGTTGAGCTCAGCAATATCTAACAACAGTGCGCGTTTAGAAATCGTTTGTAAAGTTATACTAACAATGTTACATTATACATTGATTGGTATTTAGTTATCAATACATGTGGGTGTGTGGAAACTGGCCGGTGCAATGATGTCTCTAGAAAGCTTTAAAATAAAATGGCTTTCAAACGCCGGGACAATTAACTTTGTTTAAGATAAACTTAATGTCTTCTGTGTTAATATAATAAGTTATCTTTAATTGTCAATAAATTAGAAGTAATAATAATATACAATTATCAAATAAACCAAAACCACAAACCTAAATTCAACCACACGTCAAGAATTTAAAGGCATGCGCCCCGTCGAACCTGGGTTCGATACACAGATTTCACTTACTAAAGAATGTTACTGTGTAAACATGGGAGTGCTGTACACCGCTAGATCATTGGACATTTTTACCGAAACAAAATCTTAAGAGATAAACAGTATGGAGTCTGGGTACTTCTTACACGCCATTGCAAGAACCTCATATAAGCTCTTTGTGGTGGCGAATATGTCTTATTCTAGCGCTTTTGAGCAGGCTGAGACTATGTGTGCATCACACTTCGAACCATGTACCGCAGTGGCCCATCTTTTAAAATGAGATTTTGTTTTGCAACAGGAGTCAATCAATCAATCAATCAAATCTTTTTCCTCCTATACAGAAGATATGCAAATATGAAATACTGATACTGATACTTTGTATACATGGGAATAAAATGTACCATGCACAATATATATCGTTAAAAATCTCAAAAATGAAGTCATGGTCTTCATTGTATACCAACGGTGTTAGTTATTCGTGGAAAACTGCAGCGTTAACTTAACCTTGCCCAACCGGCTGTATGTCCACATCAAACTAAACTCAAGCTGTACTGACAGGGGCATTTATGTAACTAAAGGCTGCAAATTATGGTAACTATTACGTACTGGCGAATTACATCCCCATAAATGTTCGCAATTACAGTGTTCAGAATTACAGTGAAAATTGACGTTCGAACATATATGTAGGTCCCCCATGAATGTACTTCGAATTATTAACTTTCTCGACTCATACCAATGATGGTTAAGGCGCACTATTTTAAGTGGCTTTTTACGGTGAACGTGTATGATTGGGTTCCAAGAAGAGTTGGTAACCAAAAACCTTCTTACTTGTGTATTAATAATATGAATAAATTGTGCTCAAGATTGGGCGATATCTGGCCTCAAGAAAATAACATTCTCTCTTACGCTAGGTATTTGAAACTTTATTTTGATAGTATCCTTGATACATGCGATAAGCTTTTATTTTTTCAACTAACATATATATGTAGTATATCCCTGATGCTTTTGAACCATCAAGTAACTAGGCTTCAAAACAGAGACAATGAAGCTCAAGTCCTCACGACAATACTTAAAAATCGTAAAATGTACAATTCATGTATATGCATTATAATGATTACAAAAGTGATAAAAAATGTGGCTCTTTCAACAGACATGAGACCAATATAAATTGAACTTTGTATCAGCCTAAAGAACGGACAGACAATAAGGTAAACAGTGAATGTACAGATTTGTTGATCATATGTAACTAAGCTTGTAAGTGAATCTTTATAGTTTATTGAATATAAAAGCATTCTGTCAAGAACGTGAATTAAACTTTTATAATAAAATGAAAAATGTTTCCACTGTTTTCATTTTCTCATCACGGATTATGGCATCTATTGTATTTGTATTTTATGGTACGTATTTAATATAAATTAGCTTATTCTATATGTGTTTGTGTTTTCAGTTAAATAGCAGTACTATTGATTAATCACCTGTGACTATGCAATTCCCTTGGTTAAATAATTAGAACGCATACGATATGTCGTACCTACCCGTCTAACAAAACTCGAATGCATTTTGCAATATCCAATCTATTGTTTATCACATTTTGAGGCTCACTGTCACTCCGGTCATATTAAGTTAGGTTTGTCACATCAAATTTTAAATTTAGAACGTCGCATGACGAATACTATGAAATATGATATCGGGTGCACTTTTTCTTGCACCGATCTTTACAAAAATCATAACATTTATATAGCACAAGAGACCTCTTAGTTCCGCTACGGTTCCATTGTTTCAGTTAATTGTTATTATCACTATTGTATGTCCTTCTGTTTAGCCGCAATGTTAACATTAAAAAACTTAGGTTTTGTTAACCGTAATAGTTTAGAAGAGTTTTAAACCCTAGTAACCTAATAACGACATAGTAAACGGTTTTACGGGTTGTTAAATAGTACAATTTGAATAGAAACCGACTTATTAAATCATGGGATGATATCCATTCAGATGTTCAGGTAACAGGATAATGAGTGGGAGTATTGAAATAGAAAAAAAATGTTTAAGGTGATTAACGTGTTGTGGAGCATCTTACCCATATATTTTTTTTTCCTTTAATATACATAATACATTATTATACTCGTTCCTTAATGCAATGCAAGCATCACTATTTAGTTTTATAGTGTCGGAGGTTTAAAATTGATTTGTTTTGTGGTGTTGGAGGTTTAATATTGATTTGTTTTGTAGTGTTGGAGGTTTAATATTGATTTGCTTTGTAGTGTCGGAGGTTTCATATTGATTTGATTTCTGGTTTCGAAGGTTTCATATTAATTTGTTTTGTAGTTTCGGAGGTTTCATATTAATTTATTTTGTAGTGTCAGAGGTTTGGTATACATTTGTATTGTAGTGTCGGAGGTTCTATTTATATTTTGTTTTATTGTGTCGGAGATCCATATTTATTTGTTTTGTAGTGTCGGAGGTTTCATATTAATTTCTTTTGTAGTGTCGGAGGTTTCATATTAATTTATTTTGTAGTGTCAGAGGTTTGGTATACATTTGTATTGTAGTGTCGGAGGTTCTATTTATATTTTGTTTTGTAGTGTCAGAGTTCCATATTTATTTGTTTTGTAGTGTCAGAGGTTTCATATTTATGTCCTTTTGAACATGTTGCACTTTTTTGCATTTAAGCGAGGTAAAACACATCAACTGTGTATCATTTGAAGCCATAAATTATGAAATAAAAAACAGTGGGGGTCGTTTCTGCGGCAGCACTCAACATCATCTGGAAGTACGATGAATACCCAAACCTCTACTCGGTCGAACACGGACCGCATCTCTGCATCTTCGCCTTTCCCCCAGTCACATAGTCACGGCTTCTGAGAAGAGTTGTTGCGCGCCAATAAAAATATCGCAGTTCGGTGTACGAATATCACGCTTTACTCGTGCATCGGCGTTGTGCGCTATTCTCTTCAAACACTGTTCCAAGGCGGTATACCTGATATTTTTGACAACGACAATTCATATGTTTTGCTTATGCCTCCGTCTTTTCAAAACATTTTTTTTTCAATTTTGTTGTCCGTGAAACTGTCTCAAAGAACGTTTGCGCCCCTGTGTCATTTATCTAAATACTTTACTTGTATCATATTTTGTTTGAAAACTAGAAACTGTTTTTACTACCCGTTTAAGAAATCCTTAAACTAGAACTCTAGCTGAAACGTCAGAGACAAAAGAAAAAGGCATGAAATGGAAACTGACATATGCCCCTAGAAAATTAAAATGGCTGACAAACCTCAGGAAAACTGTGAACTGTGTTTAAGATGAACTCGTTGTCTTCTTAGTATTAAACTTCATCTTCAATCGTCAATACATATGAAGAAACAATTCACAACTATCGAAACAAGACTCTTAAACAGACACCACATTCAGAATTTATCAAGACATGCGCTCCGCCGAAGCAGGTTGAATTGACACATTTCACTGACTGTAGAAGATATCTAGGTAAGCTAATGAATGTCGTTCAACGATTTTTGGACATTTTGATCGATACAAAATCTTAAGTGATCAACAGTATATAGTCTGGAATAAAGAACAAAAACATGGGAATCTAGCTTTACTGTTTGCACGCCACTACAAGTACCCATTCAAGCACTTAATTGGCGATGGTGAGGTTGGTGTCATTCTGTTAAATGCAGTTCCACATGAATTCTAAACCCCAAACTAAATGCACCATTTATATAACATGGAATCAGAAGGTACGCATTGAGCGGAATAAAGTTGTTGTTGTTTTCTAAGCTGAAGAACAAGCACAGTTGATTTTGGTAGACTGGAATATTAATGTATGTCAGAGTCGCCACCACCAGAGTCCACGGTACTTTTGCTGGATATTCTTAGGCTTATCAGTTCTCTCAGCCTCAGCAAGTCATTTCGTTTTTCCGCTTAGTGAAGTATTTTGTTTTGTACAGAAAGATACGCTCTACATTAGATATAATTCGATAAAATTCAACTACACCATCTTTAGCAGCACTCCTAAAATGGTATCAAATTATAATTTAATAACATTGTTCACATATATCAGGGAATTTCTCTGGAATGCCTTTGTGTGTCGGTAACATCGACGAGGATCAACACGCCAATTGTCTGTCTGAGAAGAAACCTTGCTAGAAGTCTTAGAAAAATCAAAACAGGTTAAAGGATAAAGAATGAAGCATCTTAACACATATTCCATCAATCCAACGATCGCTAACGGTTCCAATTCTTAATTATTCTGGTACGATATGAACACATCACACCCAGACAAACATCAACCAGATTGAGGCGCGCTAGCACTTTCGAGCGGCGAGCTTTACGGTTAATCAATCATTGTCAGTTGCTGAGTGACCAATGAAACTCAAAACTGATGATGATTTAAAAAGAAGACGAAGGACTGATGTACATTCTTTATCATAGCATATAGAAACGATGAACATGTACACATTAGGTCATTCCTTTGTCGTCCTCCGCAGGCTTAAAAACTACCAGTTGTCATTCCTTCCCTCGAGCGATTAACGCAGGAACAAACAAAGCAGCCGTTTTCCTGGCGATCTTCAAAGAGATGCTTATCAAACAAATAACCGTACACAAAATTTAATTAATGTTTTAGCCTGCCTTTAAATGGGTATCACCCTTAGATTCGTGTACCACAATATCCCATTTTTTTAATTCAAAAATGTTTTGCACTTCATATGAAGAAGCTCACGAACAGACTAACAACAACAACGAGGTAAACAACACCAGAAGCCACCAGAAGCATTGTCAAAAATAACTTCCCAGTAAGCATTTTGTAGAAATGATCAAATGGCATGTTTTTTGGTACCACAGTATTTAAGAAGCGTATTTATTTAGAAGGCGAATAAAGCCGATGTCGCAAAGAAAGCTTACATTCGCCATGTATGTATAGATGCTCGTAGTATGGAACTCAGCAGGGAAGAAGCAGCAGAACTTACTTATTTTTTATATAACATATCGATACATGTGTACACTGTATTTATCTTGCATGTCTGATAATGGGTCATTTATACTGTCTGTATATATTATTTTGCTGAAGTAAATGACACTCAAGCTCTGCTGACGGGTTGGACGTTGTTGCTGTTGAAATTGTATGCGATGCACCTATACTAAACACTTGTAAACTTGACGGAGCTAGTTATGATAGTTTAGACTGCAAACAATGGTAATTATTAAGACTTGACAACTTCTATCCCCATGCATTCGCACAATTTCAGTTACAATAATTTGACTTGACGTTCGGACATGTTTGTAGGGCTCTCATCAACGTACTAAGAATTATAATTTTTCTCGACTCACAACCATGATGTCATTTCGACATGCTCTTTTAAAGTGGTTTATAGGTGAATGCTATGATACGGTACCATTTGGTAACCATGTACTTATACACCTATGTATTCATGTAAATATATATTTTGCTCAGAATTGGGCGTAATTTACGGCCAGTGTCTTCGCTTCAGGGGGGGGGGGGAATAAACCCCCCCCCCCCCGCCCATGTTAGGTACTTGAAACTAGATTTGGAAGTTTATACCTGATGCATGGGGTGAGCTTTATATATGCCCAACTAACACAGTTATTTCCTGATGCTTTACAAAACTATCATGTAAATGAGCTTTGATAAAGCGACAAGGAAGCAAATCAAAAAAGATCTCACAGCAAAATAGTCGTGAAATGTATGATTCATGCTTTAAAATGGTGAATCAAAAGTGATACAAATGTGGGTCTTTCAACCGACATGGGAAAAATAAATATTGAACTTTGTATCAACCTATAGAATGGACAAATATATTAGGTACACAGTATATGTACACATTGTTGATCATAATATTAAAACTGTCTGCGAAACGAAAGTTTATTGAATACAAAGCATATTCTGTCTACAAATAGTAGAATTTAACTCTTATAGAGATATGGAAGTTTCTTCCAGTAGTTTCTTTGTCACTTTCCAGATTATGACATTAATCTGGGGATTATTTCCTTTGTATTTGTACTTTAAATACTGTACGTATATAATGTAAATTTAAACTTATTTCGCATATGTCTGAGTGTTTTAATTAGAACAGAGAATATACATCTAAATGGAAATACTATTGATCAATATTCATTCTTTTGGTTAAATAATTAGAACACATACGAAATGTGGTACTTACCCGTCTAACAAATCTAGAATTCATTTTGCGAAATCCAATCTATTGTTTATCCCATTTTGAGGTTCACTGTCACTCCGGTCATATTTTAAATTTATAACGTCGGGTAGATCGGAAATATGATATTGGGTGCATAGTCTTGCACCGATCTTTACAAAACTCATAACATGTATGTAACACAAGAGACCTCTTAGTTTCGCTACGGTTCCATAGTGTCAGTTTATTGTTATAATCACTATTGTATATCCTTCTGCTTAGCCGCAATGGTAACATTAAAAATATGATTTGTTAAGCGTAACAGTTTAAAAACGTTTTAAATATTATTAACCTAAAAACGATATATGGAACGGTTGTACAGATTGTTGAATAGACACAAACATATTAAGTCATGGTGATACTCCTAACAGGACAAAGAGTTGGAGTATTGAAAAACAAAAAAACAAACAATGTTCATTGTGATTGATACGTTGTAAGGGTATCTTATCCTTATAGATTACCTTTAAGATTCATAATGCATAAATATACTCATTCTTTAATGTAATGCACATATCATTAATCAGTTGTGTAGTGTCGGAGGTTTCACATAAATTTGTTTTATAGTATCAGGGTTCATATGAATACCTTTTGTAGTGTCGGAGGTTTCACATTAATTATTTTTGTAGTGTTGAAGGTTTCACATTTAAAAAAATAGTGTCGGAGGGTTCACATTAATTCTTTTTGTAGTGTCGGAGGTTTCATATTGTCGTTTTTTTTGTAGTGCCGGAGGTTTCATATTAACCTATTTTGTAGTGTGGGAGGTTTCACATTAATTCCTTTTTTAGTCTCGGAGGTTTCACATAACTTCACATGGGTGAAGCAATTTGATAGAGAGTCGCCTTAGAAACATTTCTGTGAAAATATTTAAAAATCGGGGGAGCGCTTTCTTAGAACCACTTTTATTTAAGGATTCTGGAAGAGGACCACCCAAGGAGCATTCCTGTGAAGTTAGGTTAAAAATGTCCCAGTTGTTTAGGAGTAATGGGTGTTCGAAATAAAAGGTTGACGACGGAAGAACGGACGGCGGCGGACAATCACCCTGTCACAATATCTCATGCTGAGCACTTTTTGCTCAGGTGAGCTAATGTTTTTTTCACATTCTTCCGCAATATTCGATTTTGATAGTTGGGATGGCTATTTTTAAATTGCTCTAAAATCTGCAATATTTGGAGCAGAACATCAACTCCATCTTTGTTTTACTTGGAAATAAATTAATCATGTAACTAATGAAGTTGCCTAAAATGGTATATGATAGTTAAATTATCACCGATTAATCCATGCACGATAGTAATCATTTGTGTTCCATATTCATCTTAAACTACAGGGGAGTGGTGATCAATCAGATAGTTTCGGTAGTTTTCAAATTATCATGGCGGCGGATTCCACCCATGTTGCCCCATTGTGTTCACAGGTGCTTTTTGCTAATTTTGTTTCTGCTATTAGCAAGACAGCTCAAAGAAATTGCGATATTATATATAATACATGTAAATCACTACTTACTTTTGCAGATAGCTGTCGGTATACCATGCAAATTACTACTTACTTTTGCAGATAGCTGTCGGTATACCACTTACTTTTGCAAATAGCTGTCGGTATACCACTTACTTTTGCAGATAGCTGTCGGTATGCCATAGTAGCTGTCGGTATACCATACAAATTACTACTTACTTTTGCAGATAGCTGTCGGTATACCATACAAATTACTACTTACTTTTGCAGATAGCTGTCGGTATACCATACAAATTACTACTTACTTTTGCAGATAGCTGTCGGTATACCACTTACTTTTGCAGATAGCTGTCGGTATACCATACAAATTACTACTTACTTTTGCAAATAGCTGTCGGTATACCATACAAATTACTACTTACTTTTGCAAATAGCTGTCGGTATACCATACAAATTACTACTTACATTTGCAGATAGCTGTCGGTATACCATGCAAATTACTACTTACTTTTGCAGATAGCTGTCGGTATACCATGCAAATTACTACTTACTTTTGCAGATAGCTGTCGGTATACCATACAAATTACTACTTACTTTTGCAGATAGCTGTCGGTATACCATACAAATTACTACTTACTTTTGCAGATAGCTGTCGGTATACCATACAAATTACTACTTACTTTTGCAGATAGCTGTCGGTATACCATACAAATTACTACTTACTTTTGCAGATAGCTGTCGGTATACCATACAAATTACTACTTACATTTGCAGATAGCTGTCGGTATACCATGCAAATTACTACTTACTTTTGCAGATAGCTGTCGGTATACCATACAAATTACTACTTACATTTGCAGATAGCTGTCGGTATACCATAGCTGTCGGTATACCATAGCTGTCGGTATGCCATAGCTGTCGGTATACCATAGCTGTCGGTATGCCATAGCTGTCGGTATACCATAGCTGTCGGTATGCCATAGCTGTCGGTATGCCATAGCTGTCGGTATACCATAGCTGTCGGTATGCCATAGCTGTCGGTATGCCATAGCTGTCGGTATACCATAGCTGTCGGTATGCCATAGCTGTCGGTATACCATAGCTGTCGGTATGCCATAGCTGTCGGTATACCATAGCTGTCGGTATGCCATAGCTGTCGGTATACCATAGCTGTCGGTATGCCATAGCTGTCGGTATACCACTTACTTTTGCAGATAGCTGTCGGTATACCATAGCTGTCGGTATGCCATAGCTGTCGGTATACCATAGCTGTCGGTATGCCATAGCTGTCGGTATACCATACAAATTACTACTTACTTTTGCAAATAGCTGTCGGTATACCATAGCTGTCGGTATACCATAGCTGTCGGTATGCCATAGCTGTCGGTATACCATAGCTGTCGGTATGCCATAGCTGTCGGTATACCATAGCTGTCGGTATGCCATAGCTGTCGGTATGCCATAGCTGTCGGTATACCATAGCTGTCGGTATGCCATAGCTGTCGGTATGCCATAGCTGTCGGTATACCATAGCTGTCGGTATGCCATAGCTGTCGGTATGCCATAGCTGTCGGTATACCATAGCTGTCGGTATGCCATAGCTGTCGGTATGCCATAGCTGTCGGTATACCATAGCTGTCGGTATGCCATAGCTGTCGGTATACCATAGCTGTCGGTATGCCATAGCTGTCGGTATGCCATAGCTGTCGGTATGCCATAGCTGTCGGTATGCCATAGTAGCTGTCTGTATAACATACCTTTGAGGAGTCAACACTGTTGCTCAGACTCGAATCATTTATCTAGACGGTGATGTCTGTATCTCGCAATGGCGGTTTATTACTTTATAAGTTGTTTAGCTTATACTTTATTGTTTTCAATTTGATGCTTGGACGGACAAGCTTTATATTATGTTAATCTAACTTAAGATTTGGTCTACAACCTCATTGATTCTTACTGAGTATTAATTACTTTTGCCGGGGCGGTTACCCCACCAGTAACTGATGTTCGGCAGACAGACTTTATGTTTAACATTAGGTCTGCAACCTGCATGCGGAAGTGTCACTTGTGAATTTAATGTTGACGAACAAAATATGGAGTCATATGGCGATTGAATGGAACGTGCTTATTTAACGTATTGTAGTTGCGACAATTGTAACATTGTGAAATCTGCCGATATATGGCCGATAGTGCAAAACAGATAATAAAGATAGTCCAAAAAGATATAAACGTGACCGTGCTATGGCGTAAGCCCTTGATTAGCATACTGAAGTTCATAAGTTTTTTGTTTTTTTTCAAATTAACAAACAGACCTCGGCGGTCCGCCAGCCAAGTGTATTTTCAGAAAAAGGGATAAAAACATTATTCCAGGGGTGGTATTCAATATTGGTATAAACTGGATCTAAATTTGATGTAGCGTATCGGATTGCGTGTTATAAAATAACCAACTAATGCAGTGTATGAAGTAAATGATGTATGACTATATGTTGTTTTATCGATTACCACCCAGGCCATATATATGTCAAGTATAACTGTCTCGTTATAAACTAAAACATGTGAATCATGATTAACTTAAGACGCTTTTTTGCTGAAACAAAAATACTTTATTGTCAGTTGATGGTAAGCTATTGGACAAAGTCATAAGAGAGGGTTCGATCCTTGCCTTATTGTGTCTTCCATTCGCGATGAATGGTCGTAACTGGGAATGTGATGCAACACAACAACATGACAGCCGCAGACAATTGGAAACAAAACTGAAGCTTTAGAAAACTCATGGTTATAGTAGCAGTAGGAAGAGCAGAATTTGACACGATGAGTGTGAAAAACAACTTGCCTAATAGATTCCAACATTATTTACAAAAATCATAAAATACTGGGCACTTTAATAATGATAAACAATGGCTTAACAATTATTTGCGATAAAATGAGTGCGTGTGCTTTGAATACAGTGGTCGTGTTATGGACTAGTGTACGATGGCACAGAGGTGACATCCGCAACACTTTCTTTATACTGTGACAACAACTTAGTAACTTGAGGCAACAATTTAGTAACTTGTGGCCACAACTTAGTAAATTGTGGCCACAACTCAGTATTTATTTGCCACAACTTAGTGGCGTGTGGCTACAACTTAGTAAATTGTGGCAACAACCTAGTAACCTGAGGCCACAACTAAGTAATTTGAGGCCACAACTTATTAAATTGTGGCCTCAACTTAGTAACTTGTGGCCACAACTAAGTTAAGCCAATCAAAACAGCTGTTTTGACTTTATGGCCTTTACAGGTGATGGTAAGGTATTACGGATACCCTGTATATTTTGCCTGCACATACCGGCTTTATTTAGTCCTGATGGAAGCAATGGGAAAAATAACGAGGATTGAACGCTGTCATGGTGGCGAGTCATGGTGTGGACAAAGATAATAAACTCAAACCTAACGCTAAGTTCATAGCAAGCATCGTTGTCGCATAACCCTGTAACCATGCGGTCGTCTAGAATGCTTGATCGCGTTGACAAACAACAAAGTCACAAACGGAACGAGCGTCACTGTACTCTCTTCTTATTTAACGTCAACGATCTCAGTTATCTGTGCATATCACGTAAACTAGTTTGAACTTTATGACTTTTTCCCAAAACAGTAACAATATAAGCATAAGGAAGGCCTTCCTGAAAGCAATCTGATATGAGACTGTCCCTGTCTTCGTCCATATTGTTAATTTTTGCTGGGTACAAATGGCGTTTTAGTACCAAGGGTGCTTACTGTGCTATTACAATAAAGTGGGAAAGACGAAATGAGTGTTTTTATTGAATAAACTAAGTCGTGGCCACAAGTTTCTAAGTCGTGGCTACAAATTACTAAGTTGTGGCCATAATTTATTAATAAGTTGTGGCCTCAACTTACTAAGTTGTGGCCAAAATTTACAAAGTTGTTCCCACAAGTTACTAAGCTGTGGCCACAATTTACAAAGTTGTTCACACAAGTTACTAAGCTGTGGCCACAATTTACAAAGTTGTTCCCACAGGTTACTAAGCTGTGGCCACAATATGAATAAAGTGTTGCGGATGTCACCTCAGAGTTAGCGTACTAGTGTGTGTGTGCGTGCGTGCGTGCGTGCGCGCGTGAGTGAGAGCATGCGTGCGTGCATGCGTGCGCGCGTGAGTGAGAGCATGCGCGCGTGTGTGCGTGTGTGCGCGCGCGTGTGTGTGTGTGTTTATAAATGATATATGTTAGATCATTTCCACAATACGGACAGATCATAATTGGACATTTAAGATGTCTGCTTGTCTAATGTCTTTTCAACCTTAGAAGTATGCAAATGCATTATATCATAGGTTTCATAAACGATTATCATTGTATTATCGTATTATCGTATTTCGAATTTCACCGTAGCTTTAATTTGCGGTTAATGGTTGTGAACGACTCTGATTACAGCAGACGAGATAGTTCATCTATCAAAATATATTTATAATAGAGAAATTGCAATTGGAGTCTAATTTCATAGATATGGGTGCAAAGTCTAATCGTTTAAGATTAGTCGTACTTAAGATCATATTTATTCAGCAGATACACTGATTTTTATATCTAGACTAATCTATGCTTAATCTTTAAATGCTTTAATACAAGGACAATAGCATTCTTACTATTAAAAGCTTTAGTTTAATTTGCGTGTCTCCTTTGTAAGTGACCATGTCGTTGCCCGGTTGTAAAACATTGGTTAGAGGACAATAGGAAAACAAACGTGAAGCTACAGTCGTTTTTTTTTCTCATAAAAATGGATTTTTGGTAAAATCACGCTGGACTTAATACTTACACGTCAACTGAAAATAAATCTGAGAAATACAACAGCCTGTAAAAGGGAAGTCAACACTGAAGAACCTTTTACAAAATGACGTCATCGACACCGATACAACTCGACAGGGAGTTTACTCTCTCGCAGATAAATGTAAGATATTCAAATTACGAGTTTGCATAATAATAATAATAATAATAATAATAATAATAATAATAATAATAATAATAATAATAATAATAATAATAAATAAAATAATAATAGTAATAATAATAATAATAATAATAATAATAATAATAATAATAATAATAATGATGATAATAATGATAATTATAATAATAACAACAACAACAACAACAACAACAACAACAACAATACTAATATGTTTGAAGAGTGGCAACACAGTTAAAGCTATTATCTTTGCAATGTATTTTTTTTTACTTTCGCAAGTAAGCATTCTTTAATGTTCATCTTTTACGTTCCTGCTTAGAACAAGATATATAATTATATACAGCCTGTGTGAATATGGCAATAAACGCAACGTTTAATCAACCACTAGGAGCTACATTTGTTTACAGCAAATCATGTTTATTGCTTATATCGAAGTCTTCTCTTGAAGAAATTCAAAGCACTGTGCACAGCACTTGCTCTACAGTAGTTTTGGTGTAATCATGTTTTCTTCTGATGTCAGAACAATTATTTATCAATCTAAAGCATACTTTAAAATAACCCAGCTTCGTATCGTATCTAATTGTTAAATATCGACGTCTTCATGGTCCCATCTCGGGTTCTTGATGAGATAACGAGGAATGATCAATACGTCCACAAAGGCATTGCATGCCGATAAGTTACAAAATCAATTTATTTAAAAGGACACTGCTTTACTGAGACAAGGTATGAGGCCAACTTGGGGATTTTGAAGCAATTACGAAAATTTAGCTAATTTAATATTAGCGTTTGTTTAAAGGCTTACAAGTAGTAACTAATATTTCAATATCAAGTACTTCACCGCTTCGAATGTTGTTATTAGGGCGGATTAACCATAATCGTTTATTGAGGTAAGAATACCCAAAATGGCAATACTAGTTTGTTTTTTTATGAACAAGGCCTTTTCAGAGCTTTTCATTATCCGTTTTTATTTTTATTTCGTCGCGTTCAGTTACTTATACGAAGCTGCTACATATCAAGACCACAACTAATTACATAATTTAACCAAACGATTAACAGTATATATTTTCTATGTTTCTATATTTTAATACAGTGAGTAGAGTTGAGTGTTATTCAGTCACTTTCAACAGTGTACTCGCACGTGTTTCGTACTTCTTACATCTTCGTATAGCTTCATCGGTTTATATCACATTCGATATTATTTCTGTTTTATTGCTCCCAAGGAGTCATTCAAATTGCAAATTAAAGTCATTTATTCGCCATCTTAAACGCTTTAAAGCCTTATGATTTATTTTATACAATCCTAACCCATGTCAGTTCTCTTGATATTTGACACTCGATCGAAACAAAAGCACGCAATGATCAATACTGTTTGTTTTATACCGCTCATTGTAGAACGCGTGATCTCTGTTGATACGCACAATACCAGTTATTAATTTATATTCAATAAATAATCTATTTCTTCTTTAATGTTTGTTCAAATAAAAGTGTCAAAAGTGAAAATATGTTATTTATATAAGCATATATTTTTACGAATAGAAACTATTAATTGCAACATTGAAAGCTTTGAAAAGATCGCTAGGAGCATTGTTTAACTGAATAACAAGATTTATGAACGCTGTCTAGCATTGTGCCAACAATAGCTTTGACAGAGTGTGGCAATGGTTCGGAATACGAACATATTTTGTTTTTCTGAAGTGTAACGGATTATTGTTAGTATTGATGAGGGTATCCCTATAGATACATTAAAAAGTGTTGGTAGAGGTGAGGTGAAGTAAGGGAATATCGGTTGTGTTTTTCCAGCAGAGATGGAGCGAAAGCAGCCAAACCTTTCTCTCAATGACTACACTTTCCTTTCTCAGGTATGCACGCCTTCATTGTCAGACTGTTGGCTTCCTGCAGGTTTCAATCGGTGATGGATAGCTTTTGTTTCAGTGTGTGCTTGTTGTAAAAGATGCCCACTGCGTGTCGAGAGTTTATTGCACTCATTGGATTGCGAAGAAGACGTTTGTCGTGCTTCATTGTCTTTTTTATACATTTGTAGCGTTTTGATATATTAATGTCTGGAATTTTAAAGTTTTTTATATGTATTACTAAATAAAGGAAAATGATTGGAGTTTTGTATGATTTACACCTGTTCATTTGTTAACCATGTTTTCATTTGAAATGATAAAGACCGAAACAAATGTTCAATGTTTCAAAACAAAATGAAATGAACTTTAACAAACCATATCATTATAGAATTCACTTCGTTTATTTATTGATGTCTCTTTATAGTCGGAAATGGTATTCATACTATAGATAGATATGCATCCTTTGTACGTTCCAGTGGAAGAGGACGTTGACGGATATTGACATGAAGAGGCGAAAAGCGGACATGCGCGAGAGGGACCGGATGCAGTTCCGCATCATTGATAAGATCACCAGTCCAACCTTGTCATTCGAGTTGGAGAATTTTAAACTCTTCGGGAAACTTAACAAAACGGAGACCCATATCCACAACACTATTCCTACCACCGAAAGTATGTTTACTGTTTAAAGCATATATAATTATTGTTTTCTTCTACTATCATAATTATGTATGTTATTTGTGCCACACACATTATTAATATACGTGATTTGAAGGCTCGTTTTGTAACGTCGTGGGTTAACAAAAATGAAACGTGAAAAAGCGAAAGCGACAAATATAAAATACGCAAAAAAACGCGAAATAATAAGAGACCTTTAAGAATTGCTAAATCAGTAAATATCTATAGTTACCTATTGTCTTATCCCACATAGGACAATCAGGCGGTTAGTTTTTGGAAGTAACCTTCACCAACTGTCTTTAAAAGGAGAAAAGAATTAGTTCATGTTATGCATGTTTGTGGAAGGAAGTGCATAGTAATAATTTCAGGCGAATCGTTATTACATGCGATTAGTTAAGCGAAACTTAAAAACAAATACTAAAAATCGTCTCTCGATTTAAACTCCTTATCATGCTTTGGAAAATGGACATTTGCGCATTATAATTTATTCGATATCTATGCCAGACACAAGGGATCATATGCCAACCACACGGAGAAAAGGGAAAAATGCGATAGTCTACCTTACATAGTAAAATGCAAAACATTATTTTGTTCTATTTTCTTCACGGCAAGATATTTTTCGAGACCCCATTATGTTCGATCATTACAAAAAGAAAAATCTACAACTGATATGCAACCATATTTCTCTTTTCATCGTCATATCAAGTTCACGCCACTGTTGTTGTTTTCCTGTTTTTCGGTGTTTGCCCCCAACATCACAAAACGGAATAATATATATATTAAAATCAGCAACCATCGACAATCGTGTTTTTTTTTGTTAATTCCAGCGGTTGCGGCAGAAAAAGACTACATTGAATTTGACAAGATGAGGAAATCACAACCACAAGCTGTCACATACACCAGCTTTTACAAAAACATTCAAGGGGAAGTTAAGAAACCTAAGACACCCAAAACTCCATCCGCCATAGCGTTTTCTGGAATTGAAAAGCAGACGTCATCCGAAGAATCACGTGGTCAATCTCGTGCTGCATTACGTAATTCCTCTCAAGCGATCTCTAGTTCAACACCTAGTCACATTTTGTCCGGAACATTCAGTAGTGCTTCTGTAGTTAAACAATCAACGCCCATATTTTCTTACCGTAAAACATAATTTTGAAATTTGATTTTATGTCAGATGCAAATTTATTAAAAAAGACATTGTATAAATATGTTAAGCCTGAAGTATAAAGCGTTGTTTCTTAATTCAACCCAAAATATATATCCGACTTTGATCTGTTGGTCGCATTACCGTAGTAAACTCAAAACAAACATTTCAAATCCACGTTACGACCCAGATTGTTCTCGAACACTTGATCTTGCAGTTCGTTCCCCACCCCTTGTTTTAGCAGTTTGCTAACAACCTTAAATTTATTCTGGTAGCTTGATATCGACCCCTCGTTTTTGCAGCTTGGTCTCTTTCCTTTGTTCTCGACTCCTCATTCTGGCAGCTTTTTCACGACCCTACGTTCTGACAGCTTGTTCTCGACCCAACGTTCTGGCAGCTTGTCCTGGCAGCTTGGTCTCCATCCCTTGTTCTCGACCCCTCATTCCAACCCCTTGTCCTCGACCCCTTGTTATGGCAGCTTGTCCAATACCCTTCATTCTGGCAGCTTGTTCACTACCCCTTGTTCTGACAGCTTGTTCTCGACCCCACGTTCTTGCAGCTGGTTCTCGACCCCTTCTTCTCGACCTCTTGTTCTCGACCCCTCGTTCTGACAGCTTGTTCACGACCCCTAATTCTGACAGCTTGTTCTCGACCCCACGTTCTTGCAGCTTGTTCTCGACCCCTTCTTCTCGACCTCTTGTTCTCGACCCCTCGTTCTGACAGCTTGTTCACGACTCCTCATTCTGACAGTTTGTTCTCGACCCCACGTTCTGGCAGCTTGTTCTCGACCCCTTGTTCTCGACCCATCGTTCTGGCAGCATGTTCTCGACCCCTTGTTTTGGCAGTTTGTTCTCGACCCTTCATTTTTGAAGCTTGTTATCGACCCCTCGTTCTGGCAGCTTGTTCTCGACCCCACGTTCTGGCAGCTTGTTCTCGACCCCACGTTCTGGCAGCTTGTTCTCGACCCCTCGTTCTAGCAGCTTGATCTCGACAGCTTGTTCTGACAGCTTGTTTTGGACCCAACGTTCTGGTAGCTTGATCTCGACCCCTTCTTCTCGACCCCTCGTTCTGGCAGTTTGTTCTCGATCCCTCGTTCTGGCAGCTTGTTCTCGACCCCACGTTCTGGCAGCTTGTTCTCAACCCCACGTTCTGGCAGCTTGTCCTCGACCCCTAGTTCTGGCAGCTTGTTCTCGACCCCTCGTTCTGGCAGCTTGTTCTCGACCCCTTGTTCTGGCAGCTTGTTCTCGACCCCACGTTCTGGCAGCTTGTTCTCGACCCCACGTTCTGGCAGCTTGTTCTCGACCCCACGTTCTGGCAGCTTCTTCTCGACCCCTGGTTCTGGCAGTTTGTTCTCGACCTCTTGTTCTTTCAGCTTGTTCTCGTCCCCTTGTTCTCGACCCCTCGTTCTAGCAGCTTGAACTTGACAGCTTGTTCTGACAGCTTGTTTTGGACCCCACGTTCTGGTAGCTTGATCTCGACCCCTTCTTCTCGACCCCTCGTTCTGGCAGTTTGTTCTCGATCCCTCGTTCTGGCAGCTTGTTCTCGACCCTTGTTCTCGACCCCTAGTTCTGGCAGCTTGTCCTCGACCCCACGTTCTGGCAGCTTGTTCCCGACCCCACGTTCTGGTAGCTTGTTCTCGACCCCTGGTTTTTCTAGCAGCTTGTTCTCAACAAATTGTTCTGTCAGTTTCTTCTCGACCCCGCGTTCTGGCAGGTTGTTCTTGACCCCTGGTTTGGGCAGCTTGATCTCCACCTCTTGTTCTCGACCCATTGTTTTCGACCTCTGTGTCAACCCCCTTTTGCCAGCTATTTCTTGACGCCTTGTTCACGACCACTTGTTCTCGACGCCTTGTTCTTGCAGATTGTTCTCGAACCCTCGTTGTGGCAGCTTGTTCTCGACCCCTCGTTCTGGCTGATTATTTTCGACCCCTTGTTCTTGCAGATTGTTCTCGAACCCTCGATCTGGCAGCTTGCTCTCGACCCTTCATTCTGGCAGATTGTTTTCGACCCCTTGTTCTGGCAGATTGTTTTCGAACCCTTGTTTTGGCAGATTGTTCTCGAAACCTAGTTCACGACCCCTTGATCTCGCCCGTTCTCGACCCATTTTTTTCTTCCTCTTGTTTTCAACTCCTTCTTCTCGACTCCTTGTTATGGCAGCATGTTCTTGACCCTTGTCTGGCATCTTGTTCTTGACCCTTGTCTAGCAGCTTGTTTTTGACTCTTGTCTGGCAGCTTGTTTTCGACCCTTGTCTAGCAGCTTGTTATTGACCTTTGTCTATCAGCTTGTTCTTGACTCTTGTTTGGCAGCGTGTTCTTGACCTTTGTCTATCAGCTTGTTCTTGACCATTGTCTGGCAGCTTGTTCTTGACCCTTGTCTGGCAGCTTGTTTTCGACCCTTGTCTGGCAGCTTGTTCTTGACCCTTGTCTGGCAGCTTGTTCTTGACCCTTGTCTGGCAGCTTGTTTTCGACCCTTGTCTGGCAGCTTGTTCTTGACCCTTGTCTGGCAGCTTGTTCTTGACCCTTGTCTGGCAGCTTGTTTTCGACCCTTGTCTGGCAGCTTGTTCTTGACCCTTGTCTGGCAGCTTGTTCTTGACCCTTGTCTGGCAGCTTGTTCTTGACCCTTGTCTGGCAGCTTGTTTTCGACCCTTGTCTGGCAGCTTGTTCTTGACCCTTGTCTGGCAGCTTGTTCTTGACCCTTGTCTATCAGCTTGTTCTTGACTCTTGTCTGGCAGCTTTTTTTCGACCCTTGTCTATCAGCTTGTTCTTGACCCTTGTCTAGCAGCTTGTTCTTGACCCTTGTCTGGCAGCTTGTTCTTGACCCTTGTCTGGCAGCTTGTTCTTGACTCTTGTCTGGCAGCTTGTTCTTGACCCTTGTCTGGCAGCTTGTTCTTGACTCTTGTCTGGCAGCTTGTTTTCGACCCTTGTCTGGCAGCTTGTTCTTGACCCTTGTCTGGCAGCTTGTTCTTGACCCTTGTCTGGCAGCTTGTTCTTGACCCTTGTCTGGCAGCTTGTTTTCGACCCTTGTCTGGCAGCTTGTTCTTGACCCTTGTCTGGCAGCTTGTTCTTGACCCTTGTCTGGCAGCTTGTTCTTGACCCTTGTCTGGCAGCTTGTTCTTGACCCTTGTCTGGCAGCTTGTTCTTGACCCTTGTCTGGCAGCTTGTTCTTGACCATTGTCTGGCAGCTTGTTCATGATCCTTGTCTGGCAGCTTGTTCTTGACCCTTGTCTGGCAGCTTGTTCTTGACCCTTGTCTGGCAGCTTGTTTTCGACCCTTGTCTGGCAGCTTGTTCTTGACCCTTGTCTCTTGATCACAACCAATTTTTCTTGACCCCTTGATCTGTAAGCTTGTTTCGACATCTTGTTCTGTTTGTTTTCGTCCTATCTACTGGCAGCGTGTTCTCGGCCCCTTAGTTCTGGCGGTTTGTATCTCATATTTTGATGACTGGTCATGTTTTTTGGCGTCGCTTCTTTACATTTATTAAGATGTCTCTATTCGGAGATATTCTAAGATGTCAGTAAATTACTTGTTTGGACCTAAAGCACGTTAGGACGTTTAAGGTATTCCACCCTTTACGTTGGGTGAGATTGTTTGAGTTTTTTATGTGTCTCTCACCTAAGAGAATCTGGTTCGATCCGCACCCGAGGGTTCTTTATCAATTCCTTCCAAAAGAACATCGGTACTGGTTTCTACCGAGAAACTGGAGCCGAGTGGGATTTGTATTTTCATAATCGCGATAAAATAAAGTACTATATAACCTTTTGCAAAATCATTCAATGCGTCCATGTAGAAATTATTCACGTTTTCTTGGATGCAATCCGAAAGAAGTCCAAATTTTTATTAAAATAACCAAAGTTATGCGACATCATTACGGGCTGAAATCCTTTACATATTTCCAAACACATTTTATTTGTTTTGACGATGTATGCTTTAAGGCAAAACTATGCCTATCATAGTCTTAGAACGCAATATTTACGAACGAAATTCTGACGCGTGCGCGCATGGCGGATATGAATTTTGATCAATCCCTAAATGAAAACCTTTCACTGTCTGGCATCAAACATTGATATATTCATTTAATTAAACATGTGGTAAGGTTGTAAAAGGTTCCTTTTGAATGTCTTTAGACATAAGGCATTTTTACAGCATTGAAGTCATGAAATGATATGCAATGATTTTAACTGGTATCTTTGATTTTGAGAACACTCAACATTTCACTATCATTCAATCGCTTTTCTTGTACATGCAAATTAACAACAATTTTATTTCTTCATTTTGGAAAAGTAATATTGAAAACAATAAAGTCGTCAGTTTTTAGATATAAAACAATACATTCGACACAAAAGCTTGAATACAGGGTATACAAATACTTCTGGATGATCAAAACATATATCATAAGATGTCCGCTAGTCTCTTGCAAATGTCAAACACGAGAGTGTTTTGAAAATGGTAACTTGATTTTCTGTTCATTTAATAATTAATACTGTATTGTATGTCAAAGACAATTATCATCTCATTGTTTGTCTATCGTCACTGCTGTTGAGCCAACCTTGCAAGGTGGTGACTTGCTGCATTGCAATCCGGGTACTGTTGAAGAGATTGCTGGTAGCATAGTAGAGCTCGGTGTCTGTCGCCTTCCATCTCGTAACAATGACCAAGCATGTTTAAAGTTGTATCGATATGTCCACAGGGTCCCTGTGTGTTCTGTCCTAAATAGCGTTTAATCATGTCTCGACTGTCAACGGCTAGGTCCTGACGATTCAGACGATGAAGTGTAAAGCAGTGAAGATAATATAGGAATGGAACGGCGTCTACAACTATCAGCTGCATCCACTCCCTGCCGATCTGTCGATCATCTGCATTTGCCATCCGATTTGCCTCCGGCCAGAGGTGGTGTGGCACACAGTGTTTTTCGTGACGAGTAAAGATCACGCATGTAGCAACATAATCACGAAATAGATTATGGCTTCGATTCTCAAGAACCATTCTCAAAAAACCTTCGCTTGGAAAGCGGCGTCTTCGTCCATGTCCACTACAACTCTGTAATATGTGAGTACTTTGAAACTGTTGATCTACTTGCGCCAAAATCTGAAGTCCTATTTCATGGCGGTTGCTACATATGCACAAAGAGGCAAACTTTAGTTTGAGGGAGATCTGCTTATCAAAACCAAAATCTACGTATGCATTTGGAAATTGATCAATTAATTCCGTGCCATAAAATAGGCCAGAAGAAATTACTATTGCTATTAGTGTTGTTGAAACCGTAGATAGTATGTCAGATACGACGGCCTTGTCGCAATCTTCATCATTTGATTGATGCAACGCCCATTTTAGGTTTACAAATGCGTTCAACAAAAAAGTGAGCGCACTTTCAGCAGAAAGTTTGTTAATTTCTTGCAAAGTAGCCTGGATCTCGAGGTAGCCACTTGCGAACAACTTAAGCAGGTATGCTGCAGTTTGGCAATGCGTTTGGTACCTTGAGATGCCACCAGCTGGAACCTGAAGCGAGTTTAATCTGACAAGTCTCTCACCCAGTTCGTCCATGCGTATGCAATACAAAGGCCGCAAACCAGTGTCAAGAAGTTTGTCTATTTCTTTTATCAACCTTGGAAACTCACTGTTTTTGACTTTACATACAAAAAGATTGACGCCTTTTGTAGTGAAGTTTGGACAAAACTTTAAGCACATCCAACGACGAAGGGTAAGTAGACAGTACTTGATACATTGTATAATGTTGTCTTCTCTCCAAATCATAGAAGGATACGCCTCTATTGTGTACATCAGGCAAGTTTTTAAGTGAAATGTGCTCAGCCGATCCCCAACTAACGGTTTGAAAAAGGTCTTACGTACTAGCTTGAGAACTACAAATGCCTTCAGTTGCAACTTACTTAAACTGTACATCAACATTCGTTCAATTACAGAAGTGGACAATCGCCATTCAATCAAAGCCTGATCGCTTTCTGGATGTCCCTGTGGAATGAGAAACGTGCCAACACCTCTTGCGTCATCAAGCACACTTGCTGAAGGCCAGTGACCTGGTCGGGGCCTGTTAAACAAAAACTTGCATTCCTCTGGCGGATCTCGACAGTGAACTGCAAACACGTTATCCACAACATCTGAAGTGCTCCTTGATGGTCCAGCACGAATAATTCTCAAATCCACATACCTGTGGGGTCCACGTTGTTGATGTAAATCATTGCGACCATTGTTATCAATCCGGGGATTTCGAAATTTGAAGAACTTCTCGGCAATATCATTTTTCAGACAAACTCTACCCTCTGAATCAAACGCATCATATTCTGTTAATTCCGTATCGGGTTCACATACATCGGAACTGTATCGCTGAAGACTGCAGTACTGTGGTGGGGATTTATCTGTTTTCACTATAGTTGCATTAACTTTGTCCGTGTCCCAGTCCGCTGCTGTGGTCATGATTTTAAAAAGGAACTCGCAGTGTACAGCGTCGAGATCGGAACGCATGCCAAGTGTAGTCGTTCCTTCACTTTGGCTTCCAAAATTGAACCAGTTTGTTTCCTTTCCATATATGTGGTCAATGATTGTAAGGACTTTTTCAAATGTGCGAGCCATCTGTCTTCTTCTTGCTATGATCTTGTTAGTGATCCCAATATCTTCCAGTGCTCTGCACAGATGCATAGAAAATCTCCTTTCCTCGTCCATATTCATACTTCCTTTTCCGTATTTTAGTTTCCTAATGTATACAAACGATTTCTGTTACAACCACACTCATATTTGATCTAGTTTATGTCTTCTGTAAAAATTGTCGATGAATTGGTTCTGTTTAGATATCTACTCCAGATTATCAGGGAATACATTCTGTAGTTCAAAGATATTTTCCTATCACACTTTATGTCATATTAAAAAGCTGATCTGCGTGATGTGCGTTCCGTTCGTAAATGTTTTCCATGTTACCATGTTTAAAGATCGCAAATTTAAATTCAATGTGAGATCAGTACCCACAACGCAATAAGAATAAATGCGCGTTATTGTAAAGCTATACTTGTTCAATCATATCTTGGTTTCGGCTTACAATTCAAATGAATAGGGTTGACGTGTAGACGGAAAATAAATGGGCAGGAGGACAATTACATATTCCATAACATTCTTTAAAGTTTAATTATGTGAATTATACAATCCCAGGATGAGACGATCTAAGATAGTATACTTTAATTATTTAAACCATTCCTAGATCAGTTGAGGGATAGTTCTGCACAGTGACATATACTGAAAACAGGACCATTAATGCATGGCTTTTTAAAAATATGTATTCGGTGCTACACTTACCATCGGGTAACTCGAGCTTACACGGCTGTTGAGTATGACTTACACTCGGAAAACCAAAAACCTTACATTTTGCGGAGTATGTTTGATAGGGTTTAATGACAAAATGTAAAACAATATCTTTATAACATATTCAACGAATTTCACCACCAATGACTCTCTCATAGAAATTGGCAATGGAATTAAGATTCTTAGTCTTGAGTCTGAGATTCATGAAATTAGTGGATATGGACCCATGGTGGTCCATAAGCGACCCCGAATTATCACCAGTGGACTATATTTCATTTTAATAGACTCGCTTTCAATTAACCAGAATGTGTATGCATGCTGTGAAAACAGTAGAATGGTAAGTTCTGAAGCAAGATTAAGATGGTGAATATCACATCATCTTTGATTTACGGAAATTCATATGTCATCAGAAAAGAACGTCTGACAAGGTACATCACTGCTCTATCATTTGCCTAAGGAGTAACGCAGATGAAATCCCGTCACCAAGTGTCCGTACATGGTATCTTCTTTGAGCTGAAATCGATCACCTAACCAATTAAAGGTCGTTCATTTCCATTGTACAAATACATGTGTTTTCATTATTGAAGGAGTTGTTGGAAGCATTACGTGTGAGTAATTCAACGTGTGCATTTAAGAATTCATTTATAATTGATTTTTTAGCAAAATACATATATGAGATGATGCTAGGTTCATCATAGTATTTCAAAGATATATTCAATAATTTGATACGTCCGCATCTGTATCAATCTTATCAAATTGCATTACCCTAAAAGAATGCATGACTCGATCCTATCTTGCCTTTGGTTTTTATTCTCCATTCCACTAGATTTATAATATGCATATTTTATGTTATAAGGGACATTTACCAAAAAAGATAAACAATTTAGATAATACATCAGTCGTACTTATACAATTGTGGTTGCGTAAGAATGCGTTTCACTGTGTTGTTGTTTTTCATATCTTTGTAACCAGTTACAATCTGTGCAAATATTTCACAAGGCATAAAACAAATGTTTTATCCAAGTTTGTTTATGACTTTAACATTTTGATAAAATTGCAACTATTCACTTAGTGTTTGCTGTACAGGCTATGTATCATGGACAAGTCTTGAGTATTGTTATTGGATATTGAAAATTCTTTTCTTTCTTTTCGTTATCTATAATAGCTGCTCGTTTAAGATTCGTATTCATCCAAACCCGAGCGTAGGATATTTTGCGGAAACGAGATTTGCCGAGTTTCCGCAGAAACACCCTGCGCAAGGGTTGAAATGAACATATCTTACACGGGCGGCCATGGTATACCTTTTTCTCCCACCTCAGTTAAACAAAGTAAATTTAAAATGTATTTTTTCGCTGGAACTCTTTTGTGCGTATTGAAAATAATTCGCGTATAGATATGTGATAATATGTATGGTTAACATGCGCGCAGTGATTCAAAATATGTAAATAGAAAAATTGTTACTAAATAGTTCTAAAGAGAGTTCAGCATTATTCTTGACTGCAGCGTGAAAACCTTTTGATGTAATTTGAATCGAGAACATATTTATTTGGATATACATAACTCTACAAGGCAAAGTATTCATGGTGCTAGATGCGAAGGTCTTTAACAAAGGAGTTAATTGCGTGATGACCATAAAAGGAGTTTCGACATGTGGTCATTTCATTTCGTAATTTTATTTTCGAAAGTACTTATTTGACATGAAAACTGGACAAAATAAAAAAGTATCTTAGCTTGTCGATTGCCCTCTTTATGAAATCCTTTTACCGTTAGGCTCACATATAATGTGCGGCCCCAATCTCTCTCCAGGGTTTGGTGATGAATTAGTTCATGCCTACCACAACTTGGTTTCAGTCATAAGGGATTATTTGACAGAGACAGAAATCATATCGATCAGAGTATGTTTGTTCTCAATCGGTCGCCGGATAATAGTTGATTTGATTAACACTTTAATAATATTTTCTTTTTTTGAGGAGAGATTTACAAAGGAACAGCTATAGTAGAATTACACAGCGTTTTGTATGTAACCATTGCCAATGAAGGGCTTTACCGAACTCGTTCCAAAGAGATAGTTACCATCGAGATAACGTCTACTGCAGCCTTTGAATTCACATTCCAAATAAAATACGCCCAAAATGAACCATTTCGGACTAGATACTGTTAAAGTTTTCTTGGGGGAGTACCGACATGCCCCCATGCTCATACTTAAACCAATTTCTGTTCTGAGGAGGGGGGGGGGACAAGATCTCACTCCCTAAGTTACACCCCCTCTAACGGCAAACCCGGGAGCCGCCCCTGCATCCGAATGGTTTGATTTTTGAGTCCGGCGATTACTGAAACAACTGGTTTTAGGCATCAGCGTATTGAAACCACATAAATGTAGAATAAACAATTCGGTTTCTTTCTTTTTTTATTCCGTCTTGCTTTTGAACGTTTGTTATTATATACGCAACTTCGTCCATATTTGTGTTTCGTGTCGCGTTAAATGATAAAATTTCACTGACGAAAAAAAACACCCATCTTAATCTTTAGAAGAAACAAACGAAAACATTGTCATGCACGCTCATGTTATCAGTTTCGTTACGGCCGCTGCACATATCAACTCCGCCGAACTATTAAGTGAAGGAGAGAAAGATGATCTTATTCTGCTCGAGATTGGAGCGATTCCGGTCAAACGACATTAAAGCACCTCCAGGACATAACATATAGGAAATCCGGCGTCAGTCCGTTTTGTAAGTGAACAAATGGCTGTTGTTGTTTGCAAGCCTATGTCCTTATAAAAGGTTAACTGCTTCCTGCTGATATAAAACAAACAACGAAAACAAGAATAGTCGCATACACGAAACAAACATTTGAATAACACACGATAAATGGCTTAGAATATATATATATATAGATACTATCTATTTTTATTTTTATGTTTTTTTTGGCGTCGCTTCTTTACATTTAATTAAATGTCTCTATTCGGAGATATTCTAAGATGTCAGTAAATTACTTGTTTGGGCCTAAAGCAAGTTTGGACGTTTAAGGTATTCCACCCTTTACGTTGGGTGAATTTGTTTGTGTTTAATATGTCTTTCACCTAATGTTGGTTCGATCCGCACACGAGGGTTCTTTATCAGTTCCTTCCAAAAGAACATCGGTACTGGTTTCTACCGAGATAAATTAAGTAAAGTACTTTATAACCTTTTGCAAAATCATACAATGCGTCCATGTAGAAATTATTCACGTTTTCCTGGATGCAATTAGAATGAAGTCCAAATTTCTGTTAAAATAACAAAAGTTAGACGACATTATTACGGGCTGAAAACCTTCACATATTTCCAAACACATTTTATTTGTTTTGACGATGTATGCTATAAGGCAAAACTATGCCTGTCATACTCTTAGAACGCAATATCTACGAACGAAATTCTGACGCTTGCGCGCATATTTAAGCGGATATTAATTTTTATTCAATCCCTAAATGAAGACCTTTCACTGTCTGGCATCAAACATTGATATATTCATTTATTTAAACCTGTGGTAAGGTTGTAAAATGTTCCTTTTGAATGTCTTTAGACATAAGGCATTTTTACAGCATTGAAGTCATGAAATGATATGCAATGATTTTAACTGGTATCTTTGATTTTGAGAACACTCAACATTTCACTATCATTCAATCGCTTTTCTTGTACATGCAAATACACAAAAATAGCTTAAAGCATTTGTTAATTTTATTTCTTCATTTTGAAAAAGAGAAGCAATAATATTGAAAACAATAAAGTCGTCAGGTTTTAGATATAAAAAAAATACATTCGACACAAAAGCTTGAATACAGGGTATACAAATACTTCTGGATGATCAAAACATATATCATAAGATGTCCGCTAGTCTCTTGCAAATGTCAAACACGAGAGTGTTTTGAAAATGGTAACTTGATTTTCTGTTCATTTAATAATTAATAATGTATTGTATGTCAAAGACAATTATCATCTCATTGTTTGTCTATCGTCACTGCAGTTGAGCCAATCTTGCAAGGTGGTGACTTGCTGCATTGCAATCCGGGAACTGTTGAAGAGATTGCTGGTAGCATAGTAGAGCTCGGTGCCTGTCGCCTTCCATCTCGTAACAATGACCAAGCATGTTTAAAGTTGTATCGATATGGCCGCAGGGTCCCTGTGTGTTCTGTCCTAAATAGCGTTTAATCATGTCCCGACTGCCAACAGCTAGGTCATGCAGGTTCAGACGATGAAGTGTTAAGCAGTGAAGATAATATAGGAATGGAACGGCGTCTACAACGATCAGCTGCATCCACTCCCTGCCGATCCGTCGATCATCTGCATTTGCCATCCGATTTGCCTCCGGCCAGAGGTGGTGTGGCACACAGTGTTTTTCGTGACGAGTAAAGATCACGCATGAAGCAACATAATCACGAAATAGATTATGGCTTCGATTCTCAAGAACCATTCTCAAAAACCCTTCGCTTGGAAAGCGGCGTCTTCGTCCATGTCCACTACAACTCTGTAATATGTGAGTACTTTGAAACTGTTGATCTACTTGTGCCAAAATCTGAAGTCCTATTTCATGGCGGTTGCTACATATGCACAAAGAGGCAAACTTTAGTTTGAGGGAGATCTGCTTATCAAATCCAAAGTCTACGTATGCATTTGGAAATTGATCAATTAATTCCGTGCCATAAAATAGGCCAGACGAAATTACTATTGCTATTAGTGTTGTTGAAACCGTAGATAGTATGTCAGATACGACGGCCTTGTCGCAATCTTCATCATTTGACTGATACAACGCCAATTTAAGGTTTACTAATGCGTTCAACAAAAAGGTAAGCGCTCTATCAGCAGGAAGATTGTTAATATATTGCAAAGTAGCCTGGATCTCGAGGTAGCCCAAGCCGAACACCTTTAGCAGGTAGGCTGCAGTTTGGCAATGCGTTTGGTACCTTGAGATGACACCAGCTGAAACGCGAAGCGAGTTTAATCTGACAAGTCTCTCACCCAGTCCGTCCATGGGTATGCAATACAAAGGCCGCATACCAGTGTCTAAAAGTTTGTCTATTTCTTTTATCAACCTTGGAAACTCATTGTTTTTGACTTTACATACAAAAAGATTGACGCCTTTTGTAGTGAAGTTTGGACACAACTTTAAGCACATCCAACGACGAAGCGTCATTAGACAGTACTTGATACATTGTATAATGTTGTCTTCTCTCCAAATCATAGAAGGATACGCCTCTATCGTGTACATTATGCAAGTTTTAAAGTGAAATGTGCTCAGCCGATCCCCAACTAACGGTTTGAAAAAGGTCTTACGTACTAGCTTGAGAACTACAAAAGTCTTGAGTTGCAACTTACTTAAACTGTACATCAACATTCTTTCAATGACAGAAGTGGACAGTCGCCATTCAATCGAAGCCTGGTCACTTTCTGGATGTCCCTGTGGAATGACAAACGTGCCAACACCTCTTGCGTCATCGAGCAAACTTGCTGAAGGCCAGTGACCTGGTCGAGGCCTGTTAAACAAAAACTTGCATTCATCTGGCAGATCTCGACAGTGAACTGCAAACACGTGATCTACATTATCTGAAGAGCTCCTCGATGGTCCAGCACGAATAATCCTGATGTCCACATGCCTGTGGGGTCCACGTTGTTGATGTGAATCATTGCGACCATTGACATTCATTCGGGATTTTGGAATTTTGAAGAACTTCTCGGCAATATCATTTTTCAGACAAACTCTACGCTCTAAATCAAACGCATCGTATTCTGTTAATTCCGTATCGGGTTCACATACATCGGAACTGTATCGCTGAAGACTGCAGTACTGTGGTGGGGATTTATCTGTTTTCACTATAGTTGCATTAATTTTGTCCGTGTCCCAGTCCGCTGCTGTGGTCATGATGTTGACAAAGAACTCGCAGTGTACAGTGTCGAGATCGGAACGCATGCCAAGTGTAGTCGTTCCTTCACTTTGGCTCCCAAAATTGAACCAGTATGTTTCCTTTCCATGTATGGAGTCATAGAGTGTAAGGACTGTTTCAAATGTGCGGGCCATCTGTCTTCTTCTTGCTATGATCTTGTTAGTGATCCCAATATTTCTTCCAGTGCTCTGCACAGATGCATAGAAAATCGCCTTTCCTCTTCGATATTCATACTTCCTTTTCCGTATTTTAGTTTCCTAATGTGTACAAACGATTTCTGTTACAACCACACTCATATTTGATCTAGTTTATGTCTTCTGTAAAAATTGTCGATGAATTGGTTCTGTTTAGATATCTACTCCAGATTATCAGGGAATACATTCTGTAGTTCAAAGATATTTTCCTATCACACTTTATGTCATATTAAAAAGTTGATCTGCGTGACGTGCGTTCCCTTCGTAAATGTTTTCCATGTTACCTTGTTTCAAGTTCGCAAATTTAAATGTGAGATCAATACCCACAACACGATAAGAATAAATGCGCGTTATTGTAAAGCTTTACTTGTTGAGTCATATCTTGGTTTCGGCTTTTTGATGAGATTTACCTTTTGCGTTTTATCTTTATTAAGGATTGTTGAGATAAGAGTGAGGTTTGTGCACATAAACTGGTCTATATATATATATATATATATATATATATATATAGAGAGAGAGAGAGAGAGAGAGAGAGAGAGAGAGAGATACTATATATTATTATGTTTAGGATGAAAAGGTATGAAGGAGGTGGGGGACAGATAACTTGACATCAAGATGTAACTGCATTTAGTATGTATGAACAAAAGCAAAATAAATGTAGATTAAACATAAGGACTATTTTTTATTATTATTTCTCGAATCAAGTCGCGAGGATGTAATATCAGTGTGTGTGTGTGTGTGTGTCTCTACTATTTCCTTACCATTTTAAATGGAGTATAGCGCAGTCTACACCGCTTATAGAGCCCCGCCTTCTGTCTTTAACCAGAGTTTGACAAACTTTTCAACAAAAAAAAACGCCGCCTGATGGCGCACCGTCAAAACATTAGCTTGGAATTAGGTTTCCCAAAGTGTTTGAGTAAAGTAACCACATTATTAAACTCCGGTAATGAAACGAAGGCGGGGCTCTTTATGAGGCATAGACTGCCCTTTTTCCATTTAAAAATTGTGATAAAAAAGAAAATTGTCTTCGTTTTAAGTCTTCATTTTAAGCAAAACGTTGCGTTTCGACGTAGAATATATGACGTAATTCATCACGTGGTATATACACACACTGGCTGTCAGACTTTTCAACCCCAAGACTTTTCAACCCCTTTGTGATTTGTGAAATCAAAGACTTTTCAACCCCTTTGTCATTTTAACACCTAAAAGTGCTAAGACTTTTCAACCCCCCTCAAAACAAAGACTTTTCAACCCCTAATAAACAAAGACTGTTCAACCCCTAATAAACAAAGACTTTTCAACCCCTTAAATCCTCACCTTTTTAGCTCGACTATTCGAAGAATAGTTGGGCTATACTACTCGCCCCAGCGTCGGCGTCCGGTTAAAGTTTTAGGGCAAGTTGGGATTTTCACTTATAAGTCCAATACCCTACATTCAATTGACTTAATACTTCACACAGTTGTTAAGGGCCATCACATGATGAGGTTAGGTAACTTCATGTTATTCTTTACACAGATAATGGCCCCTGATTGACTATGGAACTAAGGTTAAAGTTTTACGGCAAGTTGGAATATTTATTAATAACTTCTATGTCCTTTGTTCAATTGACTCAATACTTCACACAGTTGTTCAGGACCATCACACAATGAGGTTACATAACTCCATATTATCCTAAATACAAGTTATGGCCCCTGATTGACTTAGGTTAAAGTTTTAGGGCAAGTTGGGATTTTCACTTAAAACTCCAATACAATTCATTCAATTGACGTAATACTTCACACAGATGTTCAGAGCAATCACATAATGAGGTAAGATAACTCCATATGATCTTTTATACAAATTATGGCCCCTGATTGACTATGGAACTTAGGTTAAAGTTTTAGGGCAGGTTGGGATATTGTTTAAAAACTTCTATACCCTTCATTCAATTGACTTAATACTTCACACAATTGTTCAGGACCATCACCCAATGAGGTTACATAACTCCATATTATCCTTAATACAAGTTATGGCCCCTGATTGACTTAGGTTAAAGTTTTAGGCAAGTAAAAGTTAAGGGCAAGTTGGGATTTTAATAAAAAAAACTTCTATACCGTTCATTAAATGCACATAATAAAATTCAAAATTATTTACGACCATCTTACAACAAGAAACATAACTCCGTGTTATGCCTAAATACAAATTATGGCCCTTGAATTTATTTTGAAATTTATTTTAAAAATCAAGAATATAGTAAGAATAAAAATGCAACAAACAGTTCAAAAAAAATACATAACAAATATGAAATACATATAAAATATACATAAGAACCCATGCTCATACAATAATTCATAAAATATTACATGGAAATAAATATAAAAAAGAATGACTGTTCATTTAAAGCTGTTTAGTCGCTTAGCAATAAATCTTCTTTCTCCCTAAGGAAATTCTAACACATTATAGTATGTGCATGGTACTGCTCCCACAATTTATTGAAACAGAATATTTTTTTTTTTAGCTTGTCCAAAATATTAATTTTCGAACGGAAATTTGTAAATCTGCGATCTGATCTTTTGTCAGCAATTTTTTATTATTGGTTTGTAGATATTTACGCAAAAATTTGCTATTTCTAATATAAAAAATAAAAAAAAGTTGTGAAAATGGTATATCTGTGAGAGTGCACCTTAAAGTGGTATATATGTAAAAAAAAATGCTATAAGCATTGTATTGTTTTATGGAATTAAAGAATACTTATGATGAAGGTCGCACATCCATTAATGGGCAGCAAGTGTGACATGGTCATAAATTCTTAAGGGATTAAGGGGCTTCATGACACCTTTTTATTTAGGTTATAGTGACTTGAAAATGACAGTTCAAATTAAGGTTGTAATACCCTGATGGCCATCATTTTAAACTATGAGCAGCTTGTTAAATTTTGTGTATGATTTCCGGATTTAAAAACTGAACAAAAATAATTTAAACTTATTTACCCTACCCCCAGTGTCCAGAGTTATTAGATAATACTTTATTGATTTCATTATCAGCAACTAAAATTGAACTGTACTGAAATAGCAATATGGTACTACAACAAAATGTTTTGACCGCTGACCTTTTTTAAAAGCAATAAAAGTTTAACAAATGTTCAAGTCGAGGTTTTTATGGGTGTTCTACTAGCAAATTATGAAGATTGCTCCGTAAATCCTTCTATGCATTTGCAATGTTTTTCTCAATTCTGGTATTTAAATGTATACTCACATCATCATGTGAGGTATTGCAACTAATGGCTAGATGCAAGCTAGAGCCCATTTTGCGTAATATATATTCTAGTTAAGCAAATCCACTGTTTAAAAAAATCATATATTTAATCGATGGTATCATTTGCCTTCAGAAAACAAGTGATTAGTCAATGCAACACCTTTGTCTAAATTTTATCCAATACTTTGTAGTAAAGAGTAAAAAATAACACGAACAAATCTTTAATTGTTTTTCAAAAACAATTTGTTAATTTGTTAATTTTCTTGCCAAAAAAAAAACAATGAAAAAGACAACACCTGGCTGACAAAAAATAATAGGGGTTGGAAATTCTTTGATTTAGGGGTTGAAAAGTCTTCAATATTGCTATTAAATTATGTCAACTAGGGGTTGAAAAGTCTTTGATATAGGGGTTGAAAAGTCCAAACAGGTAGGGGTTGAAGAGTCTTTGAAATAGGGGTTGGAAAGTCTTCGTTTTGAGAAGGGGTTGAAAAGTCCTACTCCCCACACACTGATAACGTTTATGATTATCTTTTAAACAGGCGAGGAGCCAAATTATGAACTCGTGTCTGTTGTAACACTACTAATCTTAAAGTGACACTCTTATTCAAAATCCGGCAATACGTACATACAGATGTATAACAAACATAATATTTGACTGATAAACCTTTTACTTCTTACTAAATAATGCATTTATGGAAAAAAAATAATTACTGATAGCAAGAGTGTAACCGTGTATTTAATAGCAGACAGCTCAGAAATATGAAATGATTGGTGAATGCTAAAAGATTTACTGTGGTCTTCTATAGTTTTATAAGGTAGAAATACCGTGTTTTATGTTCATTTCTTTCAAATTCAACTCGGTATCCTTCATAAGAACCATTGTTTTCGATATTTATTCATCTTTTTTTTTAATATTAAGACAATATCATGAATTGTGTTTAATCTTATTTTGGAGTAAGAGTGCACCTTTACCGAGTAAGCGTGATACGAATTAACGGCTGAAATCTTAATATATTTTCCAACCTTATCTTCGTAGTATTCATAACTTATCTGTGACCCTAAATTAACACTGAAATAAGCAACTTAAAATGTTTATAAGGAGAACAACTGGAAACAAATCAAATATTGTCTTAGCATATTCGTGCTCGTCTTATTAAATGAAGTTGTTCAAATATTGACCAAGAAAATTATGTTATGTGCTGATCAATATGCTTTGAGCACACGCTTTGTTTCAAAGACACTTTTAGAATATTATTTTAAATCAAGTTATGTGAGGCAACATTGTAAATATGCATGCCATATAAAGTATGCTCGACTAGATCAAATTAAGGCTAGCGGTCGCACAAGGTATGCTGTCACCGGTGTGCTTTAACACAGGATACCGAACTCACTGCCTTGCAGTTGAAATGTTGTTCAAACTGTTTTGCAGTACGTTCGCAAAGATTCTAACATTGTTGGTCGAAGGCAACCATTACCAAACCACAACGTTTTTCACTACGCTTGCGTCCTTTGCCGTTTATCAAGGTCGGCAGTTTAACAATGAGCTAAGATTTTCGTATTTAACATTTACGATCGACGAACTGATCGCCTTTAAGCTTAAATTTGCATCTATATGCATAAACCGTGAACAAGTGGAACTGACACAACTCAACATGACAGAAGTGATGGACACGATTCACTATTCACATGTTCTGTAGTATTGCGCTGGACATTGGCGAATAACAACAGACGGGTGCCGTCGACGAATATTAACATCACAAGGCAAATATTGTCTGCGTACATCTGTAGTATAATGTGTAGAGACAAACATGAGTAATGTTTTCTTTCAAAATATTTTCCGGCAGAGTAAGATCGTTTGGCCAATGGCATGGACAGACAGATCCCACAGGCTACGAATGGATGCAGCGTATTGTTGTATATGCAGTTCCTATTCTTTACTTTCTTAAGTGCATTGTGTTTCGTCGCCTTGGACTTAGGAAGCAAGCGCCACGGTGAAGAAACAAAATCAAAGAGAGAGCGAGAGAGAGAGAGAGAGAGAGAGAGAGAGAGAGAGAGAGAGAGAGAGAGAGAGAGAGAGAGAGAGAGAGAGAGAGAGAGAGAGAGAGAGAGAGAGAGAGAGCCGGAGAGGGAGCCGGAGAGAGAGAGAGAGAGAGAGAGAGAGAGAGAGAGAGAGAGAGAGAGAGAGAGAGAGACCCGGAGAGAGAGAGCCGGTGAGAGAGAGGAAGGGGGGGGGCGGGGTCATATAATCCTCCATTCTCAAGGAATACAATAATTGCGTTGTCACGCCCTTGTATACAACCCATGGTTTTGTCCTGTGTGTGGAACTTAATTGAGTGTTATATTTACCCGGACACTGCGGCTTTGACTTGCTACAATGTACTCGATATGTGATTGTTGTCAAGACCTTTCCCAAGCGTTTATAAATTAATCGCAAGAACACCCTTTTAAAAATGATGTACCATCTGTCACGATATACAGGCAATCATTTATTATGTCTGAACTACTCCTGTATACATTTTAAAGCTAAAGCCAAGCACTATACCTCTGTCAAGTTCCGGGTTGACGCGGCCAGTGGGAGTACTCGGGATGGTTGGAAAGTTCCAGGACACCCGCTATAGTTTAACATGCCATTGAAAACAATATATTTAAAATATGATATATGTCGGCCTTTTGCGAGATAAAACCATGGTATTCCATGGTAAAAGCGTGCCTTCGCATGAAATTGTGTGACTCAATGGCCGTGTTTGTCAGGACGTTATGACTTAGATAGCTCTTCAAATGAAAACCATATTCAGTTACATGAATAGAAATCCCACAATTCCAAGGTTGAAGGAAAAAAAATAGACCACAAAAAAGTAATTTTCTAGCTTAATTCGTTTGAATCAAACACTAAATGCGAAACAGAGTGAAAGATTAACCATTTAAGATTTGTTTCAGTTACATCTCAAGTTTAATATCTGTCATATTTTTCAGAAAATGGCCCACGAACAGACCTAAGTATAAGTGAAAGATATGACGTCACAAACGTAAATAAAGAGTTGAGACATCGGATTTTGACAGATTGTGACATAACTTTTATTTTTATGCGCAGTATCTGTTAAATTAAAGTATGGATAGTGAAGAAGATGATATGATCTATGAAGAAGAGGACGAAGACTCTGCGGAGGCCAGCAATGATGACGACTATGTTGATATTGCTATGGAGCCAGAGCCTTCCACAACAGCTGATTCAAGGGAACAAGAACACTTTCCATATGAAGTTCTCACTGCAGACAGGATTGTACATGTTATGGTTGAATGTATTAAAGAAGTCAATGCAGTTGTTCAGGTATATTGAAAATGTAGCGTATCTTTTTTGGTAACTCATGATATGGTGCTCGCCAAAAAGATATCTTACAGCATATATCAGGGCTCTCGCGAGGGGGCGACTTCCCAGACTTCGCCCATTTGTATCATCAAAGCGACATTGGCTTCGCCGAAAAAAATAGCACATTGTAAATCTGTCAATCAGCGAGTATTTGACCACTGTCACATTAGTCAAAACACCGCAATTAGCCATTCATAAAATTAGGTAATCTCCTAATCCGATAATTTGACCGTGCCATCCAATTACCAAAACATCGCCAGTAGGCGGAGCTATTGATGGTCCAATCAGAATGTACATTGAGAAGTCCTTGATCAAATGATATAAGTTCGTCTTAATCGGATTGAAAAGGCGACATAATTATGAAAAATATTGTCAAGCATTAAAGAAGTTAAAAAGTAATTGATATATGTATTAACAAACAATGCAAGACATTTTAAACATTGTTGTTTTGAAGCAGACGGTCATAGCCATCTCGGGCCATCGGCAAGGTGGCGCTAAGAAAATCAATAACATGACGTATCAACAAATATTTGATTGGTTTTAGTGAAATGTTCATGATAAAATGAAATGATAAAAAATGATTTGTAAACACAAAAATATCTTCTTTTTTTGCTTTATGTAGTGTTTACTTACAGTATTTTTCTCCTGTTTATGACTACAAAATCGGCTAGATCGCCATTTTGTCAAAACAATTTTCCAAGTAAATTTCTCAACCTCCCATTATGTATTGGTAAAAATTGCATCAAGAACAGTGATTTAAATGTCATTTGGTTCTTAAATGTCAGCATATTGAAAATTATTTAGCCAGAGACAAGTATATAACAGCATAGCTGAATGTGACATTCGTACCCATACCGAACGTACCAAATAAGATTCGTCCCCCTACTATATTGACAGTTCATTTATAAGGTCATTTTGATTGTTTCAAATCCTTAGCTGTCTTGGTTTTTGATTCATTTTAGATGCTATTTGGAGATAAACTATGTGACATTGACAAATACACTTTTGCTGAGCCAAAAATGATACATTATTTGTGAACATTTTATATAGTTATACTTATAGCAATTAATTTGAATGTGAATATAAACTTAGGTGTGTGGTATGGCATAGTTTTTGTATCAGGTGTTACGAAAAGTATCACTTCTCCCTAAAGTCTCCCCACTTCTCCCTAAATTGACTGAAGAGAGAAGTCACTTCTCCCAAAAATTTCAGCCTAGTGAGAGCCCTGATATATATATTTCAAGTGAATCTTAATTCTATTCTATAACATATTTCTCATTATCCAATATTCCTTTCATTTAAAAGTCATGGACATGTTAATCAATTAAGATTGAATGTAAGGTATATAGTTCTCACGACGAGTTAAACCCACGTTCTGTTTCCCTCTGCGGATTTTCGCTAGTGTGGCCAACACAATGAATTTATTAACTGTCCGCTTTCCTCAAAGTTTGCATTTAAGGCCCTCGGAAGGTGATCAGTCGACCCAAGAATTACCAATGCAGCGTTTCTCAGAGGGGTTAACTGCTGACATTTTATAAGAATCTATGCTAAAGTTATAAATTTTTATCAAAAATTTTCTACCGATTATGACTGCTACAAATTGCTGTAAATTGCTATGTTAGCTTACCACAAGAATGCAGTCGTATTTCACTACTTGCACATAATTTTATAAACATTTTTTTGCTAATGACTGAGTACATTGATAAACACATTTCACCCGAAAAAGGCTAGGTTACTAATTACATTTTTTCGGAAAATCACCAGGTCAAACATGTGTTCAAAGTTCTCAGTGCATGGTTGAATGCAATCTTGCCTCAGTTTCTGTGGAAAATTCCCAGCTCGTCGTTGCTGTTTTTAACCACCAATAATAAATCTATGTTTCCAAACAGGGCACAAATCCTGAACGCCTGTTAAAACATGTGTTGGTTTACCAAGATTGATTATTCAATGATCTAAATCAATACAGAGGATTGCTTTGGACACACTTGCGAAGATTGAGTATTTTTCATGAAATGCCATTCAATGTTCTAATATGATAAAATATCAAAATGTAGCACATGGGGGAATGACGTCAGAGGGCGCATGCACATCTTTAAGGCCTTGCAGTTATGTTGACCTACGTTCAAGATATTTATAAAAAGAAGTCACGCTATACATTTAAATCGCATGTTTTTGAAAAACAGCTGAAACAATAAATAACTGAAGCTAAGTATTTATTTAATACAGCATACTTATTAATTATAATTATATGACCATGTATTATCGCTTTTCAAGTGTTCGGTATTTGTGCCCTCCATAGCTTAAATTAGAGGGTGATTTACTGTCCATAAAATGAGCGATTGTGAATCTGTACTTTGAAGGATGTTGTCACATTAACCAAAGATGTTTCATATTAAATTTTACGTACTACAACTAAAGCTTCCTAAGATAATTGCAAAAAAACTCCACAAAGTGTTCAGATTTGTGACCTTAGCCAGTATGGCCAAGATTTTAACTGTTATTCAGACAAATCTTGGCTAGCCAACATTCCTTGTACAAATTATCAAAAATGAATGGCAGGCGTATTATTTTTTTTTTTATTCTGAAAAATGTTAAAACAATTAACACGTTAAAGAACATTTAACATTAAAAAAGCACACACTTAAAGAGCTTAAAAGGTTCAGTGGTTCTACTTCCTGGATTAATTATAGCCTAAAAAGAATGCCCATTGAAGGCATTCATTTGTGGACCATGGACGTGTGTTGTAATGTTAAAAAGGTCTTTTTTTCAAGTTTTATCTTAATTAAGAGTTATCGAATAATGGTGCACCCTGTCCTTTTTGGAAAGCACCCTTTCTGCCCACATGGAAATTAGCACGGCCTGCAAGGGTATTCTTCTGGCTTCTTAGAATTAAATATGTTAATCTGTTATTTTTATTTTTTATTGTGATCGGTCTTTGTCCGGCATCTGTCCTTCAGTTCGTCAGTCAGTCAGTTCGTCAGTCAGTCAGTCAGTCCGTCCGTCCGTCTGTCCGTCCCTCCGTCCGTCAACAATTGCTTAAAGAACTTCTCCTCTGAAACTACCGGTCCAAATTCAATGAAACTTTACAGGAAGCTTCCTTGGGTGACCCTCTACAAAAATACAACAAGGAGTCACGATTGATCAACAACAACAACAACAACATCAAAATTGCTGACTTCCTGTTTTGCTTTAAAAAACATCTCCTCTGGAACTACCACTCCAAATTCAATGAAACTTTGCAGGAAGCTTCCTTAGGTGACCCTCTACAAAAATACAACAAGCGGTCACGATTGATCAACAAAAACAACAACAGCAACAACAACAAAATGGCCAACTTCCTATTTTGCTTAAAAAAAACACATCTCTAAAACTACCACTCCAAATTCAATTAAACATTACAGAAAGCTTCATTGGGTGACCCTCTACAAAAATACATCAACAACAACAACAACAAAATGGCCAAAATGTTAAAATCTAATAGTTATGTGAAGTTTACTCTTGAAGCAAGGGCAGCAAGTCTTGCTATATGGTCTCCCTTTTTGTTGGAGATTCCACTATTTTTAGTAACAAAGGAATAGATTTTAAATCTTAGTTTAAAAGTCTTCAACATAGACACTTAAAGGTAATTATTGTTCTTTTTATAGGTTCATAGATTAATATAGTTATTATACACTTAATCCTTTGGAAGAAATTTCATCTTTACTTAATGAAAAATTTAAAAATCAGACTTCCATTGAACTTCATGTAGATTATTCTAAGCTACAATCTTATCTTCTGTGTGGATAGCGAATAAGGCTTAATGTCTTTTAAGAAAATCAAATTTTGAACATGTGATGGAAGGTGATGTTTACCTAGATGGAATAAGCAATGATATTAGTGGAAGGTGCTGAATGTGTTCTGATATTTGATTTTTAGAGCTTAAGGCAGTTTATTGATTTTATTGGATGGTGCACTGTTTGTTGTTAGTGTATCTATACTAAAAGTTCTTTCAGTGTGCAAGCAATTTCACATAGTTCTGTCAGTGTGTAGGCAATTGAACAAAGTCCTGTCAGTGTGCAGGTATCTGTACCAAGTGATGACAGATGTCAGTGTGCAGTCAATCATCAAGTCCTGTCAGTGTGCAGGCAAGTGAACAAAATCCTGTCAGTGTGCAGGAAACTGTGACAAGTCCTTTCAGTGTGCAAGCAACGTTGACAAGTCCTGTCAGTGATCATTCAGGCAACATGTTTGATCAGTATGTTTTTCAATATTCTTTGAGAACAAATATCAAGCTATATTGATTACAAAGGTTAAACTCTTTTACTCAGGTGAGCGATTTAGGGCCATATGGCCCTCTTGTTTTCTCTTGTTTTCGTTGAAACTTATGATGTGGTTATAAATACATTCAAACTTCAAATATTTGGCAGTTAAAAATCTAATATAACTTACGTTTAATTAAACACAATCCCTAACATTTTTTGTCAAATTCATAATGCCTCAATTTTTTTTACAGCTGGATAAAATTTGCCCTTTTCATCTTGATGGAAAACAATACTAGCTATAATTTAATACTTTCTTTCAGATTCCATCAACTATAACCAGGATTCTTCTAAACCACTTCCGATGGGACAAAGAAAAGTTGATGGAAAGGTAATTCAAGCCCTTTGATATTTGTATATAAAAGTATATGGCAAGATCCCAACTTTGCACATAATTCTTTTTGAAAAAAAACTGTCTTGCAATTTAATGTCTGCTTTGACAAAAGGTCTTTGTTTGAAACATGTAAAATTCCATGGTTTATTTTTTATAGTTTTGTCTATTTACAAAGAAAAAAGGCTGGCTATTTTGATGGCCTTGGTTCTTTAATCAGCATCATACATAAACTTTAAATTTGGCCATGACTAAAAAACATTATTTAAATATAATTTGATACACAAGTAACTGTAAACAATATAAGCATGCATAAGGAAGCCCTAAATTGGCCTTAATAAAGCTTGTGTTACACCCCTTGTATGACTGAAAAAAAGAATGGGCAAGTGTCTGCCTTTGATATTTAGGAAAACAATTTAGGTTTTTGTGGGACTTTAGTCTTGTGTTTATAGGTACTACGATGGTGACCAGGATAGTTTGTTTTCTGAGGCACATGTTGTAAGCCCTTACAGGAAAGACCCTAGACAAAAGGTTTGATTATATTGAGATATTTACATTACCAAAGCCTTTTCTATAGAGCAAAAATGATCTTTCAATTTGTATGGACCTCATCTGCACTGTGATTGGACAAGTCTGACGTCATTTGCCTGAGGGTAAATAACATGTCGAATATCGTCCATTCCTTTTCACAACTTTCAAATGCATAATATAAATTTGGTTCTTAATATTATAAAAATACATTTTAGCATTAATTCATAAATTGACAGAGAAAAAATGTAGGCTGAAATTCATTTTGGGGGTGCACTTCTTGGATGAAGTGCCATTTTGACCAGGCCTCGATTTCTCAAAACTTCTTAAGCTTAACAGGCTTAAGTACCTTATTTCAATTAGCTAAAATACATGCTTAAATTGAACTTTCATCAAAGGAAAATGGTTTATTGTGATAATCATAAATTAATTCCTAACTAAATTATAAAAGTTCTTCAAGAAGTTAATATTACGCAAAGTATTGAAAAACAAAAGTAACAAGCTTAGATAAGGGACTTAAGAAGTTACGAGAAATTGGGCCCTGAGCATTTAAGATGGAATTAATGCACCACAATGAATTTCAATCCTTAATTGGAAAGTTAACCTTGATTTAAATTTTGTCAAGGTTAATTATCTGTGATCATATCAAGCAAGGATTCAATCAACCGTTGTTGATTACTTGTTCGCATACAGATAAAAAATCATAAAGCAACATATTGCCTTAAGTGTGAATAAAAATAAGAAATGTAAATTAATTGCTATTTTATTACAAATTTAAAAAAAAACAATATAGCAATATATTAATTAATTAATAAACATTGGTTTACTAATTAATACATGTCCATGTATTCGCACCCAGTATGTGCATATGATGTATGTGTAGCTGTCGAATTATCAGTCTTATTATTAAGGAATGATATATTGCCTTATAGAGAAGTACCCGAGGATCAGGCGGTGGGGCCTCATCCAGTGAGATTCTCTGCGAGATCTGCTACTTCACTAAGCCATCAGCAGTAGGTTCTCATTTAGAAAGAAGATATCATTTATATCATTTTGAGCATGACTATTCGAAGAATAAGGAGAGCTATACTACTCACTGAAGCATTGGCGTCGGCGTCACACCTTGGTTCAGGTTTTGCATGCAAGCACCTTTAAGTCAATATCTTAGTAAATACATCATGTATTGCATTGAAACTTTAGATACCCAGTATGTGTTCCAAAATATATAACCTACTAAATTAATGAAGTTAGATAGCACTTATTTGAATTTAATGCAAATCATAGGCCTTTATTATTCGACTTAGAAATTCTGGTTAAGGTTTTGCGTGCAAGCACACATAGGTTAATATCTCAGCAACTACATTAGGTATTACATTGAGACTTAATACAATGGTACTCAACCATCCAACCTACTTAAATAAGTAAGTTAAATACCTCTAGTTTGCATTTAATGCAAATAATAGGCCTTTATTATTTGACTTAGAAATTCTGGTAAAGGTTTTGTGTGCAAGCACACATAGGTTTATATCTCAGCAACTACTTGAGGTATTGCATTCAGACTTTATACAATGGTATTCAACCACCCAACCTAACTGAATAACCAAGTAAGATAACTGTATTTTGCATATAATGGCTTTTTATTATTAGACTTTTTAATCCTTACACTGAAAAGAGGCGGAATAGTCGAGCGCGCTGTCTCTGTGACAGCTCTTGTTATTTCACTGGTAAATCTCTATAAACTTTTGTAAATAATAAAAATGGTTATTTATTCAGTATGCTCAGAGTTGATAATTGATCGGTCAATATTTATCTAATAATGATTATGAACCCAATCAAATCATTCAAATGTGCAAACTACCCATTAGCCGGAACCTGTGGACATCTTCTCAAAGTTACACACTTTTGTTAACAGTTCTTGTTAGCATCTTGTTTAATGACAGTACTGTTACTCATAGCCGTTCTCAGACTCAAGTTGCTGTGTTGTTTTTTTCCACCAGGAGATGACTGGCCTTGAGTGTGGCCACAAATTCTGTCATGGTTGCTGGACTGACTATCTCACTTCAAAGATCGTGGATGAGGGGATGGGACAGACTATTGCCTGTGCAGCCTATGGTTGTGATATCCTCGTGGACGATGTTACTGTCATGTGAGTGGATTTTCCAGCAAACAGATTTGATTTAACAGTTTGTAAATGTTATTGTTATTGCTTTGCACATGTCGGTCCATCGGTAGACCAAAGCTTGTCTGAGTGATATTTCAACAATTCCTTGATGTATGGTCATCAAATTTTACATGAAGGTTGGGCCTGACTAGTAGATGACCCCTACTGATTTTAGGGGTCATCGGGTCAAGGCCACAATGGTAAAGGGTTTTACAGCTTGTCTGAGTGATAGCTCAACAATGCCTAGACCTTTGGTCATTAGACCTGACATGGAAGCTGGGCCTGACTAGTAGATGACCCCTTTGGATTTTAGGGGTCATTAGGTCAAGGGTTAAGGTCACAGTGACCTTGAATGATAAAAGTTTGTCCGAGTGATAACTCAACAATGCCTGCGCCAATGGTGTCAGACTTCACTTGGAGGTTGGGCCTGACCAGTAGATGACCCCTATTGATTTTGGGGGTCATCGGGTCAAGGTCACAGAGACCTTGAATGAGAAAAGGATGTCCGGGTGATAACTTGACAATACCTGCACCCATGGCCCTCAAATTATCTTTCATTTCGGTCCATGCATATTTCATTCAATTGTCCAAATATTCCTGACAACATGGCGCTCAAGGGGGGCATAATGTTTGACAAACATCTCTTGTTTATTTTTGGTCTTCTTGGAATTGATATGAAAGGACAGGCACATTCCGGCACCGAATTAAAACTAAATCTCATAACAAGGCTGAAGTTCTGTCAATAATTGAAAACCTGGTTTTGTTGCATTATGGCGTTTCTTGTTTAAACTTTATTTGACTTTCTATTATTGCTTTTGACAGGCACATAATTATAACATCATTATTGTATAAATTTATTAGACAAACAGGTGTATAGTCGAGCACGCAGTTCTAAGACCGCTCTTGTTATTTTTCAGTACAGTTTTTATGAATTGTTATTGTCAGATTAATTAATGGTAACATCGCTGTCGATTTTACTTTATGTTTTGTTCATTTCAGGAATTTAATTACTGATGCAAGGGTTCGGTTAAAGTACCAGCATCTTATCACAAATAGTTTTGTTGAGGTAATATTTATTTTTTTCCATTTAATTCATTTTTTATCCTTTGATATTTGTTGCTGCTTAAGCATCTTTGATTTTAAGATAGTTGTGTACAAGTAATTTTGACACAAATTTCAATGTACAGCTGTTCATGTAATATTTTGATATATTCAAGATCATTTTGCAGGATTTAAACTTAACTCATTTTCTTGTCTTTGAATATGCAAACTTGTTGTTAAAAGATGATCTATGTTTTAGTGTAACCGGATGTTAAGGTGGTGCCCCGCCCCAGACTGTGGTCATGTAGTCAAAGTTCAGCACTTTGATGTGAAACCGGTTCAGTGTGCATGTGGACACATATTCTGGTATTTATAATGAAGAAGCCGTTGAACTAAGTTTAAAAAACTATATCTAGCCAATGAATTAAGAAAAAACTCAAATCTCTTAAATTTTCAATAGAAGTATGATTTGCTAAGTTAGGCTACATACATGTTTGAAAGTGAGGCTATAATCTCTGTAGTTTGCACGTACGTGAACAACTGCTGCTTTAAAGGCTAGCTGAGGCTGGTAAAGACTGGTTGTTCTCACACATATGGTAGTTAGATTTGATCATGTTTTCAGTTTTGCGTGTGGAGAGAACTGGCATGATCCAGTAAAGTGTGTATGGCTGAGATGCTGGATCAAGAAATGTGATGATGACAGTGAAACATCCAACTGGATAGCTGCAAATACAAAGGTGGGTAGACTATTCCATTTAAACATTAGGGATTATTCTAGAGACCAAAAAGGGGCAGGGGGGCCAAAATAAGGGCAGGGTACACCAAAATCAGGGCAGGGTAGCATATGTAGCGGCAGCCGGTCGTTAGAGTGTTTAAGAAATACAACACGTGTTTAGTGTTAAACATATTAAGTGTTATGTCCACATGCTCATTTTAAAACAATGGCAAGAAATCAAAGTAGCAAAACACAACTTGACAAGCAATTGTTGATAATTAAGAATTTTATTCATGTAGATGCATTAATCCTCAAAACATTAATCAAAAGACAATCTATTGGCTATCAAATCATCAGCCAGTACCATTCTTTCACACATATTCCCATAATATTCATGCCTGTAGTGTTTTATGTGAAAATGTGGGAAATAATTGTACTGACTGACATGTACTAAAACTTATGAAAAACATAGTCTACATTGTTCACATTTTCACAAAGTCCGAAATCGAACGATTATTCCTAGCTATTTTAGATAGATCACGATCTTTTTGCACAAGCTTCCGTTTAGAGGAAAGCATCACTAGAACTTAATATCGTATTACGTACAAGTAGTGTTATCTATCAGACTTAAATCCAATATATGGGACAGTAATTCACATTTTCTTACCTTTTCCTTGCCTTTCCTCAACTCCATTTTCGTCTTTTAGCGAGTTCAAGTAATTTAAAAACATTAAAAAGTAGCCGAGGTAATTCGGTCTAATTATCGTTATTTAACCTCATTATAAATCTATTTCATCTCTCCCCAGCTCTATCATTAAATACCGCTTCGATAATTACTTTCCTAACTTCTTAATTCTGTCTACGGCATCAAACAATATATGCCGACATGTTGTTCACACTTATACCGCTATACGCTATTAGTACAGCATTAACACCGGGAACCAGGCTTAAAGCATATAGCGTGCTGTGTGACAGACACATGCTGTGCATAATTGCTGATTATCGAGTGTCAATCAAGGCAGTTGATGGGATTAAAACAGCGTGGCGCTAATTAGGTTAAATAGGCCAGGGGCAGCGTGGGGGACCGGAAATAGGGCAGGGCGGAGCGCCCCGCTATTCCGCTCTAGAATAATCCCTAAACATATTACTCCCAAGGGAAAAGGCACTTTAAATAGTGCAACACCCCTACAGAAGCAAATTAACCCTTTTGGGGTCCAAATTAGCAAGAAAGACACACACCCACCCATATACTAAGAAAATAATTGCTTTCCCTCCGAGCGTTTTATGTGTTACTGGAATAACCCTTAATTCCATTGCTGTGCCATACTTTGCATAAACTTTATTGAATGAATATTTTGTAGCTGGCTCTCTTCAAGCTTAATATTTTGTGCATGTATCTGCTGGAAAAATTATTATGAAAACTATAGCTCTTATAAGTGTACACTTTTATAAGCTTCAGTGTGAAGCATGTTTCCTCATATGTAAAGTCATTGTTACTGTTGCATTTATTTCCTGTTCAATGTAGCCTGTCAGTTGTATATAATAATCACTTGATTGTAGCTTGTATAGTAATATTGTTTACCCGTATGGGTGTATGCAATATTGGCAAATGTGATCTAGGTCAGTACATCTGATTCACAAATATGTCAGTTTTGGATGCCTGGTGACCCCACTTTATTTGGTATCATTTGAAAGGATGCTGTGTGAAGCAAAATATTATACCAAAATTATACTAAAAATATTACGAAAGTCTTTGGGGCCTTCAAAGATTGCAAAATAGGTCTTTTACGTCAGATTTTATTTGAAGTATAAAACAAATATATGCACTGTAATAACTTAATGTATTATGTACTTTTGGTTGTTTTATTTAACATATAAGTATTACAAAACTCTTTTCTAACAATACCAAACTTATATGGGCATCCAAAATGTTTAATTTGGATTAATGGAGCTATCGGAGAACTAGCTTATCTGTGGGTCAGATTCCTTAATCAAAGAGAAGTTAGTAATCAAAATATCCAGTTTCATATGAAGTTCAATGCTTTATTCTCTTTTTTTCAGGAGTGTCCTAAGTGTCATGTGACGATAGAGAAGGATGGAGGGTGTAACCACATGATATGCAAGAATCAAAACTGCAAAGCAGACTTCTGCTGGGTGTGTCTCGGCCCTTGGGAACCTCATGGATCTTCATGGTAACAGGCTTAGCATAATATCTCAATCACCTTATTCATCAGGATTTTATTAGTAACTTTGTGGTTTGTTGCTTTAAGTTTCACTGTACAGGAGAGTTAAGAAAAAAAACAGAAATTTAAAAACTAAAGAAACGCTGTAAGAATGTGATTTCATGACTATTGATTCTGAATATTTCTAAATGGACCAATGCTTAAGATTGACATATATCTTACTCCAGGTACAACTGCAACAGATATGATGAGGATGACGCCAAGAAAGCCAGGGACAATCAGGAGGTATTCTCTCTTCCATACTTTCACTGTCAGCTAGTTAGATCGTTGTTTATAAACAAATTGTTACTAAGAAAAACAAATTATATTTATACTTCTATCTACTTCATATCTTTATAGAAACTGATATCAATTGTTATTAGGCCTACTTTGACTGGTTTTCTGAACAACTTGGACATTTCCATCAAACATCATTATAATTAAACATTCAAAATGTATACACTTTCATGACACATGAAAGCATCAGAAATGACCTCACATCTTAGACAGTAACCTAAAAAATGCTACCTGTTTCCAATATTTGATTTATAGTGATATTTTATTATTGAAACGTTTGGTATTTGGTTCTGTTGCTGGGCATATGCAGAAACATCAATTGGCATGTCTGTTTTCTTTTTGAAATGCTTAAAATGTCTTAAGGGCTATTCCAGTTAAACATATGTCCCACCCCAGGACGGCAAAATAAAGAAATTCTGTAGGGGGTAGGTCTTTTTCTTAATTTGCTACTGTAGGGGGTGGTGATAAGTCCAATTTCGCTTCTATAGGGGGGCGTCATTTTCTTTTTTGCTTCTGACCGTATCTGCTCATTTATATTCACTGCCCGATGGTGAAATACCGGGGTTTTTTTATCCATATAACATATTTTACCGAACGTCGTGTACAGAATTGGTTTGGATACAAATTTTCGCGATATTACGAGTCGGTTCCGCGGTACCGGAAATCAGAAGAAGTTGCGTCCCTTGACAACAAGATGGCGGAGGCGCCAGAATTTGTAAAGTCGTGGTCGAAGACCAACCTACAAAATTGGCTAGAAACCAATAGTTGCGCCGCATGTGTGGATACGTTTCGTGGTAAGTATACCAAATTGCAGTTTTCGACACTAATGGGGTCCCGGGATCCCGAGAACACCAGTTTTTCAGGAGGGACACCTGAACTTCGAAGTCCGGTATTCCGTCGGGACACTTTAAATTTCTGACTGATAAACGCTAAATATCAATAAATAAGTAGCATTTAATTAATTTATTACCTAAATTCGGGCTCCCTAAATTTCTTGACAGCACATGTCAAAACAATATTATTAATTATCATTATCGGACTCATCAAAGCGAAAGTATAGCTGACTATTTGACTATAGTTACGTCATGAATCTATAAATAAACAGGTCATTTCACAGGCGCATGCAGGTTAACGCTTCCGTTTTGTTGTTTACATTTTAAACATGGTCAGAGCTGACAGAGATTTATTATCGGTAAGATACTTATGTGGAATTGTTTTGCTTATGTGTCAGAACCGCCCAAAAAGATGCCAACTCTGATGATACCTTTTATATAATATGATGCGACCTTTGAATATTTACAGTAACATTTACGACACAAAAGAACTGCATCCTACATTCAGCATTCTTTGTTAATTGGCATTCAACTTATCAATATTCTTTGTTAATTTTAAAGACATATTTTATGCCTTGATAAAAAATAATAGAAATAAAATTTGCAGGGTTTTATTCATTAATTCAATAAATTTATAAAATTTTATGACTTTTTGGCGCGAAAATTAACATGTATACACAATTTTTGGTCGTCTGCTCTTCCAGTATGCACTACGACTGTTGGGCAGTCTGATTGATTTATCAACAGCTCTACTAAATATTGATTGGAGTTTTTACAAGCCAGATGTAATATTCCTACAGTTTCTTAATGAAAAGCACCGACATTTGACAAGACCCTGAACCATGATGTATTTTATGCGTATTTTCCAAAAATCTAAAAATAGTAACAACATCAAGTTTTTGTTTACATTGTATCCATCTCTGTTTTTGACTGAAAACAAAAGGGACTTAGACATCCTCCCGCTTTTGAACCCAATCTACCAACTTAGAGACCAAAATATACCTCACTGCCATTCAGTGCTACTAACCTGTCATTACATGCTGCTGAAAACATGTATAATAATTATGGTGGTTTATACTTGCATTACAAATTGAAAAGTAAAAGGATGTTGAATTTAATATTAAAACAGGCTCAACAATGAAAAAATGTAAAAAGTGGAAGGGACTCCTAATTTCAGGAAGGGACACCAGTTGTCTAGAATTTTATTAGAAATCATAATTTGTACGTATTGCGTAAATGTTATAAATCCGAATGTTTCGTCCCCTTAACATTTCGACCACAAGTTAATTTAAGGTTGTATATAATTACATGGGTGAAAGTTTCAGCCTCATGTGGCTTAATATGCACTTATAGCAACATATGAAGAAACAAGAGAACCGTGGTGTGTAGGTTATAGTCCATATAATGGAAAATAACCAAATTTATTAATGGAAAATAACAAAATTTATTACAAGCGAAGCCCAGTAATAAGTTTTGTTATTTTCCATTACATGAGCTGTAACCGACTTATAGTTCACCCTAGTTTCTAAGCCAATCATCGGACAAGGCCGTATACAGCGTGCCCATTGGCTGCTCGAAGTTCATTAGGCGCGCGCCATGTCTGTTGACCTAGTTATAATAATTAACTTATTGGATGCAGATGTGATCTTATATGAAACCTATTCGAGCAAAGATTTGAAAATCTCTGGGTGATGATTGGCTTAGAAACTAGGGTGAGCTATAAGGTCCTATATAGCTCACCTGATCAAAGAGTTACAAAAGAGTAATTGCAAATAATCTTTGCATATAGACGTATAAAAAAATAAACTTCTCAAGGGGGTCCGAATTTGCTCAAAAAATATTCTAAAGGGGGTTCTTTTCTCATCAAATAAACTTCTGAAGGGGGATGGTCCATTTTGAAAGTGCCTTCCTGGGGTGGGACATATGTTTTACTGGAATAGCCCTAACTGATTTTGGTAGAATTATTCAACAGTATTGTCAATATAGTATGCAGAGGGTATGCTTTTTGCACTCTAGAGCACACTTAAAGGATAATCTTAGCTGTCTGCTCCATGATAACCACTTCAGATATTTCAAAACTTAGTCTTGGGATTAAAACAGAATTTTATATTTTCCAATTTTGTATTTCAGCGATCTCGATGTCAGCTGCAGAGGTACCTGTTCTACTGTAACAGATACATGAATCATATGCAGAGTCTAAAGTTTGAGAACAAAGTAAGCCTGATATACTATACAAGTATTTTATATTCCAATCCACTCACTAAGTGTTTGCCTTCTTGATGAAACAGGAACAGTACCTTTTAGCTGGACTATTCGAAGAATAAGGAGAGCTATACTACTCCCCTAGTGTTGGCGTCTGCGTTAGCATCACACTTTTGTTGAGGTTTTGCATGTTAGCACCTTCTAGTCATTATCTCAGCAAATATGTATTGCATTAAAACTTGATATATGTGTTCCCAACTAACAAACCTACTTAAAAGATTTAAAACAAAAAATTGTAAATAATGCAAGTTATGGGCCTTTATTATTCCTCTTAATTTCACCAAAATCTCTATTTTTAAATAATAATAGTTTTGAAGTCAAAATTTCAGTCCAAATTGGTTATTTCACACCCATTAATCAATCTTTGTTTTGGAACTCAATTATTTCATAATTTTACACCTACACCATACTGCCATAGCAGGCAGGCATTGGTTTGAGGTGTTAAATAGACACAATTCATGCCTTTTTATATGCATATTGTTGTTTTAATAAAAAAAGTTTAATAACAAATGATTTGTCATTTATTTAAAAAAAAAATCAATATATGATACATGCATACTGAACGATTGCTTAAAGAATTAGCAACATGTTGGTAACCTGTAACCGACATTGCAATCTTCATGACTTAATACTTTTACATCATCAATAATTCCTAGATGCTGTCATTCTCCAAAAATTGTTAATCCAATATATCGTTAATTCAAACTTTTTATCTAGACCCCTATGACTTCGGATTAACAGTGTTTAAATGCTACATGTATTGCATGAAACTTTATACAATCAAGTAGGATTATTATGTCTCCCCCATTCATGGGGAGACATTTTGTTTTTGCCCTGTTTGTCAGTCTGTCCGTCAGTCAGTCAGTACGTCACACTTCGTTTCTGCTTAATAAGTTAAGAACGCGTAGACCCAGGAACTTCATACTTGGTATGCTAGTTGGTCATGACTAGTAGATGACCCCTATTGACTTTGGGGTCACTAGGTCAAAGGTCGCTGTGACCTTGAGGTGAAGAAACGGTTTCTGCTCAATAACTGAAGATCCTTTATGTCCAGGAACTTAATACTTGGTATGCTAGTTGTTCATGACTAGTAGATAACCCCTATTGATTTTGAGATCAAAAGGTCAAGGTTACCTTCAGGTAAAAAACGATATGTTGACAGTGACCTTAAGCTTAAAAATGGTTTCTGCTCAATAACTAAAGAAAGCTTGTACCCAGGAACATTATATTTGGTACGCTAGTAAGTCATGACTAGTAGATGACTCCTATTGATTTTGAGATCAGTAGGTCAAAGGACAAGGTCACCGTGACCTTGAGGTGAAGAAACAGTTTCCGCTCTATAACTAAAGAAGGCTTGCACCCAGGAACTTCATACGTGGTATGCTAGTTGGTCATGACTAGAAGATGACCCCTATTGATTTTGAGATCACTTGGTCAAAGGTCAACGTATGCAAGTTGGTCATGTAGATGATCCCTATTGATATTGTGATCGGTAGGTCAAAGGTCAAGGTCATGAAGACCTTGAGCTGAAAAATGGTTTCCGATCAATAATTGAATAACGCTTGTGCCCAGGAACTTCATACAATGCAAACTTCATTTACATTTTCCAAGATTAATCAACAACACTTTTTCTCTTCACTGTTTAATATGGGTGAATAAACCAAACTTCACTGTTGGTTTGTCTCAAGTCCAAAATTACAAATTTTATGTCCATCATTTATTTTTTCTCAGCTACGACCACACAATAGGGGAGACAAGCGCTTTTTCAAAAAAGCAATCTCTAGTTTTTACCCTTTTTGTTTTTTTACTGGTTAAGGCTTTGCATCTTATCTAATTTTTCAGTGATCCATGCACATTCCACCAAAACATTGCAATCCTTAAACTAAAAAGCAGCGGAAAAGTCTAGTGCGCTGTGTCTGTGACAGCTCTTGTTAAACTGCTTGTTATAAGCTTCATTCATTCCCTTCCAAATTCACAGTTATACAGCTTCTACACTTCATGGTCAAGAAGTTCCTTAATGTGTTAACACACTTCCTATGTGTTAATTCAGATTTGTCAATAAAAATCTAATAGAATATCCAGTTACCCTGTTACACTTCCCATGTGTATGAACCCAGCATGATTGAATCTGTTATTGCTCTACTCACAACTGCAAATGAACATATCTTATCTTGTATTTTTCCAGCTGTACGCGTCAGTGAAGCTGAAGATGGAGGAGATGCAGCAGCATTCGATGTCCTGGATCGAGGTCCAGTTCCTCAAGATGGCTGTTGATGTCCTCTGCTCCTGCAGACAAACTCTCATGTACACATATGTCTTCGCTTTCTACTTGAAGAAAAACAACCAGTCAATCATCTTTGAGGTAAAGTACATGTCATTAAAATTTCTCTGCAATTTCATTTGAAATGTTGCAAAGAAGCTTTATACGGTAATATGTATTTAGGCAATATACTTCTTGTGAAAAATATCATGAAAACCTGTCCAAGGGCCATCTAGTGGCTTAAATAGATAAGTTTGGGTTTAAAGGACCCTTAAAATATGTAACAATGACCTATGCATGAAACAGTTATGTTGTTTATGTATCTCCTGACTTTACTTGTGTGTCTGTCCTGACTTGACTGCTATGTCTGTCCTGACTGGACTGGTGTGTCTGTCCTGACTTGACTGGTTTGACTATCATGACAGGACTGGTTTGTCTATCCTGACTGGACTGGTGTGTCTGTTCTGAGTTGATTGGTGTGTCTGCCCTGACTGGAATGGTCTGTCTGTCCTGACTTGACTGGTGTATCTGTCCTGACTGGACTGGTGTGTCTGCCCTGACTAGACTGGTGTGTCTGTCTTGACTGGACTGGTTTGTCTGCCTTGACTGACCTGGTGTGTCTGTCTTGACTAGACTGGTGTGTCCGCCCTGACTAGACTGGTGTGTCTGTCTTGACTAGACTGGTGTGTCTGTCTTGACTAGACTGGTTTGTCTGCCTTGACTGGACTGGTGTATCTGTCCTGACTGGACTGGTGTGTCTGCCCTGACTAGACTGGTGTGTCTGTCTTGACTTGACTGGTGTGTCTGCCCTGACTGGACTGGTGTGTCTGCCCTGACTTGACTGGTGTGTCTGTCCTGACTAGACTGGTTTGTCTGCCTTGACTGGACTGGTTTGTCTGCCCTGACTTGACTGGTGTGTCTGTCCTGACTGGACTGGTGTGTCTGTCCTGACTTGAATGGTGTGTCTGTCCTGACTGGACTGGTGTGTCTGCCTGACTGGTTTGTCTGCCCTGACTTGACTGGTGTGTCTGCCCTGACTGGACTGGTGTGTCTGTCCTGACTGGACCGGTGTATCTGTCCTGACTGGACTTGTGTGTGTGTCTTGACTGGACTGGTTTGTCTGACTTGACTGGTGTGTCTGTCCTGACTGGACTGGTGTGTCTGTCTTGACTGGACTGGTGTGTCTGCCCTGACTGGACTGGTGTTCTTGTCCTGACTGGACTGGTTTGTCTGTCCTGACTGGACTGGTGTGTCTGTCCTGACTGGGCTGGTGTGTCTGCCCTGACTGGACCGGTGTGTCTGTCCTGACTGGACTGGTGTGTCTGTCCGGACTTGACAAGTTGATGTTACAAGTTACTGGACTGGTTTGTCGGTCCTGACTTGACTGGTTTGACTGTCCAGGTTTGATTGGTGTGGCTGTCCTGCCTGGACTGGTTTATCTGTCCTGACTTTACTGGTGTGTCTGTCTTGACTAGTTTGTGTTTCTCCTAACTGGACTGGTTATCTTCCTGCAGGAGAACCAGAAGGACCTTGAGCATGCCACTGAGCATCTATCCGAGTACCTGGAGCGGGAGATCACCTCGGAACTGCTGGTGGACATCAAACAGAAGGTCCAAGACAAATACAGGTATGCTTTCTTCACTACTTGTGTATGATGTTTTACATTTAACCCACTCTTATAACACCTGTTTATGTTTTTCTCTTTGTCTTGAGCAGAGGAAATCAACGTCTGGCAACCTATTCGTTGACAGAAATTAAAATTATGATTAACCCAATAAACTCAATGATAAAATTTTGGCATTAAATCTATGAGCCTAACTTCTTGAAAACAGAATGTTACACAAGTTTAACACTCCTGGTTATGTACAAATGTAAAATCCAAATTTGAGTAAGGCCTGCAAGCATTTTGTCATGGCATGGTTAATGGGCTTCTGCTAATTTTTACCACTTTTACTCAAAAGACTTCTCCTAGTAAAGTTTGTTTGTCATTTAATCTGCCATTTTTATTAATATAACATAACATTTGTTTTCACAACTGACATGCCCTCTTCTGTCACGGCATATTGCAGGTACTGTGAGAGCCGCCGGAAGGTTTTGCTGGACCACGTACACGAGGGTTACGAGAAGGAGATCTGGGAATACCAGGACATGTTGTGATAGGAGTTCTCTCCCTTAGAAACTCTTCCAAACATTAGAACAACTCCAACAATTTTTATTATCGTTTATCTGTCACTTTGTTGAGCAGTGTTTTATGAAAAATAAAGTAAAAATAATTGTGATGAGTGTGTTGAAAGGGTGGAAAGTTGGAAGAGATATAAATGTGACCACCGTTTATTTGTTGTCTCAACATTCTATGTAAACTGGTGGTAAAGATGTAAAGTTAATGGAACATATATAATTGAGCACTGAGTGCTTTGTTCCATGTAACATAGACTGGAATTGAGATTGAAGAATGTTCTTCAGTGAAGCCATAGTTAATTTTTTTAAGGTGATTGTGAAAGTAAGGCTGTAGTGTGTACTGAGCTTCACCATCCTCGGACTTCAACAGGCTTGTACAGCTGCTCTCGTAGTTACGATCACTTGTATTCAGAACATTGTGATATGCATCCTGATGTCATTTAACCTGTATTTTTGTTTGAAGGACTGTTGAACAGCTACATTATCTATTTGCATTAAGACATTTTCACTGCCGTTGTAAATATGGAAATTACCAGCTTAACATGTTTAGTGTCTCGTATTTATGTAAATAACTCCTATTGTAATCTGAACTCTTGTTTCCAATCTCCTGTCACATTTAACGTTGTATGTCACAACTGCATTAACACCAAGTATGAATCAGTTGAATTCAAGTCAAGTTATTTCTTGCCATTATTACCTTTACCTTTAATTGTTTCTAGTGGTAAACTTAGGTAATATGTCTAGAAAATTAAAAGAATTGACTTCTGTTTTTAGAAAGTATCATTTCAATTTCTCAAATATTGAGCATTTGTTGTTGCTTTGCCCCTTAATATTGGGCGGAAGCATGTCGGTAAAGGTTTTCTTAGCTTTTTAGTTTTACTTAATGTGTAAATATAAACTATGCTTTGTATTTCATAATATAGGTTGAATGTTTTAAAAGCTGTGTAAAATGAAGAATTTCCAAGTCCAAGTTTTATTATACAAAATGATATTTGTGATCGATTGTTGATTTTGTTATTTTGAGGATTTATTTGTGTAAATGAATTCTTTTATGCATGATTATTAAGATTGTTTGACAATTATCTCAGAATATTTGTTTGCAAATGGAAGTAGAGCATGAAGACAGTATTGATTTATATACCTAGTGTCTGTATTCCAGCAGACTTAAAAGTTTTATTCAAGGCTGTATTTGGTGAAAAAAGCAGCCAATTGTATAAACTGGTGAAGTCTTTGGTTTGGTCAAAGTTAGACAAAACTTTATTGATTTTACATATGAATCCAAAACTTAGTATTAACCAGATAAATCCCTTCAATTTTCTAAATGGTCACGTTTTATACGATTGGCTGTTGCTCCCTGCTGTCCTTATTACACCAACCATGACCTAAAGTAAGAGGCGCTCCACAGTGTTATGTTTTTGTTTCATACAATACATCATAAAATTATTAATACAAATAATGTATGTTTAAAATAAACCCATAAAGATCATAAACATTTTTTGAAGAGCAAATACCTTTGCCCATTTTTTTAAAATTATTTTTTAGCATTCATTGGTCATAAGCTGAAAATGTACTGTGAAGGTACACCTTTTTATAACTAAAATAAATTGAAAATGCTTCTTTTTGTGACGCTTGCAAAGAATGGCAGAAACATAGGGGTTACTGTTTCCATTGCTTGTGTCACACTTTAATTTCCCATCAATAACTTTTAAATTACTTTTTGTTGATTCTTCAAACTTGGTATGCACATTAATCATGGTCGGTAAATGACCCTGATTTGATATGTAGGTCAAGGTCATGGTGACCTTAACTAGAAAAATGATGGACGCTCCTATCAGGCAACACATCCAAATAATGGACTAGTTTGGGTAATAAAAGACAACAGTTGCTTTTCTTGATTTAAAACAGGCTACAAATTATTACTTATTGTTATCAGAAATCAATTGTTGTGGAAACTATAAGGCGTGTGTGTATGCCGTTACATCTATGATAAATGTTCAATCAGTTTCCTGTTCTAAACAAATCAAACATGGCGTATACATTAAACCTGATAATTTATTTGTTTTGTTTTTAATTGAAAATTATACTTAGTAATAGGCCTTCATTGTAATGCCATATCCATGTTATATAAATTATGTGAGTATTTCATTTATAAAGCTTAACTTAATTGTTCGTTAGGTACTTCAGAGCAGAGCATTAACTTTTTACATTCCAGTATAAAGTTCTAATACCATGCAGTGTCCATGATTGTTTATTGAAAATTGTGCAATGACTTAATGTTTAGCACATTAAACACAATTTTACAATACATGTCTTGATACGCATGAAGGCAATTATAAAACTCAATATTCATTATGATAGACTCCCTTACCCCCATTCTTTGGCGTAGTACTTCTGTTGATGTAATATTATGCTTGGTTAATTTATTGTGTATGAAACAAGAGTGTTAAGTTTGTTTGAGATCGGACTGTATGACTAGTTTGTGATGTTTTATTTGTGGAATTTGCACATTCAACAGTTTTACTTTGTATATGAACTTATCCTAATAAAAGGAATCTGTTTTCATATGTATCCGTGTCATTTTTAACTCTATGTTGATTTCTATGCCTTAGGCTGTGCATCTAACCTATTGTTAGTTGATAGTAATCATAAAACAAACATTGGTTTGTGTTAGAATGCACATAAACTGTGAAGTAAAACAAGAGCTATATCCCCCGCCTCATGGGGGCATTTTTTGTAACGAAAGCCAATCAATGGTAAGGGTAGTTTCTCAAGAACATAAGAAATGCGTAAAATAAACAAAGGGCAATAACTCTTTCAAAAATGTTGAATCGGGAAAGCCCGACAACGTGCGCTGCTTCACTTTATGATCATCAATCTGTGAAAGTTTGGTAGAAATCGCATGAAAAACGTAAGAGGAGTTGCGAAGAAACCAATTTTAAATGTAAAATAAGCAAAGGGCAATAACTCTTTGAAAAATGGTCAATTCGGAAAAAGCCCGACAATATGCGCTGCTTCACTTTATGATCATCAATCTGTGAAAGTTTGGTAGAAATCGCATGAAAAACGTAAGAGGAGTTGCGAAGAAACCAATTTTAAATGTAAAATAAGCAAAGGGCAATAACTCTTTCAAAAATGGTTGAATCGGGAAAGCCCGACAATTTGCGCTGCTCCACTTTATGACCATCAATCTGTGAAAGTTTGGTAGAAATCGCATGAGAAATGTAATAAGAGATGCAAAGAAATGAATGTGGGACGCACGCACGTACCCACAGACGCACGGAATTGCGCCTACCATTACTATATCCCCTCGCCTTTTCAAGGCGGGGGATAACAAGTGAAAGGAATTGAAGTAGATTCAATACTTTAAAAAGCCTCTTCTATTTATTGCCTTGTCTGGTACTGTTGTGGTTTTTCATCATTGCTGTGTCATTGTTGACTTACAGTAAGCTGAATCTTCAACCTTCCCTTTAACTTTGTAAACATTGACATGTCAATTTGTTGACGTCAATAAAAGTTTTAATAGTGGCACCTACATGTAAAGCATACCGCGGTAGATGACATATATTTTTCTATAAGCCTAATCAACTTACAAATTTTCCATGATCACAAACAGTTTGATCCGAGTTTAAATGCAACATAGCATCTCATACTGAATGAAATACTGATGAATATATCCGAGATGAGGAAATGGTAGAGGCAAATTAAAATTCAAGCAAGGTTGATATCCTTGTTGAAGGAAGGAAGAACGAGTGTTAAAGATGAGCCCCTGCATAATTGAATGGCATCTTTGTAAAAATGCCCTGGATGTATATAGCCACTTGCTGCCAAAGTAACATCGACTTCCCAGGGAGTCCCGTGCCCTCTTCCCGACATGTATATGCCCATGGACGTGATATGTTAATAGCTCACTTTAATGTAATGTCGCCTTTCTTGTCCACTGAGCATTTCTTATCTACTTTTTACAATTATGGCCCTTGAATGTTCAAAATATTACCAAATTTAGCTTGTCTGCTCTCTTACTATCTCGAATAAGTTCATTAACTAGCCAGATCACATTATTCATCCCTGAGGTATGGCCATTGTACAGTTGAAAATCAGATTTAATTCACCGTGTCTAAAAATTCAGCCAAATACCATCCATATCTTAAACAAGCTTGCCCCAACTTGTGATGTATGCTGTTTTGAATTCACAGGCCATGCTCAACGGATACGTACAGGTTAACTGAACACATTTGAGAACATCTATTCCAACTACATTGTACTGCTGACAGGAATAAGGAAGTGAGATTCATGAGTAGGGATTTTCGGAAAATTGCACTGGTTTGAAATCGGTGTTTCCATCAGCAAGAAGACAGAAGTAAATGCACTTTCTGTTATTTTAACTAGACGACCAAAGCCGTTATTGAAGATTACATGTTATGTATTTAATATTTTTCCATGTCCTAACATTTTGTTGCTTTTTCATTAATCCATACAATCACTGTTTGCTACATTTTATGAACATACAAATGCAACATCCTCGCAAGGCGTGTGTACCACCAGTGACAAAACTACATGAAGTATATTAACTAACCTACAGTGGACACAGTATAGAAATTTCACAATTCTTTGTAGCCGAGGCGAGTTATGACCCTTGATTACCCTTTATGTATCAAAACTTGACACAGGAATTTGTGTGTTAGTTTCATTTCTTGTAAAGCTTTAAAAATATATACACAATATCATCAGTATAAGTGTTGATTGAAAATCGCATTTCCTCATAAAACAATTTCCACCATACATTTTGTGAGAACCACCACAGATTTGTTCTTGCTTGCTTAAGGAGTAAGAAAAACAAATGTAAGTGCGTAACAATATGATTTTTTTTATTGAAGGTTAAAAATCAAAATTGGCAATATCCAGGAGAAAAAAGATTTTTTGCAGTGACAAGCTAACTATTGATTCCGTAGACATATTTACAACATCTCCCTATACGCCATAGAAACATACAAATTTAGTATACTAAACAGTGACAAATGATTGACTGTCTATGACACATAAAAAAAAAATTGGTACCAAATTTGCAATACAAAATTATTTAATTTACATAGTAAATAAGTTTAATGATATAATGATGATCTTTTTTGTATATTTGGGCTACAAGTCTTTTTTTACACAAAATGTTCAAATAACAAAAGTCTATAAACATCAAGTACACCTTGACAGACAAGGCAGGGAAATGTCGCCTGTGGGCCGAAGTGCAACGGTCCAAATAACACGGGGGCTGGATATTGCCATAATGATGTTACTGATGTTACATGGCAGATGTTACACGGCGTGAGATGTTGCAATGCACGTGGAGCTGTGATCTTACTGGGCTATATATACTCTGGTCCCTAGGACCTACTATCTGTGTCATTCAGGCGTATGCACTTCGGCTGACTAGTGCAGACATTTCACCCACGTTCTCCCTGATAACGCCAAAGTTTCATGAGGCTACTCACAAAATGCAGCGGCAGTAGTTTTATGATAATGAAAAACACTTGCCTATTCCTAAACCTCAATTTCGTTATTGTTAACAACACTAGTTAAGGCTTAAAAAGGATCAGATCTATCGAAATACTCTGACGTGAAAGACAGCCAGAGTAAAAACGCAAGTAACCTCACAAATATTTGGCTGAACGTTGGCCATATTTAATTATTACATACATACATACATACATGTCTGGAAAAGCAGGAGATTTATTTAAAGAAGTAAGTTTTAGTTAATATTTAGTAGTATATAGCGATTATTTTAACATCATTTGCTGAATCACCTGAACAAAAGAGAATTATGAAACACCCACAATAGACCTAATATTATTGTATAATAGCAAACCATAACAATATCTTTATAAATAACTTAAAACAGAAAATGCCATTAATGGCAAATATAATTTCGTCAGCAAAACACACACACATACTCCTAAATTTACAAAACTCTAGGAAGCTCAAGCAAGTTCAAGTCATTAATGTATCAAAACTTTTTACTTAACAATTTTTTTCAAGCAACTGATCTTTCTCACATCACTTCAGCATAATGTCCGAAAAGTTTGTTGTTTAGAGAGATTTTCCAATTTCGAAGGCGAAAAAAAGGGCATCGTTGAAATGTAGATGAAGTGTGTAAAATTGAGTGTAACTCTGCTAGTTGGACGCTGCTCACATGCCAGCCAATTCAGCAAATGTTTGATCCAACTCATCGCTAATCTGCTTGTATTTCTCCTTTTCTGCGAGCAACTCATCTGAAACACACAATATGGACGATTAGTAAGGCTTATGCATTGCAGCAATAGTTATATAAATTATTCCACAAACAATGGTGATAATACTAGTATTAAGTTCAATTATTCAAGTACAAAATAGTTGAGTTTTATTCTAAATAGTACACAATGGACCAGTGACTCTTTTTATAACAATTAAATAGTGCAGTATGTTTGTTATGTTAGTAGGAATGGATGTTTTCACACGTTAACAGTCATGCCTCAAATGAAAAATAACATACACATTGTGCAGTCCAATTTATACTGAACTAATTTGCCTTACAATCTCCTGAAGGCTATTTGGTTAGAAACAGTGTAGTTGAAAAACCATGAAGTTGTGTGTGTATTTTTACCTTGATACACTATATGACGAATACACAGTGGGTTACATGCTCACATATTATCAAGATCTGCAAAAGTGTTCTCCATCTCCTGCTTTATTGCAGTATACTCTCCAGTCAGGTCATCGTAACGCTCTGTAAAACAGCCCACACACACATGCAGTCAACATGGAAACACACGCAGCAATGTAACACAGGAACACTGCAGTCCATGTACAGAGGAGATTCTCTTTTAAACTTTTTTTTAAAAAACATGCAGAGTTAGTTTTTTTTATTTGATTTCCTCATCAAAAGAACAAAGACTGCAGTGTTACACATACATGCAAAATAGGAAAATAGTATCAAACAGTCTACTGTGCCAATGTCACCAGACACCCTTGAAATTAATTGTGTTGACCTTTAAATCCCCAGAGAGCAGGTAACCAACTCAATGCCTTCAAATCTCGTGTGAAATGGCTTACTTAACTAGAAATCTTTTACAGCCAACAAGGCAAACTGCAGCTCAGTTTCGATGATCCTCATGTCATTTTCTGTGCTTGTGCAGTTTTCTATTAATTTATCATAAACTGTTCCATGTAAATAATATGTAAATAAAGCTCTCAAAAACCAACTGGCCAGTAGTAAATTTTTTTGGTCAAATTTTGACATTGCAGCCAAAATTAATCAAGAGAGTAATTGTCAATACTAATAAAGGCTCAAGGGAATTCAATTGTAATGAGAACGTACTCTCCAAATGCTCGACCTCGCCTCGCAGGCGCACGTTTTCCCTCTCAGCATCTTCCATGCGGCGCTCACGCTGTCAAGAACAAATAACACACATAACATGCTTCCCACACAATGGGGGCAAACACAGGGAATGCAACTTGATGCAATGTTAGCTGGTAAAACATTTGGACTTTACTCAGGTTTTCCACAAAACCCATGTTTTCATAGGGTAAACTGCTTTGATTAGACCGAATTTAAAGTCCAAACCCTTTACAAGTGTTACAGAACTAAACATGAGCAATGCAATAATGGACATGATTCACCCCCCAAATATGTTTTTCCAATACACTACATTTATTGTAAATATCACTTATTATTACATTGATCATGTTTAATTTTATGCCTATTCTATAATATCTTTCATATCCTGAAAGAAAATGAATCGGACATCTGATGATAGCAGCCATGTTAGTGAGCCATTGGCTTCTACTGAATTGGAAACAAAAATCAGTCTGCAAATCGTGATGTGTTCATACAAGTCCAATTGTCAGCTACAGAATAACTCATGCATAAACTGAAAAGTAACTCAAACTGATCTGAAACAAAAATACCATGCTGTTAATTGTGCTACAATAACAAAATAGACTTCCAGGACAAATTTTCAATAATGTCAAACAGTCTATTCTGTTATTCAGTTTCAGTGATGTAGGCTTGGATTGTGGAATTTTGCCTTAAATCTGCATCAAGGTTTACAAAAATATGCTACCATGTGACAAACCATACTTTTACTATAGTTTTATAAGAAGAAACCTTGCAACAGATTTATCTGGGTAGTGAATATTTGTTTTGCATCATGATCCTAGGAGAGTACAGGTCTGTATGCAAGATGCTTTGTGGTCAAACACATAAAAGATAACTCTTTCTTGGTACAGACACAGGTGTAGTATGGGAGTGTTGTACAAGTGATACAGTGGTATGTGGTTTGATACAGGTGGCATTTCAAGGGCTGTTTAACCTTTGAAGCTTTTAAAAATCTGAGAAGCCATCTGAATGTTGAAATTGTTGCATTTGCGCGTTGCTATGCACAGCATGATGGTACATTTTGGGGTCAAGCTGGACGGGCGTTGGTGGAATGTATTGCGGGGCAGGTGGGCGTGAGCCCAGCTCTGAAATGAAGATTACACCTCCTACAGAATGTCGGCCTTCACCAGTGTAAATGTTCTTAAGGTAGCCTTATTTTGTGAAATGGTAGCTTAGTTTTAAATAAGTCTTATGTGCTCATCCAAAACTCTTCATACATTTTAACGTTGTAGTGGGAAATACATGAGAGGTAATCCAAGCCTTAACCCTGACAGACAGCAGCACGAGTGTTTAGTATGAAAACTATGGATCCCTAAAATCTTCATTTCATCGGTCATCTTCAACAAGCAACAACACATGGCAAGCTGTCACGGCTGAAATACAACAGAACTGCTGTAAGCGACCAGACAAGATGGAACTTTGTTCACGAGGGGGCTGGGGGCAGTCATGCGGGGCCAGTGCGGGTGGGGCACTGGCCGGAGGGGCACGTGGATCACGTGCGTTACCTTCTAATCTGTCAACTTCCTTCTGGAGCTTGTTGACCACACGTTCAGCCTCAGCAGCGCGGTTCTCAGCCTGATACATACAATAACTCTTAATCTCTAACATAGTTTACTAATACAGAAAATGTAACACTTGTCTATCTCTTATGCTATTCACAAATGCTAATTTACTTACTATTGACACTGCCAGCACCTAATCCTATGAATAGCTTAATAAAAACTTTACTTCTATTGATAACTACAAAATTCTTTGTTGCGATTTTAAAATTAAAGCTACATTCTGCCTTGGAAATAACCATTATCCGATCAGACCTTTTTATTTAAACATATGATTAATACATTTGACGTGTGAACAGATGAACAACCATTTTTTAACCTCAATTTTAGAAACACATAATGAGAGCACATGTAGAGATGTGCAGTTAGCAGCTATATTGAGAGCACATGCAGTAGCCATGACAACTTACGTCCTTGAGTCTCTGGGTCAGGTCACGGATGGTTTCCTCGTAGCTGTCCTCTCTCTGAGATGCCTAAAATAGAACAACATGTCTCCATAGCAACACCCCAACTAACAAATTGCTTCCTCATTGTGCAATTTTCCTTACCTTTTACCTTTGAAAATTAACTTCTATTCATTTCATCTATTTATAACCGATTGTTTTGCTTAAGACAGATTATGCTATAATATAAATTTAATATATTATATAGATATACATCCTGTAAAAATAAACTTCATCAAAATGTAAGTGAATGACTGTGGCACTGAGCTGTTTTCCAAAACCCATTATAACAAAGTGCATGAAGACTGCTGAGTCATGATATTCAATATGTATGTTATTTGAGTGTTTCAAGTAAGAGTAATTCACAGAATGTGGAAAACAGCACTGAGCATAAATACCAATAACATAAAAGTATATCAACATAATCATTCTAGAGTCAAAGAACTTATTTTAAATTTTGTTTTCACTTATTAAGCAGTTCTTTGACTCCAGAACACAGCTCTTTCATCCCTGATGTAGTTTTCTATACACATACTGTCTCATATTTTGCAGCATGCTCATGTGATAAACTGAATGAAAAATAAAATATGTGCATGTGTTAATTTACATTCATGTCCATTTCATCAATTCGCATGCGCTTAAAACAAAATAGGAATTTGATAATCGCTCTTCCTCTAGACATTTGCACCCTGCATAAAATTTTGTAGAACTTTCGGACATTTCTAGACAGTTTTACGCATGCAGCAAAGCAACTGAGTACATCAGCTTACTACATGAGCATTGCAGTGTTACAGTGCGCGTAATACTGTGGCTTATGCACACAATTCTGTAAACATAAAAGTTCATTATCATTAACATGATTGATTAATGTTGAATAATCTAATGTATGCTAATACACAGCACCAAACAGCTCCTTCATTTGAATGACATAACATTCAAATTAGTTTTTAAAATATTTCATTTCTATTTATCTCTATTTAAAATCCAAGTTTTGCATTTAAAACTTCAGACCTGCAAACAAACAAGAGGCACTCAAAATTGTAATCTAAATTTTGTAGCTAATCTCAGTATTGCACCAACTTGAACACAGGCCATGTATAATATCAGACATGGAGCTGTTTGTGTGATGTATATGACTATAAGCACAATGCGAGTATATGGCCCACAGGGGGCAGCTGCACGCACGGCCAGATCCCAGCAACAGCTAACTGGAACAGGTAGTTAACAGACAGCCAGAAGCCTTAACAATCCCCCCACTCCCTTAAATGTTCATAATTTTACTCAGTAATTTAATCCATTCTGTATCAGATATATGATAATGGCCTATCCACCTTGCAATAATGTGCAAGCTTGTACATTCTTGTGTTATAATAGAGCTATTCATCTCCTGGCTGTTCCTGTTAATTGCTGTACTAAAGACAAACACTTTGAAATTAATGTGGACCATCAGTTTTGTGAAAGGGAACTTTGACAAAACATCATGATAAATTGTTCACTTGTCTCAGCAGTTCCCTTTGACAACCTGTTCTAGAGACCCAACAATAAACATACATATCTCAGTGTACAATGGTAACATACATAATCATGTTACACTAAACATGAACATGCGCATATCAACATAAAGTAGTAGTAGTAGTAGTTTTGTTGTTGTTGATTCTCTTCAAGCAGCATGGCTTAGCAAAACTCCATGCCTGTGAGAGAAAACTTGGTGCGTAGATATCTTTACCTCCTGCTCACTTATCTCAAGTGATTTCATGTTGTTGCCTACAACTTTCAATTCCTCCTCCAACTCGAGAATTTTCCTGCAATGCAAATGTTACTGTTAGCCCTAACATACATGGTCCTGCAAGTCCCGTTTCTTTTCTTACCTGGTCAACTGCGTTCTGAAGGGCCTTAGCGTTATTACCGACGACAGCAAGCTCTTCAGTGAGTTCATTGATTTTGCTGAAAAGTAAGAAAGGCCGTTACTTGGCATGTCATGTTGAGTGATGATGTCTGGTGTCGCAGCGGCGACCCAACATAAAGCTGCAGGCGGCGTCGGCAAACAGCGAACTGCGGCTGGCAGGTCAAAGGTGAGGAGGGGGCTGCTGGGTTACACGGCACTCACACTCAATCATGCTACGTACACCAGTCACATGCTCTACTAACCTCCCTGACAACGGCACAGAAATAAAAACAGTTACATCAATCAAACACAAGGGACTTGCAGTAACACAGTATATGTATAAGAACAATCTATCAACAGCCACAGATGGATAATGCATTGGCTACACTTCTCCATCTATGCTTGTACAACATTCTCTGACTTTCATGTATGTGTTATGTACCTACATTCAAGTCAGGCGATTATGATCAACATGCCCAAGGCCAATCAGCCACTATTTACTGACTTTTAAACATCTGTTTCAATGCAAGAGCATCAATTTGTTAATGCAAATTTGTAGGCTTTGTGATCATAATCTAGGACATATGTCCAAGTTGCCATTTTGTTAACAAGACAAGGGCAATACTTGGACAGTAGTCAAGACTATCAACTAATTTCCTACCCTTCCCTTGAAGGGCTGAAATGTTAGTGGGATATGGAGCGGTTGGGGTAGCCTACCTTGTAGAAGTCTGACTCAAAACTTCGTGCCTGCTGGCCTAAGCTCAATTGTTCATCCTCCAACTCGCGAATTTTTCTGAAAGTTTGGTCAAGCACAAAACACATCATGCACAGGCAAAAACGTCATTCAGTTACTTTACTGGAATGTTATATTATGTTATTGTAAGGAAAAACTAAAATTCAAAACTTAAAATATATTTCAACAAAAATGATAAATTACAGCAAAATGTATTCATAAGTTGTTAGAAAACTTGCAAAGGGTACTATTATATTAGTTTTATCAAACTAAATTGCAAACAAAAACAAGAAACAAGGAAAAGAGCTTTCTTCTTAAGCCCAAAGCATCCGGTCTTAGATTTTGTTTTCCCTGCCTCAAATAGCAGCCAGAAAAAGATAGTATTTACTGCTTTCTTCCAACATACCAATGTCTAAGATAAAAACAAGCAAAATCCCCACAGTAATTGTGCAATTAATCATTTTTCAAAGAACCTACTGCTTTAGTTTGGTTGCTATGGGCTCCAAAAAGAAGTGAACATGAGAACATTTCAACTGATTAATGTAGGTGAAGCATAGACAAACAAATTTTGAAAATTGATTACCATTATGATTTCAGTATTTTAGCATATCAATCACAATTAGAACAATGTACCAGTTGAAAAGTTGTTTTCACACAAACATAAGAAGGCAAACATATACACATGCAAGCAGGGGGTGAAGAATGGAACAGCAAGGACAAAAGTCCAACACCCTGAAAACATTGAACCAATACACGACGTAAATACACCTATCTTCTGATCCTATCATATAACTAGTAATTATTTCAATAAATTTGGACAAAATTACATGTACCTTAATTTTGAGGTCGTTTCGTCTGTCTTTCATTCATGTTATAAAATCTCAGATTATAGTGCAAGCATATTGGCATTTTAACAAAGCAGTATCTGCATATCAGAAGATATGTGGTTACTCAAATGAAGCAAAGAAAAGTAATTCATAGAATAAACAGATAACCAACGATTACCAGTCAGATATTTTGAAGTTCTAAAATATGTAATATAATAGTGCCCATATTGGATTAAAAAATTTCCACAGATCAAAATTCTGTAACAGCAGAAAGTCACTCAAATATATTTACAGAGTTGGAAGTTATAAAAAAGCAGAATCTTTACAATATTTATGCGATCCATTAACTGATAATTGTACAGACTAGATATTCCTTATTATCACTTAATAATAAAGAACATTCCTAATAAATTGTTAAACACTTTATATTGAAAGAAGATGGTAACAGTGAGCGATTTCATTAACAAAAGGCCACCTAATGCTGAACAATACTGCTAGATTTCGGTATGATTCAATTCCCACTGCCTTTTTCAGAACCTTTTATACAGTACAGCAGTTTTAAACTGCCATGTATCACATTTCTCCTGCCTATCTGTCACACTTGAAAGCTTTCTGTATAGCTGTTTGCACGGATAAGATTAACAAGCAACCACCTTCATTTGCCGTATCTTTTTACATTACCTTATTTCCTATCAGTAGTGCCAAAACCCAGCACAGTTTAATTAATTTGTGTTCTTTAAAAAGCAAACATTTTCTTCCAGTATAGAAAACTCATCAATTAGCTGTATCATACAGATGCATCTAAAGCTTTTTGCACTTCTTCTGTTCTAATCAGTGGTAAAAACATTTTAATCACTGCTAGAATAAGTTGGGATTGTTTTAGAAAGCTGGTATTTACTAGTTCTAGCTGAATGTTGGAGAGAATACTTGAGGTGCTAGGCTAGGTAGATGGAAGTCGACAGGTGAGAGCTGGTTGACTCACACCAATACCCAGGTAACAAGGTAGACGCTGTGTCAGCTATCATGAATGTGAGCCAAACCACACTGAAACATTCCCTTCTTTTTGGCATCAGTTACCGTCTATTTTCATCAGCAGATTTTATGGCTTTACCAAATGGTGCAAACAGTTTATCTGCTGAATCATGTGATTTTAATTTCAGCATTATTTTGTTCTTGTTTACCAAAAATATCTACCAAAACCAAAGGGGATGTTTCTCTTAGACTTATGTTATGGTCTATAGACAATGGAGAAGAAGTGACAGGAAAGAGAAAGCATTTACTATACACCTGTTACCATGGTTACACTAGTGTTACCGTAACAACCCAGAATATTTGTGTGTTACTATGTTAAGCACAGACATACCTCTGGCAGTCACCTAACTGATCTTCCGCTCTCTCTAAACTTGCTTCTGTTACCAACAATTTGCGAGCACACTAAATTTTGCATGAAATTAAAAAGATAGATCAAGTTATAACTTCAGATAAACAAAAATTTTACACTTTTATAAAGCCAATCTCCTGTATGATTTACCCCGGGTATAAACAACTCTGGATTTTTCTTGTTCTTATTTATGTAAAAACCATTGGTATAGATATAAATCTTCTTCTGGAGGAAAGAAATTGTTTATGCCTAGGATAAATAGATAAACAGGAGAACATGGCTATTGGTGAATATGGGTTCATGTACATACGGCCTCACCACAAACATGTTTGCCTGTAAGAGCCAGTGTTCAGGATATAGCTACTCAGTGTTGCCCTTCCTTAGTCATTCAATCAAGTGGGTTTTCTTACTGAGGCAATCCAAACAGGCTTCAGTCCGCATATTTTTTAACACAACTCATCCATTCATCCATTCATGCCTGTTAACCACTTACATTATTTGCAAGCCACAGTGAACAATCCCATGTGCAGTCTTATGATATCAAGATTGCATTAACCACAGTTAACAGCACCTGTGTGATAATAATCACTGTGTTGATCACTGCTCTGATTTCAAACCAAATATGGTGAGTGAGCCCACATGGACAGGAATCCCATTTCACCTATCTGGGACCATCCAACTAAGGGACTGGTACCGTTTATACAGTTCACACATAACAGTTTAGATACATACGCTTCAGCAGCCTCCAGACGGGTCTCTGAGCGCTCGAGGTCGACCTCAGTGATGGCGAGCTTACGGGCGGCCTAAATATAGGGAGAGACAGAAATAGTAAGGTTAAGTTTTCTTGTCTCGCACGAGCTGACACGTGCAGTCACAGGATCACACCATGCTGAACTCACCACGTCCACATTCGGACATGCACTAAACTTTACCATGGATGAACCTACAGCATTCCAATTTGGTTAGATTATTTTGAAACATAGGATTAGATACATAATCAAATATTAAACAAATTTGTGCTCATCTAAATGGCAATTTGACTTAGTCATTATGACTTGATATTGTTCAATTTTTCACAATTATGATAGCATCACATACATTTCCTGAATGAATGTATTCCAAATTTAGACAAGCACATTCACAATTAGTAGTGTCACACATGTTATTAAACTGTATCATTTATTTTTTCTTTATATTCTGTATATCTCAACTTCAAGCTGTATTAGTATAATCATTCTGAACATCTGTAAACCAGCTGAATGGATTTGCTCTCATATTTATATCTTCCATAATATGATCATTTTCTACACTTGGTTTCAGTCACTAAGCACACACAAATGTCAAAGCCATTCAGCTAGTTTAGAACATTACTGTAATCTCACTGTCTTAGCAAGCTCCATAATCTTCATAACATTTAAAACAAAAAGAAATGCATATCAGTCACAGTAAACAGTAATTAAATGACTTGATTGAAAGATTTTAGAGCATTATGGAGCTTCATGTAGTAAGCAGTATAAAGAAACAGCATGCACAGTTTCTTAGACAATTTTAACAAATATGTCAATTCTGCTATATCACAATATTGTTTGTCAATGTTAAATAAATTTGTTGTTTTACAGTTATTCTCAATTGCATTTTTTAAAATAATGAAAAAAGTACAATTTACTTGACTAGGCATATATTTTAATTTCCTACTTTACAAAATCAATTGAATTTTGAAAGCCAGTTCTTTTCATAAAAAAGAAATAAGGAAATTTTAACTTAGTATGGAATGCTATTTTTTGTATATATATATATATATATATATATATATCATTGCAAATTTGTAAAATATATTTTCACCTATGTCTTTCAAAAAATAGAACTGACTTCAATACATGTATTAAAAACATTAGCAGTAACATGCCTGAAAACACAAAACAATCAAGGTAAAACAGGACATTGTATGCAACGTCAGCTAAGTATTGCACACGAGGGGGATCATGCGAGGCGCGTGCCTGTTCACCTCATCGTATTTTCTGTCGGCCTCCTCCGCGACATATTTGGCATCCTTCACGGTCTTCTCGAGCTGGTCGATCCTGTCGTCATCAGCGATGCTCCTGCTCTCGAGCACCTTGCGGGCTCTGTGAAGGAAATGTAAGGTTACTACGTTATCTTAAATATTGCTTTAGGTCCTTGCACACCTCCAAGACTGGACCTTGACTGGGCTACTTCCTCTGAACCTTACTGCGGGAAAAGTGGTTAGTAGGTGAATTTCTACCACACAGTGGAGGAATGACCGTACAACAGAGTAATAAGGAAAGTAAAGAGGCGGCCTGCCTGTTTTTTCACTCCTCTATTGCCTGGTCAGTAACTACTGTTACTCTACAACATAACTAACAGCCCTACCTCTTCATATTTTTGTTCAGCCTCATTTGAAATGAGTTCCATTTGTTTGAAGGCTTGTTCTAATTTCTCCATGCGTCCTTCTTCGAGATAACTTTTGTTTTCAAGGTTCCTTCTAGCTCTGTACAAAGAGACAGGTTCATGTTAGTGACAATAGGTTTAAACATACAGGTATCAACATGTCAGGTTGACAGTTCATGCTGGATGAGCCATCAACTGGTCAACAGAAACCCAGTGAATCAAGTCTGCATTTGCTTATAATTTTAATGGATAGAAACTGCCACCTTTGAGTGAGGGAAGCAAGGTTGAAGATTGTCAAGGTCACTTGTAAGCTGGAAACTCAAGCAGTAAGTAAGATTCACTGAGTCCATGACCCCATGTTAACTGCCAGCAAGCTTTCCTATTGGTTGTCGCTATGGTAACAACCTACCTCTTCGTATCGAGTTTCAGCCTCATTAGCTATGAGTTCTAGTTTTTTAAGTTGCATCTCCAATGTCTCATTGCGATCTTCATCTATCTTGCTGCGTGAGTCCAGCGTTCTCCTTTGTCTAAAACAGGCAGCATGCAATCCACACTCAGGTCAGTAAAAAAATCTTATGGGAATGGTGCAGTTTTATTTTCAATGAGTTTCTAGTAAAATGATTCATATTGATTTTGGCTGATGGCTGGTATTCTGCAGGCACGGTCAATGTTTGAAATGTCAATATCAGATTTCTTATTTTCTGAGCCAAATATACAAATGCGTGTATCATTTAACAAACAAAATTGGAACAGCCAAAATCACAAAATATCAAAAATTTATGAAGACATGCAACCATGAAGAGATCATCTGTCAGTTTCAGTTGACGGAGATGACAGGCCAATATTTGGTACAACAGTGAGTTAGTAGCCTATACATGAAACATCGCTGTAGCTGGTTAGCTTGCTAGCAATTTACATAGCCACATTTAAATAATTTTACAAGCATGTATTCTCTATGAACAATTCTCAAATTATAGACTACAAATATTTTTATTATTTTAAAGATTTCCACACTCAAAGAGAATACATGCATCCAGCAAAAACCATCACCCAAATATTATCACTGAAATGATTAACTTCACCAGTTTGCCTTCATATACACCAGATACAGACATCTCTAATTAATTTATGTTTCAAACCTTTCATATCTTGTATGATGACTAATATTTCAGACAGACTGCATACTGTATATCTCCAAATTCTTAGGCATAACATAGGGAGTTATGGATATTTTTCAGCTGAATAAACTGGTCATTTGGATTTTGTGTTCAAAACAGCAGAAATAGTGAGAGAAAAGCATTCAGGCAGCAACAACCACCACCTAAGGCTGTATATGTTAGTGCAGTATTATGTACATAATTATATACAAGTTAACTTGTATCTTAGACAAAACTTTACTGCATGTACTTATTCATCTGTAGTAGGAAAAAGCCATATAAGATCAGAAGCAATATTTATTAACACCTGAAAAAGAACCCTCAAAAACTCATTCTTGTTTATACTTGTAAGTGTATTCCCATATCGTGTTTATCTAAATCGTGACAAAGTTCCAAGTCTTTAAAACGCATATTTTAATGTTATGTTACTTCTAAACCTTTAAATGATAAAGGCAAGTAAACACAAGAGGTATTGTATAAACACTTGAATCCAAGCAGTAAAGTTTTGTCCAGCGAAAACAGTTTTACAGGCTATCAAATGTTTCTGTTACATGGTTAATCCCAACCCTGATTTCAGATGTAGATGATCATTGACTAGAATGTACAGACAAATACCAGAAATGTTTGGCCTGTTATCACCCCAGACAAACATGAGGCCTTGAGTAGACATTTGGTCACTTTCCTATTCCTATGACAACCACTGAAATTTAAATCTCTCCCTTTTCATGGGATTTATGTTTTTATCAGATCAACAAATAATGGCTGCATTCATTTCAACCTGTGATAATATTTTCCATGGCATGAATACCACGCCTATTCAAATCTACTTTAAAGTATTCAGTAAATTTGTTGAATTGCAATTTGTAACTGAGGGTTTAACAAAATGTCTACTGTACACCATTTAGGACAGAAAATGACAGTATAAAGGCATGAAGTTTGATACGATAAATCAATAGCTATCATGCATTTGCTGTTGGCTTAGAAAAATGTATATTTAGACAAGAAACAAGAAAAACTGTTTATGGGAAAGGAATGGAAACAATATTAATATTGGCAATTCATAAATTTGCCTTCATTTCAGGATAAATACACACAAGTCATGGAGATCTTGGTGCCTAACTTTACAGCATAAATGATGGGCAAATGCACCCGGGACATCCAATCACTCCACTGCCTATGTGCTGTGATCAATATATTGATAGAAACATTATAGTTCAATAATGTTTGACATAAAACCATTCGGGGAAATTACAGTTTACAGTGTTAGGCAATGATGATATTTTCTCTACCCCACCGAGAGACAATCATTTGAGATTAAAAACGAATGTGTTTTTCAGCATTCCCATTCTTTAGCCATATTGTTTATGTTAAAAACAACAGCCCGCTGAAATTTAAGTTTTGGTTCTTATACTACTAGCAATTTAGCAAAAAGAACACCCTAAATACTGCACATGTGAGAGCACACATGTATATACCTTTCACTCTCATCTGCGGTCTTGGTGGCTTCTTCCAACTTGAGAGTAGCCTCCTCCAACTTCTGTTGTGTTCTGTCCAAGTCATCTTCTAGCAATTGGATTCTGCGTGTGTATCCCTTAATTTCATCTTCACACTGTAAGTAAAGGAACAAAAGTGTTATTGAAAGTGGATTGACTTTTTGCATTCCAAAAATCCAATTGAAACATCTTCAAATAGTATTTTTTGAAAGGATTCAAATTGTCTCCGATGGTTCAAAATCTTGTTCATAAAATTTAATGATTGTAATGAAATGAAGCTTGGTAAAAAATAATATAACTTCAAAATGCCTATAGATGTATAAAATATCAAAACAAAATGTTTTCTAGACTAGAAGATTTGCAGTTGTATAAGATGAATTACGTAGAGTGACCTGCCTGTATCAGTAAGCCGTCAAAACAAATAAAAATTTACTCATCCATAACATTGAAGATTTATCATTTAAAACATATTCAATCCATTCAAATACCTGTTCACGCTCTGGAACGATATCAAATAGCAAATGTTACATTAGTTTTTACTGAGACAGCAGAAATTCACCAGCCGATAACGCAAGGCTTTAGGATTGGACTTTTATGCATGTTAAAATAGACTTGCTATTCAAACCATTGTACAAACTCATATTTCATACGGCAGCTCTAGCCAATGAAGTTCTTTCTTATAAAAAGACAACATTTTGACAACTTGGGTATGTTTTTGACAATATGTTTTGATGACCCACCCTTTCAGTGCCCACTTGATGTCATGCTACCAATCAAACCATACAGATCTTTTGAATGATTTAAAAAACATTCATTAATAGGTATTTTTGTTAGGTACAGCAGTCACTAGTCATCATAGTCACTGTCAGCAAGACCTCCATGTAGGTGACATCAGGTCACATACCCTACCATTATGAGATTTTTTTGCAAATTCTTTAGTCAAGTACTGCTCATGTCAAATATCTCGGATTAATGAAGTTGGAATGTGATAGCTGATAAACTATGTTCTCCTGGCCACAATAGCTCCCATTCTTCACTTCAATAGGACTGTACAACTACAGCATACCATACTTAAACTTCACTTTAAGCAATGGGATACTATGACCATACAAGCAGACCATAAAATCTTCCATACACAAAGGATGTCCCCACTTTCACTGTTTATTAACTGCCAACTTTTCATATAAGACCACTAAAAATGCACCATTTGAAACCAGTCTACAGACAATATTTTAAGTGAATCAGATTTCAACATTTTGGTAACAGAGAAACTTTAATCTCAAGAATGTAATGCCAAAATTCATTAAGATTTGTTCAAATTTTACGGATCGATATGATCAGTTAATAGTACCTAACTATAAAATGCTTTTAATCAACAATTTACAGAAATATACAGCATCATTTTAACTTCTATTGAAAGACCTAATTCATGGACATGACAAAACAAAAAGTGTGAAACCTAAACATGAAACAGTAAATCCTAAAAGAAGGGAACTCTCATCAACAACAACACTGAGCAAGTAGTTGCACTATGAAATAGACACTTATGATCCATCATATATAATGCCCAATCCTTATTTATTAAATTAACACTAATAATATAAATATTTATCAATATGATTTCATCATATAATTTATAATTTATGGAGAGGTTAATCTGTCATTATTATATGTCTATAACAATAAAACCATCAAATTAAAAGGATTTCTATTGAGCATAATATCATAATTTGGATGGCAATGGCTTTTATTCAGGGCAGAGAACCTGTACAACTGCATATCACCACATTTAATACTTAACTACCTGCCCACCACACCATATATCAAAGTATCAAAACAGGTCAGTGACAACAAATACCTGATTTTATAGTTTTCTTTTCAAGTACGGTCTTTAATAGTTAAGTGATATTAAACAATAATGCAACCATCAAAATTAGACTGGATGTGAAAGCCAGAATTCTTATATTAGTGCTTGGCCTGCTAAATAAAATCCAAAGTTTAAGCAAGCCTTTATTGCATTTTACTAGCGCAGGTTAGTGCTCTTTTTGACCATTTCAGTCTCTTCACTTCTCTTCTGAATTTTAACCTGCTTGACATTGACCACTGGTAACAAATGCAATTCCTAATGCTAACCTTTGAAACCACTTTTTAGCACGCATTTCATTTATGCATGTGCAGCTACTACTACTACTTCATTCTGTTCTTATTCAATATTTTTAACAAATCAAGCATCACTTTCAACAGTATGGAAAACGATGATTATGAATGTAGCACTGTATTCAATTCTTCATATTTAGGACTAGTCACTACCATTAATTATACCTGGTTAAGATACAAGTTAACTTATCTTCGGCTCTTTTCAGCAGGCACTACACTTCTGTAGTGTTACTCTTTATCATGTTTACAATTGCAAATGAAAATGATAAGGAACCTCAAATTACCCTTATTTAACATTTATGTTCAATACATCATGTACCTTTGTCCCAATTACGATTACAGTACTTTGAGCATTTTGCTGAATCAGTTACTCACTGACTGGTTGTGTCTGAATATGTGTACATATTAACTCTCATGTCAACCTTATATGGTAGTTAAATTAAAAAGTGTCAAACCCACAGCATAAAAAGAACAGCATTACCAGATAAGCTGGTGAATGCTTGCCTAATTTTCTCTCACCCCTACGCATTTTTAAGAGCCAATAGTTCATTCAAAATAGAGTTGTGTTACTTTAAGTAAGGTACTAAAGATGATATTTATTGCACATCTTATATAAAAAAAATGAACAGAAGCGCTAGAGGTGTTATAATGGCTATAGCCTGCGATAAACTCTTGCAATTCCTGGGGGATAACGTGATGCCAAAATTCAATAGCAATGGTTCTCAATTCTCAAACATGTGGAAAATTTGCAACAATTCTATCAATTTGAAAGTAAAATATCACAAATTAAAGTGAGAGGTAATGCATTGAAAATCTTGTTACTGTTAGGTTCAATGACAAATTTCTAATGTAAAGTAGAAAATCATGAAAGGTTGAATGTATGTTAAAACCAAATTGAATTACAAGATTCAATCCTAAACCCATCAGCTAAGATAGTATTATGACATGATTCTACAAGATACCCGACGTCGATACACACACGGGGGCCCCCCAAGGGGTCCCTCGTAAACACTGAAACAGGTACTGTAGCTAATCAATACAGGAATTCTGCGACACAATTTGGATATGGAAGCACGATTATTTACAAAACATATATATATATCCATTATATTTGCTTACATGTCATTCACATAAAGTAATACAATGTGCTATACAAGAATGCGGAAATGAAACAAGCCAACACCTTTTCTCTCTCTAATCGCTCCACTGCCACTTGTTTTTCAGCTATTTCGCATTTATCGCGAACGTCATCAAGTTCGTCTCTTAAACTTTGCATTTTATCCTTTAATGCCTTTAAAGGGCCGGATCCTGCTGACGCTGCCATTGAATTTGGTCTTGAATTCATTTTAATAACACCGAAAATGTAATCCACTACAAAATGGCCGCCTCCTTACACCGGATGGACCAAACTACCCAAAATTATATTTTCGCGTTAAGAAAATATTCCTCTGTTTGTGGTACAAATCCCTTTAAATTTAAATATTTTCACTTATGTTAGTCGCGTTTTCTATGAGGTTTATTAATTTCAAATGTCGTTCGAAATGATAATGTGCACGAGCCAATATTTCTTATAATTAAATTCCTACTGCATGACACACGATTGTATCACGTGACTTACTCACTTACTACGATATTCTCATTTCCTTATAGGGAAAGTTAATTTGCATACGGATATGTAGGATTGTATCACATTTTTAGAATTCCCAAAATACTGCTACCAAAATAAGACATTTAAAACACTTATTTGTTTTAATTCCATAAATAATTTATATCATTCTTTATGGTCGTAAACCATTCTAATGAAGTGTATACACTTTAAGTATCTAATTATTAATATAGCAATTCAATGTGTAACTAATTAAGTTAGTGGGGTAGCATTATTTATATATCATACGCTGTAATAATTGCCTTATTATTTTGTTTCTAACCCCATCTTTCCCCAAGGGTAAAGTGAATGCGTTTTCACGTAACTTTTGAATTAAATCTATAACCGTATGTGGACCGAGTTTCTCCTTTCGGTTTCGCAAAAAAAATATGTATGTTGCACTACTTTTCTACTTTCGGTTCGGATTTGGAAGTTTGTAACTCGCTTTACCACTGGTTGTCTACCTTTATAGTCTAGTTGTCTTGCAGTTGTTGTTTTTTCTTTCTTTTTTTGCATTTAAATAATAACCTGGAATATCTTGTTAACGAGGAGGATATTTTTTTGTGATTTTGGTCGAATTACTTTGTACCTAAGATGTGTGTTTTTCAATAGTATATAATATTAATTATTTGACTCAGGTCACCGACTCAAGACGGACGTTTAATGTAATGTATTATATTTGTATTTGGGAGTCATGTATTTTCGAATCAACAGTTGTACAATAAATAAACTGTTTTATTAAACCCAACATAAACCGTTTTATCGACTGACGAGGAATATTAAAAAATAAAAATAATAAACATATATACTCAGTTAGAGATAGCGCATACTAGCATTATGGTTCCATTTCTCAAGAAATGTGTAACATGTTGTTTTATTTTCATTGTGCATGATATGAAAGTATTAAAGTATTAAATATAGGTAGACATTTTCACTAAATACCAATATATCAATACGATTCAGGAAATCCTGACATTATCGATCGCGACAACAATAATGCATCTGATAAGCCTTACCGTTACCTGGCAACACAATTAAGCACTCTCATTCCTAAGAAGACTCATGTAAACCACGGGGAAAGATCTGAGAAAAAAAAACTTGGCGAGATTTCAAGTTGGTGAACGCCATGCAATCCTGCTGATGTAAGGAATGTGGCTCGAGTCTCGACAATGTTCAATGTCTCATTTACATGGGGTTTAGAGTAATTTGATCCTGGCTACTAAGATGACATTTATTACGGGAAAATAACGCTTCTGTCAATCGTACATTACTACTACCACCCTTAAATAAGTATTGCATTTTTATTAAAAGGCAAGGTGTGTGAGTAACTTTCAAAATACTTAGTCCATGAGAAAGCGGAATCCAGGTATACAATACTAAATTGAAAACACGTGCTGCACTGTTCTTTCCGATTTCCATAGATACTAGCAGCAGTAATTATTCATGATATGATAAACATGCCTGTAACAATACTGGCCTACTCCTGATACACAGCATGTAATTATCGACACCAATGCAAAACAGATGCACATCCTAAGATAACGGTTGACCGGGCCTACGGAGATTTGCACGTGAATCTGAGCCATCTCGTCAATCCTTTTGATAATAAGGTTAATCTCAAAATTCAGCCATATATCTTAATAATTACCAAAATATCATCTAGTCCATTAAGAGTGTAAATTATGTAACTTGCCAAAAAGCGTCATACTGTATTAATGCAAAGCACTACTATATTTTGATAACACCTGAATATAATGCCAGATGCTATATATTATATATCACTCAATCCTAAGAAATGAATTAACAACGGCCACAGTTTCACATTGATAATCCATCAAACAATAGGTCCATTTTTACGACTTTTCACTCTTCATTTTAATCCGCATTTGCCAACACACAGTAATCCTCAACTTATGCACATGATCAAAATGCATGAAACTAACATACATATAAATGGATTCCAACAACACAGCTAGCAAGATCATCCAAAAAAGAGAAATGAAATGTGCATTTATAAGCGTCTAATGCAGTGCAGATATGAGTTTCAGAATTTGAAAAAGTATGTTGTTTATCTGTTCTGCTGTTCACATTTTAACAAGGTTTAATTTTGGTTAAATTAGTACACATATATGTAGGATGTCAACGACCCTCTTTGCATATCTGACGTCAAATCATGCATACGCTCAGTCTAAGTAACGGAGATGACTTACCTCTGTCACCCTCTTTTCAGAGGTCTCAAGTTTTACGGTTCCCTCGTTGTATTTCTCGTTGACCTGGTCGAATTCGTTTTCCAGGTTGGTGTACTTCTTCTGGAGTGTCTGCAGTTCCTCCTCGATCTGTAATATACGATACTCGTGTTATATAATTACGTTACCATATTTTCAAATAGGAATATCGCAGTCATATTTAGAAAATGTATGTAAATTATTGCATATCATAACCATTATATATGATCAAAAGGTTATACAATTCTATTATAAACAAAATGTTATGGTAAATTTTGGTCATAATATATGCCTCTAATTATAGAATGCCAGTATCAGTTACACTCGATAATATATAATATTCGATTTTATGTATATACATATAAATATATATATGTTAAAGTATATAACTGTGGACGTGATGGATATAGTGAACTGTTTACTTAGGGTAGTAATTTAAGCAAAGCGGTTGTAAATAAATGATGCATAAGTTTACAATTATTACTGTCTTTGTTTTCCACAATGTGGCAACTTCTTTATAATACATGCATTTCAATTCAATGACTCATACTGCAGGCGAGATTTGGCATGCAACGGCGGAAATGCATGGAACGTTCCATGAAACTTAAATTTTGACATTCTTTAGCATTTCTCTATAATAGATGTTGTTTCATATTTAATATATATTTGTAAATTCTGTACGTTTACATTTTTCAGCGCATGCCAAATAAGCATCTCATTAGTATGTTATCACAACGAGGCTCATATTTCAAGATGGCCGACAAATAAGACAACATAGAACTACCACATGCTAATTGTATTAGATATGTGTAATATGTTCACACAAAACTGTTGGAAATGAGAAAATTGTCATTTACGAAGTCTACGCTAATATTGAACAAGTAAACCAAACGAAATCGTGCAAGAAAAGAAGTACGCCAACGCTTTCTATTTTACTTGTTATGCAAAAACACACACCATAATAATATATTGTAATAATTTTTCAGTAATTCTTATTTTTTATTGTACCAGAACATTACAAAACGAAACTTACATTAGAAAATACAAATCAAACAGTTTCATACATAAAATCAGTTATTTCCGAGACAGTAAGGTAGCCATAATTTAAAATCTTCACAAAATAATGCTTGGTTAATATACAGAGCAAACTACTTGGAAAATAGGAAGGATATCACCAAAAACTGGACTCACCTTTGCCTTGGTTTCCTCAACGTCTCTCAGTTTCTGTTCGAGCTGCTCGGATTTATCCAAGGCATTCTCCTTCTCGATTTTCATCGCCTGCATCTTCTTCTTGATGGCATCCATTTTTGTTTTTAGTTAGTTTCGCCTACCACAAAACAAAATACAACAGGAATGTTTTTGAGCTAGAATTGACTTTCGCAGATGAGAGTCTTCGAATATGCCCTGCTACCACGAACTCGAAAGTGCTGTGCTGAAGTACTACAACAGGTCTTGCACGTTATTTTCGGGGGAGTCTACAGGAATTCCATCAACGACCAATCAAAAACGCGGTTACAGCTAATCGACGCCATCTTGCGATACGTCATGCAGAAGTATGATTGTGTTACACCCATCTTTGGAAAATGCAAAGGAAGCAGACGAAAAACAGACGGTACCACTTACTTTCACCAGGGATGCCAATAATTGCTTGGGCTTATCAGATGGCAAGATAGGTAACCGATAATTTACAAATGTAAGGAAATGCAACAATACATGTTTTCATCTTGTTGCTTTGCTTTCTAAGATGCCTCATTGTATACACAGCTTCATTTTTACCTGAATTTCTTTTTACTCTTCCCTTTGGGTATCGAAAAATAGGACAGTCTCAGGTACAACTACCTCAACTACACACAACTGACCTTGAACACGTTTCATATCATTATATGCCAGGAAATATTACCATGGTAACATAGTTTGTGGTACAAATCTTAGTTTGATATATAACATTAAAGACAATTATGTTGTAATGAGTCCACACGATTTAGGCAGGAAGTGCTAAGGGCCAATTTTTTTACTAAAGTACTACTACTCCCACCATAGAGGTTCAAGAAAAACAGCATATTACTCGAAACATTCAGGTGATTTTTCGTAAACTGATGGCAGTGATCATCTGATAGTCGACCTAAGAGCAGACCCGACTTCACACATAGTTATCATAGGTAGAATCTTAATCACAGAGCTGGATGCGCTGTGCATATTTATCAATGAAAGATTTCAAACCTAACATATGTAAGATGTAAACGGAATATTACGTGAATACTCTGTATGTGTTCTCTGTGAGATTGTTCTGTAAATGTGTAACATATCATGACGTCTTAACCAGGTTTCTTGTCCACTTGGCAAAGCATGATCACAGATAAAGGAACATACACATAGCAATAAACAATAACTATACCTTATAGTAATGTCGAAAAATCTTCAAAGTAGGGAAAACCATCCACAATTTAAATTTCAAGTGTTTAACGTTTCAGTTTAATTATTTTGAACGAAGGCATTTAAAAACCACTAATCATTGCACAGCACATACACAAACGGGACACTCGAATTTCGTACACTCTTTATTTAAAAATTGAGATAAATAAGACTTGAATAAATACTTCACATTCATATATGGGTACAAATACACATTGTGTGCATTGAATTAGCGTCAATAGTATATATCATTGATATAGAAATGTTTTCCGTATATGCTGTTTATGTTAAAAGTTTATAAATAGTGACTACAGAAATAATCTATTAAATATATTATATACAGTGCCAAGACTCTTAAACATGAAATACATCTGTTGTATATATACTTTATTTTAGATTTACTTTATTAACTAAGTTTTGTGCATATTAGGTTATAAAATTACAACATGATTATTTCAGTTTCAGAAGTATGTTTTCAGCCGTGATTCATAATGAAATTCAATCTAATTCCGTCTGAAATATTCTTAAGTCCGGAATGTTATAAACCGACATGTTTATTAACAAAGTATACATAGAATGACCATGCAAAACAAATGAACTTTATCGACACAACTTATTTTTTCTTGCCGAAGCATAATTTCATACACCCATTAACGTTTGTGTTTTATAAAAAAATAGTTAAGATTATAATTATAAACCTTCAATTAAAGTACCTAATTCACTTATCGGACTCTGTGTAAGAGCGAGCGAGCCCTTCTTAGTCATTAAGGTTTTACATAATATGTTCTAAATGCATAAACTGAAACCCGTTTTAGCAGGCGGGGAACCAAAATATGTGGTCATGTTTTCATTGTCTGGAAATGTAGGTTATAATCTAAGACAGTCTTAGAACACATTATATAAAATCATCAAGAAGGGCTTGATAGGTTCTCTCGCCCCGCTGGCTCCGCCATTGAGATTTTACACGATGTTCTAACTACAGGTACAACTATGACGAATACGATCAAGACAACATACCGATGCAATATTCCCACTTTAGTTACACATCAGTATTATCATGGTACCAGTATTATCATGGTACCACCGAAACTTTTAATGGCTTCTAAACTTCGTACATTTTTTTCTTTGGTAATACAGTATTTCTATTTTGATTTGTTACAGGTTGAAAAAGAAAGTATGCAGCTAATGTTTTACTGATTTCCAGTTGAATACCTTTAATCTAAAATGAAAGACGTTTGTGGCATGGGTATAGATTGCCCAGGTATGTTGTAAAAATATTTTTTCGGGAGAAAAAACACGTTTTCAAATGCTGTTAGTATCGGACAAGTGAACACACATGCTTCTTAAGCTGGACATGACATAAAAGTTATCATCGGAATAGTATTAAATTTGTTATATACTTATTTATAGTAATTAATAGTATTATAGTTTGCTAAATACATGGTACCAGTCGTGGAAGGGGGATGCCTGGATGGCGGATTCTCTTGGACGACTGGGATGCTTGGTACTGTCCCAATATTTGATTGTTTTATGATGATTTTATTTTAGATAATTAAGAGGTCTACTTTGCCCAAGGATTCCCTGGTGACTTGTTTCATTTGTAATAACAGCACCATCCATTGATTTAGATAATTGTTTTTTACTCCATTCACATGAAAGAACTATGCACTGATGCTCTCGGTTAATGCATTCATGAAGTATCTATGAAATAATCACCCTGGACAGAATTAAACTAGCGGAGCTCTATTGAATTCATCAATTTTTCAATGTTCGGATTTTCGATCGTAAGGTGGGTGGACTATTTTATTTCTTTATGGTGGAAATAAATTATACATCGAACCGAACTTAGCGCCCTCGGACGTCCACTTCTCCGAGACTTGGGTGACTTGAAACAACGAAACTGGTCTGTCGGAAGTCATGATGCTCGGTATTCTCGTGCATGTGGTAGTGCACGTATCGTTGGTGACTTGCGCGATGCTGGCGGACGTACAGAGGTTGCTGGACGACTTGTTCGCGCCGAATGTATACAACAAGGAGATTCGCGGCGCCCTCGACCAGTCACAGCCAACCCTGGTCAGTGTGGACCTGGGACCAAAGTGAGTGTCAATTATTTGTTTTAATTAGGATCGATTAGGAATTTTGTAACAACTCAAAGGTGCGGTTGTCTGCAGAGACTAGAAATCTACCAGAGCTTGTTTGATTCCGATTTGTAGATACATGTACAATTATACTGTTTGCTTTCCTCAGGTTAATTTGCTGCCTTTTAACATCCTCGGTATTGTCGTCATTGGCGTCATGCACAACTTGTGCTGGCTTAAACTGATTTTGATACCGTTGACGTCATGATGCATAAAAAAAACGTATGTCGGGTGTAATATTGTTCTCGTATAAAAGGATACCGTATGTATTACATTGAATATCATTTATGTGTAAATTTGTTTGTCGTATATCTTTGAACTTTCACAGAGTCACACACTCACTCAATCTAAAACATTACTTGTCCACATATCTCGCTCAAAAATGATATACATGTATTTGATACTAAAAGTGATACGAACAGTGAGTTTATTCGTAAAGCATCACTTTATTTTTCACGTGAATGTCATTTCATGTTTACCCTCCCTTCATCCACGATCTTGTGTATTATCAATATCCCGATATGATTCGTGCAGGCTATTTAAAAAAACAAAATAAAGGGGAGTAATCCAACGTTCTCCACCCCAACATCTAAGCATGTACTCGCCGCTCTTGACGATAACCTCGAGTTTGTTTGAATGCGAACTGTTCTGGTTTAGTGAACCCATACATACCAAGAAAAACACCTTTATTACTGCCTTTATTGGTTATGAATTGATTGAGAAAATCTTAACTCAATGGTCATGATGTGCCCATCCGGACCCAATTTGTTTGTATAATAATTTCAGTGTATTATCTTTTGATGAAACCCCGTGCCCGAAACAACCAATCTACTTTCTAAGTTTGTTCAAACCATGCTTATCAGAAACTGACATTGGTCAGGGACTTATTTTTCAGGTGAGCGACACAGAAAACTTTATTTGTTTTCATAACGGAAAAACAACAACAACAACATAGACTATGTTGTGTTTACATACCCACTTTTTGCCCATGGGGCATATTTGCCGGGGTCAACTTTACCCATGTGACCAGATGTGCCCCAGGGTTTATTGACCCGTTTATGAACGAGTCTACTAGTTCAAAAACAATCTTATTTGATGTTAAACGCGCTAAACACATAACACGTGGCCTCTTCAATGAGAATGTTATTTATATGACGATAATAACCATGTTACTGTATATAGTACTAAAGGAATCCTCAAAAAATCATTATCGTTTCCACCCGTGAGATTATCACGGCACGTGAAGGCTATTATAGCATAATTAGCCGACGAAGACGTGAACGTGCACCATGACGTAACTTTCACGATATAAATATGTCCGACGGATACCTGGTAGACAACATTATGGGTGCAGTAATTATTACTTAACCATCCCTGTATCTTAAGGAGCATCAAGAGCCTACGTGAGGTTGAGGAGACTCTGGAGATGGTTAGTGTTGTCATCCTGACCTGGACTGACCAGCGGCTCGCTTGGGACCCCGCCCACTACAACGACACGCGTGTGGTACGGGATAAGTATAGTTATTAAACCTTAGAACGGGCTTCAAGGCTTTCAAGGCATTGACTCATGGAATACTCGCGAATTATTATTTTCCGTTAAAATTTATACTGTCGTAAATAGTAATTAAGATTGAGAAGTTATAGATGTTGCTTATCCGAAAACAATCACAAAACTTAAATATCGACCACCGCATACCTAAATATTAAATCAGTATTTAAACACAAATCGATTATTTATAATAAAAAACCTGTTAGATATCTAGCTTTAAAATGCTAATAAAATATGCCGCTCTCGCAAAGTAATTGGCATGGCGATTTGTTTATGTTCAGTTGTCGTTGATTTTAGCTCACAACGTGCGCGTGGTTGGCTATTGTGACCAGCCCGTCGTACGCCGTCATCAATTGCTTCAAACCTCTCCCCCATCAACCACTGTGTCATTTCAACATTTATTGAAGTGTTTCTTAGGTGGTCCTCTTTCCGATTCCTCCGTATCATGAATGTGCTTTCCTGAAGAATTCAGGCTGTCATGGTAGTTGAACGGGAAAAATGACACAGTCTCGCTTGTTTCACAACGACTTAAGTTAGGAAACACTTATGTCCAAATAGCAATGCCCAGATGTTTGATAATGAGCATAAAGCGTCCTTTAATGGTCCTCTGCTATAAATGCCATCAGATAATCCCCTTGAGGACAACAGTGCCCCGGCGCCGTCCAAAACCGTACGGCCAAAATGCTAGTCAATCATATTTGCTTGCAGAATCGCGTCCTCTACCATATTCCTTTATATTTTTCCCGGATTCGATTGTTTGCCATCGGAATTCTAGAAAGAACACTTAAACAATAGTTTTGAAAAGTAACTGCGCTGAAGCTTGGACAATGTTGGCAGCTTTGCAAACATATTTGATGTTCTGAACTTTACCAAGACCTGACAACCTACTGTCGTATTTTTTATACTACAGCCTTTGCAAATCGGACCATGTTTACAGATTTGTAGCTGTCTTTACTTGGATGGTATTGTCTAACCATGTCATCTATTTTCTGATTGTTTAAGCTACAGCAATGACATCTGGATCTCGAGTTTAAAGGATATCAATACTGTCCTTGCTGTTCTTGACCACGTACTTACGACCTAATTTATCCATGGTGGATCCATACTTTTGAAACTACGGCAATAACAAAGCCCTGTCAGATGGTAACAAAAAACATTACCACAGCAGTGATTGCTTACGTTTCACAACCAATAAAAGATATAAAAACCTTTCATCAAGTGAGCGAGAAGGTTATCGTGGCTCTCTTGTTGTTGCTTATATTTCCATTGGTGTCCAGGTGTTCCGTCCGGCGACGAGCGTGTGGCGTCCGGATGTGGTACTAGAAAACCCGGCAACAAGGGGCATGTTTTATCAGGACATAGACAGGGCCTACACCATACATACTTACAACGGACAAGTCTCTATAGCGCTAGGTAGGAGGCGTGCCTTTTAAGCATAACGGACATTCATCTGAATCATATTTTTTCGGGCCTGATAATCGTTGTCTTCTCCACCGTTGGTAAGACATCCATCGTGCCACAAGAGCGTCTTTGCATTCTATTAAATTATAAAAATGATAATAAAATGCGATTAAAATTGAGGTGTTTTAGTAAGACACAGCCAAAACAACATGTATTCCTAAAACAATATCATAGCGCTTATATTTATTAACCTAAAACGGCGACGTTTCTTGAGAATGATTTTACATTGACTTCAAACTACCGCGCGTAATAACGTTGGCGCCAGTTAACAACTACTACTACTTTGCACGCTTTGCTAAGGTGTATTTAAACGTCAACATTTACTTGAATTTAACATTTCGGATATGCACGCAAGTTTTACTCACATGTATGTTAAATATATCGAAATATCGGATCATTGGGCACGCTGCATGGCCGGTAACTTGACAAGCTTCGTCATGTTTTCCGCACGTGCCATAAGTCCACCTTGAATGCACGTGCAAGATGCTGTTATTTTTCGCCCTTTTCAGGAGACCTCATATCGACCAATTGTCCGTTAGTTATGACGTCATATCCGTGGGACGAGCACTGGTGTGCGGTCACATTGATTGTCATGGGCTACACAGCGGACCATGTGAGGCTGGTTTCCGTGCAGAAGGGAGAAATGGCCATCCTGCCTGGCTATGAGCCTAGTTCCTCATGGAGTTTAATAGGCATGCGTGCACTTGACAAATCTTTCGGAACTAAATCCTTATTTCATTTGAGCTAAGATTGCGAAGACAACCGGCTTTTGTGACAATAACGATTGTTCTCCCGGTTGTCGCCCTTACGTGCATGAATATTTTCGTTTTCTATATTCCTGTCGAGTCCGGTGAGCGTATTTCGTACTCTCTGACTATTTTGTTGTCAGTGACCTTGTTCATATCAATGGTCGGAGAGAAGTTACCATCAAACGGGGACGGGATCGCCTCCCTGTGTTACTTCCTCGTGTTCGCTATGTTCATCAGCGGCGTCACTTGTTTGTGCAACCTCGTCACTCTGAAACTGTCGTCCAAGGCGACATCTGGAAAGCCGGTTCCTTCCACTTTACAGGCTCTGGTTAATTGTGGAAAAAGAAGTACGAAAATGTTATTGTGTACTAGCAAAAACGCGACTGTGAACAACATTGACGAAGAAAGTAATATTCCTGAAACGAATGATTTTGTTGAAATAGGTGAAAAAGAGGGTGGTGTTAAGGAATACTCTCAAGTGGAGTCTCGACCGGAAGTGTCGTGGATGGACGCCAGCCGCTGGTTTGATGGCGTCTGTGTGATCATCACTGCGGCATTTCTGATCTTGGGTGGATCCATGTTCACCTATAATGTAATCAATGGACAGATACCGCAATAAGATACATTTCCTGGTTTGTATCAAATGTGTATGTATCTTATGTGAAACAAAATCTAAACTATTTCGATTTATTTTAGAATTATGCACATCTGTATTAACTTCAAACATAACATTAAATCCCGCTTAGAAAATACAAGCTATGCCGGCTTACAATGATATGCTACATAATGACACACATACCCATGGCAAACATTCATGGAAAGACCTAGAATCCGAAATTTCACATAACACCCACTAGGGAAGTCAACATATAGACATAGGGAATGCATAACTATATGTAGATAAAGATATAAATTAAATGCAAAAAAGTTAGTTGGCAATGACTTAATTTTACAAAACAAGTATCAGTTGTTTTTATATCAGGACCTCAAATTGAATGCAAAGTCAGACAAACATATTTATCAACATAATTATCGATATCGATGTTCTTCATCACGGGGCAGACGATCAGGGTGACAATGGTGGAAAGAGCTTTTTTCAAGTCCCTTTGAATTTCTGATTGGAAACAGCATCCTCGTTTTGCAAAAAAAACACCATAAATTTAACCCTGGGAATTATTAATACAAATTGCATGTTATGTGTTTCTCTGTGAAATAACTTAGCCAACGTCTAGACGTCCTTGTCCGTCCGTGCATTTCAGAAATTAATTTTCGACTTCTTACATTGCCATTTGGAGTTGCCTTAGTTCAAATTCAGAAAAACCAATAACAGCGATAACCATCCACCATTAGTGTCAGCGGAAGAGAGTTAATTTGATGAATGTGTTGATAGATTAAAATAATTTAAACGAAAGTCCTATTAATTTAGATTGGATTTGAATTGTTTGGGGAGGGTACTTAAGCCAATTTAACTTTGTAAAGGTAATGATACTCAAATGAAACATACTTAAATCAAACGACCGTAAGTACATCCATCATACGCAAACGAGCCGAGTTTTAACTTGGACATCTGGTCGTCAAAGGGGAAGAATGTGATGTCCATTTTGCATGCGCATAATTGGGGGCTAGAACACGTTCCCGGTAACTAAAATACACGTCATTAATGTAAAACCCACTATGTGTTAATAAATTCATGCGACATTCGCTTAACATGTCAATTAATAAAAGATGCACGTCGTAGCCAGCTTAAAGCTGCACTCACAGATTGAACGTTTTTGTCATGGAACGAGCCAATGTATGCGAAAAATGCATGTAAACCAGTCATTTATAAGACTGCTGACAAAACATTAGATTGCATATTTTTATGTTTAAGTTCAAAAATTGATGTTTTATGCATTTTTCCTTAAACCGTTAGTTAACAGTTTTAGCCATAAAACATTAACTTTGGAATGGAAATATGAAAATCTGCGATCTGATCTTTTGTCAGCAATATTTTATCACTAGTTCGCAGATATTTACGCAAAACTTTGCTCATTCCAAGACAAAATATAAAAAAAGTCGTAAAAACGAAAAATCTGTGGGAGTGCAGCTTTAAATTGATATCTTTAACAAAACAGGTCAATTTTTTATAAGTTGTGATGGATAACGCAACTTTGGTTTCGAGTAGTTCTGGCTTCCATTATAACTTTAATGTTGATATTTATTTGTTGATGTTTACAACACAACACGTCCAGAAAGGTAATATATAACGTGTTCGCTGAAGTTCTTTAGCTAGGTTTCGAGAAGAATTAAAGTATTCAATCATCATCATTGTATGGTAGTACATGTATTAAGACAGGAACCGGTTATATTAATTCCTCGTTGTTTCAAAGAAAAGTAGGAAATCAATTATTCTAATAAAAGCACAACCTTTGGACACTGTGTCCATTTTTTAAGAATAGAATTCACACCTAGAAACTATAAGTATCGTTTCAATTCTCCATAATTGTCAAACCCGATACATATACATCCGATAATATCTCGTCGTCAAACATTTAACGACGATTGTCTAACGCTGTTTGACATGTTTTGTTCGATTCTATTATTAATAGTACTTTAAGAGTATACCTTTTCACTTAAAAGAAACCGTACCAAAATTCAGGCACTTAAGCTGTGTTTATTTTCAAGAAAGTGCTCTAAAACATTAAATGCGACTGAATTATGACGTCATTTCCGGAGTGGAAATTTCGTTTTAAAGCAGTTTTTTCGGTTAACGTGCAAAAAGAAATTTAAGGAAGGACGCATATACTGAGATAATTACATGACTACATATTTGCTACTAAACATAATCAATACGTTAAATACATCAACATTTTAGCATAGAGCTAGTACCCAATAATTGTCAATTTGTTGTAGCGGATCCAGGACTTTCTAAATGGGGGGGGGGGCACAACTAATTATAAACATATAAAACTTTTTTTGAATGCATTATTTTAATCATATAATGACATGGAATTCACATTTGTCGCCTCTGCCAATGATGTTTGGCAGATCAATTGAATTAAAAAGATAGCATTAACTGATATAACATAAACCTTTAAAAAATATATCATGTTATTCGGTTTGGGCAATCGAAACGGGGTCGACGGATTTGAAAGCAAAGTCGTTAACCACTAAGCCACCTCAGACACTCATTTAAGATATAGAATAAATACTGTATAAACCTACAGTTACTTAAGTATATTGATTGCACTCAACGTTACTGAACTTCGGATGTCATTGTCATTTATGTTAACTGAAGTAAAAACAACTTGACAACAAATTCCAAAAGGGGTTTCAAATAAATTATTCTGTGTTTATTTAGGCTCTAGCATGATTCCGAGAACTGGTTGTTAATAAGAGCCGAATTGGAAAGTTTCAAGGCGGCAACGTTTGAATTTAAACTTGTTAAATGCACCGTCATGCACACACATATCTTGTTGGCACACAATGACATTATTTAAAGCAATGACGAACATATAATGTGCACATGTGAACAGTTTAAAACAACTTAATATATTTCTGGTATAGGATAAATTCTGAAAACAGTAAACTTACCCGTATAACGGAAGCCATATTTGTTTACTTTTAATCAGCTGTCTGTGCAAAATTGGGCGCCGATTTATCATTATCGAATGTTCGGGCCCCGATGTCATTTTCATGAGACTTTTTCGTGTCGTATACTATATTAGATCCGCCACTGATTTTTAAAAAAGTACAGTTTGACCTTGTACTGTCCATATACAATTGTATAAAGCAAAACAAAATCAAAAACACACACTGGAGTTTAAAAGCAGCTTACTTTACATATAGACACTATAGTTCCCTGGTAGTCACCAAGTATCGGTTTAGTTTAAACAATATTTATTTCAAAATATAATACAAAGAAGACACACAAACATCAATCATAATCATGGCGAATACACTATAGGAACATCGTACAAGAAATTACATAGATCTTTTCAACTATATACGGCAACGTAAAATATAGATATCTTTACAACTTGTAAGTACCAGAAATAAACGGTAGTGCTCATTACATCTATTCAAAGTCCAATATTCCCATGCCACTTTCATCCTAGTGTACCAAGTATTTCGGTACTTAAATGTTATCGATAAATCCTCAACTTACAAGAACGATTGGAGCGCTTAGCTTCTCTTACTCTAAGTTCAACCATAACCATACGTTTTTGCTATATAAAACAACAGAGCAAATAACTTGTCAAAATTTTATTTTGCTTTATTTACATTTAAAGTTTGGATTTAATGGCGAGGCTCCATGTTATTTACACAAGCACGAATTCACAAGCATGAACAGCGAACGAAGCAATCTGGTCACCTGCCAACTTGGCGTATTACTGGCGACCGCCCCAAAGGGCAAAGCAGCAGTTTTGAATAGCCCCCACTGGGCTTTACGAGTTTGATTATGAAATAAACTTAAGTATTTGAACGTGAATTCCGTCAAGGTGTACTATGGCCGGAACTCACAAATTAGCATTTTAACTTTAAGTATACTGTCTGTATTTATATAATTCCAATAGCTTAATAAATATCATAATTTAAGTGCTGCCGAACGCCAATGTGAGATTCTAGGTACTAGAAGCGAACTCGCCAAAATATAAGCATAAAGAAATAACACGCATCACAACCCGAAACAGAACTGGGTTTATTATCGTATAAAACAATTCATACTTTAAGGAAATTTTGGCTCGGCAGCAAAAAAGCAACAAGAAAAGGAGCCTCGCATTACTCAGCAGCAAACTTGAATGAACGGTAAAGCATACCGTAAACGTGTATTAGCGTATCATAAAGCGTCGCTGGACAAACCTGATGATATTTATTTCAATGATTTACCAAACTGCACACGCAGGACTTAAAGTCGCGAATCAAAAGCGCATTGCCCTGCTCGTTCAAGTGGACACCGTCGGACTTCAATTGTTCAGGCGTTATATTATGAGAAATGAAGGAACCCCCAATACCTAATATGTTTTTTTTTTTACAAAGCCATTTAATCGGCGCCTTACATTTCCCATTGCACGCTTATTACTCGAATAGCGCCATGTTGTTCGAGGCGTTATCTGCGATACTGCGAGAGTGGTTGATGGGAATAAATCTTTAAGCGCTCTTATTACTTTAGCAAAAATTGCCATTAACACTTTAGTAGGATATTGGCCAATGTCATTTCCCCCAATGTGAATAATCATGACATGAGGTAGTCCATCTTCATTAATATGTTTCAAAAACGTGACTTTCCTTACAAGCGCTTTAAGGCTTAGACCTCCATAGCCCTGCCACCAAAAGGCACTATTGGGAATTCCCAGGTTCGCGTCGTGCGATCGGGCGTAGCAAAAGGCATGCCTAATAATTGAAGAACCGACGACCCACACGCGCGTCGTTCTATCTAAATAAGCAAAAAAAATAATATGTAATATGATGTGACCAAACCTAAAGTAAATTTGGGACCAAATGTATATTTTCATGCCGAACGTAACGTTTGTAGGCGTCTGACGTCCACCTACCGGCCTCTTTTATCTGTTCCGTGGTGCAACCCACCATAGCGGCGGTTGTGGCTGCCCCAATGTGAAATGAATGTGTGTTGTACTTTGCAAATTCGAGGTTCATAACAGATAAACATTTTTTTAATACAGAAGAAAACTGTGTGCGTGTAAGAGGAGTACCATCCATATGACACAGCAACGGACCGTTAATCTTTGGCCTGCGTGCCAGAAAAATATTTAAACTGTGTACAGGACAAACACTTTTACCGGTTTTATTGATCTGCATAATATAACCCTTTGACTCTTTATCCGTCTTTGAATTGCGAAGTGTAAGCAATAAATTGCCGTCGCTCGTATATCTTACATCACTAAATGCTAACGTGTGATTTACAACAGACTGTCGTGTTACGGCTAGTTCTCCTACGCGGAAGAACCCAAAGAAAGCCAAAGTGTATGCCGCTGTAAATAGGGCACTTTCGTACATATTTATAGTTTTATACACATGGATGGGAGTGTTTCAACAATAAGGCATAATAACTGTGCCGTTATTGGAAGTCGCGTTGTATGTGCGCGTGTATTCCTTCCCATGCCTGTTATAATTTTAGTGATTATATAATTTTCGGTGGTATCTGCGAACCCAAAAAGCTTGCATTGGGCACCGATAGCACATTTATAGAGGCGAGCTGTATTGGCGGTTAAGCCATCAAGTGACAAAGATGAGAAAAACAATACCAAATTGTCAACGGATGGAGGCCACAAATTTGGCAATTGATACGTAAGCCTAAAATTAGAGAACCGGTTTAAACCGACTTAATACGACTGTAATGTATTGCCGGACATAGAACAGCCAATTAGTCGTCGAGCCTCATTTCGTAAATCATGCTCTGAAAAAGTGGTGGAATTGGTGCCCTTTCTGCCAAGTCGGGTACCAGCTGGCGAAGGCGCGCCCACTGCTTTCGTGAAAAAGAATCAGCGATATTATTAAGTTTTGTTCGAATATAGACAGCCTTAAACAAAATATTATGGCGCATGCATCTTAACACAAAATGTCTGAGAATGTGCATAACGCGTTTGGATTTCGCAGACTGTTTATTGATTATGGCAACTAAAGCCTCGTTATCGATTCGTAAAATTATCTTTTTATTTTTTAGTTCGGGACCCCAAAGGTACAAGCTAAGCAGCACAGGGACCATTTCTAAAAACGTTATGTCTTTCATGACTTCATGTTTGCTCCAGTCAAGAGGCCATGGAAAAAATGCCCAATTGCCGTTTAAGTAACAGCCGCCGCCAAGGTCGGCTCCACCCGCGCTGTCGGTAAAAAGTTGTAAATGTTCGTTTTCCAACCAAGCATTTTCGGGAATGTAACCTACTCCATTGAAACTTGTTAAGAAAAACAGCCACATACGGAAGTCCTCGCGCATTCCTTCTGTTATCCTTATATTATGAAATTCATGTTTTATACCGGACATTGCATCATAAAATCGCCGCAAAAAAGCTCTGCTTGAACGAATTGCCTGGCCGAAAAAGCAAAATTTACCAGCGAGTGACTGAAGGTCTCGCAACGTTATTTTCTTCCTAGTTATATAGAGCAAAAGTAGGGACTTCAACTCTGCGATTTTGTGCTGGGGTATTCTAATAAGCATTTGTGAAGAATCAATTTCCAAACCCAGAAAAACTATTACAGTGGAAGGGTCCGTGCTTTTTCCATCGTTAATTGGTACACCCAACTGTACACATACTTGATGGAAAGTGGAAAGTAAATGTTGGCAGTTGCCAGTTCCATGTGCCCGCAAAATATGAAATCGTCCAGATAATGATCAAGTGATGGAATTTTTGAAATGTCTTTTACCAGCCAATGGATAAAGGTCGAAAATGCCTCGAAATAATATGGTGCACAACTGGCGCCAAAAGGTAAATTTAAGTTTACATAAATTTTGCCATCAAATTTAATGCCTAATAATTCGAAGTCTTTAGGTGATATTGGAAGTAGCCGGAATGCAGATTTTATATCACGCTTTGCCATTAACGTTGATCTTCCCAATTTAAATATCATGTCTGCCACTGTGTCAAATTTTGTGTACGATACTGATTTTAATTGACTAACTATGCCGTCATTAACACTACCGCCAGCCCGTTGATAGCTTAAATGAGTGATAAGGCGCCAACCGCCATCAGACTTCGGTACCAAGTCTATGGGAGAAATTCGAAGATTTTTAAACGGTGGACTAAAGAACGGCCCGGCCATTCGGCCCTCCAATATTTCTTTTTCCAATTTATCGAAAACTACGCTTGGTCGGAGTTTAGCCGATCGCAATTTATTTGCATCGATGGGTTCGCGCGACCCTTCAAATCCTAAACTAAAACCAAATCGGAAACCATTCTTTAACAACGTTGCATCGACCTTACATCGGGATATCGCTGTAAAAATGCGTCTAAATTTGATGTGTTTATGGGGCTTTTTGGCAGCTAGCCGGATGTCACGGCCATATTTTGATAATTCCTGAGTCCTGCCCGGATGAGCAGCCAAAAAAAATTGGACATGTAGACTAAGAAAGCATCTGTCCACCAACTGATGTCGTTAACTTTTTGTTGTGCGGACTTGTTGTCAATAATTAGCCGACCGTCCTGGCCTATCATTAACGATTTATTTGACTCCTCGACACCTGATTTAGAATCAATCAAAGAAGAGAATTCTACAAATGCACCAGACACAATTTTATTCTTAATCTGATGCGAGATGTTGCACCCAACATTTGAAAAGACACTTGGCATCTGGTTCACTGTGTTATCAATAACCGTTAAAGGCAACGGATCAGAAAAGAAATGTTCCGTACCTGCACCTTGTTCACCGTTCGCGACCGATACCTGCGGAATGCTGATGGGCCCATTTAATGGCTGGAGGCCTTCCAGGGCGGCGGTTTGTAAACCTGCGACCTGAGGTGTGGGTACCCTCCCCGTATTAGCCAAGTCTATGGGCGCTATAGGACCATCATCTGCAAGAGCCACAGTACCGGTAGTCAGCGCCACAGATGCATCAGCTGTAGCCGCGGCAAGACCGGAATTCACCGTCGAGGCTGATGCGGGGACTGCTGCGATTGTGTTTGATTTGGGCGTCTGGCCTGTCTGTACTGGAGGGGTCCTCCTTGCCCGCTTAGCGGCCCAAAACTCTTCCACAATATCTCGAAGCGGGAATGCCATCCGGAAAAAGAAAGCAAAATCAATAACCGTCGTCTGACGTATAAATATTTACAATTTATATATAAATATGTATGTGCGTGTTTTAAAACCTCATTCATCGACAAATTGATCGAGTTCTTGATAAAGTAGACAAAACAAAGTAAAATAGAAACATTTATTTAATGATTTGAATGTATATGTAATGTTATGTACTATAATTCATCAACTAACTAACCAAAACTATTTTAATTCGAACAACTATTTTTTCTTAAATAGCAATCCTAGCTCTTATAAAATCTGACCTTTCGGTTCGACTGCCTGAACGAAAGTGAATCGGTGGGGTTGCGCGCTCGATTTAGCGCATGCGCTGAATCTCTTTTTAAGTTTTAACCAATGAAATGCTTTAACGAAATGGCGGGCGCGGGAATCTTTTGATTACGTAATACTGTAAGGCGCCCTCAAGCGGATCTGTTGAATGATTAGATGTGCATTGCTAACGTAAACATAAAGATGATGAAACGGGTTGATTATTCTCGATAACAACAGCTATTTTATAGTTAATAGCTGGTAATAATGTATTTAATGGCCTAAGGTTGCATTACACTTTCCAGTAAGGTAAAGAAACTGGCTGTAGTTTACTTGACCAAGAACGGTCCGTAACATGTTTTAAATGATACTGTAATTTACTTAACCAAGTAGTGTCCGTTACGCACCTGTTAAAAAAAGTACTATATCTGGCAGCCAGATAAGGTCACAGGGCATTCGCAGGGTGAGGAAATTCACTAATTTTGCTCCATATCGGTCTCCCGTATACCCATTGCTTGACATGTGTGTTAGTTTATGATCATTTGGAAACATAATGTAACTTAAAAACTCATCCGTGAATCTTTCTGCTAAAAGACAAAATGCATGCATGCTTATATTATTATTCTGATGCTTACAATAATAACAATCAGTAAAACAAAACGTAAAACAGTAGAAACATGTTCAGCCAAGATTCCACTTTTTTAAGATAATGTCAATTGCTTTTAATATCTCAATTTTGAAATTTTACTTTACAAACGTAAAACATCAAAGGTCTTACCTGATCGAGCCATATACTTATTTTCAGGATCTGGTATTTCTCATCCTGAAAGTAGGAGACAAAATATTTAGCTACAAACATTTGCCGCCATTTCTCTTGACGTTCTTATTTGCAATTTCAGAGTGAAACGACGTTTTCAAAAGCAAGGACCGATACCTTATACTATCTTAGAAATATGCTTTAAATCATGTTTTTTTCGGAAGACGCCACATATCCAGATATTAAGTCATGTCCTCATTACGGCTGAAGTGCTGTTAAGGAGAACGTTACTACAGACCGGCATACTTTTGCGACACTTGTAGGACATAATTAGCGAGTGGTACTCTCAATAGTTAAAAAAGAGTGGTGGAACAAAACTAATAGCGAGGATATTATTTCAAAACGAGGAAACCTCGGGTAATTGAGGATTATATTCGTATCGAATACACTCTGAATAGAGAAAATGAAATGAAATTGAGAAAAATAGAGAATGATGACAAAATCCTATTCGCCCTTGGTCAGTATATGTAGGTGTCCAAGAAAATGTACGTCAAGAAGAACTGGATACGCACGCGCTGGATACATCCTTCTTGCAATCTGCTTCTGATCATCAGGATGTAATTATTATATAGTCTATTTATGCAGCGTTTTATGCGACGTTTTACAATGCATGTACTTGATTTGAGTTATTATCTGAAAGGAACAAAAATTACCAGGAACGAAATGCCAGTTGGTTTTTTCGCCTCCATAAATTGCTGCAAATGCGTGACTAAAATGAAAACTGGATACAGTGTGTCCACAATTGACCTTAAGAGGCTATAAAATTCATTTTTTTTTTAAAGTTACACATGTCCGCAATTATACAATTCATAATAATTACTGACAGATTCCATAAGGTGTCTATGGAAACCAAACAAATGTAAGTAAATATAAATGTATTTTTTCAGAGATATTTATCTATAAATACTTGCGTGAAATACGGCTGGTAGCATATACATAGACGTCATTAAAAGACGCCCAAGCCCTCCGCTTGCTTCATGCACAACGGCTTAAATAGAACTATGTTTTGAATAGTTCATACACTAGTACATATACGTATTTTAAAGCTGCATTCTCACAGATTAAACATTTTGCCAAGTTTTTTTTTTTTGTCTTGGAACAAGCCAATTCTTGCGAAAATGCATGTAAACCAGTCATATAAGACAGATAGCAGATTTTTATATTTAAGTTTAAAAAATGATGTTATATATGCGTTGTTCTTAAACCGTTAGTAACGCTTTTAGCCATAAAACATTAATTTTCAAACGGAAATATGAAAATCTGCGAACTGCTCTTTTGTCAGCAGTCTTTAATCACTGGTTTGCAGATATTTACCCAAGAATTTGCTCATTCCAAGACAAAAAAATAAAAACAGTTGTTAAAACGGTAACTCTGTGAGAGTGCAGCTTTAATCATTATATTTAACATGATGTTCGAACTATTACTTAATCAGTCAAAAGTGGCCGGTCAAAAGTGTATCTTAATAGCATCTGGGAAAGCTGATGTTTGTGTAACGCTTGTGTAACAATAGATGCAAACCATTTTATAAAGCTTTTAAAAAAGTGCGATACGATCGAAATGCAAATATTGTTTTGTTTAGTTTATGAGGATAGTTCAATATTCAATAGTTTCTATTCTAGATTATTAAGTGGTCGGTCGGATTCCCTGGTGACTTGTTGCTTTGTCACAACGACATAAATCATTAATTTGCGTAATTGTTATTTACTGCATAATTATTTTCTCGGATGTTATATTTATAAAGTAATTGTGATATAATCATCCATGACATAATTGAACACGCGTAGTTCTGTTGGATTGAAAACATGTTTACGGTGTGAAATGGGTGGTTACAATATAAATATATATATCAAACTGAACTTGTCTGATACTTGGGTGTCTTAAAGCACTTCAAGACTGGTCTGTCGGAAGTCATGCTGCTCGGTATTCTCGTCTTGGTGGTAGTGCACATATCTGTGGTCACGTGCGCGATGCTGGCGGACGTACAGAGGCTGCTGGACGACTTGTTCGCGCCGAATGTGTACAACAAGGAGATTCGCGGCACACTCGACCAGTCACAGCCAACCCTGGTCAGTGTGGACCTGGGACCAAAGTGAGTGTCAATTATTCCGTTCAATTAGGATCAGTTAGTTATTCTATATAATGAATGAAAGGCGTGGTTGTCTTTATTAAACAGAGCAGAGACTTCCAGAGCTTGTATGATGACGTTAGTATTATAAACATTTTTGTAGAAATAACAATGTTTGCTTCCCAGTGGTTAATACATTGCCTTTTAATGTCCAAGGTCTCGTCGTCGTTCGCGTCCCGCAAACTTACGCTGGCAAAACTGACTTTTTTAATACCGTTGACGTTATGATAAATACATAAGACTTAAGCTAGAAATGATAATGTTATTACATCTCTCATATCCGTTTAAAAAGCCGTCACTCTGACTATGGCGTTTGCTGAGATAGCACCGAAAGCGTTAAAAGGCTGTAGGCAAGACAAGGGTGATTTTGCCTTTTTACAATTCTGTCAATAGGCAATAAAAATCGACTCCAAAAATCGTTTGAGTGGCCCCAAACTATAACCGATATTCAATAAGATTCTTCGGCTTGATTTTTTAATTTACATTAACGTTGCAATCTTATGAAGGTATTTAAATAAATTGATCTTCAAATTCGCGTCTTTTCAAACCGCATTACAGTACACCATAAAAAAATTATATCCCATTTTGTAACTCCGACGAATCAATTATTTTAACATGTCATATCAAAAAATAGTTCTGAAGATACCTGATTTCGATTTGCGGTACTTAAGTCCATTGGCCTGCGGCCTACATAAAAAAATGACGTCACACCCGGTAAATGTGTAAATGACGTCATTTCCTGTTTAAATACAGAAATCAGAGAGCGTTTTTTTTAATTCAAGAGAAAATATTAAGTGTTTTTCTTATGATTTAGATGCGAAAAAAACCTACATTATTCAAATAAACCTTTATCATAAAAACAAACTAAGAAATAAACGTATGGATTGCTGGAATATTTCAATTACAGATGTGTTATACACACACAAAAAACTTGATGTTTATATTAAACCGGAACATTCCAAAGAAATAGTATACGACTGTCAGAAAACTTTTGAACTGCTTCATTTGAAAACAAAATAAAAACCAAATGCTAAAAGTTGATAACCTTAAAGTATCAGCTTAAATAGGAGTGCGATTGCTTTTAATTACATATTTTGAAAGATTAGCACTTCATTTTGATACGCATAACGTCAAAGAATACTAAATACTAGTATTATTTACCTCAACAACAAAGAAATTGAATCAGACATAAACATGGCATTTCTATAATTTAGTCCTTTTTAGAAACGGTCTGCCGAAGAAAAAGTTTGATATAATAAATACGTTTGTATTTATAATAATGTATTTCATTTATTATAATTTATTATACATGTATTCTATTAATCGAATACTTACCGGGGGCAATCTTTTTGCATTTATTTATTATGCCATAAAATACAAACAGGGGAGGGGGATTAACTCAACCACCAGACTAAGGCCAAAATTGTCCCCGAGATTAATTTGACTAATTTTGAGAAAATTTAATAATTATCAAGGGAGGGAACTCTTTCTCAGCGCCGAATGTTTAATTGTCCGCCCTTCTTTATTTTGGCGCCTTTCTCACTTGTTCTGTAGTTTTAATCAGGTTCTGACGTGTGTTTTCTTTGTTCGTTGCCAAAAATGGCGGATACTGGGGCTCGTCCCAAAGAAAAAAGTATCAAAGCATACTGCAAGCATTCAAGATCAGCTGGTTGGTCTTGAAAATGAAGAGGTGCGTTTGAAATCAGACTTACAAAAGCTGACGCCAAAGAAACCCTCTCCTGATGTTAATTTACGTGATGAACTTTTGCGTGAGCATGCGCGGCTTCAACAGCTGGTTGAAGACCGTCGTCAGTCGGCTGAGACTCGAAGACTGCGTAAAGAGATCGAGGAGATACGACGCCAACTTGATGACGTCGACATAGCAGATAGCAGCAAGTCAGCCTTCCCACAGTTTGGCCCGAGAGGCCCCGACACAATTCATGATCTGCGAGCTTCTGATGTGCTTAACCGGAAGGCGGATATAAAAATGCCTACAGAGATCAGCGATTCCTTAGAAGGTATCCATTATTCGCAAAGTTCTCAGAAAATTAAGTCTGGTAAAGTCAATAAATGTGCAGACATTCAAGTTAAAAAAAACTCAACTTTGGCCTCAGTCCTTTGTTCCGAGTCAACTTTGCAAACAATCAGAAATTGAATATAATGATCTCTCTATGACCCAGTTTGTAGCCGGCTATTGTGCGATAATCTCACATTTATTCACCACGGGCTCGCGGAAATCAAGCGTAGAGTGGTACATTTGAAATCTCTAATGTGTTTTGCTCATGTGTATCAGTGGACATGTATTTTGAACATTCACCAAGAGGTGCTTATTGATATAGAACGTGGCAATAGATCTTGGAATGACAGTTTTTCGGACATAGAGAGCTTAAATCTCCTGTTAGATCGAAGTAGTACCAGTGCTAGTCTTCGAACAACGGCTGGATCATCATCAACCTCAAATGTAACGCCAGGTAAACGCACATGGTTTTGCTCTAAGTTCCAAAAGGGCGAGTGCTCCAAGACATCCCCACACTCTGCGCGGATAGGTTCGGAGTTACGCACAGTAAAGCACGTTTGCGCCACGTGCTTTTTGAAGGATCGGGAACTACGAGACCATCCAGAGAGCTCTGCGTCATGTCCCCATAAACAAGCCTGACTACCGTTTCATCAAACATCAAGAACTGAATGTATTGAGCTATGTCATAATCCATTTCGTGTTCAGGGTTGTGAACCGTCCTCAGCTTCATCAGATACGTTTTCGTCATATCCGGATTATATGTGTGTTGAACAGTCAAATCGCATTGCGTCTAGCGATTGTATGTCTCCGACGTCTTCGTCGTTCGTTCCTGAGAGATCATGTTCGTCTATGCATTCTCATTGTGATCTTAATGTTCGTGGCGATATCAATTGTTCAGTGAACCATAAATTTCAAGATATTTTAAAGCTTCATGATATTGTGTTTAATTCAGGTGTACCGAATTACAAGGGTGTTAGGATACCGTTGAAGACAAACTGGAATATTTCCTTTTTGCGGTCAGTTCTAATAGATTATCATGATTATGAAATATGTGATTTTCTTGAATATGGGTTTCCTATTGGATATTGTAAGGACATTTCACCAGTATCGGACAGTGTAAATCATAAAGGAGCTACCAATTTCCCGCTGGATGGTGATAAATTCATTTACACTGAATTAGGCCATTTTGCTATGGTTGGTCCATTTCAAAAGAATCCTCTTTGCTGTGACTTGGCTTTTTCGCCGTTGAATACTGTTGAGAAAGATGAATCGAGCCGCAGAGTGATTGTTGATTTGAGCTGGCCAGAATTTACTTCAGTAAACAGTGGAATATTAAAAAACATGTAATTAGGAGAGGACATAAAACTTACATTTCCAACCGTTGATTCCTTAGTGGATATCATTATGCCCCCCTTCGAAGAAGAGGGGTATATTGCTTTGCACAGGCATGTCAGTATGTCGGTCGGTCGGTCGGTCGGTCGGTCGGTCGGTAGACCAAAGCTTGTCCGAGTGATAACTCAACAATTCCTGGACGTATGGTCATCAAACTTGACATGGGGTCAAAGGTCAAGGTCACAGTGACCTTTAATGGTAAAATAATTTTAAGCTTGTCCGAGTGATAACTCAACAATGCCTAGACCTATGGTCATCAAACTTGATATGGAAGTTGGGCCTGACCATTAGATGACCACTTTTGTTTTTGGGGGTCATCGGGCCAAAGGTCAAGGTCACAGTGACTTTGAATGGTAAAAGGATGTCCGAGTGATAACTCGACAATGCCTGCACCCTTGGCCCTCATTCTTGACTTGGAGGTTGGGCCTGACCAGTAGCTGACCGCTATTGTTTTTGGGGCTCATCGGGTCAAAGATCAAGGTCATAGTGACATTGAATGGTAAAAGGTTGTCCGAGTGATAACTCAACAATGCCTGCACCCATGGCCCTCATAATTGACATGGAGGTTGGGCCTGACCAGTAGATGAAACCTGTTGTTTTGGGGTGTCATCGGGCCAAAGGTCAAGGTCACAGTGACTTTGAATGGTAAAAGGTTGTCCATGTGATAACTCGACAATGCCTACATCCATGTCCCTCAAACTTGACTTGGAGGTTGGGCCTGACCAGTAGATGACTCCTATTTTGGGGGGGGGGTCATCGGGCCAAAGGTCAAGGTCACAGTGACCTTGAATGGTAAAAGATTGTCCGTGTCATTACTCGACAATGCCTACACCTATGGCCATCGAACTTGACTTGGAGGTTGGGCCTGACCAGTAGATGACCCCTATTGTTTTTGGGGGTCATCGGGCCAAAGGTCAAGGTCACAGTGACTTTGAATGGTAAAAGGATGTCCGAGTGATAACTCGACAATGCCTGCACCCTTGGCCCTCATTCTTGACTTGGAGGTTGGGCCTGACCAGTAGCTGACCGCTATTGTTTTTGGGGCTCATCGGGTCAAAGATCAAGGTCATAGTGACATTGAATGGTAAAAGGTTGTCCGAGTGATAACTCAACAATGCCTGCACCCATGGCCCTCATAATTGACATGGAGGTTGGGCCTGACCAGTAGATGAAACCTGTTGTTTTGGGGGGTCATCGGGCCAAAGGTCAAGGTCACAGTGACTTTGAATGGTAAAAGGTTGTCCATGTGATAACTCGACAATGCCTACATCCATGTCCCTCAAACTTGACTTGGAGGTTGGGCCTGACCAGTAGATGACTCCTATTTTTTGGGGGGGGGGGGGGGGGGGTTCATCGGGCCAAAGGTCAAGGTCACAGTGACCTTGAATGGTAAAAGATTGTCCGTGTCATTACTCGACAATGCCTACACCTATGGCCATCGAACTTGACTTGGAGGTTGGGCCTGACCAGTAGATGACCCCTATTGTTTTTGGGGGTCATCGGGCCAAAGGTCAAGGTCACAGTGACCTTGAATGGTAAAAGGTTGTCAAAGTGATGACTCGACATTGCCTGCACCCACGGCCATCAAACTTGAATTGGAGGTTGGGCCTGCCCAGTAGATGGTCCCTATTGATTTTAGGGGTCATTGGGCCAAAGGTCAAGGTAACAATGACTTTGAACGATAAAAGGTTGCCCGAGTGATAACTCAACAATGCCTGCGCCCATGGCCCTCAAACTTGACTTGGAGGTTGGGCCTGACCAGTAGATGACCCCTATTGATTTAAGGGGTCAGAGGTCAAGGTCACAGTGACCTTGAAAGCAAACTCGACAATTCCTGGACCTATGGTAAACTTTAACGCAAAAAAGTTAAAAAAATCTTCTCCCAGTGATATCTCAACAATGCCTGAATCTATGATCATCAAACTTGACATGCAAGTTGGGCCTGACCAGGAGATAACCCTTATTGATTTTAGGAGTCATTGGGGCAAAGGTCAGGTTCACAGTGACCTTGAATGCGAAAAGGTTTCAAGTGATAATTGGACAATGCCTGCACCCATGGCCTTCAAACTTGACTTGGAGTTGTGTCCGACCTGTAGATGACCCCTTATGATTTAAGGGGTCATTGGATCAAAGGTCAAGGTTACAGTGACCTTGAACGAAAAATGCTTGTCTGTGTGATAACTTGTCAATGCCTGCATCCATGGCCCTCAAACTTAACATTTAGATTTTTTGTGATCAGCTGATGACTACTATGGATTTTGAGGTCATAGAGTCAAAGGTCATGGTCATAACACACTCTATCCTCAAACTTTGAATGGTCATAATCTTAAAACTGCCTCAACGGCATACAATGTTAGCGACAAATCAGCTGTCATTTCGGTCCATGCATATTTCATTCAATTGTCCATATAATGCTGACAACATGGCGCTCAGGGGGGGGGGGGGGGGGCATAATGTTTGACAAACATCTCTTGTTTTAAGTCCCTGGGGCAGTGATTACGAACAGTCTCAAGTCTGAGTTCAGACTCAAGACTCGTTTTGGCAAAACTTCATATCATTTTCATTTTCCTTCTATTGGAGCATTGATGGTAAAATTTGCTGAAACAGATTACTATTTTAATGTTTTAAAAGTATTTACATATTTTTTTGTAAAAGAATTGGATTAAGTATGAAATTTTGTTCCTTTATAAAAATGCTTTTCTGAGTCTGAGTCTAGACTTGGACTTGAGACTGTTCGTAATCATGGCCCCTGGTGCTTTGATGTTTAAAACAGACTTATCACGTGCATATCGCCAGATTCGCGTTGACCCCTGTGATATTCATCTTCTATCTGTAAGTTGGCGCGGTAAGATTTACATAGACTGTGCACATCCGATTGGATTACGTTCTGCAGCTTTTATATGTCAGCGAGTGACATCCATGATCTGTTATATTGTATCTTTGCAAAATGTACTGTGTGTAAATTATTTAGATGATTTCGGTGGTGCTGACGTACCCTCTCGTGCGCATCACTCTTTCCGTGCTTTGTCGGATACGTTGCACCGTGTTGGTGTGCAGGAGAACGTTAAGAAGGCATGTGAACCCTCGCCCATCATTGTTTTTCTCGGTGTACTTCTGGATTCAGATCGTTTGGAGTTACGGATTACTCCGGAGCGCTTGGAGGAAATTCGTTCTCTACTTCCAAGATGGATGAAGAAGAGATCGGCCTCAAAAAGGGATATGCAGTCACTTCTTATGATCAAAAAGTGAAGTTGGGTAATGAATTTAGGAAATATATCAAGTGGTGGATAAGTTTTGTTCATATCTATAATGGTGTGTCCATGATTAAAACCAGTCAATGGTCTACTGTTGATCAAGTGTTCTCATCAGATGCTTGTCTTTCTGGATGTGGAGCTATCAATCAGTGTGGTGAATTCTTTCATAAAACGTTTCCCAAATGTGTGCTTGAAGCGTGCTCAAATATACCTCAGTTTGAGTGCATCAGTGTTGTAGTCGCTTTAAAGTTGTGGTCTGTGAAATGGCAGGGGATGAAAATATCCATATTTTGTGACAATCAAGCAGTTTGCTCTGTTTTGAATTCGGGGAGAACCAAGGATCCAATCTTACAGAAATGCCTTCGCGAGGTAGCATACTTGGCATGCTCTCGCGAGTTCGAGCTTCGAGCAGTGCATCTGTCCTCGGCCAGCAACATACTTGCAGACTTACTCAGTCGCTGGCATTTAGATCGTTCTTACGCAGAATTATTTGCGCACGAGGCGCTTCTGAATGGATATACGGAGATAAATGTGGATGATTCAATGTTTATCTTAGAAAACGATTGGTGAACATATTGTTATACTTTCGTGATATTCATTGATTGGTCAATACACTATTATTAACAAAAAATTCGACATGGGTTTTGTTTTTGAGTAAATTTTGTTAACCTGTGTATAACCCATTTGATCATTTGAATGCATATATTGGTAATTCTACATTTAATGTGCCTAAGTGTTCGCAATAGTGTTTATTTCATAAACTTTTGATCATTTCGACATTTATCTTTATTTTTATTTCTTAATACCTCCACGGACTTATAATGGTTTAAATGTCCTTGGTACCTCTTAGTTTGTTAAAATTTGTATAAATAAGCCGTGCTTTTAAGATGCGTTTCTTCTTTTAACAGATGAAGGATCATAGTAACAATAGTATCATACCCAACGGTCTGCTTATTCGCACGGGACCTACAAGAACTTAAAGACTCAAATTCGCTCAATACTGTTATTTTGTGTATTTTATTCATTGCAAGACTGTCCTGTAAATATTGAAACACTTTGTTTATATGCCCAATTTTTAAGCCGTAGCATGAAAGCTCTCCAAAGTATTAAAAACTATATTAACGGGGCTCGTATTTACCATGTCTTGCGAGGAGAAGTTTTCCCTGATATTTCCAACATTTCTTTGCAACTCACTTACAGAGGGCTAGGAAAGTTACTATTTCATTCCCCAAAGCAGGCTCCGCCCATAACGCCAGATATTTTGAGGCAAATTTATGATGTTCTAGATTTTGCTATTCCATTTCATGCTACGATATGGTGCTTATTTTTGTTTGCATTTTACATGATGTGCAGGAAATCAAACATAGTTCCTGATTCTAGTGTTAAGTTTGATAAGTCTAAATACCTGTGTAGAAACGATGTGTCAGTGACAGATTTTGGCATTGTTGTTTTACTTAAGTATGCTAAAACTAATCAATCCGGGACAACAACGTAGTTATTCCGTTGTGTAAAAATGACTCTTCTTCTTTATGTCCAGTAAAAGCGTTTCAAAACATGTGTAGGTTAGTTCCCTTGGCACCCTCAGAACCGTTGTTTGGTACAGTTTCCGTTGGGGAGGTGATCCCACTTGACGCGAGCTGCGTTGATCGTATGGCTCGACGTATTATGACGCAACTTCCGATTGCTCCCGCTCACGAATACACCATGCACTCCTTCAGACGCGGAGGAGCTTCCTTCTATTTTAAATGCGGTGTGCCGGCCGAACTTATTCAATTGTTTGATAACTGGAAATCCGACTGTTACCTACGCTACCTTAGATTTTCATTTTCTAGCATGACTGACGTGGCACGGCTTGTCGCTTTTGCTTCCTAACTTAGATTCTGGTATTTAAGTTCAGGTTTTGGCCGTTTTTTGGGAGGATTTTTGGCTGCTTTTGACAAAACTTTATATCTATGTTAATTTCATTTACAATCTAGCAGCCCATTATTTCGGTCAAATTAAATTTATATTTTACATTTGTCTTTGTTTTTCCTGAGCGCAATAATTTAACTAATTTTGAGAAAATTTAATAATTATCAAGGGAGGGAACTCTTTCTCAGCGCCGAATGTTTAATTGTCCGCCCTTCTTTATTTTGGCGCCTTTCTCACTTGTTTTGTAGTTTTAATCCGGTTCGGACGTGTGTTTTCTCCCTCCCTCCCGCCCGATTCTTTTATTTCTTTTTGTCGAACAAGTTCTCACTTTTATCTTTGCTTACATAGTTACCCCTTTTCTTCCCTGTTTTATTTAAGGATATTGAATATTATATTATGTTTTTTCACTTTATTATGCTTTCTGATGTAGTGTATCCTTGCATTGAGGATTTTTGGCTGCTTTTGACAAAACTTTATATCTATGTTAATTTCATTTACAATCTAGCAGCCCATTATTTCGGCCAAATTAAATTTATATTTTACATTTGTCTTTGTTTTTCCTGAGCGCAATAATTTACCCTCGTTTGTTTTGCGTTTTTATGTACATAATTTCCCTGCGGTAAATTTGCCCAAGGGGACACATTTGCCCCCGAGGGTAAATCTCGTCGTATAAACGCTGCATAGTTATGTTTGATAAATCAGAGATAGCAAAACTGATATTTTGCTTACCATTCCATCCATGACAGGGGCTTGATAACACTTTTTTGGAGACTATAGCTTGCTAAAGTTTTGAGAATAAGCAGTTCATTTTGTTGATATTGACTTTTGTACAACTGTCAAGGTCATGCTCGTCATTTTTTGGTGACACGTGTGTGGTTTTCTGTTTTGACACAGTTATTGATCAATGTCAGTCCCATATCGCGGTAGTCGTTTTCCGGACAATGGGCCTAATACCGTTGTTAGTTTAACTATCTAGATGTTCACGTTCGGTTACAACACAACAAAATGAAATGGAAAGTAGAATTCAAACTCTTCATTTTCTAATTTGTCTATATTCTCTCAACTAGGAATGGTAACTTGGACCATTTCATTCAGTCAAAAACATTATTACCAAAACATGTGCGTTATTTACTGTTTAACATCCGGATTTTACGAGGGGCAGATAACTGTGTTTTGGGGTGAGAAAAGAATCTTGAGGTAAAAGGCCCAGTGGATGGCGACCGTGTGTAAATCTTACCTCTGTATCTTCAGGAACATCAAGAGCCTACGTGAGGTTGAGGAGACTCTTGAGATGGTGAGTGTGATCTTTCTGACCTGGACTGACCAGCGTCTCGCCTGGGAGCCCGACCACTACAACGACACGCGTGTGGTACGGGATAAGTATAATTATTTAATGTTAGAAATGGGCTTTGCAGCTATCAATGCTCATTTCGTTGACTCGTGAAATACTTGCGAGCTTTTTTTCTGGTAAAAATATTTTGTCGTAAGTTGTAAAACTGAAAAGTTTAATTTGACCCGATGACAATACAGAATAATACTGCGTGGCCGCTCATCTAAATATTAAACCTTTTAAATACTCAAAAATTATTAAAAAATGAAAAAGATTTGGTTATAGGTCTTGCATTGAGAAAGATCAAATGGATATGCAAAAGTAGCTGGCATGGCGTTTATTTTCCGTTTATTTGTTGTTTTTTCAGCTCACGATGTGCTCATGGTGATTTAGTGTGATTAGTCAGTTATACGCAGTCAACAATAGCTGTGTTTTTAGCTGTGTGAAGTTAGCTAAACATACGACATTGGACATTGGACATTCAAAATCGAATGTTGTGCTGGCACGACATTGGACATTGGACATTCAAAAGTGAAAGTCGTGCTAGCACGACATTGGACATTCAAAATCGAATGTTGTGCTGGTACGACATTGGACATTGGACATTCAAAAGTGAAAGTCGTGCTAGCACGACATTGGACATTGGACATTGGACATTCAAAATCGAATGTTGTGCTGGTACGACATTGGACATTGGACATTCAAAAGTGAAAGTCGTGCTAGCACGACATTGGACATTGGACATTGGACATTCAAAATCGAATGTTGTGCTGGCACGACATTGGACATTGGACATTCAAAAGTGAAAGTCGTGCTAGCACGACATTGGACATTGGACATTCAAAATTGAATGTTGTGCTGGCACGACATTGGACATTGGACATTCAAAAGTGAAAGTCGTGCTAGCACGACATTGGACATTGGACATTCATAATCGAATGTTGTGCTGGCACGACATTGGACATTGGACATTCAAAAGTGAAAGTCGTGCTAGCACGACATTGGACATTGGACATTCAAAATCGAATGTTGTGCTGGCACGACATTGGACATTGGTCATTCAAAAGTGAAAGTCGTGCTAGCACGACATTGGACATTGGACATTCAAAATCGAATGTTGTGCTGGCACGACATTGGACATTGGACATTCAAAAGTGAAAGTCGTGCTAGCACGACATTGGACATTGGGCATTTAAAATCGAATGTTTTGCTGGCACGGCATTGGACATTCAAAAGTGAAAGTCGTGCTAGCACGACATTGGACATTGGACATTCAAAATCGAATGTTGTACAGGCACAACATTGGACATTGGACATTCAAAAGTGAAAGTCGTGCTAGCACGACATTGGACATTGGACATTCAAAATCGAATGTTGTACTGGCACGACATTGGACATTGGACATTCAAAAGTGAAAGTCCTGCTAGCACGACATTGGACATTGGACATTCAAAATCGAATGTTGTGCTGGCACGACATTGGACATTGGACATTCAAAAGTGAAAGTCGTGCTAGCACGACATTGGACATTGGACATTCAAAATCAAATGTTGTGCTGGCACGACATTGGACATTGGACATTCAAGAGTGAAAGTCGTGCTAGCACGACATTGGACATTGGACATTCATAATCGAATGATGTGCTGGCACGACATTGGACATTGGACATTCAAAAGTGAATGTTCTGCTGGCACGACATTGGACATTGGACATTCAAAAGTGAAAGTCGTGCTAGCACGACATTGGAAATTCAAAATCGAATGTTGTGCTGGCACGACATTGGACATTGGACATTCAAAAGTGAATGTTCTGCTGGCACGACATTGGACATTGGACATTCAAAAGTGAAAGTCGTGCTAGCACGACATTGGAAATTCAAAATCGAATGTTGTGCTGGCACGACATTGGACATTGGACATTCAAAAGTGAAAGTCGTGCTAGCACGACATTGGACATTGGACATTCAAAATCGAATGTTGTGCTGGCACGACATTGGACATTGGACATTCAAAAGTGAAAGTCGTGCTAGCAGGACATTGGACATTGGACATTCAAAATCGAATGTTTTGCTGGCACGACATTGGACATTGGACATTCAAAAGTGAAAGTCGTGCTAGCACGACATTGGACATTGGACAGTCATAATCGAATGTTATGCTGGCACGACATTGGACATTTGACATTCAAAAGTGAAATTCGTGCTAGCACGACATTGGACATTGGACATTCAAAATCGAATGTTGTGCTGGCACGACATTGGACATTGGACATTCAAAAGTGAAAGTCGTGCTAGCAGGACATTGGACATTGGACATTCAAAATCGAATGTTTTGCTGGCACGACATTGGACATTGGACATTCAAAAGTGAAAGTCGTGCTAGCACGACATTGGACATTGGACAGTCATAATCGAATGTTATGCTGGCACGACATTGGACATTGGACATTCAAAAGTGAAAGTCGTGCTAGCACGACATTGGACATTGGACACTCAAAATCGAATGTTGTGCTGGCACGACATTGGACATTGGACATTCAAAATCGAATGTTGTGCTGGCACGACATTGGACATTGGACATTCAAAAGTGAAAGTCGTGCTAGCACGACATTGGACATTGGACATTCAAAATCGAATGTTGTGCTGGCACGACATTGGACATTGGACATTCAAAAGTGAAAGTCGTGCTAGCACGACATTGGACATTGGACATTCAAAATCGAATGTTTTGCTGGCACGACATTGGACATTGGACATTCAAAAGTGAAAGTCGTGCTAGCACGACATTGGACATTGGACATTCATAATCGAATGTTATGCTAGCACGACATTGGACATTGGACATTCAAAAGTGAAAGTCGTGCTAGCACGACATTGGACATTGGACACTCAAATTCGAATGTTGTGCTGGCACGACATTGGACATTGGACATTCAAAATCGAATGTTGTGCTGGCACGACATTGGACATTGGACATTCAAAAGTGAAAGTCGTGCTAGCACGACATTGGACATTGGACATTCAAAATCGAATGTTGTGCTGGCACGACATTGGACATTGGACATTCAAAAGTGAAAGTCGTGCTAGCACGACATTGGACATTGGACATTCAAAATCGAATGTTTTGCTAGCACGACATTGGACATTGGACATTCAAAAATGAAAGTCGTGTATCAACTTGCAGGAGTCACGATGTACAGAGAGACGCACTATTGTGCAGTACTTCAATCAGAAACCTTTGGATACGTGTGGTATGACGGGCTGGTCGGACAGCTAGGTCCATTACCACACGACCTGCACACTTGGACACCGTCTCACGCTATTTTTTGTCAAGTGTAGAAGCTTTCAAGTTTATTTTTTTTCTCAAGAATCACATTATGTAGCCTATTAGTATCTTCCATGGCCGAGAGTGTAAGATGGGTTCAGCCCAACCCGAGCGTAGGCTCTTTTGCGGAAACGAGGTTTACCTGTTTCCGCAGAACACCCTGTGCGAGGGTTGGTATGAACCTATCTTACACGAGCGACTATGGTAGATGTTTTTATCTCTCACCGCAGTTAAACAAAATAATGTAAAAATGTATTTTATCGCTGGAACTTTTTTGTGCGTAGTGAAAATAATGTGCGCATAGATATATGACAATTCCTGGTTGTCATAGATATTCGCGCAGTGATTCAGATTATGTTAATAGTCAAATCGTTCTTTAAATAGTTCTGGATGCAGCAAAGTGAAGGCAATAAAAAAAGAGTTCCATACGGGTACTTGTTTATCTTTGCCCGTTGGGAAGATAAGAATTTCACGCATGGACAAATGTTTGAATCTACTGTTCTGAGGTGGCAGAAATATATATATCCGAAATCTTGGACTGGTGATAAGGCTGCAATTCTAATTTGTCCATTCAAATTATTGTGTTAAATAACGACATTCAACTTGGCTTTTATTTTTTTAAATATGGTTTATAATAACGTATATCTGTCTATTCATAGTGACCAAATATTATTTAGGCATCCATTGGAAGTGGTAAATATTAAGAGAAAAAATATAATGAAACGACAACCAGTATACAAATAATAATTGTTGGACATAGGTCATTTTTACTCATTCATTATCTGTCAGGAGTAACCTTTAAAATAATACCAAAATTATATGGGATCCCCATGCATCAAAATGTAGCATTATCGCCAATGGTTTATGCATTGACAAGTTTAGCTGTGTGTATGTTGCCTTAAGTCACATCAATTGTTATTGAGAGTTGTATTAAAACAATCCTTTCGATTGATATACATACATATTCCCATGTAAATGCAGACACATTCATTAATGTAATACAATTATTCTAAAGCTCTGTAGATAAACACATACTGAAGTGCACATTTGTTGGGTTTATATAATTATTTGCGCTTTGTTTCCTTTCAACCCTTTAACCATTGTCAGTTCTGCCCAAGATGCCATTTCCAATGGCTCTGGTGTCACATTTTACATGTATTAATTGTATATTCTGTAAAACCTATAAGAACTTATGTCGTATGTGATGAAGACGTCATTTTAAATTCTTTAATGTCGATGCGATTGATTATAAAACGCTTTGTGTAATTCTGTCGACTTATAAATATCAAAAAGGTTTATCGAACACAATTATTTCATATAAACTTTACAAAATGAAGACGACGTAGCATGTTCGACTAACTGAGTCGATAAAAAAACAAGTCGACAGGCAGGAATAGGTTACTTTATCGACTCATTGACAATATTTTTTTGTGTTTACGTAAAACCAGATAAAAAAGATGTACGGACGATTACATTTATACTTGTAGGAATCATCAATGCATGTCTATATTTTCCATATGTCATTATATACTGTGGATATAATTATCTTCACTTCCTTTATAATTGGTACTAGATGTGTAGCAGTGGTGTGTAAACAATTAAGCTTATTAAAAATATGCCATTTTGAAAGCATTATCACTGTTTGTCTACATATAATCCAGGACCATTCATAAGTATATTCATTTGAATCTTTCTCTGCATATGTGACATCTTATATATCTGAATCATGCTTAAGTTTCAAATATTGCGATGGAATCGTCATGACAATGCACTCTTTGTGTTAATAAATTTTATAATGGTTCATTGCTTTGTGATCTCTGACCCTTTTCAAATAATTTCAAGACAATATCTCAAACAAACAAAAAATCCGAATATTGCATGCCATCAAAATTAATTTAAAGTCGGTAAAAAAAACATTCATTCATAAAACATGTCGTACATTGATTTGAATGTGCTAACTGCTAGCACGACTTTCACTTTTGAATGTACAATGTCCAATGTCGTGCCAGCACAACATTCACTTTTGAATGTCCAATGTCCAATGTCATGCTAGCACGACTTTCACTTTTGAATGTCCAATGTCCAATGTCGTGCCAGCACAACATTCGATTTTGAATGTCCAATGTCCAATGTCGTGCTAGCACGACTTTCACTTTTGAATGTCCAATGTCCAATGTCGTGCCAGCACGACTTTCACTTTTGAATGTCCAATGTCCAATGTCTTGCCAGTACAACATTCGATTTTGAATGTCCAATGTCCAATGTCGTGCTAGCACGACTTTCACTTTTGAATGTCCAATGTCCAATGTCGTGCCAGTACAACATTCGATTTTGAATGTCCAATGTCCAATGTCGTGCTAGCACGACTTTCACTTTTGAATGTCCAATGTCCAATGTCGTGCCAGCAAAACATTCGATTTTGAATGTCCAATGTCCAATGTCGTGCTAGCACGACTTTTACTTTTGAATGTCCAATGTCCAATGTCGTGCCAGCACAACATTCGATTTTGAATGTCCAATGTCCAATGTCGTGCTAGCACGACTTTCACTTTTGAATGTCCAATGTCCAATGTCGTGCCAGCACAACATTCGATTTTGAATGTCCAATGTCCAATGTCGTGCCAGCAGAACATGCACTTTTGAATGTCCAATGTCCAATGTCGTGCCAGCACAACATTCGATTATGAATGTCCAATGTCCAATGTCGTGCTAGCACGACTTTCTCTTTTGAATGTCCAATGTCCAATGTCGTGCCAGCACAACATTCGATTTTGAATGTCCAATGTCCAATGTCGTGCTAGCACGACTTTCACTTTTGAATGTCCAATGTCGTACCAGCACAACATTCGATTTTGAATGTCCAATGTCCAATGTCGTGCTAGAACGACTTTCACTTTTGAATGTCCAATGTCCAATGTCGTGCCAGCACAACATTCACTTTTGAATGTCCAATGTCCAATGTCGTGCCAGTACAGCATTCGATTTTGAATGTCCAATGTCCAATGTCGTGCTAGCACGACTTTCACTTTTGAATGTCCAATGTCCAATGTCGTGCCAGCACAACATTCGATTTTGAATGTCCAATGTCCAATGTCGTATGTTTAGCTAACTTCACATAGCTGCTTCAAACATCTCATTCTTAACCACTTGGCCATTTTCAAAATGTATCAGAATGTTTCTTACTTTTCTTAGGTATGTCCTTTTTCAGATTCCTCCTTATAAGGTAATTCAATTGTGAAAAGAGGAAAAATGACCTAGGGGTCACCTGTTTTTCATTTACTTGAGTAAGGGAAAACTTATCCAAAATCTAAGTCCAAAGGAATGATAGTTTACAGCTTTGCAAACATATTTTGACTTTGATTACATTTACCAGGATATGTTGACATACAGTCCTATTTTTAAGACAGCATTTGCAATTGAACAATGTGTACAGTTTTGTAATTGTCTATCCTTGGTTGACTTTTTCAACTTCATTCTTATTGTTAAACTACAGAAATGACATCACAGCATTGAGAACACTTTTCGGTAGTTCGGAATGTCGGTCGGAAAGACCAAAGCTTGTTCGAGTGATAACTGGACTTATGGTAATAAAACTTGACTTGGAGGTTGGGCGTGACTAGTAGATAAGCCTTATGGTTTTGACGCCATGAGGCTCAAAGGTCAAGGTCACTGTGACATTTAACGGGAAAAGCTTGTCCGAGTTATACCTCGACAATGCCTAGATATATGGTCCTTAAACTTGACTCGGAAGTTGGGTGTGTCAAGTAAATGACCCGTTTTGCTTTTGAAGTCATCGGCTCAAAGGTCAAGGTTACTGTGACATTGAATGCAAAAACCTTGTGCGAGTGATAATTCGACAAATGCTTCGACCTACGACCCTCAAACCCTTCTTGGAGGTTGGTCGTGGCCACTAAATGAATCCTATTGATTTTGAGGTCATCAGGTCAAAGGTCAAGGTCTTAAATGCGAAAAACGTTCCTTATCCCATGTTATCTATACAATGCCTGAACCCATGGCCCTCAAACCTGACATGAACATTGTGCGTGACCAGTAGATTACCCCTATTGAGTTTGAGGTCATCAAGTCAAAGGTCACATTGACCTTGAATGCGAAAAGCTTGCCCTAGTGATAACTTGACAATCCTTGCAGGCATGAGCCTCAAACTTGACATGAAGGTTGTGTGTGTGTCTAGTAGATGACCGCTGATTGTTTCCGGGGTCATCTGGTCAAAGTCACAGTGGCCTACAAAGCTACAACACTGTATATTAAACCATATGGACTGTTTTGCAATTGTTTTCTTGCTTGAATTACCTAGATTAGGACCTTTTGGAAATGAATATCAACACCGTCCTTGTATGACCTTGACCACCACCACCACCACCTATTAACTCTTGTCTTAGTTTGGATGCTAAAACTTTGAAATCTAGATACTATTTATCGTATTGCAAACAATGTTTGATGTCCGTGAATGATCTTGACGAAACCTTTTGATTTACTCCCTTACCTTTGAAACCACAGCAATGGAAAAGCCATGTCAGATGGTAGAAAAGCCTATCACCACAGCTGACATGGCTTACGTTTCACAAAATGTTAATGCATAATTTTAAAATATAAATCCTTTACTCAGGTAGGCGAGATAGGGTCATCATGGCTGTCTTGTTTGTTTTTTGTTACTTATTCTTCTTTCTTGGTGTCCAGGTGTTCCGTCCGGCGACCAGCGTATGGCGCCCGGATGTGGTACTGGAAAACCCGGCCACCAGGGGGATGTTATACAAGGACATAGACAGGGCCTACACCGTCCATACTTACACAGGACAAGTCTCTATAGCTCTGGGTAGGAAACCTGTAATTTTCTTGCATAACATACATAGTGTGATGTGAGGTGAGGTTTTTGGAAGGGCACAGTTAAAATAATAAACCAGTCAATTGTAACCACGGTCCCCGAGGTCCGGGGGTATAACAGTGAAAGCGGGGGATACGGGTCGTGTTTTTCCATGTGGCCCAGCAGTGCCGAGTGAACGCGGAGGTTTGTTTTCACGCCGAAAATAGCGGGGCATTGGCCTTACCTAGTTATCCCGGGGTGCGCAGGCATTTGGCGGGGATTTTATCAGCAGTTTGTTCCCGCAGTGCGGGAGTAATCGAAAGACAAAGTCCCCGCTATTCCCCGGACCTTGGGGGTGGGGGTGGGGGGGGGGGGCGGGCAAAGTTACAATTGACTTGTGCATAAGACACCAATTTTATAACCAAACTATTTAAATATCTTAAAATGGCGACGTTATGACGTTGACGTCAGTTATCGACTACGCACGATCTTGTAAGCAATATGTATGAATCAGTATATCAAGTTTGACTCAATTCTTAATAACATCTGACAGATATAAGTTTATTCGAAAAACATCAGTATCATTCACGTTTGTGAGGGGCAGGTTCTCGGGTCCGCTGAATGTCCAGTAACACGGCAAACGTCGTAAAAGGCTTCCGCACGTGCCATCAATTCGTCCCGTATACACGTGAAAGATATAGAGGATTATTTTTTATTTCAGTTTAAATTACTTTTTTATTTCACGAGTATCATAGAAAATTTTAAAATTAAAATGTTGTTTTTCCATGATCACGAGTAAAATTAAATACGATCTTACACTGCAATTAACAAATTGCCTGTTTCTTTTATGCTTATTTTCGGAGTTTTATAGGTATTTTAATTATTTCTTTCCTAAATCCCCCCCTCTTTAAAAGAGTGCTTTCTACGCTGCTAGCCATGGGACGCTCTTCTCGCAAAGTTTTGATAGCTGCTGACGTAGCTGTCGTTTCAATTTCCAGCTCGTGAAGAAATAGTTCTCGATGAGTTTTTAGCTCTACTGGCCAAAAGCCAAAAGAGCTTATGAGAGAAAAGAGAGACACCTTGCTTTAGCTTGTGCATTTCGTTTTATGTTTAACTCTTGTTATTTAAAAAGAGATCAAAATTACTGTTTAAAGGAGTTATTTGATTTTTAGCTCTATTGGCCAATGATTATTTGTAGCTATATTGGCCAAAGGCCCTAGGGTCATTACTGGCCACTGACAAGTTTGGGTTCACAAGTTTGGTATACTTATATAATATTTGAACATCTTTTTGTCTGAAACCGCTAAGCCCAGACCATTGATATTTTGAATAAGGCATCATTTAGTGGTTCTCTACCAAGATTGTTCATATTATGCCCCCGGGTCAAAACTGTCCCTGTCCAAGGAATCACAAGTTTCCTAGAGATTTATATGAGATAATGTTTCAATTTTTTCTTATTTCATACCACAAGGCTCATACCTTTGATATTTGTTGTGGAACAGCATATGATGGCCCTCTTCCAAGACAGCTGAAATTATGCCCTTGGGGCCAAATCCTGCCCTATCCTTTTTTACCTACTTTCTTATTTTTAAAGCTACAACAATGAACTTTGGACCATGTGTACAGTTTTGAAAACAAATATATATGTTGTGCTTGAATGACATTGATTATGACCTTTTGACCTACTTTATTATTTTTGACGCTTAAGCAATGTAATTTGGACCATGTGTACGGATTTGAAAACAAATATCAATGTTGTCTTTGGATGACCTTGTATGTGACTCTTTGACCTACTTTCTTATTTTTGAAGCTACAGCAATGGAATTTGGACGATGTGTACAGTTTTGAATTTTTTGTATTTATTTTGTACTTCGATGACCTTTTTTGAGACCTTTTGACATACTTTCTTATTTTTTAAATTAAAGCAATGAAATTTGGAGCATGTGTACAGAAAAGGTCGAACGTGAAAATAAAACAAATGTGTATACACATTGGAATTAAAAACAGTTTTCCAAGTTTTAAAGTTTGTTTTAAGAAACATGGATATTCAATCGCCACTCACTGTAACAGATAAGTCCGATTCGTTTTCCAGATAAAGTGTGAAGACCATGCTTGGTTGATTCGAATATATAAGTATTTTTCAAAATATCGGAAGTAAGGAATTGTTTCTCTGTTTTTTTAACAGAACATGTAGTATTTTAGAAGTATAACTATGAAGTTAATGCAGCTATAGTTTCTTTCAACGTTTATTCCTAATAAAACATTTTTTAAATTTAGTTCAATTCTAATATTTTTTGAGTGAAGAAAGCGTTTCAATTCATTCCACTGGTCTTGTATGATAGAACACCCCCAGAACATGTGGTTTATTGTTTCCTCAAAGCTGGAACGCAAGTTGCATAAACTAGAATTGGATAATTTGCATTTAAAAAGATATTTATTCGTTGGTATAATTATGTTGATTATCTTAAACTGAAAGGCTCGTATACATGTGTCGATTGTTGCTATATATGCCAAGGCATACGCCAATACGCTCGGGCGTATCATCAAAATTATACACACAAATGTTCTTTGATATATAAAAAAATGAAACTTTTTAAACTTTCCAAAATTTAACATTTACTAAATACGGTTATATAAAATGATGAATACATTTGTAGGATTTGATATCCTACTAGATGTAACTCGGCTTCGTTCATTTTTCTAAACTTTCTCTCAGTGATGTGGAATAAATTTTATTCACTGCAGTTGTTTTCTAGGTTTATGAAAATAAGAACAATTGAAACAATTCATTAACTACAGTTGATCAGTGCAGATTGTGGGAGGTCATGGTTGATTTCAATGAACCACCAATAAGCCGTGCCAAAATTGGATACTGATTGGTCAGTCAGGTGCTTTTGGTAGGCATGATTAGCATGAAAGTTAATTTTAACCATCATTTATGAATGTTTACACAATCATTGAATATTGAAATAACAAGCGAAATGTTAGTTTGAATGATGAAAGCCATGAAATATGTGAAGTATTGAAAAAGAGACCATTTTTTTAGCTTGTGTAAAAAATGAGAAAATTGTTAAGTAAAATTATTTATTGTTTATCAGGAAAATGTTGAAATCTCATGTTTAGGCCTGTAGTGATCATACTTGATTGCTATGTTATTGGCACTTATTGCAATATGTTTTATTCATTGCAATATTTATGTAAAACATCAATTATTATGTTTACTTAAGTTTGTAGATAAGAACTAATGGTATAGGTGATGTGAGAATGATCTCGTAAGTCTTTAAAACCCCTTTTGGTATTGTGAGTTTTTTGCTCCAGTCTTGAAATATGACTTACTTTTGCAAAATGAAAGCTTTATTAGATTTACAAGGACGGGTGAAAAGTATTTGCCAAATGTACTGCAACACCAGATACCTGTTGCCTAGGAATCCAACAAATTCTTGGCACTCCAAATGTTACAGTACTATTCAATTTGGAGTGCCTGAAAAGAAAGCTTCTTGATTCTAAATTCAACATCTTTTTTCTGTATGTCATATTGGACCAGGAGAATCATGAACCTACAACCTTTTGCATCTATTGAGATAGGGAGCTATCAGGACAGTGACAGAGGACAATACAAGAATGGCCGACTGCTGCATTTATTGAGTTATCTAATGCATACAAATTAGGACGGATAAAATAGTTCTTATTTTTTCCAAACTACTTCCTTAAGCATCTTGTACATGTATGTAGTTGTCTTCTACAATGATTGTTCAAAGTTACAATGGACCTGTGGGTTAAAGATGCTCTGACCACGGGGTAACAGGTTTTGTACATAATAGGGTTATAAGTACTGCGTTCTGATCCAGGGGGTTGTATTCGACTCAAGTAGTTTTTGCAGATTCGGATTTCACAAGGCACAAGCCGAGTAAAATCCAAATCTACAAAAAAAACTACCAGAATCAAATATGACATTCCGCCATATCCGGTTCAAAACGCAGTACTAATAACCCTTTTATTATATACATTACTGATTAGATCACTTAGAAGCCACATCTTTGCATAATAACTTTTATTTTAAGGATGCACTCATTGGTTTTTATACTTCAATTTAATATTGCGCAACATACTTGTTATGACGTGACGTCACAAGAGTGGTATATGGCCGTATTGCACTGGAGCGGAATATGGGTTAAAGTATTTTGTGATATGTATTGCATGTGGATTGATGATGGGTATAAAATAAAGAATAAAATTATGTTTGGTATTCCTTTCTCACTAGCAGTGTGATGAACTGCTGACATCATGTTATGAAATTTGATGGTCAAAGTATTTAAAAGACATTTCAATATTTCATACTTTAAAAACGATATTCATCTCATCTTAGTCTACTCAACTTGCTTTGCTATGTACAAAAGTCTGCAGCAGTAATATGAATAGCATTAGACAGAAGGCAGTGCCTAATTTTTATCAACAGCACTAAGTTATCATGGTAACATGTTATATGAATTGAATACCAAGCACAAATTAAAAGGGACAAAATAATTCTTCACTTTTTAAATAAAAACTACTTCCTAATAGCACTGTGTATGCAGTCTGACATAGGTGTACAATGTAGATGTCTTTTACAAAGTATGGCCCTATGGTTTAAAGCTCTCCTGAAAAAGAGGTGACAGGTTTTCTATATAGTATATAATTACATCATTGAAAATCTTCTCTGAAACTGCAAATAACAGTCCTTTGATATCAAAGGATTTGATCAAAATAAGGAAGTATGTGTGCCAACCACGTAAATTAATTTGTACAAGTCTGATTTAACGACTTTGAGAAATTCAAAAGAACTATGACTTTATCTGATTTAACACTTTAGCCCCCCCCCCCCCCCCCCCCCACACACACACCCCTTACTCTACACACACTTAACTAATTTTTTCAAATTTCCTTTGCAGCTTGCAAGCAGTTTTAGTCTAAAGTTTAAGCTAGCCCATTAAACAGTGACCCCTTGTGATGTGAGCCGATTTTTTCAATGCTTAGAACATGGTTGTCAACATTCCCCTGAATGAAGCCCTAGTCCTAGTTTCAGCACTTTGATTCTTATAGCAGTCTTAATTTGATTTTGATATTTGATTTATAATGATGTTATTTATTTTAAAGTAACCATGCCCTCGTTTTTGGTCAAGTGTGTTAAGGGAAAGTACTACAGAAGAGTGGTCTGTTTTAAATCCTGGTTTAATATTACATTTAGGTATAGTGTTACGTAAATATTCAGAAATAAGAAAATAGTCCAAACGAGAATAAATGATTGGTTTTGTATTGGAATGCCAGGTGTATTGGTGCAAATTTGGGTTATTTTCGCGCCAAATATCGACCATGTTGAAATTAGACATAAGTTTGTTAAGTACATTTTGACATTTTTAATTCGTATCTGATCTACCATTTCGTTTATCAATTAAAGGATTAAGGACAGTGTTGAAGTCAACGCCTATTATTATATTTTTTCACTATTGCTAGCTACAGAATTTTCAATGGTGTTAAATACAAAATTATTGTTATCATTTGGGCGATAAACATTAACAAGAATCACATCTTCGTTATTTACTTTTATATCGAGTGTTATTAAACGACCTACTATTAACTCTTTAAAATTTGAACATTCAAGGTTTGATTGTTTGTTTACAAGATAGGCAACGCCTTCTTTATTTGATTTGAGTCCACTAAAGAATGAGTGACCTGTCCAGTCTTGTTTCCAGGATAGGCTTGGTAATATATCGGAGTGAAAAAAAGATGTTTTCCAAAAATTCGATACTTTTCAGACATAATTAAAAAAAAAAATGAAATCAATGAAAAAAGTGAAAATAGAAAAATAACTGGTTTTGTAAAGCTACAGTTCAAGTTATAAACGATGACAAGTATCACTAAGATACCTATATAATCACACATACATACACATGTACACAATTACACAGTCATACATATTTTTTTTTAATACAGATTCAATTTAGGAACAACATATCAACATGCTCAATTCATGAAATGAGCATGTTTGATATGTAGAAAAAACTGCATATCTGTTTTATAGACGTCGTTTATGGAGCGATCATTTAACAGAATTGCATATAATGATACATAGATCAAAACCACATTGGTCAACATATGTTTTTTTATCGCGCTCTAATATACATATTTTCTCATAACATTGTTACAAAGGCGAAAGTATTGCCTGATCCCTGCTCTTGGTTAAATTATGAGTTGTGTTTCATTATATAACCAGTGATATATTTCGCATGAATGCGGACTATATAATGCAGATTAGTTTGCATTAGATTCGCATGCATAAGTTGTGATTAAAAAAGGTAAATAATTTTATTATTTAACTTAAACCTTTTTGTTCCCTTAGTAATTGTAGACTTAAAATATAATAAGAAAGCATAAAAAACTTGCATTTAAACAAGTTTTATTTATAAGAGAACAACACAAAATTAAAATAAAAAAAACAACAAAAACAATCCAACTACTATTAAGGTTTTTCGATACGAAAACGAAATGAAAACCGAAAACGTTGGACGGATTAAGGCAGCATTAATTATGTATTGTGTATATACATTATATTTTATTATGCTAAATAAATCAACAACAACAAGAACAACAACACATTTGTAGCAAGGCTGTTTCAGTGTTACTTTAAATTAGAAACGAACACTAGACATGTTTCATTTTATGCTGTACGAACTGTTTAGATATTATATTATATGCTTAATAAATATGTTATATGAACATAGGTAAGTTTTGATTCCAATACATGAAATAAAATACTTTTGTATAAAATATTTTTTACAATGAAACTATATGTATGTATGATGTACAATCTGGTACATATCCCAAAAAAAAAAACAGAATACTAGTAGTTCAGTTAAGCTACAAGATATGGAAAAAAAGGTTCCACATTATTTCTATTGAGATATGATATTAAATGTTTAAAATAACATGTTATACTACACTGGTATAAGTGAGCTGCAAAACATGAGGAAAGCCTTATAACAAAAATGTTTCATTGCCTCTATATGCTTTAAGTGGTGCGCAGCATACGATTCAACTTCGATCAATTGAGCAGCAAAATAGGAAAAATGTAACAAAAGAGTTATCATATACAGTAGAAAACGAGCAAGTAGTGTTGAACGATAAAGTTGTAAATGTATAATTTGGAGTACACGTTTTTACGAATGTCATTTTTTGCCTTTATGATATGAAATACAACACATGTATTAAAAACTTGAAATTTTTGAATTTTATGGCATTTCGAACTACAATGTCAAACAGTTTAAAAAAGATACTTAATGATGAAATTTATTCGAATTTATGTTCGAGCAGTTGTTTTCATCTGTAATTTGTTTTGTACGAAAGCACATGTTTGGGCATTCAGCTTCAAGTTCAAGAAAATGTTTGAAAAACAGGATCACAATTTGTGTAATGAACGGTAAGCTATGTTTATTTCCAAACGCTTTTAGAAGTTATGATCAACATACATGTATTTACGTCTTTCATTAATAAAGTGATTACAATTAAAAATATAATGAAATTCGTCTCCTATTTATTGTCTATCACACAGTGTACAAAGTCTTTTTCCTCTTTCAATGCCATTGAAACGACCCTTTTCTATAGGTAAATTAAAATTGAGGCATCTAAATTTACAAAGAGCAATAGCCAAGTTTTTTGGCAAACATTGCAGATAATACTTTCATTACGTAAACCATGAAAGTGATGAGTTTAGTTTTGATTGAGAGAAAGTAACGACCCTTGATTCAAAAAGTAGTTCCAAATGTTGATATTTTCACTCTTTAGTTTGCAGTGAAAACATCATATCGATATTTTCATTGTTGTTATTTCACTAATAAAACTCAATTTTTCATCGAAAAGCATCAAAGAGACTTATGTTGTTGTTGTTTTTTAATTTACTTATGTCTGAAAGATGTTGATTCGATAGGTTATCACACGCCGTAACTCGTTCGGTTTGGCGTAGATTTAGCGATACGCATTTTAGAAGTAATATCATTGAACTACGCATTGGGACATTTTATCATTAACATTCATAATTGTTTTCAATTATTGCTAATATACGAGTATAGTTCAGTACTTATACATACACATATAAATATAATATAATTGACTTTTCAGGAGACCTTATAGCGACCAATTGCCCGTTAGTTATGACGTCATATCCGTGGGACGAGCACTGGTGTGCGGTCACATTGATTGTCATGGGCTATACAGCGGACCACGTGAAACTGGTTTCCGTGCAGAAAGGGGAAATGGCCATCCTGCCTGGCTATGAGCCTAGTTCCTCATGGGGTTTGATTCGCATGCGTACACTCGACAAATCTTACGGAACTAAATCCCTTATTTCATTTGAGCTAAGATTGCGAAGACAACCGGCTTTTGTGACAATAACGATTGTTCTCCCGGTTGTCGCCCTTACGTGCATGAATATTTTCGTTTTCTACATTCCTGTCGAGTCCGGTGAGCGTATTTCGTACTCTCTGACAATTCTGTTGTCAGTGACCTTGTTCATATCAATGGTCGGAGAGAAGTTACCATCAAACGGGGACGGGATCGCCTCCCTGTGTTACTTCCTCGTGTTCGCTATGTTCATCAGCGGCGTCACTTGTTTGTGCAACCTCGTCACTCTGAAACTGTCGTCAAATGCGACATCTGGAAAGCCGGTTCCTTCCCTTTTACAGGCTCTGGTAAATTGTAGAAAAAAATGTAAGCAAACGTTATTTTGTACTAGCAAAAACTCAACTGTGAACAACATTGACAAAGAAAGTAATATTCCTGAAACGAATGATGTTGTTAAAATAGGTGAAAAACAGAGTGGTGTTAAGGAAGACTCTCAAGTGGAGTCTCGACCGCCAGTGACGTGGATGGACGCCAGCCGCTGGTTTGATGGCGTCTGTGTGATCACCACTGCGACATTTCTGATCTTAGGTGGATCCATGTTCACCTATAATGTAATCAATGGACAGATACCGTAATAAGATGCATTTCCTGGTTTGTATCAAATGTGTATGGATCTAATGTGAAACAAAATCTAAATTATTTCGATTTATATTAGAATTATGCACATCTGTGTTAACTTCAAACATAGAAGCAAATCCCGCTTAGAAAATACAAGCTATGCCGTCTTACAATCATATGCTACATAATGACACACATACCCATGGCAAACATTGAAAGACCTAGACCCCGAAATTTCACATAACACCCACTAGGGAAGTCAACAAAGACACAGGGAATGCATAACTGTATGTAGATAAAGATATAAATCAAATGCAAAAAGTTAGTTGATAGTGGTGAAACTTTACAAAACAAGTATCAGTTGTGTTTATATCAGGACCTCAAATTGAATGCAAAGTCACACAAACATATTTATCAACATACTTATCGATATCGATGTTCTTCATCACGGGGAAGACGATCAGGGTGACAATGGTGGAAACACCTTTTTTCAAGTTCCTTTGAATTTATGATTGGAAACAGCATCCTCGTTTTGCAAAAGAAACAACAGCATTAATTTAACCCTGGGAATTATTAATACAAATTGCATGTTATGTGTTTCTCTGTGAAATAACTTCGCCAACGTCTAGACGTCCTTGTCCGTCCGTGCATTTCAGAAATTAATTTTCGGCTTCTTACATTGCCATTTGGAGTTGCCTTAGTTCAAATTCAGAAAAAAGAAAAAACAATATCAGCGATAACCATCCACCATTAGTGTCAGCGGAAGAGAGTTTATTTGATGGATGCGATGATCGATAAAAATAATTTAAACGAAAGTCCTATTCATTGAGATTGGAATTGAATTGTTTGGGGAGGGTACTGTAGCCATTATAACGTTGCAAAGGAAATAGTACTCAAATGAAACATACTTAAATCAAACGACCATAAGTACCTGAAATCCATCATACGCAAACGAGCTGAGCTTTAACTTGCAAATCTGATCGTCAAAGGGGAAATGTGATGTCCATTTTGCACGAGCTACGCATGCGCAGAATTGGGGGCTAGAACACGTTCTCGGTAACTAAAATATACGTGATTAATGTCAAACTCACAATGTGTTAATTAATTCATGCGACATTCGCTTAACGTGTCAAATTATAAAAGATACACGTCGTAGCCAGTATAGCTACACAATTTGACAAAATGAAAGATACAGATTTGAAGAACCTCACGTCGGAAACGCGACGCGCCAAGACTAACCGTAGTTGTTTATACATTACCATCTGCATATCAACGGAACTACTTTCGTAATGTAGGGGACGTATGCATGCTTGTGCGTATTTCAAGTATTTTCATGGCGAAACATCGCGTGTTATTTACAGTATAGGTGGACTTGTAATGTCATACGAAGACAATTTTCTACCCAAACAGGTAAACCATCCACCATAAGTGTCTAAAAATATCCATTAATTATACCAGAACGCTAAATTTTTGGTGGATGAGGTATCCCAAACGCGCATATCACGTTTAACCATACATTACTGCTCTTGGGGGGAGTGTCTCACTATTAGCGTCATATCCTGCATCTGCCCCTGGTACAACATTCCTGATACAAATCGGTGAAAGGAAATTCGTTTCTACGTCTAGTTATAGGGTCTTGTCCCAACGTATGTTACTTCTTATGGCGAAACATCGATACGCCCTCAAAATATACATAAATGTTCATGTATTTCTATATTTGGATATTGTCAATTGTTCAAAGTAAAACTGTGTTGCCATATTCAAACAGACTGAAAAGGACCAGATATTCTCTAGAATATTTAACGACTCTTTGTACTGAATAGTTAATCCCATTCGTTTAACTAGTGTTTGAAAATCGGACCCCATTTGCTATCGATAATCGAATCGAATCGGAACAAGCATTTCGATTTACTATCGGACAATAATCGACAGTTCATAATATCAGTAAACAATACATTCTTTATACATATTATCATCATGATCATTTAAGTGGTTAAACCTGGAATCAGTAAGTGATTTGCAACAGTAATTAAATTTCCATAACCTTTTCTGTCTTGAATAACTTTACGAAAAAAACATAAGAACACAACACATGCTTAATAATTGCACATTAATTGCAAAATGCACACACCGCATCAAGTAGTTATTTATTTGTGAACCAGCTTAACATTCAATAAACTGTTATATTGAACATTTCATTAGAAAATCTTAATTTCATAAAACTTTCACAAAAAAGTAAATTATTTAATTACAAACGATACAAAAAAGGTTTTAAAAACAGAATGCATCGAGCCGGGATCACCGATATTTGCATGTAAGACCGGACCCACTACACCACAATAACAGGTTATTGAAGAAGGTTTTATGAAATATATAAACAAATTTAAACAATTTGTAATTTTTGGAGAGTTTGTTAGTTGTAAAGCAAAGGTGTTTACATTCACCGCATTTGTGTAAGAGAGTGACCTCCCATGTTAAAATGACTTCAACGAGAATTTACAGGAAACAAATATTGACATTAACTCGACTTTTACCTCAACAAAAAATACGTAGATACCGGAAGTAACATTAGAGACATCGATTTTGGACAACCATTATCGATTGTCGCCGACAAAGCATTGTTAGCAACGATTTATCGATTGTACTCGATTATCGTTTCATCACTACGTTTAACACACATGACCTTTTAATATGCACCATGATTGTTCCATCAACAGAAAATAATCTATCTTTTCGGATTCCGGGATGACGGCCTGCCCAAACAGTAGTTTTTATAAACAATAAGAGCAACCTGTTTTACATTAATTTATGTAAGATCTGTGTCATTGTTTAAGTTTTGTGCATGTAGGTTTATAAAATAACATCAGTTTCGAAATATTTTTGAATGCGTAATCTTTAATAAAATTTGATCTAATTCCGCCTGAAATATTTCGGCAATGTACCGATAGTTCCGTTTCCTTTACAGAGTGCGCATAAAATGACAATGCTAAACGCATTTAGTACGCCGAAGTATAGTTTCGTATACCCCTAAGCGTTTCTATTTGAAAAAAAAATAGTCCATGACATACATTTCGAGCCATTTATTCACCTATCCGACTCAAATCAGCCCGTAAAAATTGTACTCAATCAACTCAACTCAATATTCTTTTATTATATCACAGTTTACATTTAGTAAAAGCATGTGAAAAGGCAATATATATATATATATATATATATATATATATATATATATATATATATATATATATATATATATATATATATATATATATATATGTGTGTGTGTGTGTGTGTGTGTGTGTGTGTGTGTGTGTGTGTGTGTGTGTTAACACAGGTATAAATATGTGGGTTAATGGCGGCTTCACAACAGGTTTAGAGTTTATCATTATACAAAACAAATATAATTAGTAAGGGGAATGTGGTTAGTTTAAATAGTATTATTTTTGTATGACAAAACAAATTCATTTATTTGAATAAGGATACAACATAATCGATATAGTTATGAGATATCAAATGAAAAACTATAAAATACATGATCAGATTCGTTTAAAGTGAGTAACTAAGATTTTAACAAAAATTACTGTTTTCCTTAAGGTATCCGGGTTCTTATAATATAAAACTTCACTAAAGTGTAAGACATTAGGTCTTGAGTAAAAACGACTACTTATGTATTTTTTCTGGTAGGATTAAAAAATGGACATGTAAGTAAATAGTGCAGTTCGTCACCGATATCGTTTAGATTACAAAACGTACACTTTCTATTGACATGTGGTACAGCATTTTGTCTCCATCTTCCGACTTCGATAGGGAATTTATGATTACTAGTGCGGAAATGCAAGAATGTAAAACGTAGAGATTTGGGTACAATATTAAGGTACTCCTCAAATTTAATATCAGACTTAAACAGAGAATACATTTTACCCTTAGACGAAAGATTAAATTGTTCAAAACAGGTTTGCTGAAATTGGTCTACAAGGTTAGATTTCACAAGTTTACTGACATGTTTTACAGGTACTCTTGTTTGGTTATGCCAAACGTATGAATAACCCGTTGAATCAAGTATTGACTTGATGTAACTGGTCCAGACTGAATTATTACTATGTAAAATGCCTTTATATATCAAAAAACTTATTTTCGAGTCATGGGATGAAACGAGTTTACTCCAGTAACTAATCATTCTGGTTTTAACTATGGTGTTAAGGGGGTATCTAACCAGTTCCGAGTAGAGCATGTAACGTAAAGTACTTTTTCTAGTATATGTAATCCGTCGAAAAAAATACAGATCAAGGTTTTCAAAACCCCAGACTTCACATCCGTACGTTAGAATCGGGACAATGGTAGAATCAAAAAGCTTCAGTTGTATGTCCAAAGGCAAGTCTAGGTTATTAATTCTAAGAAATAGAGCATACATTGCTTTGTTCGCCTGGCTTATTAAATATTTACGGCAGTATAAAAAGCTACCGGTGGACGAGAAATATACACCTTAGGTATTTGTATTCCTTGACTATCTCTAGCGCTTGGTTAACAATGCTAAAGTTCAATTTCTTCAGATTTCTGGCACCAAAGACAATTATTTTAGACTTTCAGAGGTTAATATTTAGTTTCTATTGCAACACTAGTCTTGGAAACAGTTAAGACGTTTTTGAAAATCACGTTCATTGTCTGCAAAGAGTACAGTGTCATCGGCATACAAGAGAATAAGTAACTGAAGGTACATAATTGTCTCATTAGCATCTACTTCTATAGAAACACTAGAACATGTTCTTTTAAGGAATTCTTCTAAATAGTTTAGGTAAATAGAAAATAAAATCGGAGAAAGATTTTCTCCCTGACGAACTCCACAAAAGCTTGGGAACATAGGAGACAGATGCCCATTGATGGAAACGCATGATTTTATATCATTATACATGTTTTTTATGACTGTGAGAATTTGACCTTGTAAACCAGTTTGCGTTAGCTTATGCCACAAGCCAGCTCGCCAGACAGAGTCAAATGTATTTACAACACAAAGACATGGCGTCGACATTTGGTTCTCTGCCGAAACTTGGTATAATTTAAGACAGTCTAGAACATATTTTAACGACTAAGAAGGGCTTGATATATCGCTCCGTCCTTCTTAATCATTATATTTAACATGATGTGAACTATTACTTAACGTGACACTCGTATATAAAAATCAATACATACACATATATAACAAACATAAATTTTGAGTGAGAAACCTTTAACTACTTACTAAATAATGCATTTATGGAAAATATATATAACTGATTACAAGATTGTGACTGTGTATTTAATAGCTGAAAACGCACAAATATTAAAATATCGGCGAGTGCTAAAAGATTTACAGTGAGAAGTTATCAATTTAGAAGGTAGAAATGCCGTGTTTTCTGCACATTTCTTTCAAATTAAACACAGTATCCTTCACAAGAACATTTGTTTTCGATATTGATTCAAATTTTTCGGTAAATAAAAACATCTCAATAGCATCTGGTGTTTGTGTAACGCTGGTGTAACAATAGATGCAAACCATTTTATAAAGCTTTTAAAAAGTGCGATACGATCGAAATGCAAATATTATTTTGTTTATGAGGATAGATCAATATTCAATAGCTTTTATTCTAAATTATTAAGTGGTCGGTAGGATTCCTTGGTGACTTGTTGCTTTGTCACAACGACATAAATCATTAATTTGCGTAATTGTTATGAACTCCGTACTTATTTTCCCTGATTTATATTTGTGAAGTAATTGTGATATAATCATCCATGACAGAATTGAACACGCGTAATTCTGTTGGATTGAAAACATGTTTACGGTGTGAAATGGGTGGTTACAAAATATATATATCAAACTGAACTTGTCTGATACTTGGGTGTCTTAAAGCACTTCAAGACTGGTCTGTCGGAAGTCATGCTGCTCGGTACTCTCGTGTTGGTGGTAGTGCACATATCTGTGGTCACGTGCGCGATGCTGGCGGACGTACAGAGGCTGCTGGACGACTTGTTTGCGCCGAATGTGTACAACAAGGAGATTCGCGGCACACTCGACCAGTCACAGCCAACCCTGGTCAGTGTGGACCTGGGACCAAAGTGAGTGTCAATCATTCAGTTCAATTAGGATCAGTTAGTTATTCTATAATGAATCAAAGGCATGGTTGTCTTTTTTAAACAGAGCAGAGACTTGAAGTCTTCCAGGGCTTGTATGATAACGTTAGTATTATAAACATTTTTGTAGAAATAACAATGTTTGCTTCCCAGTGGTTAATACATTGCCTTTTAATGTCCAAGGTCTCGTCGTCGTTCGCGTCCCGCAAAACTTATGCTAGCAAAACTGACTTTTTTAATACCTTTGATAAATACAAAGACTTAACCTAGAAATGATAATGTTATTACATCTCTCATATCCGTTTAAAAAGCCGTCACTCTGACTATGGCGTTTGCTGAGATAGCACTGAAAGCGTTAAAATGATGTAGGCAAGACAAGCGTGATTTTACTTTTTACAATTCTGTCAATAGGCAATACAAAACCGACTCCAAAAATATTTTGAGTGGCCCCAAACTGTAACCGATATTCAATAAGATTATTCGGCTTGATTTTAAATTTACATTAACGTTGCAATCTTATGAAGGTATTTTAATAAATTGATCTTCTAATTCGCACTTTTTCAAACCGCATAACACCATAAAAAAAATTATGTGCCATTTTGTAACCCGACGCATTAACTATTTTAACATGTCATTTAAATAAAATAGTTCTGAAGATACCTGATTTCGATTTGCGGTACTAAAGTCCGTTGGCCTGCGGCCTACATTAAAAAAAAATGACTTGATTTTATGTACAAATCACAACATTTTTTTTCATATCAAAACATAAACTCTATACTTTAAGGCTGCACTCTCACAGATTGAACGTTTTGACAACTTTTTTTTATTTTTTGTCTTGGAACGAGCAAATTTTTGCGTAAATATCTGCAAACTATTGTAAAAAGAGTGCTGACAAAATATCAGATCGCAGTTTATCATATTTCCGTTTCCAAATTTGATGTTTTATGCATTTTTCTAAAACCGTTAGTAAAGGTTTAAGCAAAAAAAACACATCAATCTTGTATCTTCAGGAACATCAAGAGCCTACGTGAGGTTGAGGAGACTCTGGAGATGGTTAGTGTGATCTTTCTGACCTGGACTGACCAGCGTCTCGCTTGGGACCCCGCCCACTACAACGACACGCGTGTAGTGCGGGATAAGTATAATTATTAAATGTTAGAAACGAGCTTTGCAGCTTTCAATGCTCATTTCGTTGACTCGTGAAATACTCGCGAGCTTTTTTTCTGGTAAAAATATTTTGTTGTAAAACTGAAAAGTTGAATTTATACCCGATGCCAATACAGTATACTGGGCAGTTGCCTAATTCCGGATCAATTTTGAGGTTTTCTTAAGATATTGCCGAAATTTATGAACATAAATGCATGAAATTTAGACTGAACAATGTTGGGTCATTTATTAACCGATGTTGAAAAAGAATAAAAGAAATTCCATTTGGTTATTATTAATTTTTTTGAACGAAATGTGGACATAAACGACGTCCGAAAACATGCAATCAGTGCCTAAATATTCGGATTTTTTTAAAGAACAAACTAAACATCATTTAGTCATTATACAACTATTTAAATGCTAGTTAAATGAAAATCATGGAGTATATGTTTTACCTGTATATTTAATTTATTCTTGTCCGAAATATTTGTATGCGTATTTTCTGCCTATCCGAACCATGCATTTTTCCGAACTTGTTAAATTTTGAAAGTACAAATCTGCTACTTTTAAAAAGTAATCCAACTCGAGTATTTTGTTGTGAAACACATTTAAATGCGATTATGAATGCATTATTGATGATATGAAAGTAGAAACGTTACACTCTTTGAGTTTGGTGACGAAAATGAACGCGGAGGCCCTGGAAGAGGAACTTGTATAAAGTTTATCATATAAGGTTACAAAACACTAATAAATATCTTAGTGAGTATATCAATTTTTTTCATTTAAAGGGTGTTTTTTCTTCTTTTTCCTTGGAAATGAGAACAAGTATTTGAAATTGGATGCATTTAACACAAATTTATTATATGTATACCAGACTTGTAAATGGTCATGTACACACACACATACACACACACACATAAATAAATAATATATAAATATATAGGTTGAATGATTCATTTCATCATAATAATGGCCATTTCTTTTAATAAAATTACCAAATACCAATCACAACATGCTACACAGTTAATCAGCATAATACTGCGTGGCCGCACATCTAAATATTAAACCTTTTAAATCCTCCATACTAGGTTATTAAAAATGAACTAGATTTGGTTATAGGTCTTGCATTGAAAAAGATCAAATGGATATGCAAAAAGTAGCTGGCATGGCGTTTATTTTTAGTTTATTTGTTGTTGTTTTAGCTCACGATGTGCTCATGGTGATTTAGTGTGATTATTCAGTTATACGCAGTCAACAATAGCTTCAAACATCTTATCCTTAACGACTTTTTTTTCTAAATTTATCAGAATGTTTCTTAGGTTCCTTTTTCAGATTCCTTACGTGTAAGGTAATTCCATTGTGAGTGGAAAAAATGACCTAGGGGTCACCTGTTTTTCATTTACTTACGCAAGGGAAAACTTGATAGTTGAATGATAGTTTACAGCTTTGCAAACATATTTTGATTTTGATTACATTTACCAGGATATGTTAACATACAGTCCTATTTTTATGACAGCATTTGCCATTGAACAATCTGTAAAGTTTTGAAATTGTCTTTCCTTGGTTGACTTTTACAACTTCATTCTTATTATTTAAACTACAGTTCTGGGTATTGAGTACACTTTTTCAGTAGTTCGGAATGTCGGTCGGTCGGTCGGAAGGTCGATAGACCAAAGCTTGTCCGAGTGATAACTGGACCTATGGTACTAATCTTGACTTGGAGGCTGGGCGTGACTATATAGTAGATAAGCCTTATGGTTTTGAGGCCATAAGGCTCAATGGTCAAGATCACTGTGACATTTAACGGGAAAAGCTTGTCCGAGTTATACCTCGACAATGCCTAGATATATGGTCTTTAAACTTGACTCGGAAGTTGGGTGTGTCAAGTAAATGACCCGTTTTGATTTTGAAGTCATTGGCTCAATGGTCAAGGTTACTGTGACATTGAATGCAAAAACCTTGTGCGAGTGATAATTCGACAAATCCTTCGACCTACGATCCTCAAACCCTTCTTGGGGGTTGGGCGGGACCAGTAAATGAACCCTATTGATTTTGAGGTCATCAGGTCAAAGGTCAAGGTCTTAAATGCGAAAAGCATTCCTTATACCATGTTATCTTTACAATGCCTGAACCCATGACCCTCAAACCTGGCATGAATGTTGGGCGTGACCAGTAGATTACCCCTAATGAGTTTGAGGTCATCAAGTCAAAGGTCACATTCACCTTGAATGCGAAAAGCTTGCCCTAGTGATAACATGACAATCATTGCAAGCATGACCCTCAAACTTGACATGAAGGTTGTGGGTGTGTCCAGTAGATGCCCGCTGAATGATTCTGAGGTAATCAGGTCAAAGTCACAGTGGCCTTCAAAGCTACAACACTGAATATTAAACCATATGCACTGTTTTGCAATTGTTTTGTTTTTTTGCTTGAATTACCTAGATTCGGATTTTTTTGCAAATGAATATCAACACCGTCCTTGTATGACCTTGACCACAACCACCACATATTGACTCTTGTCTTAGTTTGAATGCTAAAACTTTGAAATCTAGACACTTTTACCGTATTGAAAACACTGTTTGATGTCCGTGAATGACGAGATGAAGAATGACGAAACCTTTTGATCTACTCCATTACCTTTGAAACAACAGCAATTGAAAAGCCATGTCAGATGGTAGAAAAGCCCATCACCACAGCTGACATGGCTTACGTTTCACAAAATGTTAATACATAATTTTAAAATATAAATCCTTTACTAAGGTAGGCGAGATAGGGCCATCGTGGCTGTCTTGTTTGTTTGTTGTTACTTATACTTCTGTCTTTGTGTCCAGGTGTTCCGTCCGGCGACCAGCGTGAGGCGCCCTGATGTGATACTGGAAAACCCGGCCCCCAGTGGCATGTTATATAAGGACATAGACAGGGCCTACACCGTCCATACTTACACAGGACAAGTCTCTATAGCGCTGGGTAGGAAACCTGTGTTTTTTCTTGCATAAAATACATATGTGTGTTGTGAGGTGAGGTTTTTGATGAGGGGCACAGTTAAAATAATGCACAAGTAAATTGTAACCACGGCCCTGAGGTCTGGGGGTATAACAGGGAAAGCGGGGGATACGGGCCGTGTTTTTTACATTCCAGGTGGCCCCGCAGTGCCGAGTGAATGCGGTGGTTTGTTTTCACGCCGAAAATATAGGGGAATTGGCCTTACCTAGTTATTACAGGGTGCATGGGGCATTTGGCGGGGATTTTACCAGCAGTTTCTTCACGCAGGGCTGGATAGATCGAAAGTCAAAGTCCCCGGACCTTGGGGTGGGGGTGGGGGGGGAATTACAATTGACTGGTGCATAAGACACCAATTGTATAACCAAACTATTTAATTACCTTAAAATGGCCACGTTATGACGTTGACGTCAGTTATCGACTTCGCACGATATTTTAAGCAATGTGTATGAACAAGTATTTCAAGTATTACTAAATTCTTAATAACATCTGACAGATATATTCAAACTTAATTAAAAAAATATCAGTATCATTGACGTTTATGAGGGGAAGATCGAAATATCCGATCCTCTGGTTCGCTGAATGGCCGATTTTAATTACGGCAAACGTCGTAAATGGCTTCCGCACGTGTCCTCAATTTGTCCCGTATACACGTGAAAGATATAGAGGATTTTTTTTATTTCAGTGTAAAATACTATTTCATTTCACGAGTATCATAGAAAATTAAAAAAACAACAACAATATTTGTCGTTATGATCACGAGTAGAATTAAATCTAACACTGCAATTAACTAATTGCCTGCTTCTTTTATTTTCGGAGTTTTATAGGTTTTTTTCTAAATCCCCCCCCCCCTTTAAAAGAGTGTTTGCTACGCTACTACCCATGGGACGCTCTTCACGCAAAGTTTTGATAGCTGCTGACGTAGCTGTCGTTTCAATTTCCAGCTCGTGAAGAAATAGTTCTCGATGAGTTTTAGGCTCTACCGGCCAAAAGCCAAAAGAGCTTATGAGAGAAAAGAGAGACACCTTGTTTTAGCTTGTGCATTTGGTTTTATGTTTAACTCTTGTTAATTAAAAAGAGATCAAAATTACACTTAAAAGGGGTTATTTGATTTTTAGCTCTAATGGCCAAAGGTTATTTGCAGCTATATTGGCCAAAGGCCCTAGGGTCATTACTGGCCACGCCCCGGGGTTCACAAGTTTGGTATACTTATATACGGAAATGTTTGAAAATCTGTTTGTCGGAAACCGCTAGGCCAAGACCATTGATATTTTGAATAAGGCATCATTTAGTGGTTCTCTACCAAGATTGTTCATATTATGCCCCTGGGGTCAAAACTGTCCCTGTTCCAGGGGTCACAAGTTTCCTGGAGATTTATTTAAGAATTTAAATTCTTCTTATTTCAAACCACAAGGCTCATACCTTTGATATTTGTTGTGAAACATCATATGATGGCCCTCTACCAAGACATTTAAAATTATGCCCTTGGGGACAAAGCTGACCCCACCCTTTTTGACCTACTTTCTTTTTTTAAACCTACAGCAATGAACTTTGGACCATGTGTACAGTTTTTAAAACAATTATTTATGTTGTGCTTGAATGACCTTGATTGTGACCTTTTGACCTTCTGTTTTTTGACGCTTAAGCAATGAAATTTCGACCATGTGTACAGTTTTAAAAACAAATATCAATATTATCTTTGGGTGACCTTGTATGTGACCTTTTGGCCTACTTTGTTACTTTTAAAGCTACAGCAATGACATTTATTAATGCTTTTCTTGGTTGACATTAACTGTGATCTTTTGACCTACTTTCTTATTTTTGAAGCTACAGCAATGAAATTTGGACGATGTGTACAGTTTTGAAAACGTATATTTATTTTGTACTTTGATGACTTTGTTTGAGACCTTTTGACATACTTGGACCATGTGTACAGTTTTAAAAACAATCATCTTGTCCTTGGATGACCTTGGATGTGACCTCCTTACCTATTTTCTTCATTTTGAAGCTACATCAATGAAATTTGGACCATGTGTACAGTTTTAATTAAATGTTGTCGTCGGATGACCTTCACGGGTCGTTTTCCAGATAAAGTCTGAAGACCACGCTTGGTTGATGACATTTTTTGGCAGGTGGGGTTAAAGTAAGTAAATTGTTGTTTGAACTTTACGGGAATTTCGAAATACAAAGTCATACAGTTTTAAAAAAAATTATTTAACTATGAAATTCTTCGAATTTATGTTCGAGCAGTTGTTTTCGTCTGTAATTTGTTTTGTATGAAAGCAAATGCTCGGGCATTCAGCTTCAAGTTCAAGAAAATGTTTGAAAAACAGGATCACCATTTTGTAATGAACGGTAAGCTAAGTTTATTTCAAAATGCTTTTAGAAGTTATGATCAACATGTTTACGTCTTTCATTACTAAAGTGATTACAATTAAAAATATAATAAATTCGTCTCCTATTTCTTGTCTGTCACACAGTGTACAAAGACTTTTTCCTCTTTCAATGCCATAGAAACGATCCATTTCTATAGGTAAATTAAAATTAAGGCATCTAAATTTACAAAGAGCAATAGCCAAGTTTTTTTGGCAAACATTGCAGATAATACTTAATTCATTACCAATCCATGAACGTGATGAGTTTTATCGAGGGAAAGTAACTACCCTTGATTTAAAAAGTAGTTCCTAAAGTTGATATTTTCACTCTTTAGTTTGCAATGAAAACATCATATCTATATTTTCATTGTTGTTATTTCACTTATTAACTCTATTTATCATCGAAAAGCATCAAAGGAACTTCTGGTGTTTTTTTTCTGAATTTACTTATGTCTGCAAGATGTTGATTTGATAGTTTATCACACGCCGTAACTCGTTCGGTTTGACGTAGATTTAGCGATACACATTTTAGAAGTAATATCATTTAAATACGCATTGGGACATATTATCATTAATATTATTGTTTTCAATTATTATTAATATACGAGTATAGTTCCGTACTTATACATACAAATATAAATTCACTATAATTGACTTTCCAGGAGACCTAATAGCGACCAATTGCCTGTTAGATATGACGTCATATCCGTGGGACGAGCACTGGTGTGCGGTCACATTGATTGTCATGGGCTACACAGCGGACCACGTGAAACTGGTTTCCGTGCAGAAAAGGGAAATGGCCATCCTGCCTGGCTATGAGCCCAGTTCCTCGTGGAGTTTAATACGCATGCGTACACTTGACAAGTTTTACGGAACTAAATCCCTTATTTCATTTGAGCTAAGATTGCGAAGACAACCGGCTTTTGTTACAATAACGATTGTTCTCCCGGTTGTCGCCCTTACGTGCATGAATATTTTCGTTCGAGTCCGGTGAGCGTATTTCGTACTCTCTGACAATTCTGTTGTCAGTGACCTTGTTCATATCAATGGTCGGAGAGAAGCTACCATCAAACGGGGACGGGATCGCCTCCCTGAGTTACTTCCTCGATTTCGCTATGTTCATCAGCGGCGTCACTTGTTTGTGCAACCTCGTCACTCTGAAACTGTCGTCCAAGGCGACATCTGGAAAGCCGGTTCCTTCCACATTACAGGCTCTGGTTAATTGTGGAAAAAGAAGTACGAAAATGTTATTGTGTACTAACAAAAACGCAAGAATGAATAGCATGGTCAAAGAAAATGATATTCGTGAAACGAATGATGTTGTTGAAATAGGTCAACAACTGAGTGGTGTAAAGAAAGACTCTCAAGTTGAGTCACGACCTTCCCCGGAAGTGTCGTGGATGGACGCCAGCCGCTGGTTTGATGGCGTCTGTGTGATCACAACTGCGGCATTTCTGATCTTAGGTGGATTTATGTTCACCTATAATGTAATCAATGGACAGATTCCGTAATACGACACATTTCTTATGTGTTAAATGTAAAAAAAATCTACATTTTTTCGATTTATTTTAGAACTGTGCACATCTATATAAATTTCAAACATAACATTAAACCCCGCATAGAAAATAAAAGTTATGTGTTAGTATACAATGATTTATTATACTACATTATGGCCCGCACACCAATGTTTAACATTGAAAAACCAAGACCCCACATTTCCACTAGTCAACATTTACACAGGAAATGCATAAGTATGTAGATAAAGATATAAACAATTGCAAATTAAGTTGGTTATGAATGATCTTATTAACAAAACAAAGATCAGTTGTTTTATATATCACGGCCTCAAATTGAATAAAAAGTCAGACAAACATCATTTATCAACATAGTTATCGATTTTGATGTTCTTCATCACGGGGCAGACGATCAGGGTGATAATGGTGGACAAAAGCGTCACGGTAATGAACAAAAGAAAGAAGACGCGGTCCAGCACGCGCGCCACCTCGCGCCAGTCATGCAGCGTTTGTGACTCGACGTACTGGCGGTCGTACCCGGAGAGTACTTTAGTCACGTATTCGAGAATCACCTTCTCTACGGGTCTGCTCGGTCGCCCAGCCTCGCCGCCACCACTACCATCCATAACAAACGTCCCATTACACTGGTTTGCCGTACATTGCGGCCTTACTTCCGGTGGTTTACCGAGGAGCAGACTTTGACACGCGTCCACTTCCTCAAAGTGGGTCGACTGCGGGGTGCTGTAGTTTGACTGTGGACTTAGCCGTTCGCAGTAATTTTGAGTCGATTTCCAAGTCTGGCTTATATCACTAAACTTTATTTTTGAGCACGTGATGGTTGCCGCGAGTCGCGCGAGTGTCTTGATCCACGCTGGCGGCGGTTTCGTTGACGAGTTCTTATGATGGAAGTTAAGCACAAACACAGAGAATACCACTGACATTGCGCTCATCGCCATGATTATCGTTAGATAAACGCCTGAAAACAAAGAAAAACATATGAAAAATGAAGCCAATGTGTATTACATGCTTACCATGTATGATCTAAGGTTTCTACTATAGCCATACTACTGGTACTATCTAGTCTTTAAATAATCAAACTGCCAAATACGCAGCTGGCGTTGATAATAGTAAGTACACAATGTTAATATTTTCACCTATAAGCGGCACAAACTCTGATGTTGGCGGCATGTTCTCGGCAATGAGAAGCATGAAGACGGAGAACGCCAGTAGGACGGTGAGGCCCAACGTCACCTTTTCCCCGCTCTCTGGCGGCAGACAGAAACCCGTCAACGTAAGCGCCGACAACAACATGCACGGTATGATCACGTTCAGAAAGTAATATAGTACACGTCTACGTAGCTGGATATAGAACGTTACATCAGGGAACGGCTCCGGACAGCATGGGTAGAAGATGACGTTACGTTTCACGCGCGTTTCTACCAACGTCCACTCGCCGTTATCGACGAAATTTGAGAGGTCAACTTCTCCAGTGCGATTTGAAACGTCAACCTGAAAATGTGCATGTTTTTTTCGGTTTGTTCTAAGAACACAAAACAACAAATCCCACTTTGACAAAGAAGTTAACGTTTCTTGGAAAACTATGTTTTGCCTCTTTTATGTGATCATGGTACGAAATGCAAGACTTGAAATATCTGAATGAAATTTGCTCATGAAATTTAACTAATGTGCCAGGAAATAAAACTGATTCAAAAGTCCCTTTGAGTGTCTGCTTGGAAACAGCATCCTAGTTTTGCAAAGAAACATTAATTAAAACCTGGGAATTATTGATACAAGTTTCCGTCTGAAATGATGCCAAACATACTTCTCTATCCATCCTTCCATTTGAGAAATTATTTTTCGAATTCTTGCATCGCCTTGCATTTTTAGTTGCATTAGTTCAAATTTCTTAACCGAAAACCAATATCTGCGGTAACCATCCACCATTAGTGTCAGCAGAAGAGAGTTTAGATGATGAATGCGGAGATAGATTGAAAGAAATTCCAGGAAAGGCCTTTTCATTAGGATTGGATTTGATATCTTCCCGACTTTTGGGAGAGGGTACTTTAACCACTTTAATTTTCTAAAGGAAAAAGGATTCCATAACACAGACGTAAATGAAACGACCGTCCACGAGTTTTGCAAATACCTGAAATCCATCATACGCCCACGAGCCGAGTTTTAACTTGCATATCTGGTCGTCAAAAGGAAAGAAAGTGATGTCCATTTTGCATGAGCTGCGCATGCGCACAATCGGAGGCCAGAACACGTTCCCGGTACTCTGAACCATAGCAAGTGCTTTCATGTAGCCTTTGTTGTGGTTGTCCACACTGGAATGGAATGTGAAAAAGAAACTAAATATAAGTCATCAATGTCCAACCCACAATGGGTTGATAAGACCATCCATGCGTCATGCGCTTGACGCCGTCATAAAAGAAATACGTCTTAGCGAGTATAGTCGGTTTGGTCTGGTAACACAATATGACAGAATATATTATTTCAGACAAGCAACATAGTCCCATGATCCATTTTTATGTCCAATGAAATAGATATACTTATATTTTAGATTATATAATAGGTTCTTAGTATGTATCTACCAGCATAAATTTGCATGGAGGGTCGCAGAAATAAAAAAAAACGAACGTTTTGACCACAAGAAGATGGCACGAAGAAGCAAAACAACGTTTTGAAATATGACTTGGCTTTTGATTCGCCATTACTCATATAATGGAATCGGACAGTGGGCAAACACTTCTGGTTGTGTAGACAGAATCGCCTCAAGCATGTAACCAAACATGTTTGAAATAGTTGGTCTAGTGACCTGGTTTTGTTATGTAAACAACTTCCTTATTAATAGGACCCCTATTTAAAAAGCATTTCTTACAAAATCATATCATATCAACTATGTTTTAAAAAGACTTGGTAGAGTATTTGACCGCTGACACATTTACAACGTTTTTCATCAATTCTTGTTTTGAGATAGTGACGCCTATTTTCGTATTCAATTTTAGCAAGATTGCACCTGTAACTATTCTACACTAGAACATAGGAATGAACCCAAGTAACAGTGATGGACAAGTTTTAGATATGGTATATATACAGTACACATATCCTGGTGAACTTTGCATGACCATATGCATGGTAGTAAACAAATATGCATTAATAACACCAAAGCCCGATTCATCATGCATTTTGGCTCTTGGGATGGGGCTGGCAGTGCGTCAGCTTTAACGTCATATCATACATCTGCCCCTGGTACAACAATAAGTTGTTATTGAAGCTTAAAACAATATCTTTAACAAAATTTAACAAAACGTCAAATTTCCATAAGTCGTGATGGATAGCGCAAACATGCTGTCGAGAAGAATTAAAGTATTCAATCATCATTGTGTGGCAGTACATGTATTCAGACATGTTTCGGTAATATAAATTCCCTGTTGTTTCAAAGAAATGTAGGGAATCAATTATCCTGTTAAAAACCCAACCTTTGGACACTGTTTCTTTTCTTGAAGATTAGAATTCACACCATGACACTATTCATGTCGTCCCAATACTCTGTTATTGTCAAACCCGATACATTGTACTTTGCAATAATAACTCATCTTGCTAGTTACGTCAACCATTTGAAAGGAAACTAACACGACATGTGTTATCATTTGGTAAATACGAATATGTAGCGTTTTTAGACAGGTATCATATTATTTTTGTTATATTCATCATGCTTGTGTTAAACACTCTTTAAACCTGAAAAAATGCAACAACTCGTATTGAATAATCCATATCTACTGTCGTTTCCTGATCACGTACCATGCAAGTACCCTGTTTTAAACAATGCTTTTAACCTGAGACTAATAACAAATCTACCCTACTCCTAGTTTTAAACTGATTTTTAACTAAGTTTGACTGAGGAAATGATAACAAAATATGTTGGGAACATACTGTCTCACAGTTTTAAAACGACTTTATTTTAAGCTTATATATTGCCATAAAGACACTGTAGTTACTGGTACTCTTCCAGTATCGGTGTGGTTTAAACAATATCAAGGACAAACAGGCATTAAACATAACCATAGGAAATATAACATAGTAACATTCTAATGACATTATATATGATACATGTTAAATGATTAGGACAGAATTGGTGAAAAGCTTAACACTTATTCGATGCTATTTGGAGCTGCTTATGAACAAAGGAAATTTGAACTAGCTATATTCAATGCTTGAAAATACATGCATACTTATTCGGGTTGTTAAGAGCAAGAAGGTATTATGACACATATATAGACGGATAAGGGAAAGAAAAAAAGTAACAGAAAAGGGAAGCAAGGGGGACAAGTCATTGTTATGGGTTTGTTTCTAAATTGCCATTCAACATGAGGATATTGAAAACAGATGTAACGTAAATTGCGATAACAAATGTCAAATATTCGACTTGAAAGTACATACATCTCTTTTGATAATACAGTGCAACGTGAAATACAGATTTCTGTACAACAGGTGAGTACCAAAGAACGGAGAAAAGAGAACTGGGTATAGTTTACGTGACTAGGACATGTATTAAATAATATTGTAGTTTACATGACCAAGTAGGGTCCGTTACGGACCTGTTATAAAGGACTATATCTGGCAGCCATAGGAGATCACAGGGCACTCGCAGGGTTTTGATGTGGGAAAACTCGCTCATGTTGCTCCACACCAGTCTCTCGTCTATCCATTCCTTGAACATGTACAGTAGTTTATGATCATTTTTAAACAAAAAGCAACTGAAAATTCATCCGTGAATCTTTCTGCTACAGTAAATGACAAAATGCATGCATACTTAAATTATTATTCTGAAACTTAAAATAACAACCAGTAAAACAAAGATGTTTACTGTGAAAACACACTGCGTTCAGCCAAGATTCCACTTATTTTAAGATAATGATCATGGCTTTAAACATCTCATTTTTGAAATATTTCTTTACAGACGTAAAACATAAAACGCCTTACCTGATCAAGCCATACATTTATTGTCAGGATCTGGTTCTTCTCATCCTAAAATATAACGATATCAAATTTATCTACAATCATTTACTGCCATTTGTCTTGACATTTCTTATTTACATTTTAAGACTGAAGGTAAGTTTTAGAAAAATAATGGATGTTCAATATTTGAAACTATCTTATAAATATCGTATTTGTGCTTTAAATCATGCTTTTGTTCGGTAGACGTGCTATATCCTGATATTAAATCATGTCCTCCCCTCGGCTGAAGTGATGTTAAGGAGTCGTTACAACAGACCGACAAATTATTGCGACTCTTGTAAGGAAATAATAAGCATGCGGTTCTCTCAATATTTAAATAAGAGAGGATGGACAAAATTAATAGTGAGGATAGTATTTGAATACGTGGAAACTTGAGGATCTCATTCGCATCCAACTATCTATTAACTCCGAGAAGAGATAAAAATAAACAACGACACAAATTCTCGGTCGATCCATTTTCGATACTTTCCATTCGTCTAAGGTAAATACGGAGTGTTGTAATGGGTCCCACGTTTGTATAAGTAGGAACCCAATAAATTGGTATAAGAAGAAACACTGAACGAACACTTACAATGTCCAAGACCTGAGTAAGGGAAAGGCCGATGTTGATAACGACAGGTTTGGAGGCCTCGAAAACGGGTCGTGATGCGCGGTCGTATCCCCGCATGAGGTGGTAAAGGAGTTGCTGCTCCTGGGTCATCTCTGATTCCGGAATCCCTTGGAACCGGGATGCGCAGTAGCTGGATACATCATCCTCGCAACCTGCTTCACCAGGTTGAACTTATTATACAGTCTATATATGCAGCGTTTTATGTGGAGATTTACAGAAATTCTGGTTTGAGTAATTATCTGACAGGCACACATTACCGGAAAGGCCAGTTTTTTGCAATAGTACACCTACATAATTTTACTGCAAATGCATGCGTGACTTAAAAGAAAACTTGCTACAGTATGAACAAATTGTACCTAAAGAGGCTATGTAATTCCATTGCAGATGGTAAGTTGTTTAAAGATGTCTCACGTCATAATACCATTTTTCTTAAGTTTGGAATATTGTGTATCGCAGTGTCATATGCATTTTACACCGATTTCTGCTAGAATTGAAGGTAATCAATGACAAATTCCATAAGGTTGCTATGTAGACCAAACAAATATAAAATACATTTCTGAGAGATGGTCATTTTATATCTATATTTTCCCGAAGTATAATTTGATTTTGGTACATCTAAAATACATATCCTTCAAAATCGGAAGAACGCCTTGGACATAACTTGATGCTTCATTTTTTCGATCGTCCTAAATGTTTGTGCAATCGAAACGTTGAATGGATGACAGCTCTCAATAGATAGGTCACACATGTCTACGCATATGAGTGATTTTCGAGTCTGGATCTCTGCTTTTTATACAAATAAGCCTAAGATATTGTGTATATCGTTTTCCTTTTTGCCAGCATTTTATATCTATATTTTCCCGAAGTATAATTTGATTTTGGTACATCTAAAATACATATCCTTCAAAATCGGAAGAACGCCTTGGACATAACTTGATGCTTCATTTTTTCGATCGTCCTAAATGTTTGTGCAATCGAAACGTTGAATGGATGACAGCTCTCAATAGATAGGTCACACATGTCTACGCATATGAGTGATTTTCGAGTCTGGATCTCTGCTTTTTATACAAATAAGCCTAAGATATTGTGTATATCGTTTTCCTTTTTGCCAGCCTTTCAATGGACTAGCTGGTAATCTGAGCATCGTCTTCTCCAGATCCATTATTGTCTCGCAATAAATGGGCATTAATCTCAATCATAAAATGTCCAGTAATGATGAAATTATTTCGTCAAAGAAGTGATGAAGTTATATGGAGAATATTGTGTTTCGCGGTGTCATATCCCTTTTATACTGATTTCTGCTAGAATTAAGGGCAATAAACGACAAATTCCATTAGGTGCCTATGGAGACCAAACAAACATAAAATACCTTTTTTGAGAGATGTTCATCTCTATATATAGGTTGTTGGTAGTATTATATAGTATAGTCATGGAAGGGAAAGCGCGTATATTTCTAGATACATGAACATAATCATCTGATCTTACTAGCAAGCCTTTTGCAAAACAGAAGTCCCGAGATCCCAAGGAGGAGCAATTGTCCGCTGCGTGACGTCATTCTGCGCCTGAAATTTTAAAATAAAATAAAACATTTAAAATAAGCATAATATGCCAAATCAATGGCTATTCACAATGACTTGGGGTTATGTATCTCTTCTTGTCGCAATACACATACGATGCCGCATCAATGGCTATATAAAATGACTCATGTCGTGCTCATTATGATCTGCCGAATCAAGAGCTATAATGGCTTTGTGTCTGGTCTCTACTCTGGTCGTGATACTCATGTTATGTCGAATCAAGGCTATGAACGGTGTATTAATGTATTCTCTCTATCATTGTCGCGATAATACAAATATAATTCTATATAAAAATATGTGATATTTTCTCCCTTTTCTTACGCCTTCTGTATAGGGTGTCACGCTGCAGCAGTCATCGTAAAAGTCTTCACCAATTTGTAACACTAATGCAATTTCGTCCCAATTGCAATGCAAATTATTTCGTGTTTTTTTCGAAATAACTACGAGAACCTGGCCTATTTTTAAATATAAATCAAAAGCACTGACGAAGTGAACCTTTAGTCAAGTCAATTATAATATAGCTGATAATATAATTTGTTTGTATGTTGTTCTATTGTGTTGACTGTAAAAAGATACCCAATTAATTCAGTGGTCGTCTTTTGCGGTGTATAATGCGCCGAACAGTTATCATGATCGCCATGCTTTGCAATTTCATTTATTTTCTGATACGTTTACAACAAAAGGAAATGAGTACTTTCTATTCATGCAAATGAGTTCGATCAGTAGAAGACTGCCATATATTAATATCAATCATTATTGTAAACATGGTAGAGCGTATTGCACGTTAATATTGTCCGTGATTGATAACAAGATTACTTCCTCGACATAGGTTATGCAAAACTCCAAGACCAATCCATTGAATAGGCTCAATTAAGGGTGAATTAATCAATCTGCCAGCCGCATGTTAATTTGAGTGACGGCGGGTTCCTATAGATTGGTATTGCTTTCGGGTCCTAACCGGTAGTTTGGTGATGGGAGATGCCATTATTACGTGATATTTTGGTCAATCAGTGATCTGTTTTGCCAGCATCATGGTATTTAATTACTGAGTTAATTGTGGGTATTACAGACACGTTCAATGTATTAAAACACGTCCAAGCCTGCCGCTTGCTTCATGCATAGCTGACAAACAGAAATAGATTTATAGTTTTGGAATGCATCATACACCAATACAGAATATTTTTAAAGGAAGAAAACAATTTTGAATAGTTTTACTTTGAACAGTTTATATAGTCAAAATATAGCAATACATGTACATTCTTAATATCGTTGTATTTAGACTTTATAAATTGTTCAAAGTAAAACTTTATTTAAGAAACTGAAGAGGACCGCTGGATATCATTGCTCGCCCTATTTCACAGCTATGTATCTATTCTATGCTATTGTAGCTGCCGGAGCATGAACATAATAAGAATAATTGCCGACTCTTTGGTACACGATAATTGACACACTGGGCTCTGGTCACTTACCATAAAAACTTAACGCTTTGAAATGTTATGAGGTTCGGTAATATGACAAAGCTTATAAGGTCAACTGGACTGTTATTTGAACAGTTTAATTCACAGTGTTTCAAACAAGCCATGATCAACATGACTACGTACGTAGCTGTTTAATTGGATTAAATTGTGTGCTCAGTCTTCGTTTTTTTTAATTGTTCGTTTTACTTTCAGAATATTTAAATATGGAACTAAACAATTATTGAAAAATATTGACTCATGGAACGTGTATTTTTCATGAACTTCATTTGAATTAGGTTGGTTCTAAGGCTGCCATACAATCAGTTCTGCGATAGAAGGATTTAAAAATGTCGAATCTTTCGAATAATAGTTATGGTTCATTTTGAAAATTGATAAGCCATGTAATAAAGTTTTCATTCTTCACCCACTTCAATTAATCGTTGAGTTTTCTTTAATTCACTTAATGCACTCCATATGATATTTTCTGTACACAAGTTCCTCCTTTTTCCGTATTATATAGAGAAAAAATATGGAAAGTTCTATTCAGCTTTTGCTTTTAAAGTTGGATGACTTTTAGCAAGTTTTTCCAACGTTGCGCCATCGAATTGTTCAGAATCTTTCTAATATCCACTTTGATTTCATAATTTTAACAACATGTGACAAAATATTTATCTCAATTTATCAATCAAAATGAAAAGTATACTTGTCGTTACTTAAGAATGTTATTCGGTAACTTCTCTGCTAATTATATACAGGATGCCAGGAAAATGTATCAGATAATCGAGCTTCGAGAACCGGAGGCTAACATTGGCAAAGCTTCTTTGGGATTATGGTCTGTAGTTCTGTAAATAATTTTCTTTTCTGACATGAGACGCCAAAAGAAGTATCTTAGAGAGACATAAGGTAAACATCAATGATGAATAAACTATCTTAAACTTATTTTACAAAGTATTGGTTCAATGCAATCTTTCTGAAGTCCGACTTTAGATCTTAAGCGTTTGCCCTCTTAAAAGCTTGACTCGTGTCATTTTCGATGAGCCAGTCAGTCAACTTTGAACAACCATGCCTTGTGTAAAAAATAAATTGATTACACCCAAACTGACTCTCAGCCAGTAGGATTTACATCATGAATAAGTACGTATGTACCAATTTAGTTGACAAGAATCATATTATCCTCTCAAACATCATTAGTAAATTCCCTAGGGGTAGTTACATCGGCAAAACCGGAATAGCTAAGGGGGTGTTCCGTCTTATTCAGAGAGAACAAAGCTGATTCAATTTCCTTAGATTCTCTATGATCTGTACGGAGGAAATAGTATGAATATTGCATCAAATGATAAGTTAACGCCTTAACGTGGTAGGGGAACAACTTCAAATGTTTTACCATATTATTGAGGTCTTTCTGACTGATGGGAATATCGAGGAAACACTATGAAAGAAAATGTAAATTTCATTGAAAAAATGTATCGTGAATTTGACTCTCGATTACAAGGGTACAGTTTACATGCAGATAAGTATGTAAACAAACCATGGCACATATTCTTGACGACTGACCGGACCACGCACTGAGATCAGCAACATAACATTTAGATATCTACAAGAGTTTGTAATGTATAAACTATATCAAACGTACAAGTACGGAATTCTAGTCAGAAATGAACCGATGAATTAGTTTGTTATTGGCGTATGTCTAGTAATTTGGAGGAGGGGGCAATTTCATCAACTATCATTGGAGCAAATTTTAGCAGAATTTACTTTTGTAGAGAACCTGTCCAATGTATGAAATGAATGTCCAAATAATTGGTTCTGACCATTTCATTACGCGATATTTTTTTGTTCTCGGCATATAAAACTACGTGGATAAGGCAAAAATCCGAACCTTTGCGTTCATTCTAAAAAGTTAGAACGCTTAAAATATCTCGCGATGAATGAAAATGGATGCTACCGGCTACAATAGCTCCCTGAGGACTTTATATGAAACGTACGCTATGATATACCATTCATCTATATTATACACAATACTGGTTGAACAGCTTTCCTAGATTTTGTTACAAAAATGAGGATCTATTTTAAAGAACGATTATAATTGAAAAGATAAAATGTAGCCACTGTACGTAATCAAATAGCCACATTTGATATGATTTACGTATACCCCTGAAACAATACCTATCAATTCTTTGCAGCAGCAGCACTGTAGCAAAAGTTATAATAGACGTTAACATGAAAGCGTTCAGCCTGTCTTTTTTATGAGGAAGGGGCACTGTTGCTCTGTCGTTGGCAGGTAATCTGGTCGTTGAGCACTTGAAGTAAGTTTATCTGTTTTTCTTTTACCTCATTCTCTATTGCATTGTTAGTGTTGCTAGCCCGTATTAAGCTTATATTTATTTAATTTTATTGATTACTATTATGTTGATGCATGTGTGGACTGTCCAGTTGTTTGATAGTCTCTTGTGGACTCTCTCTTACACCACAGCAGTGTGCCTGTAAACAGTGTCTTTGTTAGAATTCAAGCCACTGTGTTTTGTCCTGTAGTGTCCATTGGATCATTTGAAATGCAATGCAGTCCATCGGAGGATGTAGTCTTGTACATGTGCTATACATAGCTAATGTACTGTTGTTGGCGTTAACCAGTTCAGTTCCTTCTAAGCAAGTGCAAGATATTTCGTTCATTGTGCAGGCCATCTTGTCCATTGTGTTGACCATAAACAGTTAACTGAATCCCCGGTCTCCAGCATGGAACTGCTTTTATGACTAACTGATATATCCTTAACTAACACATAAACGGTCTCTTGCATGCATGTAATGGAGGGATTAAGGTCAGTCCCAGTAGATCAGTAGATACGTGCCGGACAAGCGTAACCATGACAAAGCGTGAGAATGAAATGTCAAATGCTCTTTCAAAGAACGCAAGCCACAACAATGATAACCTCGATGTTTTAGTCACTCAATGAGGTTCATGCCGTTCTGAACTAGATTACATTGTTATATATCTAAATATGTCGTCCAGAATATTGAGAAGTGTTCAAGAAAACTGTTTCAGCATGACTGATTCCTGTCGGTCCCTACATATCAGTATTTTGGACGCAATTGTCTGAAAGAAGAACATTCCATCGCGATTAAATGGACAATGATTTCGAGGGAAACTCTACACGTGCAGTTTGCCATCTATTTTGATGCCTTTGTTGCCACTTGACCGCCCCATTAACGAGTTAGTTTAAAAATATTTCATTCTTAAACATTTGTCATACATTATTATAAAATCCACCAATTCATGGCTAATGTTATGTTAAGGGATGACCATAGGGCTACAGTCGCTTGAAACTAAAGATAAGTATGTTTTACAATTGGTCTTTTAGTTTGGCTGAACATGCAACCTAATGTTCCTGTGAATTGAATTGAACATCAGAAAATAGTTAAGTTTAAAAAAATCCTGGAGAAATGAAACAAATCTGCTTGTTGCTATCTGTAGTGTTTCTACAGATATAAACTATTTGAAGTTACGACTTAGGTCCTTTATTCAACAGCGTGACACCATGTATACTAATAGTAAAATCAATGAATGCGATGTTAAGATTCATAAGTGCATGATAAAGTTTTGGTCTGAAAAACTAAACATTAAGATATACCATTGGCCGCTTAGAGTGGCCGTGGGTGTTGATCTAAATATCTGAAGAGCGACACAAGATCATTTTCATTGTAAATACGAATGCCAATTTTCAAATATTCCTGTGCATAATCAAATTACACCCTAGACAAGAACAGATGAACGGACGCACTAATATACACTCAGATCAAGCGGGTTAGACGATAAACGATTGAAAGAAGAACTTACTATATCCAATAAGAATGAAATGCATTTAAACTAAAAGCTTATTAATTTTCATTACAAATAATTTCCTTAATATTATTTGTTAATACTTTGTTTCATCTCTAAGTTTATTTCGTATGTTACGGGGTCTGTCTAATGTTACACCTATACCATTTTAGAGGGAGTCTTAATACATTGCATGTCGTGGTCATCTTTAAAAATGCGGTAACATTTAGTTACCTTATATATCATTATGATCATAGCATCAAACAGTAACTGACATATATATTTATTTTAACAGAAATTTGTTCATTCAAGTCTTAAACCAAAATCAAAGGTTATGAACAAGAGAACCCATATTTTAACTTCAAGTAGCGATAAACAATTGTTCACATTTCACATGAAATATAATTATGATGGCTAACACACCATAAAACGTGAATTTTCTTTAACATTGAATCCTGGCTACGTCCCTATAGGATTCCTATCTGTATAAGTTGACGCTGTTTATTGCTTAACGTAATGACAAGTGCCGTAATACTTTGTTGCCATTTTCAAAACACTGAAGAGGACCTCTAGATATCCTTGTTCGCTGTTTTTACAGTAGGATATCTGTTTCATGTTATTGCCAGTTGACGAAGCATAAACTGGATAAGGAGAACTGCAGGCGTTTTTGCAACAGATAATAGATGTACTCATTCCTTGTTAAATTTGTAATTCGGTTTTCCCGAATCAACCTTTAACCATGAAAACGTGTCGCGATTCTTCTCAATAAATTATTTTTCTATCAAATAAAATTGAAACTTTTTTATCCTGTGTCTTTTAAATGTTTTAAGATCTTGTGGATTTAATAAATACGGCCCCATCCCTAATATTGCTTTTGATATTTGCTTAATCATGTATACAGACTTTCATGTGGTAAATGTCAGCGTGATAAGTGTTAAGCTATATTTCACAAGTACTGTATGATGAACAAAGCTATGTTTGATTATTGACTCCAGTGTGTCACGTTGACTTATGACATACAGACTTACATTATGTGAAGTGGTCATTGAATTGTTAGATTTTGCGCAACAAGTCTTCCGAACCATCATCACATAATGTCAACTCTACGATCCGCCGCTAGCTACATATATTTAATAATAAAGTTAAACCTGTACATATTGAAAAGGGAATATAATTTAAAATAATATTTAGTTTTCAAAAATAAAAATTGTACAGGTTGACAGTGTTAACACATCTAAAAATACGTAGGAATTGTACGCTGCATTTATCTTATGTCTTTATTTCCTGGCTGTTTTCCAAAGTGTCCTCGCTCGCTTCGTTTGCTCGTCATTTTATTAATGTATAAAAATATTTACATTATTTATGGTTAATGATTTAAAGGTGCACAATATGTTAAGTTGATACAAATAAAAAAATGTTACGCATTTGACTTTAATGATCAAAACAAAAACAAAAGAAATCCGATATTTTGGTGCTTTTTTAACTGGGGATGTTGTGACCACGTAGGTATTTATTGAAAAGAATAAATTTTAAAGGCTAATTTATTTTTATCTGTATTTTAAATAAATGCTGCGTTTTGATAATTAAATTGAATGAGTTTAACCTGATAATGCATTTAAACATTAAAAAAATGTGTGTGTTTATGCATCAACCACTATTTTGCACCTGTAAGTATGTAATAAACATCAATTCTTGCATGCCATGGAGTATAGTAACATAAGCATTATATACCCGAGATTATCATATTTTCCGTTTAATTGTAAATTAATGCTCCTAAGACATCCTTAAATATGAATTTACCCTAAACCCTTCAATAACGGGTCTACACATTTATGTACACATGTAAGCATCGCTACGCATAGGAATGACCAGAAAAGCCAAAATAAAATCATATTATGAAAATCAAGCAAATTAGCACGTTTTATGCAATATTTGTAATACATTTAATTCCATGTTCCAAGTTTTCCGTAGTCGGTCCAATTTAGCCGTATTCCGGATTACAGGGGGGAGGGGTGACACCCTCATTATGTCTGCAATGTGGCAATGTGGTATGATCTATTTTATCAAACACATAAACATGATGAACTTACCTTGCGTCACAAAAGTCTTTGAAAGGTATTGCACTGATGTATTCAAAATTATTTCATAATTTACATAGCAGTTGACACAATAGTTGTCTTATCGATCAGAATAAAGTGTATATTTGTTGTTACTTAAGAATCCCATTCCGCAATCTCTCTGTCCTACCACATATGTTACTGGAGAAGGCAGTATTTACCATCTCCACCAAGCCGTAGGCCGCTACAGACGCCGATATTCTTACAAATACAAATGCACGAATGTACACGTAATCCACACCATGATTGGTGATTTTTTTGTGATTTATTACATATACATGGGGATATTTAGTTTTTAACAGCAACAGGCAAATGGTATACTACTCTTAGTGAGAATAGATTTAAAATACAAATACGGTGCTACGGAAAATGTACCTGTATCAGAAAGCTCAACTGTTGTTGGGGTAAGGGGCCGATTAAGAAAAACAGAAATAACTTAAATATCAAGACCTTGATAAAACACCATTTAGGATTAAATGATTTATAAACCCGTTAAATAAAGTATTTGTACAATGCTGGTAACTGAGTTCTGTATAGATTTTCTTTTGTAAATTTTATTTGAAACAACTCACAAATGCCATCTGATCAAATACCATTATGCTATGATATACACGTAGCTATGTCATTTAATACCAATATATCTAAATTTGAATAATACAAACAAAAATATTTTATGCAGTGTGTTTATTATAAGTGCGTTCTATAAAAGCATCCATTTTTTTGTTCTTTACTTTATCTTTGCATCCATCAAACTTTTGTGCAAAGAATGCGCTCTTTCCACTGTTTACGTACGGTTGTTCATAGAAAATATATTATTGTTAATTCATCATTAAAATGGTTTGTTAGCAGTGGCCAGACCAAAACGTTCTCTGAGGGAAATATGATTGTGTGATGGCACGTACCAAGACAACATCTTATTACTAAAGAGTGCTTGCTTACTCCAGGGGTAAAAACATTGCGCCGGGGATATCCGGAGAGTCAATCATAAACTTAGTAATAGATTTTGTTACATCTTTACTGATTTTTAGCCTGTAGGCATTGCAACATAAGTATGTATAGGTGCAATTTTAGTTGACAAGACCCTTATTATCCTCTCGAAGATCGTTATGAAAAGTCCCAAGAGTCGATTCATCAGTCGAATAACCAGCGTATAGACCGATTTGTCCACATTATAGATAAATGGATGGATAGATTTATTTCAGCAAAGGAATACATATCACATTGAACACGAAATCACATATAATAGATGATTTAGGGAGAACGGAGCTGATTCAATTTATGCGAGTTTAGTCATGTTTTATCCAGGTTTTAAAAAGGACAGGATGCTACAGAAAAATATACTATGTCAGATAAGAGCACATTGATTCGGGCTGTGAAGAACTGGAACATTTTGAATTTGACCAAAAGTGTTAGGAATTGTGATAAAATGAAGTTATATTTGGTGTAAACTGCCGAATGTAAAGTTTTCAAGAATTTATAATCATATTATACGTTTTAATCAAAACAATAGAAATATTGAGAGTCTTCAGTATTGAATAATATGAGGACAGAAGGATGCACATGCTGGTTTCTTTAAAGGCAGAAGGTTGCTACCAAAATGACAGGGTGTAGCACCCGTTTATAACTCTTAGCTAAAACCCTTGGGTTTACAGATTGATGATAGAAAGGTAACAACTTTTAATGAAACGTCCAGTGTTGCACTTTTTATTAAAGTCTTTCTAGCTGACGGGGAAATCAGAGAAGCATGTTCAATCTGACAACAAACATACATACTGGTATGTTAAATAGCTTGTGATATATTAGTACATGTTCGGTGTTGGTTATATCATATTAAATACCATATTATGCACTGAGGAACCATGGCATGCTCAAATGCCAAGGATAACACAATGAAGAGCCAGCTCTTATTTCCATTGTGGTCCTTAGTATTGGTGACATGACCTAGATAGGCAATAGTTATTCGAAAAAACACACAATAAAATAATATATGTCATATATTGTAATAGGAAATTCACAAATGTATATTACACGAAATCATTGAATATATCAAATTAATGCATTATGATGAAAGTCATATGTAGTAGTTCAAATTAATAAAGAAAACAATGACCTGGGCAAAGTGCTGTATCCATTGCGGTGTTAAATGTTCTTTCAATGATATATACATGTTGTTATTGTATACTAGTAATGGAAAGTTAATTTGATGAAAACTGGAATGAATCTTTCGTTACAAGAAAACGAATCAACCCTGAAAAATGGTCTTCGCCGAAATATATGCTATGGATAAATAATCATAAAACACGTTATAAAACTGTTCAAAAATAAAGAAGTGTTAAAGAACTGCATTAAATGTTCTCATTAAATAGCCTTTGCAGATGGCAACCTTAAAAGCTTGAAGATGTCTAAGATGAGATAATATAAGAAAAACTTTTTTCAAGTCGGTTATGATAAACATAACAACACTAGATAATAGCTATTTTCCGACATAACATAAATTATCCAGTAGCAAGCACACAAATGATCTAAAACGAAATCAATAAAAATAAATACATGACATGATATTCGGAAATGCAATGTTTTATTATATACAGATTTTAAAAGATACATTTATGTGTGGGGTAAACACGAAATAAAAGGTACACATATCGCATATAAAAGTAATCTACGATTATAAAAATGGGCAGCAAACTAAACGGCATTCCTGAAACTGAACTAATATTAGCTATTTTCTCAGGTAAACTCTCCTATTAAAGCAATTTTAAGATTTGGATCCAGAGCCTTTGACTTTTGGTGAAAAAAGTTTCCTTTTTTTCCTAAGCCTAGTGATGTGAGTATGAAATAAAACTGTCTATCATATAATCTGGCGCCAGCTTGTTTTGTATCTTAAAAGCCTGACACTGCATATTTCTTTAGACTCCAAACAGTTCATGGATCTTAAGTGTTGTTGACCTGAAGTCTAGATCAAGCACATATCTTATCAAATGTTTGAGTAGTTTTAACTATATAACATTTTTTTCAGAATCTGACTCCGACCATTATACCGTACAGAACATGCACAATCATAGTGGCATTAAATTACGACATCACAAGCATTTTCTAAAATGTTGAGAAATACTTTTTATAAAGATAAAGATATTTAACCGAGCTTTCTTTAGAACTGAGTCGGTCACGCAAGTCAAGGACAGATGCTGATCTATGGTAACCTCAAGATATTTAACAAAAGGGGTGGATTCAATAGCAGTTCCATAACATGTTATATTCAAATTCGATTGTGATCTTAGTTTGTGTCACGAGCCAAATACAATTGACTCGGGTTTACCTATATGCAAAGATAACTTGTTTTCATTTAACTTACTAGTCAACAAGACCGAAGGCTTGAAGTTACATTAACAGGATGAAATGTCTACAGTATCAAACGCTTTCTGGAAGTCTAAGAGGGTCATGCCCAAACAGTATCTTTAATATCATTTTCCTTTCTTCTATAGTCTATCAGATGGTCAACACAAGTTTTAGTGGAGAAACCACTCCTAAACCCTGACTAAAACTTAAACAGCAACGTTTTGTCCTTAAAATAACCTTCTACTTGGTCAATCTTCAAGGATTGTGGATGCAACATTTTAAATTGAAACTGTTCGATAGTTACTAACAGACAGTTTATCATTTTATCTTTTGTTTTAAATGGAAACAAGCCTAGCAGTTGAAATACTCAGGTACATAACCTTTCATGAGGGACATGCTCAAATATGAGTTAAAGGACCTGCCATAATTGGCGACCAATCCTTAATAAAACGTTAAGGTACACCGTCTAATCCTGTAGCTGTATTAGCACTAAATGAAGTTAAATACTTGAATGAATATGCTTTCTGATACTGGTGAAGAAGTATAACTATCAATGAAAACAAATGTATTTGCGTTTTTTGTTTTCACAACAATATATTTGAGTACACTTATTTTTTTCGACATATTAACAAGCAGCAATTATGAAGAAATGTTGAATGCTTTAGCAAAACAAATGGTGTCCCCTTTTTTAAGACATATTTTTAAATTTAAAACAGAAGACCCTATTTTGGAAGACAAACCCCACTTTTTGCGAGATTCCCACAAATATATTGAATGGTTTTTGTTTTGTTTAACAGTGAACCAGTTTTTCTTTGCATTATATACTAGAGGCTGAATTTTGTTTCTAAGAGACAAAAACAAAAAGGAATTATCCACATTTCTGTCATAATTGTGAATGTTAAAAGCTAAAGAGGACAGCAAACTGAATAATTACAAGAAACAGGTCCTTTATTATACAAACAAGTAGTATGTCTTGAGATTGTAGTCAGAAATAAATTTATGAACCCATATTTTTGTTTGTAATTGATCTGTATAGTTGTATATGTATGACTGGCGTTTTTCGAGCACTGACTATGTGCATTTTATATCATACCTCTGTATTTATTAAATAAGGGTACTCCTAGATTTGGTTACACAATTTACCTTTGATTTTGTATCAAGTTTTAAAGAGCGAATATCTTGATTGAATAGATTAGACATATTTGTTGCAATGCATGTTACCAAATGAATTTGATATTTGAATGTATTCTTCTATAAATATAGGGGCAGCTCCGCTGTTATAGAATTTCTGTTACGCTGTTGATCACAGATTGTTGTTGTTTTTGTTTTTTAAAAACACCGAGCATTCCTAAGCTCTGACAAAAAATATCAACCAATAACACCAGGGTAAACATTTCTGATACAGGTATTGCGAGAGACATGCTGTTTCGATATGGTTATCACCGAACAAATTATTTTAAAAGCAGGACAAAGTCACAGTTTATAAGATAGTTTGACCGTTGACTGTTAAGAGATATATTGACAGTTGACCTTTTGTTGGCGGTAAGCGCGACTGAATGTCTCAACATTGTAAACACGGATGCCAAGAGGTTTTTTTTCCAAATAAACAGGTGCATAATCAATTCATTCTTTAGAGGAAAGAGTGGTGTAGTAGTATAGGAGTCCCCCTCTTACCCAAGAGGTTGTGGGTTCGATCCCAACCAGGGGTACTTGAGGATGATTCTATCAGCTCAGCTTTCGTCGCAAACAAGTAGAATAAATTAGTAATAATCAAATAATAGTCTGAAAAAGATCAAATGAAGTCACTAACAAATGGTTCGACACATGATTTCAGGAAGAAAATACTATCCAACTAGGATGGATATACGTTAAATTGAAAGCAGACAGATAAACTTTCAGTACCAGTTGTTACTTTAACATTAAAGAAATATTTTTAAAAGACGATATCGTTACATTCACCTTTAAATGTCATGTGACGAGACCATGTCCAGTGGTAGTCCCCCGTCTAACGTCGGATTCTAGGCTTATACGCCTCGACAACTATCATTTGCTTTATGAATTGTGCTACGCAGAGACACTTTGATATTATAATTTTAAGAAAACTGAAAATGATGATTTCTTATATGTCTCAACTACATTTTCGTACAAGAAAATTGAAACACGTTTTACAACACGTGATACTATATGTTAAGAAAACTGAAAATGTTATTTCCGTACATGTCTCAACTACATTTTTTTGTACAAGATACTAGTAATTGAAACACGTTTTACAAACATTTACTTTTTAATTGAAGTACAATTGAAACCAAAGTAATCCCTACCTCCCATGAATCCACTAGAAGGTATGTGCTGTTATATGTATTTGTAGTTAATTAATAATTACTGCATTGCTGTTTGTATTTGTTAACCATGCAAACAGACGTTAATTGGTTAAGCGGTGTTTACAAATGGAGATCTGCCTGTTCACTAATGTTCTATGATGTACATGTGAAGCAGCTTCCATGTTGTACAGAAACCTAGTTAGTAAGTCTCATGTTTATATTACCAAATGGCTTTACTCGTAAACAAACAGCATTTACATCAATTTTGAGACGCTTCTCGTCAAATCAGAAAATTGGGTAAATAATTCATTAATTGTTTGTAGTCAGTGTATACATGCAAAAATATTTTATGTGAGTGTAGCAAGTTCGTGATGTTTGTTCATGTACCTTGTTTGTCTTAATTATAGGGATTATATTTGAATTTTGACTTCTTGGCTTGTCCCTGTCGATTTGATTGTATTAAAATAATCGATACAAAATAAAATATAATACCATTTTAATTCCATTTTAAAACATTTAAAGTACAATATTTACACAATTTGTATCATAAAAACAGCATATAATGGTTACAAACCTACCCAGATACAATGCTGAAACACCAAGTTAAGCGTAGTCTGTAAGGTATTTTATTCTTAATCACATTCTATCCCGAAAGATAACGCTATTCACAGGAATAAATTATGTTGCAAAAATGTTTTGTAGTAAAGTATTACATACTCAGTTTTGCGCTTAGTAAATGATTTTGATCATCGAAAATGAGATGAAAAAAAATGCTGGCGATTCAAAATAGGACGTTGATGTAAAACAACTCAGGCACTGCAAAATATAAAATTCTGAACTTTTTTCAAAATAAAACACGGAAATAAACTACATTTTTATTGCAGTTTAAAAATATATGAATGGAATATAGAACCAAAACTCTGACACTCAAAATTTTAAAATGACCTGAAATGGCTATTACATTCTTGCAATCCAAACTAGGACATAAATTTGAACATGATATGATTCCAAAATATTGAACATTCGAGACTAACACTTAGTAAACGACGTATGCTATTTTGAAATGCATATTATTATATTTTGTAAAAGATGATTTAATTGTTTTCAACATATGTAAGGATTATATACATTGCTCAGGAGTGTATTATCGATATAATATGTACATACCTGTGTAAATATATATGAAATGTCTTGGGTATAGAATAATAGTGTCTCTAAATGTCCAAACTATGACGATTGTCAATAAACTCCAAGAAAAGGATTTACAAATGAAGTACTATTCTAAGTTCTGTACAACTAACCCATGTTTTATATGCATATATATCTGCAGAAACTATTGAAATTTCACCGTTATCTTTACACTAAAATTCGGTTACAAGATTAGACTCTCGAAATTACAATAACATTTGGAATTTTTGAAACTGTTGTTGTTGATTAAGCTTATCACCAGTTTGCTCTTAAGTACTAAATGTGTTAAAAAGATCAAGATGATTTGTACTTGAATTAATATGAGTACTAAATGTGTTTATTAATTTTGCTATTAAGAGCCTTCCACAATTAAAAGTGGGCGGGAAAAGCCAAAAATGAAAACCTTTCGAAAGTTCATGTTTTATTTAGTTTTGAGGAAAATAGTTTACATTAGTGAAAAGAACATCCTTAGCGACATGTTTTGGGTTACAAAGCAGTTGAACAAATATTACGAATAAGATTTTATCATAATTTGGATAAAAAAGCATTTGCACTTTTCGGAAACGTCTGTCGACAATATAGATATTTACTGTGTCAAAATGCCCCAGACTACTCAATCAACAATGTCTTGATGAAATATTTTCAAAGATAAATTGATAGATATTCAATAAAAAAAATGAAAAATAGTGGATTAAACTCATTTATTGGTCACAAGATATTATATATCTTTCTTAAAATAGCTGCTGGAATCACGACAAAGCCACAGAACATTGTTGATTGCGTTGAATTGTTATTGTGTGTTTTTTGACACAAAAACATATTCATTTTGTCTAAAGATGTTTTCCGAAAAAAAAATGCAAACGCTTTTATTATTTGAAAATCTGATAAAATCTTCCTCGTAGAATTTGCTCAACTCCTTATTAGGCTAAACATACTACAACTGATATTTGTATTATGCTTGCACAATATTCAAAACAACATAAAAAATGATATTTGAACTTTTATGTTTTTATCCTTCAAACGACTTTTGCACTGTGGATAGCAATACTTTTTCCCTTTTTTATATCGAATCTTAAACGATATACTACGTCACCCCTAAGCTGTTTTTCAGAAGCATGTCTGAACTGTATTGACTTTTAACTGGACAAATACACAGTTGATACCAACATCATGGACGTTGAGTAAGGTGGTCATCATTTACAAACAATGTTTTTAGTGGTGCAGCGAAGTTTTTGGAATTAACAATAATGCCATTCATTATAAAATGATCATATATAGTCATCTTGATTTACATATGTCCTGATATCGTAGTCCATGCGGCATCTCACTGGTCCTCAAGGGATCATCAACAGGCCCAGATTTAAATAAAATCGAAATACAGTCAAAACCCGTTCGCTCGATATCGCTTAGCACGATTTTCTCGTTGGCTCGAATATGATTTTAAGAACCGATTTGTTGTTATTTTATGTAAGCATTCCCGCTTGGCTCGATATTTGCGAGGCTCGAAGTATTTTGGCCGGTCCCTGGGATATCGAGCCAACGGGTTTCAACTGTACTGGAAACCGACTACTCAAGATCTAACGACAAATTGTTCGACTCTAGTTTTACTTCCTCTAATTGATAAGAAGCACTACAGTACTGTAACCTACCAAATCTCGAGCGCTTCTGAGAGTTTTCTGATAGTTTTATGAGTAAAAATGAATCAAAGTAAAACATATACAGATTACTAGTATGTGAAATTATCAGCATGCGTCTTCATTTATTCACATATCCACTCACATATACATATCATATTATTTAACCCACCTCATAGACAATGTCAAGGTAAATGTCATAACATACACGCCAAGGGAAATATTCAATGATGCAATGTGTACGTACATAAGTTTCAGGCACATGCAAGCTGCTCTGTACGTTTGGCTATTAAAAATTCTTGAAATTTGAAAATTAATTAGTTTAATAATATTTTATTGTTCTTTTCTGTCAATAGTATAAATACAAACTATTTACACATACATACACATACAGAACAAATGGGTTTGGCTACAAGTTATGAACATTAATTGATCTTGCTTCTTATCCTTTTTAGCGTTTAAGATCATTGCATGGGAATAACATTTATGCACAGAAAAAACATGATACCAAACTAACAAATCAAGTCACGCAAAGGGGATATTTGAGTTGATGTTTTTGTATCGATCGATGGTAAAAACATTTTAAAATTGAACAATGCTTTCATGACTTACAGTGATTCTCCATAGTTGAATATTGCATTTGTGTCAATTTCTGCATTTGTGTTAATAATTTTTATGCGATGAAGATAGTTATGAAATGTATTATAATTAGTTTGTCAGCATTGAAAGTGCGATTTCTTCGATATCGCAAATAATAAATTAATATTCCTTACCTTGCGTCATCAAAGTGTTTGGATGATATTAATGTTATATATCCACGTTTTCTGAATATTTATTTCACGTGACACAATTTTCATTTTATCGATCAAAGTAAACTAAAGTTTATTTGTTAATACAGAAAACAAAGTATCTGCTACCTACACGTAGCAGTCCACATGTGCTACTGGAGAAGGCAATAGTTACGGTAACCGCTAAGCCACTGGCCGCTATAACAGCTGAATCTCTAGACACTGGATCATAGATAACAATAGTTCATCGGCGAAATGACCGGAAACCTACTATAAATCATTGATATTTATTTCTATGAAAGATATAATCCGCAAAGTATCACCACAATTGGTGAAAAGGAAATTTAATATGCATTATGATAATTTGCAAAGCATGTCTTTAACCTTTACTTATTGCAAACTGAAATATTATAAGGTGGCGAACTTTCGCTCTGTTAAGACGTAAGCAAATAATCTTAATTAAGATTTTAAAAGATATCATACAAAATACAAAGACAAAGCGTACCCGGAACGAACAATCGATTGGAAGTGTTCCAAACATTTTTGGAACGTCTAGACTGTAAACATTTTTTTGTCTCAAAAAGTGTTTATATTAAATCTCAAAAATGCAACCGATACCACTCCATTTACTTTTTCTCATGAAAAAAAATCAGTATTTTGATCATTTTGATCAAAACAGTTTTAATAGTATAATAACTTAAATCAAAAGGTCTTCATTGCTGTTATTAATATTTGTATAGTATATTCTGATTGCATGAATACATACATCAAATGTTAGGCTGTATAGTTTTCTATTAAATAAAGGGAAATAGAAATCGTGGAACTTCTAGTGTTACCCTTATTTCAGGTATATATTGCCGGATATACAACCCTGATACCCACTAACGTAAAAGAAGTGTAGTCGTTTATTCTCCCAATGATGAGGTATTATAGCGATGAGTTTGTTAAATACCACTTATTTATGATTAAACTATTGGTGAAACAAATATCAAAGAGTTTGTAGCTATTGTTTACTAAAAGGGGTATTCTTCCCGTTTCATATTTTGATTGGGGTTTATTGCATTGTATAGTATCATATGAACTCATTTGATATGATCAATGTATAGTTGTGAATTAATAGCTTTGAAACAGCGGAGCAGCTGTGCTGAAACATGTGTAAAAACAGATCTGTTTGGCGTTTGAACAAAGAGTCTAGTATTCAATTTACTTTTATCAAGGCCTGGACACGAAATGTGAAGAACTGTATATTACAGACAATACAGTTCTGTTCTGGCATGACAGTGTTATTAATGAGAAATCACAGCGGGAAATCATGTTGAATAATAACGCTTTAGTCCTTTATAAGAGGCAGTCATCTTGCCCAACTTACACATATTGCTAATGGACTGTTGGTGACATTGACCAGTTCAGTTTCCCTCCCAGCAAGTGCAGGACATAACGTTCATTGTACTGACCATAAACAGCCAACTCGATATCCGGTCGCCAGCATGGAATTGCTATTAGGACTTGCTAACTAGCGTTCAACGAACACATCAACAGTATCTTGCAGACAAAGATTTAAAGGGGTTTAAGTCAGTCCCAGGAGGTCAGTTGATACGTGATAAGTGTGAAAATGACATAGAGTGGCATTTGCTCTTTGAAGGAAGCATGCAAGCAACATCATTGATATTCTGAAATATTTTATTAACTTATTCAACTGAATTAATGCCCTTCCCGCTAGCCCGCATTGAATTCCATTGTCAATAGGCGTAAGACATATAAAGCTCCACCGGAATATTAAGGAAAAGCGAGAAAAACGATTTCAGCATGTCTTATTCCTGTTAGTGCCTAGAATAATAAATGCATGACCTATTTCATACATGTTTGCTATTTGGTAAAATAATATTACTTCAAAATGATGGGAAACCATTAACATTATATACCTTCCATGGGAAATCAAAAACACCTTTCGAATATTCTTTTTTTTGTATTTAACCATCTTTCTTTCTTTCTTAATACTTCGCGATATGTTTGGACACTCAATCCAAAAATGACTTTGATCTGTGGAACCACACATACAGTCCCGATCTGTGGAGTTATGAGCAATCTATAAGACTAGTTCAAGCTCAATAAGGTCATAGTGTCTGACTTCCTAGTGTGACTTTGGCCTGTGTCATACAAACCTAGGCCTTGTGATGATGAACATTTGTGACAGTGGTATTCTAAACTCCTCGAAGTAAGTTGACCTAATTCCCCTAAGTGTGATGTTGATGTATGACTTATTGTGATATTGCGCGATACGCCGTCTCGTCATGGTAGGCTAATAACTTATCCTAAAAAGGTTAGATACAAATTATTATATCACGACCAAATATTTGTCTCCTTTGTCTCTATTTTCTAGTTTTAACAGATTCTTTAATCAGATATACGGACGTTAATTTGGATGTAAGAGGTAATATATGCTTTTATTCATGATCTGTGACGTTCATATTCCTGAAGCAGCATCCATGATGTACAAGCACCTGATTCTGCTTGCGTGCCGTACAATCAGAAGGAATCTTGATAAAGAAGTAAACAAACATTCTGAGATGAGAAAATGGGAAGAATTCACTTCACAGCTTAAAGAATTTTCGGTAAACATGTGAGCGATTCATCTCTGTGTATCAATTCATTTGTTCTATATATATTCAGCATACCATTAAACATATAATAATGTGTCATGTGTAGATTTAGATGTGCATAAATTATATTTCCGTTACTAACATTAACGAACAAAGTATGTGTTTCTTTGAAAATAACTCACGTTGTCATTGTAACAGAAACCTTGCCAGATGAAGCGTTAGTTTTTCTCGGATGCAAATGGATATTTCATAGAAATCATTCCAAAAACATTTTAATCAATACATCATTAATAAGTGACATCACAAAATGAATAGAACTTGGACATATGCACACACGCTTGATATTATCCTAACAACAATGCAGTAGGTCATGTTGTGGAAGTCTTAGTGGTATAATACTACCTCAAAACAATGTCATACCTAGTCATGATTGGTTTTGAACTTTTCAAGGAAACATCGTATATTGCGCATGATAGTCATTTTAATAATGAGGATTATGACTAAAGACATGTTCTGTTATAAAATAAGTTACAAGTAAACAAATGAATTACATGTGATATAAACATAATAAGTAATATGCCCGTTTGTATATGTATCGAATTCATTCACAATACATATTCACATGTATGCACGTTTTTTGCCATAATACACATTCAAAGAAATGTAATTCTTGGTCATTTAATGAAATTGTTTATTGTCATTTAAATACAATTCTGTTGCGAATGTAAAGCTAATGTAACTTACAAGGACACGCCAAGAAATAAAACCGCCAAATATAAACCCTGTTTAGATAAAACAATGAAAAATACAGGGACAAGCACAAAGTAAGTGCCCGAATGACTCTGAACGAGATGTACAAACAATCAAACACCACAAACAGACCAAACACGCATCAAAATAGCCAAACAAAGGATGTGTTTACTGCCGTGGAACGGTCAGTGGAACCATAGTCCACTTGAATACGAATTCATTGGGGTCCAACATGTATCAATTATTACATTATTCAAAATATAAGCCTCATCGGAGCCCGCATAAAAAAACTAAGAATAACGTAAAACTAACTAACAAACTGATGAAGGACTCAACGACAGGATTCTTATACAACACTTAACAACTCTTTTTTTCATAAAACAATGTATCCAATTTCAAATTATGGTCGTGATGTTTAGGGATTAAATGATGTACATGGAACGTGTTCAATAAGAATCTTGCAAAGCATGTTTTAAACTGTAGTTAAGAAGTGTGGTGATGTAAGGTGAGTTCTGTATATATTCCATTTTTCTTTTTTATTCCGAATTTATATCTGAATTGTGTTCACCTATTATAAACGTTTCACTCGTGTCTAGTTCATGGAACTTGTATATCACATAGCACTATGTTGTTTATTGTAACGTCACCCTTAAAAATATGGCCAAACCCAAGAATAGCTTTGTTCACAGGAGAAAAGAGAATTGATTACACTCATTTATTTCTCATATTTCTCCGAACAATTATTTTATCATGAGTATTCTAAAATAATCGGTGTCATTATTTCTTCGACATTAAATGGATTTTCAAAGTATTCAAATACATTTGCTGTCTCTAATCAATCATCTTAGCTTTTATAGTGAGCATTTACTTGTATTTTTACAGATAATGCATGCCTTTAAATGTAAAATGCAATCCTGAATATAGAATGTGTAGTTATATTGTGACATGTTGAGTATTTATGCTCAATTAAATATGTTTAAACCAGTTATGTCTAGGTAGAGTTGTCAGGAGGGTCGGTCATGGGAGCGTTTTATTACATTACCCGTAATAAAACAATAGCTTTTACTGAAGTATTTTGCTTACTCCAGGGGTAAACCAAAGGTTGATTCGGTGTATTTTCGGGGAACCGGTCCTACGTCTGCAATCAAAAATGCTAAAGATAAACATTTTGATTTGGTCACATCAAACCTGAAATTCAGCCTGTGAGCTTCACAAGATACATAAGTACTTATGCATAAGTACAGTATCCTGCCGAAGAACATTATGTAATTCTAAGGGGCCGTTCAGTCGGCATAACTGGTATAGCCCATGGACCAATCTGTCTTATTCAGGGAGGACGGAGCTGATTCAATTTCGGTTTTCACAGTGGGTTATCTGTATGGGGAAAATTGAATGCTAATTGCATCAAATGTTAACTTCATAGATTATCCCTTCAACGTGAGAAGGGCACAAGTTTTAATGAAATTGCTAGTCTTACGCCTTTAAGTAAAGTTTGCCGGTAGGAAAATCAGAGAAATGTCATTATAGAAAGCTTGGTTTCAAGACACCCAATACTGTGAAAAATCACTGCTTGTTCTCGGTCACTATATACTGCACCACTTTCAGAGGTCAGCAAACTTAAGTACTCTTAGATATCTATACCATTATATAACTGTTAAAACACTTGTTTTCAGAAATGATAAGTGTTCGTAGTTGTTTTTTATCTATCTTATTGGTATCCGAATTTGGGTCAACAATTCGTACAGTAGCATTTAACCACGGTATTGGCTGGAATGCTATTATCCTAGATAGTGACTATATAGATGCTGCGAAATACTACTTGTATGTGTACCTGTATGCTTAGCTACTGGTACATGTACAAATTACAGTTATGTTTAAAAGTCGTTTTTGAAGTTTGATTTTAAATGTGTACTTGTAAGTTGCAGTCTGGCTGATGCTCGCATACATCACTTTCCTCGTGTGATCGTATATGACAATCTAAACTTATTCATTGTACACAATTAATGCACAAAAAGTAGTCCACGTGTACACGTTCCGGTACTAGTAGCAGTTGGCAACATCTGTATTCATTTTCGGTGTTATTCTGATTGAAATGTAGGTAATTAAATAACGTATTTGATAGTATTGATGAACATTTCTAAAAAAAGATGGCTGTCAATTCAATGCATTGGAGCATTTACGTCGCATTGCGTTGATTTAACGGATTGTGCTACATGTTTTCCGGATTTTTGTCATTCTGTTCTTTTAAGAGACATTACGCTTCTGCTCTGTAATGTCCTCTGCGTGGAGTTAATATGAAAAATGGTATCTAACTTGTTTTCGAGCTTACACAACTTGCTAATGAACTGTTTGGTAACATTTAACAGTCACGTTCCTCTCTCAGTAAGTGCGAGCCACATCGCCTGTTGTGTTGATCATCAGCTAACACTGTATGGTATTAAGCATAGAACTGCTATTAAGACTGGAGAGCGTGTCCTTAAAAACATATACAGTCTATTGCTGACGGAGTTGAAAGGATTTAGGTCAGTCTCAGAAGATCAGTTAATGGCAAGAGTGGAAATGACATAGAGTAGCATTTGCCCTTCAAGTTGAATTGTCTAAGTATGCAAGGAATACCCATGCAAGCTAAATAACCAGTTCATGGCGCCCACTCTAGACTCGCATATGGTATTGTGGTAAACAGTAAACACAATTATTTCCAAGATTGTTAAGAAAAAATGCATGGTAATGATTCTGCATCAATGATTCCTTTCAATCCTATCACGGTGCATTTGCGGCTGAGCAAAGAGTTCCATCCAACTATACATGGGCAGTTTTGTTTACCAAAGCAAACTATATTTTTTACGACAACCTCCACTCGTAATCTGAGAGCGGCATGCCAATGGTATATATATTTTGTGATGTGGATTGGTCACAGTGATGATACATTGAATATGAGTATGTTAACTAAATTGAATTTATTGAATGCTCTAAGACTTTAATTTGAATTTACGAGGTTCAAATACTATATCTAGATAGTGTGACTAAACCATGTTTGAAAGAATGTTAAAACCAAACTGTGCGCAATATATAAGATAGTCGCGGAAGATCTCATCCTCGTGTCATTCATTGCATCCCAGCTGGTCAATTCAGTATTGATCTAAACCTTGTCTTTAGACATGCCTCAATGATTCCATTCAGCCTATTGGTGAGCTTAATATACAGGCCAATCAAATCACTTAGTTTCTAATCTTAAATTTAAGTTAAATCTAATTTAAGCTGTTTATTGAATACGGCCCCTGCGACTTCGGTGAGCATTTAACACGGTGAAGAACCCACGTGACTTATTGGTCAAGTGCATGGCAAAATATGCAAATAATATGTCTCGATTCAGGTATATATTTGGTGTTTTAGCCATAACTTTCCTATTAATGGGAGAGTTTTTGTTATATTAAGACCATAAACCCCGCAATAAAGAGCACTTTCCATGGTTATATGGAACGTTCTCTAAAATCCTAAACTTTTTCTGAAAATCTTGACCCACTAATTTCTCGGAGTTGAAAATGTTGGATAAGTAAACGGCTCCAGACAAATATATTACTAAAATTGTGGTAAGCCGTAAATGATTCAGACGGTTATCATATTTTCAGCAAATTTTATGCATTTTGTAGGTTTCAGAGGTTTTGATTTTATTTCTTATAGTTATTTCAAAGAGAAAAATGAGCAAAAAACCGAGATTGATAAAGTACACTGACATTTTCCAACCTTCAGTACATATCTTAACATTAGACCTATTGACTTATTTTGTGACGGGGCATGAACCACAATCGAAGTTGACGTAGTTTTTTTTTAAATAACTATTCTGACGAAGTTCAATAGAGAGAGGGTAATGAATGTCGCTTCTAGCGAGAAAAAAAGGTTTTCCTATCATTTGACAGCGACCTACTTTTTTATTCGACAGTATCCATAATTTTACTTGACTTCGAAGCTAGTTCTACCCTAGTTCAGAGGACATACGTTTAACTGTGGCAGGGAAGTGTTGCCAATACTCCTAGATCAAATATGTTAACGAGACAAGACATCATCAATTCTTGTTCATTTTGACATTTATATAAAAAAGCAAATCCACTGTAATTTCAAAGCAATAGCGGTTCATTGCAATGTACACACAGTATTGGAAACAGGTTTCATTTTAACATTATTAGCTCAGAAATACATTATATCAGAAACTAAACCCGAAGAAGTCAGTTTTCTTAATTCATTTCCAGCATTTTAACAGTTAAATTTAAGATTTTGACTCCAACTTGAAAGTATATGCGGAGCGGCTTTTTCCATGGCTGCGTTTCCTCTCGTTGGCTTTCTTTAGGCTCCATCCTAAATGTAATTTCCGCGATTGGCAAAGTGGGATCTGTAAAGAGAGAATTGAAGGTTTATTGCATCAAATGTTATGTTTTTAGAGCTTTAAATGAAACATTTATTGTGACTGTCTGTATAATTAAATTCTCAAGATTTGGTCGGCAGAAACGCAGAGAAATTCTTTTAAAGAAACACGGTTTCCGGACATGTGCAGTCAGAAATTGTTAAATAAATTGTAAATACCTGTTTTAACCGTGATGTATCTGTTTCATCGGTGTCTGGAGTTTCTTTGTTGAATAAACCCTTCGTACAAAAGCTTTTATGACCGTATATAGTTTTACAAATGTTACTAATTGGTATTGTGCCACAGTCCAGTTTTGCTATTATTTGGATGTTTGAATGTATGTACCTTAGGTAATAAAATAATTTCATTTGATAGTATTGATGTACACTTCTAAATCAACGGCTGTCAATTCATCGGCGCAGCTGCAGAAGATCTAGTATTCAAATATGTTCAACCAGCCTTTGACAAAGCATCTCTGTCATGAATAGATTTGATTAAATCGCCACGATTCCAAATTTGGGTTGAAGGACAAAAAGTTAAAAATACAAAATATTTATTCCAATGGTCAATCGTGTGCAAGCACAATACTTACATACTTTCAGATAAGTGCAGGTATTTAAAAGAGCTTTGCAAATTATATATTTTAACAAAGATTGGCTTAAAAAGCATTCGCAATTTTACACAATAGAGTTACAAGTTAAGGAATGGTTCCCAGGGCCAAAATGTTTGACACTATCTAGTCAACAATGTCTTTGTGGTATTTCCTTTAATTCTAAGAAATATGTTAACACTTAAGAAACCAGAAAGTAATTGAAGTTAAGATGCTTTGTTCAATTATTAATTGAATATCGTTCTAACTTAAGGATATTTTCATAAACCACAAGACATTGTTGATAGGATATTCTGGAACATATTGATAAAACAATCATATTGCCAAAAAACTTCTCCAGAAAAATTCAAACATATTTTCTGCAATTATATAAAAATCTATAGATGGATTTATTTCGGTAAAGGAAAAACATCACTTTGTTCACCATATCACATAAATAAGAATTAAATAGTATAATGCTAAACACTATATCATGTACTGAAAAACCATGAGATGCTCCAACATACCAAGGATAATACATTAAAGGGCCAGTAGTTCAAATAAAACAAAAGAACAATTAACTGGGCCAATTTTTTTTCCCATTGATGTCTTCAATGATTTACAACGATATATCATATGTAAGATACGTGACATGAATATATTTATTACTATATGTCTTAAGACGATGTACTACTGTCTAAGTCTTATAATTTCATGAAAGCATCGTTACATTTTACATATTTTCGGAAAGGTAGATTCAGTAAATGTAATGGATGTTGTGTAATGTGCAGGAGATGAATGCAAAACAGCTGAATCGTTGGACAAACTTGAATAGCAAAGATTAGTAATTATTTATAATAAGGGTAAAGCAAGTAATACTATATTAAGTTTCGCAATAAGTATCCTCAATGGGAAATCTGAAATTGCGTCTTTTGTAACATAAGTCTAAGATTGGCTTACCGATAGGGCGGTCAAACGAGATTAATAAAGAAATTGATACGTTTTACTATACCCGTGAGACAAACAAAACTGACATTAGGGCGAATCTTGTGTTTTTTTAAGTGAATAGGTAGAGCATAACATTTCTGTTTGTTTTCATAGTTAATGAATGCAATCAGAAGAGCCGGAACAACCTAAGATTTCTGTAAAAAAATATATCCTAACTTGTCAGTTTAAACTTCGTGTGTAAAAGTTACAACACTCTATAAACATATTTTACTACAGTCTAAACTCGCTTTGTCAGACTCTGTTATCTCGATATTCTGGTTATGTCGAACTTTTTTTCGATTGTTTTGGGGGGAGGGGTGAATTTATACATTTCGGTCATATCTAATGTTCGTTATTTCAAAATATTTCCCGAGGTTAACGACTTCGACACTGTGAGTTTTTACTGTATCTATATATGATTTATTATACATTTTTATTTTAAAGAAATCGAAAAGAGAAACAGCACGGACACTTCAAATGGCTAAAGCTGAAAAAAAAACGTGATTTATTTCATATGATTATTGGTGCTATGGAAAAGGACTGCTACAGTGGCCCTATATCAATTACTTGGGTATTATATATAAAGCATTTCAAACATTAGACCTAGTGATGTACTTTTGACCAGACTTGACCCGTACACGAACTTGACCTTAATTACATGAAACAAACATAATAAGTTGAATAGGTATACGATGTGACCTGCAACGAGGTAATACCGTTTAAAAACATTTGACCTTGTGCCTAGTTTTCCACTACATGATCCAGCATCAAACTTTGCCTATTGTTTGTAGAGAATCAAATTTTGACACCGTATTTTAGAACATGATCTCGCCAAAGAGGCAAAACTGCAATTTTATGAACGAACTTCATTGAGATTACACTATATTTGAAAGAGATATTATGCTGAACCCCAAAATCTGAAATACGTCGTTCATTTTAGTGACGTACGATAGATTTATGCAAGTTTGCTCAGTTGCAATGCAAACTACTCAATCGTTCCATTTTTGCATGGTTTAAAAATAAAATACGGACAGCTTTGTTTAAAATTGGTTTGTGTATGTTTCAATATCCTCTTCCATTCAAAAACTTGACTGTCCTGTTATCCAGTGCCGCTCAGGACATGCAATCCCGCCCTTGATCGGCCATGAGACATGACATGGGCTCTGGCATTTCGTCAGATCATTCAGGATTCAAACGATTGACTGAAAGTCAAATGATCTAGCCAAGAAATCATTACTATTCACACGTATTTCATATGACCATGGCTATTTACGGACAGCCAGTCTGTTGAACACCGGCGTTAAATGACCGTTTTAATAAGTTTTGTTAACAACATTTTTCGTGGTAGGCCACGCTTCTCAACGTACAAACGTCTAACGTCATACGTCGACGTTACAAATGCAAAGCATGGTTCCCCTTCATCCTTTACATTGGGTTATCGTTGTCAAATCATTTAAGATGATCGTATTGTCGCCATTTACTTGGATGAAAGTGTACTGAAAACTTCCCTTTATTTGAAAATTAACACAGAGGGGCAATATCGTGACATGTCTTACCCTTGTGTTTAAAATAGAATATGTGATAAACAAACCATTAGAATCTCTTTTCATATGATATAATACAAGACAAACTCGGTTATATACCAGTCATGTCACAATACTTGATTTGCCAATAAGCTGGTTACCCAGATCCAATCTGTGAACGAGACAGGGCATACTCAAGTTTCAATTTTATCAAATGACGCATCCAATGCAGTTTATTGCAACAAACATACAGCCCCAATTTCTCGAAACTTATGGGGTTCCTTATAACAGGATTAAGGGGACTTTTTTGTTTTTCATTATTTTGTATATTTACTCTTTTTTCAAACTTATATAGAAATTATCTTTATGATAATCACAATAACGCTTTTTTCATTTATTTATCAAATTTCAATGTAAGTATATACTTTGGCTAATTGAAATAAGTTTCTCCAGCCTATTTAGCTTAAGAAGTTTCAAGACATTGGGGTCAGGTTATTACAAAACATTTGACACTCACATAAGCTCTGAATCAACAAAACCAAAAATTAGTTTTTTCTCTTTATTTCCAGCATTTTAACAGTTAAATTAAGATTTTGACTCCGACTTGGAAGTAGATGCGGAGCGACTGTTACTACGGCTACGGCTGCGTTTCCTCTCCTTGGCTTCCTTTAGGCGCTGAGCAAGCAGCTTGGCGTACTCTGCTGCATCCTCACGCTTCTTGACAACACGGCGCCTCTTCAGGGCGATTCTGTGGCGTTTACGCTGGAGTACAACAGGGGTCACCAAGCGCTGAATCTTGGGGGCCTTGCTCCTTGGCTTTTTGTCTGAAAAAGTTTTTTAAACAACATTGAAATGGCTGTTTGCAGACTACATTTTTTTTTTTGGGGGGGGGGGGGGGGGCGATTTTATAACCAGTATTTGGTCATGTTCCCAATGGCAAGTTATCTTTTTCCTAATTTCCAAACAGAAACTAGGTTTGTTTTTTGTTTTTTTATCCCAAACTGATGTCTCCCCCATCTGCACATTGTCTCAACATGGTAACATTTGTTGTGGCAAACCAAATCCTTCAAGAGAAATGGAGCAGACAATATAACTGGTCATTACCTTTGACCTTGTGAGACCTTTAACTGAGCTAGTTGTCTCATGTGCTCTACACATCATCTCAATATAGTGAACATCTGACAAAAAAATGGTCTTATTCTAGTCATATGACCTTTGAACTCTAAGTGTGACCTTGACCTTGAACCAAACTGGTCAAAATATGGTGAACTTTTGTGGCAAGTTATTTCAAAATCTTTCAAGCAGTTCAAGAATTATGAAGCTGGGAAATTTAAGGAAGTACTCAGTTTGAACATGTCCTTGTAAATGTAAGACTCAGAACATCACAAGAATTTATAACACTTGCAGAATACCAGTATTAGAAATTTTGATTGTCTTTTAAACCAAGAATGCCTCTTACATCATGTTGAGTCACTGGAATAACTTTCAACCTATCTGAACACTTATGAGACTTAGTACTATTGTGCATTATGGTCAAGGACCTTATTTCAATTAACTTCAATCACAAATTACAGGACTCCTGTACATTGTATGTCTGCAGGGCTTCAGGTAAAAAATTTCCATTAAATTGGGTAGTACGCACTCAATATTTCTAAAGGGTATTTAGGCTTACGTTTTGAACTTTTGTTTTATAATATATAACATATATATGGACTTAGCCTTAATTCATATGTGTATTGTTTGCTGAAATGAACAAAAGACGAGGGTGAAGTCTCAATAAATGGTAGGTACATCAGTCTAAAATTTTAATCCCATAATACATGTCCAATAGTACATGTAAAAGATAATTCCAGAACAGTTAAATTGAATTGCCAGTTTATACCAGCATTTATAGTCATATGCCATTTCAGTTAAATATAATGTCAGTTTTTGGGAAAATTGAAGCTGGTAACTTGCCACTCAAAGCTGTTTTATCAAATAATATTCAGACATTTGATTCTGTACACAATTGGTATAATCAAAGCTGATCAAGCATCAAGAACAGAGTTTCGTAATAATTAAGTACTGTATTATTCCCTTTCAAGAACCTCCATTATCATATATACTTCCCACATGACATTGATTTGTAGTACTTGTTTCATAAAAACTATAACAAACTTAAACAAGGATACCAGTACACTGCTTATCTGAAGCTCTTGTTTTTTTTTGACACACCTTTTTATGAAAATTTTAGAACTATCATTTAATTGCTATTGTGATAAGGTTCAAGGACATAAACAATGTACTCTTGATTAACATATCTCTATTAAAACCATTACCGGTACATTACATTACAGCTCAAAGATAGAGATAAAAAAATAATAATTTCAACCACAAAATTACGTTTAATCAAGTGATAACACAATTAAGGTTTGGTCAAAACACAATAAAGAAATTATTTGACGAAATTCAATTTCTTATTTAAAGCCGTTTTTGATTGACACTATTGTTCTTATCCTTACTTTCTTTCTCTGGCAGTGGTCGTCTGACAACATACTGTCGGACATCATCGTCTTTGCTCAGGTTAAAGAGACGTCGGATCTTGCTGGCTCTCTTGGGGCCAAGACGACGGGGAACTGTCTTGTCAGTGAGGCCGGGAATCTCCTGCTCACCTGAAAAAAATTGTGGGTTTTCGCATAAAGAAACCTATACATTGCTAAATTCCAAAATTATCATCAGCAGTACTGAACATATGATTTTTTTTCATAATATGAACTATTTCATAAAGAACAAATCATAAATATCAAAGAACCCTTGACAAAACACACCCTGCATTCAATAGTCTTGTTATAGCAAATAGTAATTTGCATCTTCTGCCTTTTGATTAATTTAAATTGTTTAAAAACTGAAAACTAGTAGATCCAATTGACATTTCATCAAGTTTCTACATATTTCAATTCGGTTTGCTCTAGTTTGAAACCAAATATCTGAGCTTTTTTTTTTAGACTGACCTAACACAAATTATCAGAATTAGACAAATACAGAACTTTATAAAGAGTTGAACAATGTTTATTCTGTCAACCTTTCTTGATAATCCTGAGGGCCAGCACACTGAGATTAGCGTCAACAATGCAGCCCCTGACAGACTTCCTCTTCTTCTCTCCATTCCTGCGGGGACGGTAGCATGAGGTGCCCTTGCCCATCAGCAGTTTTACACGGCCATTGGTGAGCACACCCTGCTTCATGGGAAATCCCTGCTTGTCATTGCCTCCTGTGATGCGCAGCACATAACCCTTGAAAACAAGACAGAAGTTGCAGAACTAAATAAGTAATTTGGGCTTAAATGATCCATATAAATTTATCTTTATACTAGTACTTGCAGGACAGGCTACAATAAAATAAATCAAATGGGTCCCAGATAAATAAAATTGTGCAGACACTCTTCTGCATTGTCATATTACTAACAGTTAAAATTATTGAAATAAAGGCTGATAAACTTATTTTTATGGTTGAACTTCCTGTATTAGTTATTACACTTTTAATACTAATAAACGAAGAGTAGAAAGATATTGTGCATGCATTGCTTTATAACAAATTTTCCACACATCTAAGTACACTGCATACTTGCAACTTTTAACTGCAGAACTGAACTGCTTGTAAAAATAATGTGTTGCAAATAATCCTTTACTTTTAATTTAGTTGTTGAAATGAAAACATGTCTAGACTGTGATATCACAGAATCTACAAAGTTTAAGACTTTTAAAGTCTTCAAAATTGTGTTTGAAAGCATTTGACCTGAATAAAATCATGTAAATCAACCTATGAATAGACTAGAATGAATACCTTCCACTCATCTCCAAGACAGTCAGCAGAGACTTCAGTGGCTATCCTCTTCTCATAGAGAGGTCGAAGTCTTTTCTCATCATCAACTTCAATCAACTTCTGACAGCCAGTGGCTGGGTAAGATACGTTCAGCTGGAAAGTGTAAAGAATGTAAAAAAGCAAGTTCAACAAAGGTAGCGGTTGTAATAAAATATCAATATCGGACAAAAGCAATATTTCTCATAACTTATTGCCGTAAAATAATCACATGAGCCTAGCTTTTTTAAGAGATTCGCTCACGGAAGGGCAAATGACAGCATTTTGGGGAAAATATTTCCGGCCGTAATGCATGCTGTCCCTTTTCTGCAGCGCCCTGCCCTTTAAAATATCTGGCCACAATTTCTCATAACAACGTTAAGCCTAATAAGCTGAAGTATCTTTTTGTTTTAAGCAAAATTACCAACTAGGTTTTTAAAAATAACACCATCATAATTATTTCCTCTAAAGGTCTCAGCTCTTCAAAGCAAAAATATTACACAAATTATACCAAAACAAAAAAGCGTGCTTAACTTCATTCTATTAAAAAGGACTTCAAACCTTAAATGTTGTCAGCATCAACATCATGTAAATGTTGTAAAACTCATGGGTGCACCCGAATTGCCATTTGTTATTACTTGGCAAACAATCCATTTCATTTATTTTGTTCAATATATTGCTCGATTGGACAAGTTTCACAAACCTCTTCAAGAGAATTTTGTGGAAGGTAATAGATAAATCCAATTTATAAATTAACTCAAGTATTAAATGCAGATTTAATGGTTATTGCATTTGATGCCAATCTACGAGAGGGTGCTTTTAAAAGAACAGTAACAGGATATAAAGGCTTGTTCATCAAAATCCCAATTAACGCAAAATAATGTTGTTTTCGTAATAATAAAATTTCGCAGGAACGACAAGGCACAGAAATACTGAGCGATCATCAAACGCCGTCATTACAACAGAAAGTTAATCTATTGCACCACCTACCTCAACATGAAACACAAAAACTTGTAATGTTTTGACAGTTCATAGAAATAAACCGTCAACGAAATCTGAACAATCTGAGCAATGTAAATAGCTAACGTGGATCTAATGCTTAGTTACATACTAAAAAGGGATATTTTTACATGTCTGATGGTTTATTTATTAAATATTATCACTGACAATAGACTAAAATGACAAACTTCTCGCACCTTCATGCCGATCTACAAAGATCGAATGGCTGTAACCGGAAAAAGAAAGTAACCGGAAATAACAGAAGTAAAGTCTCAAAATAAAACAAAAACGGAATAATGTAATACAATATGTACTTTTTCTTCTTTTTCTACCAAGTTTGATAAGATAATAATAGTTTTTACATTTATTGAAAGTATGGAACCATAAGAAAAAAAATAAGAATTAGAGATTAAAAAAATCAGTGTCACGAAAACGCGCAAGAAATTGCCGCGAACAAAACAAGACGCATTGCAATGATTTGAAACCAGTACAGCATAGCTTAAAGGTTATTCAGCTAGATTGTTACATAAAAAAATACGTTTTCTATATTATTTTGCTCCTCTTTCGTTGATTAGCTATTTATCTAAAAGATGGGTTATCCGAATTTGCTTGTCCGAATAACAATCAAAAGTGCTGATGAAACATTTGACTGAAAAGCACTGGCTCATGTTTTGGCACGAAAAATATTTCCCCAAATAATGCATCTGAAATCACATATTATAATAAGTTTACTTGATAACGAAATTGCAGAAATAATAAAATTAAAGAATAAAAATGTAGTGGTGGTTGTAGTCCACCTAAATGGCCGTCAACGAGTCTTTTGACGATTTTTTTAATATGGCAGACTCGTGACGTCCACCATCCCAGCAAAAAGTAGCAAGCGGTCCTTGCGCAGAGAATCCTCGCGGCCACAATTTTGAAATTATCTCCGTTATAAATTCAAATTTCTACGAAAATATTATTGCCTACTATTAAACACGTATTAAGTTATGTCAGTATGCCCAAAAAACATGTTAAGTTATCATAAAACACTTACAAGTGTCGATTGTTTATCGAGCATCCCGATATCGGTAAATCTGGGACAAATCTGACTGGTTGTGTACATGTATAACGGTATTCGTGACCCATAATATATTAATGTGAAAATAACAACTCTAATGACAAATTAAATCCAGTTCAGATCACTGTCGGATAAAAATTGAACAACTTTGTCATTATTATTCAACATCAATGCATATTATTACAGTATATCATTTCGCCCGTTGTTAAATGGTAGAGAGTTGTAGCGTTACAGGGATACATAAGAAATGTCAAAATAATAAAAAAAAGTATCCCTGATCGCTCATTATTGTAGCTAGTGGTGGTGGTGGTTTTAGTCACAGTTACTTGGTATTTGGACTGCATTTTTGGCCAGTCGAGCTACATGATTCGAGCGATGTGTCCCTAGGGTGATCTCTTTGACTGAGAATCATTAAAAATGTGTTTTAGTACTCTATGATACACATAATAAACAAATAACCCACTTTTAGTCGTATATTTTCACATATTAGATATTTTAAAATTTCATACAATCTTTATCATTTACAAGTTATGAAGGTTAGCAGATATGGGATTGAGACATATGTATGGAAAAGAGCTCAGATCCACAAGATTTTTTCGATAAAACAACTGTATATGCCGCATGCATGTTCAGAAGGAAGTTATCTCCAAGGTGTAATCGCTCAACAAGCACAAACTAGATGCTTTTTCGCATTTTTTTTTTAATAACTCTGCCGAGAATACTGTACTGGTTAGCGACCCCTTTTCAGCCGGAAACGGAGGTTTTTCCTATGTTACTTTTGACACAAGATAGCTATTCTGATAAAACTTTGCACTCAGACAGGTTGGCTCTACCGACAAAAACTGGGTAATTTGTTTTTAAAAATAGCTAGGGATTCTGAATATTCCCATGTGCAAAGTACCTCTATAATTTCGCTAAAATAAGCACCCTACTGTACCAATTATTCGCCCACCCCATAAATTCGCTGTTCTTACGATGTTTTTCATATATTTCTCTCTAAACTATATCTTCAAACATTTTTAATTTTATTTGACCAGTCAAGCGACCGTTTAAAACGACAATTGATCAATAAATATAATACGTTAACTATTACATACTGTTTATGTATGTTTAAAATGATACATTACCTACTCGGTAAGCCTTCTCTTTTATGTCTTTGCAGAAAATTAAAAAAAAACTACTGGGATTTCCTTCTTGAAACGTGACCTACAATGTATGCATATTTATAGACTTCCGAAGAGGGACAATGCATGTCCGTACAAGAATGTAATGATCAATTCAAATTTGAGTTGCTTCCCTTAGACGAAAAATTCGGCGATTACTTCACCGTTTTTAGGTTTTACCATTTGCTTTTTCGAAAATTGAACTTAAAATGCAGCAATTTATGGCATTTGTTTAATTCATCACCCGTTTTATACTTTATAATGACAAATCAATAATGTCGTCTGAAAGTGCAAGGTATAAGGAAAATTAAACAATCCTTACAGGGCCTCATGCAAATGAGCGCAGGCGTGATGACGTCATCCCCGCGTACAACTTACAAGGTCAGACGTGTAAACAATGTTTATTTGGGTCGAATTCCACATACGTCTTACATTTAAACGCAGAAAACAGCTAATATCTGTCAAAAAAGATGCCGCAATGAAACGCCAGACTATTTTGTGTAAAATATTTCGTTTTGACTGGTTTTAACTGGGTGGGCGAAAAAGTGGTAATGGCGAATAATAGGTCGCTAACCAGTATATAGACCGACTCACAGATCTTTGCCTACTGAGGAATTTTTGAGATGTTTACGCATTTAAATTTCACAATTTGCAGTATTTCACGCGTTTATATTTCCCAAATTGAAAAGGCTAGGCCTCTTCACAATTTGGGGAGAAAAAGCCCTGCAGAATATAATAAAGTTCCAGAAAATGTGCAACAAGTTAATTTGGAGACAATTTATTAAAAATAAGATAGTTACAAGCTTTACTTAAACACCACTTGGCCACAGGGACTCTATCCGGAGACTGATAAATCGCCAGTGGGGCTTTTTCATAATCCAATCATTTTCAAATTTATTTCTGTCATCAGTCTAATATGAGACTTACGCTATTTCCTTGCATTAGTCACGACTCTTCTGGGTAATTTCTGTGATTCAGATTGCTATCCACTATTTGTACAATATCATTGCAATTGTCAAACAGTAACATTTGGATTTTGCATTTTACTATAATTCGAAACGCCCTGACTGGCAACGTATTTTATGACCTAAGTCAGCTGAAAGCATTTGTAAATGTTCTGTTCTTGTGGATTGGTTCCTGATTGCACAATAAATTATTGAATAAAACAGCAACCGATAGTTATATTTGTTGAACATCAGTTGTCAACAATATTGTATCTGAAATATACTTGATGTATTCATGCCAGAATATGTATATATTTTTTTTAATAATTTTGAATGTAGATATTCAGCAGAGAATTAATTTGACAAGATATTGCAAAATGTTCAAAGGTTTTTCTGCCCTTGTAGGGTACAAATATGGGACTCTTTCACAAGTTTTTCACAATCACTGGAGAAAAAAATCAAAATGAAGAATGATATTTAAGTTCTATTTTTATTTAACCATCATGAAAAGGGAGAAAGTACATGTTGACTGGAATTTTTGCAGTGCAAACAGAAACTTAACAGATATTTACCTAAATTTGACTTGATGTTTTTATATGAAGGTGACTTGGCATGGAAATTCCAAAACAGAAGCGAAATGCCATCCTTTTCCCAACTTTTGAGTAACATCCTTTTCCCAAAATAAATGGACAAATACCTAAATGGTTTTCTTTCACAATACAACTAGTGTTATTGCAGCTACTATGGCCTAAAAGGAATATATCTCTGGTTCGGGTTACCCGACCCTACCTACGCCTTCTACCGAAACGCTTACCCTTTTATAGTCCCTTGGTTTTCTTTTTTAATTGTGTGTTTGTTATAATATTTAGTTAAAAAAACCTTTGTACTGATTTACTCATTACTTTAACACTATTACCCAAGGATGACAATATCCTACATAAATAATGATAAAAAATTAAACAGCCTACCTACCCTACCTTTTTTTGGTTAAGATGTAACCCTAACCACACATTGTTTTTATGCCTGAAGGTTTAATACTTTCATTTCTATTTAGGTTTGTTCAAATTACAACATTGAAAGCCTGATGGGCTTGTTGTACAAAATTCTAATTTTTATCACTGTTGTGTTTGATTTGATGGCAGTGGAGGTCAGTTTGGGCATTACCTGTCTCTAAAAATGTTATTATGCTATTCTGTTTCAGCTAAAAAGCCACTTCTGCTTAATTTTACATCAATGGCTGGTTTTCTTTGAAACTGTTTTGGACACGCCTCCAAATTAGAACATGCGGTTGCGCTGAAAACCTGTTGTTAGCTGTCGCTGGGTTTCAAAATGTAAGATTTGAACAACTTTTCGATAGACTTGTGAAAAACAGGATGTGCTTTGATTGCTTACATAAAGAATGCCTTACTGAACCATCGCCAGTATATCATTATTTTTGGTCTTTGTTTTTTCCTCGACCAACCTGTTTACTGTACATCCAATTTCTGAATTTTCAATTTCTGCTTTTTATGTCTGATTTTTCCAAAAAAAAAAATTATGTTTTCAATGCAGGTTAACAATGTCAGCCGCATGTTGTAGCATAATTTTGTATTACTGATTACTTTCAGGTTTATTCTTTAAAATTGGTATTGCTGCAAGTCTCTGTCAGACGATCAAATGTTAGTCTTCTTTTTCATACTGTAGGTGGAGAATGGATGATGATGACTTCAGCTGCAGTGCCCCTAGTCAGAGCTTCATCCTGCCAGCCTCACAGGAGGAGACCCAGGAGGATCAACCTTTGTCACCTGGCAAACGCATGAGGAGGACTTTGGCCAACCTGCCAGCTCTGCAGGTAGAAAGCTCCTCATTCAATGAAGAATACATTTATACACTGCATACTCAAAAGTTTTTATTTCATTTATTTCATAAATTAAAACATTTATCTGCTGGTATTGGAAGTTAACATTCATAATTGTTAAAGATGAAAATTAAATCATGAATAGACATTCTCAGTTCACGAATAAACTTCCTCAGTTCTTTACTTGTTAGATTCTTTGGCAAACTATCGTGACTAATGTATGAGATTGTTAAGATTTAAAACATGTTAAAGCAAAGTTGTCTTTATGTTGAAAAAATTTAACAAATGTTGGTACATAAAATGTCATAACATTGTTTTCCCAGGATAGATCTGGAAATCTACAAAGTGGGAGGGGCCAGGGAAGTGAACAGGGCCAGGGACTCCGCTTCTCACTCTTCCCAGCATCTCAGGATATCTTCTCCGACTCTGAGGAAGGTCAGTGGTTCCCTAGCTGTGTTGAAAAAAAAGGAAAGAGGAAAAAATATAGTAAAAGAAGTGGTGTCTGATCAGGTTTTAAAAATAACAGTATGCTGCAGAATAGTGTTAGGGTGCTAAGGGAGGAAAGGGCGCATTGTATCAGACTGTGAAGAACATTATGAAATTAACAAAAAATTGTTTATTTTAGGTATGGTGTTTTACTTAGGAAATATAATGTTTCAACTTAAAATATGTAAAGCTTGTGTGTTAGTATTTATAATCATATTATAAAAATGAGCCACCAACACTACCAACAACAAAAAACTTTTTTTAAAAACCAAAATGATTGGTTAATTTTTAAAGTGAACAATTGGAAAGTTTTTCAAATGTTTCATTGCTTCATTTCATGAAACACTTTCCACTAAAATACATGTTTATATATCTGGACTGATATTGTTTAGATGAGGACAATGTGTTGACACCTGCGGCTCACCTTGGCAGTCTGCAGATATCGCAGAAGCCGATGCTGGTCCCAGAAACTGTTGAAGATACAACTGAGTAAGTAACAGTAATTTCCAAATAATCTTAACACTTGTTGCTTGAGTCTTAAACATGATTTTTTTTAACTTGGCCATTATGAGGATTGCCCAGTTACCGGCTATGCTCAGTTACTGAGTGCCCGAGGGTCAGGTTTACTAATTCGCAGTGGAAGCAAATTATCGATAACTTTTTTGCATATGTTATACCCTCAAATTTTAGATTTTATCAAAATTGATGAGTGAATTTTATTTTCATAAGTTTGCACTTATGTATATTTAACAATTTGGCAAAACTTGTTTACTGACATTATATGCATAATAATTTAAATCACAGTTGATGTTCAAAAGGTCTAAGGAAACATTGCATTGTTACAGGATTTGAATGATGATGTAATGTTAGTTGTTTTTTATAATTATTTATGGATTATACAGTTTTGAAAAGTTGTAATTTAAATTGCTTAATATCAGACAATAAAAGTAGTTGGAACATTGTTGGGCATAAATCATCTTCCATGGAGGGGGTGGATGATCAAACCAGCCTTAAATACATGTCTAATTTGTAAGAATAATCCGGTTTCACTTTGATTTTAGGAATGAAATCCCTCCATCTCCTGAGGCGTACGGCTCGACTCCCTGCATTATCCCAAGCTCACCAACTGACCAGTCTGACAACCAGTCAGATGAGAAACATGAAAACATTGGAGCCACAAGAAACCAACAGCTAGATAATGAAAGCAGTGGTGTCTCGTTTGATTTTTTGGCTGATGAGACCCTCGCTAGTGAGTCTCAGATCAAAGAAACAGACAGAACAGTCATACATCGGAGGGAGATGGAAAGATCTGATCAACTGTCAGGAGATATTGAGAAAAAGACTCCGGAGAAAAGTGATGAAAAATCCATATCCTCACAGGTAAGGTGGCTTCTTGAATTAGTAAAAATACCAGTATATGAACTTGTAACATCAAGAGTCTTTGAACACTTCATTTATATCATACTCAATATGAAAGAAAAAGTGTTATTTAGATAATGCATGCTCAATAACTAAAGGTAATATTCTTTAGCTAAATTTCTTTTTAGTATTGTCATGCAAAAATGAAATGAATTAAAAAGTGGGGAATACCCTTTAGAACAATTAATTGTGTATGTTGTGTATTCAATATCTCCATTTCAATGACAGAGTCTTGAGGCGCGGCTGGCCATGCCTACCCTGGTGGATGATGGTGGGAGGAAGGAGCCTGTGTATCTAAACCTCACTGTCTCCAGCACTCAGCCAAGTCAGGTAGGGCCATAAACAGGGCTGGTATAACAAATTACAAACAAGTTACCTGTACCTTCTTTAAGATTATTCAACACAAGCCTGATGTTTTACAGTAGCTGATATAAAATCAATATTTTACTGGCCAGCTACCAACTTTAATGATGTACTGATTTCTATAGCTGCTTACTAATTTTACCTTATGATGTTAAAGTAATGAACTTTTGTTTTGGTAGCTTATATTATTGGAAGCAAAACAAATCGGCCTACTACCAAATCAGCCCCTTAGACAATTTGGCCCCTTAAAAATATTAACTTGAGACATTTCAGTTTTTATTTTAAATATTATTAACAGAGTAGAAACGTTCAATTTTTATTTCATACCAGTCAAACCCCGATCGCGCGAACTCGGTTTGTTGGATTTCTTGTTGGCTCGAACTGTATTTTAAGTCCGATTTCTTTCTACTGAATGTAAACAATCCCGCTTGGCTCGAATTTTCCAAGGCTCAAGGTATTTTCGCCTGTCCCTGGGAGTTAGAGCCAAAGGGGTTTGACTGTATATAATTCATAAGAAATCAAAAGAAAAAATTGATGCATTAATCAAAGACAAATTTGAAAGTTTCTGTAATCAGGGTCCGAAATGTCTACAGGAAGGGGTCGATTAGGTAAGGTGCCGAAAAGTCTTGCGTTTCAACTAGGTGCCGAATTGGTAAGGGGCCAGTTTGCCTGGTAGCCATATTGTGTAGTATAAAGAAACATGATGTAACAATGTCTTTCCTTGTATCTCAGAGTATTGAGATTGTGGATGTCCTGCCTCCCCCCAGCGGTCATGAGGGTATGAGACAGGTTGCTGGTGTAAGTCTTGGGCTAGCCACCTCTCAGAGTCTGCTTGGGACTGAGGTGCCCCATAGGGACATTATTGTCATCCCTAGTGGTTCAGCACCCTCACAACATGGTGAGATGGGCATAATCAAATACTTTTATTGACAATGTTTTGTTGATTCAAACAGATAATTAAGCAATGATTCATGATTCTGTATTATGGGTAAATTTACTATGTCTTTCCACATGTTTACTTCTAATGTAGCTTTAATACCTCTGGAACAAAATGCTACTGTACGGCACAATTATCAGTAAAGCCTGCACAGAATATCTGGAAAAAGTGAATCAGGATAATGTTAACATCTATCTTTAATATTGTATTTTGTTTCATATTTAGGAGTCATTGAGAGTGATGACTATGGCCTTAGACTGAGCCCGTCTCAGCAACAAAGCTCTCGAGCAACACAGGTTAGCAAAAACACTGACTCCCACAGCACGCAATCAAATAGTGTTCACATGACACATTCAAAAAAGGATTTAATTGAGAAAGAGTCTGAAAATAGTGAAATAGGTGAAAAAGTTAGGGGTGATAAAAGTGCTGTTGATTCTAAACCAACTCTGAGCTCGAAAGACTCCACTGAATCAAGGAAAAGTGCCTCACAGGGTGTGGAAGGTAAACATTGTGCAAGTGAAGGTCAGGCCCGGAGGTCATCCAGTGAGCCAAGGTCATTTGAGAACAACCGAGAGTCGCGGAGAAACAAGAGAATGCTGGACTTACTGAACAACGACCCGCTGGTGCTCTGGAAAAATGACAGTGATACAGGTAGTTAAAGAGGCAATAATTATAAAAAAATTAAATGACAGTGATACCGGTTGTGAAACCATTTGAAAATTGTCCATGGATTAAATTCTTTTTTTGGCATTAGCATGTCATGTTATTGTTAAATAATTTCTTTCTAGTATCAAACTTGATACCGGTATATGTTGGCTATGATTGATGGATGAAAACTAAACTTATTACAAAGGTTTGAATTTACTCACTGTAGATCTTAAATTCATCTGGCTTAAAATTGTTCAAGGATTTGGGGCCAGGTTCTAAAAGTTATTTATATTTCAGAGAAGAAAATACTAGACGCCAGTGTCCGGTCCTCTGAAAAATACACAGGTATGATTGCTTGAGGGCTTTTTGAAAACAAACACTGCTTACTGAGTATTTCTCTAACAAGCTTTTGCATCTTAATATTGAAAAAATCTGAAGTCATTGTCATCTTTGAATCATTTTTGAAGACAAAAGTTTAAAGACTTCCTGCCTACACTTTCAGTCAAGCATCTCTCCTATGATATGACGCTGTCTTTTCTGTTATAGAGGAGTTTCATCTAGAGATACCTAGAGAAAGTGCCTCTGACCCGGTCACTGAAATTCCCAGATCCCAACATGCTAAAAGGTGCATGGAGCACATGGATTCAAAGTATGTGATAAACAGAAATACTCTTATCTGGTAAAAATGAATGAAGTGTTCAAAAACTACTGAAAGTCAGAAATTAAATTGATACTGTATATCTTTTTTTTATGTACCATATAAACAATTATTTATTCTTACAAAGATTATTATATTGTGTGTTAAACATCCTGTAGACCTACTTTTTTTAATTCTACTTTATTTTTGAACATTTTTCAACGTATTTGTAGGAAATATATATGCATTTTTGGATCCTGCAACTGATACTATAAAAAAAATCATATAAAATTTGAAATTCAGATATTCTCTGGCTGTAATAATAATTGAGTTATGCCCCTTTTTGACTGTTAAACCGTCTTCACAAGGCTTCTTAGTAAAAAAAATTCAACTTGGTGGAAAAAATGCTTTTATTTAATTTAAAGTCAAATTTAATGAAAATTAATAAAACATGAATAAAAAGCAAGGAAAAGATTCAAATAATAAAGGCATAAAAAATTAATTTGACCTTAAAAAGAGGGTATTTTAAAGATTTGTTGTTGAAAATTTCATTAAGAATTGATGTGAATATAGCCCCAGATATTTGCACTCTTGAGATTAGGTTTTACACATTTAAAACAATTTTGAATTGAAAACAAATTTTCATCACTAAAAACATTGAATTTGAAATATTTGTTTTGTTCATGCCAAAAATGTAAAAACAATTTTTTTTTTCAGGAGTCAGCCAGGAAAAGAGCCTGCAATAACATGTCCCACAGAGGACAAGATGGCCATAGAGAACATACACACCGAGTCAGAGCCTGTCACACAGCCAGAGTTCAGGCTATTAAGTATGGCTTGCTACATATAGTTTATGTTTTACTATTTTACAGTTACAAACTGTGTCCTAATGTCCCTGTCATGTTTCTGAATTAGATTATTTGAATGTATCAATTAAGTAAATAAGACTTCATAGCTGCAGGCAAAAATCATTCCTTTGCCTTTTGTTATTATATATAAATTAAGCTGAAGCTGACCTCTGTTAGCTGTTCTACACTTACGGTGTCCCGGGATTCCGAGGACACCAGATTTCATGGAGGCACACCAGAACCTCATTGTCAGGTGTCTTAAGGCTAACTGAACATAAGTTTTTGGAAAAAAGTTCCATTGAAACCCAAAATACATGTTAACAGGGCTCTCAATAACTTTTGAAGTAGGGGTTGCACAGAAGCATCATTTAACATGTACAATACAACAACATGTATTATGAAAATCAAAGATTGTAAATGCAGTATTAACAATATTGAAATTCTTAACATCAGATGTTAAAATAATTTGGGCAGGGGTTTTCCTACTGCAGTGTTACTTGATACCTCAAATCAATAACAAGTGCCCCACCCTCTCCAAGTCTTCAAAAAACTGGGAGAGAGTTAGCATCATTCCTGAGTATCAAACAGCTTTAAAGTTTATATAAATAACAATCCACATACATGTATCAGTAACTTACTAAGATGTCAGATAAACTAGCTTAAAGCAGTCATGGTAACAGAAAATTGGGTCTTTCAAAAGAATATCAACACAGTCGAAAATAATGGTATCCGAAATGTGTACAGTTCTTGCAATGACATTTCAAAGCCACAATTGCGCCGTCATTGAGTCGCCATAAATATATCTGGAATATCATTCATATACCTACCTAGAAACAAAGAACGATTCCATTTTTCTTTGTTTAACATCGTCGTTCCCATCTTTTTTACTTTTTGACATTTTCGCATTTTAATGTTGTTGTTGTTTTATCGAATATTTAGCTTGTTATCGCCGATGTTCTTGGTTGTACTTTAACGAATTAATACGCCGATATCATCTCATCTTATTTTAAATAAGCGTCTGTCGGATTCAAAGCACTCCAAGTATTGTAGATGCATATTAGTTCAAATACAAGCGCTTTGAATGGAATCTGGTCAAATAGCCCCCAAATCAAATAGCCCCCAAGTCAAATAGCCCCCATTTTGGTCAAATAGCCCCCACACTTTTGGTCAAATAGCCCCCACTTGGAAAAAATTGATCAAATAGCCCACACTCCTTTTTTTATTTGAAGGTAAGTTGTAATATTTTTAAGATATTTGAATGTATGTTGTAATATTTTTAAGATATTTGAATCATAATGAATGTATATTTAAAGGTAAGTTATAATATTTTTAAGATAATTGTATTTATATTTGAAGGTAAGTTGTAATATTTTTAAGATATATTGCATTTACATAATTGCTAATCAAACACTAGCATTTGTTGATAATTAAAATGTTAAAATATAAAAAAAACAATTGCACATATGAAAGATTTATTAATTAGAGAATATAGGGCATCTAAATTATCACATTGTGCAATAATCCTTTGAAGAAAGATTAAAGTGGGTTCACACTTTGTTTTTTAACTGACTTCAAATAATTTAGTTTGCACAATATTAAAGTCGGTTCACACTTAGCTTAATAAATGACTTCAAATAATTTAGTTTGCACACCTCTTTGATATTTTTAATAACAATTAATTTTGATTTAGTTTAAAATGATTGATTGTTAGCAAAGCTTTCATTGTGGAAATGAGTTCATGAATGTGGTGCTGGATGACAATTTTTTTTAAGTGTATATTGGATTATTCCACAAAAATAAAAAAGTGGGGGCATTTTTTGGGGGCTATTTGACCAATTTTAAAATGTGAGTGGGGACTATTTGACCAAAATGGGGGCTATTTGACTAGGAAGCCTTTGAATACCACGATGCAAATCGGCAAACGGGCGCTTTTAACAATAAAATTGATCGTAATACATTGTTTCAAATCATTTTTTTTACATTTAGACAAAGTATTATTTTCATTCAAGATAAGGGACATTTTAAGAATACAATCATGACATATTACTAATTGAGAAGGCAGCTGTTTACCTGATAGTAGCCTGGTCATACAGCCATAATTGCCGGGGGATATCCTCGGCCCCCGGCTCTTATTGAGAGCCCTGATGTTAAGTTACAGAAGAAACTTAATCACATTTGAAAAAAAGCTTTTATTTGCCAATAATTAAGCACAGTAGGTTTTAAAGTGCACTCTGTCGGTTTTGCTTATGATCTTTCGAATTCAATTTTTTCATTATTCCATATTTCCCATTTCTATTTCATGTTTGTGTAGAGCCCGACTTCAAGGAATCAGAAGACTTTGATGAGGAGGAAGAGATCATACCAATACAGCGGTCCATGGGCAGGAGAAAATATATACTTGATGATAGGTATACCTATTACAGTGTTCTGCCAAGGATTGAAAAAGATGGGGCCGAATGGCCCAGCAGTCATGAAAATTAGGGGCCATTTTCAAAAGTGAAGGACCATGACCTTTTCCAGGGGAAAAATGTAAACTTTTAAATGAAAGTGTTTTATTTACCCATTATATACATGGTGTAACATCCACATGACTTCAGTATTCTCAAATATTGGACAGATCAATTTAACATTTAGAAAAAAACTATAAACATGGCACAAATGAGACACAATGATATATGTTAATGAACAGTTTCACATGTCAATGTGTAGTTATGCTTTATCAGGGATGTGATTGACCTGGCAGCTTGAGGGCTGAAACCATTTCGGTCATTGGGGCACTTTTGGGGTCAAAAGCACACTGCCGTAGAAGAAAAACTGGCCCAAAAGCAACTGCCCAGTAGTATCTTTTTTAATTAAAAAGAATTTTTTTATTTTTTATTTATATCTTTTTTTGGGGGGGGGGGGGGGTCCTTGGGGCCATTAGATCCGCGGAATTTCGCGAATCCGTGGACAAATCACATCCCTAAATTATAATCCTCCCCACCCAGGCACATTTTCCTCTGTTTTGCATTCCTCTAATGCACCAGGGCCTCATTGAAATTGAATTTGTTTATATCTCCCCCCTCTAATTTGAGTTGTTTTCTTTTTCTCAGCCATTATGATGACATTGAATTTGGGTAAAAAAAATATACTACTCCTCGCGGTTGGATAGTTACACGTATACGGACCACTGAAAATCGTTGTTTTATCGAATGAATGCTGTGCTGTAAAACTTCTGAAAAAGAAATCGATTAAGTCAAAACGGCTCTTTAAAAATTTGATTAAGTCAAAATGGCTTTTTGAAAAACGGGCGCGCCGATCGGCCCGTCTACAGGTATTTCGTTGCGCCATCCCGATTTTTTCTGCGCCAATGGCGCAAGGGCGCGTCCTTGGCAGAACACTGCTATTAATTATAAATTGATTTGTATCTCTTTTTTATGCACTAACATGCCCTTTTTGGCTTAAGAATTTTGAAATAAAAAATCTCCATGTTTCATGATTTTCTAACAGTACTTTATTTTCCAATTAAAAATCTTTGGAATGCTAAAATCTTGCTCATGCTCATTGTTGATATGTTCATTCCTCAGTGATGATGAGATGCTCTCCACAAGAGAAAGGGACACCCTGGTACTGCCTAGTGACCCACCCAGCAATCATGCAGACCCACCCAGTAAGCCCGGTGACCCAGACTTTGTCCTCGCTAGCGGGCAGTACCTCGCACAGAAAATACCTGTATGGGAAGTCTTTTATTTTTTTGCTGTATCATATAAGTTTTGCAAATGCTGTTCATGCCGGATGATCAGTCAAGAATTCGGACTTTAACAATAACTCAGACACAATTCAATACCAAATAATGATCAGTCATGCAAAATAAATCATGTCTGATCAAATAGTTCTATGCTTTTATAAAAAATACAGATAATAACATAAAAAAACATATGAACAATACATAAAATACTCACACACACAAGCTCACAAACAGGTAGGTTGCAGTAAGTAGATGGCCCCTGTTTTTTGGTCAGTATGTCAAAAGTCAAGGTCAATGTCTACAGTCAGATGTTAATTTTGTTTGCACGATAAATGGAGGGTGGCTTGTCCTAGTACTTGGATCTTCAGTGGTTTATTGTCCTTGGCTAGATGACCCCTTTTGGGAGTAGGATGTCAGTCTATCAGAATGTCAAAGTCTCAGTCAGCAGTCTAATTAAAACTTTGACTGCAGTTTTAAGTTTGAAATTTTTGTCTTCACTTTTAAAAATCTATTCATAATCAATGCACATGTAAATCACATTACTCTGTCATACAATAAATATATTTAGACAACTGCAAAGATATACCAAAATATCTGTTTTGAATGTTTATATTTATGTTCATTTCAGGCTGCAGAAGCTATGGATGATACACAGACATATGATCCTGTTGAGGTAGGTTTGATGTCAGGTGCTTTTGATCATAACAAAAGCCAGTCCGCTGCTGGTATGAACACAGAGCAGGCTGTTGATATCACTGAGAGTAAAGATGAGGTCATAGTGACTGCAAAAAATTCTTCTGAACATTCCCTAAAGGGAGGAGATATAAAGTCAGGTGTCCATGCAAGTGTGAGTGATGAACTCTCTGTATGTTCTGAGCCTATAATGCCAGGAAACGTCCGAGAGAGGAGATTGACAGAGTCATCCACGCAGACTCAGGAGGGTAAGCCGAAGAGCGTTTTTGAGGGAGTGGATGTAAATGTAGTGCAGAAGGTGGCCGAGTACCTCACCTCTGGCTACGCCCCCCGCAGTCGCACAAACTCCACGTGCACAGACATCTCTGACCAGCACGGGGAGGGGTCAGAGAAAAGTGACTCTGTGATGAAGACTCCTCAACCCAGAAAGGCAATGGATAAACATAGGAGTCCAGGGTCCTCCAGAATGAGAAGGGAAAGCTCAGATCAAAAAAGTCCTCAGGAAGTAAAGGATATCGTTAAAACATACTCAAATATCCTTCAGAAGAGTGCCATGAAGCAGAAACAACGAGAAGAGATGCGGGAGACAGCCACCACGTCCTCACAGAGAACTAACCCTGAGTCTGTCCTGCCTAGTAAGGCAGCAGTACCTAGAAGACTTAGCACTCAGTCAATGCCAGATGGTGTTCATTCATCTTACATTAAATCATCTCAACAGTTTACGGCAACATTAAACAGAACCTTGTCTTCACAGCCAGATTGGATCACTGCAAAGAAGCCTACTAGCCAGGGTTTCATTACCTCGAAAACTCCTAAAAATAGTAGTCAAGGATCGTTAGAAATTTTTCCACCCAAATCACTAGATAAATCCACTGATAATACGAAACATGAAAGTTTTCCAGAAAATAGTGCTGAAAGTGTCAGTGCAAATATACAAGCCTCTGAAAATGCACCTGAAACATTACATAGTGTAACAATTGAAGATGCTGATCTTGATTTGATTGGTGTAAAAATAATGGACTCTGATATTGCCAAACCAGCCGGAATTGAGAACGCAAGCTTTCCCACTGTCTCATCACAAAATAAGCAATCAGTTCCTCTAACAGAAACTAAGAATTTGACACAAAAAGTGCCAAAACATGAACAAAAGCTTGAGATATCAACGAAATCAACACCAGTAAAGGTCAAAGGTCAGATACCTCAAAGTCACTCTGGGAGACCGTCCAACAACTCGAAAAAAAAGAAAAGGCTGATATCAGTGGAAAAAAGAAACAAGATCCGAAGAACCCTGGACAGTGGAAGTCCACAGATGGGCACAGGCTCGTTTGTTTCAGGTACCCAGAAATTTAAGTCCATAGACAGTGGGGAGGGGAAGACCAGGGACCCTTACAAGTTTGAGAGCTCGCAGTCTCAGATTTCACCTAACCAGGCAAGTTAGAATGTCGTTTTTTCATGTGTGAAAAACTATGTGTTCAGCTTAAGTATTCTCTCTATCATTTGCTTCAACCTTACTCATTCCCTTACAGTGAGTTTAGTCTGATAATAAGAAAATGCAATGGTGAAAAGCAAACATTACAATGTAAAATTATTTGAATTCCTAAACAATTGCCTCAACAGTTTTTGTTGAGAAATTCTTATCACAGTATTGTCAGACCTATCATTTAACTGATTCAGACAAGCAGAGCTACTGGTGGCTCTGGACAACAGGAGAGAACCCCTCTCTCAACAAGGAAAAGGCCAGCTCGACTCATCCACAAGAAAACTGGTCTCAAAAAGCAGAAAACTGACAACCGTATGTGTTTTGCCTTATATTCTACATTTTCCCCAGCCTATTATTAGTGTTTATCTGTGGTAGAGAAAAAAATCCCATGAAAGTTAAAAAGTAAATAAATATTTGGCAGCTAAATAGGGGATAGATTTTTGTTTCGCATTATATTTTGCTGAGTCAGCAACAAAAGCTATGTTATATGAGTGACCTAGCCACAAGTGAAATATTAACTTGGGCTGTTTACTTGAGGTGAAATGTAATGTGACCTTACACTGCAACAATGTTTCTTTTATCATATTAATTTAAGGGATATATAATGATATTTAATTGCAGAAACAATGTCTTAAAATTGTGTCCAAATCTTGTGTCTTATGTCTTGTTTGCATTGACAATGAGAACATTAAAACAACTTTAAAGTTTCACTATTTGAAACAGTGAAATATCAAAGTATATTTTGCAGATAAATCTATATTAAATTGTGTTTTTTAGCATCCACTCAAAGCCGAGATTCACAAAATCCAATGAACATGGTAACCAGTCCAGTGTCAGAAAGTCAGAGCACTGATGTAACAGTGACTACAGTTGGCTCTCTGGCATCCCTGCCCTCCTCCATCAGCCAATCTAGTCCAGCAAGAGATATCTTGTCTCCCTCAAGCAGCTCAAGTAGACAGAGTGTCACAGATGAGATAAAAGGCCGATTATCTGGGAAAAGACTCTCTATTGAACAGGTAGTTAAAAATACTTCCATGTAAAATGTCATATAATAATCTTACACAAGGACACAATGGAAAATGTTTTTTTTTTAGATAAATGTCAGCGAAGGGTTACTATGACAGTACATTTTTTGACAATCATGTAATCACTTTCAGTTATTTTAAATTGTTTTGGAATCTTAACATTTCTACTATGCTTATGAAAATTATATTCGACGATGGGTCTTCTGGAGCTTTGAACAGGAGAATTAATTGTCCGGAGGTAATTCAAAATTTGTGGAAAACAGGTTGATGTGAAAGAATTTTGCCTTGAAGACATTTATTTAAGGCTTCAGATGTATAGAGTATATAACCCATAGTATTCTATTTAGTCACTGCCAGACACCCTACCCCTTCCGCAGAGTGATGAGGACCATTACCAGCGTGTGACCATCGTAATTGAGAAGGTGGAGCGAGTTTTCAGGGAAATCACAACCACTAAAAAAGTTGTTGGACCAGATGGGGCTGTCATTGAGAGTTCTCAAGATGTGGTAAAGATTCTGTTGGCATTACCAGAAGTCGGCTTTCATTGTGAATTTGTATAAAAAAAAGGTGTTAACTGATGAAGAGAGAAAAAAAGTTAATTGCTACAGTACTTTAGACTTTTACATATGACAGTGCTCCAGCTAGCCCGTTTTTCAATGGCGCAGCGCCCGTGCCCCTTTTCTTACCGCCCTGCCCCCTTTTTGAGTAGTGCCCTTTTCACAATTGCTCTATTAGCACCAATTATCCCGTTTGTGCCCTTTTTACTATTGAAATCATTATAAAAGATCGGCAGCCCTTAATCCGCTGTCATAATTGAGACAAATTACGTAATACTTATGATAATAGTGTTCCCGCTAGGTGTCACCATGCCCCCATTGACTGCTTAAAATATGCCGTACTGCCCTTTCATCTTCCCATGTGCCTTGTCCAAGTCATATGACAGCTAATTGTGTATTTGTGTAGTGAGCAGACGACCTGTGTATTCATAATCGGTCATCTTCTAATCTAATAATTAAGAAGAGACAAATAGGGAAACATCGGCAGGAGGCGGAGCTATTGAATGTCAGCCAATCAGAATATACATTGAGAATTCGTTCATTTAATGATGAAAGTTCGTAAAATGCGATAGAAAATGCGAAGGGATGGTGAAAAATGTTGTCAAGCACAATTAAATCTTTTAAAATAATTGTTAATTGTATTGTACTGACGAAAATCGTCATTTAAACATTGTTGATTTGAAGCAGACGGTCACTGCCGATGTGTAAACATAACAAAGGTGGCGCTAACACAATCAAATACTTCACTATTTCAGTAAATGTTTTTTAAAGTTTATTTGTAAAATATTCTTGATGAAAATTTCATTGTAACCCACAAATATATGCTGATGCTTTATGTAGTGTTTACCTATCGTGGTTACGATCATGTCAAAATTCGCTGAAACCGCCATTTTGTCAGAACGAATTTCGGAGTTATTTTATCAATGGTCTATGTTTTATAAGTGATTTTTAAAGAAAGGGCAGTGATTTTTATTGTCATTTTATTCTAAAACATTAGCATATTAAACATTTTTTTACCAAAGACAATTAAAAACAGCCAGGCTGAATGTAACATTCGTACCCAATCCCGATCGTACCAAACTAAGATTCGTCACCTACATATTTGTTTTTTGTGTATTTATTTATTTGATTGCTTCAAATGTTTAACTGTCTTCGATTTTTGGAGAAATATGTGACATTGCCCTAAAGGAGACTCCAGACAAGTACAATCATACTACCACAGACAAAAAGACAAATTTTAATTTTGATATTCAAACACACCCTTCCAAATTTGGAGAAAAAAACAAACTTTTTTGTTCAAGTCTAGAAATCATGGAAAATGATTTAAATTGAGTATGAAAACAAATCAAATTCTAGGTGGAGACCCCCCCCCCCCCCCCCCCCCCAAAAAAAAAAAAAAAAAACACCCAACAACAACAAACAAACAACCTTGTGACAGGGGTGGACCCCTCCCACAACCACCCCCAATCGCCTCTACACGACTCATGTAGTTTGCCCTTTTCAAAACTCCACCCTGCCCTTTTCAAATCCTGGCTGGAGCACTGATATGTAAATCAAGTCTTTACTAAGACATATTCATTGTAATTTCTTGGTATATCAATAAGATTGTACAGGATTAATTTTTACAAGATGAGAGAGAAGGCCAGGTATGACTGAATTGTTCTTTTTTATAGAAGCGTCTGGACCCGGTTATTGTGGAGGAGAGCACTCACAAGAAGGTCCAGTATATCTACATCCCATCTCCCTCTCGTAGTGTAACCTCCATGACCTCAGGCGACCTTGCAGACATCAGCTCCTCCATCTCCAAGTCAAGTGGATCTCTTGGGTCGAAGGTCAGTCTGACTTCCTCCAGTCTGGATCACTCAGATGGAGGCCAGTCTGTAAGCAAGCATCTGCAGACACAGAGCAGTGTGGAAACCAGTCAGCAGGCAGCAAAACCAGTCAGGAGGCAGCACTCAATGGATAGTCAGAAAAAAGGATCCTCAGGGCAAAGTGACAGCGATAAAATGGAAGGTAAAGACTAAATCGAAATATTCTCATGTTGTAGAAACTTTGATATGGTATTTGTGATTTTCTCCACTGCTAGTCTGTTATGACAAGTAAAAGATTTTATCACTTGTTGGAAAGTGGAAATTTTAATGATAAGCAAACCTTTTGCAGCCCCAAAAGCTGTTCCAAGAAATGTAAGAACACAAAGTGGCAGTAACCTTGCTGCCAAGCCCCCTTTGCAACCCCCTACTGGCCACACCCCCAAGACACGCCTTAGTGTGCAAACTTCAGGAACTTCAGGATTAGGGACAGCTGCACCCGAGAGCCCGACTGTGACCAGACCTAAGTCGGCTACACCAGGGCATTCTGATCATGATGTGTCAGGTAAGAGAGACTTCCTTGGTTGTAGTGGTTATTCCAATAAATTGATAAGTAGCATTTAAATAGAAATTACTGTAAAAAATATTTTGGTTGTGACTGCTAAAAGAAGAAAAAATTGTTTCAGCATTTGATGTTGTCTTTTTTCTTTTAAAACAGCAAAAACATACCCGGTACTGGTTAAATGAATGCCATTCAGTATTTGCTGATAGCACCTATACTCAATACTTGTTTTCTATCCCTGTTAGGAGTGGTCACCCCACTGGGTTCGACAATCAATGGTTCGGGTAACTACTTGCACAGTCGGACAGTGAGTATGGAAAGCCCGCGCATGTCCTCCTCTCTCTTCTCCAGCTCTGACTCTGCAGGGCAACAAAGGAATGAACAGGGTAGGTAGATTAACTTTAGGCTATATTGACATGCCCTTTTTTTAAATTGTTCAAGTATTAACTATTAGATATCATGTGCTTTCTTATATGTTTATGACTGATTATGCTTATTAGTAAATAGTTAAAAAAATGATATGTATCATGTACAAAACTATTTTGAATGACACATATTAAACAACAAGTTAGATTTAATTGGACAGTTTTCATGTAGATAATCCTTTTTGCAACAGTTCCAGCCAGCAAAACGACTGAGATAGTGACAGAAAGTTCTTCCAGCGATCATCTTCACCCTGAACAAAAAAGGTAAGCTATGTGGGTTTCAGTTTGACCCAAAATCAGGAATTTTTGAAAATGGTTATATTAAGCAATGACAAGTTTCTAAAACAAATGTTTTCCTATCAATTGAGTAATATGTAGTATATCAAAACTCTTTTTATCATGAATTGTAACACAAGTTATATTTATTAAACTTGGAAACTTGAAACTTAAAAATCTTTCCAAGTCACCAATTCTGAGCCTGAAGCTGGCCCATCTGTCTATAATTTGGTACTTAGGCCATGTGTGATGTTTTGGGCGATTTTCCGGACGTTTACGCCCACTTATTGAAACACCTGAAGCTATGTATGTCTATGAACATTTCATGAGAAACAAAGATTGACTGTCTTATAGAATAACAAATATATGTAATATAATGGTCAGCTTGGAAACAAACAATAATCATATACATGTATCATGTAGTTAGGAGCAGGAAGAAATGCACTGTAAGTACATATAGAATGCCAAAATATTATAATGTTTGTATTTCAAGAGCATCAAGCCCTCAGCAAGATCAAGCTGTTAGCTCCTCCAACACCCCGCCTGATGTGGCCATGGTAACCAGCTCTGGAGCCCCAGGTCAGTACTCTCAAACAAACATTACTATCAATATCTTGTGTACCTATTTCATACATCATTATATGTAAATGGATAAGGAAAGAAATCTGGTAAGGGTTTGATTACATAAAAAAAAAGTCTACAGAGTTTGTTCGGCTCAGAGTATTATTAAATACATCTTTTTTCTTTGCCCAGGTTCTCGAGTGCTGGCCAAGTGGAAGGATGGATTTTACTACCCTGGTGTTCTCAGAACGTCCCCTGACAGATTATCCAAGTAATTATCTTACTTTCTCACCCTCTTGAATCACTAGGAACCTTAAACTGAAAATAGTTGTTGAATAAAGAATTTTCAAACAAGTATAACACATTTAATCCCTGTTTATATTTGATACATATAGCTTTACACAAGGAGTAATCTTTAAAAGTAACTTTACTGACCAAGGATGTTTTAGAATTAAAAGGAAATACATTGTTGCAACAAAGACATATTCGATTCTCACACATTCTCCATAACAGGTGTTCTGTACGGTTTGATGATGGTGACTCTATGCACGTGAAGATAAGTGACATATTGTTGATAGGGCGGCTCCCTGCAGGCCAAAGCGTGATGGTGCTTACCGAGGATGGTGATTTTGAGTTTGGTCTGGTTCTCCAACAGACTGTAGACCGTTATGTTGTCGAGACAGATGAGGGAAAGAATGCTAGGTATAGCCATTACAAAAGTAATGATGAATGTGCTGTTTTCTACTGGTTTCTTTCCAGAAAATGTTCACTAGCAAGATCTATAGCTGTTCTCATAATAGGTATTAAAACACATGTAAGCACATACATGTACTTATATTTTTCTTATTTTTCTGATCTTCATAACATAAACACTTTACTGCATTCTGATAGGGTTAGTGGGCTGTCATTTGAATCAAAGGTTGCATATCCCTTCTTTCTTATTCGCAGATATACAACGGCAAATTGTATCTTTAATATGTAGTATCTTGTTAAGCTGGTTGAAAATTTCACCAATTGTTTTGTTTCCTATTGCAGCTATTCGTTCAGCCAGGTGATTCTGTCGTCAGACCAGGCGGCATGTATCATCTCTGACCATGGTCCTGAGGTCCAGTTACAGGGGTGCACAACATCTCACTCGTCAACCGGCAATGTCAGTCTGGGTGAGGCTTTAGCAATAAACAGTTTCCTTATTATGCCATTCAGAAGTGATTCCTTTGCTTTATTAATACAGTTAAATGTCTCTTTTATTGACCCTTGGAAATACATGTAGATGTGTAATTTGGACATGTGCACAATTTAAAAACATACCCAGTATTGTTCTTTTGTTTTCAAATTACCTCCCATGACAAAACAAGTATGTTGTATAAAAACTTTCAAGGAAGAGAGTGAAATTCTTCTATAAGTTGATGACAATGTACTAGTACCCCTTTGTATAACCAAGATTTGTATCTATATTATGTTTTAGATTTTTTTTTAAGTTTATGGATGTGTTGGAAATGATGGCAATGTGAACTTGCTAGAACAAACAAGAACTTTTTAAAGTTTTTTCAAACATGCATGTTCATTGATAATACATTTTTTAAACTTTTTATGAAATACAATACAAGAGCAGCATTTTACTGTAAGGCTCATAGTTGCATTGTTATGGATTGACTTATAAGATGCCTTCAAATTGCTCAACGTGTCAAATATGCTATCATCTGAGGCATTCTTGCAATTGTGCTCTTGTTATGTAAAATGTGTATCCCCAAATCTCAGTTAATTGACACTCGTGCTCACTGTCACAATGGCAAAGTGTAGTGAAAATTTTTGCTCTATCATAGAAAACCTGGTAGATGAACCAAGAAGATCTGCCAAGAAGCTGCCTGCTAATAAATTCAAGGAAACTGTTGCCGGGGAGAGAACAGAGGATGAGGGAGGGGGGGCGGGGCCGTTCCAGGAAGAGAAAGCTGGAGCCCCAGGCCACCAGCACACCCACTCCCAAGGGCAAGGCTGAGCCAGGGGCTAGCAAGAGACAGAGAGGTTGGGATGCTCTTATTTGTAGATTTGTGTATTGTCAAAGTGTATAATGATATAGGCCAGAGAATATTATACTACTGTTTTCAAATAAAGTTATCAAAATGTACTCGTCAATGAATTAAGAAAATGCATTATTGCAATGCCATTTAGCACCCACGAGACAGTAAACTTGTACTGCCCCAAAGCGGCTTTGAACAGTTAATTTTTTGGCACATCAATGAGTTTCGTTTGTCTCCAAGCTGTTCTTGTAAGGTATTGTTGATACCCATTATGTTAGTCCTCAGGACCTCAGGAAATTTGAAAGCTACAATTGAATTCATTAGTTAATGTGAAACCAATTCAAACTGTACATGCATGGATGCTTTGCAGCGGTATGAGCAGTAGATAATTTCAATATGTCAAAGAATATATGCCAAGTAACAGTCAACTGCTTTGATGTGGGATCTCAAACAACAAGCCATAGATGTTGTTCTTGATTTTAAAAACTTGACAAATTTTGGCCAACTTTAACCCACGATTATTCAGTGCTTCAAAAACATGAAATGCTAGTTTTATTTGTAAACAGAATTTTTTGTTTTACCATCTTATATTGAATTAATTTCCAAAGACTGTCACGTAATGTTTATTTCAATGAGGTCTTAAATATTTAAACTTTTAAACTAATGTCTGCAGTGCAAGACCCATCCAGCAGCCCAGTGAGAGGCATCCAGGACTCTCCAGCAGGCGCGCGCAAATCACCCAGAAAACCTAGAGTTGGTATGATCACTTGATTTTGATAAATTCTTGTTGCATATGATAAATAACCTCTCTTGAAATGATAAGTTGTAAACCTGCAATTGACAAAATCTTGTTTAATAGGAACAAGTGGTATTTGATCAAGAAAAAATGTTCATTGTACAAAGCACTGGTGTTTGATTTTTTCCTTGCACCATATAAGGCCATTTGTTTGACATGCCTTATTTACTTTCACAATGGTAATTTATATCATTCACAGAGTTGTTCACATCTGACCTGGGTCCTCTCCCCACCAGGAAACTGTTTCGGGGCCTGAACTTTCTGTTAACGAACGTTGAGAAGACACAAGGACAGCGACAGGAGGAGAGACAACTGCTCAAGAATCCCCTTGACACCTCAACTGATGACAGCTCCAATGATGGTGAGGGAATATTTTTACTGTTAATAAAATTTATGAAAATTCCAATGATCTCTGGGCTATATTTCTCTCTGAATGGTCTATCAAAGTAATGATGAATGAGCATTTATATTTATATCAACAAAGACAAAAGAAGAGCAAGTCTTAAAGTATCTGGTTAGGAGTAAGGTTTTCCTGATGCAGACTAGGGATTTTGATAGTCAAATTGTTAGCCTTTTCAAGATGTTTATATATATGCACATTGTCCTTTTAATGGTATACCTATAAATGTTGATATATGTTCACAGATGAAAATGGGCCGTTATTTAACAAAGATCACCTGAAGGCCCAAATAGAGGCTGGAGGCGGGGCTGTATTGGAGGACCTGGATGAACAAACAGTCAGTATACTTTATATTATGTTATAGATCTATCTGTCATGTGTTTCTAGGTCGGATCAGAAAATCCGACCCAAGCCTATCTGGTGTGAAGAAATACATTGACTTGTGTGGGCAGTTGATTATAAGGCAAAGCTGGATGAATTATGAAGCTAGTGTATTTGTACAAGTAGTTAAAATACTGCACACACAATAATGTTGAATTGTTCACTAGAGCTTGAATCTGTCGTTGCTGCTTTCCTGTTATGAGTAAGAAGATATTGAAATGCATTTAAACAATGTTCTTTAAGGTCCCATACGGTAAGCTTCAGTCTGTTGTTGTCAAATGTTAAATACTTATGAAAATTTAGAAAATGGTTAAAGGTTAGAAATTAAACTAGTTCTATAATTGTAAGGGTAACAAAGAAAAATAGAAGAGAAAACTATTGAAATAGTTTACACTGAAAGCAGGATTCAAACTCCACACCTCTGTGTAGTCAGCTACCTTATTGACTGAGTCACTGGGGGGGTGTTGGTATTTATGTAGCATATAAACAAATTAAATGCCCCATTAAATAGGAAATCAAAACAAATATGTATATTTATGAAGTTATTCTATAATACTGTTCCAATATGCCATTGTATAACATCCAAATTTGCTCTCATAGACTGTTTTTTTGTCAGGTTAACAGTGACAAGAAGATCATCTTGCTTTCATCCGCGTACCAGCGGACAATCAAGTACCTGAAGTGCCTGGCTACAGGGATATCATGTGTGAGCTACATGTGGGTGGTGGACTCGTGCACCCAGGGGGCGCTGCTGGACCAGGTCTCATATGTCCTGCCTGCAGGAATCAGCCTGGAGAAGAAGAAGATCATTGAGTGGTAGGCAGCATTGTAGAATGAAATATACAAATATAAAATGAAAACTACTGACTTTTTAAGTTTTATTACAGGTTTTATGAAAACTTTGCAACAATAAAGCTATATGGAATTTAATTTTTGTGCAGGTTCAAAACTATTTTATCTTGTATGACGTTGTTTTTCCGTGTGAAATAACAGAATAATAAGCAAATATTGACATTTTATGATTCATCTAAAACATTATGTCTCTAAAATTTCAGGAGGAAGAAAAAGGATATTTTTCTAAACATGAAAGCAGTAGTCTGCTCCAAAAAACCCAAGTTTACAGAGTCGTGGACAAACATTCTTCAGCTGGCCAAGTGTCAGGTTGTCAATAAACTTCAGAATGGTGTTAACTTCCTGTTGACAGACCAGTCTTGTTCGGCGACTATGGAGAGGCAGGCTCGGAACCACAGTGTAGCCCTTGTCTCCACGGAGTGGGTCATTCAATCTCTTGTGAATGGCAAACCCATGGGATATCAGGCCCACCCCAGATACAGCCATGAATTCAGTGTGTGAACAGCTGTGCTCAATGAAATTATTGAACTCATATATGTTTGTGATGACCTGAGGAAATAAACCTCTTTGCGAACTTACTTACTACTTACAAAGTACAGCATAAATACTGTATGTTTAAGTATTAAAAATGTTCTTAATCCTGTGAGTGTGTATAAATGAATGGATTAGCGTGATAAGAAAACTAACATGGGCATTGTTGTCTCTAAATGAGGTAACACTTTGATACAATCATGTTGAAACTCTATTGTGTAGGTAGTGCCATAGCTTGTTGAAATACAGTATTACATGTATATTATTGTCAGCTCTATGCATTTCATTGTGTGGCGGGCAATTTGGCATATTTTCATTTTAAGATATGTAGGTGCCTTTTATTCAGGTTAGAAACCTTGTCAGAGTTATAAAACTTGATTTATTAAATTGGTTTCTGTTTAAGATTTTTTCTACTTAAACAGTTATTCACTGTTGGTAAGTTGTGGAAATCATGATCTCTAAAATAAAAAATATATGAAAGATAAATCAAAATGAGAATAATTTCCTTGTGTTTCGTGTTTTGCAACATTTGATTCACCCAGCATCACATGATTGTACACAAGATTTTTAATGTACATGTATTTTAAAATCGAAATTTATAAATGGTAACCATTTTTTTTTCTTAATAAAAATATATATTTTAATATGAATACAAATGCTTAGATATACTTTATGGGAATTTATTTGTTTATCTTTTGCTCTTAGATAAGTATCAGAGTATAAAGTTTAAATTAATACTGGTGGTTACAAAAGTTGATGCTTTTCAAAAGTGATATTGTTGCTTGAAATCATGTTAGTGTTCATTAATGATGGAGATTTTTTATATGTATATTTTTATAAATTCTTGAAAAATGATACATGTATATCCATATGCAATCAAATAATACCGGGTAAGATGTTGTCAATGTATTAGGTGGTCACTTTAAAACACATACTCAGACATGTGTTCAACCATTACTAAGAATGTCTTAATTTTGTTTCTGTTTGAATATTTTTCTACTATGCTGACCATTTTTAATATAATTTTTATTCTTTCATTATAGACTGCATTGGATCTCTTAAAAATGTTTTTTATTGTTTCTATATCGACCAGAATGGATCTCTTAAGAACAAAATTCTAAATCATATGTTTGTTTAAACATTTTAAATCAAACCATTGTTTTGCTGTTTAGAAATATATCATAAATGTTTTAACCTCATTTTCAATTTTAATATCTGTTCACCTTTAATCATTACCCTCTCTGCATTACATCGTTACCATCTCTACATTACATCATTACCATCTCTACATTACATCGTTACCATCTCTACATTACATCATTACCATCTCTACATTACATCATTACCATCTCTACATTACATCGTTGCCATCTCTACATTACATCATTACCATCTCTACATTACATCATTACCCTCTCTGCATGACATCGTTGCCATCTCTACATTACATCATTACCATCTCTACATTACATCGTTATCATCTCTACATTACATCATTACCATCTCTACATTACATCATTACCATCTCTACATTACATCATTACCTTCTCTGCATTACATCATTACCATCTCTACATTACATCATTACCATCTCTACATTACATCATTACCATCTCTACATAACATTGTTACCATCTCTACATTACATCATTACCATCTCTACATTACATCATTACCATCTCTACATTACATTGTTACCATCTCTACATTACATCATTACCATCTCTACATTACATCATTACCTTCTCTACATTACATCGTTACCATCTCTACATTACATCATTACCATCTCTACATTACATCATTACTATCTCTACATTACATTGTTACCATCTCTACATTACATCGTTACCATCTCTACATTACATCATTACCATCTCTACATTACATCATTACCATCTCTACATTACATCATTACTATCTCTACATTACATCATTACCAACTCTACATTACATCATTACCATCTCTACATTACATCGTTACCATCTCTACATTACATCATTACCATCTCTACATTACATCGTTACCATCTCTACATTACATCATTACCATCTCTACATTACATCATTACCATCTCTACATTACATCATTACCATCTCTACATTACATCATTACCATCTCTACATTACATCGTTACCATCTCTACATTACATCGTTACCATCTCTACATTACATCATTACCATCTCTACATTACTTCAGTCACATTCTAGCACTTGGGCAACAAGATTTGTTATTCGTTTTCTTGAATAAATGTTAAATTTCAAAGTATTTTGTTATGAAAGTTGTTACTATTGTGGATAGATGATACACGACAGTTGACACTGAAACCAACTCAAACTATAGTTGTCACAGGAGTGATGACTATTTTGCCTGCATAGCATGGCAGGTACAAAGGGATCATGTTGTCCAATGTAGTCATGTTCATTCATAGCATATGGCCCTTGAATTGTCAACAATTAAACTAGAGCAATTCTCATCTGATCTTTACCGGACTCTGTTAAAATGTATTGGCGCAATACTTTGAACAACAACAAAAATTTGTACAACTGCAAGATCCCCCTATTCACTCTGGAGTTATGACCCTTAATTTACCGAACTTGTTTACAACATTGCTTGTTGGCGTAAGATCTTGATCAAGATCAATAAACAACCAAAATGCATTGTTAATTTCCGAGTTATGGCCTTTCTATCTTGAGCATGTTTAAAGGCATAATATCTCAACTGCTTTTACTATTAAAACAACCTCATCCGTTCAGGTGTTGCAGACTTTCCTATATATCAAACTTAATAGTAGTGTGTTGTTTTTCATCTAGGTGGAAAAGCAATAAAATCATGCAACAGTATAGTTGAACTATAATTAGAACAAATACTTTGTTTGCAGCGTTTCCATACTATAAGCAGAAAAGGCATTTTGACATAGATACATTCAAACTCATTATCTATGGCTTTGATGTTAAAATTGGTTATTCTTATCTTGAAAGCATTAACCAAAGAATGGTCCCCTAAGTATTTTACCTAAGTCATAACGCACTACATGAAAACATATAATTTAACCACTATATACATATCTACGCCATGTTTGTCATTGATCTGTATGTCAACAAACAAAATAGTATTATTATTATCCTTTCCCGGGCTGTATCTTTACAATGCATAATAGGATTTTCCAAAAACTTGCCTTGAAGGTTCATTGGGGGTGTCACACATAAGACCCAGGTCTGTACCTCAAAGGTCAATGATAAAGGTCAAAGGTTGAAATGATCCTTGTCTGAGCTGTATCTTGACCATGCATTATAGGCTTTTCAGCAGTCTTATATCACTGGTTTCCAGACATTTAAGAAAAAATGGCCCATTCCAAGACAAAAAAAAACAGTTGTCAAACGGTCAATCTGTGAGAGAGCAGCTTTAAAGAAAAAAAATAAACAGCAAAAAACTCCTGAACATCTTTGCCAAGGTTCACAAAAAATGTTTGGCATAAACACACTTTATGGTGATCATTTGTGCAAAGTTTCAAAACAATCCATAAAAACATGGTGGAAGTTGTTTGTGGCAAACTTTTTGCAATTCGAACTTTCTTTGCAGGATAAGCTTGTGGTCTTGAATAGAGGATGTACATGTAGCATGTCCTGCAAAGTGCAGTATCAAGGCAATCCTAATAACATATCTAGAGCAACCACAAACAGCTGTGCCTCTTGAAAGTCCCAAAAACTGCACAAAGGTACTTACAGAATCCTACATTTAAATTGAGTGAAGTGAATATCAAGCTCAGGAAACTTAAGTTCATGGCACTTGTAAGATATGGCCTTGTAAGCAGTTTGGTCAACCATTTATTAATTTATATTTTTTAATAGGCCTATGTTTTGCATTTGCCCTGGATTCTCTTGATGCATAAGATGTGTGTGCAACAGGTTGTTTTATAAATCATTGACAGTATGGCAGAGTTATGAGCCACACAAAAGCTCAAGTATGCTGATGTTGACCTGTTTGCCACTTATAAGCAACCGAGTATGCATAAGACCTGTTAGTGCACAATGTAGTGATTTCCAATTCAGCCACTGAATAAACAAATTTGCAAGCCAGAAACAGACATATAAAACACATTGTACTGCCATTAAGATGATCTCACAGCAAGAGAGCTCGACATCAATGGTCTGGAGTCTCTGGACAAACATTCATATAGCATGCCACAAGTACAAATTAATCCAAACAGGCGATGTTTGTCAAACATCCCCCCTGAGCGCCACTCTATCAGAACCATTTGGAAGATTGAATAAAGGTATTTTAAGAAGAAATGCATTGATTATTAATAGATGGTTGAACTAAGTTTTCAGGAAAGTGAAGATTAAAATATCAAAATCTGAACATCAGACAAAAGTTTCAGAAGATTGTTGACCATGACCTTTAATTTACTGACTCCCGACCCCATAAATAATATTTTGGTCATCTTGTTGGGACAACCTACAAGTTTCATGGTCCTACATCAAAGTTTTCGTAATAAATTGTGCAGACAAAGTTTTCATAGACTGTTGACTGTGACTTACTAACAACAAGAGGGCTCTGAAGGCCCTGTATCGCTCACCTGATCCAATTCAAGTAGCTACTTTAGATCAAATAAGTTGAAGTAAGATGGTGAATTGGTAATATGGGCATTACCGCATACCAATTCAGATTATATGGTGCCAAACAGGACTAAAGATTTGGGTTTTACATCCAAATATAATCATGAGGTATGGAATCAAAACATTTATACCTGTTGGAATTATATATCACTTAGATCCTTCCTAGTGACCAAGTTTTTTTTTAATATCATGGATGATTTTTTTTATATCACGGATGACCCAGTTGCAAACCTTACCTTGCTGTAATAAGTACATTCTGACCAGGTTTCATATAGATAAAGTAGAAAATATGGCCTCAACAATGTTATAACAATGTTTTCTATGATTTGACTTCGTGACCTAGTTTTTGAACTCAGGTTACCCAGTATCAAACTTTACATAGACTTCATAAACACAAACATTTTGACAAAGTTTCATGGTGATCAAAGAGAGAATGTAACCTCTACAGTGTTTACAAAGTTTTTCTATGATTTGACCTTGTGGCCTGGTTTTTGACCTCCTGATTACCCAGTTTCAAACTCTACCTAAAGATCATCAAGAATAACATTCTGATCAAGTTCCATAAACATATGGTCATAAATGTGGCCTCTAGAGTGTTAACATGCTTTTCCTATTATTTGACCTGGTGACCTAGTTTTTGACCGCATATGCCCCAGATTCGAACTTGGCCTAGAGCTAATCAATATAAACATTCTGACTAAGTTTCATGAACATACAATCATAAATGAGACCTCTACAGTGCTAACAAGTTTTTCCTATGATTTGACCTAATGACTTAGTTTTTGACCACACATGACCCGGATTCAAACTTGACTTAGAGATTATTAATATAAACATTCTGACCAACTTTTATTAAGATACAGTTATAAATGTGACCTCTAGAGTGTTAACAAGCTTTTCCTTAAATTTGACCTGGTGACCTAGTTTTTGACTGCACATGACCCAGATTCAAACTTGGCCTAGTGCTTATCAATATATACATTCTGACTAAGTTTCATAAACATACAGTCATAAATGTGACCTCTAGTGCTAACAAGCTTTTCCTATGATTTGACCTGGTGACCTAGTTTTTGAAGGCACGTGACCCAGATTTAAACTTGACTTAAAGATTATTAATATAAACATTCTGACAACCTTTCATGAAGATACAGTCATAAATGTGACCTCTATAGTGTTAACAAGCTTTTCCTTTAATTTGACCTGGTGACCTAGTTTTTAACCCCAGATGACCCAATATCGAACTCGTCCAAGATTTTATTGAGGGTAATATTCTGACCAAGTTTCATTAAGATTGTGTCCAAATTGTGACCTCTAGAGTGTTAACAGTAAAATTGTTGACGACAGACGACGACAGACGACGGACAAAGGGCGATCACAATAGCTCACCTTGAGCACTTCATGCTCAGGTGAGCTAAAAAACCAATATGGTCATCTACTGGTCAAGGGGAACCTACCACTGAAGTTTCATGGTACTAGGTCAAGATATTAAACAGATATAAAATTATAGGACTGTTGACTGTGACCTTTGACTTGTCCTCGAAACATCTACTGGTCAAGGGCTGATCAACTGAACCAGTTCCATAGATCAAGCACACCATGTACAAGTTATTGTGCAGACAAAACATGGTCTACCTACTGACAAACCATCTGTCTGACCTACCAACATTTGCAAACATAAATGGTGCTTTTTTAAAAGGATGCTCAAGAAACGATACTTGTTTTGCTTAGCTATGCAATACTTATATGACCAGACGGACAATGAATGATAAAACAACAACAATTAAGTTTTAACCATGTTTTATTCAAGGTTTAACAAATGCATTTAATTACACATGCAAGAAGAAAAAGGCAATCATGAGTGCTGGTAAAGCACTATTTTATCTGCTGTAGTTTAGCCCCATAAAACAATACCAGAATATTATCCATTATATAGTAGAAACTAAGTCTCAACAAAGGCAATAGTCATTCCATAAAGATCGTCCTTCAATATTTTGAAAAGTTAAATTATTTTACATTGCTTACAAAACCTATAGAGAAAAGTTTTCATTGTGGAAAGTTTATTTCGAGAAACATTGTTAGGGTTTTAGCCAGGTTTTATAAATGACAGGGTACTGCAGAAAAGGGCAAAAATGGCACACTGTATCAAAGGTGAAAAACTTAAAAATATTCTGAATTTCATAGAAAACGTTAGGAATTGTGTTTAATAGAAGTAATATTTGGTTTCAACTGCCAAATATTTAAGTTTGTATGTAGATCTATTTATAATCATATATTAAATTTTAATCAGAAAAGAAATATTTGACAGCGTTAAGCATTTAATTCCATGGAGGTAAAAGTATGCACATGCTGGTCTCAATGAAGCAAAAGGTTGCTACCAAAAAACAACAGGATGCAGCACCCCTCCATAACTATAAATAACCCTCAATGTCTTTCCAGAACTGGCAAAGAACTGCTGCACCAAATATTGAATATAAATATGACATCAAATCCATCAAACTCTGCATATGTAGAACTTGAATTGAAACGTAGTGTACAGGCATTGGTTCAAGAAAATAGCACTAAATACAATTCATGCCCGTCAAGAAAATATGTGTATTGCTTTTAAGTCAAGCTTAATAGAACAGTAGTTTCATCAAACTTAGCAATTAAATTACTTTGGAAACTAAATTTAATTTGGAAACAGAAACAGAAGACCTCCTCTCCAAATAAATACACTCTACTTGTATTAACTGATTGTATCACTTGCACTAGAAATTGTGTGCGTTCTTAGTATCTAATACATTATTTCAGCATTGTCCTAATGAATTATATTCTCTCTCTTATTTATTGAGCAAATCAAATATTAGGAAGATATACCCTTATAATTATATTTAAGTTCATTGAGAAATTAATATCATATTGGAGTCATGATTTGTTTTTGGAAAAAATATAAAGATCAGGCTTTTAAACAACATACATATATACCAGTACTAAACAATTCAGAAACAGTATCATCTAACAGCATAAATACCATTTCCAGTTCAAGTTAGGAAATAATTATTATATGTATAATTAAATACATAATTCTTACAATATACCTGCAACAATACAAACAAACAACAGTTACGAACAACTGACAGTACAAATCCACAAATAGTACATTTAATATTTCAAAAGGGAATATTAAAATGCAACCAGTTGCTTCTGTTATAAATATCGAGAGGATACAAAAAATATCCAAATACTAAATCAAGTTAAATGCGTAGATTAAGAAAACAAGGTAATATTCAAACATTAAATGTGTAAAACAATCTGTATGGTATGGCATATATATACATATATATATAAATACATCTAGCTCTAACAGAACATACATAGAAGAAAACACCAAAGCTGGAATGATACTATTGTATTGAATGGAAGATATTATGCATAATGAGTATTAACAAATCATTCATTCAGATCTACGTAAAAGTGACCATAATGGCGGTGGTTGTGGTGATAGTAGTGTTGGTGGTGTTGTTGGTGATGATGATGATAATGATGATGGTGGTGGTGGTGGTGGTGGTGGTGGTGGTGGTGGTGGTGGTGGTGGTGGTGATGATGATGATGATGATGATGATGATGATGATGATGATGATGATGATGATGATTGATAACAATGACGATAATGATGGTGGTGACAATGACAACAATTAAAATCAATCAAAAATGATGTTACATTAAAGATATTGGCAATAATATTCACAACTCAACAAAATGTATCATTAAACTCATAAAATCATAATTATCCTGAAATATGTAGTTGTGTTCAATTTTAGGTACAGTTGTGTTCAAGTATACGTACAGCTGTGTTAAAATCTTTAACTTTTTCATTTCTGGTTAAAAAACATCAATGAACATACTCCAAAGACTTTGAAACATAAACGTCTGGTATGAATTTGATCATGTGTAACTGGCACAATAATGTCAAGTGACTAGACACAGCACTGCAATGCCAACTCCTGCTTTAAAATCCGCAAGACAGACCATTCAAACTAATTCCCTAATTTGTGTAAAACACTTTGATTCATTCTGTTAAACACTTGACGTAATGATCTTTGGTAATTGTACACATCCTATACATTAATTTATTCCATACAAATGCTATGTAACTCATTCATAGAAATGTAAATAGCGTAACAAATTATATCTGAAATCATCTTAAACTACAAATTATAAAATTACTTATTTTTAAAAGCACAAAATGAATTCACAATGACATATTTGAGACACCCTTTAAGGTATATTATAATATAAAAGCTGTCAAATGAATTAACACTCATTTTTTACACTAGTTCCATTGCAAATTATTCGTATGTACATGAATTTTTACTGTCTTTAAATAAAAATGGTGCCTTATAAAAACCTTTCGAAATATGACTATTTTTATTCATGAAAAATGTTAATTTCTCATTTTTTAATCAGAATGTTTTATTATATTCTATTTCTCACATAGAAACAAAGTGGATTATAAATCACGATAATACTGAATAACAAAACACAATCATTGTCAGTTATGAAATAATACTTTATCATTAAGTAACAGTGTGGTATAATTAAATTTGTGGATAAAACACAACCTCATTTTCAAAGAGATAAAATTTTACAACAATGTATATAAATTTCATACCGTACTTAAATTTTAAAACAGTGATTTAACAAAAAGTGAATATAAACCTCATAGCCCCACTAAATTGAAGATCAAAATGTGCAACAGAAGAAAACTCATATAATTGTATCCTTTATATTGAACTATTTTGTAACAAACATACAAAATGTAAGTTTTTTAGTCAACAGATAAATTCAAGACATACACTTCAATTCAGATTGAATACCATACTTTAGATCCAATACTTGCACAAAAATCAAGGGCCCAAAAATGACAATTAAAATGCGTAACATATCTGACGATGCTGAAAATAAGATCTCCAAAATGATGTAAATTTCAACCATGAAAATGCAAATATAACCATATCCACATTTCGACAACTTCAGTCAAAATCCAAAACATATCTTTAAATTAACATTATCGTTCATAAAAACAAAGGATAACATGAAAATTGTTACATTCTACTTCAACTAGTAAACACACCCCTTACACCCAGTATTTGCTGCCCCTGAGCTCTGGCGGGCTGGAGGAGGCGCAATGTTCCAGGAGCTCTGGGTCGCTCGTAATCCAGTCTATCATGTCACCCATGCTGCTCAGGGACTGGCGCTGGTCATCACTGCAACCCCCTACAGCCCCCTCTAGCTCCTCCCCTTCCCTGTGGCTCACAAGCGGAGTCACCTTGCATGTGGGAACTGTGCTGCTCACCTCTGTACGCGACAGGTCAGGGGAACGTGGCTGGGTGTGTGCACTCTCAGACTTTGGTACACACATTATCATAGGGGCTATAGTATCTGCCTCCTCAGAGCTCTGCCTACTGGTGTTGGGAATGTTGTGCGTGTTCTCATATTCTACAATTAATGACTTGCTTTCCTCAGAGTCTAGGCTGCCCCGCCCCTGGGGCTCTATATGAACATGGGGTTGTTCTATTTGAAATGGTCCACTTATTTGGGGCCGGAGATGAGGGGATTTCTTAGATGAAGGCGTATAACCCTGCTTTCGCTTACTTCTCCACACAATGTAAATGATTAATATGATGAAAATGAGAGCTATCAATAAAGGAATAGAAATGGCTAAAATTATCACATGATCAGGTTTTAACCGACTAGGTTCCACAGTTTCATTGTTTCTGTGCAATTCTTCCCCGCCTGGTACACTGGTGGGAGTTACTGGCATAAACACATTTGTGTTGACCTCCCCAGAGGTGGGCTTTGTCACTGGAACTATAGGAATATTTCCTGAGGGCATCAGCCCTATGTAAAATATACCACTTGCTGGTTGAGCATTATATGACGTTAACACAAAACTGAAATTATCTTTAATGAAACTATTTGTATTTTGAATATCACTTTTATAAAACACTTTCATGTAAACTATATCCTCATGAGAGAATTTATCAACACTTTTTAAACCCATTCTCCTTCGGTAGCTTTCCTGGTGAACTTGCCTCTTTGAATGGGAAGTTTTCACAAGTTCTCCAAAGTAAGGTCCACCAGATATGGTATACAAAGGGTTATCTCCTGTTCTTTCAGCCAGGACGCTGGCATCGAGACTGTGTAAAGTTATGGCCACACGCTCCCCCTTGGGGGCCTCTAACGGTTGCATGGAAACAAGAGGCTCCACAGTTACAGCCATGCTCACTCTGTCATAGAATATCACTTTTGAATATGGATCATGCACATATTGGACAGAAAACTCAAAATGGTCAGAGCCTGATGCCTTATCCTTTTGGTAGTAACTAACTTCACCATCATCAATATTTTCCTGTGAAAAACTGTTAGACATTCTGCCATTGACATAAATTTTGCCATACCGGGGTTGTCTCGCCATTAAAGTAAAAATAACTTTTTCACGTAAACCATTGGTTGTCACATTTATATTATCTTGGGCAATTTTTGCAATGTTATTTGACTGAACAATTTTAATGGTCATATTTTTTGTTATACTCAGATACACTTTTGTGACATTCACTTTAAAATCCTCTATTATAGGTTCTCTGCCATCTGAGAGTTTGAAATAGAACAATCCAGAATCCCCATGGAAATTGTGTTTGAATGCTATTCGACCTTCATTGATGTGCAACTGGGTGAAGCGCTGGATTTTTTTGTCTATATCTTCAATGAAGCCAACATGTCCATTGCTGGGTTCTGTAGATATTTCATACACAAGTAACTCTGGTGGGGTGTCTTTGTCTACAGCATACAGCACTGACCTGTTTATAATCTCTGTGAATCCTTGCACAATGTCAATGCCAGGATGCATGGTAACAAGTTGAATTGGTTCATCATTGACTGGTTGTATAGAAATATTGAGAACCAGTCCAAATGTTGTCTCTTGGTTTTCACCGTGTGTAAGAGAGTGCTCTTCAATACGAAGGTGAAGAGTTAGGTTAAAGGTGTCAAATGATGTGTCTGAATCATCATGCTGGTAGATTAACTGATGGGAATTGATATTTCTTTGACTGAATCTCTCTTTCTTCTCCAAGTCCACATTTTGATAAATCAATGTACCATGTCGTGGTGGATCTTTCAAACTAAATCTAAGACTGGCACGCTTTCCCAACCTCTCCAGGTTTGTAATAAATTCTGTCACATCTAAATTGTTCTTTGCAACTATCATTTCCCCACCCTCATCCACCTTGATTGGCGAAGTTTTAATTAACTGATTCTTATTTTCAGCATTAAGATTTCCATAAGAAATATATACTTGTAGAGATTGTCTGTTTAATGGTTCAGCGTACAATGTATTCACAGTAAATTCAATGCTATCATTTTGAGTCCATCCTTGCAAATCACCAGAGTGCTTGTAAAATATGAGAGAAGAGTTCACATCCTTTTGGTTAAAGGACTTCACTCGCACTGGTTCACCATTTTCAAGTTTGACAATGGACCCATGCTTAGGTTCTGCTGTTATGGTATATATGATTGGTTTAGACTGTTCCAAATCATTGGTTACTGTGATGAGTTGCTGCTCTGTGATTGGCTGGATGTAGTTGGGGTAGGCATGGAGGATGTTGGGGGTGTGGCAGGTGAGGACAAGCGACTCCGCCTCAACTGTGAACACTGACAGTGGGCTGGTGTTGACTCCATCACTTACTTGAAATGAGAACTGGCCCTTTGATGGCCCTGAAATTGAAAAGTAGTTTTTGTATCACCTTCATGGCACAAACACATTGTAGAAGATAAAGAGAAAAGAAACAAATGTGAAGATTCTACAAAAATACAGACCACTGGCATTGATCTTAGGGAAAATTGTGTACTGGTAAATAGAGAGTTTACAAAAACAAGGCAGTCCGAAGGACGGCTATATCCCTCACCGTTGTTTCTTTAGTATATTTTGTTTTTCTCGCAACCTGACTGGTACGTTGAATCTGACCAAAATTGTACACAACCACTGGTCAAGAGTGGGAATATAGGAAATGCAAGTTGTTTGATCGGTAACCTAAATATTCTTGGATATACATGCATGAAAAATTATAAAAAGGATATTTGTTAAAAGTTATTCATTTTGTGTGTAGTGTAGGTAAGATCAATGTCAAGGTTATTTTGGCTAAAACGAGCATGTGTACTATGACCTTTAAATGTCTGATGCGACCTTGACTATTGCGATATGGACCCGGGTCAAGGTCACTGCACATCATCTAAATAAGGACAACATTTGTACCTAGTAATATGGTAATCCATCAATGCATAAGTAAGTTATAGTGCGGACCCGAGCATGTGCACTCTGACCTTTAAATATCTTGTGTGACCTTGACCTTTGAGGTATGAACCCCAGTCAAGGTCACTACACATCGTCTCAATGAGGGCAACATTTGGACCAAGTAATACGGTAATCCATCAATGCATAAGTTATAGCCCGGACACGAAATGTTACGGGACAGAGAGACAGACTGACAGACGGAAAAAGTGCATTTCTATATTCCCCTCCCCACTCTGTGGCGGGGGATTAATAATCCTAAAGTCTGAACTTTTCATACCAGTAATCTCGTACAATTAATTTTGTCTACAAAAACATGAAGTACCTGTTATATTTATGAGAACTTGTTTTAGGAGATTCTTATTTCATTTTTTCGCTCCTAGCATTTACAGATCTGACAATAATTTGATAAAAATCATATAACAGAAAGATTGTTTTCCCATGGATGTTAAGTATAAAAATAAAATACCTTAAAACTTGATCAAATGATAAAGTAAACTGACACAAATTGAAATTGTTGATAATTATTTTATTTTTATTTTTTGTCTCGTTCTGCAAACAATGCTTTAAAAAAAAAAAATCTCCTTAATTGTAAAACTACACTCACACAGTATGTATTATTTGTTCAGTTTATAAAGCTTAAAGCAATTATACGCCTTATTTGCTTAAGTAACAATTACAATTGCTTTGTGAATTTAAAAAAGACCTATACATATAAGGTTTTCTAGATACTTCAATTGTAATCTTTGACTGGCATTAAATATTTAGTGTTTGAATTTCCAGGCAATGACCTCATACCATACATCTATCATGTTTTGAAATGTCAATATCGATCCCTTTTGTAAGTTAGTCACTAACTCTTAAATTAATCATTTTGCAATGGCTGGCCAGGTTCTCTAGGTGCACCACTAAGAAGAATTAACAAAAAGTGGACAAATGGTTGTCGTATGTACAGTGTGACAGATGATGTTGTTTTTATGGCAGATCAATTAATAGGGATAGGTCTTACTGTGCTACAAATAAAGTTTCTTTTAAATGAGTGAACAAATCACTGATTGACATCAGTTAATACATTAATTGAACCTTTATCAAACATCTGTTATATTTAAAGTCCATTATCTTCCCTAGTTTACGCCTTCACCAGCTATCCTTAGCTTTGGTTAATAAATTATTCAGAAGCCTTTAGTCCATATAAGGAAAGAAGGTGGGTAGTAACCTCAAGTTATATTTCTTTTTGGTTCTCCATGGTTATATATAGCAAGACTTACACAGTTTTACCAAATTAAACACCAATACTAGTTAATATCATCAAGTAAAAGAGCCTCCTTAACAATTTAATATAGAATCAACATAAGATGCTATATGATCCTTATTGGGCTTAAAAAAATACCTTTGGTGCGGGTTAGCCAACCCTACCTATGAAATATGAAAAAAATAAAATTGAAGTCTGTGTTTTTATATGTAGTTTAAAACATTTCTTACTTCAACACCATTCTAAATCAATGACAATTGCTTTCTTAAATAAAGCATAATAATAGCTTTTTTTTAAAAAGCCTACCTACCCTACCTGTTTTTGAAAAGGATGTAACCCTAACAAAACCTTTTTCCGGCCTTAGCGATGTATTACTCAAACTAGCTGGTGTTTGTATTTAATTACCTTCCTGGACAAAGACGAGCAGGTCATCGTTGATCCATGACTGTCGGAAGGTGGTGATGCCCTTAAAGGTGTTGTTGAGCATGGAGATGTGACCGTTGGTCGGGGGCGAGATACGGTACACTAGCTCTTCAGCAGAGGAGTCTGGGTCACGCGCACTTAGAATCTCTGGAGTGATCTGGGTCATCGAGCCTCGCCAAACTTTCAAACCCAGATTCTGTACAATCATTGGAGCTTCATCGTTTATGCCTTCAACTTCCACATAGATGGATGCAATTTCACTTTCCTTAGATGGACTGCCCTCACTGACGGTGATTGAGAAATAATCCAGTTTACTTTCACTATTGTCATGTACATAGGACACCAAGCCTCGTGCAAGTTCATTTGATGTAAAGCTATCAATAGCTATACCTTTCCTATCATCCAATTCAACTCTTCCATAGTTTGGCTGTTCCTTAAGAGTGAAAACAAGGTTTTGTTTTTGTGAAAAATTCTCATCAACTTTTATTTGTTCAGATGACAAAATCTTTTTTCCGCCTTCAATTACTGAAAAATTCTGAATATGCAATGACAATGAATATGGCACAATGTCAATCATAAACTCCAATCCCCTAAGAGCTTCAACCCCATTTGAAACTTCAAATATAAACTGATCAGTTGTGGCACTATCAACCACTGGTTCATACTCCACGTTTCCATCATTAATATCAGTTTGAGTAAACGTCATTTCAACTTCAGAAACTAACTTCACATGTTTCACATAGATATCGCCATGTTTGGGAAGCACAAGTATCAGGTATTCCATGTTGGCAGGGTCGGTGTCAGACTGGGTTATGAGGAGATCACTCTGCTTAATAACATTTCTGTCCCGGCCCACGAACACTTTCAGACCACGATTGTTGATGACCCGAGGTGGCTGCTGAGAGGATTGCAAAACAACATCTATTGAGAAATGTCCATCCACTTCAAGGTCTTTAGCCACTAGAGTAAATGTAAAGTAATCATCATCACTGGATTTTCCTTTATGATTATATTCCAATCTGTTTAAAATCAAGTCCTTGTACACAAACTCATCAACTATTTTGCCATCTATCTCCAAATTGCCATGCTTTGGCTGTTCCCTTAGAACAAAATGTATTTCACTTTCATCAATGTTCATGTTTGTTTCTACTGTAAGGTTGTGTGTTGCAATCGTAGCTCTCTGACCATTTTTGACCCTCGAGCCTGTGTTTTCACTGATCCTGAGAACAGGTGGCCCGGCTTTTATCTCCAGTACACAGTTTGTATAGAACTGACCGTCAGTTACATCAATATCAGCACGCCCATTATCTTCACCATAATGTTTGAAAAGTATTTCTCGGTTAGTAAGGTCTCTCTGTTTGAACTGATAAATTTGTGATCTATTACGTGCACTTAGGAATTGTCCATTGGAAATGCGCCTTCGTGTGTACACAAGATTTGCTGGGTCAAAGTTTATATCAGGGTCGGTGAAAGCTAGATCGTCAATAGTTAGAAGCTTTTCATCATTTTTTACTACATGAAAAACCTTGTCTACAAGTCGTTCAGGCGGCTTGTCATTTCTCATCAGCATCTGTATTTCAAAAGTTCCTGTGTATTCTGGAATGTTATTGTGAGGCTGACTCGCTCTGGAAATGTCTGGTACTGCAGTGAATGTGAAGGAATCTGTGTCATGTTCAGAGTCATCATGTTGGTAAACCAGTCTGTTATCCTTGATATCATTAGTGGTAAAAGTGTTCACATCTTGAGACACAACTACAGAAGATCTGGGGTCTATTAAGCTCAACACACCATACTTTGGCTTTGAGGTGACAGTAAACTCAAACACTCTGAACTGGTCTGTCTGAACAAACAGACTGAATCTATCAATGCCCTTCTGCCCACCTTCAATAACATCCTTAAGTCCATTACTTATAAAAGTCACATCACTTTTCTGAGGTAGAAACTCGATCCATAACCTTACAGTTTTGGCATCAGTACCAACTGTGTGTACTCGCATGTCAGTAAAATCCTTGATATTTTCATATGCACTTGTTTTCAAATTATAATAAATCTTCCCACTATTTATATCCTCCTGTGTGAAATAACTAGCCTGACTTAATGGAGTTAGTCCCGTAAAATCCACATGTCTCCCTAACCCAGAAGGCCCCTGGATCTTGAAGAAGTTTCCCATGCTGGGAGGCCTGATGAGTTCATACACAATCTTGCCTGAAAGTAGTTGGGGGTTGTTTGTGGATGCATGGAGGTTTTCCTGGGTCAGCGTGCCATACGGCTCGTGGAGCAGAACCAGCTTGCTCTCCTCAACTTTCAGGTAGACCTGCTCAAACTGAATACGGAAGAAGGAGAATGGCGTGGAGTAGCTATTGGCCGTCACCGTGAAACTAAATTCATCTGACAGCGGGGCATCAGTGTCGCCAAGTGAACGGTACCTGATAAACACAGGATACAATGTAACCATGGTGAAAGTTTTTTAAAAAGATGTCATTTTTACCTATTATATGCAGCATAAAAGAATCACTTAATACATGAGTTTGTAATTAAACAAAAGTTTTGAATTAATAGAAATTGAGAGCAGAAATCCTAATTCAATACAGCAATTTACATGATTATGTCAATGAGTGTTGATGATGGCAAATGTACTTTTTAATGAAAAAAAAAAATCCAGCTTAATTTAAATTGAAAGATCCATACCTAACATGTCCATTGTCAATGTGCCTCTGTGCAAAAGAGGAGACCTCCTGCCACTCCCCATTGGCATACTGCTGCCTCTCCAGCACCCCGTACCGGGGTGTCCGCCTTACATCATAGCGGATCTCCACCTCCTGCTCTGGCACATTGCTCACTGTGGTCAGGTTTTCTGTGGAAATCTTACAGAACGAGCCCTGTGGCAACAAAAGCCCAGTGTTCTTCAAAACAGTCAAGTTAAGCTGCACAGTCTGTACAAATATTCTAGCTGGGTCACTGGAGGAGTGACCATCATTGACTTTGAGACTAACTTGAGCGTTCCCAGAGCCTATATGGAGGAACCAGATGTCACGGTTGTTGACCTCAGCCTGAGTGAATTCGGTGATGCGTTCTCCACTGCGGCCACTACGCTCGAAGTAGCCCTGATTGGGCGGCTCTATCACAATATAGGTCAACTGGGAAGGGGATGTGTCGGCATCATTTGTATACAGAAACTCTGGACTTATTCTGACTTTGGTATTTTCAATTATTCTTAAAATGCCATTGTTTTGTAAAACTATTTCAGGGGCATCATTTACTGGCCTAATTGTCACTGGCAATACAAAGTCAAATCGCTGCTGTATTCTTTCAGGAAATTGATCTTCTGTGGATCTACTGCTGGCAACTATTTCAACTTCCATTAAAACTTCATCATAAACCTCTTCAGAACCAAAGTGCTTATACTTGACTTTTTTACCAAGAATGTCCAGGTAGGTAAATACATCACTGTTTCTTCTTCGACCAAGATCAACTTCAATTTCTCCATATTTTGGCTTTTTCACCACATATATCATTATACCAGATTCACGAATGCCCAACTGCTTAAAGTCATATACAATCTCAATATTGTCAGTGGACAGTGTTACTTGTGAGCCTTCACCCACAACCACAGGGTTGACTGCCAGCAGTTGAAACTCATCCCTGTTTGAGTCGGAGTGTGGTGTCATCTCGACAGAGGCTTTACCTGGGGGCTCCATGCCACATCTACCCCCCTCACATTTAGAATCAGTCCCACAATGGGAACTTATCAGTCTACTAGAGTGAATATTATGTATATTGTATGCCCGGGAATTAATGACCAGTTTATCCACACACCCTAGTATGCCTCCTTTCATGCCATTTTCACTTTGAAGACTCTCCAGGCTGTCCTGTCTAGCAGCTGCCCGTGCATTTTGATTAACACCACCTACATATATGACACCTCCATATATGGCACTGACCTTCTCCTCCAGTTTTTTCATGTTTCTTATTCCATCTATGACTAGTTCAAGGTATGTGGGCGAGACAGTAATATCTATCTGATGCCACTGATCCCGTAATTCCTGCTGAGCTTCTAAACTTATTATGCTACCATCTTTTCCAATGCTTAGTTTTAGTTTGTGGTTGATAATTTCTAATGCTATGTAATGTTTTTCATTTGTGACGTGAGTAAAGCTGTACAGAAGCAGAGCTGTAGCTGTCTGTGTTTTCACCAGGAATGACACAGTTCTCTCGTTGGTTGGGTGGATGTGGGAAAAAGATACAAAGGACGTCTCAGAGAGAAAGGACACTGGACTGTCTCGAGGAGCACTAAATATTGGATCGATGTCCCATGACACTTCTTTTACACTAGTGGGATCAGTTATCTGTCGGCCCATATCAACTAGATCCATAGTGTTGAATAATACATTGCTGAAAGTACCACGGAAGAATCTCAGGTCATGGTTGAACATAGCTGCAGTTTTAGAGTCCACTCCACCAAGATATATTCCCACATTGATGTTGAGTTGCCTGTAATCGCCCTGTATTCTTTCTCTTGCAGTGGTGGAGTCATCAATAACCATGGTGATGACATTGGCTGACCTGGTGACCTTGACAGAGTGCCAAGCAAGGTCATCATATCTGTGCCTGCCAAGGTCAAGGACTGTTTCAGCATCACCATAGTTCACCTACAAAAATAAAATAAAATATACAAGAAAGAATGTTATTCATGATAATTTGTTGCTTTCTAACTTTTATTTCTACATTGTAATAAACAAGAGTGTTGCTGGAAGCGATGAATTGCTCCCCAAACACCCGTTTTCAATGAAAAGGCTAAAATCGTAATACAATGTGCTGGTAGAAGGTGGATGGTTGAAGTATTTATGTAATATTACACACAAGGTTCAAACATGCCAAAATATGAAGATACTATGCATGATAGGATTACGGTTCTTGTGCACTGCACTTCCTCTTATTGCAATCTATTTATATACCACATTTATTTAAATCCCATCAGTAGTTTTGAAGTAATTCTTAGCACAAGGTCGTGACAGAAGGACGGCGGTAAGGAAAAAGTGGGGACTATATTCTCCTCACTTCTTAAGAGCATAACAAATCATACTACATTATATCACAGTTCATGCCATATATGTGTAAAGTTCATTTAACACATTTTAATTACTGTCTTTTCTTGTAAGATTGATGTTTTTCATTAAAAAAAATTAACATGAACTTCATCTTAACCTTTGCACCAAACCTTAAAAAATTAGTATAGGGAATGCATTCATTCAAAACTCAATGTCAATTTGTATTATGTAACTTTTGAAAAAAAAAGTGTACATGCATCAATAGGAAATGTATTCTGCATATGAAGACAATCATATTGCCACGGTTAATGTACTCAGCTAGTGTAACAGTATATATCAGAATGCCTCTTTTATTTTTTGCAGTCTTATAATTATTGCACCATTTGGGAAACTTATGATTAAATGGAGATAATATGTAATAGGCATACAGTAAAATTCCTTGTTTTTAGTGTATTTTCAAATAATTTTCAAGAATAAGAAAGGCTTTCAGTAATTTATGGCTGACATCAATTTATGATTTACAAAGAAAATCACTAAACCTACACAAAAAAAGTTTAATTCAATTTGATATTTTCCCCTACTCCCTAAAGCGCAATAAAAAAATTTAAACATGAATAAATTCACTCAAAAAAAAGATAATAATGTAAAACGTAATGCAACGGTTGAGGACCTACTGTTTACTTAGATAAACTCCCAATGCTTACACCTTCACAAAAGATTAGAGACAAAAATCAAAGCTCCAGAAGGCAATAAAGCCAATAAAGATAACATAACTTTGACAGCTTCGAGCACATAACAGCAAACAAAATGTGAGATAAAGTAATTTGGAGAAAAAACTTGAATGCAGTTTACACATATATTTTTTTTAATGTTTCCAAAACAATGCCAACCAGAACAAAGCATTCAAACTTCAAGGAATAAAGCCCTAATCATTTCGACACTTCATGACCTTTAAAAAAAACTCCATTCAGATTGTGAGTTTTTTCTACCAATTTTGCAACTACAATGGAATGTCAGCAATTCAGAAAAGCAAAAATCTAGAGAACAATTCCTGTGATTAGGATACTTGTATTAGTTAATAACTAGTTATTGCACATAACAACCATACCTGTCCTATTTATTTCATGGAATCATAGAACACTTCAGCAATGCTGTTTTTTGATAATTGCACGAAAGGAAAACCACTGCTTTCTTTTAATGTTTTTACCTAGCCGTCATGCAAAGAGTTATCTAATGGAATTTGGGAGAAGGGAAAGCTCAATTTATGAATCTAACTTGAATATGCTATTGAAATATATAAAACTTATGTTATAATATGTAGAAACCAAAATAGGGTTATTCTTAAATGAGGCATTCTCCAGTCATGCTATTACTAATACACTCTTAAGGTGTTTTATCAGTCACTTATTTGGCCAAGATTAGAGTTTTTACAATTCAACACTTGAACACTTTTATCAATTAAGTGCCAATAAGAAACTTAAGTTTATAAAACATTATTTGAACTTAAAACAATTCCTAACTCAACTAGAGCTGTCGCAGGAGTGACGAATACCCCCAAATGCCGCCTGGACACAGGAATGGCAAACCATTCCTTTGAAAAGAGGCCATAACTCCAAGGTTACTGCACACTGCATCTTCTTTTATCGTGCATGTATTGTTTTATTTAAATCTGTTGAGTAATTTAGAAGTTACACTGCTGACTAGAAAAACTAGCCTTTCATGAGTTATCGTCCGGAAACCGTTTTTCTATTTTTAGTAACAGTGACCTTGACCTTGGCCCCACCAGCCCCAATATCGAACTTGACCTGTATCTTCTGATGTTACACCTGTGTACCAAAAATTGTTCAAATCTGTCTAGCCTTTCATGAGTTATTGTCCGGAAACCGTTTTTTCTATTTTTGGTAACAGTGACCTTGACCTTGGCCCCACCAGCCCCAATATCAAACTTGACCTGTATCTTCTGATGTTACACCTGTGTACCAAAGATTGTTCAAATCTGTCTAGCCTTTCATGAGTTATCGTCTGGAAACCGTTTTTCTATTTTTAGTAACAGTGACCTTGACCTTGGCCCCACCAGCCCCAATATCGAACTTGACCTGTATCTTCTGATGTTACACCTGTGTACCAAAAATTGTTCAAATCTGTCAAGCCTTTCATGAGTTATCGTCCAGAAACCGTTTTTCTATTTTTAGTAACAGTGACCTTGACCTTGGCCCGACCAGCCCCAATATCGAACTTGACCTGTATCTTCTGATGTTACACCTGTGTAACAATTTTTTTTTTCAAATCTGTCTAGCCTTTCATGAGTTATCGTCCGGAAACCATGAAAACCGACAGACCGACCGACAGACCGACCGACCGACCGACCGACCGACCGACAGACTCACTCCTATATACCCCCTCAAACGAAGTATGTCCGGAAACCGTTTTTTTATTTTTATATCTTGTCAGTATAACGGTATAATAATTAGATGATAAAACACATCAGAAAAACAGCCAGTTTCAGGATTTTTTTACACTTAAGAATAGATCGACTTGCACTGTTTTATTCTAAAATTAACAAATATAGTGTGAACGATACAATCTTCAGCTAATAAAAAGTGCAATTCATATTATACATGTAGATCCATATATTATAACGCTGTCACCCACCACTATAAGCAAATGGCTGTGCATAAGTACCTTAAGCTGTAGCGTGCCGGCATGCAGTTGCAGAAGAAGGAAGTCCTGAGAGCCGACTAGGAGCAGCAGGACACCGTACGGCTGGGATGCCTTGAACCGCAGCTCAAGGTCCGTGGTCTCCAGCCCCGCCCTGTATGGGATGTGCACATAGCTCTCACCATAGAACGACACTGCAATGGGAATATGGAGGGATGTAGTCTATAGTCTGATACAAGTTAGGTTATGGTTTTTAAAATGAAACAGCAGAGGCAAACTGTGCAATAGATAATATGCATAATTGGCAAGTGTAACTTGGATGAAGAAGGCAACGTTATAGACACACATGCATAAGTAAACTTCTTAAGTAATACATTGAGGCTGGAGATAATATATAGCTGCTCAATTGAGCACAACATGTATCTGTAATATTGACAAAAAGGTCCCCCACCCCCGGAACAATTTATTGCTATTTTATATTATCTAGATTCTTGGACTAAAGTAGTTCTTTCATATTTATATTTGCCTGGCTCCAGTGAAAAGGAAGATTGTCCTGTATGGAAATTGCTGACTTGCCAGTTTCATTTCATCTGTCTCCCAGTAAACACCAATGTCTGATATACCAGTTACAAAGAAAACAAGTCCCCTGGGATATGAAATCAGCAATTACTTCCCAATATATAAAGAATTCAAATTTATTCATGAGCATCTTTTGTCTGAATAATAGTCCTGATATAGCATTTCACCGGAACATTGACTTTGCAACACATCATCTGAAGGGACCATGGCAACTGAATTGGCAATTATCTCACATAATTATTACATATGTTTGAGACAGCACCTTTTAAATATATGCTATCTGCATGTCATGACAAAGGCAATGAAGCATTATTTCACACCTAATCTGAATAAATGTAGCGGAAAATAGACCTAAAATAGATGGTGTAAGTGCATCAATCCAACTATCCTCAGGGTATTCTGTTCTTTTTCCAGATTTTAATCAGTTTATCAAATCTACTGACATTCTACAACAAGCCTCGATAAGACAAAAGTATATGTTGAAGAGGCTCTTGTTAGCCAGATTAATTTTCAAAGAATGGAAGTATCAAAACACTGTTAAAGCTGGAATTTTCCACTACATTCCACAGGTAGCCAACCACCAAGACTCTATTGTTGGTTTTATACACAATACCCATCTGAATTTCATCAACAATATAAAGTTAATTAAATTGTGGTCAGAAAACAAAAAGGCTTGTGTGTAACAATCTAAGTGGACCAATTATTTGTCTTCAAATGACATTTATACCATTAGTAATAGATGGGGATGATACCCCCAAGTAGCCTTGACCAAATTCCAGTAGAAGTCACTTGATGCCATAGATTTTGAAAACCTCATCATCACACAAGGAGACAGGGGGAGGACAGACTGTCAGGCAAAAAGGGACATGAAATCCAAGGGTCAGTCACCGCATCCACTCTATCTCTCCAACAAACAAACATACCAGATCATCTTACCCATAAATCAGGTCATTAGCTTGCTTATCTTGAAATCGGAACCAAGAAAAACACATAGATAAAATAAGCAGGTAATTAGAATGCTCTTCATTTATTCTTTCTAAAATCTCTTCGAAAACACATTTTTTTATTTTAAAAAAAGCATTTTTTTCTTAAGATACTGGAAACTAACATGAGGAGATCTATTATAATACAATACACAAAAGGGCCTTTATTTTTCTTTGTCTTAAAACAGTAGAACTATTTGGCAAACTTAAAAGATATCTTACTATTTTTGAATATATACCTTTAAATTCAATTACTCACGTCAACTGATTGCTTGTGACATGGCAGTCATGCTGTATATCAATATGAGTCTTCCTACACTATTTACATTTTATCAAACTAGTCTTGTAACAAAGGCCTATCAGAAACCCTGACAAGCCTATCTCCAGATATCTTCATGGCATACAAAGACCTGTCTTCTCAATTTAAGCTAGGTAGGTATGGGGTTACATTGAAACTACTTCTGGTGTATATGCAAATAAAACTCTATACTAAAATGATCTGCTTTAATAAATTATCATCCCTTCAGCAGAAGTTTTTCAACATAATATTTAATTATAATCAATCTATAACCAGATTTAATACAACATCAATAGTAGCAACTGAGACCAAGATGCATTAGGGTGAGAGTGGTCTAGGTACGCCTCTCACCTAAGAGGTTGTGTGTTCGATCCCCACCAAGAATACTTCCTCATGGCGTCCCAAGAAAGGACACAGTACTGGTTTCTCCCCAGGAAACAGACTGTAGAGTCATCTTTTAAGCTATCAGCTTTCATCAAAATGGAGCTTAAATTATTAGTATAAACCAAAACACATGACTTGGAACATGCAGGAAACTTCTGTTGATGTCTACTATATTATTCTACATTCATAACATAAAACACTATTCTTCATCTATGTCATTATACTTATGTCTTAAGGAACTGATGTGCAACATTAATAAACATACAGACAATAAAGGAAAATGTAATGGTTTTCCTAGATATAAGCTGATCATTCCCGTCCAATTTCAAACCAATACACAAGCCTGGATCAAAAGCAAAAGTTATTTAGATACTGACAAAATACCACACAAATCATTGATAGAACTAATCAAAAAGACATTTTGGTTCTACTGTAAGCGATAATCAATCACACTTCCATGTAATTGTGTTAGAAACAAATTGAGGACTGCTAGGTAATCCGCTCTGTTTTAAATATCATCTTACCACAACAGATAAATAATACAAGGCAGCTTTGGGACACACAAAAGGGAATTCTTGTCAAAGTTGAAACTAATGAGCCTGCAGTTTTCCATTTTTTCTACTATATGAATATTACAGTACTGATTATGAAGTATATTTAAAAAAAAATCATGGAACTACCCAACAAAAGAAAGAAGAGGACTATAAGCGAGAGACTGAAAAGTTTGCTGAAATAAAGATTTTCAGTATTCAAGGGAACAGAAGCCAGGTCAAGCTCGAATGGATTGAGTGTCTGGTCCCTCTGAGTGCTAAACAGTGTTTATGGACCCAAAAATACAAGAAAGTCCATTCTGAAGGCCTGGGGGGGGGGGGGGAATGACAAGCAGCTTAAAGCCTCTGACTTCCTGCTTTTTGTGTAGACTGAATGCTTCCAACACTGTCTGTATAATTTATAATGTTCATGCAAAGCAGACATTAGGTTAATCGCTGGTTGTCCTAACATGCCACCTTAATGAGCCTGGAAAAGTGCTGACTTGTCAATACTGTCGGCATCTGACTACTTATAGTTCCTAATCAGGTCAGACATTGTCCAACAAGTGTATAACAACTTCCCCCTCAATCTATCTACAGCAGTCTAGGGATGAACAAATCGGAACTAAATCGATACAGCGATACAATTATGATCAACAAGTATTAAGAGGGTCCATGCAGTGATTATATCACCCAAGTATGTTGACAACAGGTCAGAACATTCTTCTGTCGCTGTCAGCATGGTACAGAAGAAAGAATCACAGACAATGATACACTTATCATAAATTATATAAATGAAAAGGTACTACAAAGGTTTAAATCTTGTTGTCTTAGTTATTGCCCAATTCCATTTTACTCCTACTGTACTTGAATTTGACCCTCTATCTTGGAAATATTAAGGTCTTGGTTCCCGCAATTTAACTTCTCACCAAACATGTAAGTACTGTGCTTTGATGAATCAGGTCAAACATGTTCAAAGGAAAGACTGTTTATTTCTGGTAGCAATTTGTGGTAATGGTACAGAAATAAACGGGACTCCACAGAATACAACTTCCTTTCTAATAAGCTAGCAGTGACACCAGTAATCCATAATATAAGTGGCAATTATGTGAGAATCTTTTCTGAGAGGGATTTTTTGTATCTTGACCTGTCTGTTGACCTCAGAGCCAATTTAGCACCAATACATAAACCAAATACATCTGCCTTTGAGTGTTTGAATAATTAATGATTTATTAATTGTCATCAAAATAGCAACACTTCAGATGTTCCAATACCTGACATAGGAAATATTCAGACTATTTGTTTAAAGTAAGCTATAATAGCCTCTTTAGCAGCCATTAAATCAGAACGGTAATGGTTGGAGTATTTTCAAATGTTTATATAGCATTAATGTAGTCATGACAACATTGCTTATCTCATTCAGTTTCCTGGAAATTGCAACAGAGTTAAATGTGCTGATTAGATCATTAAGGGAGTACTTGTATGTCTGTAAATGGTAGCAGAAAAAAACACTATGACATCATATCTATACATATTTGTTTCAAAGGCTGTCTCCAGGCTGCATTTTCAGAGACAATATCAGCAGAAGAGAGTAGAAATCACTTGATATTGATCCCTGGTAACATCCTTCCCCCAATATTAGATAAATTCTACCATTATCTAATACTCCCGAGATCAAAAAAGCTTGCTCCTCCTGGAGGCAGGACTGTAATTAATTTACATTAGAAGTAAATAAATGATATCTATGTTCACCAAGCAATTTCTGGCCTGTTTTTTATGTTGTCTATTTATGTCTGGCATTCATGGCGGGCAATAAACTTTACTCCTCCACCAGTCCATAAAAGGCTGAAAGATTTCCAGGCTATGAAATTAAACATGTATTGTCCAACCCTGTATGTGCAGTATAGCATAGCACTAGAGCGGACTTACAGGATGCCCCCTCCCCCTGGGTTGCTATGTCCTACTGAACGTTTTAATGTCAGTATTTGTGATAAAATATTGATAGAAAACACAAACACTGTTTCATACTATCTTGAAGGACAGTTTAACTGGAGGACCTGCAAACCTCCCTGACCACATTTAAACCATGCACTTTTTCTCTTCTGGGAGGAGAAGGGGCACACTTCCAAAGTTGCACTCTGAAGTTACTGCCTATATCTTGGGCAAAATGACTTAACAAATGTGCTTCTAGCATCTTTAATATGGATACGGTGTGAATGATGGTGAAAAAGACAATAGGAAACCCTATCTTGCTAAAAACCAAATTACTGACATGATAACTATGACAAAGGATTTTTGGTAATACAATATAATTATAATTATACTGTTTTTTGTAAAACCATGCCTTAAGTCTTTCCATTTTCAAAAGTGTTACTCAACATTTGCTAATATAGAGCATAGAGCATCTAGAGAATATGGCTTATTTATGCTTCTGAATAAAACATTTTTTTTCAACATCTTACCCTGTAAAGTGTTTTTACCAGCCCAAACAAGTAGCATAGACTATACACATCTTTTCACGAGGACAACAATTTAAGTCCCCAATCAGGATGGTGGAGTACTAGTACTACTAGTACTACATTCAATTAATTACCTTACATTGAAAAAGTAATGGAATGTCTACAATGACAAGGAATTACTTTATTCCCAACGCTGTTCTTAAGGGTGGATTACACTTGACTACTGGTACTTCAGAATAAAAAAAGCTAAAAATCCCCAACCCCACTGACCTGGTTACTTCTCTACAAATTCTTTGAGACCAGTTAAACATTGGCTAGGACATTTTGGCAACAGAACAGAATACAGAGGAATTTCATAGCTTATTCAGCAGTCTAATGTTTAGCTAAGCAGAGTTTAGTGTCTTGATTACATAACATTGTCTGCCTGCCATAACTCATTCAACTTAGTGATTCTCAATTACAAAACCATATTTAATCAAGTTCTCAGTGAAGACTCCCAGGGTAACCTTTTGAAGTGACAAATTCTGCAATAGCCATGCCTTCCAGATCAATACCAGGACTTTCAGTTGTTCCATGTGAGCTATAACATGGTGACAGGTCAAGCCATGCATCTCACCCACTCTGCTGCAAACTGAAGTTTTAAGTATATATTTTAGGAAACCATTCATTATGTATCAGACAGCACAACAAATTAGTGTCTTGCAAGGTCCAAAACCATGCAAATGTTGTAAGAGCATCCAGACATTTACAGATTGTAATTTCATGACAAATGTTCGGTTTAAAGCTGCACTATTACCAATTGACAGTTTTGGAAACTTCTTTTATTTTGGTCTTCGTATAAGCCAATTTAAGCATAAGGGCATGAAACCAGTGATAAAAGAATGCTAAATAAAGATCAGATTATCCATATTAACATTCGAAAATTGATGTTTTATGGCTAAGTGTTACTAATTATACTCAGGTAATGCTGTTAATAAGAAAAATAAAATTTTCGGCAGTTTTCCAAACAATTGAGATCTGTTCTACTGACTCAGAGAGATATCTTAAATGATTAAATTGAAGACATTGATACTAAAATCAGCTGATTCTGAGACAAAAACTAAAACAAGAGCTGTCACAGAGACAGCGCGCTCGACTATCATGCCGCTTTTCAGTGTAAGGATTGAAAAGTTTTGGCGAAACATGGATCACTGTAAAATTAGATTAGATTTCAATGCAATTCATGATGTATTTGCTGAGATATTAACATGAATGTGGTTACATGCAAAATTTTAACCAGAATTTCTAAGTCCAATAATAAAGGGGCATTATTTTTTTGCAAAATACAGTTATCTTACTTCGTTATTCAAGTAGGTTGGGTGGTTGAGTACCATTGTATAAAGTCTCAATGCAATACATGAAGTAGTTGCTGAGATATGAACCTATGTGTGCTAACATGCAAAACCTTATAAAGGGGCTAAAAATGATACAATATGCAAGATTATTTACCGAGTTTCCGCAAAACACCCTGCGCGAGGGTCGGGATGAACCTATCTTACACGAACCGCTAAGGTAAATGCTTTTTCTCCCTCCTCAGTTAAACAGAATTAAGTATTATGTATTTTTTGCTGGAACTCTTTTGTGTTTAGTGAAAAAAAATGCGTATTGCGATAATACGTGGTTGTCATGGATATGCGCATAGTGATTCAGGTTATGTTAATACTCATATCGCTCTTTAAATAGTTCTAAGGAGAGTGAAGCATTATTCCTTAAAAGGTGCGTGAAAACTGGTTTTGTGGTGACATTTGAAGTGAGAAATAATTATTTATCGTTCTAAATATTGCCACAAGACAAGGTTTCCACAATGCTACAGACGACAGTCTTTAACAAGGGAGGTAATTACAATGTGATGACCATTAAAAAGGAGTTCCATACGGGCATTTTATCTTCGCCCGTGGGCAAGATGAGAATTTCTAGCATGGTTAAATTATTGGAACTACTTATCTGGGGTGGGAGAAAGAGTTATTTTTCCTGATTAATAAAGAAGGTTGAATGGTTGGCAGCCCGTGTATAAAGTTTCAATGCAATGCATGATGTATTCGAATTTCTATTTCGAATAAAAAAGGGCCATAATTTGAATTTAACGCAAACTAGAGTGATCTTACTTGGTTAGTTAAGTAGATTGGATGGTTGAGTACCATTGAATAAAGTCTTAATGCACTACATCAAGTAGTTGCTGAGATATTGACCAATGTGTGCTTACATGCAAAACCTTAACCAGAATTTCTAAGTCAAATAATAAAGGCCCATTATTTGCATTAAATTCAAATTTATATCAAGTCTTATATCTAACTTCATTAATTTAGTAGGTTAGATAATACCTACCTAAAGTTTCAATGCAATACATTATGTATTTACTAAGATAATGACTTAAAGGTGTTTGCATGCAAAACCTTTACCAAGGTGTGATGCCGACACTTGGGTGAGTAGTATAGCTCTCCTTATTCTTCCAATAGTCGAGCTAAAAATGTGAAAACTGTCAATCAGTCAAAGTGCAGCTTTAATAAAAGCCATATCAACAGAATTCTCTAACATGATTTCGGGTACAGAAACAATAAAATTGGTCCATATAAAGTTGCCAAACCATAACTCATATAGTGCCAAAGATTGCAGAATACATACAGGCTGAGTACCGGTTCTCGTATCAAATAGTATACCCATACAGGACGCACAGTTGATATATTTGTATCCAATGTTCGGTCAAAATATTGTTCAAATAGAAGCTTAAAAACCCTTTTTTTTCTTTGTTTATTTGTATAAATTTAATCCCAAGGCACCGCCATATTGATATTCCAAAATATTGTGTCATATCAATACTATTTTATAGTTCTGCTGGCAGTTTTGCCCCCCTACAGTTTGTCCAAATTAAAGTTAATAATGTTTGCCAACTTCAGAAGCACAGAAAAGAAAGTTTAACTGTTAATGCTTTAGCATGAGTGTATATGAGATCATACAGCTCACTTATTAGTCTTTTTAGACCAAATGCGATGACAGGGGAGCTCACTAGGTTCTGTGAAAATTAAATAAATGTACACATCAGCACGGCTTTTATCTCCAACAAAACTCTTCAATAAGAACCACAAAGATGCTGTCTCCAAAAACAAGCCAATGGCAATGATGTTTATGATGTGATCATCATCTACCCACGTTGCCTTTTTAATATGCAAATAAAAAAGTCAAGCTGATGAAAGCACAACATATAAACAGCATTGCGCAGAAAATGCAACATTTTGAACTAGAAATTGTTTCATGGGGGAGTACCCTCAAACCCCCCTGACAACACTTTAAACCAAATCAACGGAGGCCCACATGTCAAAAGATTTCCACCTTAAGTTAGCCCCCTCTAACGTCAAATCATGGATCTGCCCCCGATTTATAACCAACCTAAATCCTAGAAAAATGTTTTATAATATATTGGACATCAGTCATTTGGCATCAATACAAATATCATTTCATTTGATACTCAGCACTAGTATACATGTTTGCATATCAGTGCTGACAACCTAGCTACAGGAAATGTAGTATTCTCTGTATGCCTGTACAACACTTGTCCCTGTTTGTTCAGGGACATAACTCCACAAATACTTCATCCACATTACCTAAAAAAATTTCTTTTCTGCAAAAGATCGTAGCTAACAAATATGGTTTTATATTTTCTTGAAAAATGTATGTGAGAACCTGACTGCTTTGCACTGGAGTCCAGAGCGCACCACACCACTGAACTACAAACAAGATTTAAAAATCTTGAGTCGGATAAGTTATATAAGATTAAATTAATGTCACATAAATCAGTTTTAAAATAATACCTAGTAATTTAAAAAGCAGTTTCGAAGCTAAAAAGGATCAAATATATCATCCATAAGAACTTTCTTGTGGGGCAATTTGACGGACAACTTTGGCTCGAAACTCTAATTGAATCCTTAATTTTAAAGCTGCACTCTCACAGATTTACCGTTTTTACAACTTTTATATTTTTTTGTATTGGAAAGAGCAAGTTTTTGCATAAATATCTGCAAACCTATGATAAAAGATTGCTGACAAAAGATCAGGTCGCAGATTTGCATATTTCCTTTCAAAAATCATTTTTTTATGGCTTAAACCGTTACTTACAGTTTATGAAAAAAGCATAAAACATTAATTTTAGAACTTAAATATAAATTAAAAGAAATATAGTTTTTGTCTTAGCAGTCTTATCTCACTGGTTTCCATGTTTTTTCGCAGAAATTGGCTCGTTCCAAGACAAAAATTAAAAAAGTTGTCGAAACGTTCAATCTGTGAGAGTGCAGATTTAAGTCTACAACAACTGACAGAGGCTTTTCAAAACTCTCCCTTCAGTCAAACTCAAGAATAAGGATGTTTATTTCAAATACCCTTACATAGATACAGAAATATAACCGGCCAAAAGTGGCTTCAAGGCATGAACATGTTTTTGTTAAGGTTGTTCCCTGGACAATACAAAAGCTGCCACATTTCTCTCTAGACATGTTGCAGAACACAATAGGTGGTTTAAACTTTTATTTCACATGAAGTCATGACAATATGGAAGTTCAGCATGCATCTTCCACATAACCGCACTCTCCTCAATCAATACAGGCCTGCTCCTGCATCTCAGATGCAAATTACAAACAAGACAGATCATATCAATAATCATTGCTGGTTTTAAAGAATAACCACAGGATAGTTTCACTATTCTCTATAAGGTTGCTTTAATGATAGTATACAGACCTCAGTTATCTTTCGAACACCCACACTAGCCTACAGGGCCTGTTTAAGTTATTAAAACTAGAACAGCTATGCAAATAAAACACAAATTTGTATGTTTTTTTCCAGAGGTCAAGGGGTATAACTTGATCATAATTAAACCCAGAGTTTTGGGCTTTGCTTCTTGTATTGTTTCATGGCCACACCAACTTGATATTTTGTTCATAGGATTTACCACACCTGTATTTCAGAAAATACAAAAGGTTTTCTTCTTTTATCAAGTGACCACACTAATTCCAAAAGTCTTGAAATTCATTACAAATCCAAATTATTGACTTGTTGTGACAAACTTCAATGACTCCATGTAAAGCAATCCAATTCAAGGAGAGAAGTGTCATTAAATTATTATTATTTTTTAGGTCTTTAATGATTACAGGAAGAGTGCAAGAAAACAAGAATGATGTTCTTTGGAGTGTTTCCTATGTATGAGTTTGCTCCCGACTGTAAGGCAAAATTGTATTTTTTGTTTTGCTTGTTGCTCAAAAATAATTGGGCACTATTTGTCAAACAAAACTTAAATAGGTGTGGCCCTAGTAACTTGTTTACTTCACTTTTAGTTTCATGAAAATATCATGAACATCTTTTGAGTTATGAGTTTTTATATGACCATGTTAAAGATTTGAAAAAGAACACCTTAGTAACAACTCAAAGGCTTCGATAATAGCTCAACATTTTTTCTTTGAAAAACAGACAAGCTAAAAAATGCCAAAATTCACTTAATAAGAAATAGCTTAAAACAATTGGACATATTATCTGGGAGTCTGTAGAGTGTTTCAGCTGATGTAGCAAGATAGCCCATTGTAAAGCGTGATGCCAGTGGGTGGGGAATGTAAACACCTTCGCAGGATCTACACACTGGTTGGCCTGCCACTCTGGCACTTTGATACTATCATCAACTTGATTTACACTAAAGAAGTCTGTTAAATATCAACATCATAAACAATGATCATTATTTTTTGTTTAAGCAACAAAATAGATGAAGGCCTTATCGTTTCCAGTCTTATTTCCTGTTTGTAATGTAAAATGCTATGTATAAATATATCAACAAGACAAGGTCTGCAAGTAATTAGAAGTTTTGAGTTTTACAGCCAATATGTGTATGCTACTACACAGTTTTGGAATGGTGGTTCAGGGGTGGGGTAGAGAAGGGACTGGACAGTAAGTGGTGTGTCTATGACAAAATTATCAGTTCCCAGCATAATTCCTTGAAAACCTGACAACCTGAAATTCACTCTAAATAATCTGTTATCCTAAAAACTTGCAGGGCAATTTGTTTGTGACAGGGGTTTGAATAATTCACAAAGAAAATTGCAGCAATCCATCTCCAAGAAATATGATTGCAATAAAATACTGGAGTCTTCATGTAAAGAGGTCAGATGAACAGAAGGAATGAATTTTAATGCATCACACACTAGATCAATATCCTGCTGGAAACAATAAATCCAGATTTTCCAGCATAAATGTCAGGAGCTTACTAATCACTGAAATGCAACTTGTTCCAGGAAATGCCTTAAAGGCAAAAAAAACCTGAATACTTTTCCGATGTAATTTTGTACATTTAAAAAAGGAAACATGATGCCACCCTGAGCAAAGCTGTGCAGCTTTAGTATAACGTACATACAAGATTAAACAAAGGCATCCTGGGGAGAAATTCATTGCTTATAAATGCTTGCACAAGAAAACTGAAGAGAAGACTAAAGAGCAAGACCTTCAAACTACTTGATTCCAATCTTGATTTCAAATCCATTTATAACGGGAAATCTACCGGCCAAGTGCAACTCACTTTTAACATTTCAAGATTCCACATCATAAGCATTTTGCAGATGTTGCACAAATATCATATTTGTGATCTTGACCTTCGATATACAGACTGAGACACCAAAAAGTATAGAGATCATCTACTGGTCAAGGGCATCCTACCATTGGCGCTTAATAGTCCCAGTTTTTTGTCCAGTGACCTTGACCTTTGAACTACTGACCCAAAATCACAAAATCATCAAAAAGTTACAATAGGGGTCATCTACCAGTCATGGGCAACCTACCACTAATGTTTCATTTGGATAAGATATGGTCTACCAACCAAACCTAAATGCCCCATTTTAAAGAGGACATAAAAATATAAAAAAATATTTGAAAACAATTTAGAGGATCATCTTATGCCCTAGCGAACTTGTCTTCACCAATCCAACAAGCTATTTGTTGAAGCCTTAGACCCAAGCATACTCTTCAGTTATCAATCGGGGGAAAGGTTTTTGTGTTCTAGGTTACCACAACCATGACCTTAAACCTTAAAATCGAAAGGGGTCATCTACAGGTCATGACTAACCTCCCTTGAAGACAGTAGGCCAAGGCATACTTTTGTCATCATCAGACAAGCTTTTTGTGTTCAAGTTCAATGATACAAGAACTTATACTAACCAACCTCAAAATCAATATCAATACCTGCTTGTCATGTCCACCCTTCCTACCATTTTGAAGACCATAGGCCCAAGCAAACTCATTATTATCAATTGGACTACATGTAACCTTATTTTCAAGGTCACCACATTAGTGAAATTAGTCCTACTGACTCCAAAATCAATTGTTGTCGTCTGCTGACAACCCTATCATATTTGAAGGCCTTATCAGGCCGACAAGGTTTGGACTACAGAAAGACCGACATGTGCAAATGAATGTACCTTCACTTCTACGAAGCGGGGCATAATAAAAAATAGTACCTTCACTTCTACGAAGCGGGGCATAATAAATAATCAAGATTCCTCATTTTCAGTACCTAGGTTACCTACTTGGGTTTTTAGCTCAGACTCAAAGATGCAAAGGTACAATATGAATTACTTAAGATGACAACATTAATGTCATGCACAACTTACAGACGTTGACATGTATGAATAGGGAAGACTTTTTTAAATTTGTAATGTTTTTTATCCATATTTCAGACACTTTAAAGCCACCCTTTGAATGCATGAATCAACTTCTTGGCATCCCTAGTCTTAAACAACAATTTGCACACCAAGCTGAAGAAAAGAGGGTGAAAATTTTCCTGGCATGAATATGAGAAGGTACATTGACCAACCTATAACTGAAATTCTGTCATGCAAACCTGCCATTAGGAACTACAGTAATTATTGAAAATCAATACAAATGGAAACATTTTGATTGCTTTTTCTAAACTGTATTGCAATACAGTACTGTTCATTCAAAAAGTTTTGAGATTTTACAATACTTTTTGTCACTTATACCCTGTTTATATGACAGATTTACCCTCGGTGGCAAATTTGCTCCCATGGGTAATCTACCTCAATGGACAAATCTCCCCCAGAGCAAATATTTACATATAAACCCTAATACCCAAAGAGATTAAACCCTCAGGTGCAGAGTGAGTGCGGTTGGGGTTAATTTGTTTCCATCATTGTTTCATTTCCTAAAAATGCAAAACCTGATTTGCCCCCTTGGGAAATTTGTGGTGTTTTGCTGTGTTTTTCAGTAAATATTTGACATAACAAAACAAAAAAGGAAAAATATTGTATATACATAATTCATTATTCTATTTAAACATTTGTCGATATGCCTCTGAAAAATGTTTCTAAAACCGTAACTGATAGCAGATCAATTATATAATGATGGTTACGTACGATCTAACTATTTCTTTTGTCACATTAAGCTATTTAGTATTCTTTTATGCTCTTATACAAGTATCAAAATGTCGTTCTTACTTCTCATGAAGCTACAAAACTCAATTCAACAAGTTCAATCAACTTAGATTGAAAATATGAATTATTACTGATTAAGATCATACATAATTCTTATTATGTTTAAAACAGTCGAATAAATAAAATTGGCTTAAGTTTAGTTTTCTAAAAGTCAGGGGACACGTGGCTTTTATATTACCGTAGTTTCTCTAAACATCTCCCAGATAATGACTTACTTAAGAGAAAAATGAAAGTATAAAATATAAATAGTTCTATCACATAATCTAATTTTATTTTTCCAACACAAATTATTGGCTTTTATCATCAATGTTCATTTTTTCAATTGCCATATAAACTCATCCAAAAAATAACCACAACTCCCTCGTGGGTAAATTTGACCCTCAGGAAAAGAATGGTCATATAAATGGAATATATATTAGTCTTTGTATGTAAGGTCTTGCTCTAGTTAATATCCAGTACTCAGAGATAAATGAAGAAGAACCCTCCCTATTAGTTGTGGTTATTTCAGCATTTTTGTCCACCTTTTGCGATGGGCCAGGGTCCTTTAATAGAAATGTGAAAAAATGGCTACATTTGCATACATGTGATAACGTCCCGGACGTCCGGGATTGTCCCGGAAATCGTATCTCTGTCACGGAGTCACGGAGGGTGCATGTTTGTCCCGGAAAGCCATAAAAAAAAACGAAAAAAAAAATCTTGGAATCGGAATCGATTATCTTAATTTTACCAATGTAAGTCAGCTATTTTGCCTGTCCGGGACACTGGTCGTAAAACGCAGGACATGTTGACACTAATCCGTTAATTGGTACGTGTGTCGTCGAGGTCATCGTCAATCACCCGATAAATGATCTATCGGCCTATTGTTGTGCTTAACGAGTGGGGGAGGGTTCTTGTATACAAATTCATTGTTTTCATATGGATTTGTTTGGTCTTATGAATGATAGCTTTTAATTGATGAATTGATATTTTTGACACATTTTACCAACAAACGAGCATGAAGGTAAGTTCAAAGAAAGTGACAAAATGAGTAAAAAAACACAATTAAAACACGGAAAACATCCCATATTCCTTTCAAATTTCAAAGTCGATACGTCGTTATACTTTAAACAACTTTAAACAACTTACGCGTCCATAAGGAATTTTAGTGTTTTGATCTTTTTTTCGATCTATCGTGTGTATTTTTACGCCGAAATAAAACTGACGATATGGGGTTTACAGGTGGTTATATAGAGTGCTTTAATCACGTGACCATGGTAAGTCACGTGATCGCTTTATACAGCCGATTGTTGACACGTCTCTATCAAAATTATATGCATCTCCAAACGGAAAAAAGCTCATCGACTGGAAAATCTTCTTTATCGTCTGGAAAATATTGTGTGTCATAAATTGCAAACGTTTTAAATGTGATGAAAAAATAAATATTTTGTAACGCATGTTCTCAAAAGCGCGGGAAAACAGGTGCCCGTATAGTTGTTTATTTCCTGTTTTGATGAAACCGAAAGTAGACTAAATATCCTCCTGGTTAGCACTTCATTTAAAGCCTGGGAAAATATCTGGTGGTTTTATTTTTTCAAGAAAATGCAGAAAAAAATCAACCATGTCAAGTAAAAAATACGTCTTGGCAGTCAAAATAGGTACATTTTCCCGACGTTAAAAACGACTAAAATAGCCCCAGATATGCTATAGAATGCACCACAGACGTTCCCCATTTAAAAAAAAATTCGGGGGGGGGGGGGGGGGGGGCATGCCCCCGGACCCCCCTAGTGTGCGTTGACATTACGACGAGTGTCCCGGAATCGACCCAAGAAATTATCACATGTATGACATTTGTGAATTTAACATAGTATTTTTCAAGCAAATAAACAATGCAAAGTCATTTAAAAGAGCCTGGATTTGAAAAACAAGAGGCACATCAGTGCCTGTGCTCCACTGGCCAAAAGGTTCAAGCAAAGACCACCTAACGAACATTTTCGTCAAGTTTCATAGAAATACAATCATCAATTTTTGAGGAGAAGTTATTTAAAAAAAAATTTTACTTTAATAGCTCTGGCTGCCATGTTGTGCAGTGGACCGAAATGATTTGGGCAATTTGAGTAAAGGAGCACCAAACAAACATTTCTGTCAAGTTTTATCGAAAAAAGGTCATCGGTTTCGACGACAAGTCGTATAAAGGTTTTTTTATTTTTTAGCTCTGGCAGCCATGGTGTGCAGTGGACTGGAACCATTTAACAAATTTTGGTTAATGACCACCCAAGGAACATTTCTGTCAAGTTTCATCAAAATCTGATCATCGGTTTCTGAGAAGATGTAGTTTAACCTTTTTTTCTATTCTTAGCTCTGGTGCCCATGTTGTGCAGCAGACCAGAACTGTTTGGGCTATTTTGGTTAAGGACTACCCAAGTAACATTTCTGTCAAGTTTCATTGCAATACAATCATCGGTTTCTGAGGAGAAGTCGTTTAAAGGTTTTTCTATTTTTACCTCTGGGGGCCATCTTGTGCAGTGGACCGAAACCATTGAAGCAAATTTGATAAAGGACCATCCAAGGAACATTTCTGTTAAGTTTCATCAAAATCTGATCATCGGTTTCTGAGAAGATGTTCTTTAAAGGTTTTTCTATTTTTTTGCCCTGGCAGCCATGTTGTGCAGCGGACCGGAACCATTTGAGCAATTTTGGTTAAGGACCACCCAAGGAACAATTCTGTCAAGTTTCATCAAAATCTGCCTATCCGTTTCAGAGGAGATGTCGTTTAAAGATTTTGCTATTTTTAGCTGTGGCGGCCATATTGTGCAATGGACCAGAACCATTTGAGCAATTTTAATAAAGGACCACCCAAGGAACATTACTGTCAAGTTTCATCAAAATCTGCCGAACTGTTTCAGAGGAGATGTCGTTTAAAGATTTTGCTATTTTTAGCTCTGGCGGCCATATTGTGCAATGGACCGGAACCATTTGAGCAATTTTGGTAAAGGACCACCAAAGGAACATTCCTGTGAAGTTTTGTCAAAATCCGCTTATCAGTTTCAGAGGAGATGTCGTTTAAAGTAAAAGTTTACGCACGCACGCACGCACGCACTCACGACGGACAATCTGTGACGACATAAGCTCCATGGCCTTCGGCCAGTGGAGCTAAAAATAATAAGGGAATAAGACTGCATTTAAAAATATCTGAACTAGTTTAACTTGTTGCTTTTTTATTTTTAAATAGTGATTTTTGAGTATTCTTCTTGGGATTGTGAATTGGGCTGACTTTGAAATTTATTGTAGAAGTAGAGGAGTAGTTCTTGGTTACATATCGAACGCCTGATTATTATCAATTAGGTGCTTGGAACATTTCTAAGGTACCAAAAGGAGTGTGTGGGGGGGGGATGGGGGGTAAGTAAATATTAGAGGTTCATAACTGTTTATAAAATCATATTTTACTTCCACTGGAAACTTCAAGGGCAGAGTGTGGATGGGCAGAAGAGTACCATAAAATGCAAAATGCAGATAAACAAATTAATAAAAGGAACGAAAATCTCTTAAAAAAACATTTTTAAACATATATATGGTACATGACAAGTGTAATGTCATATTCATAGTATATTTTAATGGCAAATTAATATTTTTCTGATTTAAATATTCAACTTTTAAACATATCAAAAATAGAAATTACTTAGGACAAGATCTATGGGTGTGTTGTTAAGTTAATGTAGCATCAGAGAACTTCTACTATCAAATGACAATTAGACATATTTTGTATTTATTCATGATTCAGCATGGAAGTGAAAATATTAAAACATTTATTTTGCATTCTAAATTTGAATAGAACATATGCTGAAGATTAAAATACATATCAGATAACTTCCAATATCAGGTGAACATCTCGAGAAAGAGATGTCCAAGAAATGTTCGCCTACTGATATACATGTAGCGTTTGACATAAATTTTGAGGATAAAAGTGTTGTGATCGCAGGGCCATGGGATGGGAGAGTGCTGCAAGCAGTGCTACAACGCCTGTGGAGAAAACTGGGGACGCAAAACCAGACCACCATAGAGAACAGTTGAAAGTCTTGTATATTACCTGACAAATCACAATTATGAATACAAGATATGAGAATCTTTAAAGTTGGGTCTGAATTTTGTGGATCTCCACTTGTGTCCACTGTTTGTCAGCATTTTAACCTGTCATGCATTCAGTAAAAATGTTTGTAGGGAACGTTTGTGTTTGGTTTTCCGCTTGCAGTGTATGCACTGCATTGCAACAAGGATACAAAAAACATATGCTAGCATTTTGAAAACACCTTACTGAACGCACTGCTGAAATTTCAGGATTTTTACTTTTTGCATTTTAGAAAGGGGAGATATTATAACGCAAATCTGGACTAACAAAGAGAACAGTTGTATTCAGCGGAGCGGTTTAAATAATGGTAAGGGTTCTGCTAATCTTACCTTGTGTGGCATTATTCATTGTAATTATTATTGCCAAAAGTACAATAAATTGACTTACCTGCAAAAACAGCACCAACGAATGTCAGCAAAAACTGAGTCTCCAAAAGAAAGTATTGTAATCTCATGGTAAAATAAAAGTTTTGCTATCGCTTGACATACTGAGTAATTTCATATTGCATATCAACAGAGATTATACGTCCAAAGTTTCACAAAACAATAAACTGTTTGGGTTTCGGAGCTCAGTTAACAGACTGGTTTGATGCCAATCAATAATAAATAGAAAGAAAAGGCTACATACAACTACTTTGTGAACGATCAGGTATGATAATTTTAACCAGATTTCTGGAATCCTGATTCAACGTGTTTTTCTATTACTTTTTAGGTGAGACTTTCGTAACTTTAATCAGGGAAGGTCCGGTACCAAAAAGTCGATCAATAGCTATTCATAGCCAATGTTGTCCAGAAAGGCCCAATAACTTTCTCTTTGGCACATGTAGTCTTCATAAACCTATAGAAGCAGGACATTTATTATTTTTTAACATTGATGTGTTTGGTAATAACAAAATTAAAGATGTAACATCTATATACCGGTAATATTATTTATATGTCCAACCCACTCCAATAAAATATGGTGTTTTCTACTCATTTCAAAGTGGGCCTTTCTGGACTAGGCCTTTCCGATTCGGGCCTTTCTGGTACTGGGCCTTTTTGATCCTTGGAGATCATCGCGCATAGGGGTGTGCAGAATTCAACTTTGTATTTTTTAACTTTAGACGGCCAAATTATATATACATGCTTGAACCAATAATATTATACATACTAAATTTTAAAATACAAATGTTTACAATGTAAACTATAATTAGGAAATACAAAATTTAATATTCGTTAAAGTACATGATGAACATTGTATGCATGATTGGCATCATGTTACGCCTGTCAGTGGCATTATGTCAGTAAAATTAAAGTTGTAAAACTTTTCGTGAAATTAAATTACAACTTTTCACAAACTGTTTTCCATTCCTTAGAGTCAGCAGATTTACGAATCGATTGATAAACTTTCTAAATCGTTCAGTTAATGGGATAAATTTTAGCCTTTAAAACATGCGGTCGGCCAGCTATAGAGCTTTAAAAGTCGTCTGTACTTGTCGACTGACTGCCATTTTGGGGTCATTGTCATGTTCAAAACATATTTCTTGTAAATTTAAGTTATCCAAATTCTTTTTTAATTTCCTTTATCAATTAAAGTCTCACTTAAAAAGATACTAGAAATAACACGCTCACTGTGAAACTCCTCTTCTGGAAGCGGTTTTTGGTATCTTGTTCACTGGTATATACTAACCGTAATGTTTCAACATTTGTAAATCAAGGGTCGTCCTAAAATAGAATAATTAGAGTTGTTATTTTTTAAAGACGGAATGAGAGAAAATAATACAAAAAGGGTAAATATTTAACATGATCATTTGCTGATAAAGCCTTCTAAGATATCAAGGATGAACATACAAAATTAAAGTCTTGATATACATTTGAAATACACTGTGGGTTGCGTTGAGGCCCACAACGCGTTAACGTCAGTAAGTCTCATTATCCCTTATATGTTATCAATTACATAATTAGTATTTTATTATCATCTTAACTGTATGTCACTTCCTCGATTTAAATCGATAACATTTTACTGTTTTAATTGCTTTCATGACAGATGTAAATATTTGTGTGGTTCAAGTAGCAGGGAACATGACTCTGGTCGATTCCAGTCGGCAGCTTATGCCAGGAGTGCCCATTGTGAGCTTCGATGAATATGGTTTTCCAAAAACCGTTTAATATATATATATATATATATATATATATATATATATATATATATATATATATATATATATATATAAATGACCCCGCCGTAAATTGTCTTACTCGTGTTTTACTTATTGAAGGTTCAGGAATTTTTCATTAATGCTGTTTTCTTACTCTTTTGTCGTCGTGTTGCACCCCATCGTTGTTTATTGTTAAGTTTGTTTTACTCAAATTAGTTTATAGTTCAGTATATGCTAATAGTTGTTTTGGTGCCCATCGTAAAGCATCATTTATAATGCACCCAGAGAATTCAGTGGGTGATTTTCCGTGTCGATGAAGTTTTTCCCCATTCATATTTAATATACTGGCGTTCTGTCAACGTTTCTTGAGCGGTCGTCGTCATGACGCTTGTCATGACATGTTACATTTGTAATGGTCCGCTGTATGCGGTGGATGTGCGTTCATAATTACATTCCGTTATAAACGGAAGAACATTCATACAGGATGTAAACTTGGTTGGTAATACGCAAATTAGCAAAGCCCGGGCTATGTGAGAATAGAGAAGTTAGTGTATATAAAGACCAGTGGACCCCTTCAGGGTCGAGCATGCTTTTCCCTGAAGGGATCTGTCGGTGTTTGTTTCATTGGCTCGCACGTTGCACATTTAAATATACGGGAATCTTTATCAAGTTTTGCTCTGTCAGTATCTTATTTATGTGCATACGTCATTAGCCAAAAAAATATTGACTTGACTTGGCCATCTCAGTGAACTTTCGCCCGCCCCCCCCCCCTCCCACCCCCCACACACCCTAGACCCCACACCCCTTACTAAATAGTACACCAAACTGTCAAAATAAACCATGATATTACGACGGTGCGCGAGAATAGGAGGGAAAAAAGAGAAGAAAAGAATTGATAGACATGCAATAGGCAAAGATCATGTGTATGCCATAGATAAAAGGGAGAGACACCGAAAAGAAAATTCTGCAGTGATACCCCGTTCAGATTGAAAGATTAGCCTCTCCGACTTGTGTGGTGCTGCCAGGGATGAGTCCCAACCGGCACAGTTCAAGACTCTTGGGAAAACTACAATCGTAGAAGACCCCCATTTAAGGGCGTTTGGAGGTTTCATACAAGCCAATGGCTTTCTCCCAGATTCTATACATCATATATGTATGTTGTAAATGTGTATTTGTTATAAAAGGTAGATATTATTTTTAATCAAAGGGCGCTGGGTGGAGAGCTCCCTCTTGAAAAGTAACAACGTGGGAGCCTTAGCCACTGTGGCTGATAGTCCAGTCCCTTTCATTGTAATCTGGGACTGAAATATGATTCGGTGTAGAAATAACTATGGTACCTATAATCTGTTGTGACAAATATTTTATTTACGATGTACCAAGGACCTATAACGGGTTTGTAGGTCCATGGATGTACTCCAGATAAAATTAAATTTAATAATCCTGTTATTTCCTTTTTTCTTGCCTCCAGTTTCCAGTCTACTCAGTGTTAATGAGTTGCCTGATTTTAATATTTCAAGCGTCTGGTTACGGGCATTTCCGGGAAGTTTGAAAATGTTATTTTGAAAATAACTTTTTTATTATTTTAGTTAAAATGCGTAATCAAATCGTTTTTCTCATAGATACTGACATTGATGAATGTTTTGGTAACAGTATTACAAAGCTGTCAAATTCAATATGCTTAACTTGTTTGAGGCTTCTTCATTTTCTGTCATCGCAAAATGAAAAGAAAGGCACAGTAAAAAAGTCGAAGTTACAACATACCCCCATTAAATGGTCATACAAGTTCTTTAACTCAAAGACATGCGCAACAAAGTTGGAATCACATAAACTGTATGACTTAAAACTTAAATATTTTGAAGAATTTGAGAATGAGGTCCAGAGGAGATACGAATCGAGTGGCACTGGCAAGGTGCAGAGTTCGGCAATCAAACCTAGTGATAGTATTCATCTAGCGTTAATGCAGTTGCTAGCTGATTTTCAATGGGAATCTCCGGACCTAACATCGCCTTTGAAAGGAAGGAAGAACAAAAAAGAAGCTCAACTTTCCTATAAATATGCTGTACTTTTCACAAGGTGTCCTAAAACAGCTTCTGAGTTGAAAAGGTTTACTGGGAAGCAAGTACCAGATGCAGATGTTTTCCTGGACACCCTGTTGCCAGGCAGCCTTTACGAGCAATTTTGCAAAGTCAACAAGATTAGCCTTTATTTTGTTGATACTCATCATAAAAATCATATTGTAAGAATTAGTGTTTATCATTGAATAGTAACAATAAAAAATCTTGTAATTAGAACAAATTAAAATTGTTTGAAGAAATCCATATTATACAGAAAATGAGAATTGATTTAAAAGAAATCCTAATATACATGTGCAAATAAATTTTGGTTGCATAGTAGCTAATGTTTCTGATAGGACTGTGCGCTAGTTTTTCATTTAAATAACTTCAATTTACTTCTCGGTTAAATTGCAGCTGTCAGTGGTACAGTGGTCAAAATCAGTACAGGCCCTGCACTGTTGAATTGTTTATCGGATTTGGTCAAAATATAAATTTTACATACCCAATTTTGTAAACATTTAAATAGCCAAGTAATATTGTAACTATTCAAACAAAGTTTTATAATTCTAATTTCGATCACTCGTTACATTTTTTAAAACATTCTTTTGATTTGCTACAATACAATGTGCAATAGATTAAAACATCCAATCCATTTGCTTGGAAATAGTTGCTGCAAACTTAACACTGCATACTCCGGCTTTTCTTAGGAAATCACATATAAATTTATTTCAATTTCAGAATGAAGGGGACTTGAGATCTGTATGCATTATTGAAGATGCCATATCAAAGGCAGGCGGAAATGTTTTACCACTTGATGCCATAGTTCAACATGGTAGTTACAACTTCTGTAGTATTTCAATGCTGCTGGATGACTGTGAAAAGGATGAAGAGGTTGTTATTCTTTCTTTTCATTATGATTACATGTTCTTGATCATTGCTTTTTGACTACAATTCAATTGTTGTAATCATATTCAATATCAAAAGTAGGATAGGATAATATTTACTGATGGCCATGGCAATATCATGTGTGTCTTTAGTGCACTTATATATCGAATGTAGTTAAACAATATTGGTGCATATCATTTTCAATAACAATTCATAGATCTATGTGCATATATGTTCAAATAATACTTCTGGTCAGAAAATCTGGAGATTCATTTTAAATGTTGTTGTTTTTCAACATTTATTTAACTTTGCTTTATTTTTTCCTTTACCATGTTATGCACATGTAACTTCTTGAACAAGGAAACAATATTTTCCAGGAAGAGGTAGCCCAGTTGATGCAGACTTCTGAGACCAGCTGTGTGAGTCTGCTGCCAACCACCTCATTATTGAGTTCATGGATAAACTCTGGGCAAAACAAGAATCTAGTTACTCAAACATCCAACATTGTTCTCATTGATACTGGTATGAATGGAGTTTGCATTGTGCACATTCATGTTCTACATTGTATTTTCGGATGTTTTATTTTATATTTTAAAAAACCTTCTATAGAACTGCACAAAGTCTTTTAGGTGAAATAAAATTGTACCTTATATGCAATATTTCAGGCAACACAGTCATACAGACAGTTACATCATCAATAGAAAGAAGAGATTCAGTCCAAACAGATCACAGGTACTCTAGATTTCTAGAATTATTGAACTAGATGTGACATCAGTTTTTTTTTCTTATATAGTCCTTAGTTCATGTATATTTCTGTGTAATAACATTACATTATAAATCGCTTCATGACTTTAATTTTGATATTTAAAGATCACTTTAATTTTGATATTTAAAGATCATTATATATGATTTTTATAATACAATAATTAATTTGTGTATAATTTACAAAGTTTTATTTGCATAAACATCCAGATGGCCATGGCCTACATGTATGTGGACATATATTATATCCAGTAGTTACAGGTGAACTCATAAACAAAAACAATATTATCAATATTAACTGTCAGTACATCAACAGCAAAAACATCAAGCAATAAAGCAAAATATTTAAAGTAAGTTTGCAATTTTTACTTTCTTTTTACAGTTTTCATACTGACAGGTAATTTAAAAGTTGTGTTTGTTTTTTATCTAATCAAAAGTGAATGAATTTCAGGGCAACTGACCTGTCAGAAGTTGACACATTGTTGGCTGAAACCATTTCTAATTTCAACAGCTCAAACACATTTAAGGTATAAAAGTTTTATTATTTTGTATGAGAGTTGTTGAATATTACACTGTTGCACAAGTAGGTACATGTACGCTGGTGTCGACACTAATGGGATCCCGGATCCCAAATATCAAGGAGGGAACCCTACTTTGCCAAGTCAGTATTCCAGCGCGATCCTTGTTTTTGGGTGTAACTGTTACTTATAATTGATCAAAATACATGATGAAAAATAAAAATATCATTAAAAGTTTAAAAAACAAATGAAAATAAAGTCAACCATCCCAGCCCTCAGCCCTAAAGGCTAAGACAGCAGAGGAAAGATTGTCAACTCTTAGAGAGTATGAGAAGTCAAAAAGAAAGAGTTCCAAGAATCGTGGAAAAAAGACTTTATGTGGCTGGTATACCAGGAATTTGATGAACACATGACTTGCAGAATCTGTATCAAATATGAGCAAACAGAATCTTTTGTAATTGGGTGCTCCAATATGAAGGTTCAAGCCATAAAAAAACATGTTGAATTGGAGGGGCATATGAAAAATACCCTTCAATTTAAGTTTAAAACAAAACCACAAGAAAGTGAGGGATCAAAATCGATCATGATTAAAAACAAAGCTGCGATAAACAAACTGAAATTGATCTTCAGTAATGCTCATTATTTTGCCAAATTTTGGGAGGGATACCTGTTTAAGGGAGGGACCCCAAAAATCAAAAGGAGGAGTCCCTGCGGGATCCCTTCAAAAAAGTTAGTTTAGACCCCTGGTACGTGTATGCTTTAATATGTTGTAGTGAGGAGTGTTTAATAAAGTCAATTTGATTGCCAAATGTATCTTGTCTCTACAATTCCCTGGACTGATATCAACTTGTTTCCCAGGTGTATGGTCTGCTGGAGCATCAAATAGCTGGCTTGTTCCCCCATCAGGGCATCAGTATGTGCCTCACCGCTGCCCCAACCCCCAGCCAGGCACGGGCCCAACCAACTACGGACGGCAAGCTGGAGGCCATTATACATCAGCTAGCCATCAGACAGTGCTCTTTAGTGTGTACCCTCAATATATGATTTTTTCAAATATAAAGTTAAGAAATTATTTAACATTTGCAACACTTCCTTGTTGCTTGAGTTGCTGTGAGGTTGAACTTCTGTGAATTATTTTGATGATATAAAAATTGTGCTGAAAGTTTTCACTCCTACCCAATACCTTATATTCTAAGCATTAACATTATGTTTGAGGTCTTTAAGCAAACTACAATCCTTTGATTTCTCCTTTTGGTAATTTTAACTTCTTATATTGCCACTTTTTGAGATTTTAATATGAAACACATTTCTAAGCTGTATTGTAAATTAAAATAATGCTTTTATTTCAAGATGCATGTGTTATTACAGGTACAGTCACGTTTGTTAAGTTATTAAATTGGTTTTGATCTTAGGTATTAGTGAGCCCCGAGTCAGGTCAGCTGGCCGTCCTAGAGCCTCTCACTGTCCAAACTGCCTGCCTGAGTCTGGTGCCCCAGGGGAGTGCACTGGCCCTAGAGAAACAACTTCTTTCTCAGAGGCTGGCAGTTGTCTCCCCTGACATTGAGCCACATGAAACCAGTGACAGTCTCATTCAGAGGCTTGTAAGCAAAGTGCCAAAAATCATCTCTGGTGAGCAGAACTTTAAACGTAAGATACATATGTGACAATATCTTAAGTATTAATTAGTGTAGTGCAATGGTGAGATATTTGATTCCAAATCAAAGTTTCTTGAAGCAAGTTTATTTCAACTTACTGTAACAGTAAAATTAAGTAGAACCAGTCCTACTTCTCAATATACATGAAAAGTTGACATCACATACATATAACTTATTCATGTGCATGTTTTAGCTCCCGTTGAGTCCCTCCCGGAGACAGGTCGATTTGATGGCAGGCTGCTGGACAGGTGGCAGGTCCCTGGCCCCTCCAAACCCCTCCAATCTCTCATCAACAAACTCAACCAAAGGTGTGCTGAAAAAATTGTGCTACAGTATAAAATATATACTATTTATAGTCAGAAATAACTGTTTCTCAGTGTTTTGGTAAAAATATAAACGCTATGATAATCTATACTTTTAATTTTTTTTAAATCGTTCTGTTGTTGGTCATATGAAAGACTGAAATCAATTGATGTCCTGCAGGCTGTCAGGCCTTGATTTCCTGTCCACAGAGGAGGCTGGGGTGTTGAAGCAGCTGCAGAAACAGTACAAGTTGGAGAAGAGGCCGCCAGCCATGCGGGAAACCCCTGTACCTGCAGATAATGGTAACTTTACACATCTGTCAGGAAGTTGTGTATTAGCATTTTATAAAATATGTATGTTATTAAATAAATACATCTTTCATGCTTTACGATGAAATATGGGGTTTTAACAGTGAAATAACAACAGTGAAAATATCAATTTGATATTTTCACTGCAAAATAAGGAGTGAAAATATCAATTTTCAGAACTACTTTTAAATTCCTTTGTTGTAACATGTACTTGCCTTGGTCAAAACAGAACACTGGACTTCAGTAAATTATGTCAAAAAAGGTTAAAGAAAATAAAGAAATATTTTATAAATTTAAATAAATATATAATTGGAAATTAACAACTTACCGTTTATTACCGGTTATCCCGTTTATCAAACATTTTACTGATCTTTGAAGCTGAATGTTCGAACATTTGCTTTCATTCCAAACAAATTACAGACAAAAACAACTGTTCGAACATAAATAAAATTTTATAGCATCGATCAAATGTATTTTAAACTGTTAACCGTTGTAGTACGTAAAATGAGCTTCCTGGAGAATTCACACAACAATTTACAGATAGATCCGATATTTTTTACCCCACCCACATCTCAAAATGTGTCAACAAACTAGCGTGGCATTTACTCTTCTGGAAAACAAACATTTTAAAGCGAAACAGACTGGTCTCTGACAGTAAGATGACTGTATATTAACTTACTAAAAAACATGCGTATATGCAGTCTTAAACTAAGAAGAATGGTTAAAATCCAATGAGTATCCACATTTGTTTTGCTAACACATTTGACCTTCCAAATTTTCATTCTATAAATAGCGGCGTAGTAATTTGGTTAAAATAAAAAGTGTTTTCATTATTTTTTGGAACATTTGTGCACTAATAATACCTCATTTTTACTGTTCATAAAGCTTTGCAATAAAAAACGAGCGAATATTAAGCTATAAGAATGAATAGCAGAGAACTATTTCTCAGCAAACCGAAAGTAAAAAAGTTGACAGCTATAATTATGCATGAGGGGCGCGCCACGGGTAGCGGCGTAAAGCCCACCCTTTTCAAAAAAGGGGGTAATTCAGAAATAAATAAAAAAAAACAAATAAAACTCCGAAAATAAGCATAAAAGAAACAGAAAATTTGTTTATTTCAGTGTAAGATCGTATTTAATTTCACTCGTGATCATAAAAAAACTACATTTTCACTCGTGGCTTCGCCACTCGTGAAAATATGTTTTTCTATGACACTCGTGAAATAAAATACGATCTTACACTGAAATAAACAAATATCCTCTATTTCTTAAATCTTATCAGAATCATTATGTAAACCTAATCAGCTTACATGTTCATGTATGAAAATTTGATCAGATGCTGTTCATGAGTACCTTGTAAAATGAGTTCAGTCGAAGCAGCAGTGTTGACTCCTTCAAGGTTTGATGTCTTATGTAATAAGCTCAATATACATTTAGGAAGTAATAATTTGTTTCTAGATTCCACTCAGACAGATGTGGACAAATTTGAGCTCCCGTACAAGGGTAAGGCATCTCGAGCGTCACTGAGCCGAGCGGAGATGATTTTGAGCAAGAGTAAAGCAGTGGTGAAGGGACGGGACCAAGAGAGGGCGGAGATGGAGGCAGAGCGCAGGGACAAGCATGAGAGGAAACCGCAACAGGGTCCATGCCCTCTAGCTGGTAAGTATGGATATGGTATTTTATTATTAGTGATTAATATTGATCATCCTGTGTAGCTGTGATTTTTTCTATGAATTTTTTTTCTGCAAACCATTTTCTACAATATAATTCAGAGCCAAAAGTTTAAAATAACAAAAAATATTTTCATGTATGGATGTTCGAAAATCAGTAACTTTGAATTGTGTTGTTATTGTTTGCAGACTTCAGCAGTGTGGAGGAGCTGCAGACCTATCTGACCTCCATGTGTGAGAGAGTCTCGTCAGCAGAGAGCAGCACTATTGACAGCACTGTGCAGACCCTCGTCACAGTCACACTACATTACTTCAAGCAGAATGAACCAGACAATGCTGAGGTCAGTTTATATATTCTTTTGAAAACTTATTATTCCTTGCAGTTTATTTGTTGCGAACCAAAGTAATAATTACTTTAATTAGAAATCTTGATAAGACCATGACTTATTGACATGTGCAATCTTTAATGTTTACTTGCAGGCAAAGTGTAGATCACTGCTAGAAAAGTCATTGCTCCAGTCTGGAACCCAGCTGAGGGAAAAATACAGCGCCAACAACGAACTCTCACAGCAACAGAAATTGGCAGAGTAGGTCCACAAAAAAATATCCCAGAGTATTCTTCAATGCTTAACTGGTATCAGTATATGTAGCATAGTGTAATTTTGAACCATTTCATATTGTGCAATGATAACAATAATTACATGTTGTGCAATTATAAAAGTATGGAAAATCCAAATAGCCAATAATATTGATTAGAGGTTAGAAAATATCCTGTTTGTTAAAACTATCATCGGAATTGGTTTGACGCAGTCTCTGTAAAATGCTGTAACCACACCAATATCAGGTGCTGTCTGCTTGCATAAACCCTAGACATTAAGCAATCAGATCACATCAGGCTTGTTAGGTGATTACATCAGAGATTCAATGACAGAATAATATGAAATGAACAAAGGGGCTGCAAAAGTGTTAAATTAATCTGCTGCCTTTAATTTGTTAGGTTGAATACGGGGCAGACAAACTTTATTGCTTGTGGTAAATGGCTGTTAGAGCTGTAAAAAAGTGCTATGCTTGCCACGAAATTGCTATTGTCTATATTAATGACTCCATTCATAGTTTGATGGATTCATGTATTTGCATTTAAATTCTTGCAATTTCCTACAATAGATATACTTTTTTGTTCCAGGTACAGTGTACAAGTGATGTTGCGGATGGAGATGATGTCCACACTGGAAGGCCAGGACCAGCAGGAGGGAGAGGAGGAGGCCAACGAGGAGGTACAAGAAATTTAGAATACAGGGGGAGTGGTACATAAATACAGGGGTAATGTTAGGTGGAGAAATCATGTCAACACTGGTAGTCAAGGACCGGCAGAAAGAGCGGAGGAGGCACTGGAATACAGTGGTATGGGATGTTGGGGAGATACATGAATAAAGATGGTTGTTGAGGGCAGTGACCATGTCCACACTGGGATTCCAGGACCAGCAGCAGGGGAGGAGTTACTGGAATACAGTGGGATGGGATGTTGAGGAGGTACACGAATACATGGGGTTGTTGGGGGGGGGGAGATCATGTCCACTGGCAGTCCAGGACCAGCTGAAGTGGAGCGGTACATGAATACAGGGGGTTGTTAGGGGAAGAGATCATGTCCACACTGGGAGTCCAGGACCAGCAGAAGTGGAGATGGAAGTTCTAGAATACAGTGGTATGGGATGTTGGGGAGGTACATGAATACAGGAGGTTGTTAGGGGCAGAGATCATGTCCACAATGGGAGTCCAGGATCAGCCGGGTGGGAGAATGTGGTACTGGAATACAGTTGGTTGGGATGCCAGGGAGGTACATGAATACATGGTTGTTGGGGGCAGAGATCATATCCACACTTAAATGCTAGGAGCAGCAGTAGTGAAGGAGGAGGTCAATGAGGAGATAACAATTATACAGAGACTGAGGGAAGGGATGGTGGGATGGTACGAGATAAAGGGGTGGCGGGGAGAATGATAATATCCGCACTTGGAGGCGATGACACGCTGGAGGTGGAGAGGGATGGGAATAAAGGGACAGTGGAGATGTTGAAGAGGTATGTGGTATTGGGGGGAAAGATGATCTACTTTAGGAGGCAAGGACAAGCGGGAGGTAGAGGAAGAGACCAATAAACTGGTAACGGAATACAAGGGGAGGGGATGTTTGGGAGAGACAGGATATTGTGGGCCCCTGTACTGCTGAGGCTACAGGAAAACAATTGAGAGGGCTTTGTTTTAGGAAATTGGTAGGCTTTATAGACATGTTAACCTATGTACAATATAACTATATATATTGCACATTTCTAAGAAAACCAACTTTAAAAATATATAAATATAAAATAATACTAAATAAAATGGTCTTACCCACATAAATAGATTGTTTTTTTATACATATACATGTAATTCTGCTGTATTTCAGGTTGTTGGTCTTCTAAGAACTCTGTCCTTCATGTCTGGGCCAGGCTTTCTGAACAAGTTCATGGAGACAAACCTTGTCAGCAAGTAGGAAAATTTGTATTGTATTTCTGTACATATTGATAACATAAGAAACAATTAAATCTTTAATGAAACCAACAACACAAAACAATTATAATTATGTTAACATTTGACAAAATCAATTTTAATCATGTCATTTGAGGAAAGGTAATTCTATAATTGTATATATTATAATGATGCATTTCAAAGCATCTTTAGTTCAGTTTAATGAATGACATTAAGGCCTTATTGTAATCAGTCTATAGAAGACAGAATAGTAGCCTTTAAGATTGGTTATAACTGGTTTAAAATATTTTATCCTCAGTGATATTCCTATGTTCCAGCTATGTACACAGTCTACCACAGACTCTGGCCAACATTTACGATGAGCTGATGCAGCCCCTGCCTGAAACCCTGGCTGAGGTCCTGTCCCCAGGTGCCAGCAGTGGTGAGGACAGATCAATTCTGGATGCTTCACTGGTCAGTGTGGAGGGAGAGATATCCGGCCCCCCATCCACCAGGCTCCGATCACAGGGCTCTGTTGGCCCACCCTCCAGTCAGCCGGGCAGTAACAGGTCCGGAAATTTTGATGTGTCTGCATTCAGGAACAGGTAATTAGGTCTTAAATTTTGACTAGCTTAAGATGCAAGATTTAGGCTAGGCTTGTGGCATACTTCCTTCTAAACTGTAATAAGTTAATACAATGTATAAATGTGAGACAATACTGTCCTGAATTAATAGGCCTTTTATTCAAGACTTCAATTATTTATAATTTCTATTGCAAAAATACATATATGATGGGTTTATAATGTGTTTAGAGGTGGCAGGAAGCTAGTGCACCACCCCAGTCTGGCAGACTTTGGAGCCAAGAGGCAGATTGTAGTGGAGAAGATGCCGAAACAAAACCATGAAAAGGTAACAATTCTGTGCCATCAAAAACTGTTTATGGTAAACCACAGTTGAACACCGCTATTCCGAACACCGTTTATCCGAAATTATCGCTATTTCGAAATTATTTTTCGGTCCCGATTCTACTCCTTCTTTGTTTAACTAAATTTTTAATCTTTAATCCGAAATCGCTAGTCCGAAATATTGCTAGTCAGAAGTAACATTACGGTCCCAATTAGGTATTTCACACCTATTTATCAATTCTTATTTTGAACTCCATCATGTCATAGTTTTTCATACCATACTCTGAATGAACTCGGGCATCAGCATGAGGTGACAATAGAGCACAATTAGCGCTTGTTAAAGAATGACATTTAGCATGCGTATGTTACAAACATTGATGTCTGAAAATGAGCGATTCATTTGGATGATAAAGTGTGTATATAATTGGAGGTTAACACAACCAGAACATCATTCAAACATGTCTATCTCATCAGATTTGATTGCCGCATTGCTCACAAAACCCGCTACCGAACCATCCTTGCTATGTTCCGAATGTATACATGTGCTGTCAATGTGTGTTAAATATATTACGTTATTTTAATTAAGAAGTATAATAAAGAATTATTTGTCATTTATTTAACACTAAATCAACAAATATTTTTGTATATGAATGATCACTCAAACCAGATGTATCGTATTGCTAACGTGTAACCTATATTGCAAGTTCCACGACTTAGTATACCACATCATCTATAATTTGCGAACGCTGTCATTTTCTGAAAATTGGTAATCCGAAACATCGCTTTTCCGCAATTATTTGGTCCCTACGATTTTGGATTAACGTTGTTCAACTGTATTTGTTTTACATCAAGTTACATTATGGAAGGTAGTACTGCACATGTAGCATTGTCACTAAGATACATAAGTGAACCACACCAGGTGATTTCTAACAGAAAAATTAATCACTTTTTTATCTAAAGTACCTTTTGTTACTTTGTGTATTATTGAATGTTTTTTATTTTGTTTTCTTATAGAGCAGCAAAAGTGCTAAGAGGCAGAAAGATGCCAACAAGAGGTCCCGAGATAAAGGTACCCCTGGTGCCAACAGATCCAGAGATAAAGGTACCATTACCAACAAGCATTTCATTGCTTCATACTGAATTAACTTATTTGTTTTTAAATGTTGTTTATTTCATCCAGAATTCTAATGGACAGAAGTAAAAATGAAAATGTGCTGGTTACATTTATACACTGTACACTGACATCATTGTTGTCCATTTTAAAGTTTTATAGAGAGGATGTTGTACACAATATAGTCAAACAAACTCCAAATAGAATGTATCATATTGTCATAGTAGATTGTTGTCCAAGTCTAGAAATAGCCATTTAAGTTTGTTTTTTATGCCCCCGAAGGTGGGCATATTAAAATCGCACCGTCCGTCCGTCCGTCTGTCCGGCTCTGTAACTTTCCCTTGTATGGACATAGATTAAAATAACTTGCCACATGTGTTCCACATACCAAGACGACGTGTGGCGTGCAAGACTCGTGTCCCTACCTCAAAGGTCAAGGTCACACTTAGTGTTTATTCACAATGGAGTGCTGCATATAAGGACATAGAGTATAGGTTGTCGTGTCCGGGCTGTAACTTTCTCTTGTATGGACAGATTTTAAAATAACTTGCCACATGTGTACCACATACCAAGACGACGTGTCGCGTGCAAGACCCGTGTCCCTACCTCAAAGGTCAAGGTCACACTTAGTGTTTATTCACAATGGAGTGCTGCATACAAGGACATAGGGTATAGGTTGTCGTGTCCGGGCTGTAACTTTCTCTTGTATGGACAGATTTTAAAATAACTTGCCACATGTGTTCCACATACCAAGACGACGTGTCGCCTGCAAGACCCATGTCCCTACCTCAAAGGTCAAGGTCACACTTAGTGTTTATTCACAATGGAGTGCTGCATATAAGGACATAGAGTATAGGTTGTCGTGTCCGGGCTGTAACTTTCCCTTGTATGGACAGATTTAAAATAACTTGCCACAATTGTTCCACATACCAAGACGACTTGTCGCGTGCAAGACCCGTGTCCCTACCTCAAAGGTCAAGGTCACACTTAGTGTTTATTTACAATGGAGTGCTGCATATAAGGACATAGAGTATAGGTTGTCAAGTCCGGGCTGTAACTTTCTCTTGTATGGACAGATTTTAAAATAACTTGCCACATGTGTTCCACATACCAAGACGACGTGTCGCATGCAAGACCCGTGTCCCTACCTCAAAGGTCAAGGTCACACTTAGTGTTTATTCACAATGGAGTGCTGCATACAAGGACATAGGGTATAGGTTGTCGTGTCCGGGCTGTAACTTTCTCTTGTATGGACAGATTTTAAAATAACTTGCTACATGTGTTCCACATACGAAGACGACGTGTTGTGTGCAAGACCCATGTCCCTACCTCTAAGGTGAAAGATACACTATACAAGTGTTTATTCACAAGGGAATTCTGAATATAAGGACATAACAGTGTAGGTTGTCAAGTATGGGTGGTATTTTTTTATGTTCAGAAGCAATTTAAAATAACTTGCCATATGTATTTGACACGTAAAGGCAAGATCAACTTTTCATGTACTGACCTTGTTCGTAGGTCAATGTCACATTCGAGGGCATTCGTCACATACTGTGACAGCTCTTGTTTTTCTACTGTCAGAAGCAAACTTTATATTCCATTTTACAGTTTCCAAAGCGTTGTTTGACAAACCTAAAGGAAGCACAAAACTGGAGAGAAGGCAGTCTGTCGCGGTTATGCAGATAACATGTAAAACTCCAAAGAAAACCCCCAAGAAAACACCAAGAAAGGGACTCAAGAGCCCAAGATGTGTGTTTTCTAAGCTTGCTTTTTTCTCTTTTTTTTCAATTAATGTTCTTAATGAAAATAGTTACTTTGTAACATTGTTGTTTTTATGAACAACTTTAAGTGGACTCAAACGCAAACTACCACTTTTCATCATTCAATAAAATCTTTATTGTAATTTTACATAAACTTTTATGTTGAATAACTTCTTTGAATTGAGTTAACTATTCCCCAATTGTGTTACCCTCTTGTGTATGTTTACAGACCATCAGTCACCACGGCGTAAGCTTGTAGCTGAAACCCCGAACCACAAGCAGGTGTCAAGTGTGTCATTACGTGCCGGAGGACGACAACGCCATGGTAGCAGTACCACTGTGGTCGAGGAATCGCCAGAGAAAGCTTGTGGTAGGTTCTGCATCCACCGCATTGTACTTACATGTATATCTGAAGGTGAAAAATAAGCACAGTTTCATCACTGTAGTGTTATCTGGCCTGTTTTATTATTTGCTTTATTTGTGAATAAAACAGAATATAGAGTATATACTTAACTGAAGGATTTATTAATTTTCAATGAGAATATCATCCCAGTGGGGAAGGCATGCAAATTTCATTTTTTATATGGATGTGTATTGTATTTGATTTTACAGAAACCACATTGAGAGATACTCCAACAAAAAAGAAGAGGGCTAAAGCTCTCCTACGCAGGTCCTTCTACTCTGCCGGACCAGTAAAGAGAACAAAGAATCTCAGTCAGTACTTCCAGCTGGCTGACAAGATAGCTGGCAGACAGAGGCAGAAGTCTGGGCCTCAGTCACTAGCCACAAACAAGCTAAGCAAACTTCTTAGTTTTGACTCTTCGGTAGAATTCAAGTCCCCAGACAAGAACTCTTCCTTCTTGCTATCTCAATTGGTAGCCAGCCCATCCCCGGCTAAAGCCACACCGAGGAAAGTGTTGACTGCCACCCCAAGCAAGCTTCTGTTAGAATCACCTGCTCGTAACACCAGGTCCAGGGGGGCATCACCAGTAGTCAATCTTTTCAAGAGTCCATCCACTAGAACTAGGCATTCATCACCAGAAGGTAGGAGTGAACTCTCCAATCCTGAATGGAAGCAAAGAATTGCAAATTCTGCAACAAATCATCTGCGCAGTCCCAGACGACAGTCACCAAGAGTTCTTGTGCCTGACTCTGACACAAAAGCAGTATCAAAATCTCCACAGAGCACCCCAGTGAAGAGTCCAGCATGTGGTGTTATTATGTTTGGACTTGACTCTCCCAGTCAGAACACCCGACAGAAGTCCTCTCAGACCCCAACAAGGCATTCTGTGCGAGCAGCCCTATTCTCTAGAAGTCCTGCAGTGAACAGAACTCAGTCACCTCATAGGTCAGCTGCCAGCCCCCGGGTCCTGTTTGACAAGACAGAATCTCCCACTAAAATAGCTAGCTGCAATATCAGTTGCCTGCAGAAAGGTTTTGAATCACAAAATTTGTTCAATGTGGTTAAGAAAGGATCTGAAAATTTGATTTCCTCGGGAAACAAAAATAATAAAAGCATGAATTTGCAGAAAACACCCTCTCCAAAGGTTAAAAAGATTACTAAAACCCCGGACTCATTTGACAAGTGGCACAGACGAAAACCACGGTCCACTCAGTGTTCACCTGCTGTTCAAAAATCAAAGCCTGTGTCAATGACAGTTCTGAGCCAGCAAGATCATGGTAAAAACATACTTAGTGAAACTATTTCCCAGAAGGAAATCAAACATGAAACAAGGAAGAAAAGGGCATTAATTGATTCTCCAAGCAAACTTATTCCCTCACCAAGCAAGAATTTAAAAGGGTGTGAAAACATAGAACCCTCATTAGAGGTTATCACACGTAACAAAAGAAGTCTGATGATGTCCCCTGGGAAGTCTACAGAGTCTCCAAGTAAGAGACGTAGGCTTACAACTGATGTACAGAGACTGATCAGAAATGATACCCTGGACTCTCTGGGAAGGGGGAGCCAAGGTTTTGACACATGTGAGAATAATCTTTCCCAGGTGAGCAATACAAGCATGGATTACTTTTCAGCATCAAATGATGAAGTTTTCTTGTCTCAGTCCAGTTCTGCTGGGCTCTCTCCAAATAAGAAAATATCTGCCAAAAGTTATGACAATAATCGAAGTACCAGGTTATTCAGCAAGAACAGTTCTCTCTTGTCAGCATCTCAAGGGATGCCATCTCCAAGAAATAAAGAGCTTCAGAGGCTCTTCAGCGAAGGGACTCTGTACTCTGATGTCTCTGACAATGAACGCTCTGAGTCACCAATCTTCTCAGTTCGTTCAAGGAATAAATCTGGAGGGAAGGCCCTTGTGTCACATGACAGTGATGGTTTTAACACAAATGACATAGTCTGCTCACCGAAAAAAGTAAACATGTCGCCCGGTGCTAAGAAATACTCTCCAAATGTTTCTGCCAAGAGTTTAATGCACCTGATCCAGTCCCCTTTACTGAGGTCAGGGGGAGGAGAGAAAGACAAAGCCAATGGCAGCGGTAATAAAGGGAATGTTGCATTCAAATCACGAAGGTCACTGAAACTGAACAATTGATCATTCGCACAATTATTAAATTTGTTAAAAATTTACAAATCGGTTGTCTTTTTATGTTATATGATACTGATATGTACCATAGCCATAGGCTTTTTCAATGAATAGTGTGATTGTATTCAATTAGTCTTGGGCCAATCCTTTAGAACTCTTAACGTTTAGTTTTGTAACGGCATCATTGTTAATTTTTAAAGGTTGACTAGAGTATACGATGTGCACCTAAATTTAAATAAAACAAGAAAAACTGAGGCAATTGTTCAAATCGTTTTTGAAAACTCATGTGTGTGCCAATGAAGCTTTCTAGGAAGAAAAGAATTAAAAGTGAACAACAATGGTGTTAACAATGTTGTAAAATTGAATGAAGTACTGATCGATTAGCCCGATGTTACATAATTATAATGTTAGTTACGACCTTCTTGAATAGAATTGTTTTAACCTAATTTGTTCAGTCCGAAAGCAGTTTTCTATTTGATGTACATACATGTCCTTACAAAAACAAACTGCAACAACAAAACATTAATTTTCTCATATATATTTTTTATTATGCAATTAATTTATTACTGTGTTGCTGTGCTGTACGATTTTGCAATTATAGATATTTTAAGTTATTGTCTTAAATTTTATTTCTATTTTGAATCAGTTTGTGTTAGAAATATATGTATGCATATTTGTATTGGATGGATAATGTTGAAATTACTATAATAACTCAAATTATGTTTACAACCTCTGAAAGAACATTTTATAAAGTCAAGGTTTGTATATAATGTAATGTTGATGTCTTTATGAAAATAATATTAATTATAATAAAAAAGTTAAACTTATGTTCATGACTTGGGCTGTGTTAGATTGAAACCAAATAAAAGCACGTCAAGTTTTTATGGATTTGAGTACCCCATGTGGCCTCGATTTTACTGTCCTAGAAAAACTTAAAAAGAAGAAAAGAATAAACTACATGTACATTTAAGCTCTTCACACATTGGCTCAAGTTTAGCGTCAATATAAAAACATTTATTGTTTGGCGAGTTTAAGCAAAATGCCAGTAACCACTTCATGTATTGGATTGATACTAAAAACAAGGCTTCCCAGTCATCACATCTAAAGTAATCAAGTTAGACAACTCTAGGTTAAATATATTGCAAATTATTACCTTTGTTTTAGTAATTCTGGTTGTGCGTAAATAGGACAAGTCAGTGCATATCTCGGTAACCACATTGTGTACAGCATTGATACTTTATAACAAGCTTCCCAGCCATCAAAAAGTAATACACAACGATATGTCATAAAATGCAAATTATGGCGGCCCTTCTTTGTCTTAGTAATGAGGTGAATGCGTTCTAGTAAGCTATTTTCACCACGATACTATGTGTTTAATTGAAACTTTAAACTTCACAGTCAAGACACCTACTAATATGGCAATTTTGGTAACTCCTGCATGATTTTATGTAAATTGTGGCCCCTTTTCGACTTGTATGTTCTGGTTAAAGTTTTGCGTGTTTTTTTGTTAAGTCCTGCGTGCAAGCTCACCAACAACTGAACGTTTTTATATTGACATAAAACAAAGCTTCACTTTAAATCTATGTGCTTAAGTAAGCAAGTTTGGTTACTCTATGATTATTTTATGTAAATTATGACCTTGTGTGACTTAGAAATTCTGGTTAAAGTAGTGCTTTCAAGTACCACTAAGTTTATATGTTACGAACTACTTAATGTGTTTTATTGAAATATTAAACAACACTTCGTAGTCGACAGACCTACTAAATTAGGTAAGCTACATAACTGCTTAATTAATGAATGCAAATGGTGACCCTTTTTCAAATGTTTTCGTCGTGCCTATCTTACAAACCGTCGCATGTTATAGTCGAGCAAGTTTCCTCACGGACAGCCCTTGTTAAACTATGATCAACAAGTGGACAGTGAATGGTTTGCGTGATTTGTTATGGTTTATTTTGACAATGCACCCTGAATGCAGTTCTGTATTTGGAACTGTAATTGATTGTGATTTAACCTTGTAATACATAAACAGCTACAGGTTCATACCTCTGTGAGCTTTCTATCTTGTAATTTTCTAAACGATTTCACTAATTTGTCACATTGAAGTTGTTATCTTGCAATCGTTTTGTATTGAAACAATACGGCTTTGTTACGTCTGTAACTAAATGACAAGCATTGTTAAGTATAAAGCTAGCTTCGTTCTTACCAAATACTCTTTTGTGGCATAGCAAAAAAATATTTTTATTCAATTGATAAGCCATGAACTAAACTTGCCCTTGAAAATCTCTTATTTAGTATGGTTTTGAAATTATAATGGATCTTGAACCAAATAATGGTATAATTTTCAATTACAGCATGATAATATTTAAGATCGCATATCTGTTTTGAAGTTCATTAAAATACCTTATTTTAATTTTGCCAGCTTATTTTGGTATCGATTTCACTGTTAATTGTATTTCTACAATGGAATTAAATTAGCCGGCTAAGACGATCGGTTTTCTAATAATGTGTGTTTGCCAAGTAGATTAACATCTAAGCCGCGCACACCAACCGATCTCGTACGCGTAAGGTTGGGAATAGTATCTTGTCAGTATATGTTTCAATTTATCAAACTGGTAAATGGTCATCACTCCATGGTGTCACCATTTTAAGAAATTGAGCGGAAATCGAATAAAGCTAGAACAAAGTCCAGTTACGTTTAGAACGTTGGTGAGCGTTGTGTAGTTGTGGGATTGGTTTTACCAAGGATTACACCACACCGGCACCATTCCGACCACGGGGACACCGGAACATCTCCTGGCGTACAAGTCGAAACTCTCCGATGACCAGTTTGCATCGCTTTTAAAGGTACGTGCACATATGGTTCTTTTTCCGTTATACGGAAACAAAGTATAGCTATAATTTTTGGCGCTATATTATTTTATATTTTGGCTGGTGTTTTCTGATTGTTTTTCAAATAGCTTTCTTCACTTAATAAACTAAAACACAAAATAATCAACCCGTATGTGTACTATAGTGCATTCCAATGTGTTGATTGTTGTAAAAGAACATTTTAACTTGTTAATGTAACAAGTATATTGACAATTCAGTGGAACCGCTCCATTTATTTTCAGTTGTACATGTATTTCTTTCAGTAAAACTGTTTATCATTGTATTTCCTCATTTAAGGCGTACCGTCGTGCTTATGAGGGGCATGTCGGGAAGGGACTCCATGGCGCACACGGGATGATTACATCACAGGAGCCTTCCCCAAGCCCGCCGCATCTGCAGGGGCCCCTGCCAGCCATGCAGCCGCGCAACCGAAATCGTCCCTCCTACGTCCAGAGATGGAAGGTGCTGCGCGACCGGAACAAAAACTTGCCGAAGCTGGACTTCGCTGCAAAGGCGACCGGGGTGACGAAGGTGGGCACCCTTAACTTTCTGTCAAACTGCATGCCATATGCAATATATTTTAGACCTGAGTTATGTTTAGTATTCTCAAAAATATGTTGAACCGTTTCATATATTTATATAAATCGGCTAGGTTGGACAATTATTACGTCAAATACAATAAGACTGCAATATTTGAAGAAAAAAAAAGATCAACAACGGCTCAAGTTCATGATAACTTATGTTCAAATTTAATGTTTTTAAGTCGGTCTACGTGTCAAAATGTATATCATTGTAGCCTTTAGATATTATAGTATTAGCACGATTGTGATATAACAAAATGAAAACTAAGGTGCCTGACCGTTTAACCTGTTAAGTAGTCCAAGTTTAGATCAATTGAAAACAGCATTTATTTTAGACCGTCAGAATATTTGCTTACTGTAACTGCGTTCGATTGGGATTAGCCTTGTTACGCCGTGTTTTGGTAGCGACTAGTGTGGTGGTCACACCCATAACACGTAACACGCTACACATTACAAAGGGTGTGTTGAAATAACACAACACCAGTAATAAAAAAAACTCACACATCATCATCATCATCATCATCGTGCTAACTGATCTTCATCATAATGATGATGATAAAAATAATAACGTTTTCAAAACTACCAAAATATGTTCCATTGCACAATCAATAGTAAATATGTAACCAAAACTCGTCGCTACAATAATACAGAAAAGTTGTCTTAATCAAACCTATATCATATTTGGTAGAAAGGTAGACAACGCGAATAAAATGTCAATGAAACGCTATATTGTAAAAAAACGGTCGTGCCATTGGCGATAATATTTATTGCATTAGCTGAATGAGTATTGCTTGTTGATTACTACTCCGTAAAATAAATTTAAAATGATACATATAAGTTAATGCTGATTGTATTTTTGTTTCTTAATATAAACTGAGATTGGATGTGAAATGGTCTTTCGAGTCACATAAAACTTGTTTGTAATATTTTTTTATTGTTGGTATCATTTTAACATGTCCTTGCTCTACACATTTACGATATCAAATGATACCAAAAAAATATTGGGTCAAAAGTCATCCAAAGTATCGGATGCCTTTAAAAGCAGTTAAGATTCTAAGTCATGGGACCCCAATACTTGAGCGAGTCGGTGTTAAACTCTCCAATATCATTCATATGCCACTTGAAAAATAATCGCAACCTTCTTTAGACTTGCGGTTTGCAACTTATAAATATATTGTACAATATTCAAAATTTAAGTCCTACCAATTCGAAATCACATTTATACCCTACCCACAGAAGATTCAGGGAATGGATCAGCTAGGTCGGTCTTTGACATATGACTCAATGAAGCTGCCGTCCATCTCCACGTGCAGTGTCGTCACTGGCGTCTCCGGCAAGTCTGTACACTCGGATGGCTACCGCAAGCCCAGTGACAGCTGGGACAAAAAATCAACTTTCATGGTAAGGCCTGGGACATGTTCCACCTTTTTAAGTATTTTATTTATGCCTCCACATTCCTTTTTCGCAAAACTGGAATACGGTGGTTTGTTATATACGGCTTGTGCTTAAAAAATACGAAGAAATGGACTTGTCTAGCAGCCTTTTGTAATGTACACAAGTATATAGTCAGACCTTTGTTGCTATCAAAGCTACTTTACGGATAATTGAAATAATTCAATTTATTTCAGAACTCGCATATAGTTTCTATTAAAATTGATACATAGAATGGTAATTGTTACCAAATTAAGGTAACTCGCTGCTCAGAAATCTAGCCGTTTAAGGGGTGTTGAAATCTTGATATGCATAAAAAATAGTATTGTTTTTTTTCTGGATAAAGTGTACTTTCAGAAAAAGCAATATAATTCACTTACCTATGCTTCTGTTTTAGACTATATTATAACAATTAACCAGTAATGAAACAATGCCCCTGTTATGGGGCTCGACTCTACGAACGGCAGTTCATTAGCAGGCTGCTTTACCAACTGAGCTTACATATCAATTCGTTACTCTTACCTTTAACGACAACTGCTGTGTTGTTGTTGTTTTCTGGCCAATTTTGGACCCAACATTGAAGAAAAAAAGGAAAAATAAATATTTTTAGGAATTAAACCCAAGTATATATTATAAGTCTTGTGCGGATGGATCCATGTTTTGTGAGGAAGGATCAGTGATTTTATAAGTATAATATTGAAGAAAAAAATGTTTATTTACTTTCTCAGTCTTATTTATTTCATTGTAGTCAATTTCTACGAAATATCGACAAATTAAGTCAAAACTATGCTTCTTTTCATCCCGATGATTTAAATTGCAATGTTCAACCATTGAAGACTGCAATGATACTAGGTATTTGACACGTGTAATTAGCTCATTTGGTAACATATCTAAGGTTTAGAGTTCGAGCCCCATATCAGGCGCATTTGTTAACAGATTTACTGTTAAAACATGAAAGCTTAGTTGTATTTTGATGAGCTACTCCAACAATTAATCAAAAACTGTGACACTGGAAAGTGAATAATACTGCTTTCAGAGAAAGGCACAGCATATGTCATGAGGAATTATTTAGAATATCATGAACTCTTTTTCAGATGTATGTATTTTTTCGTAAGCAAATATATTTTTGAGAACTATATTTGATTGATGTATACTTTCTTCGAAAATATACCAAATATGATAAAACTTCAAGTAGAATTCTAATATTGAGTAGTAATACCATATTAAGTGCAAATAGTTGTACGCATTATTGAATATGCGATTTTTGGAACACAATCAAGGGAAACCAATCTGTCAAAAACTAAAACTATTTTCCCGCATTAAAAATCATCAATATTTATGATTGTACACAACTATTTGCGCAACTATTAAGAAAAAACAACAACATTTTTTTCTATATTTTGTTGGCTGCTACATAATATAACATGTATATGAAAACTCCCTTACCATGTATATGATCAGATGTTTTGCAGGTGAAAATATATTGTTTTCACTAATTATTTTGTTCTGTATTTACATATTCTGGAAAACACGGGTATTTCACTTCCCTTAAACACGAACATATTGAAATAAAAGCCTTGCAAAACGTTTTTATGACCATCACAGATCAACCACTCTTCCGCAACTAAATTGTTTATTAGCGCATAAGATCTACCTGAAGTTCATAAAAAAATAAAATTGAATATCATTTAGCTCAGCTATGTCTAAAATACTATAATAACAATTTGTGATATAAGAATCAGATGTAAACAGACTTATTATGTTATTATATTTTTCCGGTCGTTCATAGAGACATATCAGTGAAATCAATTTGATATTTTTCACTGTTTTAAATTAAAAACTTTTAATATTTAAGGCCGCTCTCGGTTCCAAATGAAACGTCCGCGCGTTCAGGGTTGGGATACAATTTCAGCGACGTCTTTTCCGAAATGGAAATGACGTTACGTGCGCATAATTGGTGCGTTTTTTCTAAGAAAGTGTAATTAAATTACTAAAGTCTAAGATGGCAATATATTTTACCCCGTGAACACCAAAAGTGAATATTTCACATTTATTCTCCATTTATTTACTCGTTTGTAAACATAGTTGGCCACGTTCGGTAATTATTTTTTCGTCACAGGTTTCCCTGCATTTTGAAAGATGGAGATATAATAGCTCCCATCAGGTAGATATGCCCACCGTGCATGTTGTTTAGTACAGATGGCGTCATGATATACATTATTAAAGTATTTAGTGTATTGCTTACAAAAGTGTTGAGTGCCAAGAGATATGTTTCTAACTTTCTAGCATAAATATAATGAACTACAAAAAGTATGAAAGCGATTTGAATACTTATGTCGTTTTACGCACGGACAATCTGGACTATAATCTAATCAAGCATGTGCCGTGTAGTAAGAATGATATCTGTCTTTTTTATCGACCCTGTCGTAGGAATGAGACCTGTCGTTGTCGAAAGAATGAGACCTGACGTAAACATAAGCCATGTCGTTGTCGTAAGAATGAGACCTGGCGTAAACATAAACGTTAGCATAGACCCTGTCGTAAGAATGCGACCTTTCTTTATCGTAAGAATCAGACCTGTCGTTAACATGAGCACTGTCGTAAGAATAAGACCTGTCGTTAACATGAGCCATGTCGTTGTCGCAAGAATAAGACCTGACGTAGGCATGGGCCCTGTCTTAAGAAAGCGTCCTGTCGTTATCGACGTCAGCATGGACACTCTCGTTAGAATGAGTAGCATGGGGACTGTCGTAAGGATGAGACCTGACGTTAGCATGGGCTGTCGTAAGAATGCGACCTTTCTTTATCGTAAGAATAAGACCTGTCGTTAATATGAGCACTGTCGTAAGAATAAGACCTGACGTGAGCATAGACCCTGTCGTAAGAATGCCACCTTTCTTTATCGTAAGAATAAGACCAGTCGTTAACATGTGCCATGTTGTTGTCGCAAGAATGAGACCTGACGTTAGCATGGGCCCTGTCTCAAGAAAGCGACCTGACGTTATCGTAAGAATTAGACCTGACGTCAGCATGGGTACTGTCGTAAGAATGAGAACTGACGTTAGCATGGGCACTGTCGCATGAATGAGACCTGACGTTAGTATAGACACTGTCGTAAGAATGAGACCTAACGTTAGCATGGGCACTGTCGTAAGAATGATACCTGACGTTAGAATGGGCACTGTCGTAAGAATGAGACCTGACGTTAGCATGGACACTGTCGAACGAATGAGACATGACGTCAGCATGGGCACTGTCGCATGAATGAGACCTGTCGTTAGCATGGGAACTGTCGTCAGCATGGGTACTGTCGTACGAATGAGACCTGACGTTAGAATGGGCACTGTCGTAAGAATGAGACCTGACGTTAGCATGGACACTGTTGCATGAATGAGACCTGTCGTTAGCATGGGAACTGTCGTAAGAATGAGACCTGACGTAAGCATGGTCACTGTCGCATGAATGAGACCTGACGTTAGCATGGGAACTGTCGTACGAATGAGACCTGACGTTAGCATGGGCACTGTCGCATGAATGAGACCTGTCGTTAGCATGGGGGCTGTCATAAGAATGAGACATGACGTTAGTATGGACACTGTCGAAAGAATGAGACCTGACATCAGCATGGGCAATGTCGTAAGAATGAGACCTGACGTTAGCACGGACACTGTCGTAAGAATGAGACCTGACGTTAGCATGGGTACTGTCGTAAGAATGAGACCTGACGTTAGAATGGGCATTGTCGTACGAATGAGACCTGACGTTAGAATGTGCACTGTCGTAAGAATGAGACCTGACGTTAGCATGGGCACTGTCGTAAGAATAAGACCTGACGTCAGCATGGACACTGTCGTACGAATTAGACCGGACGTTACCACGGACACTGTCGTTAGAATGATACCTGACGTTAGCACGGACACTGTCGTAAGAATGAGACATGACGTTAGCATGGACACTGTCGTACGAATGAGACCTGACGTAAGCATGGACACTGTCATATGATTGAGACCTGACGTTAGCATGGACACTGTCGTAAGAATGAGACTTGACGTTAGCATTGACACTGTCGTACGAATGAGACCTGACGTTAGCATGGGCACTGTCGTGAGAATAAGACCACACGTTAGCTTGGGAACTGTCGTACGAACGAGACCTGGCGTCAGCATTGACACTGTCGTACGGATGAGACCTAACGTTAGCATTGACACTGTCGTACGAATGAGACCTGACGTTAGCATAGACCCTGTCGTACGAATAAGACCTGACGTTAGCATGGACACTGTCGTAAGAATGAGACCTGACGTCAGCATGGACACTGTCGTAAGAATGAGACCTGACGTCAGCATGGACACTGCCGTATGAATGAGACCTGACGTTAGCATGGATACTGTCGTACGAATGAGACCTGACGTTAGCATAGACCCTGTCGTACGAATAAGACCTGACGTTAGCATGGACACTGTCGTAAGAATGAGACCTGACGTCAGCATGGACACTGCCGTATGAATGAGACCTGACGTTAGCATGGGCACTGTCGTACGAATGATACCTGACGTAAGCATGGACACTATCGTAAGAATGAGACCTTTCTTTATCGTAAGAATAAGACCTGTCGTTAATATGAGCACTGTCGTAAGAATAAGACCTGACGTGAGCATAGACCCTGTCGTAAGAATGCCACCTTTCTTTATCGTAAGAATAAGACCAGTCGTTAACATGTGCCATGTTGTTGTCGCAAGAATGAGACCTGACGTTAGCATGGGCCCTGTCTCAAGAAAGCGACCTGACGTTATCGTAAGAATTAGACCTGACGTCAGCATGGGTACTGTCGTAAGAATGAGAACTGACGTTAGCATGGGCACTGTCGCATGAATGAGACCTGACGTTAGTATAGACACTGTCGTAAGAATGAGACCTAACGTTAGCATGGGCACTGTCGTAAGAATGATACCTGACGTTAGAATGGGCACTGTCGTAAGAATGAGACCTGACGTTAGCATGGACACTGTCGAACGAATGAGACATGACGTCAGCATGGGCACTGTCGCATGAATGAGACCTGTCGTTAGCATGGGAACTGTCGTCAGCATGGGTACTGTCGTACGAATGAGACCTGACGTTAGAATGGGCACTGTCGTAAGAATGAGACCTGACGTTAGCATGGACACTGTTGCATGAATGAGACCTGTCGTTAGCATGGGAACTGTCGTAAGAATGAGACCTGACGTAAGCATGGTCACTGTCGCATGAATGAGACCTGACGTTAGCATGGGAACTGTCGTACGAATGAGACCTGACGTTAGCATGGGCACTGTCGCATGAATGAGACCTGTCGTTAGCATGGGGGCTGTCATAAGAATGAGACATGACGTTAGTATGGACACTGTCGAAAGAATGAGACCTGACATCAGCATGGGCAATGTCGTAAGAATGAGACCTGACGTTAGCACGGACACTGTCGTAAGAATGAGACCTGACGTTAGCATGGGTACTGTCGTAAGAATGAGACCTGACGTTAGAATGGGCATTGTCGTACGAATGAGACCTGACGTTAGAATGTGCACTGTCGTAAGAATGAGACCTGACGTTAGCATGGGCACTGTCGTAAGAATAAGACCTGACGTCAGCATGGACACTGTCGTACGAATTAGACCGGACGTTACCACGGACACTGTCGTTAGAATGATACCTGACGTTAGCACGGACACTGTCGTAAGAATGAGACATGACGTTAGCATGGACACTGTCGTACGAATGAGACCTGACGTAAGCATGGACACTGTCATATGATTGAGACCTGACGTTAGCATGGACACTGTCGTAAGAATGAGACTTGACGTTAGCATTGACACTGTCGTACGAATGAGACCTTACTTTAGCATGGGCACTGTCGTGAGAATAAGACCACACGTTAGCTTGGGAACTGTCGTACGAACGAGACCTGGCGTCAGCATTGACACTGTCGTACGGATGAGACCTAACGTTAGCATTGACACTGTCGTACGAATGAGACCTGACGTTAGCATAGACCCTGTCGTACGAATAAGACCTGACGTTAGCATGGACACTGTCGTAAGAATGAGACCTGACGTCAGCATGGACACTGTCGTAAGAATGAGACCTGACGTCAGCATGGACACTGCCGTATGAATGAGACCTGACGTTAGCATGGATACTGTCGTACGAATAAGACCTGACGTTAGCATGGACACTGTCGTAAGAATGAGACCTGACGTTAGCATGGACACTGTCGTAAGAATGAGACCTGACGTCAGCATGGACACTGCCGTATGAATGAGACCTGACGTTAGCATGGGCACTGTCGTACGAATGATACCTGACGTAAGCATGGACACTATCGTAAGAATGAGACCTGGCGTTAGCATGTTAAATGAAATCCTTGATCCTACAAAATTTTGATATCATGCCCCATTATTGAATCTGAATATGCAAAATGAAAGTGCATCTTTGAAGCATGAGTCATGCTAGCTAGCAGAAAGAGAACTTATCTATATAAGTATGTGTAAAAAGAAATATCATGGCGCTGTCAAAGTCCAAAAGGTAGATGTATCAGCGGTGCTGGGTTTTGTTGAAATAATAGTACATGTACATGTTTGTAGTAAAAACTTCATACCATATACATGTATAATAACTTACACTATAAGCTATTATTAAGTGTAAATTATTATATATCTAGCGTCCATCTCATCTCCAGTAATTTTAACGTTTCAAAAGTAATACAAGTGTATTCGACTGTTTGTTGTGTATAAAAATTACTGCATAAAGTCATGACCCTACCCCGATCAGTTAGTCGTAGTCTTCGCATTATATGTAACCTCTATCCTATCTTTAACTTATGACTTTTGGGACTACTTTTTAGCTCGACTTTTCGAAGAATAGGTGGGCTATACTACTCGCCCCAGCGTCAGCGTCAGCGTCCTGTTAAAGTTTTAGGGCAAGCTGGGATTTTCACTTATAAGTCCAATACCCTACATTCAACTGACTTAATACTTCACGCTGTTGTTCAGGGCCATCACATGATGAGGTTAGATAACTCCATATTATTCTTTACATAGATGATGGCCCCTGATTGACTATGGAACTTAGGTTAAAGTTTTAGGGCAATTTGGAATATTTATTAATAACTTCTATATCCTTTGTTCAATTGACTTAATACTTCACCCAGTTGTTCAGGACCATCACACAATGAGGTTACATAACTCCATATTATCCTAAATACAAGTTATGGCCCCTGATTGACTTAGGTTAAAGTTTTAGGGCAAGTTGGGATTTTCACTTAAAACTCCAATACCATTCATTTAATTGACTAAATACTTCACACAGATGTTCAGAGCCATCATATGATGAGGTTAGATAACTCCATATTATCTTTTATACAAATTATGGCCCCTGATTGACTATGGAACTTAGGTTAAAGTTTTAGGACAGGTTGGGATATTGTTTAATAACTTCTATACCCTTCATTCAATTGACTTAATACTTCACACAATTGTTCAGGACCATCACCCAATGAGGTTACATAACTCCGTATCCTTAATACAAGTTATGACCCCTGATTGACTTAGGTTAAAGTTTTAGGCAAGTAAAAGGTAAGGGCAAGTTGGGATTTTAATAAAAAAAACTTCTATACCGCTCATTAAATGCACTAAATAAAATTCAAAATTATTTACGACCATCTTACAACAAGAAACATAACTCCGTTTTAAGCCTAAATACAAATTATGGCCCTTGATTTTTTTTCTTTAATTTCCTTTGAAAGGCATATTTGTATATTCTTAACCACATTTTCATAATGGGAAATCAAGTTATTTGTATGACTTGCGTCATTGTTTTGGCAGGCTGGTGGCAGGGCGCATCAAAGTCACCTTATGTATCGAATAATTTTAGTTAGGTTTGACATAAAGAGACCAAACTTGGTATTATTACATCGTTATTGTATTCTAAGTCAAAGCGGCGTAGTCGAGCGCGCTGTCTTACGACGGCTCTTGTAGGGAGTATTTAGCACACTGCATTATCACTTTGTTTTGGTGTTATAGAAGTTCTGCATGTTTTGATTTTAAGAGTAAAAAACTAGAAATTATAACTTACGCCTAAAATGATTGCAAGGAATGCGCGGTGATGGAACTTGGTAAAATCACTCGAACAATGAGATGGAATGCGCAGACATGGAACTTGGTAACATCACACAAACAATGAGCTGGAACGCACGGTAATGAAACTTTATAAAATCACACGAACAATAAGCTGGAATGCACGATGATGGAACTTGGTAATATCACATGAACAAGAAGAATAACATTTTCGGAGGCTTGCAAGAGAAGTCGTATCGATGTAAATTTTAAATATACAAGTCTTAACAATGTGAAATAAAAGTATGTGTAGAAACAGTTTGTCATTTTTAGGAATGTACATAGTTAATTATGACAAATATTTGCACTTTTACATGTCAATGATTTTGCAGTTCAAGGTTTTTTTGTAATAAAATGAGATGTCTTTGGAGTATTACAATTTTGAGATATTTTACTACAACTGTTAATAGCTTAACATGATAAATTCACAATAATACTATACATGTAAGAAGAGTAATATTAATAATCAAGTAATGGAAAGTAGATGTATGCATGAAATGATTTCAGGACTTGGCCAGCGGCTCGTACCCGGATCTGACGTCACGTTCTGAACTTCCTGAACTCATTAATACTTCAAAAGAAGCGCAGACGGAGGCGAGCGTTACAGCCGATGAGAAAAAAACTGACACACATGCACACAGATATGAGAACATTACGTACAAGAAACAGTTGTTAATGCGTCGACGGACGAAATTCTCTGAGAACGATGTTCAGAAACGCAAGGAGAAAGCAATACTTGCTCAGGCCGAGGACCACTTAAAACAGACTATTGAGAAGGAACTTTCCTTTGTGAAAAACAAACAAGCGTTAGTTAAACGACAACTCAGGAGAAAAGAACATAAAAGTGAGTTTCAATTATTACAGCAATCTGGCATATACCAGATAGACCTCAGTAATGTCCGGAACGAGATACCTCCGGTAACTCACGTGCCACACCCTCCGCGCGGGCAGAGCACGAGCGCGCGTAGCTACCGCGGCAAGCAACATGAACTTCTTGCTAGGGAGAGTGGGCTGAGGGACAGCGCTTCCGGTAACATAAAGGGACGGGTGTCACGGCAAAAATGGCGCGATAACTGCGACTGTCTGCGTTGTAGCATGATTCGCAGACAGTATCACGAAGGGGATTTGGATGCGTACAAAAACTGGGGCACCTATCCGTGTATGAAATTAGGAAAATTTAGGCCTGAAAGTGACTATGATAGTGACTAGGTTTTTTCCTAGTGTTTTAGAGCATTTCATCTTTCGATATCCCTGAATGGTGCTATTCACAGCGTTTGGCGTTGTTTACGTGTTACGTGTTTACAACCAATGTCTTTTATATTCGGCACGCATTGCTGAAATTCTGGAAATCAATAAGCCATGCAGTTGTTCAGCTTTGGTCTAAAGAGTCAAGACTTGAAATGTTTAACTTGCTATAAACTCTCGTACAATCCTACCGTTCTGATAAGACTAATAAGGGCATTAAATGAGTATGTCTTTATCTTTTTTTTGCAAATTCCACGAGTTTTAATTTATCGTCCTTTTCGACGCTGGTTTCTTATGTTAGCTTAGCTGTTCAGTAACTACCATGCGGATAAATTAAAACTCTGTTCACTTATACCACACGTTAGTTATTGAACGTTGTCCTTGACAACAGGGTACAAAACCGTCACCCATTACCCTCGTGATTGAAATGAAAGCGCTCGTGTATAATTTTAATAAATCGGATAGTGTGAGCGTGACTATTACTTATATGCATACGTTCGAACTCGTTAGACGTACTGTTTCTATGCTTTCATCTTCAATTTGGTAACACGAAAAAATAGATCATGTGCGCGCAAAATAAGACTTAAACTCATATGGAAATATTGTAGACCGCACCGTTGGAAGTACATTGTGAATGACTTTATTGAGATGAGTATCATATTTGGTGTATTTTCAGCGCATGCTGACGGCATCCCCAAGTCCCCGTCATCCTCCACTGTTGTCACGGACACCGTCACGTGCACGCCTGATGACGTCACTCTGTCGTCCCCGCGCACGCTCTCCAAATCTTCTCCCTCGCACGTGGAATCTAACCTGCCCTCTGTTACATCGGAACTAGCTATCACCATTTAACCATTGACATAATTATACGCTAACAAGTTATTAACTGTTGAACCTTTAACATGTGTGAATGTGACACCTTAACAATGAATCTGTGAATAAAATAGCATGCAGACTATTTTCCTTCTTTTCGACTATATACATTTTTCTGAAGGAGAATGTAATGAATTTCAGTGCAGTTACTCTTATGGAATGTCATCAATACATTTACATATTAATTTATATCCGTTAAATTTTCATATATAACAAGGGCTTTTTTAAAAAAACTACTACTATATATTTCTTGTGTTAAATTTGCTAGTAATATGTTAATTATTTATCATCTTATTTATATTATAAGTGCTTTATCATAAGAGCTTTTATTTTATATTATAAGAGCTTTTATTCAACATTGATACCTCTTGCATTACATTTCCTAGCATTATGTTATTTCTCATTATCGTATTACACAATAAACGTTTTCACCATGAACGTCTTGCCAGTTCTTGTATCAATGCATATAAAAACAACTCAAGCCTATGGTGCCAGTTTCCTGCGGGCGTTCTCAATGTTGTCGCGAAGTTTCTGGTTCTGCGCCTCCCGTTGCACATTCTTTTGCCGGACTTCTGCCACCTGCTTCCGGAGACGGGTCAGCTGAGCGCAGTTTCGCTTCTGACATAGGACAATAAAGAGTTTAGAGTTTATTTCAGAATATAATAGGCAATACGCCCGTGCGTACACAGTCAATAAAATACGTTTATGTTTATAACATAGATAAATAAATGGTCAATAGTAACGTTACGTTCTCTCGTACCTTTGAGTTACAACAGCAGTAAAAAGTGAAGTAGAATACTTCTTGTTGTACGTTGACTTGACTAAACGTACTACATAAGTTGTGTATTGTTGTTTTATGTTGAATGCTGATATCAACGTCTTAAATTAAATGAAGCTTAATTATCTGCTTATTAATTGAACTTTAGAAGCAAATCCTGTTACCTCCAATACTTTCATCGTCTGGGCTGCCTGCTTCTGTTTGTTTTTCTCCTCCGAAATCTATATGAAAAATAAACTAAATACTAAGCACCCGTCTTATCACGGAATGTATCGTGCGATCACCAGAGGACATGAACGCTTGTTGCTCAAGGAGCATAACTCAAAAGGTATTATAGCCAGAGCGATGTTTTGAGGGTTGCCAACTTTATATACTGTCTACGCATTATCGTCCCAGGTAACTGTCAACACATTTTTGGACGCCAACGGCCACGACAACGCCACATATGCCGACTGCCACACCAAGCCTTCGACAATACAAAGTATTTGATTGAATGAAGTGATCTTAACGGCTCAACGGGTTACCGTTGTTTTTCCACTCATGAACACAAAATTACTATTTAGATAAAGTTATTTGCATGCATTATGAGTAACAATAAATGTGGACAAAGAAATTGAGCTACACTCTGCAGAAAGTGGTTGGTCTCGGTGCCGGTGTCCCGCAGCTGGTGTTTTAGTGTTTCCGTCTCTGCGCGTAGCTCCATGGCGACTGCGCTTGACATCACTCGCTCCGTCTCCTCCGCGTCGTTCTCAAGACTCGTCTCTGTGTAATATTGATCGTAAAATGGTTGCAAACCCTAGTCCTCAGTAAAAGGGAAATACAGAGGCATCTTCAAATACCCATACAGTAAACAATCTACCTTCCTTGAGAGTAAGGGTTGTTGCAAACTACAATTAAAACGTACTTTGTGCTCTCAACTCTTCTATGGTTTTCTTGACTTCTTGCAGCTCCTTGTGGTCTTCGGAGGTGGTTTTCTCGAACTCCTCCACGTGACGCGCGTGCTCCTCCATCTGCTCGCACCGATCCCGCAACCGCCTAACGGGATAACGAATAGACAAGTAATTTTGAATCATTAATACATTAACCATGTAGGTGCCAATAATCAAAGCTAGTCATTTTACAAAAAATGGCAGCTTAGTCTGACTTCTTTAATACACCGTACCTTATTTCCGAGTCTGAGAGCGCGTCGGCAATCGTTATATTCAGTTGTTGCTGCGCCTTCTCCTCAACTAGCTTCCGGATTTCTGAAATGCATGATGACATCGCCTGCATGGACCCTGTGCCTTCTTAATTGAAGCATATATCAATAAACATTATAAACATTGTATTGCCTGATACATATGAAGGCAGGGAAGCAAAATTATAATTTACCCATGCCATAAATAAACTTTGTAAAACGAAAGGAGCAAATGAACTTTGGTGAATATTGCATAACCTTGAGACAGAATGCATAAAGCAACTTAACATTAAGTCGATCAGAAGACTACCTTCGTCCAGCTGTTTCACTCTCTTCGCCGTGTCTTTTATCCATTCCTCTTTCATGAATATTTTGTTCCTGGCACAGGCAACATCGAATTCCAAATCGGCATTGCGACTTTCCACTGTCGAATGTTTGTACATATTTTTTGTGGAGTTTGTGCACACAATTATGATACTTCAGAGTAGCCCGTAAACATTCAAAGTAGCCAATGTTCATATATTATTAGTATTCATAATATTTAGTATTCATAGTAAATATATTAAAGTGGTGTCTTTTGTTGAGACAAAACACATTAAAAACATAAACGTGCAATCAAACAAACAAAATGCACAAACTTAACATGCATTGAAGAAAGGTTTAAGGCCTTACCTTCTGCTATCTTACTCTGTATGGTATAGATATATATTGAATAAACTTAAAGAAATGAACTGACCAATTGACTGCTACAGCAATCTAAATTATAAACTAGATTCATTGTAATTACATGTAATTATGAAGAGAATGTAACACTGTTAAAAAAATCACCCACCTTCATTGCTTCAAAGAACGCCCTCTGACGGCCAATCTCGTCACTTTGGAGACGCTGCATAGAGAAGACTTCGGAGAAGACGCCTGGCAAATCACTCACCGCCTGCTCTGCCAACCGAGACTCCATTTGCAGCACGCCGACCATATCTGCACATGTGGAGTGGGAAGGTGAAATCCCAAGTATTGACTTTGTTAATGTCAGAACTGTTCAATTTTGAGTTTTCATCCATTTGCTTACGAAACAATAAAATTAAGTAACTAAAATTATCCTTTGGAAAGTGGGTATACAGAACTTAACTTGCCATATAAGCACTGTTCGTTAAAATTATAGATCTTTAAGGTATATAAAATAACACCTTACCAGCGGTACGAATATGAGCATTGGTCTGTTGCTTTTGTTCTTGAGGTGGAATTGGCAAAGCCTGGCGCTTTGGACGCGGAGGACTGAACGTAAGGTGTAATTAATAATATAAAGCTCGCCAATTTACTAAAGTGACTATATTAACTTTCTAGTCTATTAAGAGTTACTCTTTCATTTTTGTGACAAATTGAAACAAAAAAATAAATTCATACGAATACAATTGAACCCCAAGTATAATGTCGTACCCAGCGTTACTGTAGCCTGCACTTAGTAAGAAATGGATACGCTCTTACATTACTTAATAAATGTTTCAAAGAACTGCAGTCTTAATGGATGATAATTAATTGTCGACTCAAAATATAACTTATTCCTGGTCCTAAATCCGGCCACTTTTTAACGTTTTTCCTTTAATTTCTTTCTTTATTTACTACTGATTGCAGGAACGATGACGGCTTCATGGTGCCTTACTTATATCCAGATCCAAAGAAAAAACTACTAAAACACACTAAAAACACATTAAGAAGCCTGGTAATTTAAAGCACCTTTTCTTTCCACAGTACCAGAGGACTGAGCACTTAAAAAATGTGTATTTAAAAAAAACAAAGGAGTAAAAAAAAGAATTAAAAACCATACAGGTTGTAATTCTATCATAATAATAAAAAATTAAGCTATCCAGTCTCCGCAAGTCCGCATAGACAAAATCAGTTTAAGGTGTTTGTTCTGATACCAAACACTGATTTAATGAAAAGTGTATGAATACCTTCGATTGCAACCCTTTAGACGGCACCCCAAATTTCGGAATCATGTATTATTAGTTTAATTAGTTCATCGAATAATTCTATTTTCTGACAAGTTGTTATTGTAATGAATTCATTTAGATATTTTTTTAATTCAAATATTACCTTCTTTGCCTGTCCAGATAGTGTAATTGAGGCTTGCAAAAATGAGCCGGTGGTAGTAAAGACAATTCCTAGATACGCATTTTATTTATAATATCTATAACAATGTTGTCATAGTAAATGTAACTGTCTAAAATTCTGCCATCTCGAAATATGAATACCTTAGTTTTACCTTTATTTCAGCTTAGTTTCCATCTATTGCAGTATTCATATCGCCAGCGTACATCAGTCAGAAGAAATTAAATAATGGTGTATCAATCCCTTTAGGGTCTTGAATTGTATTGTATTGAACTTACTTGTATTGAACACATTTTAAGTCATTGATGTACATTCAAAGAAGAAAAGGCGATAGGCATTAACCTTGACGTACGCATAAACCGCACAAAATAAGTTTGTTTGTTTTTAATTATAGTAATATGATTAATCCACCCATGCAAGGCAAAGATATACAGTACGCATTTTGTTGGCTCTCAGAAATCCTGCTTGCGATTCCATTAAACGGGGTTTATGTTTAAACTTTTGGGCTACTGAGCTTGTTCCTGTAGTTGTTCACAAAAGTTTGTATATATATGTATGTGATAGTACACTGCCCATTGTAAGAGACTTTTATTAATTAAACTTGTAAAATAATTACCTAAAACGCTTGAAAATGTTATTCCCCTGATATTGATAACTTCGTTAACAATCCCTTTTTTGTATTCTGTAAAGTTAATTTCTTTCTTCCGAACAAATTTCTTAAAATAAAAGTTTCCCTTCGCGTGAATATCTATCGTTTCTTGCATTTAAAGTTTCATTAAGAGCTCGTCTGAATAAATGCATACATACAGTACCAGTACCTATTATATTTTCTAATTCAGAAGAAAATGTATTCAAACTGTTTCCACTATCATCACTACATCTACAATTGTCAATATCGTTTTTACAGCATCCATTTGTTTATGCAAGACAAGTTTTTCTGTCTTATCCATGATGGAGTTTTAATAATAGAAATAAGGATGTTGAAGAGGTCTTAAAAGGATGGCCGGAATTGAGTTATCAGCGGGTTTCAGGACGAGGTACAAGTATCGACCATTAAGACTCCATTTCAGTACGATGGCTTCAAATGACGACCCTTTTATACTGATTTGTGTCAAGATCGACTCATTTCTGAGTGAGATAAAATGGAATATCAGGAGTCTAATCAAATATAATTACATAATTACTATAACTACTTGCGTTTCCTATCACATTATGCCTAAGTACGAAAACAATGCATTATGGGTTTTAGTTAAAGTATAAAGATAATGCATCCGAATCGTGTCTTCCGGTTTACTATTCACAGTTATGTATTCATACTGTTAGTTTCAGAGGCATATATTAATTGACTATGTGTAAAATTTATACATCATAAACACAAATATTCTTATATGAAGCACTTTACAAATAATTCCTTAATTTAAAATGCTTCAAACCACGGAACCTTTGAATAGCCAAATCCATCGTCTGATTAGGTAGCACTCAACAATGTTTAACTATACTCACAGTATAGATCTACATCATATGGTTGGTAATCGCATTGGTAAGTTGGGGGAAACTCACACGTAAGAGCTATCAATGGATGTGATAAATTCCCCAACACGCCGGGAGTTGTGTATGTTCCTTAATTGAATTTCCTATGTCTGTGAGAAGGCATCATTTTAGTTAAAGATTTTAAGTTCGACTTCACATATAAATATTATTATAAAGGACTTTATATGATGTTATATCTGTGAAATAAGGCGTGAAATTTTCTTTTTTTAGTTTTTATAGGATAGCAAGTTTTGATTGAGTTGACTGTTAGGTTGACTGATGCTGTACTAATAGCAGAACACCGATGGGTCATATATTGACTATTTAGTATAACATTCAATAGTATTTGTTCAATCAGTGCAAGGATAGTGAAGAGTAAAATACAATACAAAAAAACATGTGGAGTTTTTGAGAGAAGGGACACATAATCAAAAGGCTATAGCTCTAAAAAACACTATACACAAAATAATGTTTCTCATGCAAAGCACTTCTTCACAACACAGTTATGTATTAATACAACAAAATCACACGGAGTTATTGAAAGAAGAAAAAAAAGGTAAAAGAATAATCGAAGGGAAATTACTCTAAAAATACCATAGATTAAATAGTGTTCTCCTTGAACAGCACTTCACCTCAACACACTTAATATGTGTATGATTTTTGAAGACAATACCTCAAAATCATATGGAGTTAATTTAAGGAGAAAAGTAGGCTTGTCCCAATGTCCTTTGAAAGATGAACGGACGGGGCAAGGTACTTCCTATATATATAGCAAATCATTTTGTCATATGAAATACGTACTAAATTATAAACTATATTGCGTGAAACACAAACATTCATTCAATGGTTGACGATAAATGAACAAAACCAACGTTTGTTCGACAAGTCTTTAAATATTCAAACTATTTGAAATAAATAACATTGAGGAAAGACAATATTTCAACTGTATAATAAAACATTCCCGAGAATCGAAACGCATTTACTACAACTGAAATGCAATGAGATCACTATTCAGAATCCGTCCATCTTCCGTCGCTTGTCGTAGTGCAGGTACTGATACGTAGGAGCAGCTTTAGGCCCCTGTGACTCGATGACAGGCTTCATGTCGTCTCTGAAGTCCGCCGACCTCGCCACTCCACCTGCTGACCCTGGCTTAGGTTTCCCACTCGCCGCATGATGGCTATCTTCTCGGGAGACCTCGAGGTTGTCATAGTGGCCACCGACCTGAATAAAGGTTATTAAAGAAGTTTTACCACTTACATGTACTATTTATGTACGTGAGTTACTTTTAGAGATTTTGATTTTAGCGATGTAAACATTTTTTCTTTAAATAACACCAATCCATGGAAGCCGAATTCTTAAAAAGGTGTTAACAAAACTCTTGACAAATTGTTATTCATTTTTTGGGTATGTTGTTTTTATCTGATATTTATATAATTAAGTTACGTTTTAATTTCTTACATCGATTTGTTGTTTTTGTGCCTATAAGTACTTGAACAAACCTTGAGCAGATCCTTGTAGTCGTACTCGCGGACGTCCGGAATAAGAAGAATGGCGGCGGTGATGTTGACCGTGATGGCGAACACTGTTAGGCCGAACGACCAGCTCGGGTAGTGGTACTGTGGTACTTGGGTAACCCATACCGCCATACCGTTGACACCAAAGGTCGCTAAAACGGGGTACACTTATTAATAAATATGACATGCAGAGGCCGTAAGGCCGAAAGGCCAGCTCGGGTAATGTGGCTCATATATAACCCATAACACCGTCTCGGACATGCCAAGGACCGCTGGCTGAAACAAGGTACATTTGACAGGTTATACTCGTGTCGTATATTATATTTTCCAAAGTAGATAAGAAATACGACAATCTTTAGTCCGAACGTCAGGATCGGGTAATAACTCAAGTCGCCATCCCGGGGATACCAAGGGCCGATTGATCAGGGTATATTACTATCGTAATACGCAAGCTTCAATTAACTTGATTTCTTAAAGAAAGTTTATCAGCACATTAGTATATACAAAATATATAAATATGAACGAGTACCTGCGAGGAAGAGCATGGACATGACAGCGATGGCCATTCCCCGAGTGCGGGACCGGATTGAGCCCACGTAGAAAATCAGACACACCATACACACGAGTATCATGATCAGCACGAGAGACTCGAACACGCGAACAACCGTTACTTTAGCTGGACAAATATAATAATGACATATCATCCTTTCGTGACCACTGTGGGCGGAGTTTCGTAAGAAAGACTGGAGTCATGCGTATAAAGCACGAATTACCCCCCACACCCCCACCCCGACGATAATTTTCTTGATAAACGCGAAAATTATAAGAAAGAAATCATGCTTTACCACATAAAATAAAGTAATGAATAAGGCAAATGAAATTATAAAGATTGATTCTTATCTTTCGTGCATTCATGTAGTATGAAAAGATGCATAACTCCATTTAAATCATATCTGCATAATCTCGCTATTTCATTTACACGGGACTAACCGTCCCTGGTAGCGTTGAGTATAAAAGACTCGACACCTGGACGATGAAAATGATTCCCCATGAAGTCAAGTCTATGTGCCTTGATACAGGAGTGTGCTTTGCCGTGGACAACATGCGAACAAAATTTCATTTCAGGCACCATCATGTATGACACAATACCTAGACGATTTTTTTTATTTGATTTAAGCAATGAAATCCATAAAAAATATACAACTTAAGTGAATCTTATGAACATACATCATTGACTTCATTCACTCTATTGGTCAGTTATTAATAACAAGTAATCCAGTTAGCTACATCGTTCTTAGATCCAACGAAGACCAACATTGAATACCAGCCCAGACCTTAAAATGCTATAATTTGTTTCAATACGTTTGTGACATTTGGTCCAATCTCACACAAATCACCAAATTACTTACTGTTGTTGTAAGTAGAGGGAAAGTCTGAGTCTGAGCACGGGTAATTGTGTCCACCTGAACAGTTCGTCATCTTCCACAGACCGATGCCAAAGTTCAGTTTGTCCCTAACTGTGTACCTGTTACATATATACGTATGTGAGATGGGAATTTGTCTCATTTAACATAAACGATTTAAGCTGACATTGCCAGTTGATGACATCCTGCTGGATACGAGCAAATGTAAACTACATACGAGATATCGTTAACAACGCGGCAATATTAATAAGTGATATATACTTATACCAAGAAACATGTAAGCTTCCTTCTCTGCGATTTTACTAGCAATCAAAGTAGCCATACAAGTAAAACATCGCGTAGGCGTACCTAGCCATCCAGTAGTTGGTGCCATATCCGCTGGCGTGAAGCCCCATAGACGCCACGACCATCACAGCCGCCACTTTCGCCCACGTGGACGCTAAACCGCAAAATGGCATCTTAAACCCAAGCCACTAGTTTTGGCGATATCCGACTAACAAATGGTTTAATGTTAACGAAGTACAAAACACATACATTGACTTACTAAGTCAAAGACCCGCTCCTATTTAAGTAGTGCGCTCTCATTTTGTGAATTCAATTTCAAATCGGTCCAACACTTCATTGGTTTCCATTGTCTTTCAAAGAACCGAACAATGTATATTATCTTCGCATTTCAATAAAATAAATCTATACTAAATGTGCCAGGTTACTGAACCCGCGATATCGCTTATTCTCGTGTTCGATGAGAATGAAGGCTTGCACTACATGCAAATATTTGTATAATAACTAATAAAACGTTCTAAACAGGTAAATGTATTAGAATATTTTAATTTAAATGACTGACATATAAAAAGATGCATATTTTTGAAATCTCATAAATCACGCGGAGATTTTTAAAATTATTTAATTCAGTGTAACATATATATGAACATTCTCATTTTATGATAATAAAATATATTATGAACGCTAAATATATTGTCATTGTTACAAACTTGATGTTTTAGCAGTTCTATAGATCCCGTCCACTGTTGAATACCAACGGCTGACCTGTAACTCTCCATTTGTCACTGAGTTAATGTTATGGCTCAGTCGTGGATGGACGCTGGATCGAATCTATGCAACTTGCAGTATTGGTAGTGTGGACATTGATGATATTATCACATTGTCACATAATTCTACCCTGAAATTCACACAAACACGCACACACCCACGCACAGACACACAATCTAGATCAGATGGCGATTGACTTTCATTGCTGAGCAAAGCATTTTCGCAATTTCGTCCTAAAACGATCACTATCTTCATAGCAAAGCTTTTCGCAAGTTTGTAACTCAAGCGGATTCAACTTAGGATCGAATTCCGGTAACCAGATCGGGATGATATTCTCGGAGTTCAAGAGTCCTAGGCTGTTGCATAAGGCCATATGTACGCACATTTCCCACCATTTGCTCGTGATGGCTTCATTTGACAACAACACAAACACGACTCTGCTCATCTTAATACCCTCTGTTGCGCATGCCAGAAAGGTTTTCCCTGGATGCGACTCGTACATCGAAAATTTGTCAGAAGTTAAGCGATTGATGATCTCTCGGGCATACCGGGCATCATTTTCATCATCTTCGTGGTATATGATATGGAAATCAACCGACATGCTTTCCTGTCAAAAGGAACAAGAAAACGTTTTAAATGCTTTTATCTTTTGATAGTTTGTGTTTTACAAATACATTTTATTTTCATGCTTCCGCGTTCACGATTGCAATTACATGATCGACGCCGTGGCCATCCTTTTTACATACATGTACTCCAAAATTCTCATGATAAAATAGTATGGCCTTCAAATGACATTTGCAAAACACCAGCCATCGACATACATACTAATTTACTAAAGCCTCTTCACGAACCATGAATGATAGAAAATATACTGAAATTTGCAGTTGCATGCATATTCATTTTAAAATTAGTTCTTCATTATTAAATTATCTTGTTTTATATACATGAACAGGTTTCATTAAAAACAGGAATAAAAACCCATTTTAGTATATTATTTATTTATTTTTAAGTTTTAGAAATAACATGATTCTTAAATAATTTGAAAGAAAGTCGTTTTGTTTAAGTTCTGGAACATCCTTATTTGGTATGTAAAGGCAAATTTCTCTGATCTGGGATCTTTGGTAAATTAAGGTTAAAATTTAAAGTTAACTTAAACTAAAACTTCACCAATGCAAGAACATTTCTTAAATTTTTAATTTTATTTATTTTTTCTGTAACCCTTTAATTGTTGGATTATTCTTAGTGATGGGGGATTTAAATAGTGCTTATAAAGATTATTCGGAGTGTTGTATGATTTCATGTGGATTAAATCCTTTTGGACATTATTCTTTATTCCATGCTTTTAAATGTTCATAGAACCTTTATAAAACTGTTAGTAAATACAGTTCAGTACTGTACAGTGTATGAAAGAAGAAGAAGAAATAAAATGTATTGTTGTTTTAATTTGTTGCTGGTTCTTTGTTCTTTGTTGTGTTTGTTCATTGTGCAGCGGTCCTACATAGGTTCATCTTTCATTGATGTGATAGTGACTGTGAGTGCGAGTAGTTTTTTCACATGTTTCACTGTGCTTATTTCATTATGACACAATAATTAACTTCATCTGAAATCAACTAATATCGTTTGTAAAGTCCAAATACAAAATATACATTGCTTTTAATCAATTATGCATATGCATGTTGTTATTTTATAAACAGACTAGCCTTAGTTGATCAGAAAGTAAAACCGAAAGTAGAAACACGACATTACAGTTTTGGTTTTGCCACTGACATACAAAAAGCATACTGTATAGGTCCGTGGTTTTGTACTTTTCCCACCAAGCTAATATTTTTTATCCGAAATGAAACCTTCATTTATTTCTAGAAATAACTATAATACTAAGATTACAAATAGTTTTACCTGACAATCGCTTTATTCTCTGTTCACGACACAACTGTCTTCTTTCCGTTAATTTATCTTTTTGGTAAATTGTAGTCCGGGTGTGATAGACGCTAGCCATTAATAGCGTCCGCTGAGATGATTGAAATTTCGGAAGAAAATGTTAAACTTATTCAAAAATATTTAAATGGCATTGTACAGTTTTTGTATATCAATAGATGGATTTTAGATGCATACGTTTCGGTAATCAGCTTATTTAAAATAATAATAAGACACCGTAGAAAAATCATATGTAATGTATTTTCGCGAGATGAAGGAATTGCGATATCCAGGTTACAGATCACTATTCATTATCTAGTGAATTGACCGATTTGTACAATAAAGATCACTCATTTCTAGTATTTCACGACTCCCAAAACGATATATGCTGTGAAAGTTTCACTTGTTAACTGAACATTATACAACTCGGCCTAAAAGCGTATTAGGGGGTAGTCTAAAATAGACGTGTTATACGGGATTCTTTCAATCCCTAACTTCTAAACGAGTTTGTGCAAAAAACAGGGGTGTTTTGAAAAATATTGAAATTGTATTAAGCTAAGGCCTAAAAAAAAAAAAACATTTAGTTCGGGTTACCCGACCCTACCTACGGAATAGGCACCGACCCTACCGTTTTTATAGTCAGTTTGAAAAAAAAATGAAAAATGAAAAAAAAAAAAAAAAAAAAAATCTCGTTTTTTTTAAATTGCTTTTTAATATTAAGTTTAAACCTTAAATGCTTATACAGAAGATAGCTTTAACACCATTCTCCAATGATGAAAATTATTTTCTTATATAAAACCTTATAAAAAAAATAAATAAAAAAAATAAAAAGCCTACCTACCCTACCTATTTTTTTTAAGGATGTAACCCTAACCAAACAATTTTTTTTTTTAGGCCTTAGATATATATGGTTTTAAGGTTTATATTCATATTTTACCATGTAATTGAGAAGTTATTTTGAACAAAACAAGCATTTAATGCATTAAAACACATTATTTACCTTTCCAATAAAACGAAAGTTGACTGACACAGACAACAATTATGCCAAGTGGAACAACTGGACCCAATCGTAATAACTCGGCCGCCTCCGACAAGTTTCGAGATAGACCTCGTTAATACAAACGTAACAACTCGGCCATGGCTGAAATGTTCAAATTATTTTAAAACTGTGCCCTGAAGCCTTGCAGGTGCCCTTCATGTATATATCGATATGTTTTGACAGCAAGAACTGAAAAAAACACGTCAAACTCATAATTATTTGTAGGATATGACATTTTTTTTTATGGGACTGATATAAAATAACGTAATCTGGTAATATTTCTTGTTTTTATGATATTTTTTAGATGCTAAATGCTTTAACCCGGAATCCTGATCAGAATAACTACCTACTTTTGATACTAAACAATTTGTACGTGAAGGATTTGCCATATCAAAAATCGTAAAAAAAATCCGTAAACATACAATTATTTGGACTAATTAGGGGGTAGTCCACCTAAATGGCCGTCAACGAGTATTTTGAGGATTTTTTTACTATGGCAGACTTGTCACATCCACCATCCCAGCAGAAAGAAGCCAATGGTCCTTGCGCAGAGAATTCTCGCGGCCACGATTTTGAAATTATCTCCTTTATAAATTCAAATTTCTACGAAAATATTATTGCCTACTATTAAACACATATTTATTTATGTCATTATGCCAAAAAACATGTTCATATATCATAAACAGTTACATGTGTCACTTGTTTATCAAGTATCCCGATATCTGTAAATCTGGGACAAATCTGACAGGTTGTGTACATGTATAAAAGGGTATGCATGACCCAGAATATATTTATGTGAAAATAACGACTCTAATGACAAATTCAATCCAGTTTAAATCACTGTTGGGTATATATAGAACAATTTTGTCATTATTATTCAACATAGATGCATAATATTACTTTATATTCTTTTGCCAGGTGATAAATGGTAGAGAGTTGTAGCGTTATAGGGATACATAAGAAATGTCAAAATAATAAAAAAAGTATCCCTGATCGCTCATTATTGTAGCTAAATTGGGGGAGGAGTATAGTGTGTGTGCTAGAACCAGCTGCCCGGTTAGCCCAGTTGGTCAGAGCTCCGTGTAAGTGTTACAGCGGTCGCGGGTTCGAGCCACACAACGGGCGCACTTTTAAAGTTAACTTTAATAAGAAGAATAAAATTGGTTAAATGTAGCCAATATGCAATCGATAAAATTACGCAAGTTGTGTAAAACAATGGGGTGAAAATGTGAAATAAAAAAGTAGATTGAGTAGATGATACTAGATTCACGGCTTGGAAACTTTCCTCTATGTCTATATAGATTATTTTGAATGAATGTGAGAGGCGAGATTTTATCTGATATCCGATTAAACTGGAAATTAACCGAGATCACTGATTATCTCCCCCCCCCCCCCCCCCACAACAACATGATGTACAGACTGCTCTAATTGCTATGTTCATGTGGGTATTAAAACAATGACCCCTTGTATTGCAACAAAACTAATACACACTCAACCTTGTTGGTCCTGGTGGCATTTTATAACCCTTTATTATTATTGATATTTCATTGATTCAATATATATATCATAAAATATAAAGCTTTTATTTTCTTTCAGGACTTTTACTTTAAAAATCATTGGGATAGACTACCAAGCCAATGGCAACAGTCACTGGAAATTTTGGAACCTGAGGAATTAGCAGAGCTGTTGACTGCAGGACCAATATGTAGAAGGTAAATTTTACAATATTGTCTGTTTTCCCTCCCGACATATGAATGTTTTTCAATTGTCATGACACCAAACCACCTTGATATAAATATTCAAAACTGATAAAACAATGCCAAGATGTACTAGTCATGTATGACCCTGGACAAACTAATTCACCCTGACTTTATTTCAATATATATTAAACAAATAGTATTGGCTATGTAGTTAACATCTGTGCAGTTAAAAAATACCGGTACTTTTTTAATACTGCTAATGGCTAATAAAAAGTTGTTGTCAAACTTAAGGTATTTTCTAATGAACAGCATCATGGTTCTAACTTTCCCCTTTTTGTGGATGATTAAAAATGCTTTTTAGAAAAATATGAAGAAATGAGTTTGAAGCTATTTCAACCTTGAGTAAAAAAAGTTGGTGAAATATTATTTAGGTGATGAAGTTGTGCACCTAGGGTTTGTTTCCTGCTGCACTTAGTAAAACCAGAGTTATAGTTGTTAAATTAGCAAAAATTGGCATTTCTGGATTTCCGTCGATCAAAACTCCAAAGCTATTTCACATAGTCATGCAACGTGGGGGAATGTTGTTCAGGTGATGAAGTTGTGCACCCGAGTTTTTTCTGCTGCACATAGTACAACCAGAGGTATGGCCCTTGAATTAGCAAAAATTGTTTTTAATTTTCTATTTCTGTATTATGTTTCAGACAGACACTGCCCTTGTCACTGTTGTGTTTTAGAGCCTGTTGTCAAAACTTTGCATTGAACAGAAATGTCCAAGATACTAAAAGTGTTTGTCAACAAATCAGAGGTATTTGTATTTTGCTTTGGAAGCAATTAATTCACATTATGCCATGCATAAACGCAGTGTAATCATGCTCAGAAGGAAACTTACAAATCCTTTAATGTCAAACTCTAGCCGGTTTCCATCTCAGGGTGGAAAGCAAGGGTGGTAACATAAATGATGGATGCCATAAACATTGTTTCACTCTCCTAAAAGTTGCTAGGGGCAAAGAGGCAGTCCATCTTGACTAAGTATTTCTTTATCGCCGCTAACGATTAGCCATGCATGTGAAAGCTTTCTGCCTTTATTAATTTCATCATTATTCTACATTTAAATTTAGTATGACATTTACCATGGTAATGATTTATTTGTCATTTGCTTCAAATATGTCAACTTAAAGACCTATATGTTTAAAATAACTTTCAGGAAAATATTCACCTCTCAGAGAAGATGAGCTCACACCAAGTGCTGTGCTACATCCAACAGGTAAGCATGTATAGTTTAATCTTTATATACAAAAATATAATTCTAGACATTGTTTACAATTTGCAAGGACTTTTTTAGCGAATTTTGTAATTTGGTGAATTGTGCAAGGATTTGAAACTTAGGGCAATCATGACTATCTAAATGTTTGCAAACATTTGGAGTGATTCATTTTCAATTTTGCATAAGCGCATCACTTGGGACTCTCATATTTCGCAACCATGGGTCCTGAGCAAAAATATAAGAGTCCCAAGTGTTATTTAGTTACATATTACTTTACAAAATGTCACAAGGATGGACTTATTTGTTAATAATCGGTCCTCAGGATGCCCAGAACAATGAATCACTGCATTAGTAAATTAATAAATCTATTAAGCTAGGTTTTAGATTTGGGACCTGATAGATTAGCAATCTGCAGTAACTGATTAAAACAATGTAGATATTAGGACACTGCAATACAAGCTGAATATACATGTAGATACAATGAATCTAATGTGAAACTTAATGCTTATGTAAAATAAGCCAACATAAGACATGCAAAACCATTAACACAGGCAATACCTGTACTTTGCTCTTGTTTCAGATTTTTTTTCATTGAAATATACATATGCATATATATAATATACATGATGTCTTTGTGAGTCAAATTGGAAATTAAATATTTTGAAGCATAAGGAATTTTAAAGCATAACATATTCTAGTTGTTTACTTTTGTTTCAGAGAGTGGCGGCCAGTTGCATGCCTACTTCAGGAAGCATGTGAAACCAAAGAAACAGCATGAAATAACTAATCTTGGCAAGGTGAGGCTTGACAATATTTCAAATTCCTAGCCATCATTGTTTCCTCTTTATTACCTGCCAGAAGTGTCAGAGTTATACTTGAGACCTCGGCCATTAAGTCAAAGCCCAGTGTTATGCAGTATTGTGCGTAGAAAATATTGCTGTCCTGTTCAATTCCTTAAAGTTAAATCCAAACCCATAAAAAACAATTTAATTAAAAATTGAAAGTTTAAACCATGATTTTGTAAGAATCAATAAAGATGTAAATAAAATTATATGTTATATTGCATGTTGTACATGTAATGTATAAATGCTATTTCACATTCAATTGTAGGTAATTTATGAATTGTCGCGAGAGATCGGGTGTGACCATGTGGTTGATGTGGGCTCAGGGCTGGGACATCTCGCCCGACTGCTGGCATTTGGGTTCGGGCTCAATGTCACGTCAGTGGAGGCTGCGGACACTCATGCACCAAAGGCCACCAAATATGACCGGTTTGTATGTTACATAAGTTTGGTACAATATGAAACTAGTTGTTACATCTGTATTCATCTGACAGAATACTTCATGAAATGGACCCATTTTATTTGAAATGTCATGATATTAGATGCATGTTATGTCTTCAGGGAAATTGATAGGGAGATGAAGAAAAAGATGGAGGTAATGTATACTCTGGAAACTCTTTAAATTTAAATATAATTTACTGGGAAAATGAAATAAAGTCTTGAAAAGAAATTGTTGATCTATTTAAATTGCCACTTTTAATTAGTACCTATAATTATCTACCATTCAACTGTGCATTCACTTTAATCGATTATCTTCTTATTGTTTGCTAATTGTATCACAGCTAACAGGCAGTGTTGCTCCTATGCCTCACCATGTGACCAGCATGATCTACCCCCATATGGGCACTCAACAGTTCATGCAAGTCTTGGCTGGGCCTAGCAAGGAGTGGAACCAAAGCACTATTACAAGCCTCACAGGGTCAATTCTTGAAAGTACATGTAACTCAGCAGAGAAATCATCAACATTCATGCAAGGGGTTCAAGCTGAATCAGATAAGACAGAAAAACAATGTGTTCAAAATAGTGATACTGATAGGATGATGGGTAAATCAGGAGATCAAGCTAACAAAAGACACAGTGGTGAAGACTTTGAGTGTGAGATAAATACCAAAACTTTGAAATCAAAACACCAAGTGATATGTTATCCAGAAATATCAACTCAAAATCAAAACATTGACCAAATATGCTCATATGAACATTCACACAACAGAAGCTCAGAGCAAATGTCAAAGGAAGCAGATGAGAATTCTGACTGTAAAGATGAGGAAAATGTCATTATAAATCAAAATGAGAAATCAAGCGTCAAAGACTGTGAGCAGCAGGCCCAGTCATCACTCGGAAACAATGGAGAGAAAGCAAGGTTTATCCTGACTGGCCTTCATGCATGTGGGGATCTCACAGCCACATTTCTCAGGTTCTATGTCAATTGTGAAGCTGCTGTGGGACTCGCCTCTGTTGGATGCTGCTACATGAAACTCTCTGACAGCAGGTATTCAACAAATACAATGCACATTAAAATGATTTATTTAATTTCCTGATTGATCAATTGTTTTCATTCACGTATGAACCACAACTCTGAAATCTTGATTGTAGTGTTTATATTTACATTCATTTTTTTGCAAATTTTGTCAGCAATAATCCTATTACAATGCTGAAAGATAAAGTTTCCATGACAATTGAATGAAGCATCAAATTTGTTATTTTGGATCAAGTTAAATATTCACAATGTGCAGATGCTGTCCAACTTCCCAATGTGGTTCTATGGACTTGGATGTTTTAAAACTTGGGATGTCATTGAATATCTGGATAATAATTTTGGATAAAAATTGCAGTATCTTGATTAAAAGAAAGTTGATGTATAGATTTTTGTGCTGACTGTTTCAGCACCAGAGCCAATGATCTGGGTTATCCAATGAGTGAGTATGTGGCTAGTCTACCTGACCACCAGCAGTCCTATGCTTCCAGGGAATTGGCCTGCCATTTTGCAGACACCTACTACAATAGACTGAAAGGTATTCCCTAATAAACATAACTTATGAATTTGTTGCGTTTCAAAAGGATTGAAAATTAATGTAGCAAAATATAAAGAAACTAGGGATGCAAACGAATATTCGAATATTCGAATATTCGATCGAACGTTTAATATTCGAATGTCAAAATTGGTATTCGAATATTCGATGCTTTTTGTTTGGTAAATATAATAATAAACCTTTTTCCTACATCTGTGCTGTTGTATATATTAGCATGTCTTGTTTTTACAACGATTGGCCTCTAATTGCCAGAGGCGTGACGTGATGACACTATACCGGTACACGCGTCATATGTTAATTAGGGACACATAGTTGTAGACTATAAACAGTACCCGTAATTTTACAAAAACTGGCTATAAGACAAGTGGCATCAAACAACTTTCAATCATTTCGGTAAATTCTAATGACCATTATTGGATAATAAACGGAATCGGCAACCAAAGTGGTGTCATTGCTGTCAATTAAGCTGTGCAGTATTGCTCAAATCGCCGTAATGATATGGATGACATGTGCTAGTTATATGCTGTTTTCCATGTTTCGATATAACATTCGTGCTTTGAAATGTAACTGTATAGAATAGCAATTTAGGTCATTGTTATACAATAGATGGGTCAATATTCAGGGTTATTTTCGTTTTATTATTTATCTGATTTCCGAGTAGGTTTGGTGTTTTCATAGTTATATTTAGTAGATGTCAATCCCAGAACGAGGCCGCTCGTCCTACAGAACGACCCGTTGGTGCATCATGACATTCAACCAGGCATTTACGATCTTCGCCTTTTTCAGTGGCTATTGCTTTTGTTCGATATTTTTGTAAATGGGGAATTTCATTGCCAATGTTTGGAAAAATCCGGGTCCTTCGCGGATACCGGCTACAACGAAGAAGGGTTAAAATGCCCCGGCTATTACTAAAGCAAACAATAAAAGTTGTTTAATACAATTCTTATACATTCATATTGGTAATCGAATATTCGAATATTCGATCGAAAGAATTAACGAATATTCGAATATCAATTTTGCCATTCGTTTGCATCCCTAAAAGAAACAGATTGGATAATTGGCTATACATGTTTAAACTTCTTTGAAGGAATAGTGAAATGTTTCTGAAAGCCTTATGCATTTTGGGTGTTTTCATCTGTACTTCAGAGTGTAATTGTTATAAGATTTGAAATAATGTTCAACATTTTTATTTTAGTGGTTTAAAGTGAAACTTGTCCGACAGTGAATATTTGTTCTTACATTTAGCCAACTCCCCACACCTGATGATCCACAGTTACCGTGCAGCTCTAGAGTGGCTGGCCAATCAACTGAGTCCCGGCTTCCTAAGGACTGCTGTACAGATACCAGCAAAGAAAACTAACAACATGGACTTTAACAGGTGAACTTTACATTATACCTGAAAAAAGTTAACTGTGCCTGATTAGAAATTGTCCTCAATGATCCACATTGCAGAAAATCATTGGAGCCACAATTTATGCATTGAAAATTCGCAAATGGGTCTTCATTATGGTGCCAATGAGTTGAAAATGGAGGTAAACAGTGAGTATGTTCCGCGGGTTTTTCCTTTTCAGATGCTTTTATGCCTTTTTGTGATTCTTCTGCATAGTTTTTTAGATTTTTTTCTAATGTTTTGCTGGGCTTCGGTTTTTTACTGTGAACTATATTTGGTGTAAAATTTCCAAATAAACTTAGTTTGGAAGATATTTTACAATTTGTTATAAGGGCTATTCCAGTTAAACATATGTCCCACCCCAGGACGGCAAAATAAAGAAATTCTGTAGGGGGTAGGTCTTTTTCTTAATTTGCTACTGTAGGGGGTGGTGATAAGTCCAATTTCGCTTCTATAGGGGGGCGTCATTTTCTTTTTTGCTTCTGACCGTATCTGCTCATTTATATTCACTGCCCGATGGTGAAATACCGGTTTTTTTATCCATATAACAAATTTTACCGAACGTCGTGTACAGAATTGGTTTGGATACAAATTTTCGCGATATTACGAGTCGGTTCCGCGGTACCGGAAATCAGAAGAAGTTGCGTCCCTTGACAACAAGATGGCGGAGGCGCCAGAATTTGTAAAGTCGTGGTCGAAGACCAACCTACAAAATTGGCTAGAAACCAATAGTTGCGCCGCATGTGTGGATACGTTTCGTGGTAAGTATACCAAATTGCAGTGTTCGACACTAACGGGGTCCCGGGATCCCGAGGACACCAGTTTTTCAGGAGGGACACCTGAACTTCAAAGTCCGGTATTCCGTCAGGACACTTAAAGTTCTGACTGATAAACGCTAAATATCAATAAATAAGTAGCATTTAATTAATTTATTACCTAAATTCGGGCTCCCTAAATTTCTTGACAGCACATGTCAAAACAATATTATTAATTATCATTATCGGACTCATCAAAGCGAAAGTATAGCTGACTATTTGACTATAGTTACGTCATGAATCTATAAATAAACAGGTCATTTCACAGGCGCATGCAGGTTAACGCTTCCGTTTTGTTGTTTACATTTTAAACAAGGTCAGAGCTGACAGAGGTTTATTATCGGTAAAATACTTATGTGGAATTGTTTTGCTTATGTGTCAGAACCGCCCAAAAAGATGCCAACTCTGATGATACCTTTTATATAATATGATGCGACCTTTGAGTATTTACAGTAACATTTACGACACAAAAGAACTGCATCCTACATTCAGCATTCTTTGTTAATTGGCATTCAACTTATCAATATTCTTTGTTAATTTTAAAGACATATATTTTATGCCTTGATAAAAAATAATAGAAATAAAATGTGCAGGGTTTTATTCATTAATTCAATAAATTTATAAAATTTTATGACTTTTTGGCGCGAAAATTAACATGTATACACAATTTTTGGTCGTCTGCTCTTCCAGTATGCACTACGACTGTTGGGCAGTCTGATTGATTTATCAACAGCTCTACTAAATATTGATTGGAGTTTTCACAAGCCAGATGTAATATTCCTACAGTACAGTTTCTTAATGAAAAGCACCGACATTTGACAAGACCCTGAACCATGATGTATTTTATGCGTATTTTCCAAAAATCTAAAAATAGTAACAACAAAAAAGTTTTTGTTTACATTGTATCCATCTCTGTTTTTGACTGAAAACAAAAGGGACTTAGACATTCTCCCGCTTTTGAACCCAATCTACCAACTTAGAGACCAAAATATACCTCACTGCCATTCAGTGCTACTAACCTGTCATTACATGCTGCTGAAAACATGTATACTAATTATGGTGGTTTATACTTGCATTACAAATTGAAAAGTAAAAGGATGTTGAATTTAATATTAAAACAGGCTCAACAATGAAAAAATGTAAAAAGTGGAAGGGACTCCTAATTTCAGGAAGGGACACCTGATTTCAAATGTTGGTGTCCCTTCGGGATCCCTTGGAAAAATGGTTAGTGTCGACCCCTGAAATTGACAACAGTTGTCTAGAATTTTATTAGAAATCATAATTTGTATGTATTGCGTAAATGTTATAAATCCGAATGTTTCGTCCCCTTAACATTTCGACCACAAGTTATTTTTAGGTTGTATATAATTACATGGGTGAAAGTTTCAGCCTCATGTGGCTTAATATGCACTTATAGCAACATATGAAGAAACAAGAGAACCGTGGTGTGTAGGTTATAGTCCATATAATGGAAAATAACCAAATTTATTAATGGAAAATAACCAAATTTATTACAAGCAAAGCCCAGTAATAAGTTTTGTTATTTTCCATTACATGAGCTGTAACCGACTTATAGTTCACCCTAGTTTCTAAGCCAATCATAGAACAAGGCCGTATACAGCGTGCCCATTGGCTGCTCGAAGTTCATTTGGCGCGCGCCATGTCTGTTGACCTAGTTATAATAATTAACTTATTGGGTGCAGATGTGATCTTATATGAAACCTATTCGAGCAAAGATTTGAAAATCTCTGGGTGATGATTGGCTTAGAAACTAGGGTGAGCTATAAGGTCCTATATAGCTCACCTGATCAAAGAGTTACAAAAGAGTAATTGCAAATAATCTTTGCATATAGACGTATAAAAAAATAAACTTCTCAAGGGGGTCCGAATTTGCTCAGAAAATATTCTAAAGGGGGTTCTTTTCTCATCAAATAAACTTCTGAAGGGGGATGGTCCATTTTGAAAGTGCCTTCCTGGGGTGGGACATATGTTTTACTGGAATAGCCCTAAGATAGATGACCACTTAAATTGTATGTTATCACCTGCAAAATACACGTTCATAAGGTAATCTAAAACTGATACTGGATTTAATCAACTGTTGGATAAATATTACTAGAAAATATTTGAACCCTTATTAAGTAAGTGATAACGTTCTTGCATAGTATATCTTCAGTTTTGTATGTTATCCTCCCTTGCCAAGATAGGCAGATATATGAATTCAATGATGAAGTCTTGCTTTCAGCTATGTTAGGCTAGGACTGGAGAAGCTGTGTATACCCACGTCGGACCTCACAGACGAGATGTTGGAGACAGCTAAAAAGATGAATGGCCACTGGAAGGATGTGGTGGCCTTCTACACAATACGCTTGGCACTCGCTCCTGTAGTGGAGAGCTTAGTTCTTCTGGACAGAATGATGTTTTTGTATGAGAAAGGTCAATATTGTGTGCTACATATAACCAACATAAATATTTCTTTGCAATACAGTGATCACTTCGGGTTTTTTCATCAGAAGCATTATTGTACCAAGGAAAGTGCTGTTGAAAATCTTTCTTAAGTATGAAATTGATCTTTGGGTTCAATAATAAAATTGCCAACTGATTATCTGATTTTCAAATACAACAGAAGTGGTGTACTGGGAGTCAAACCTAGAACATCTCTGTTAGCACTTAAACACTATTTGTATACACCAATTCACCCTATAACGTATTGAGATAGATTTTCTTATAATTAGTTTGGCATTTGGTCTTGTATCACACAGTCAATGACCTGGGACATGAGGCCAGTTTCTAAGCAATGTGGTACCCTATGATATATAATTATATTTTGTAAATAATAATAGCACATGGTTGCAGTACCAATGCTAATCAAACTAAAAAACCTCAACAAATAGTTATAATCACTTTGCTGACTTCTCAATTGTTTATTTGTTTCAGGCAACAGAAGTGTCATTGCTCCTATTTTTGATCCAAGCCTGTCTCCAAGAAACTTTGTTCTGTTATCATGGAAACAACATCATGAATGACACTGTACCACAAACAGATTTTGATATTGATATTTTTTTCACTAGACCACCGAGTAGTTTGCTTCAAAATTGTATGTTTTATTAAAACTATTTTGGAAAGTATCATTCAATGATTTGAAGTTATTTTGTTTTCAGATATATTTACAAACATTACTGTTTTATTTTGATATTATCATACTATTTCTTGTATATTATACATAAACAAATGTTAGTCAAGATGATTACTTCTTGTTCACTTATTAGTTTAACTATTAAATAGGTAAGGAGGTGATCAGGAGCTGTAGCTAGTTCCATATATCTCAAGTACATGTAATTTAAATGGAAGTTATGGCTCATTTAAGATGAAGACAATTTGGTTAAAACATCTTGTGAAGCCACTAGAAAGCACACAATATAACCATTGGGATGAAAGTCAAAATGACCATCACAATTCACATATTATCTCAGCAACCACCGAAGCCTATGACTGTCAAGGCTATAATTGCAAATGAAGTATGCGATTACTAAAGATGACAATGATGGTTGTGGTGGTGATGCTTATGGTGGTGGTGAAGATTATTATGATGAAGCACAAATTGGAAGGTTAATTTTGACACACAATAAAATATTAAAGACAAAAAACAACATTTAAGTAATGTATTAGTGTTTTAAAATCATTCACACGGATTAATAGGAGTTATGGTGCAGAAATCTTGATTGATAAGTACTTGTACCAAGTTATTTCCATGTCTCATTTGGTAATGGTTGGAGTTAAGAGCGCATCATCTGACCTATGTTTGGCCATGACCTTGAACTTCAATGAAGGCAATAAATTGACAAATTATGAAGCAGAGAATGGACATTTCACCCCTTAGTGTGGCCTTGACCTGGAAGGTATGTTGCTAGAACATGCCCTTTGCACATTAACTTGATGTTTTGAACATTCATTTCTCGAGTCATTTTAAAAACAATCTAGGTATTAAGGTCTATTGAAGAGACCACTAAATGGTGACAGACAGATCCACAAAGAAACAACTTTAAAAACACATTTCCATCAAGGCTAGTTAAGTGTTAGGGTTATATAACTGCTGATCCATATATTCTACACCCCATGCATGATGGCAAGCTGTTGTAACAAGTTCATGTTAGCAACATCTTACTTTTGCTCAAGTGTTTAAGCCTTTATCAAGGATCTGCTCTACACATATTGAAGTGTATAGATGAAACCCAGGCTACATGTTCAGTGTGTATACCACGTGGTAAATTACATCATAGATGCTAATTAGGAAGGCAAAATTTTGCTTTGAATGAAGACTGTAAACAAAGATAAGTTGACAATTTCTTCACCATTTTAAATGAAACAGCGCAAAAATGCTGCTTATGGAGGCCTGTCTTTGGCCTTTTCCCAAGTTTGTTTGAGAGTTTTTTTTTCTTTAAAAACCTCGACAAACCTTTTCACAAAACTGCTGCCTGATGGATCACTGTCAGTAAATTATTTTGGAAACTTGTCACCTTAAACTCGGGTAATACAATGAAGATGGGGCTTTTTAAGTGGCGTAGACTGCCCTTTGTTTCATTTAAAATGGTGAAAAAAGAAGAAGTTATCTTTCTTTCAAGTCCCATTCGAAGCAAAATGTTGCCTTTCAACGCAGCATTTTTCACGTAATTGATTACTTGGTATACACACACTGATGTTCTATTGAAATTCATGAAGCCTAAATGCAGACCCATGTTGGAAACAGGCCTGCTCAAGGTCCAAGTCGCAATACTTGGTCGCGTGTTTAGTATAAATATCAAGTCATCTCCGTATTTATATCCTACACCCAAGGGCTGTATATTGATGAACTTGTGCATATATTTGCTCATCAGGGTAAAATGCAGAAAATAGGTCTGCCTCGTGGTGTACGTCACAGTACTAGGTCAATGGTTGAGACTTGCATTTTGTGTCCGATCTGTATCTACTCCGACATCAATTAAAGGATTGTATTGCCACTTGGGTAACCTACTACACATTGAAACTGCACTGGCTCAAGGCCATGCCAATTTGGTAAGAATCGGCTTGCACCTAGGTTTTGAGCTCTGTAAGCCAAAAAAACAAACATTTTGGGCAGGCTAAAATAAACTGAATAAATTTCTGATGATTCTTGAAAAATGTGTTTGCTGAAGTGCAGCTATTTAAATCTGCAATGCATATGTCTCAGGCCTGCCATATATTGATTTTCCTTGCAGAATAAATTAACACAATCATAGTTTATCATAGAAAAAATTTGTTTGTTGTATATATATGCTGAATAAAAAATGTTAAGCACTGAAAGTGAAAACTGATTTGGTGTGAAGATTCTAATGAAAACATAACCAACAAACTATATTGTTTAATATATGTGTTTTTATGGGGTTTTCTTCTCTGAAACATCTGGCCCTAATATCAAAAAATACTCCAGTCCAATCCCAATCCCAAACTCACACTCAAATTATTTTATCAGATAACATTTCAAGTGATTAAAATTCGTATTTGTTTTTACACCTTTAAAAAAAGCATTTTCTAAGAGAGTATGTTGATTAAAGTCTTTGGTCCAAATACCAAAGAAAAAATGTTCTACAGCACAAAATGAAATGGAGGGCATTTCTATGTTTTTTAACAATTACTCAAGTACATTTTTGAATCTAGAATCGGTAATAATAAATATTGACAAATGCTTTCATTAACTTATTGTATGAGGAAATATATTATAAATGCCAAGATTTTGAATCATAATTTGTTTTTATGTAGGAAATGGAGTTGAGACTGAAATTGAGATATGACTTTAGTATTTTTTGTTATTGGGGCTGGAAATGATACATTGTCTATTATCTGAGAGAAGTTTTTATATTCTGTTTTTGAGATTTTAAAGATACACTCTTACTCCCAAATAAGATTAAACACATTTAATACAATTGTTTTGATATACCAAAAAGGATGAACAAATGTCGAACACAATGATGCTTATGAGGGATACCAAATTTAATTTAAAAGAAATCATATGTGCAGAAAACACGGTATTGCTACCATATGAGACCATAGTAGATCACAGTAATTTTTTTTAGCATTCACCAATCATTTAATATTTTTGCGTATTCAGCTATAAAAGACACCGATATAATATTGTTAAAAGTAATTGTTATTTTCCATAAATGCATTATTTAGTAAGTAGTTGAAGGTGTATCACTCAAAATGTGTGTTTGTTTTAGATGTGTATGTAATGATTTTGAATAAGAGTGTCAATTTAATGAAACTTAGGGCCATGTATCATGTGTGCCGCTGCTGATACAGATAACAAAAGTTATTCTTCAACAAAGTTTATATTTAACCATGATGACATTGTCAATGAACACAGTATTTACAGAATGGTGATTGTGTATTATACATCATCTTGTTCTGCTACAGAAAAAAAATCAGCAATGTTTGGACATATAGCTTATAATGTCACACTCCTTAATAATCAAAGAAATTAAAATGAAAATAAAACATTACATATTTAAAATTTACTTTTGACAAAATAATGATGTTTTACAAATTATGCAACATGAACAAATTCATCAGGTCAACGAAGATGGCATCTTAACCAGTCAAACAAAGTTTAAAAATACTTTTAAAATTCTTTTGGGCCCTTAACATAAATCACATAATGAGAATGACATTAGCTGCAAGCATCTACAACACATATGAGAGAAACTTGGATATAACTAACACATATCTGAAGCATCTCAGTACCTATTATATGGCCTTCTCTGTCGAGGAGAGAAAAAAGGTCTTTTTCCTCTGAAATCTGAACTTCCCCTAAAATTATCTCTAGGTCTCCCAAAGTCCTGAAACTGTGGCCGTGGAGTGAAATTTCTTGGCCTGAAACTATCTTGTTCAAGCCGAGGTCTTGGATGCCAAGGCCTCTGACCATTATTATCCTGCCACTGAGGACCTCTGTTAAAGTTGTCTCTATGATAATCACCATGTGGTCGGTCCTGAGGCGACTCATGCCAATCATTCCCCTCATACTCCTGATCATTATTCCCCCACTTGTCACCACTGTCTGCCTCTTGTTCATTTCCCCATTGACCTTCAGGTTCCTGTTTCTCCTCCCACTGGACAGAGTCAGGCTCAGGGACAGGCCGATTCCAGCCCGGATTTTCACTTTGCTCCCAAGTTTCACTTGCAATCTCACCAAACCCTTGCTCTGGATCATAACCATTGTCATTATCAATGTCCATGTCGTCCGACCCTGCTGAAGTAGGACGACCACTGTTACCAATCACTCCTATTGTGCTTATAGCCTCACATGCAGAGGCACCTGTTTCTACAGTGTTAATGCTGGTTAGAGTTCTGGTTAAAGGTGGTGGTGGTAGGTTTGCTGATGAACTTGATTTTTGTTTTAGAATGTTTATGAATTCATTCTGTGTATCTGTATTTCGTGTAGAAGCTGGATTAATTCCTGTTGGTGGCTTTTTAAGAATACCAGCAGGTTTCATTTCAGCTCCTTTCGAAGCATGGCGGCTGTTTTCATCTATTAAAGTCACTTCTTTCAGAGATGAAGCTCTACTGTTTCTAAGTATACTCTTTGGAGCCATAGTATGACTTGTAGCTGGAGGTGGTTCCTCATACTCATTTTCCTCCTCTTCTTCTTCTTCATCATCAAAGTCCTGGGGCTGATCCCAGGGATGCTGATATCGGGAATCTTGATTTTCATTTGTATTTGCAGGCACCCAGTTATGCGGTTGCTGAAAGTCCTGGCCCTGATTCTGACCCCAGCTTGGTCTCTGACCTGCTGAGATCGGGTTATAAGCTGGCCCTCCTGGGGGAGGGAGGGGCTCTTGCTGCCAAGAAGGGGTCACAGCAGCACTAGTGGAGGGAGGGGGTGGGGGAGGGTTAACAAAGTTCCCAGGAAAGCTGGGAGGTAAGGGATGTCCTAAGTTGGGTAAAGGTGGGTTTGGAGGACCCCCTGGCGGTGGTTCCCATGAATTGCCCCCAGGAGGTGGAGGAGGAAATCTCTGATGGGGCTGCACAGGCAGTCCCCCAGGGAGAGGAGGGCGATGTTGAACAGTGGTTACATCAGGCCGTGGAGGAGCGTTTCGAAATGGAAAAACAGGGTTAAACCCTTGACTTAGTTCTTTAGACACAAGAGTAGTTGTTGCAGTGATTGGAGAAGTCACTGATTCTGTAGAATAGACGGAGGGCGGGGCTGAAGAGATTATTGCAGATGAAAATGGTACAGCACTTGACATAGGGGGGAAAGGATTAGCCATACTTGGTATTGGGGGAGGTGACACAAATGGTTGAGAACCAGGCCGTAAACCTGGGGGTGGCATTGAGAAATCCTGGGAGGGAGGAGGAAATTGCCGAGGGGGAAGCAGCTGAGGTTGAGGAGGGGGAACAGGCGGTTGCTGTACAGGGAGGGGAGGGGCTTGTGTCTTCATCTGCATCATAATCGGTGGCGAGGAAGGGTCCTGCTGGGGAAGTGGAGGCTGTTGAGTGTGACCAGGCTTCCAGCCAGACCAAGGTGTGTTCTGTTCCTCCATCATGGGGGGTTCTGAGGGTGGTGGAGACTTCGGCTCAGGAGGCCTCTCCTCTATTCTGCCTTCACCATGGGTATCTCTGTGAGCTTCTTTCTTGCTCTGATACTGATTTTTCACAGTGTTTGTAAGCAATGATAATGTCTGAAGAAAATTTGAACTGCTGCTTGAAGAGGCATTGCTGGTTTTTGTAAGCAACTGACTTAGAAAATCAATGGGATTTGCTTTAGTCTTTCCATCTGATGGCTTTTCCGGTCTGGGTGGGGATTTTTCCTCTGGTTCATCCATGACTGGGGTAGACGAGCCTGCATCATCAGCTTCAATAGGCTCTGGGATGGTCAGCTGTGTGGGTGTGTAGACATTCTGTCTAGAGTGTTTGTATGTCTCTGGCTGGCTGGGTTGGGCAGGGTTCACTCCCATGGGGAATGGCGCCAGAGGGGGCTGGCTGAAGTCTTTCATAGGCGGTGGAGTGTCAGGTACCATCCCACTACTGCCCCGTGCCAGGTTGGGGAGCATGTGTGCTATCCTCGACTCCAGAATGTTGCTGCCTGAAATCAGATATAAAGAAAATATTTTTAATATATATCAATATATAAATTAAATATTTTTTGTCAAGGATGTCTTTTATATTGCTGCATGAACATTTTCAGTAAAAAATATTCAGATACCTTAAATTGTTTACCTTTTAGTAATTTTACATATATATATCAAACACCACCCCTGAAGTTGGCAAATAAAACTGCGCTGTCTGTGTGTGCATATACCTTTTCAGAGTTTTTTCATGTAATTTGTAACGCATGGCCAATTTTTATATAACGTGGCACAGATGTTGCAATAACAAGACACAGATGTTCAGCACTTAAAAAGACCTTGATCTGCCATGTGCAAGACTACTTTATCAAGTAGGTTTGATAGTATGGAACACAACTTTCAATGCAATACATTATGTATTTGCTGAGATATTGACTTTATATCGTAACATGCAAAACAGTAACCAGAATTTTTATACTAATAATAATGGGCCATAATTATAGAGTTACCTGACTTGGCTATATAGTTTGAATGGTTAAGTACTGTTGTATAAAGTCTCAATGCAATACATCAAGTAGCTGCTGAAATATTAACCTATGTGTGCTTATATGCAAAACCTTAACCAGAAAGTTAAACAATAAAGGCCAAAAATTAGCATAATATTCAAAATAGTGTATCATAACATCATTTATTCAGTAGGTTTGATAGTTGGGAACATATATCTCAAGTTTCAATGCAATACATGATGTATTTGCTGAGATAATGACTTAAAGATGCTTACATGCAAAACCTTAACCAAAGTGTGACGCTACCGTTATGGTGAGTAGTATAGCTCTCCCTATTCTTCGAATAGTCAAGCTTAAAACTGCAACTCTTTATATTACATAGCTTTTTGTACCTTGAAATGTCTGTGTAGGAGGTGGTACACCTTGGGTGACCGGGACGTCATTGGGAACTGAAAATACATCATCAGCATAAAAACACAGAAGTTGTAGCCATGTTTTGCTGACTTTAAATGTAAAGACAGAAATATATATTGCCAAATGCTCTTGAATCCAAATGTGCATTATCAAAAATAACTCTTAATCTAAACTAGGCTGAATTTATTTTACAGAGAACAAAGGTAGATAAAGCAGCTATGCGGACATTAGTGATGTTCCGATGATCGATTATAATCGAAAATCGATTGGTTGGGCCTGAAATCGGCGACAATCGATAGTATTTGGTTATAATCGATTATCGAAAAAAAAAAAATTAAATAAATAATAATAAAAAAATGAAAAATAGTAAGTGTTCAGATGTTATCTTGAACAAAATGGCTGATGAAAGCCACAATGAGCAAGAAAATGAACTATTTTTTATACAACAACACTTAATAACTTCAATCATAGACATATAATGATTAAGAGTTTAATACTGTACATGAATAAAACTACAACGCGGGTACTATCTAGTATTTTAAAAACCGATTGTACTATCGATAATCGGTTACTTGAGTGGAACCGATCATCGATAGTAAAATTGCAACCGATTCCCAACACTAGCGGACATAGAGAAAACCAAACTTAATTAATAATTAGAATTCATAAATAAAATAAAAATCCCTTAAAACAAAATTCATATAAATTAATTTAGTATTAACAAACACTTAATCAATGATTAATTTTGGAACAGTTTATTTTCAAATACAATAATTATATTGATGAAGTTTTAAGGAAAACTAAAGTTTGGTAAAGCTAAATACTATTCAATGTTGAGATGGTAGGGATTTCAATTGCAGCAGGATAAAGCATCATTAATGTTAATTCAAACTTTAAAATAAAATTCAAATACACACATGCAGTATACATTTTGCTCTATTTGCTTACAATTTATAGGTTTTTGGTAAAACGTTCTGTCAATATGATGAATTATTGTAACCAATCCCTCATGATAATATCTAAAACCATTAAGATGTATAAAATTAGAAGCCACTCATGTAATTTCTTTTTTCTCCAGTTATTATTTTAAGAAGCTGACAAGTAACTGAAAATATTTCAAAAAGTACAGCCATTCAGTGGAGGAGTGTCAGTGAGCTGGCCCATGATATGTGTGAACAATTAACCAGCGTACAAAAATCCTTGTTTTTATCTGAACAGTTTTTTTGCTTTAATTTGCAACAACAGCGCATAGCTAGTAAAGCACTTTTAAGTTTACTTTGATTGATGTGAACAACACATATATCCAACAATTGTCTGCCATCTATTTTCTATAAAAATTGATTATTAGGCCCCCATTTCTCAAAACTTCTCAAGTCTCTTATATCAGGATTTACCTACGCTCACCATTTTTTCTCTCTATAATTTGCATACTCTTTACTCAGAGTTTTAACACTTAACACTTAAATAGGATAATCTTTAAAATAATCACAATAACCAATTTTCGTTATAAAAATTAAATTTAAGTAGTATGTACTTTTGCTTATTGAAAAAGCTTCCTAAGCCTGTTAAAATTAAGAAGATTCGGAAATTAGGGCCCTAACAACACCACCATATATTGTTTTACAGAGCTACAAATTAATATACACTGTTGAATATACAGGTTTTCCAGCACAAACAAAAGTGAAACAAAATAGGAGCTTTTTTGAAATCAATTTAAATTAGTAAGTCAAAGAATTTTCATGATAAAAAGTAATAAAATTTACATCAATTTGTGATCATTTTTTAACAATCTCAACATGCATTTTTCAATTATATTTTTTATATAAAAAAAAAAAAATCATGATCGCGGTTTAAAGTTGAAGATAATTTTATATCCAACAGGCAAGTTCAGGTCGGCATATACACACCATTCTATCTTCACAAGGTAATTTGCACAAAAAACAGCTTTAATACAAGAAACCTAATCAATAAATCTTCATTGTTTTTTACTTACAAAGTAGGCAATACAGGAATTATCCACAAAGGCTTTTTTTTTAAATCGGACAAGTAGGAATGCTGGAAGGTCTGTGCTAAAATGTGACACATGTGAGACTGAGAGTTTCCTGACACACTAACACTCCAACACCGTACGAGAAAGTGGACAAAAGGAATGTTGCAAAAGGAAAGCTAGCAATGCAAGTGCCTGCATACTACAAACTTATGTACAGTTACACAGGAAATCTAGCAACAAGTACCTTTACTGCCCATTACTATATTGGTTAAACTTGAAATTGGTTGTGAGATTGACTTAACCATCGCAGTATAAGCCCGTCCTGATGCTAGTGGCTCAGGGCCTACAAGAAAAGGAGGTTTTAAAAAGGTGCTTTAAATTCAAAAACAGTCAGAAGTCTTTATATGTTAAAACTGTTTGTTAAACTATTTTAAGGTCCATGTAAGTCATAGCTGCTTTTCTAACCTTACTCTGTAGATAACACATATGGGTTTGGTGCAAAACCGGACAACATCAAATAAAAAAAAAGAAACAGAAATGGAAGTTCAATTCAGCAGTAAACCCATAAGACTTATGATAGGTTAAAAGAGCATTAAAGGACCTGTATGTGAGTTATAAAAGGTTGTTTTAAACAGAGCATTTCTTTTGAAAGAAAAAGAACATATCTTAACATGTCATGAGATACTTTTAACAGTTTTAATATATGCTTATTGCACCCAATGGTAACACACAAAGGTAAATACCCACCTGTCCGAGCCTGATCTGTGTCATCACACAGGTCCATGTCCACCGTCTCATTGTCATCAATGTTCAGATCAAGGCCCTCCTGTGGGGGCGTATTTCCGGGGGAAGGAGCGTCCACCGTGGGTGAGGGCATGGGGCTAGGCGACGCAGGGATGATCTTCTTCATGTCATCTACACGATTCTTCATATTTGTCACCCGAGCCCCAAAATTTTTGTATGCCTGGAGAAATTGAAATACTCACAAGTAATTATTGGCTCAAAGAATTTCCACATGACTGTGTTCTCTTAACCCTTAATAAACTGTTCTTTTGATACTTATCTGTACTTACCTGTACATCACATATTTTATGCACACATGAGGGGAAATCAGCAAATTACAATCTACCATAAGTTTCCTTGTTTTTGATACCATTCGAAATTTTCTATGGAAATTCTAATGGATTATTTGAAGTAGGAAAACTCACCGTGGCAACAATGTTGGCCTCCCGGAACTGTTCAGAGTAGAAGTCCTCTGCACCCTCACAGAAGCCGAGCACCTTCTTGCGATGTTTGATCTCCTTTTCTAGCAGAGAGACATAGTCCTCAATCTTCACACACGACTCCTCAAACTGACGGCAAAACTCATTCCCGTGGGACCGGTCTGAATACAGAGGATCTTTTATTTGACTGTGTTCTAAAGGCAAATAAGTAACAAGAGTGCCGCTGGGCAAAATCCAAAACTAGTTTTTATCACAACCTAAGTTATGGGCCTAGTAATGTGTGTATTGCCTCTGGCAAAAAGTTTCAATTCAATGCTTTTACAGTTTAAGTGGCTAAGTAAGTGACACCAACAATGCCAGCAAAGCTATAACAATACCTAGAATTGTTCTCCAAAGAACAGACATGCTTATCAAATTGCTCAATCAAAGAACAATCCTTTACATACATAGTTGAATATGCAACTCAAATAAATCATTAAAAACTAGAGTTGTCACAGGAGTGATGAATACCACTGAATTCTACCTGGACAAAGGATTGGTAAATTATTTTGATGAAATGAGGCAGCAACTCCGAAGTTTTTGTACACTACATATCCACTTCTTTTGCTTAACCAATAATGAATGTGTGTTGTTTAATTAAAATCCATTGAATAATTTAAACGTTACACTCCTAACAAGAAAATGCAACAAAGGGCAATAACTCTGTAGTACGCTGAAAAAGAGTTATGGTTCCTGTGCACTGCACTTCCTATCTTGTGCTTTACCATGGTATTAAGTTTAACTAAATTCCATCCAGTAGTTTTCAAGTTATGCTCCAGACAAGAAAAAGGACAAAGAGCAATTTCTTTGTAGTTAGATTAAATAGGGTTATGGTTCTTGCACTCTGCACTTCCTTTCATTGTGCTTTATCATCATTCAAAAGTTTGAGTAGTTTTCAAGTTATGCTCCGTACAAAGGTGCAGACCTGACGCGAGTGCGACACTGCAAGCGGGCTCGACAAAATGGATACAAATTTAAGCTACAGATGTATGTCTACAGATGTATACGTTTTTGTTCATAATTTTCATTGTGATCTGTCCTTTTGCTTTATATATAAGTACCTTTCAGTTGTTTGATGGCTTCGATATTTGTGGCATCAATCCTGAGGGAGGCAAGTTGCTTTGCTTTACTTGTAACATCTATCTCCATCTTTCTCAAATGTGTCATTTCCTCTAATAACGCTGGAGGCTATCATATAAAGAACAGGTTTTTTTTTATATTAGCTGTCATGAACTAGTTTCAAACCATGGAATAACATTCAAGTGCAAAACACTTACCATGGTGTATAATTTTCAAACTTGAAAATCATTAGTGTTGTGAAGCTTAATATAAGTAAGTGAAATGATTTAGGTCATCAAAGTAGAAAGTCCTTTATAAGAACCAGGGGTCGACACTAACCATTTTTCCAAGGGATCCCGAAGGGACACCAACATTTGAAATCAGGTGTCCCTTCCTGAAATTAGGAGTCCCTTCCATTTTTTACATTTTTTTCATTACTTAACCTGTTTTAATAATAAATCTAACATGCACATACAGTTTCATTTAAACACCATATTATACATGTTTTCAACAGCATGTAATGACAAGTTAATAGTACAGTGTCAGACATATGAACCTCTGGCGATGGCAAGAGGAAGATATGGGTCTCTAGTCAGTAGATTGGGTTCAAAAGCGGTAGAATGTCGAAGTCCCTTTTGTTTTCAGTCAAAAACAAAGATGGATATAATGTAAACAAAATCTTGATGGTTGGTACTATTTTTAGATTTTCGTAAAATACGCATTAAATAAGTCATGGTTCAAGGTCATATGTCAGTGCTTTTGATTAAGAAACAGTTGGACTATTACACCTGGCTTGTGAAAACTCAAGTTTATATTAAGTAGAGCTGCTGATCAATCAATCAGACTGCCCAACAGGTGTAGTGCATACTGGAAGAGCAGACGACCGAAAAATTGTGTATGTTAATTTTTTGCGCCAAAATGTCGTAAAATTTTATACATCGATTGCATTAATAAAACTTTGGGAATTTTATTTCTATGTTGTTTTGATCAAAGCATAAAACAAAAAATGTTGAATAGTATGATTCCGGTATTTGTGCCGTAAATGTTAGTGTAATAACTCGAAGGTCGCATCATTAAGTCATCAAGGTTAGTATTACTGTTGGCATCTTTTTTGGGCGGATCTGACACATAAGCAAACTAATTCAACATAATTATTGTACCGATAATAACAGTCTGTCACCTCTGACCTTGTTGATAATGTAAACAACAAAACGAAAGTGTTAACCCGCATGCGCACTGTGAAATGACCTGTTTATTTATAGATTCATGACGTAACTATAGTCAAAAAGTCAGCCACACTTTCCCTTTAGTGTGTGCAACGTATTAATAATACTATCATTTTTTGCATGCACTTTTAAGAAATTTAGGGGGACCTTAATTTATATAATAAATAAAAGAAACGCTATTTATTTATTGATGTTTAGCTTTTATCGGTCAAAATTTAAGTGTCCCGACGGAATACCGGACTTTGAAGTTCAGGTGTCCCTCCCGAAAAATTGGTGTCCTCGGGATCCCGGGACCCCGTTAGTGTCGAACACTGAGAACACAAAATTAAGGTTGTTTTATTCAGCAGCTTTCCAAATAATTAAATTAAAAGATGTGGAGATATAGGGAAAAAAAAACTTGGTGTAAATAATTATCACCACAAATAAAATAAATCATACCTTGAAATCTGCCATTGAAACTGTATGGTCCTCGATCACTGGTTCTTCTGTTGGCACAGCCACAGGGCTGTCAGTGGGGATAGGCTTGTCCACCTCCTCAACACGGTGGGCCTTGGAGCTTGGTCTGTATGCTGGAGAGGCCTGAGCTGGGGTGCTCCGGGCACTTGAACTTTTACTCGAATTACCACCTAAAAATGTTTGATGTACCATTTCACTGCAGTTATAATACATGTAGAACTATGTGGATTTAAAACATTCACTCCCAGCATGTCCAAAGAACTGAAAAATGATTTTTCTTTTATACTAAAAAAACATCTTGAATTTGTACGCAACCAGTATACCAATCCTCAATTCAAGCTACAGTCACAATAAAGCTGGACCCAACAAGGACCGGATCAGTCCAGAATGAAATTGAGTTGACAGTCCCTCGACAGTCTCAAAGCATCAGACTAGCCCAGATTCATGACATCACGACAACATATGAACATTGAGCGAACATGGAGCCAACATGGATTTCAGGGTACCAATACTGCAGCACCACGGACCGTCTCAGATCAACTAGCGTCAACAGGGATGACAATGAAAAATATTACACTTGATTTAAACAATAGTGATACAGTAAAGTTTGCAGTTGTTGTGCAGCCTAAATTACCATCAAGAATTCCTCGTAGTTCACTGACAAATTTCTGATCATAGGTTTTCCTGTCTTCCCAGATCTTAAACACTCTGCCAACATTTGGTTTGATGGAGTCATACTCCCTGAAAGAAATGCAACATTTCAGTTACAAATAATTTCCTTGTGTTGAATTATCAAATACCAAAAATAACATTATCAGTTTTATTACAGTAACTGTAAAATTTAAACTTTTACTTTGTTTGATCTTCTAATACTTAGTTCAATTTACCTTATGGCTTGCACTGCATCTCTTAAATTAACCTTGAAATTTTCCAAATAGTACAAGGCCTTTTTCTTCTTTGCATGTTGCACAACATCGTTACACAAATAGAACAATGTAAGTTTGTGCTTAACTTCACCTGCAATAAAACAAACAAAGACATTCACATATCTTTATGTTAACAAGGCTACACCAATTAAGTAAATAATTGTTTTACTGATTTTGGAAGAACAAAAAAATCAATCCCATCATTTAGTTTTAAGACAGGTGCGCAAAAGCAAATAGCTTTCCAAAATAATTAATATTCAGTATGAAAAAAATATGTTGAACAATTATCACCTTTGAGTGCAATTTTAATCTTAAATAATGATGTTTCAAGGCAATAACATCATGAAGTACTTCTAAAACATTTTTTTGTGATCTGATGCAACATAATTCATGAGTAAGCCTATTTTGGGCATTTCAGTCCTACAGTACACTCCACGCGGAACTACCACTTTCCTCGGTGACTCGGAGGTGTTTTTAATTTATCGCGGATTTCCGCCGAGTACGCAACCTTTTTCCTCGCTAAATTTCGCCGAGTTGCACTGAGTTAATCGTTTTCTATGGAGGGTTTTATTGCCGGTAACGCCGGTGATCGAATCGATTTATTGACCTAATCGCGGAACTCTGCGTGTTGTGCATAGCTACTACAGAACATTGCTTCTGTTAAAACAGTATTGAATAATTAGATAATTAATTTTTCAAAGTACAGTAAGTTTCTTTTTAAAAACAATTATCGAAAATTTCCATATCAATTTTCATCAGCATCATCTAACAACTGTTGTTTTTCACATTATGTAATTGAAAGATATACCATAGCGTGCATTTGTGTTTGTTATTGTCATCTTTCTCTTACTATATTAGGTGTTGAGAACTTAAATTAGATTGGAGTAATGAAGGTGTTGAGAACTATGTAAGTGTGAATATTTTTCGGTCTTTTTTTTCCTAATTTGCATTTTACCCGACTTATTAATTTATCCGTACTTATCAATGGTTCTAAACTTATTTATAACGCATATAAGTGTAAATCCTTCATCAAGTTAATTAAAATCCCATTAAACACCATTTTATACATGCATTGAAATGAATAACACATTCTATCGGCTTTAGATCAAACAGTCACTCTGTGTGACGTCACATAACTCACAGTTTTACCCACGAGGATCTCATGGAGAGCATGTATATTGTTATGCAAGATTAATGTGTCTGAGTGGTGTTTTCAAATGTAACTGGAGTATTGCATTTCCAACTTTAATTCATCACATTAATTAGTTACCTATATCATTGAATGTGTTGACTTTTATTGATGATTCAATAAGTATAACTGTACATAATTGCTTCATACAGTCAATAAGTGTGGTATAAGTTTTAAAGTTTATTGGCAGATTGTTTTACAAAAATATCATGTCTTTGTTTTTTTAATCCCTGGATTGCCCTTGTTGTTTATTTAATCCTCCAATAAATATTTCACACTTTCTCTTTCTACATGCAATACATAGTTTAAGATGGGTATTTACTAATTAACTTGTCACAGTGGTGTACTATACGGTTAGGTAATCTAGCCAGGATAAAAGATGAAAATCAATAATCTTCGTCTGTGAAACTTGGTTAAGTGTGAAAGTTACGATTGATGTCCTTTGGGTGTCCGAAAATTAGGTACGCGAAATAAATTATTTTTATAAACAATTACGGGTGTAGCAAAAATTATCAAATAAATTAAACAAAATTAGAAACAGTGGGAGATTCTTATCGGTTTTCCTCCGAGTTTCGCGGTGTTTTTACCTCCGAGTAACGCGGCGATTGTAATTATACTGTCAATTGGATGTCGTGTCCGCGATGACCAAAATCCGCCGAGGAAAACGGAAAGTGGTAGTTCCGCGTGGAGTGTACTGTATACTAAAATATGTCTTTTATTAAAACTGTTTATTTTATTTCAATCGATATCATACATGTGATATTTCTCCAAAAAATTTCAACCCTCCAAAAAATAAACAAAGCAATATCTCTGCATGCCATATTTCTCATAGGCTCTACAGAGGATTTTGATCAAACCACAACCAGGAGGATATTGATATTTATTGCTTTTTCTGCAGGCATTTTTTTCATGCATTATCTACTTTTAAAAGCATTTCATTCAAAATAGCATTTCTATTTAAATGTAAAGCACTGTAGTTAATATTTTACAAAAAAACTTTTGTCTACAAATTCCAACATCAGACTCATTCAGAGGGATGGATCCCCAAAAGGGAGAACAGGGGACGGGTTGAAATTCTGGGTGATTCCCCAACCAAAGCCTGGAGATATCGCATGTATGCTGTATGGTTAGTCTAAAATAATAGACGTGTTATACGGGATTCTTCCAATTCCTAACATCTAAACGGGAATGTGCAAAAAATGGGGGTGTTTTAAAAATATTGAAATTGTTTTAAGTGAAGTATTTTATGCTTGAAATTGTTCATAAAGAGTTATATGTGTAACCCGGTGCTAATTTGCTAATATTTTACCATGTAAGTGAAATGTTATTTTGCACTAAACAAGCATTTAATGCGTAAAAACAAGTTGTTTACCTTTCCAATAAAAGGAAAGTTGACTGACAGAGACAATCATTTATGCGAAGGGGAACAACTCGATACAATCGTAATAACTCTGCCTCTTGAATGCCGAAGCAAAACAGAACAATTTCTTCAGTTATGAGTAGGTCATACAACATGAAACAAAATACCACAAATTTATTCCCTTCTTGCGGGTATTCTTAATCAAATAGCGGTAAATCTTTGATAAATGATTTTTGAATTTTGTTAATCACTTACACTTTTTTAAAACTTTAAGCCAAGTATCAACGATCTTCTGGTGGTGAGCTTTGTTGTGCATTATCCACAGTGACATAGCCTGGACACTTTCCTGTGTACTGTTAAATGACATCATCTTTTTCTCTATCAATTCCCCTGATAACTTCTTCCCTTTTTTAGCATCCGCCATTTTGCAACTATCTACGTATAAATTGTCAAAGGTATCTTCAAAATACAGGAACAGATGCCTTATCTGCAAAGTTATACCATGATAAAAAAAAAACAATGTATGATTTGCAAAGTTAGTGGCGGCAATCTGACGTCTTAAATGAACGATTTCATGTCAAAACCGTTCAAAGTTTCGGATTCCTCACGCTTGTCAGCCATTTTCAAGCCCCGCAGTAACTTTGGAGAACTTAAATTATTTATTTACGACATGTTTCCTATATATACAATATTATGGCTGAAAATGTATTTAACAATAATCTCAAATAAAATCATATTTTTATTGTGACTCTGAACAATTTTGCCAATTAGAGGTTAATCTCTCTTCGCCGCTAACCGGAAATGACCCCTGAGATTGACCTGAATGTTGATTGACAATCAACGTGCAAAACACATCGACCGATATTTTCTGATGAATGAAAATACTGCCGCTCGGATGTCTCGTCTTTATTGGGTGGAATTACTGCGTGTAGGAGGAGTTATACTTGCGTAATGTTACTACAATTCTATAAACATGTGTCTGAATTACAAGTGCAACTCATTTGTTGTTAAAGTGAAACGAAAACGTTTGAAATTGAAAATAAGACGTTGTGTTCAAGCGTAGAGTAGTAGTAATTTTCAAATCCAGACTTCGTGAAGATGTGGAAGAAGTGTATATCACAGCTGTAGTGTCTGAGCCCTTATGTCAACCCATGACAACATAAAATGACAGTTGGAACTAGACATGTGTCACCACTCAAAGTGATTTTAATTTAAAACTTATGAAAATGGCAAAACTGAAACATAACAATGGATATAATTTTTTGGCTGGAGCAATATTTGGTCTCTGTTTTGGCTTTATTATATCCACATGGTGTCGTAATAAATTTATTCCATGTTCTCCTTCGTTTTCTAAATCTGGATGCTGTCCTCGAAAATTACAACCAGCATTTGAAACAGATCAACAGTCCATTACAGAAACAAACAAAGTCATTCCGAATAATGTATACATTGAAGAGGAGGATGAAAAAGGTTTTCTCTTTGTTGGAATAATGACTGCCAAAAAGTATTTGGATTCCAGGGTTGTAGCAGCTTATAAAACATGGGCCAGATCAATTAACGGAAAAGTTATATTTTTCTCAAGTGAAGGATCTCATTCTACACATGATATACCCATAGTCAGCTTAAAAAATGTTGATGACTCATACCCACCACAGAAAAAGTCATTTTCAATGCTTAAATACATGAGTGACCATTACCTTAACAAGTATGAATGGTTCATGAGGGCAGATGACGACGTATTTATAAAAGGTGAAATACTTGAACAGTTTCTGAGGTCTGTGAATAGTTCTAGACCGCAATTTATTGGCCAAGCTGGGGTTGGAACAAAAGAAGAAATAGGACTACTGAGTCTCGGAAGTACTGACAACTATTGTATGGGTGGAACAGGGATGGTCTTCAGTAGAGAAACACTTCGGCTTCTAGCTCCTCATTTAAAGTACTGTGTCAACAACTTATACACAACACATGAAGATGTTGAGATTGGACGGTGTGTTAGAAAATTTGCCGGAATCCCATGTACTTGGTCATATGAGGTAAAAATAATTGGTATAATTTTTATATTTCTCTCATGTCTTTCATGTTAAAAATATTGGCAAATTATAGTGCTTTTTTCAGGTTTATTGTATGACCATTTGTTAAATTTGTGTACAAGATTATATTATTTCCTGGCTGATAAAAAAACAAAATTTATCAAATAAGCAGTGAGAAAGTGCTACAATACAGTTCATGAATTCATATTTTGTTTAAGAAGCAGTAGCAGTAGTGCAATTAATTAATATTTAATTATGAGTACTTTTTGATCAATTGATAAAGATGGGGTTTAAGATTAGGAGTTATATAACTCTGAGGCACCCTGTTCTTTTTATGTTTGCACCCTTCTACCATCAGTGAGACCAGCATGTGCACCTACATGTATCTGCCTTCATGGATTGAATGCTTAAGATAATTAAAGTATTCTTTAGTTTTTTTAAAGGGACTGTACTCCGTATGATAAAACAGCAAAAAAAATAATGGCGAAAACTGACATAAACTTTGTATCCATGTGTACAATTCATTAGAACTTACTAACTGAAGTACCACATAGTTTACAATTAATTTATTTTTTGCATTTTTTTCCTAGTAGAGTTCATTCCTTATGCTTGATTGGCTAGTCGCTGTTATCACGTGATATGACCATGTTAGGTATATAGCTTAAATATTCCAATTATTTAGAGTAAGCATTCGTAGCACAGTGGATACAGCACTGGACTGCAAGTTTGGTGACACCGGTTCGAACCGGGTCTCTGACTCAAATTTATTTTTACATTTTGGTATGTTTTTTTACAATTATGATATCAGAGAGTAAAATATTTTATTAAATAATTGTCCTGAGATTCGTTACAGAAAAAAAACTTTTTTTGGTGCCAATCTGGTGTACAGTCCCTTTAAAAGCTTATTTTATGATTATTTATCAAACTTAATTATATTAAGCAGTTTAAACCTCAAACTGCTTCATTTAAACACAATGCCTAACACTTTGTCAAATTCATAATATTTTAAGTTATTTTCTCCTTAAGCACCCAGGGGTCACAGGTCCTCTTCTTTAGCACCCTGTCCTTTTTTAAACCTTAGCTTAATATGTGCTGAAAACATGGGCTTGAAGTGACTGAACAAAGTTACCTTGCCATCAGTATATTTATTTGAGAATTATTAGAGATTAACTCAAAATGTCTAAGAACCAAAATAAATCTTATTGCAATTTATATCACATAATTAAAGCAATTAAGTAAGGTCCATATTTTTTCTTTTCGTTTCTTGTCCATCATGTTAGCCTCATGGATTAGTGCCACTGTAATCAATTAAGCATTATAATTAGATTAGTTACTTTAATAAATAAGATCTTTCAAGTACTTGTACAAGGTAGTCATGGTGCAAATAATACCACCATAAGTGTATTAGTTCTCAAGATATAGTTGCTTTTTGCAAACCTTTAGTTTTAAGATGTTAAAAAGTAGTAGTTGCAAATATATTTTACTGATGCAGAGTTCTTTCCAGTAGCTGCTGAGTCTGATGTCTTTTTTAACAGTGAGAACATATTGTGAATAGGTAAATACTTAGTGGGAGTGAGCCATTCTAAGTCATTAACATTTTACATAATATATTCTGATTGACTTAGATTATACAAGTTTTTTTGTAGAGGGGAACCAAATTATGACACCAGATGTCATTTCTGTTAGCTTGTGAAACTGAAGTTCTTAACGATTAAGTATGCACATACTTGAAGATTGTTAGGAGATTAATTTCATTGGCTGGAAATGTACGTTGTAATCTAAGTAATATTTGTTCATTAGTGTGTAAAATTTTAATGAATAAGAACAGGGCAAGCAAAGTGAGAGAGCCCTTTTTAGTTGATTCTTTTCTACCCAATATATTTTCTCACTGCTTAGATAATAACTTGTTTTCTGCAGGAGGGAACTAAACTATGACGTCATGTCTGTTAAGCTGTAAAGCTGGAAATTATAACAATTAAATTGCAGGGCAATAGTTGATTTAACTGGCTGTAAATGTACTATGGTTATGATCTTAGAACATGTACCTTTAGCACTTTTTATGAAATAGTCAGAACACACATTGTAAAATCTATGATTCAAGTACAGAGAGTGAAGTCTTCTTATTCATTAAGAATTTACAGAATATGTTCATGCTGGCTTATTTTATAGCATATGATGACTTTATGTCTGTTAAATTCTTAACGCTAAAGAGTGATACTTAGGCCAATAGACAATTTCATTGGTTGGAAAAGTAAGTTGTAGTCTAATAGAAAGATAATGGGTTTTCTTGGGCTTAGGAGAAAGGCAGTTGCCATCTTTTCTGACATGGAAAATAGTTTGGCTTGGCACGCATTTTGATTTTCAGGTTTGGGTAAAATAAGCTCTTTCACTCAGGTTTAGATCATTTAGTCGGTGATTACCTGTTGATAAACTGAAAATATTTTAATTTGGTTCATGAAAAAGTGACAGCAGATTTGTATACAGTTTGTATCTGTATCCATTTGCAGTCTCTTGTTGAATATTTTAAGGTCATCCCGTTCACTTCCATATATGTTAACAATAGTGTTAGACTTATGGTATCCACTTTTCGTATGAATGCAGCTATTATAGTCTTTGTTTTTGTCCTCTGTTCATTCTAGAATTAAGCTTATAAGGAGAGGTCATGGGGGTAACATCAAGTGTTTGGTTTCACGTATCACTTAAAGTTCATCATGTAGATTGTTAACATTGTCCAGTGTCCTATGAAATTGTGAGATGCAGCCCTATTTACATATGTACCAACCACAACTATAAAAATACTTAATTATACATTAAGTAACCTTTTTGATACTTATTTGAAAAGCAGACTCAGGCAGAATCTAAAACAAACTTTCCTCAAAGAAATAAAAACTTATCAACTGTCTTATTGCATTTTTATTCCATCAAGCAGAATAAAAGACGGATGATGTCGGAGTGAAAGTAATATTTCATGTCTTTTAAAGCAAGAATTGTAATTACAGCAGACTGAAGGAATTACAAACCATTCTTTTAATTTGGCTTCCGACATTAAAGTGTGAAAAAAAGTCATTAAAACTTCATGTGAGCAACCATTTTTAATTACTGCATAATGAAATAATGTTTTATTTAACATAAGACATATGTTACCAACTTAATATCTTGAATAATGAAACAAAATTAAATGAGATCGCACAATATAGGTTAATGTAAAAAAAAATCATGTTTAAGCCATTTGACTAAAATGATCAAAACCCCATAAGTGTATCAATTGTGTATAGAAAAAAATATTATGGATCTGGCCATGTAGCTTTAAAAGTGATAAAAACATTTTTTAAAGGCTTTCAAAAAAATAGTAAGTATAAAACTGAGATTAAAATGTATTTCACTGTGTCATGATGATGCAATATTTTTTGGCTGAGGCATGAGTGAAAATATTTTATTTTTTTACGGATGAAATAAACTACGATCTTATTCCAAAACACAACAAATTTCCGTTTCATAAATGCTATAATTTAAGATAAAAAAAATCAATATAATTTGCGTTATTTTGAAAATTGTGAGAGAAACAAATGTTGTTATGACATTTTGGTGACAACATTTCAAACCGTTTTAAGCGGACATAGTTGAAGCTTCCTAACTTTCATTCAGCAGTACGAGGAGCAGTGAAAATAACATGATATTCCAACTAAAAGCATAATGGAACCATGCTAAAACTCTAAATAATTATCCATTATTGGAACAAATAAAAAAATCAAAGCCATGTTTGGGGCAAATTTCAAGAGCTGTTTCAACCATAGTCTTGTTGAACTGTTTGTTTTAAGTAAAGCCACTTGATTAACATAAAAACAATTATTGTTTGTGTCAGGATGTTCAACTGTGAAAAAAAAGTTTTCTTAAAAAAAGATACTTTTAATAGCATCTATTTGATGCACTCAGGTAGAGTTTTGATATTAATGCATATCTGATAGTGAACAATGGGTTCAATTTCTTCATTAACTGAACACATAAATCTTAAGTTACACTAATTTGTTGGCAAATATTTTTTTATTTCCTGCACCCAGTTTTTTATGCTGATAAATAAAGTTTATTTCTCACCCTCTGTCTGCACCTTTGCTTCAGTTGTAAAATATGTCTAGTAATTTAACTGGTAATAAAGAGGCTATAAACTGTTTGATCTTTGAAATAGATCGAGGTGGCGTGATTCAGGTTAGTAGAATAAACACTGACTTTTCTGTCCTGTAGGTCGATGTGTGCTGGCTGGAGGAAATTGTTCTTTTTTCTACTTAATTGTGCTTTTAAAACATCTCTAGAAAATCCAGGGTGTGGTACTGATGAATGCAAGAAGGCACAGAACTTCAGCATCTTTATATTTAAAGTAGACAATCAGTTTATATCAAGCTTTATGCAGTTGTTAATTAGCAGTTGCTGGAATAGAATTATTTTATACACCTCCTTACATGTTCATTTGCATGTCACAGTTGTCTGGTGAAATCACGATGTTAGCACAGCTTTTTTGTTGCCGGCATAATTTTTATATTTAACCAAGTGATCTTCTTGCCTTGTAAAATGTTTTCTATCCCAACAGTATAATTATATCTTAATTATCTTACTTGATGCCACTTTTAAGTACAACATTTCCCATCCTTTTAGTTATGTGCTGGTTGTGGGAACTGCAGTGTGAATTGATATGTGTACAGTACTGTAGGGCAGAATCCTTCACATTAAAGATGCACTCCTACTCCCAAATAAGATGTACCACAATAAATAGAATTGTTTTAATTTACCAAAAATGATAAATAAATATCGAAAACAATGGTTCATATGAAGGATACCGTGTTTAATTTGAAAGAGAGGTGCAGTATTTTCACCTTATGAGACGATAGTTTATCACTGTAAATCTCACATTTTAGTCATTTAATATTTGTGCATTTTTAGCTATTGAATACAAGGTAAAAGCTTGTTATCAGTAATTAAAAGATTCCATTAACATTATTTAGTAAGTAGTTGAAGTGACTTGCTCAGTTTTCCCAGTAATGCATCTGAAAAAGCTTATTTTATCAAAATTTTACTCTATTATATCAAAATTGCTGAAAAAAATACTGTTATAGCATAAAAGAGTTTTTTGGTTTTAGTGGGGTTCGAACCCACGCTGGTAAAGTCAAGAAAAAAGTAGAAAACGTTCGGCTAGCCCACACGCAACACCACAGCCGTAATTAATTTAATTGAAAATTGTGGGCTTTAATGACAATTTTTGAGAAAATATCAACATTTGCTGAAGGGTTCCAGCTTTTGGTATTTTTGTTTTAACCAATATTTATGATTTGCCACACTTTATTTTGTAATTAAATACAAGTGTCACTTTAATTGTATGTTCTTGCCACCTTTTCTCATCTGTTTTTTTATCCCATAAAAGTGAGACAAAATTCCCAATTTTTTGAAGAGTATATAATAATGATGTCATCTTCCCCTAAATGGTCAGAAAACCTCTGCCAGGCATAACGTCTCATAGGAGAGGAGGGAAAGCTGCATGCTTTATCTTACTGCAATCTGAAACAAAACATTGACATCATCTTTCTTTGAAACAAGATTAGTTATTCTGTCAGAATTTTCTCATGTGAAGGTTTAATTGTTTCTCAACCTATGCTGTAAGATTTCATCTTAAGATGTATTTCAAAATACCACCTAGAGAACAATATGCCTCCACTGCATTAATGTTTTTGCAGAGTTTGCTTCATAATTTTAGGGATTATAAAGAACAGTTTCTGATAGTAACTTGCAAAATAAATTAGCTTTTAACTTATTTAATATAACCAACTGTTGCTTTATGTGTATATTAAAGTTCATTTGGACGATCTATAGAAAACGAAGCGAGCGCAGCCATGCTGCATATATGTTCTTAAGCAAAGAAATTCAGGAGCATAAAAATTTAACTTGACAATTTAAGTGTAAATGTAATATGTTTAAAAAAAAAGGTCTAACTACAGATTGTCAATTGCTTCTGAACAATAGCCTTTTGACTCCAGCTATAGAGATGACCTAGACATGTTTGACTACTTTTTTACACCACATATCAACAACTACAAAATCAGTGTAATAAAATACCTTGTGTTTTTTCTGATTAACACGGTTTTATTTTGAAGTTTGTGTTTTGCAGGAGCTATGCACATTTTACTTATTCTGTATTTGAACTGTTAAACTAATGGAGAGATTAAATATAGTCACATGATCAGCCTGGACAGTGGTCAAACAAATGGACATGGATTAGATTCAGTAAGTTCTTCTGTGAAAAAAGTAGGTACTGAAGGTTTAATGGTCTTATAAAGCATAACTGTAGTTCTACAGGATTGTCTGCTTTTTGTAATGAAAACAATTCTCTATCATGCAAGGTGTGCCAGGCGAAAGTCTTGAAGTGAAATGAGAGAAACAGAGGAGTCATTAATTTGTTTGAGGAAGCAAATGCACTTTATACAGCCTGTTTTCACAGGTTTTCAAGCCTTGTACAGCAGACTTGTCTGCAAGCGAATGTTGTTTAGTGCATTCATGAATGGGTCTTTCTTCAGAGCTAGAAGATTAATTTTAAGGCAAAAATCATTTATTTGCTTTGCTATTTGCACAGGTGTTATAATATAGTAGTTCTGGTAGACATTAAGAAAATGCAAGCGTAGATAATGGTTGATCCCTATCAACAATGACCGAGATCTACCATGTAGGTCAGGGGATAACAAATAGAACCTGAGTCATCGGCAAGGGTGTCAGGCTGACAGAATGTAATGATGATAAATTCTAAAATACACAAGGTAAGCAGTTTTCTGCCAGCAAAGTAAGCAGTTTTGTGTGGTGTTGACTAGATCCATGCCTAGAGATGCTTAAAAGGTCTGCTCTGTCATTCCATTTACATGGACTCATACCAGTATTTATGACTTCTACTAAGATGCAGCAGACATTGCTTTAAAGATTACTTCTTAACGCAAATAGTTTAAAATGGCTTCTTGCTGAAACACAATCATTGTCAGGAAGGAACTTCTACCAAAAAAGTTTCACAAATTTCTGCAAAATCAATGAATTCGAGACTAAAGTTGCAGAATTTATTTGTTATCCCCGAAAGGAAATGCTTTCCGGGAGGATTCTTCCAGAATCAATTTTCTCAGAATGATGATAGATGGGAGCAATGCATGTTTCATGAAAGGCATTCATGCAAGATAAATTTTATTCCTTAACTTATTAAATATTCATGATAAATTCACCTGAATGGCTTTCTTTTTGTTAATATACAATAGCTTTGTGGAGTCGAAATCATCAAAAACTCCATAGTTTATGAAAAACAAAGAGTTTGTTTAGAAAATAATGTTTTAAAGTTGTTAAAGTTAAAGAGATGAATGTAAGACTTCAGAAAGGCTTGTAAATAATATTAATCTTTAGTATTCATAATGATAAATGTGTCATGATGATTGTTTATCAAAGCTTTGGTTGATTCAGTTTAACTCCACATTTACATTGCTAAACTCCTGTTTTATTTTCCTAACAATAATGGGGAAGTGAAAGTTTCTATGTGACTGGCAGCTGTTGTTCATTGTTTGTTGTTCTCCACTGTTTTCCACTGGTCAGTGAGTACACATCTGGGAGCTTGTACCAGTAACCTGAAACTGTAATAGAATGATAATGATCTGACAGTCTAGAGGCTAATGACCAGCTACTGTGGGAGCTCACCCCACATGAACCCTAAACATAGACTGGCTTCACTAAATACAACAGTTTACTGTACCCAGGCTTAAAATTTTACCATTTCATTTTGTAAACACATTCATTTAATTTTAACTAAGCTCTAGCCAGTCTTCAGATCAGCTCAGATGTAGACACAGCCATTTTGATTCATATCTAATTCAAACAATAATGAAGAGAGTGTCCAGATTCTCTAGAAAGGAAAGCTACTGAATATCTATTTGACCAGGCTTGGCTTATCAGCTTTGTTCTGTTGTTCTGTTCTGTGATCTCAACTGTTCTCACTTGACCCCACTGGCTAGTGTGTGGTTGTGTGAATTTTTATTTAGGACAAGACACACATCAGTATCTAAGGTGAAGGCTTTATCAGTTCCTAATTGTAAAAGATAAACATTTTAATTTATCAGTCTGTATTATTGCGGTCATTACCATCTAAAAATGTTAAACAGCTTGACTTCTTTTTCTTGTTTTGTTTTGGTGCAAGTCCAGGATGAGAGAATGTCTGGCAATGAATTCTTGTTAAGACAGGAGACAGGTGTTTGGTTTTTGTATTGCATCATTTGATGTATGTAACATAAGCTTTTATTTATGATGCTTTAAGGTCGGAATTACTTGCTAAGCCTTTCTCCTTAGATTGGTTTCTAATGTAATCAACTTTTTTATGTAACAGTTTTTCATATTATGATGTAATTTCTGGCAATTGAAATGGTAATTTAGTTATAGTTATACCTGTATTAAAGTGAAGCTCTTAGATATATTAATACTAAGGCGTAAAAAACAAAACATATTTTTTTTTTAGATTTACCAACCTAACCTAAAAATTGTCCCTGACCCTAGATGTTTTTTCTTCTGTCTCAAAAATAATATGTTGGCGGTTTTTTTTTTCAGAAAAAACTCTTGGTTTTTTTTCTTTAACTTATTTACCTTATATAATCAGTAATCAACAAGGGCAACAATAACATCGGCAGCACTTACTTTGGCTTTGGGAGTGTAAACAATGGTGATGAGAAGGGTAATCAAAGCGCTTAAAGCGTTGAATGGCTTTCGGCCTGCAACATTTTGTGAGTATAGTCATGTAATTGTAAAACATATGTATTAACATAAACATCTAAAGATAGTATATGCTCACACATAATTTCCTTCGCAAAACCTTTTATGTTTAATGTTGATTTTCAATAAGATCATGAAGTATTAGTCACTTGAAATGTGGAATATGTCAAATAGTTACTTATATGGTATGGAGTAATACTCAAAATCATATAAAACCTTATCTGGAGCTTTTGTTTCATAAACAATGCACTGCCATGGATAAAGCATTAAGGAATTTTTAGTCAAATCTACTCTACACTTCAAACTTGACTTGAGGCGTATTTAATTTACTAACAGGGTATGCAGGCTTAACTAAATGCATCCCTACAAAATTCATTGGACATTTTAATTAGGTTTATGTTTAAGACTTCTTTCTACAAGGCCAAATACCTCTGGGTCGAATCACCCACACACTATTTCTTCCCTGTATGCTTTATGTACATGTATCTTAATAATGCCCTCAACATATGTCACTTGTGGACAAAATGAACAGATTTATATCAGTTTTGTTTTTAAATATGCATATGCATTATGCTACATGCTCAAGATATTGGACTGAAATAACTGAGACAAACTTAGAAATATTCACATACTTTCCGTTTCATTCGGCATTACATGACTATGACAAAAATTGTAGCAGGGTGATAGCCTGTCAACGCTTTACGCGGTTTGATTTGAATTGTAAAAGTGTATAATATTCATTGAGTAAATGGTTAAAAGGTTGTTAGTATGTACTTACACAAGAGAATGGTTTTATGCGACAAACATTTTACAAACACAATTAAAAACTAACAATCTCAATAAAAATGTCAAGTAATAGCCGATTTAGGCAATTTAAAACGAAGAAATTATACTTATGAAAAAACTGATTGCAGGATAAAATGAAGTATCATAATTCCATTTAAAACATTATGGTTTGATATCTTACGCCTAATTAGCATTTTATGGCATCATAATATGATCCATATTTTTCCATCTTTTAACGACTTCTCAGAGTTTATTTCCGGGGAATAAACCTGTCTGAATGCGATGACCCATATTCTATTCTTAACTACATTGTACATGTTGATATTATCGGTCCCCGGCCGAAGCAAAATCTAAACACAGGTATACAATACATGTATTTATTGGATTCAGTATGCGTTCATTTTGCAACTATTTGCGGATTCTGCTTTTCTATATTGCGTTCTGTAACCTGCCGATATCAAAATATATAACAATTGCGTTATATTACGAAAAACTCAGCGTTTCCAAACCATATTTACCGCATAACATTGACTGAAGACTCATTACGGCGCTACTTTTAGCAAGCTGATCAATATGCAGAACGCTAGGGTTGATACGCCCGTGTGCGCATTAATTCGCTAAAAGTTAAAAATGTTATGTCGATCTGCCGATGCAATTTCCGAGATACGGTTATAAAAGACTGCAGGCCTAGTGGCCTACAGCCTAAAAACTATGACGAGAGTGGTAAATAGCAGCAATGGAAGTGGTAGTATATAATACTGGGTAGGATGAGAATAATAATAATAACATATTATTATAATTATTATTATTGTTATTATTATCATTATTATTATGTCATTTGAACTTACTCAGTCATGTTACCAATTGTAATTTAACCTTTCTGCCATCACCGGCAAGTGAAATAACTGAGTTTGGTTCAATTTTAACCACTCAGTCTTTTCTGTGTTTATTCTTTTTTTAAATAATTATTGAGGGTGACCCTGTACCTTGTGTACTCCGACATTCATGAATTGTTCGGTAAATAGCTGAATAGGCAAAATTCATTGTTTTTACATTTTATCTTTTTGTTGTTGAGAAATTCACTAGCAAATAGTTGTGAGCTTCATTAAAATCACTCGCAATATCACTTTTGAACATTTTGAAAGAATGCCGAGAAGTCCAAATTTTAACCCTGAAATTGGAAATCAACAAGATCGTTTGCTTAAAATCTAGATCATTATGAAAATTGATCTGTCATTTAGCTATATTAGTGTCTAAAAAATTGTGTCCATTTGTTGTTTCTTGAAATCGCTCATGATATATGGTAAGATTCATCTACAGTGTCCAGTTTGTCTACATGGAAACTAGGCCATTGGTATCATGTTCATCTTGATAACCGATTAACTTTGGACAGAAAACAATAAAGTATGATACCAGACAGAGAAACAGGTCATGCATGTGGCATGATGTGGGCTGAGAACTGTTTTTCAAACATCAGATATACATGTAGAACCAAATCCTATCGGTGTGAAAAACCTCAAGTTAGGATAAACATCACTCATTAAAATAGTATTCTCTCTTGATGCCGATTTTAGCCACATTTCATTGAAACACCTGCTTAAAAAGTAGTACCGACTGAGAACGTTTTGACAATGTAATGATTGAGTTTCAGTCATTAGCAAATCATTAGTAACTCAATAGAATTACATCTATATTACATCAATACAGAAGACAGACATGGTTAGTGACATTCAATATTTTGGGGTTTGCATGCAGTAACTTCAATCTTGACTTGGTAAAATAATGTTATATACTTGTGTTCCAAATGGAAACTTACTCAAAGCCAATTTTATTTAATTGACAGCAGCTGTATTAGTGCATTGTACATTTACATGTTTTAATAGTAATATGTGGAGGCAGGCTGCTTAGCTTTCATGAATTCATTCGTATTATATATTATATGAACATGTACTTTGATTTAATATCATAAAAATCAAAGAACAAAATTTGTAGTACAAAGATGGGTTAAGGAATAAATATATATACTTTATAGCCCGGAATTCACATAACTGGGTTTTCCCATGCTGGTACAAATAAAAGGTGAATTTCGAGCTATATTGAAATTCATGTAACAGTCCCATGACTTGATTGTTTCCAAAGTAAAATGTGTACATTAAAATGGTATAATTTTGTCTGTACCGGAGGATTAGCTTGGGAAAACCAGAATATCTATAATAGACTCAATTGTTTTAGACTGAGTAAATAATCTAACAGTACATCAATCTAACAGTACATCACTCTAACATTTAACAGTATTTTTTGTTGTGATAAATGAGATGTGGTCAGAGCTACAGACTTTATATATTGAAAGTGTATTGCACATCCTTATGTAATTTCGTAAAGTGTAATGTACACCTTGATTTCATTCAATGAAGTGTAAGGGCTGATTGTAAAAGTCTTCTGGAACATGTATTTTGCATGCATGATAGGCTTGATCCTAAAAGCAAAACTGAATCGATTAACACCTGACTGCGATTCCTTCCCTTTGCCCGATAGAACACAATGCTCGTCAAAGGAAATCACTGCGTAGGAGTTGAAGTGATTCTATACAAGTTTAGCGGTGTCTTCGATTTGGTCGCTGGTTGTACTAGTGTACAGAAGCTATGCATTTTCTTGGAAATAAATTATGGCATTGTGTACCAAATTCCAGTTCTATCAGTTCCTGTCATCAGCAATGTAGCAACATTCTTTCTTCAACGATTAAACTTCACACTAAAATACTCACAAAGATGGGCTTTCTGACACAGAGATTATTACAGACAATATGTTGCCAGAAAACAAAGATGTAATTGCCAGGTTACAAAAAAGTCTGTAGGTGAGCATTCCTGTTTCAAAAATATACATCACTACCTATGTACTGCTAATTTGAAAAAAATGAGGCCAGTGAAAAAGTACACACTGTACATGACGTCTTGAATGGTAGACATATATAACTGATTTTTAGATTGCATTCTTTCTTGTTTGAAATCTTGTTGAAAGTATATTGGCAAAAAAAGAAAACAATAGCAGTCTAAATGCTTATAAAAAATGATAATTGTATTACTACTAGCAAATGTTACAGGACAGCTTATGTGAAATTATTTTTTTAAACTTCATTTTACCAGTGCCATGCACACATGGGGAACACTGCCTCAATGTCCTATGGAATCAAAGCGCTTAAAGCGTTGAATGGCTTTCGGCCTGCAACATTTTGTGAGTAAAGTCATGTAATTTTAAAACATATGTATCAACATAAACATCTAAAGATTGTATATGCTCGCTCATAATTTCCTTCGCAAAAACTTTTATGTTTAATGTTGATTCTCAATAAGATCATGAAGTATAAGTTACTTGAAATGTGGAATACGCCAAATAGTTACTTATAAGATATGGAGTTATACTCAAAATCATATAAAACCTTATCTGGAGCTTTTGTTTCATAAACAATGCACTGCCACGAATAAAGCATTAAGTAATTTTTAGTCAAGTCTACTCTACACTTCAAACTTGACTTGAGGCGTATTTAATTTACTAACAGGGTATGCAGGCTTTACCAAATGCATCCCAACAAAATGCATTGGACATATTAATTAGGTTTATGTTAAGGCTTCTTTCTACAACGCCTAATACCTCTGGATCGAATCACCCACATACTATTTCTTCCCTGTATGCTTTATGTACATGTATCTTAACCCATAAGCTGCTGATGGCGATTTTAAAGGCTTTGTGTAACTCGGCGCCTGGTCAGGTTCCAAGCTGTTTGACACTCAGTCAATATATCCCCAAAGTTTTAAGTAAATTGAAAGAAATTTGGAATAAACCAGACAACATTTTTGAGCAGACGACAATTTACCCAGCATGCAAAGGGTTAATAATGCCCTCAACATATGTCACTCGTGGACAAAATGAACAGATTAATAAGTTTTGTTTTCAAATATGCATTATGCTACATGCTCAAGATATTGGACCGAAACTTTCCGTTTCATTCAGCATTACATGACAATGACAAAAATTGTAGCAGGTCGATAGCCTGTCAACGCTTTACGCAGTTTGATTTGAATTGTAAAAGTGTATAATATTCATTTAGTAAATGTTTTAAAAGTTGTTAGTATGTACTTACACAAGAGAATGGTTTTATGCGACACACATATAAAAACACAGTTACTTTTAGCAAGCTGATCAATATGCAGAACGCAGTCCGTAGCAATTAGAGCAGATCGCTTACTAGGTATTTTCGATGTTAATGTAAATTAGGTCGTTGACCCACGCAGTTCTAACAGCGCTAGGGTTGATACGCCCGTGCGTGCATTAATTCGCTAAAAGTTAAAAATGTTATGTCGATCTGCCAATGCTATTTCCGAGATACGGTTATAAAAGTCTGCAGGCCTAGCAGCCTACAGCCTAAAAACAGATAAAACTGCCCTTGTTACATCTTCAATATAACTGGAGTACAATGTAGGTTATAGAGGTCAATACTAACAAGATTGTACTTAAATGTATATTTTAAGAAGTTGTAAATAGTTGTATGAAATTTAAGATGCAGTGTTCAATGGGAGAGCCAACAGTAATTAAAACGAAGTGCTCGGGGTGTGTAAATAGTGAATGGTTTGTAAGACAGTCCGGGTGTAAGGTGTCAAAAGTCATGTCCCTGTATAGACAGGGTAATGAGGGTTGAGCCGCTACCAGTCACCGCTAGATTGGGTTACAGGCATTGTTATAATGGGAGATAATGAATCTTCACATCCATAACTGTCACCTTCATTCTCATAAAGGGGGAAGCATCCTCTGATGCATTATTCTTTGAATGTGAAAAATGTGGTTGCAGACAATACAGTTATAAACATTCATAAAATGTTGACATTTATTGGCAGTGTCATAATACAGAAAGTGATGCCACAGTAGAGAACAATTCAACGTAGCTAGTTGTGAGACCATGACTCAGGCTGTACTCTATGTTTTTGCAGGTGCATGTGTCTATTTCATTTCGAACATTTGAGTAACACTTCATTTATGTAACATTTTTATGTTACATTGATTGCCAAGTAGGTTTTCAGTTTAAGCTCACCTGAGCGTAAAAGGCTGTAGCCTGACCTATTATGATGGCCCTGTGTCTGTGTATGGTCCTTCAATGGTTGTCTTGTTTTTCTGCTATTGCATGGGAACACATGATTCTATCAGCTACTGTTCTAATCAATTCACGGAACTAGGTTCAGTTCATATGGGGTCATGTTGTGATAAATCTACATTATGTTAGTAGGTCAAATTAATAAAAAACTGGTGTGAACATCATAGCATCTTTATTTTCATTAACTAATGATATTATCTATCCTAAGTTCATTTAAGGGTCATGTTGGGTCCAAAAGTGAGTTACTTGGTCAAATATATTTATATGTCAGATATTGATGTAAAGTTCTTTCAATTTTTTCCTTTCACATTCAAAGATTTTGTACATAGGTGAGCAATAATATATGCAAATCATGGCCCTCTTGTTTTCATTAATTTATGGCAAATGGTGTATTTTTTTATGGATAAAAATTTATTTCTCTTAACTGTATTGGATTCTGTTATCAAGATGCTTGTAGAAGAAATCAGATGCTGCAAATATAAACACTGCAGTAAATATTTAATGCTGCACAACAGATGTAGTCTACACACCCTGTTTTCAATTTTCAAATGTGTCTGCATGGCCATGAAGACAATTATGAAGGCAAGATTTAAAAAACAAAACAATGTCTGACATATTGATAAGTTCCGCTGACAATTTTTGGATCTCACATCTCACAGTTTTTGTTTTAGTTAATATGCATGCATGTAATATGACAATTTCCATTATGATATATTTGTTGATTGAGAAGTTAACCCATAGAAGTAATATTATTAAAGAGAACTTATTGAATGGCACATATGTGAGAGCTAAACATACAGAAGATCTTACATTTCATTTAATAATAAAAAATGACCACTGTTTCTATGACATTGATGTGATTTGTTTTCTCTTTTCAGATGCAGAAGCTGTTTTACCAGAACTTCAAGGAGTACAAGGGATCGTTTGTTGATACTCTTCTCGACAAGGAGGTACAAACAGCCATCACCATGCACCCAATCAAGGAGCCCATATACCAGTTCCGCATCAACAACCATTTCTCTTCCACGCGCATACAGCAACTCAGACAAAAGCAACTTGAGCTGCATAGAGCGATCAGTGAAATGAACCAGGTGCTTAATGAAAATTCACCTTTTGACAAGTATGGCCTAAAACCGTCTGTGAACAGCTTCATACCAAATAAAGCAAGTGAGGTTATCGGTTGGGAGTTTGTAAATTCTAAGACTGTCTCATCTCATTTGAATGTGAATCCACGTAAAGGTTTGACCTCTTACAGAAAGGATACAATGGATGACATTGTTTCAGAGACCATGGACATCATCAACAGAAACTCTCGTCAAAGGGGAAGAAGCATTGATTTTAAAGAAGTCTTGTACGGCTATTCAAGTATAGATCCTTTGAATGGCCCAAACTATATTTTAGATATCTTACTGACTTACAGAAAACACAAAGGTAAAAATGTCAATGTTCCTGTAAGAAGACATGCATATTTGCACCAGTCATTCCTGAAAACACAAATCACAGAATCCCCATTGACTTCTGAACCAGATGATTCAAATAGTCAGATCTCGCCACACATTTTCAGGGCTTTGAGAGGCCCCTTGCAGAACACACATTTAGATAAACTGCATGAAACTATACACTTTATTCTCCCACTTGCTGGCAAGGTGCGGGAATTTGAACGATTTATGAATATTTATGAGCAGATATGTTTGTCTAGAAAAGAAAATGCTCAAATGCATATTGTTTTGTTTACCAAAAATAGTTCCCCTGAGGAAGTAGAGGAGATATTGAACATTGCTGGGAAATACCAGAAGAAATACCGGAGTGATTTGATTGAGGTGATAGAAGCAGACGGGGACTTTGCACGGGCCAGAGCTCTTGACCTTGGGGCCAAACAGTGTGCAATGGATGACCTTCTGTTCTGTGTTGATGTTGACATTCTTCTAACAAGGGAGGCTTTAACAAGAATACGTCTCAATACCATACAAAGTACTCAGATCTACTATCCAATAGTATTCAGTCAGTATGACCCAAGTGTTATATGTGAAGGTCTGTGTAAGATTGGCATGACAAACTTCACTGCCAAGGTTGGCTACTGGAGACAGTTTGGCTACGGAATAGCTGCCATGTATAGGAGTGACCTTGAGAAAGTCGGAGGCTACGACATTAGTATACAGGGCTGGGGTAAAGAGGATGTTGACCTCTTTGAAAAGTTTGTCATGAGCAACTTGACAATATTCCGAGCTGTAGATACAGGAATGATTCATGCATTCCATCCTGTAACTTGTGACATAAACCTAGAGCCATCTCAGTTTCAGATGTGCGTTGGGTCAAAGGCGACCATTTTAGCATCTCAATACCAGCTGGCGGAGATGGTTCTTGGCATGAAGGAAGTACTCAATAGAAATATGGATACCAAAGTATGACCAAAGTCTTCCATTTAGTGATAATTGTAATTTGTTTTGTTTGTTATCAATATTTGTGTGTCTGTGTATGCTTTGCTTTAACATTTACTTCTTTTAAACATTGCTTGGATGTTTTACTTACATACTTAAATTTCTAGATAATTTTCAAAAAAATTGGATTATTAACAAGTTAATTCAATGATTTGTACTGCCATAAATTCCATAACTTTCATTGAATTCTGTCAAATAAATCAGACATAATTCAGGCTATGAAAGAAAAGGTGAAAAGCAAATGACAAGATTATACAGAGGAAACTAATGACAAAATGTGGCAGAAAATGACTTGTGTCTGTATGAAAGTGTTACATACAGATCATAATTAAGTTGTATGTCTGTATTCGTTACTTACTACAAAACTTTGTCTATTTATTGTATAGGTAAATGATAATGTACAAACACGAAGACTATACATTGTATTTTATGGCATTATATTCTCCACAATGTGATGTTGTTATACACTGTACTTGTTTGTTCTTCACTACAGTTGAGATTCATTTAGTTTTTTGCCATTTGTCCAATTTCATGTGAGCATTTATGACTGCGTACATGTTTTAATATGTTGCAATACTTGTGGAGGAAATCTCGAGACAAAATAGTATTATAACGCATAATTTTAACAATGTGCAAAGCATCATCTATTTTTCCTTGTCACCAGGTCATGATGTCTGTGTTAAAATGTCCATTTAAAATTCACGTCTATGTAAATTTGTTGGATGGTTAAGCCAATTATCATCATTTGTGTGACTGCATGACATTTGTTACAGCATCGGCTTTAAAAGCTATGTAATGTTTTGATGTGACTTCCACAGCATGCAATCAGATTTTTATGCATTTTTCATTGGTAATGTCTCCAAGCTGTTGCATATGTTTTCATTATTATTTTAATGGGCTTTTTTTTTAATTCAAAGAGAGGTAACTCAAACATCAATGCCTCAAAGACAATTAGGCTTCTAGTTCTTGAGCACCTGCCAGATGTAGTGCAATATTAGTGCTAATGAATCAATGATATATGATTATTTCTGTTTTGTATGTTTACAGACAATAGCATAATTGTGATTATATTATTTCTCCTAATATAATATTTTCTCTGTTCTCTTGCCAGTTATTTCAGTTGCCAAATTGTTTGTGTACACTATATTAGCTTGCAATGAAACAATTTAACCCACTTGACAGTGGTCTGCTCTGTTGTAGCCTAGTATTTTTTGTTGCATTTTATATAAAGTCTGTTGTTCTGACATAAAAGCCATTATTATTCTTTGATGTTCTTGTTGTGGCTGGTTACTAGACTATCTCTTGATGTCATTTTTAGCTCAACTTTTCAAAGAGTAAGGAGAGCTTTACTACTGACCATAGGGTCGCCAACGCCAACACACCTTGATTAAGGTTTTGCATGTGAGCACCGTGAAATCTTTATCTCAGCAAAGGCATCATTTATTGCATTGAAACTTTAGGTTTGTTTGCCCAACTATCCAACCCACTTAATTAATGAAGTTAGAAAACACTAATTTGAATATAATGCAAACAATGGGCCTTTTTTATTAGAAATTCTGGTTACAGTGTTGCATGTAAGCACACATAGGTTAATATCTCAGCAACTACTTGATGTATTTCATTGAGACTTTATACAACTGTAATCAACCATCCAACATACTTGAATAACTAAGTTAGATTACTGTATTTTGCAAATGATGGCCTTTATAGTTCAATTTTAGAAAATCATGGTAAGGTTTTGCATGTGTCCACATTTAAGGTAGTATCTCAGCTAAAACATCGTGTATTGCATTGAAACTTTAAACAAGTGCTCCAAACCATTGAATCTTCTTAAAACATCAAGTAAGATCATTCTATCTTGCATATAATGCAATATTTGCCCCATTATTATTTGACTTAATTCTGGTGTTTAAGGTGTTGCATTTTACATTGTTGTACTAAAACTTTGCAATTCTTAACTTAAAAGTGTCTGAAAAGCTATTGTCTCTGTGACAACTTGTTAGTACATATCCTTTACGCCACTCTAATTTATTATTTTTGTTGAACAGAATTTGATATCAACAAAATGTTTTTGTTAGAATTTTTCTTTAATTTTAAACAGGAGTCATTAAAAGTGATTTTTTCCCCTCTTATTCCTATGTTTTAAAAGATACAACTTAGCACTTGTTTGTACAAATGTCAACACATGTTCATCTCTCAAACTGACTCTCTTTTTAACCAGGTTTTCAACAAAAACTAGGTTATGAGAATGGGGATGTTGTTGGGCATGCAGGCAGGCTTCAAACATTGGTTTCTGCCCAATAACCAAAGCTACCATTGATGGATAGTAATGAAAGTTGGTGTGTAGGTAGCTTATGTGAAGAGCTAGCTTGAGATTACTTTGGAGGGAATGTGGTCAAGGTTTATGTTACTAAAACTAGAAAAATGGTTTCCATGCAATAACTTATGAAATGATGGATAGTTAGGAAAGTTTGTGTGAAGAGCTAGCTAGCTTGGGATTGCTTTTGAGGGGTTGTGGTCAAGGTCAAGGTCACTGTAACTTAAAATAGAAAAATAGTTTCAGCCCATTATTTCAGTTACAGTAATGAAAAAGGGTGTGTAGGTAGCTTTTATGAAGAGCTAGCTAGGGATTTCTTTTGAGGGGTTGGGGTCATGGTCAGTGTTACTAAAACAGAAAAAGGCTTTCCGCTTTCCAACTTTAGTTAGAATTGATGGAAACCTAACACATAAAATACTTAACTAGAGTACAGTTACGTTTATATTTGATAAATGTAACGATAAAGGCTGATACTTTTTCAGAACTCGTACAATAAATTGATTGGCCATAATTTCTGTTTGCCCATATTAAAAACCTGGTTTTGTCGCATAGTGACACTTGTTATTTATACTTTATTGGTAAAAAAGAAGATAAAACTGATGAACGCTAAAATCATTTGTCGTGGCCTTTGTGTTCAATCAAAAGCATAAATTAGAAGTAAATTTTGTCCTATGGCCATCAATTGTTATTGACATTTTTATGGTGAGGTAAAATCGTAAATACTTTTTATAGAAATTGTTCCTTAACAAAAAAAAAGTTTAATAATGACCATCAGTGAATAGTTCTTTCATATAATAAAAAAGATTACCAAATGAAACTTTAAGGAAATGTAAAGATATTATAAACCATTTAAATATTTTTACATAAGACATAACAAATGCAGACATCTGTCTTCCTGATATATTGATGTAAACGATGCACCAGTCCTCTACTGTCAACATACATTTATAATATGAGTGAAACAGATGAAACTCTTTTCATTTATGTTAGAAATGGACAGTTATGTCAACAGACTTATCTTTTATACACTATATATTCATATTTCTAACTCATGTACTTTCTGAACAAGTGGCATATGTTTTTTATGTTATAATCTTAATTATTTGTAACTGCTTTTTTCCCAGAATTTTTATTTTCTAGTCATAAAGCTTTTCATAATGTTGTTTTAGCCTGAATTTCTTTATGCAAGTAACAATTCTTTACTTTGAAATAGTTGGAACATATTTGGTCAAATCTGAATGATTAAGAAGGTTGGAGCAAGCTAAGGCAGTAAGTCTTCCTTATTCATTAAGATTTTACCTACCATGTTGTAAATGTCTTAGATTGTAACCCATTTTCAGCAGACAGGGAACTTAATTATGATGTCATGTATGTTAAGTTGTTAAACTACAAATCTTTAGGATTATGCTTGTTGAAGGCTAATAAGCAATTTTATTGGCTGGAAGGTCGGTTATTATCTAACGTTGTGTTAGTATAGGTGTGTTGATTTTAAAGCTTTATTTGATGGTGACTGACTGGGTGTGATTTTAACATATTTATTTTTATCTATGTATTTTACAGAATAATTATCACTTGTTGTTATAAAGCTTTACAATTGAGGATTAATGTAAGGTATGACATAACATACAGCTGTCTTTGTCTGCATGTTTTTTTGCTCAGTTTTAAACCCAATGTTGATTAAGCCAAAGATAAGTCTGTGTATAATGACACAGTTCTATTTCACCACTAAGTAGTAGCGTTTGAAGTGGTTGAACACAATTTGAAGTAGAGTCATTTTAATTGTTCAGATTGGCCTATTCTTATACAGTTAGTGTAATGTTTAGGCCCATGTAACTCCAAATGTAATTTTTGTTGAATATGCTGTTTCCTTCGGCAAATAGGTACCGGTATATGAATATTTCAGTACATGTTTGTGATTCTTTTGAAGGGATAAATGTTTCACCCTAATTTAGAAAGTATGAGGGATATTTATTAATTTATAGATGTTATTATAGGTTTAAATAACAAGAATAGTGTAAATACATTTTATGATGAAATATCGTAGTTTTAAATGCTTATTTTGATGATAAACATGTAATGTACTATATGTCTGGCAAACCAATCAAAATATTACCCGTTTAATGAATTCACATATAATTGATGTAAAACTATTTTACGTGTTGTGACCAATTTCAGGTCATTAGGCCATGAATGTTTTTTGTCTGATTTTCCTTTTCTTCCCATAGATGTTTTTAATAAACTAGACGTTTTATGCAAGGAATCATTTTGAACTAAAACAATGCAACAGAGAGTACTCAACAATAAACTTCTATATGATATTTAATACAGTCACATAATTTTCATAATATACTACGTTTGCATATAACTATGTTTTTATTACACAATTTTTAATAGGTTGTATCACTTTTATCCATAATACTTTAAAATTCATAATTATGCATGAGTCTATATCATTTTCGTTTTTATCTACTTATGAAGGCTGAACGCTGAAACGTTTAAATAAAAAAAATTTTTTTTTAAAAACAACAACATGTCTATGTGATTTTTAGCTGGTGCAATGGTGCAGTGTCCTTGCGTCTATAAACAATGGCCTGTGAACCCGATCATGTTGAACAGTAGTTAGATACTCATGAGAGCTCTGTTCCTTTTGAAAACCAGCCAGATCTGCCCATATATGACTGGATTATTGCCCTTGAAATGCATTTTTTAGGGAGACAACTTTGTTCAGAGAGTTGTTTATTATTGTAGTGTAGTCTCCCTTTGAAACATGGTTACATGTAGAGCATAGCCCTCATGGGCCTCTTGTTTTATTTTTTTATAATGATATAAAGTTTTGTTTCAAATAAAGACTGCTAAAGTGTATTAGAAGGTTCCTTCTTTGTTGGTGCTGGATGCATGCATGTATGTATTTTGAGGTCTAGAAGTCCCAAGTTTCACACTATTTTCTGTGATCCTGTAATGCTCCCTATCAACTTTTGTATCTATGCAACAAAATGTTTGTCACAAAATGGTATAGTATTTTATTATCTTAAAATAATGTTATACAGAAATGCCTCTTATATTTATTTTATTTTAAAATGACCCTGTGCATACATTTTATGACTAGATGACTTGTGAAAGATCAAAAATAGTTTAGACTTACTGCCTAATTGCAAGTCATTTATTTTATTTTTGTTCTGCTGTTCAAGGCACCAAAATGTACCCTAATATTCTTAAGGCTATTTGGGCCTATGATAAACTTTATTGAAATGAAAGGAATGAACATTTCATATGACTTGTGATGTTTTAATTATGTCATACTCATTAAATTATGTTTTATCATAGTGTACATTGTTATTATTAAAAGGCAAACTGTGTTTCTTCTCTTTTTTTCTTTTATGTTTATTGATACATGTATCAGAATGACTTTTTTAATGTACCCGGTAATTGAATTTTGAACTGAATTTTGAACGTCAGAAAAACATATATGAAAGAATAAAAATAATATTTTATTTAGAAAGAATTGAACGAAATTCAAAAAAATGATTTATGTTTTAAAAACTGCAATTTGTCACATGTCCCAACGTCTTCTGATGTCTTGAAAGGTTTAATACATTTGGTCTGTATGTTTTTAAGAACTTGAATCATTCATAATGAAATGGAAAATCATTTTTTTAAATGCTCTATCAAGCAAGAGGAATGCCTGCTTAATGGCAACATGTGAAGGATTGAATGAATTTGCAGTGATTATAAATTGTTGCACATGAAAGTTTTATAAAGACAAACATTTCAAACTCTGAACTGTGGTCAAAGTTTTGAAGAGACTGTTGGCGGAGATCTTGACCTTTGATCAACTGACACCACGCCCGAAATTAGGGTAATGCTAGTTAAAAGCAACCTTCCATAGTGTCATAGTCAAGACACCTGTTCTCAAATTATTTTATGTAAGTCACTTTTAACCTACTGAACTTAAAGAATATTGGTGATAAGCTCGTCAAAGACACTATATCATTTAAAGTGTAGTGGTCCGCAGTAAAATGGTTCTCTTGTTACTGTGGAGAAACAGTTTTCATAAGAAAGTTGGCTGTGACCTTCATTATTCTGATCTCAAAATCAGTAGGGGTCATCTGCTTGAATATCAACCTACCACTGAAGTTTCATTGTTCTTGGTCAATTTGGTCACCAGTTACGTAGTAAGTGGCCGAAGTTTCTCAAAGGCTGTAGAACTTGACCTTTGATCTACTGACCTAAAAATAAAAGGGTCATCTACTGGACAATGTCGATAAAACACTAGTGTTTCATGATCCTAGATAAAACCATTCTTGAGTTATTGTGGAGGAGTGTTGACCTTTGACCTTCTAATCTCAATATCAATAGGTTCATCTACTCGTCAAGGGCGACCTACCACTAAAGTTCCATCAGCATAACTAAAATCATTTTCAGATTTGTCATAGGAAATATTTCCAAAGGCTGTTGACTATGATTTAGACCTACTGGACTGTAACCAATAGAGGTAATCCACTAGTCGTGGGCAACCTACCACTGAAAATTCATGGCCCTAGGTCTAACTGTTCTTAAGTTAAAGTGTGGACAAAGTTTTTGCTAGACCTACTGACCTCAAAACAATATGGGTCATTTATTATTCAATGGCAACCTACCATTATTTTGCATACAAAGCTTTCCTAAGACTGTTGGCTGTGACTTTGACCTCAAAAACAATATGGGTCATTAGCCGGTCAAGAGCATCCTACCACCTATATCTCATAGTCTTAAATCAAACAGATTTCAAGGTATTGAGCGAACAAATTTTATTAAGACAGTTGGCCTTACTTTGACCTACTGAGCTCGAAAACAATACAGGTCATCAGCCAGTCAAGGGATAACGACCACTGATATGTCACGGTCATAAGTCAAACCGTTTTCAAGTTATTTACAGGACAAAGCTTTTATAATACCGGTACTGTTGTAATTGACCTTTGACTGACTGAACTCACAAACAATATGGATTATCAGCTGGTCAAGGGCAATCTATCACTAAAGTTTAATTGTCATATGTAAAATGATTACCGGTTTCTTGAATTATTGTGGATACAGTTTGATATGACAGTTGACTGTAACTGTGAGCTACTCATCATAAAAACTATCGGGGCCATCAACTGGTCAGTGGCAACCAGTTACTGAAGTTGTGTTGTCCTAGGTTAAATTGGTTCTTTAGTTATTTTTGGACTAGGCCTGGTCTACAGAACGTCCGCCATACCATCCGACAGACCGACATTTTGCTAACCTTTATGCCACTTTTTTCAAAAAAGGTCTACTTTCAAAAGTTCAAGTAACCTAATGAACATGAATATTTAAATGTAAACAACCTACGCTCCAATATAAACAAATTCTGCCAAAAGATTGTAAATATGTTTTATAAACCCTTCTGTGACCATCTGTCAATGTGGCAAAGTGCTTATAGGCCCCGCCTGCAGACCGATATGGCCCAAGTTCGCTCCTTGCTGCTGGCGAAATAATTAAAAAAAATATTTTGCATATTTTTATGAAACTCTTTTCAAGTTAAAACTTACAACATTGATATTGTTTGCTTTTCATTTTTTTCAGATATTGTTTTATACCTGATTACATCAAAATTGCAGCTAATGTGTTTTTAATAAGCAAGTATAAATTTTAATGTGGTTCTGCCCTTCCCAAAGAGTACTAGTAATAGATGGGATTGCCAGCGTTGTCCAGGTGTATTCTGACATGCACATCTGTATGAAGGTATTCAATTTATTTCCAAACGCTGTTCTTTAAAGACATCACTATTAAACAGGTCAGTGACAAATATTGAAGGACTGTAGTTATTACAAAACCTCTGCGGGTGTGACAAAGTAAGATTACAACTGCTAGTATTTCGGAAAAGATAGTGATGGCAGTTGTCATAGTTAATAACACTTGTCATTTAATGGACAATAGTTGCTGACAACGGTAGACGTCGAGATTAGAAATGCCATATTTAGTCACTCAATGCAATCCGAAGTTGCTATAGAGAGTTGATAAATTGAAACAATTATGACAAAATTTTCAACTATTTACTCTTGCACCAAGCATAGCAAAACGACCTATGACAATTACTGTTAATAGTGTCAAATATAGTTTGCTGGTTAGAAAGATCTATGTATAGTGCGAATGAACAATTTATACATGTCTTGCTGACGTCGGTATATATATCCGAGGATTGCGAGGACATTGATATAAGAGTTCTTAAGTTGGCCAGTCGACGGCGCGGTGAGAGTTCCTTCAGTAAAGTAGTCCTGTACGTTGATAGTGAATCATTGCCGCCATGGGTAGATAGCTATGAACAGCCAGAAAATTGTTAAGACGAAGGCCGCTAGCCCGCTACAGCTTCAGGTGGTCCGGGTAGGCCATTCTAAGGAGACAAATGACGACACTGCATACCGCCACCAGCTGGACCACATACACCATCGAGCTGAAATAGGTCAAGGATACCTTTTTACTACGTGCAATGCATGTTATAAACGAATACACTCATCTGCTAGTAATATTTGAACATAGAAACAGCGAAATAGCAAACTGTTTTAATAATACTTATCAACATACGTTTACAAAGCGTCTATCACTAAAGTTTAATGGTCCTTAGTAAAACGGTTCTCTTGTTTTTGTGGTTAAACAGTTTCCATAAGAAAGTTGGCTGTGACCTTCATTATTCTTATCTCAAAATCAGTTTTTCATCAGAATATTGGTCGTGACCATGACCTTCGACCTTCTGGTGTCAATATATCAATAGGGGTCATCTACTTCGTGACGAGAACCTACCACTGTGGTTTCATTGATCTAGGTCAAACCAGTCTCGAGTTAGTGCGTGGCTAGGATTTTAACAAAGACTGTTGAACTTGACCTTTGACCTACTGACCTAAATATAAAAGGGATCATCTACTGGACAATGTCAACGGAACACTAATGTTTTAGTATCGTAGGTAACACCGTTTTCGATTAATTATGGGGACAATATTTCTTAGGAGTGTTGACCTTCAATTTACTGACCTCATCTTCAATAGGGATTTTCTCCTAGTCAAGTGCAGCTTACCACAATATAGTTCCATCTGCCTCGGTCAAATCGTTTTCAGTTAATTGTGTAGGAAAATATTTTCTAAGATTATTGACTGGACTATAACCAATAGGGGTAATTTACTAGTCAAGGGCAACCTACCACTTAAAGTTCATGGGCCTAGGTCAAACTGTTCTCAGGTTATAGTGCGGACAAAGTTTTTGTAAAACCAAATGACCTCAAAGCAATATGGGTCATCTATTATTTAATGGCAACCTACCACTAAAGTTTCATTGTCCTAGGCCAAACCGTTCTTGGGGTTTTGTGTATACAAAGCTTTCCTAAGACTGGCTGTGACTTTGACCTACTGACCTCAAAACAATATGGGTCATCAGCAACTCATCATCTTCCATTCATAGGTCACACCGTTCTAAAGTTGTTGTACGCACACATTTTCAAGAAACTGTTGGTCGTTACTTTAACCGTTATGAGTTAAAAACTTAAAATCACATGTAGACGCCTATCACCTATATCCGTGCCCAGTGTCTAGGTCATCGAGGTAAAAGTCTTCAGGATCACGGGCGTCTGCCTTATCCTCGTCACCTTGGTAACTCGGCTCCATTGATCGCCCACTTGCGGCTCCTGCAAGGGAGAATAGTATCCCTTGACCTCGACAATAGTCACACTGGATAACCTGCGCTATAGTTGCCTGGGAACTATCCCGCAACCCTTATTGTGTAAATAAACGATATGAGTACAATAAAACAGTTGTATTCTTTCCAGCACTGCAAGCACATGTTAAAATGTATAAATGATCCAACTTTGATACTGCCCAAGGAATCCGTAAATTACTTTACTAAAGCAAAGCAGGTGGGCCAAAGTTCGCTGGCAACTTTAACGCCAAGTCTCCAGTACCATGGTGTAGAAGTCAACTTATATCTATATAGACCCTTATAAAAACGCTTGTATTTTTTTCTTGATTTACAATCAATTAAAACAGTTCACGATAATAACAGATGTAGAGTTGCTTTTGCAAACTTTAAATATGTATGCGCCGATATTTTTTGCATTAACAGGTTTAGGAGGACGGCTCGCTGTCCTCATTTGATTTTTTTGTGAGCATCAACATGAACAAAAGCGAGTCAAATACATTACATTGCACTAATTTGACAATAAGTAACCACAGTTAGTATTGTTTCATGCTACTCTCCTAACCTTTTCATATGTTCTACAAGTGTATAAGCTACGCCCCATTGCAACGTGATATCCCGGCCCTAGTTTTGTTCGCGTTTTAGTTTTGATTGTAAAGAGTACAGCTTGATCATCGAGTACAACTTTCATAGCCAGTGATTTTTTTATTCGATATTTATGCATTTTTGCTAAAGATAATTCAGAATCGATAGCAACGCATATACACGGAATATGTACATGTATCTACTCACTACGACAATCAGCATTGAACGAGTATGTTCTGAGAGATCTGAAAGTACTCACCTATTTCTGTATTCAACGGGAACAGAATGAAGAAAAAGATGCGTAATGCCATTGTATCTTACACTAGTATATACTTAGTCCATCACCTTTAAATCACCAATCGAGTCATTGAAATAAGATCTTAGTCTTTTTCAGCTTTGAATGTTAAACGTCGTATGTATAGAAGACTTCAAGTTTGTAGTCGGGATTCCATTATTCGTTGATCATTATTGAATACAAAATATTTATGTATTGTAAAGTATTTGTAATTGGAGAACAAGAATGCAATTATGTTGTATTAAATACCTGAAACTTAGTTTGTCTATATATAGACATGTTTAAGTATATAAGTCACAAAAGATAAGATATGTCCATAGGCATAGTGGTGGATCCGTAGTCAAGTAGATTGACTATCGATCCTGGGGTCGCAGGTTCGATTCCCCGACGCATCACTAAAAATACTAATCGTCTTCCGAAAGGGACGTTAAAAGTGGGTCCCGTGTGACAGTGCTATACACTTGTGCACGTTAAAGAACCAGGGTAGCTCTAACCAGGTTACATTCTGTCTGTGCACTTTGCTCCTACAACCCAAAATGACTAACAATTTAAATGGGCCCGATGGACAAGGCCCGAGTGCGAGTATATTTAAGCTTGCACACCACCTTATGTCCATAAGCATGGAGAGTTGTACAGTAAACACACCCGTGACAATTTAAATGATTCCGATAGATATACATTTCTCCCACCTAAGTAGATCCAATAATTATTATCTTGCCCACGGGCAAAGATAAAATGCCCGTATGGAACTCCTTTTTAATGGTCGCCACATTATAACTTCCTCCATTGTTAAAGAATGTCGTCTGTAGTATCATGGAAACCTTGTCTTGTGGCAATTTTAAGAACGTTTATTAATTATTTCTCGCTTCAAATGTCACCATAAAACAGTTTTCACGCACATTTCAAGAAATAATGCTTCACTTCCTTAGAACTATTTAAAGACCGATTTGACTATTAACATAATCCGAATCACTGCGCGCATATCCATGACAACCACGAATCATCGCATATCCATACGCAAGTATTTTCAATAAGCACAAAAGAGTCTCAGCAAAAAAATACACTTTTACTTAATTTTGTTTAACTGAGGTGGGAGAAAAAGCATCTAGCTACCATTGCCGCTCGATCGTGTAAGAGGTGTGTTCCCACTTTCCCAACCGCTAATTATTCCTATAGAAAATGAGGTTGGGGTCGGGGAGATGTATTGTTTCTTATAACAATAGTGTTAATAAGTGACAATTGGCTAAAATTGCTATACTGTGCTGAAAAAGATGCGTTTTTAGTTTTGAGAACAGAACAGAACAGACAGTTTATTAGACTTATACAATAGTATATCGTCTTAATACATAATAGTATACACAAATCAATGCCACGTGTCTAAACATTATAATTTTCAAAAGAAATAATTTCTTGACTTCAAACAGTAAAACTAATATTTATGAATAATAAATAGATTATAGATCAAAATAACTAATTAAATAAATTCATTCAATCAAACCTTATATGTATGAGTAATAAATAGTATATAGATCATTTTTTAACATAGGCAGTGAGGACAAAAAACTGCATAAAGTTAAGTCACAATGTTAATTAATGTATTTCTAATAACAAATGCCTCTTTCATATATTTACAAACATTTATAACCTCCAACCTATCAGTTGAAGTAAGCATATTATGGAACTTATATACAGATGGATTAACATAATACAAACGTTTAATGTACTTTTTTCGTAATTGAGTATAACAACGACAAATGCAAATAAAGTGGTATTCATCTTCTATATCGTTAGTATTACAACATAAGCAATAACGCTCATTGCGAGGTAAATTAATACGAGCATACCTTCCTGTCTGAATTCTTAAAGGGTGTACAGAAACCCTTAATCTAACAAAATACAATCGTAGAGTTCTAGGTACAATATCTAGATAATGCTCATAATCTAAAGTGGGTTTAAACACTCTATACATATCTAAAACTGGACTATTACTAGCAGTTACACACCATTCTTGGTTGAATGTATTTACGATTCTACTTTTAAATTCACTAATGAATGTATTTACATGTATCGCATTGGGATTATCAAACACATATGCAAAACCATAATTATTTAACAAAGTTTTCACATTTGAAACCCAGGTATAACCCTTATTATTGTAATCATCAAGTGCATGATTATACATAGACTTCAGAATAATATTATTGCTATTAACAATTTTAAACCAGTACTTTATAATGCGTACATATCTATTAATATATAGAGGATATCTTCCTAGTTCGCCATATACAGCAGCATTACATGTATTAAATTTCACTTGTAACAATCGTTTACAAAATTTCAAATGGATGCGTTCTATTTCTTTGGATTTACTAAAACCCCATACTTCGGATGCATAATTAAGTATAGAACCAACAAAGGCATCAAATAATTGACAAAATATTTTAGGTTTAAGATCAAATTGCTTGCATTTATATAACAATGTGTTCATAGCCTTGAGGGCTTTTCCAACTAAATGTTGTTGGTTCAATACAAAAGTACCAGTATAGTTAATAACAGTACCTAAATAATTAAAATTATCTACAACCTCAATGTTATGGCCATTATAAGTCCATGTCTCATTTTGACGTGTTCTACCCCGCTTACGGAATACCATAATCTTTGTTTTAATTGTGTTTACTTTTAGTCCCCATGCATTGCAATATAAATTAAGGTTGTCTAAATGTTCTTGTAATTCCTCTGGTGTTTTGCCTAAAATGGCCATATCATCTGCAAAGAGTAATAAAATTAACACAATATCATCAATATTTAAACCTGAATAAACAGACGCAGTGTTATTCAGTAGGTAAAATTCCAAGTCCTCTACGAATAGAGAAAACAATATTGGGGACATTACCTCCCCTTGACGCAAGCCAACAGCATAACTGAAATAGTCTGAATAAGAAGTACATGATTTCACACATGATTTAACATTTTCATACATATCCTTTACTATTCTAAGCAGTTTACCTTTAATACCAGATTTGTACATTTTTAACCATAGTGCATTGCGATAAATACTATCAAAACATTTCAACATATCAACGTACACAACGTATAAACGTTTATTTTCATTTAAATAGTTTTCTACAACGGACGTCAATATATATATGGCGTCAACAGTAGAACAACCTTTCCGAAATCAGAGGTGTAGTCTGGAACATAATCAATATCATCATATACAGTGTTTACATTATCATGTACAATAAAATCACATTTATTACCAACCCTGCTATTTAAATCGCCAGCAATATATACCTTGCCAATTTCAGAAAAATATGTTATATCATTTTCTAGAATATCGAATAGATCAACATTTATAGTATTATATACAGGAGAGTCAGCTCCCCAAATATAGCTTGCACATATATACACATCTTCTTCAGTATGAAAGAAATTATGGTCTAGTTTTAGCCAAATAATAGAATCATAATGGTTTCTGACAATTTGAATACCGTTTTCTAAATGCTCCTTAAAATAAACTAAAACACCACCGCTCCTTCTACGAGCGTTTCGATGTTGAAATTTTCTATAATAATGTTTTGAAATATAACCATTTAGATCAATGTTACTAGATGAGTTTGTCCATGTTTCATATAAAATACAAATATCATGTGAACTAATAATATCAATAAAATCAGAAGAACTCTTTTTACAATCAGTGAGTCCATGTACGTTCCATGATAAAACCGAAACCTCACCGCCTTCGTGACCCTACGCACGTACTGCGGTTCCGTCGACGTAGAGGGTGTCGTAGGCCAGGTACGCGCGCTTCCCCTGCCGCCTCGCCTCCTTCATCTTCGGAACTAGTACTCTCCTCTTCTGAATTACATCCGGCGGAAACTGTTCGAAAACACGAAACACGGTCCCATCCAGCTGTTTCCACGATTTCCTAACCATTTCTCTGTCCTTGAAAAAAGTGAACTTGGCCACAATGTTCCTGATCTTCCCCGTCACCGGCGCGCCTGGTGACCGATGCACCCGCTCAAACCGGATGCTCTCGGCCATCTCGCGGGCGATCTTGAAGGCGTCCTGTAGATGTTGGCGTAGCTTCCTCTCCGTGGCTTCCGCCGTCTCACTCCTGCTGGTGTTATCCTCGGGCACCCCAGTGAACACTAAGTTATTTCTCATAGATTGTGACTGTATATATGAAACGTCGTCACGTAGGGTGTTTCTCTCCTTCTCGAGTCGCTGCATCCTCTCCGCTACTTCCGCCGCGTGTATGTCCGCCCCGTCCACTTTGTCCTCCAGACGCGTCACCCGCTCGTCCACCTTCACCCGATCATCAAGGGCTAGCCAAAGTTTTGTAACTTCCTTCTCAAAATTAACCATCCTTTTCTCGATCGATTCAATGGCCCCCACCTTTTTCTCAACAGTTTCTAGCCTACCACTCATAGATGTTAATAATATCATTAGATCCCGGTCGGTAGGTTCTGGGTTGTTTTCCGCCATGGTAAAGAGTTCCTCACTTGCAGTTCGCACAAAAAACACTACTGTCCAAGTTATCCTCCGCATATAATACAGAATTAGTCCTGCTAAGTACTTCACTTACTGGAAGTTCACTGTAATCCGAGCCCCCGGACGGGCCTCTTTGTTTACATATTTTCCGACTGTTGATTTCATTGTCACTACTATTTCTATCTTTCCTCTTCTTATTTTTCGATTTAGTCATTATATCATTTTACACATGTATCATAACACCTTTACTCATTAAATCCGTGTTCCAAAATTGTTTTAAATACTTGAAATTAATTAATTTTCCATTCTGCTTTCCTGTTCGTAACCAATCCCGCCTAATTTATCACGTGACCTTGAGAAAGTTGGTCTTAGATTTCATAAAATAATACAAATATAGAGATGATTTTTAGTTGCAATTTATAAAAGTTCATATAACTCAACATGCAAGAATGGACTGTCCTATGAAGAAAACTGTAGAATAACGAAGCACACAGCTAGGGAGTAAATGATGAATATGCACATATATAAAACTTATGTGTTCAACACTACTAATAAGTACATACAATAACAAAGAATTGATATAAATTCATGGATATATAATTACACAGCACCCAAAAGAGAGAACTATATATTCTTCAATAACACATTTTTAATAGTATAATTAAAAAGCACATATTAAGATATGTATAATCTATGTATTGATTGATATGAAATTAAAACATATATTAACTCATAATACAACACTTTTATTCACACACATTTACTAAATAGGAAGCAGCATCAAAACATGTCATTATATCTATATCACCTGTTTGCAGCTGGTGCTAAAGACTATTGAGCCTTTGCTTCAGCTCACGGTAGTTCGCCATTAGCATGCTAGAAAATCCTGGCCTCATTAGCAGCCTGCTCTTTCTGGACAATGTCTACCAGAGTGTATACATAAGGGTGGCAGTGGCGCAGTTAGTTATTAATTTTAAAGGGGAATGCTGTGTTCACGGGTGAAATTCTGAATGAGAGTGAAGAATCTGGTGTACATTGTCTGTTGTTTATTGTTATGTAAATAATTATTGTTTTTATAGATATGCATTGCAAACAAATGACAAACTTTTAGTTATGTTATACAATAAGTATGCGTTTCAATCAGAGATAAACAAGATATCCGTATTAAAAAAGAGAAATAATATACCGCAAGTACAAGTTGTTGTGTGTAGTTCATTTTTTTGTTGAACAGTGTAGAAATTGCAGGTAAGTTTGATGGGCGAAGAGATAATTGGTGATAATTTGTAAGTGTGAAAATAAGCGGTTGGGAAAGATAGGTGCTTCCCGACCCTCGCGCAGGGTGTTTTGCGGAAACTCGGTAAACCTCGTTTCCGCAAAACACCATACGCTCGGGTCGGAATGAACCTATCTTACACTCTCGGCCATGGAAGGTTCTTATATTCCTGCTTCATTCCATATTACATACAACAGTCATGTACAATAGTTTGGGAAATTGTACATCTTTTTTACAACAACTTATCAATGTAAATAAGATTTAAATTTCAAAGAGTTTGCTAAATGTATAAATATGACATCGGGTGCATTCACGTGAACTTTATCTTGCACTTTAGATAGATGGATAGATTTATTCGTGCATATACATATGTCATAGTAACAAACCACATACCTCATAAAGTTATATAACAGACTGATTTACAAAGGATTAGGGATGATATCTATACTAAATCACAACATCATTAGAATGCTTTGGATACATGCGTGCGTTAATAAAGATTTAATTCAAAGTGACAAATATATAACACAGGATAACCAATTAAAGTTATTCAAACTATTTCCAATGGGGTAATAGTGAAAACTTTTCGTTACCTCATATCTAGCGTTCAATTCTTTTCTATATATTAGTTTTTTTATGCTATTATGATATACGTATGTTGATTTTTTAAAAGATATGCAATGTCTTTGCATTTAGGCTAAAGTTGCATGGTTCTGGGTCGAAACGATCACGAGGTATTCTGCGTGATTTTTTTCCTTAGACTGTTGACTGTGACTTTGACCTAGTGAGCTACAAAATGAAAACATGTCATTAGTTAAGCAACCTAAAGCTGAAGTTTCATGGTGATAAGTCAAACCGTTTTCAATTTAAGTTATTGCATAGTTTCCTATGAGTGATGACCTTGACTTTTGACCTACTGACCTAAACACAATAGTGATAATATACTAGACAAATGCAGCCCTTATTTCGTGTTCTCGACGGTAAATTCGCGGACAAGACCTTGTCTTCACAAGTTTGTTTTTATTCATACCAACTTTGTGGTCGCAGACGAACAAAATTGTGATTTATCAAATACCAGATACATCTTTGTCTAGGCTAGAAAGGTTTTAAGTATGTGTCACAAATTTAAAAGACAGGCATCCATTTAAGTTATGGTATGTCCGATCGATATACATGTACCATTTTCCTACAAAAGAAAGCTATACCTTTGCAAGCATGACTAATTTAACAGTGCACACTCCAAAGGCAATTCCCGTGATTTTGATGGATATATATTTGCTCTACATCTTTTCTGCGACGTTCTTGATAACGACAGATATGTACGATCTTCATGAACGATATTCTAATCCTTCATATATGTTTCCCATCTATCTATCCATCACGCCATATATCCATCCACATCCATTCGTTATCCATCCGTCATCCATATACTCTTAATTTTAAAAGTGCTGTTTTTCTTTGTATCTGGGCCATTTCTTGGGTAAATTTCTTTTCCGGAGTAAATTGGTCCCATATTTATTCAAAATTGTAGCATTTGAATTGAATAATACATCCGATGATATGTTTAAAATGTAAAGAAGAGAAACACAACGGGAACACCGGTGTAAAAATTTTGGTCATTCAGATTATTTGTAGGATTATTACTCACAACTAAGATTATACAGGAAATTATTGTCTATCACCAGCCGATTAAGAGGAAATAAGAAATATTGCGTCGTATACATTATTGTCTATCACCAGCGGAGCCAAATGAAATAAGAAACATTGCGTCTTATGCATTATTGTTTATCACTAGCGGATCCAAAGGAAATAAGAAATATTGCGTCGTATGCATTATTGGCTATCACCGTAGCGGATCCAAAGTGGGTGCGACAAGTACCTTCACATTTGCGATTTCAAGATGGACTTCGTCTAACGCCGGAAACATGTTTTACAAAACTCCCGAAAAAACTTATATTGTGCGAAAAGTGTCTATGTATCACTGTCCATTTGTTTTATCAGTCATGCCTGGCCCGATCACGTACCACCAGGAGCAGAGAACTCCCGACTACCTTGTCTTTTTTGTCTATGTTTGTGTAGTTTAGTGGTATGTAGCCTTTCTATGTAAGTTTCGTTAACTATCTCCATGCTTGAAGAGTAGCGTTTGCATGCAAATATTTTTTTAGGTAAGCCGTCCCTTTAATCTGTTTATTTTAAGATGCACTGTGTTTGCTTTTTTAACATACAATACTTTATATTGTTATACGCTGTTTCTGCAGCTTGTTAAATTGAATGTCATTGGAATTGGAGCATGAATTGTTCAACCCCTTCTTAAAATGAAGACATTTCAACCCTTAGACTTTTCATCCCCTAGTATAAAAACTTTTCAACCCCTACCTGGTTGAACTTTTCAACCCCTATTTTGAAAACTTTTTAATCCCTATTTAAAATAATTTAATAACCATATTGAAGTAATTTTAACCCCAATATTTAAGACATTTTGAGTCCAAGTTATGACCATTTATTCTTTCGTTATCTAAATAAAAAAAAAAGTTTAATTGTTTGCAAAAGAAAATAATTGCAGTTAACAATTTACAGGACAACACATTTTTCCATTGACACCCTTTAAAACCTTGATTTGAACATTTCTTGAACTTGATTTACATCAGGGTACAAGAAACCTAGTCTAAAATAATAGACGTGTTATAAATAAAATATATAAAATAACATTATCTGGTAATATTTCTTGTTTTTATGATATTTTATAGACGCTATATGCTTTAACCCGGAATCCTGATCGGAACAACTACCCACTTTTGATTCTTAACAATTTGTACGTGAAGGATTTGCCATATCAATCCGTCAACGTACAATTATTTGGACTACCAGAAACGACATCAAGCTAGTCATTCTTAAATGCCGTCCAGGCTTCTTTTTTTAATGATGTTTAGCCTGGACCATATTAAAATGACTAGACATCAAGTTTGCCTTACTTTGCCAATGTAAACCAAAATATTGGACATAAGGACTAATGTGCTTGTCTGAAAAGATAGCGTTCTGCAAAATGACTCTGATAGGCCTACAAGCAATTGTTTCAGTATGTTTAGACAAGACTGACAACTGCTAAGATGTAAGATTTGGAAAGACTTAGTATAGCGCTAGGCTTTTTTTAGCACAGCGCAAGGCCATGCTGCCCTTTTGACAGCTGGAAATGTGCTGTGCAGCCCTTTCATCTTGCACTTGGCATTTGACAGCTTTTTGTATTTGTTTCATGAGCAGACAATATGTGTTTTCATCATCGGTAATCACCTTATCTGATAATTGGGTCACCCATTGGGTAATTATTGGAATATTGCCAATAGGTGGATCTATAGAATGTCAGCCAGTCAGAATTACCTTGAGAACACCCATATCATGATTAAAGTCTGTTCAAATAAAATGAGATAGGAAAAGTAAAGGAATGATGAAAAATGTTGTCTTGCACATTTAAACCATAGATAGATAGATAGATAGATAGGTAGATTTAGATAGATTTATTTAAGTAAGGAATGCACATACATGGACATTTTAAATAAACAACATGTATAGTAAATAACATTATACATACATGATATTTTCAATAGCCATGACAGGCACACCGAACCAAGGAAGACACAAAAAAAAACAACAACTCTTATTTCCATTGTGGTCCTTTCCATAGAAAGCAATTGAAATTATTGTACATAACAGGCACTCCTTTTTAAACATAGTTGATTAAAGAAAAATGGATACTTCACTTAGTGACAAAAATAAGTTTGTTTGTGAAATATTCCTGATAAAAGTTTGTTTGTAATCACAGGTTGATGCATATGTAATTTTAATGCATTTTCATACTAAGCTCATTTTAATTAAATTCTCAGAACCCAAAAAGTGTTTGATTTGTGTATAGATAAAATAATAGAAGTGATATTTAACCTTTTTTTAACTGGGGAATTTGTTGTCATGTATGTGGCAAAAATAAATAAAATTAAGGCAAATATTTATTTTATCGGCACACAAATCATATGTTGTTTTTATTCAGGTCATTTAAGTCAAATTAGTTGAAAATGATGATGCATTAATGTTTTTTTGTTGCTGTTTTTACATCAACCTATATTGTGTGCCAAAAACTGTTATGTTCTGTTTTATTCTCATAACATATCATTAATATTTTTTAAACTTAAAATAATCTGCCCCTAAGTCTACCAATTGGCTTTAAATCCTTAACATTTACAAAGAGTTCACATGTTTATATTAATCCTTATAGATAATATAGACTGGCCAGTATTACTTCCGAGATGGTAGCTAATGAAGTAAAGGAGAATATCCGAGCTGTCCTTTTGTCAAAGACTGATGGCAGTGGAATCCTGGTCAGCGCCTTCTTGCGAGACTACAAGACCATTATACACAAGCCTCTTTTGTATAAGGATATGGGATACACCAACCTGGAAGCCATGATAAAAGACATACCTGATGTTTGTAGGTCAGTGAAATACTTGCACAATTACAAAAGCCATGATGAAATAAATACCGTAAATGACTGGGTATAAGACGATAGGGGGTATTAGACGCAGGGAAAAAAATGTGTGAAAAATCCGAGAAAAAAACTTTTAATCTATGTTTTTGGTTAAAAGACGCATAGAAAAAATGTCAACATCGTCCGGCATTTTCAGCCACCATGTTTGTTGACAGTGACAAAAAAAGTTTTTTTCGTGAAAATGGCGATGGTTATCTTTAAAACCATACAACCATACTGTCGAGAATGAAAAGTTATGTTATGCAAAAAATATTTTGACAGTGCCCAACTTTGCTTTTTTATATGTAAGTTTGATTATTGTTTAATTCAATTTATTATTCAAAATAATATTGAATACCGTAATTCACAAGAGTTCGGACACCATAAATTAATTATTTTTTTCGCTCTCCGAATTCATAGAAAATTATCATTTTTACATTTTATTTACATGTTTGTTTAACCTGCCTTTTTTCTTCATGTTTGCTTTTTACCACTTATAATTTATCTGTAGTAATCAATGGTCATAAACTTATTTATTACGCCTATAAGTGTAAATCCTTCATGAAGTTAATTAAAACACCATTTTATACATGCACTGAACTGAATAAACACATTCTATCGGCTTCAGATCAAAGAGTCACACTGTGTGACTTCACATAACTTACAGTTATACCCACGAGGATCTCGTGGAGAGCATGGACATTGCTATGCAGGATTAATGTATAACTGTACGATTATTGCTTCATATAGTCTATAAGTGTGGTACAAGTTTAAAAGCTTATTGGCAGATCGTTTTACAAACATGCCATGTCGATGTTTTCTTAATCCCTTGATTGCCCTTGTTGTTTGTTTAATCCTCAAATAAATATATCACACTTCCTTTTCAACAGGCAATAACTCGTTTAGGATGGGTAGTAACTAATTAAATTGTCTCAGTGGTGTATACGGTTAGGTAATCTAGCCAGGCATTGTAAAGATAAAAATCAATAATCTTCGTCTGTGAAACTTGGTAACTATGAAAGTTATGATTGATGTCCTTTGGGTGCCCGAAAATTAATTACGCAAAATAAATTATTTTGGGAAATAATTATGGGTGTCCAAATATTTAGAGTGTCCGAACTCTTAGGTGAATTACGGTAACTTTAATCGAAAAATATTTTTGTTGAAATTATAAACGTCTTACGATATACCGTATCCCGATCTTCAACTGCCGTTTTAACCCGTATATACTCGATCAATATGACGCGAGTAACATCCCTTTCTACATAAATCTAAACAAACTCTCGGCTTGAAATTGACCTCAGAAAAAAAGTTCAAAAAATTGTTACTGGGTATTATACGCAGGCATTTTTTTGTATCAAAATCTGAGGGAAAAAAGTGCGTCTAATACCCAGTCATTTACGGTACCTTATGTTTGTAGGTAAATCAAACTCTTGTACAAGACATACCTTATGTTTGTAGGTAAATCAAACTCTTGTACAAGACATACCTTATGTTTGTAGGTAAATCAAACTCTTGTACAAGACATACCTTATGTTTGTAGGTAAGTAAAACACTTGTACAAGACTAGTGCTAAAGCGAAATTGAAGGGTGGCCCGCACTGCCCTTTTTTGACCCCGCCCTGTTGCCCCTTTTTACACGCCATTGTCATATTTTTCCCGCCCCCTTGCGCCCTTCTGGCCTTTCAGATTATTGTTTATCACAAAGTTACACCCTAAAGGTATTTTATTGGTCAATGTCGCCGTTTCCTAATCTGTCACATATCAGTGTGTGCTAATTAGGCACACGACCGTCATCACCGCGGGTCTGATTAACGGTAATACATGCTTATAATCAGGGTGCTAATTGCACATTATTCCTTGTCTGAGACATCCAAGTTCTTCTTCTAAATGTTGATCTTTAATGCCGATGTTGTTACAAATTTAATTAATTTAGCCATTTATATTCAGTAATCTCCTAATCACATAATTGGATTGTCTATCATCCAATTATCGAAACGTCCCATGTTAACCAATCAGAGAGTGGTCAAATGATGATTTTTTTGTTAAATTGCGATAGAAAAAGCGAAGAAATGATGATATTTTTTGTCAAGCATTCATTAGTAAACAATTGATACTTGCAGTGTAAAAACAAGGCACACTTTTTAGAACATTGTTTCGTTTGAAGCAGACGGTCATTGAAAAACAGACGGTGGCGCTAAGAAAATCAAATACTTGACTTCATGACCAATACTTCGTCTTTGTGTTGAATCTTTATAATTTTAACAGCTCATATAAAGCCATTCTGATTGTTTCAAATGTTTTTTTTTTAAATGTCTTTGTTTTTATTTTAGAAGCTTTTTGGAGGTAAACTATTCATTGCAAAAAGGAGACTCTAGACAAGTACACTTTTGATAGGCCAAAAAAGAACCTTTTTTTAACATTCCATCTAGTAAAAGCAATCAAAGTAAATGTGAATTTAAAGTTTTGTGGCATGGCACAATATTTATCTCAGGTTTTACGATAAGTATCTCTTCTCCTTAAAGTATCCCCACTTCTCCCTAATTTGACTGCTGGGAGAAGTGACTTCTCCCCAAAAAATCAGCCTTGTGAGAACCCTGGTGACAACAACCCAAGATGGTAAAGAAAGTGTCTTAAGTGAAAATGAACAAGGAAGAAGAATAAGAGTATTCTGTAGGGATATTACTACAATGTGTGCATGAACATGCATGTACTTTGATAATGTACATGGTCGTTTTACAACAATACAAAGCTAATATTGTGCGCATTGTTTTCCCATTTAAGACAGCACCATGCCCCTATTTTGGCCCACCCTGCCCTTTTTTTGGCCCACCCTGCCGTTTTATAATTCCTGGCTAAAACAGTAAAGACGTACCTGATGTTTGAAGGTGTGTCAAAGACTTGTACAAGACATACCTTATGTTTATAGGTAAGTCAAACACTTGGTCAAGACATACCTTATGTTTGAAGGTATGTCAAACACTTTTACAAGACATACCTTATGTTTGAAGTTATGTCAAACACTTGTGCTGGACATACCCGATGTTTGTAGGTAAGTGGATCACATGTTCAAGACATACCTGGGTAGTTGAAAACTTTTGCTAGACAAACCTGAATGTTTGGTAAGTCAAGTTTTTCACAGAATTTACACTTAACTTCCATCTATCGCAATAAGCTTCTTATAATACTTACCCTTTCTGTAGTCCTACCTCTGACTCAGTAAAAACAACAATATCATCAGCATACAATAACAAGAACAACTTATGAACACCCTTATACGCCACTAAAATCATTTGTAATCAAGTACTCTTCAATATCATTTAAATACATGGAAAATAAGAAAGGGGATAAAGATTCCCCTTGACGTACACCAAGAAGACTATCCTCACTGTTAACATAATCACACCCAATGTGATTTAACACTTGTATACATAGATCTTACTATATCTAACATTTTGCCTCTTATTCTGAGCTTTATAAGTTTATACCACATGATGTCTCTCACAACATATTCAAATGCTTTAGTAAAATCAATAAATGCTGTATATATATTTTTGTTAGTACTCAGCAATTGTGAAATAATACTGTGTAGGACAAAAATTTATTATCAACCGTTTAAATCCAGCTTGTGCTTCTATGTATACATGGTATTTTTCAGCCAACTCATATAATCTCTCATTTAAAACTTCGGTAAAAAAAATCCAAAGGTCCTTAACAATGTCATCCCTCTATAATTACTAGCATTGTTTACATCACCCTTTTTATGAAGGGGTAATATATATCCCTCAGACCACTTTTCGGGGAAAACATTTGTAAATTGTTCATTCATTCAACCATATTTGAAAAATTCATTCCGAAAATAATCAGGTCCAGCAGCCTTTCCGTTATTTAGTTTTCTACGTTCGAAGAATAAGGAGAGCTATACTACTCACCCAAGCGTCGGCGTCTGCGTCATCCCTTGGTTAAGATTTTGCGTGCAAGCACACATAGGTTAATATCTCAGCAACTACTTGAGATATTGCATTGACACTTTATACAATGGTACTCAACCATCCAACCTACGTAATTAACCAAGTTAAATAACTCTAGTTTGCAATTAATGCCAATAATAGGCCTTTATTATTTGACTTAGAAATTCTGGTTAAGGTTTTGCGTGCAAGCACACATAGGTTAATATCTCAGCAACTGCTTGAGGTATTGCATTGACACTTTATACAATGGTACTCAACCATCCAACCTACTTAATTAACCAAGTAAGATAACTCTAGTTTGCATTTAATGCAAATAATAGGCCTTTATTATTTGACTTAGAAATTCTGGTTAAGGTTTTGCGTGCAAGCACACATAGGTTAATATCTCAGCAACTACTTGAGGTATTGCATTGAGACTTGGTACAATGGTACTCAACCATCCAACCTACTTTATTTACCAAGTAAGATAACTCTAGTTTGCATTTAATGCAAATAATAGGCCTTTGTTATTTGACTTAGAAATTCTGGTTAAGGTTTTGCATGCATGCACACATAGGTTAATATCTCAGCAACTGCTTGAGGTATTGCATTTAAACTCGATACAGTGGTACTCAACCATCCAACCTACTTAATAAACCAAGTTAGATAACTCTAGTTTGCATTTAATGCAAATAATTGCCCTTTATTATTCGACTTAGATATTCTGGTTAAGGTTTTGCATGCAAGCACACATTGGTTAATATCTCAGCAACTACTTGAGGTATTGCATTGAGACTTGATACAATGGTACTCAACCATCCAACCTTCTTAATTGACCAGGTTAGATAACTCTAGTTTGCATTTAATGCAAATAATTGCCCTTTATTATTCGACTTAGAAATTCTGGTTAAGGTTTAGCGTGTAAGCACACATAGGTTAATATCTCAGCAACTACTTGAGGTATTGCATTGAGACTTTATATAATGGTGCTCAACCATCCAACCTACTAAATTAATCAAGTTAGATAACTCTAGTTTGCATTTAATGCCAATAATAGGCCTTTATTATTTGACTTAGAAATTCTGGTTAAGGTTTTGCATGTAACAGCATTTAAGTCAATATCTCAGCAAATATATCATGTATTGCATTGAAACTTTACATTTGTATTCCCAACTATATAACCTACTAAATCAATGAAGTAAGGTAACACTTTTTTGAATATAATTCAAATTATGGGCTTTTAATATTTGACTTAAAAATTCTGGTTAAGGCTTTGCATGTAAGCACACATAGGTTAATATCTCAGCAACTACTGGATGTATTGCATTGAGACTTTATAAAATGGTACTCAACCATCCAATCTACTTAAATAACCAAGTAAGATAACTCTAGCTTGCATTAAATTCAAATAATGGCCCCTTTTTTATTTGACATAAAAATTCTGGCTAAGGTTTTGCATATAACCACTTTTAAGTCAATCCTTACACTGAAAAGCGGCGGAATAGTCGAGTGCGTTGTCTCTGTGACAGCTCTTGTTTATTTCATCTACTTGTATGGGAACATTTAATTCAGTAAACATAACATATATTCCACCATTTATGTACCTTTCATTGAAATAAAGACTATTTTCATCTTGTTTAACAGATTGTGAATCACAATTCATTTGATGTCAATGAACATGAATTTTCTACCATAGAGCCTTTATACATCTTTGCATTTTTGAATCTAGCTTTCTCTTACGTTTTGGTTTTATTTTTATCATATTTTTTTTTTATTTTCCTTATAATACTTTAACAATCCCTTCTAGCATGTACCATATCAATTGAATTCTTGTTCGGTCACATGGATAGTTTCTATATATATTTAAACATCTATAATACTGTTGTTTATAACTGTAACATTTATCATCCAAATATTCACTATCTTTATTATTTTTAAAATCCATCTTATTATATCTGTTTGGGATATTCTTTTTAAACAATGGTTTACAAACACCATCCACTACATAAGTCATTTGAAAGTTGTTGTAAATTATCATCTGCATGACAAGTTGACATGTTTATAATATTACATAATCTAATTCCTCAACAATTTCTTCACATTGCAATGCTTCAATAAATCAATCTTTCTTTTCATTTTACCATCTATGCATAAAGGGAATTGCAAACGAGACGTATCATTATCTATATTTTCAGCACATTGTATAGTTTGCTGTAACCTAAAGTTGACAACACAGTGATCAGATATAATATTAGGTTCCAAAACTTCAAAAAAATGAAATGTTTTTAATAAAACTGTTTTTACATAAAACATAATAAACTACCGCCCTGACTATTAACACATGTAAATTTACCCACAGCCATATCTTTTCCACATCTACCATTAACAATCCGCAAACCTGTAGATTAACAAAATTCCAACAAATGTTTACCATATTCATTTACAATTTTATCACAACTTTTCCTTGGTATGCATTCATCAGGAATATAATCATCAGGTAAAATATCATACAAATGTTTAGGTTCACTCTCACCAACACATGCATAAAAATCTCCACATAATAGATACCCACATTCCTCACCATAAATATTTTGTAAATAAAGTATATAATTCATTAATTAATTGAAAATATTTTGCTCTAAATACACCTCTCTACTACTACCTTGTGGTACATTATACAAGTGTTAATTTTTTCGCATCAACGAAAATAAAATATGTTAATTTTTGTCTTGTTTTTATGTTTACATCCGTTTAAAACCCCGATTGTTTGTGTTGTTAATTTTGGTTTCCCTGCGTTCTGCATACAATACTGCATTAGTTTTAGACATGATGCCATTAGGTGTATCCCTCCCTGGGATGTTTTGAGGTACTAGTAGTAGATTTTGGTTTCCCAGCGTTCCAAATAAAGTTAGCTACAGGTAAAATATCTAGAACCCCAGAAAGTGTAGTTAGATGTTTTTTTCAGAGGCAGGGGTCCAGAGTGATTTAGTGGCTGAAAGTACTATTGGTAGAGAAGAAATTACTTATATTATTAGGAGAGAATTGCTAGCAAATGACAAGGCATGTGGTCTGGAATATAATACTGCATCTGAATATGACAGTGATTAGGTTCAGTAGTTAGCCCTCACTGGGGTTAGTACTCAGATTCAGTATCATATTCAAGTACACTTTCACAAACTTAGTCATTATATTGTAAATGATAAATGTGTTTCTGAATGAAAATAAACATGAAAACATGCACCAGAAGACTAGATTTTTGTGTTTGAAAAAGGCTTAAATTCATCCCCCCCCCTGCTCCGCCTACTTTAAGGATATGCCCTGCTACTTAAATTAATTTCTACACACCTGTTGATATGTATTTCCATTCTTCTACATGCTTCATGTCTTCTGTGTATATCCTCTAACCAATTTGGCATGTTTTTATACATACACACAACAAATCACCTTAATTATAATTCTCACAATACAGGCCAAAATTCTTCTGACAATTATTGAATACCTGGTTTTGTCGCATTGCGGCATTTCTTGTTTTTTTTAGAACAGTATGCAAAATCAATAACAATTTTACCACTTTAAAGATATTTGGTTTTGAATAACCTACTATATGTGTTATGGCATTTAAGGTTAGAATATTCAGAGAAGGACATGGCATACAAGCTATATGGAATCTCAAAGCCCAACACATTTGTCTCATCCTTCGTGAAGAAAGCCGAGGGCAGCAGTACCAGAGGCAAGCAGTCCAAGGCCAACCTGGATGATGTGAAAGGGGAGAGATTCACCCCGTCCTCGGACCTCAGTGAGAAATGGGAGCCAAGTACTAGAGGATTGTTTTCTCTGGTGTTTAACTGCAAGAAAACTCATTTAGACGAAGAGGAGGTGGGAGAACTGTTCTTGTTTGACTTCGCTTTTAATATGTCTTGAGATTTAGGTGGCTGGACTGCTCATGTTTGACTGGCCTTTAAAATGTCTTAAGATTTGGATGGATTAACTGTTTTGGTTTGGCTGGCTTTTAAAATCTCTTTATTTCAAGAAGCTGCATTTTTTAAATAGCTAAAACTGTAGATTTTACCTTTCAGGAGATTGTAAACAAATTTTCAGAAGTTGGTACTGTGGCTGAAGTTAACATTCTTCCAGCTGGGTATGTTTCTTGTGATAATGTCAATGTCAATGACTTAAATTGTAATTGTTCACATTACCTGCAAAAAAATGTAACAAGCATACAGATATGGACTGTGAAAACAACTGTTGCTTGGGTAACTATACTGTCTGGTGAATCCTTTCCCTAAAACTTTTATATACACTTGTTTTGATTCTTGGCACTGATTTGTATAATAATTTATTGAAAATAGTTGATCTCCAAAAGTGCTTCATTGCAATGTTGTTCTGGATATGGGTAGGTAAAGCCTTTTGTAAACAAATGTACTGTAAAATTTATTTTAAATAGAATTGAGAAAAAGAGAAGCTCACACTTTTGAATGTAAATATACAGTAAAACTGCGATCGCTCGAGAATTCCGCGGACCGAGCCAAAACCTCGAGGGAACCAATGTTTCGAACGACCCGAGTTTCAATTTTCCAGTCTGTTATGAAATATCTTTCAGTGTATTTTTAGTTTGAAGTCGTCAAACCGACTGTTTACTGAAAATCGCTCATATGTTCAAATGCTGCCGTTTATTAAATGTTTACTAAATGTAAAAGAAATAATAATAAATGAATAAATAGAAATGATTATTTTTACATAAAGCACATTTTCATAACAAGCAACATTTAAATAGGACAATACATATTATGGCATGAGTCAGATTTAAGTTTCGCAAAATCAAGGATAGATGATTGGCGCATCTTGTCTGTCATTTACATTTCTCATAATAAACCTTATCAACTATCGGTCATGCGTAAACAGTGATAAACGTTTTTTCACACCTTATCAAATTGCCTTTTAACCGTCATTGCAATTTTTACAACTTGCGAAAAATTTAGCAATTATTTGTTTATTTTGGAACAAGCGTTCGGGAAAAAGTGTGAAATTATGACCTTGAGGGAGCCATAAGGTTTTGTGCATGATTTGTGTACTTCGGACCGACTATTGTGCTCGACTTCTCGACTTTTTTAGGTTTCGATGCAGCGTAGGTATATTTTATATGAAATATAAGGAAAAACGTTCGGGACCAAGCTCTGACCTCGAGGGGCCACCTGTTTTCGAACGACAGCTTGTTCAAAGACCGCAGTTTTCCAGGACCTGTATATATACTGAATATGACATGATAAATTATGTCTTACATCCTAAGTCAGAAGGCAATATTTTGAAGGGAAATGTATGCTGCTTAAGAGCCCCACCCTTTAAGCCCCACCTTTATTTTATTACCTGAGTTTGATAAGGTGATTAGTTTTCTTTAACAGTTAACACTGTTGAAGTGTTTTAAGAAACTAAACTCTCAATCAGACTGTGGTAAAAGACTGAAGATGGGCTCTGTAAGGGGCATAAACTGTGCTAGGCTTCATTTAAAATGGTGAAAAACTAGTAAAGTTATCTTTGTTTAAAGTCTTTATTCAAAATATTGCCATTCGACCGAGCATTATTTTATGAATCAATTTATGAAGAGGAATACACACACCAATATTGTAACCTTTTTTATCATAAAGTAAGGTGTTGCATTTTTTGCTAGAAGAGGTTGAAATCATTTTTTTCCATCTTGTTAGCCAACTTTAAACAAATATGTAGAGCATATAATGAAGGTTTGACTTTCAATTTTGACGTCTGATAATTTAAAGCAAGATCAATTTGTGAAACCTTTGAAAATTTCATGCGTTTCAGACTTGCTTTTGTTCGTTTCCGAAATGAACAAGAGGCTAAAAGAGCGGTTGAACTATGGGGCGATGAGATTGGTGTTAAGCGTGCTGAAGAGAGGATGGGGGAAAAAAGAGGGCCAGGGGACCGAGGTCGGAGGTCAGGAAATAAAGGTTCAGACCCTAGCAACAGAAGGGGTGATAATAGAAATCAGGGTGGTGCTTACTTTAATAAGTCTAATAATAACAACAGAAACTTTGCAAAGCAGGAAGTAATACAATTAGCTGGATCCGACTGTGATTGGGAAAGTGAACTTGAGCAAGAACCGCTACCAGTGCAACCAGGGTCATATAAAGGTGCGACTGCTGTTACTCAAAATGAGAGACGTGGTAATGTTGAACATAGCAATAATTGGCAAGGCAAGGCAGCATATGAGGGTGGAAACAACATGGGACTGAGCAAAGGACATATAAATGGTCGAAGAACGGAGGCTGAAGAGATTAGGACCCGACCTGCCCCAAATTTGCACAGTCCAGCACCACACAATACAGGTATTGACATGGTCTTAAAAATCCCCTTTTCTGCCAAATAAGATTTACCACATTTATGCAACTGTTTTAATATACGAAAAAGGATGAATAAATGTCGAAAACAATGGTTCTTATGAAGGATACTGAGTTTAATTTGAAAAAAAGGTGCAGAAAACACTGTATTTCTACTTTATGAGATGATAGTAGATCACAGTAAATCTTTTAGCACTCGCCAATCATTTAATATTTTTGCATGTTCAGCTATTAAATATACAGTTACATTCTTGTTATCAGTAATTAATACTTTCCATCAATGCATAATTTAGTAAGTTGTCACTTTAAAAGATTTAGATGAAAGTCATATTGTGATCATTTGTAGTGCAGCACATATCCACAATGTTCTTCCTTATTTAATAACTTTGATAATCTTGAAGAGATTTAAATGCTGCAAACTAGTATAATAGCGATATTTTCCATTTGATTGTCCGTATGTAATAAGTGCTTTAAAAATTAATAGAGATTGACAATAACTTGACAAAAATAAATTAAAGAATAAGGATTGTTTTCATATGGATGTTAAATATGAAGAAAAATCACTTCAAATTAGATTGAATTGTAACTAAACTGTAACAATTGGAATATTTATACCCGCCACCAAACAAAGATTTTGGGGTAATATAGGAGTAAGCTGAGAAAAAAACAGTTCTGGACAATAACGCATTAAAGGGATGATAGATTTAAATATTGTTTGTACAAATGTTTATAACAATAAAATACAGGTCAATGCCAACCTTGGTTACAAACCACTTTTATTTAACAGAGTTCTGGTCCCTATTCATTTTAAAACTTGGCTGATAATATCGTGTCCAGACATCTACTCGTGAAAGGGTTGATAAATTTCAATATGTTTTGGTACACTGTGAATTACAGGTCCAATTTGACTTTTTTTACAAGTTACCAATTTTTGAAAGAGTAATGCCCCCATTTCAACGTAAAACTATACGTTATCTTATAGCCGTTACTGTGGAATGAAAAAATCAATGGTAATCATATTTAACTCTATAGAATACAGGTCAAGTTATGCATTGGTTACAATCCACCAAATTTTGAAAGAGCTATGGCCTCTTCAGACAACGCGAAAACTTTTCCTTCTTCACAGGACATTGCGACAGGTAAACACTGAAAGTTTACCTGTCGCACCAAATTTTTACCTGTCGCAATGTTACAAACAGTATTTAGTAACATCAGCTTAAACCTTGATTTTAAGCCTCTTTTTTAAATAAGTTTTGTAATTCCCCATTTGAACAGGTTTAGATCTTTTTGGTTAGATTTGTCCTACAGTACTATAATAAATTACAAAAAAAGCCAAACATAATGTAAAAAAAAAATCAATATTCGGATCTTATAAATGTCATAATTTTTTTCTTCCCTTGCCTCCCAAAAAACTCATATCTGGTTCGTCTACCCATGAAACAGCTAGGTCTTACCCTTTTAATTCATCTTTAAATTAAAGATACAATAGGGTTATAAAATGTAACGAATTGTACTACCAGTCAAACTCAGGCACAACATTTATGCAAAAACGAAAGTAGAGTTCTTGTTATTCGCAATGTTAAACAGAGTGGAAAGATAGTCAGCTCGGTATATTAATCATCATATTTAAATTAACACGATTGCCGGGAACCACTACATACGGAATTTTGTAATTTCCGAACATTTCCGTAAAATAAAAGTATTAGAGTACCAGCTGAAATCGGAACCTTACGCGTTTTATCGGCTTTTACGGAAACATGTCGAAACGGGGTTTACAAATAGTGGAACACGGATTAACACTCTGAATAATCATGATATAAAAATAACTCTGAACATTTATTTAGAAACTGAAAGTAAATTTTCCGAAAATTAAACGGTGCTGACTTTAATTTTTCACCGGACATTGTGACCGATCAAAACAAAAGTTTCGTCGGTCAAAATTGAAATATACCGGACATGTCCGACTGTCCGACGGACATTCGCATTGTCTGCCTCTTTTCAAAAAAATACTTTACCATTCCAGTGTCCAAGTGGCGTCTTGGAGTATTTGTCACTCCTTAGACAGCTCTAGTTATATATATTTTATATTCCCTTTTACGGCTCTGTTTTCAAAAGGTCCAAGAAACAAACACACGAACAATCTAATATTAAGGGGCACCATCAATGTTTTGAATTAAAGGTATGGAGGATATTTGTTAATTATTTGTCTTTGACCATGAGTAAAATAAAATACCATCTTGCTCTGAAATCAACAAATCCTCATTTTATGTTCCTGAGGGGGAAACATAAAGTAATCATAACATCTGTCTGTCCGTCTGTCCCAATAGTTTTCGATCAATAACTTGTAACTTGAGGTCATTGGGTCAACAGTCAAGGTTGCTGTGACTTTGAGCATAAAATCTGATCAGTGACTAAAGAACATTCAGGCCGATGACCTGACCTGACCTAAACTCAGTGGGAGGGTTGGTTATGACCAGTAGAAGAACCCTAGTATTGGTTTTAGGTCAGGGGGTCAAAAGAATGCTTATTGCTTCGTTGATGGCGTAGAAATACAATTGACATTGTATACAAGTAATACAAACACTGATTTTTGGTGACATTTCTTGTGACAGTTATCAGTTTAGATTCAGTTGATTAATCACACTACTGAAAGGCTTCTGATAACAGAGAGGCATTTGAGTTATGTTTGTATTTTTATACCCCCGACAAACGAAGTTTGAAGGGGGTACGGTATATTGGATTCACCCTGTGGTCGGGTGGTCGGTCGGGTCGGTCCGTTGCAATTTCCTTGTCCGGAGCATAACTTAAAAATAACTGGATGGAATTGGATTAAACTTCATACAATGATAGAGCATAATGAGAGGAAGTGCAGTGTACAATAACCATAACTCTATTCTTGCTTATTACTGAGTTATTGCTCTTTGTTACTTTTTTTGTTTGGAGTATAACTTGAAAAGTACTGGATGTAATTCATTGAAACTTCATACAATAGTAAAGCACAATGAGAGGAAGTGCAGTGCACAAGAACCATAACTCTATTTCAGCTTATTACAGAGTTACTGCCCTTTGTTACTTTTTTCTTGTCCGGAGCATAACTTGAAAACTATTGGATGGAATTTAATAAAACTTCATACAGTGATAGATCATTATGAGAGGGAGTGCAGTGTACATGAACCACAATTCAATTTCAGCTGATTACAAAGTTAGTGCCCTTTGTTACTTTTTCTTGTCCGGAGCATAACTTGAAAACTATTGGATGGAATTTAATAAAACTTCATACAGTGCTAGATCATACTGAGAGGGAGTGCAGTGTACAGGAACTGCAATTCTATTTCAGCTAATTACAGAGTTACTGCCCTTTGTTACTTTTTTCTTGTCTGGAGCATAACTTGAAAACTATTAGATGAAATTTAATAAAACTTCATACAGTGATAAATCATAATGAGAGGGAGTGCAGTGTACAGGAACCGCAATTCTATTTCAGCTAATTACAGAGTTACTGCCCTTTGTTACTTTTTTTCTTGTCCGGAGCATAACTTGAAAACTATGAGATGGAATTTAATAAAACTTCATACTGTGATAGATCATAATGAGAGGGGGTGCAGTGAACAGGAACCGCAATTCTATTTCAGCTAATTACAGAGTTACTGCCCTTTGTTACTTTTTTTTGTCCGGAGCATAACTTGAAAAGTATTGGATGGAATTTAATGAAACTTCGTACGGTGATAGATCCTAATGAGAGGGAGTGCAGTGTACAGGAACAGCAATTCTATTTCAGCTAATTACAGAGTTACTGCCCTTTGTTACTTTTTTTCTTGTCTGGAGCATAACTTGAAAAGTATTGGATGGAATTTAATAAACAATATCTCCGATAAGTATAAATATGGGTCTTTTTGGTTAAAAATACTAGGTCACTAGCTCAAATCCTCGGTTTGCAAAATTTCATCGTCAAATAAAAATCCGGCTTTAATGCAGCGTTGCCGCATTGGTCTCTTGTGTAAAGCACAAATGATGGTACGTTTAAGTCCGCTGCAAGTAGATCGCGTAGTAATTTTATTTCCCTAATGATTACATTGCAATTGGCATGATTCAGAAACACCCATTTAGTTGTTTGTGTTTCAGGGACCAGCAGTGTTAAGCAGGTGTATGTGGGAAACTGGCCCAAGGAAGCTTCTAAGGTTGGTTAAAACTCATATGTATACACAGAAGATATAATTGTACAAAGCTATATCAATCGATAGCACTATGTCCCATGGTCTCAAGAACACACATTTTATGGAGGGACACCAGAACCTTGAAGTCAGGTATCCCATCGAGACGCCATTATTGACTAGCAGAAAGATATAAGTGAGCTTAAATGTTCTTTAAAAATACAACTTAACAAATAAAAATCTTGCATTTTATTTTACACTGCAAGCAATATCGTGCACAGTTTTGTTTGTTGTATTGTAGTCAGTTTTAAGATCCAGTTTCAAATTTTCATTGCAATTATATTTTAATCTTTTAAATCAGCATTAACTAAGATAATTATCAATTTATACACTTTATATGCATCCAAAGCTTATCCAAGCATATCTGTATGTAGGATTTGGCCAGGTTTTATTAAGAAAGAGGGACAGGGTGCTACTGCATTTCATTGGGCTGTGAAATTTTAAACACATTAATGAATTTGACAGGAAATGTTAGGAATTCTTTTTAGCTCGACTATTCGAAGAATAGATGGGCTATACTACTCGCCCCAGCGTCGGCGTCGGCGTCCGGTTAAAGTTTTAGGGCAAGTTGGGATTTTCACTTATAAGTCCAATACCCTACATTCAATTGACTTAATACTTCACGCAGTTGTTCAGGGCCATCACATGATGAGGTCAGATAAATCCATATTATTCTTTACACAGATTATGGCCCCTGATTGACTATGGAACTTAGGTTCAAGTTTTAGGGCAAGTTGGAATATTTATGCCCCCTTTTGAAAAAAGTGGGGTATATTGTTTTGCACATGTCGGTCGGTCGGTCGGTCGGTCTGTCTGTCTGTCGGTCGGTCGGTCGGAATACCAAATGGTTTCCGATCAATAACTTGAGAACGCTTTGACCGAGGGACCTCATACTTGGTATGTGTATTGGTCATCACCAGCAGATGAACCCTATTGATTTTGAGGTCAGTGGGTCAAAGGTCAAGGTCAGTGTGACCTTTACATGAAAAACGGTTTCCGATCAATAACTTGAGAACGCTTTGACCCAGGAACCTCATACTTGGTAGGTGTATTGGTCATGACCAGCAGATGAACCCTATTGATTTTGAGGTCAGTGGGTCAAAGGTCAAGGTCAGTGTGACCTTTACATGAAAAACGGTTTCCGATCAATAACTTGAGAACGCTTTGACCCAGGGACCTCATACTAGGTAGGCTTATTGGTCATGACCAGCAGATGAACCCTATTGATTTTGAGGTCAGTGGGTCAAAGGTCAAGGTCAGTGTGACCTTTACATGAAAAACGGTTTCCGATCAATAACTTGAGAACGCTTTGACCCAGGAACCTCATACTTGGTAGGTGTATTGGTCATGACCAGCAGATGAACCCTATTGATTTTGAGGTCAAAGGTCAAGGTCAGTGTGACCTTAACATGAAAAACGGTTTCCGATCAATAACTTGAGAACGCTTTGACCCAGGGACCTCATACTAGGTAGGCTTATTGGTCATGACCAGCAGATGAACCCTATTGATTTTGAGGTCAGTGGGTCAAAGGTCAAGGTCAGTGTGACTGTAAGCTGAAAAAAGGTTTTCTGATTGTCCATATTTATGCCCCCTTTTGAAAAAAGTGGGGTATATTGTTTTGCACCTGTCGGTCGGTCGGTCGGTCGGTCGGTCGGTCGGTCGGTCTGTCTGTCTGTCGGTCGGTCGGAATACCAAATGGTTTCCGATCAATAACTTCAGAGCGCTTTGACCTAGGGACCTCATTGGTAGGTGTATTGGTCATGGCCAGCAGATGAACCCTATTGATTTTGAGGTCAGTGGGTCAAAGGTCAAGGTCAGTGTGACCTTTACATGAAAAACGGTTTCCGATCAATAACTTGAGAACGCTTTGACCCAGGAACCTCATACTTGGTAGGTGTATTGGTCATGACCAGCAGATGAACCCTATTGATTTTGAGGTCAGTGGGTCAAAGGTCAAGGTCAGTGTGATCTTAACATGAAAAACGGTTTCCGATCAATAACTTGTTATTAATAACTTCTATATCCTTTGTTTAATTGACTTAATACTTCACACAGTTGTTCAGGACCATCACACAATGAGGTTACATAACTCCATATTATCCTAAATACAAGTTATGGCCCCTGATTGACTTAGGTTAAAGTTTTAGGGCAGGTTAAAGTTTTAGGGCAAGTTGGGATTTTCACTTAAAACTCCAATACCATTCATTCAATTGATTTAATACTTCACACAGATGTTCAGAGCCATCACATAATGAGGTTACATAACTCCATATTATCTTTTATACAAATTATGGCCCCTGATTGACTATGGAACTTAGGTTAAAGTTTTATGGCAGGTTGGGATATTGTTTAATACTATACCCTTCATTCAATTGACTTAATACTTCACACAATTGTTCAGGACCATCACCCAATGAGGTTACATAATTCCATATTCTTAATACAAGTTATGGCCCCTGATTGACTTAGGTTAAAGTTTTAGGCATGTAAAAGTTTTAGGGCAAGTTGGGATTTTAATAAAAACACTTCTATACCGTTCATTAAATGCACTTAATAAAATTCAAAATTATTTACGACCATCTTACAACAAGAAACATAACTCCGTTTTAAGCCTAAATACAAATTATGGCCATTGATTTTTTTTTATTTTTTTTTTTATTTCCTTTGAAAGGCATATTTGTATATTCTTAACCACATTTTCATAACGGGAAATCAAGTTATTTGAATGACTCACGTCATTGTTTGGCGGGCTGGTGGGAGGGCAGCATCAAAGTCACCTTATGTATCGAATAATTTTAGTTAGGTTTGACATAAAGAGACCAAACTTGGTATTATTACATCGTTATTGTATTCTAAGTCAAAGCGGCGTAGTCAAGCGCGCTGACTTACGACGGCTCTTGATATATTTAAGTTCAATAATTGATGTTTTATGAATTTTGAGCTCGACTATTTGAAGAATATGGAGAGCTATACTTCTCACCCAAGCGTCGGCGTCACCCCTTGGTTAAGGTTTTGCGTGCAAGCACACATAGGTTAATATCTCAGCAACTACTTGAGGTATTGCATTGAGACTTGATACAATGGTACTCAACCATCCAACCTACGTAATATAAGTTAAATAACTCTAGTTTGCATTTAATGCAAATAATTGCCCTTTATTATTCGACTTAGAAGTTCTGGTTAAGGTTTTGTGTGCAAGCACACATAATTTTAATATCCTAGCAACTGCTTGATGTATTGCATTGAGACTTTATACAATGGTACTCAGCCATCCAAACTACTTAATTAACCAAGTTAGATAACTCTAGTTTGCATTTAATGCAAATATTTGCCCTTTATTATTTGACTTAGAAGTTCTGGTTAAGGTTTTGCGTGTAAGCACACATAGGTTTATATCTCAGCAACCACTTGGGGTATTGCATTGAAACTTTATACAATGGTACTCAACCATCCAACCTACTTAATTAACCAAGTAAGATAACTCTAGTTTTTATTAAATTCAAATAATGGCCCCTTTTTTATTCGACATAGACATTTTGGTTAAGATTTTGGATGTAACCACTTTTAAGTCAATACCTCAGCCAATACATCATGTATTGCATTGAAACTTTACACACAGGCTCCCAACCATTTAACCTTCTTCATTTATCAAGTATTATAACTGTATCTTTCATATTATACAATTTTTGCCCCTTTTTATGCGACTTAGAAATTCTGGTTAAGGTGCACACATAGGATAATATCTAAGCAACTACTTGATGTATTGCATTGAGATTTTATACAATTTTTCAATCCATACACTGAAAAGCTGCGGAATAGTCGAGCGCGCTGTCTCTGTGACAGCTCTTGTTTTTAAACTGGTAGTAATGGTTTAAGCCATAAAACATTAATTTTCAAATCTTTTGTCAGCAATCTTTTATCAGTGGTTTGCAGATATTTATGCAAAAAAATTGCCAAGACAAAAAATGAAAAAGTTGTAAATACGGTATATCTGTAAGAGTGCAGCTTCAAGCCCTTTAAAAATAATCATTTGGGTAACTAATACAAGTATAATTATACAGGCATACTCAAATGTAAGAGTTTTATAAACTGTCCTTAAATCCATTGTAACAACAATAAAAAGCCAGGTCCTTTCAAAATGATCACTTCGATAACATATTTTTTTTTATATATATATATACATGTAGCTAATAGGCATATTCAGTTAGCCATACAGTTATATCATGATTAAGGACTGAATTTTTTTTTTAGTTGGTCAAATGTTCAGGCACATCTTTTAGGAAAAGGGGAGGGAGTGCTGGATTTTACCCCCCCCCCCCCCCCACACACACACATACTCACACACCCCTGAAATGTCTGACTTAAAGTGATAAAAAGGAACACTGATGTGGTCCCTAACCAGAACAAATAAATTTACTAAGCCAGAAAGGGATGTTAGATAACAAAGTTAATATAATTGGCCTGAGGCTAACCACACATTCAGTGCTGCGTTTGGACAGTGGTCAGATTAAGAAGCACAAGGCACATGTGTATCCTGCATGGTGATTCAGATTGCTTTGTTCAACTTTTAGATGTTAAAAAAGTTTATTTGAGTTCAGATTGTTTTCCAGAAGTAAGGTATGGAATGATTTACAGTTGTTTCTTTTGGATGATTTTTATGGATTAGTTTGATTTAAGTCAGCTTAGAATAACACGAAAAGTTGTGTTAATGGTATGTCTATTAGGGTAACATGAAATGTGTGGGAAAGGTATGTTCCATCGATATATCAGGATAACATAGAGATGTTGGGGGGAAGTAAGGTTCTATCAGGATAACATAGAGATGTGGGGGAGGTTATGTTCCATTAGGATAACATAGAGATGTGGGGGCAGTTAGGTTCTATCAGGATAACATAGAGATGTGGGGGAAAGTTATTTTCCATTCAGATATGATGAAATGTGGGGGGAGGGGGGAATGGTAAATTACATTTTGTAGTGATTAGCTTTTCTGTCTTCAAATAATTGAATATGTAATAAAGCGACATACTGTATCTAAGTTTAAGATTTTGCTAAATTTACATCATTTGTCTCGTAAGTATCTTTTCCCAAATAATTCTCTTTTGTTCCAACTGATAGTAAGAAGAGGGGGTGTTTGAAGTTCTGCCTGCACCTATTAACTGCATTATGTCTTGACCAACTGCATCCCCATTACAATTTAAAGAGGAATTCGGAAGCAGAAAGCCGCAAATAGAATATATTGAATCTTAAATTTACCTACAGTACACTCAACAAGTTAGACCCACTTTCCTCGCTCACTCCGAGGGATAAAGTTGATGATCGCGGACTTCCTCCGAGGGTAAAACTGTTGCCCTCTCTAAAATCCCACCGAGTTCCTCCGAGTGGCTGGTTTACCGCCGAGTTTAATATGAACGATAGCGTTGAAAATCGTCCGATTTTATGACCCTGCGGCGGAACTCCGTGTCTAATCAGATAAGCAAGAAATCATTCTTGTGTAACCGGGGCTCTTCGAGCTTGAGGTGTGGACGGAAGTGTATGTTTTAATCTCTAGGAAAAGGAAAACTAGACTTATAACTCTTTTAAGTTTTTAATTTATTCTCTACAACCCCCCTTTATTTCAAATAACAACCTGTAATGACTAAACCAAAGCAAGATTTTTAACCTCTTTTTGGTCCTCTTTGGAGTGAGATTGTGTCACAAGGGTTCGGGACCCATCACTAGCTCAACTCCCAGATTGGAATTTAATAGGGTATTAAATATACATACAAATAAACATTGTCAAAACAATATAATTATAATGAATATAAAATGATTCATAAGTTTTAACAATAAATATATATTTTGTATGTATTATCTTATAATTTTAAAAGAACATGAAAGGGACATAATAACATTATCAAACACGAAACTAATACTAAAGGACATGTAAAGCTACAGATATGTAAAGCTAGGAGCCACATGAAATGATGACAGAAATATGAAATGTAAGTTACTTTAATATATATTAAAAGCATGATTTGAGCGGACTATTACACTTGTTCAGAAGTTATTTGTTTTTTATGCTTACATGTATGTACATTGTAAATCGTACAAGATTCTTACCAGCGTTTAATTTGTTTTTGTGTCCGTAAACACCAATAAAATATTATCTTGACTTGTTAATAGTAAACATTGAATCTTTGATGTATTGCCGCTAATTGTATTGCATCATAAAACAGCCGACATTTTACACGATTCTGAACCATGACCTCTGACCAATACAATGTAAGGAATATACTATTTATTATTGGTGGTTAAAAATAGCTATGACGTTTATGGAATTTTCCACAGAAAACAAGGCAATAAGGCCTTCAACCATACGCTCTGAACTTTGAACGCTTGTTTGACCTCCTGATTTTTAGAAAATATGTAAGAAGTAACCTAGCCTTTTTCAGAAATGGGTTTATCAATGAATTCAGTCATCAGAAAAAGCATTTATAAGATGTGCAAATAGTGAAATACGACTGCATTCTTGTGGTAAGCTAGCTTCATGCAATACGGGCAAAGGAAAAAGAATAATAGCATTTTACTGGAGCCGTCATAATCGATTGAAATTTTGAATAAAAAAAAAAGTTTAGCGTAGATTCTTACTAGGTGTCCGCAGAGTTTCTCGGAGTTTACCCCTCCGAGGAACGCCGCGTTCGTAATTCTTCGGTCGACTGACCACCCTCCGAGGGCCTTAAATTCAAACTCCGAGGAACGCGGACAGTCGATAAATTCATTGTGTTGGCCGCGATAGCGAAAATCCGTGGAGGGAAATGGAAATTGGTCTAACTCATTGAGTGTACTGTACTTACCGGTAGTTATAATTACCTACTTTGTATAAGAAAATAATATATTAAATCTCAAGTCCATGTGCATGTGTTTGTCCAGGGAAATCCAGCATATATTTCCTTTGGTTTAACTGTTACAAGTAATGTTGCCCAATCATTCAATTTCATATACTCAAAATGATATGAAGAAGACCATAATTTCGTTAAATATTTGGTAAATGACTTGTGATCATAGTGTGTTGAATTAGGGAAAAGTGAAACTTTCCAATACTCCATACCTATTTTATGTTTTATTTGAAAATTCTGGACTCAAATTTTCACAAGTAAGCACAAAATTATTGATGACCCATAAGCTGGGTTTTTCTTATACAAACTACATTTGGCCAACTTCAAAGTATACTTTTGTTAATTAGAATTGATTATAGATGAGGCTTTAAAGCTGCACTCTCACAGATATACCATTGCGAGGTTGATGTCATTATCGGGGTATGAATGCAATTGGGTTGGTCTAAGTGTGAAGGACTCCATGCATTATTTGACCAGCCCAATTGCGTTCATATCCCCGATAATGACATCAACCCCAAAATTCATTCCTTATATTTACACCAACAGTTATTTCATTCAAGAAACGTTAAAAAATACTTCATTTCATTTAGGATAACCTTTCAGTAATCCTTTCTTACCCATTCTGTAAATAGAACGATCTGACTGTAGCCGGAAACATTTATTTCAAATGACTTCACAATAACGCGGGAAAAGATAAACCACTTGAAATCACTTTTAAACGTAATTGCGATCCGAACATATCCGAAGATATTGCGTTCATTGATTGATAAACGTAATTGCCGAAATGCAGTTCATTAAAGGAATGGAAGTTGAGGTGTAAATATTTCACCTTTAACAGTTAACAACTATGTTGTTAATCTGGTGCTTTAAAAAGTTCTGAACAATATCGATATTTTGACAACAAGGAATTGTGTAATAGTTGATATACTATTTACATTTATGTTCATGGAAATATTTGAATGGTATGGTTTAAATTTCTGATATGATTTGTTTTGATCAAAATGGTTTTCAGTACAGGTGGATATGATGACAATTATTCACCTACATGTACTGTGTATTGCAGGAGGAATTAGAGCAGCTTGTATCCAAGTACAAACACAGCCAGGTCCACATGTACACTGACAAGAAGTCCATTGATAAGAAGTAGGTAACAAAATGTTTTTAACAAAAGGAAGATGTTGAAGATGTTAGAAAGACTTGAGTGTGTCTGTTCATTGGAGAGAAAAAAAGTAAAGTTTTAAGTCAGATCTTTGTGTGGTTGTCATCATTATATCTCCCCTTACGCAATGCAGCAGGAGACATATTGTTTTTAGCAGGGATGTTTGCAAGTCTGTCACATTTTCGTGTCTGCTGCGTATATCTCCTTAACCCCTTGAAGGATTTTCATGAAGCTTAAGTCTTATGTTCACCACATCGATACAGTGTGCACTGCTGAACCCATATTCCAGGAGCACCTGCTAAAGGTCAGGGTCACAGTTCAATGTCAAATGTTAGAGTCATAGATTTTGTGTTCCCTCGGTATTTCTTAACCGTGAAGGATTTTCATTAAACTAGTGTACAATGTTAACCATATCAAGATGACATGTAGAGCCCGCATTCTAGGAGCGCCCGCTCAAGGTCACAGTCAAGGTCAAAGGTCCAAGCAATAGATTTTGTGTTGGTTCCGTATCTTTTAAGCCTCTGAAAGGATTTAATGAAATTTGGGTCAAATTTTCAGATGCACTGGCTCAAAGTCAAAGTTTTATGTCATAGGCTCAAGCCATAGTTTTCCTCTTCACTCCATATCTCATATACTCTTGATGGATTTTCATGAAACTTTGTTACATGGAGATGATGTGCAGAACCTGCATAACAGGTGAGCCTGCTCCAGGTCAAGGTCACAGTTCAAGGTCAAAGGTTCTTTCCATCATTTTTATGTATACTTCCCCGTCAGCTCATTACCGTCAGCTCTCTTACACCCTTTAAACACCTATGTCTGTACCTCAAAGGTCAAGGTCCAGCTTAGAGGTCAAAGGTTGGAATGGTCCTTGACCAGGCTGTATCCTGTCCATGCATAATAGTTTTTTTTTTTAAATACTTGCAATTAAAGTTAAAAATACTTGCAATTAAAGTTCTTCATGAGAAGGTGGCATGTTGCACACAAGACCCTGGTCTGTACCTCAAAGGTCAAGGTCTTGCTCAGGAGTCAAAATTTGGAATCCTTGAATAGGCTGTATCTTAACCATCCATTTTCAGATATTTTTTTAAAACTTGGCATGAAGGTTCACCATGATGAGGCATAGTGTTGCAGGTTTGACATATTAATTCCATGTAATTCTGTGTTGCAATTGCATGGAAGAGCATTATGTCTGTGTCAAAGGCTCTTTCAACATGCTCGACATGTCGCCATTTAGCATCTAATTATGCTCCCCTTTGCAGAAGTGGTGTTATACTGCTTTGCACATGTGGGCATGCCTAACCTCCGAGTGATAAGTAGAGAACTCTTGTGTCTAAAGGTCCTCAAAATAGGTAGATTGGCCGGTCATGTCCAGCAAATGACCCATATTGACTTTATGGTCAGTATCTGAAGGGTCATTGATATGGTGACCTTTGTACACACAAAAAAAACTTTTCTGATCAATATAAACAGAACACATTGGCCTACAGTCCATGGTGGGGAGGTTGTTCATGACCTGTTGATCCCTACTGCAGACCTTTTTTGATTTTTAGATCAACAGTTTGAAGGTAGCAAGATTATATTAAACTTGTGCTAGTTATGTAACAAAAAATGTTCAATCACTGTAGAACACATGGATGTTTGACTGGAAAATATAAGTCATCAACTCAAATAGCAACATTTAGAACTGGTCAATTACTGTACTTTACTGTCCGCAAACATGGAAATGATGTTAATCATAATCAATTAATGTGAAGTGACTTATTGGCTGCCAATAGGAGTCGTACATGTTTTACAAACATTTCTAGTTCTATATCATTGTGGCATTTGTTGACTGACTCTTATTGTTTGAGGTATACGTTTGTTGACTGCCTCTCACTGTTTAAGGTATGCAAGTTGCTGACTGCCTCTCACTGTTTCAGGTATGCGTTTGTTGACTGCCTCTCACTGGAGGAGGCAGAGAGAATGGTTCTTGATTTGAATGATTATATCTTCCACAACCGCAACCTGCTGGTCCGACTTGGCAACAGGTCTGCCAAACAAGGTATCAACCCATTTTCATTCAATTTCGAGGGTTAAATTATAAACTGATTCAAGTAACTTACTGATTTAGATTGTTAGTCATTTTTAGCTCTACTGGCCAAAGGCAATGGTAATGTGTATGTAGTATGTGCGTTCGTGCGTCCGTGCATCTGTAAACAATCGCCTGTTAACACGATACAGACTTTTGATTGTATCTCGATGAAACTTGTACAGTATTTAGATATCCATTAGAGCTCGGTTCCTTTCGAAAACCAGCCAGATCCGCCTATGCATGCCTAGATTATGGGCCTTGAAAGTTAAAAAAAAATGCTACTTTTAGCTATAAACTTTTTTTAGCCAGGTCTGCATGTGCGAATTCTATTTTTAGCTACGTTTACATGTAAAGTCAAGTCTAGGATGCAAGGGAGACAACTTGCTAATTGGTTCTGCAGTTGATTTTGTGAATTACTCTGCCTTGTTCTTGTCGAAAGCCCAAAGGCCATTTCTTAGCTCTAAGTGTCTGTAGTTCGCGCATTCATCTAAACAAAACTGGTTGTGAATGTTTGTTCAAATTGTGCACCTAGGGTCATTACTGGCCACGCCCAGGGTTCACAGGTTTGGTAAACTTAAATTGGGAAATGTTTGAAAATCTTTTTGTGTGTTTGTGCATCCATCTCAGCACGATTGCTTGTGAGTGTTTGTTCTAATTATGCCCCTGGGGTCATTACTGGCCATCCCCCGGGGTTCACAGGTTTGGTATACTTAAATTGGGAATGTTTGAAAATCTTTTTGTCAGTACCAGCTATGCAGACACTTCTATTTTGAATAAGGCACAATTTAGTGGTCTGCTACCATGGTTGTTCAAATTATGACCCTGGGGTCAAAGCTGGCACTTTCTGTCCTCAGATGTTGAACGTGCAACGTTTTCAGGTACCCCAAACACAAAACATGAACTATATTTCTGTTGACTTTTACCCATACATACATGCTCTGGATTAAAAATGACCACAAGAGCCATGCCAGTAGAGCATAGACCCTTATGGGCCTCTTGTTTCATTGTTTCTGCCATGCCTGTTTACATTGTATGACATAATTACAAGGGCCATTTAAAAATTATGTAGATAATTAGTTTTGCATTAGCAAAATGTAAGATAGATATAAAGCAATGAATTTAACCCATACAAAAATAAAGAATAGATTTCTACAAAAAGAGTGGGAAGTTTCCTTTACTATAAAAAGTATTTTAGCCAAATCTGGTTATGATCGAATGTTCCAAGAAGTTGCAATTTGAAAGTGTGAATGACCCTCTTATAATGTAGAAATCAGATGTTGATGTTGAATAAAGTATGTTTACACGTAACATATCAGAATTCTGAACCATAAATTGAATTGATATTTGAATCATTACTTATTGAGGAAGTGTAGCTATGAATTTTATGACTTTTGCTATGTGTGTAGCTTGTTTTTCTTGGTGTGTGCATTCCTGACTGTTTTAGCAAATGAAACAAACCACATTGATTTGTTTTTAGTACTTGAAGCGCAGAAGGAGTCTGGGGGTGTAGCCAGTGATCAGGAGAGCACTGTCTCTCAAAAGGCTATAAACAAACATCCTCCATCACAGCCCAACAACTTTAGGGATGTACGTGGCAGAAGGGGCCAGGGTCGACCTCCCACATCCCCCGCCGGGTCTGTCGGCAAATCAGGGCGTTCAGAACAGCTTGAGGACAGTGGGTTTATAGCAGACGAGATGCCGCCACTGGAAGAATTATGCATCTCACCCAAGATGCCAAGTCTTGTGGGTGTATCACCCACCAACCAGATGCCCTGGTTAGAGCAGAACACTTTAAATGGGTACCCACACGATATGCCTCCCACCGAGCTGGCATCCCCAATTAAAGGGGCCATGGGAAAAAAGGGCCAGCAAGAGGGCATCAGGCTATTTATCAGCAATTTTCCATATGGAACATCAAAGGTGAAAACACCTTTTTAAGTGTAAATACTTCCATGCAGTATACTTTTATGCAGTTGCCACTATTTGTAAACTGTTTTGAAACTCTTCATAGCACTTTAAAATTCTGATGTATATTCCCGAATTTTTTAGTTTGTTAGCAATGAGGATGCAACTTTAAGATAGGAGTTATTGTAAAAGAGAAATGAAATGAAAAAAAGTTTAAACAGAAGGCGTATTTATTACAAGGTGATCATTTGGATCCCCCATTGATTGTAATTTTGGTGTAAATGAGGTTAAATGACACTGAAACAAATTTTCTGTTTTTTTTTCATGTTTATAATGCATAATTAAAGATAATTTTAAAATCATACCATGATATATGTCATTGTATTTTCTGAAGCACTGTGTGTGTGATGTTTCATTTTTACAGTGAAGAGCTTGAAATAAAGTATGTTATCTGTGTTGGTACTTTCAGGACGAACTATGGTATCTGTTTGAGCGTTTTAGTGTTTTGGACATAGTGATCGTTAATCAAAGTGTCATGCATAGAAGGTAAGATATCAAAACGTGTCGATAAAATTTTGATTTTAATGTTAATATCTGTTTTCCTTTCTAAGAAAGTATTTGTTTATTTGTACTTAGTATATTATACTACCGGGTAATTGCTTTTAATTTGATTGTGATGATAGCTGATAGCTTACAGAATCATGCTCAAGTCTTGTTTACGTTTGAGGGTCCAGGAGAAAGTGCCCCTTGTGGGGATTAAACCACAACCTTTTGTGTGAGAGGTGGACACCTATACCATTACACTGCTTTTACTTTATTTTAACTGTGACTGTATGTTTGCCAACATTGTATGCGATTGTTTCAGTACATATGCGTATGTGACACTGCGAGATATGGAGGTGGCAATGCAGGCCATTATGGCACTGGACCAGTCGATGTTTAAAGGGAGAAAGCTGACTGTTGCCTTGCCTCCAGAGTACCTCCCCATCACGGAACAGTCCACTGAGACCCTGGCCCCAACAAGAAACAATATGGACAATCCCACTGGTATGCATTTAATTGAAGAAAGTTATTAAGAAAAAGCTAATTTATTATGATTATGTAATTCAACTTGGTGTTACACATTCAAAATTCATTTAAAGGGCTGTTAGTAAGGGCTGGTTATTCTTTTTATGCCCCCTAGGTTGGGTTTATTAAAAATTCTCACTGACCGTGTGTCTGTCTGTCCGTCGGTGATCTAGCTAAATATTTTGTGTCAGGACTCTTTCTCTTGTTAATACATATTTTAATATAACTTGAGTTTGAGATACCAAGATAATGCATTGGGTGCATGACCCATGTCTCTTCCTCTGAGGTCAAGGTCTGTTTACTAATGCTGCATATTAGGACATGAGTATAAATGGTTTTGTCCTGGCTGTCACTCACTTCTATGGACAGATTTTAAAAATGAAATGCCAGGTGTTTGACATATCAAGATGATGTGTCACGTGCAAGACCCATGTCCCTACCTCTAAGGTCAAGGTCACACTTAGTGTTACTATGGAATATGAGCATATAAGGAAATGGAGTATAGGTGGTCGTGTCAGATTTTAAATTTATTTGCCGCATGTGTTTGACATACCAAGATAAGGTGTTGCATGCACAACCCTCATCCCTACCTTTTAGGTAAAGGTCTCGCAGAGTGTTCGTTTACTAACATGGAATGCAATATAAGGACAAACAGTATAAGTGGTTGTGTGCGGGCTGTAACTTTCTCATGTACATGTATGGACAGATTTTAAAATAACTTGCCACATATATTCGACATAGCAAGACGATGTAGGGCATTCCTTTCTTTATCCACACATTTCATTGCTATTTTTCCTCTTTCTAAATGACCTTTAAATCACACTTGAGTACCACTTTAAACATTGGTCACTTAGAGTGACTGGTCTTGGTGGTGGATTATAATACCCTTTTTACACAGCCTCATTTCATGTCAAAATTTAATGTACAAATAACATTGCTCTTTATTATGGATAAACATAAATGTGGATTGATTTTTAACCAGGTTTTCACATAGTGAAACCTGGTTATTAGAATGGCGAACGTCGTTGTTCGGGCGGTCGGGCGGCGTCAAACTCACCTATGAAACTGAATAACTTTAGTAAGGGTTGACATATCTTGACCAGACTTGGTCTATAGAAAGAGTTTATGGGTACCTTTCATCGGACTGCGTTTGGGGTCCCTAGGGTCAAGGTCACTGTTACTAAAAATAGAAAAACGGTTGAAACTGAATAACGTTTGTTAGGGATGACATATCTTGACTAAACTTGGCCAATAGGAAGAGTTTATGGATACCTTTCATGAGATTGTGTTTAGGGTCCCTAGGGTCAAGGTCAAGGTCACCGTTACTAAAAAAAGAAAACCAGTTGAAACTGAATAACTTTAGTTAGGAATGACATATCTTGACCAAACTTGGTCAATAGGAAGAGTTTATGGATACCTTTCATGGGATTGAGTTTGGGGTCCCTAGGGTCAAGGTCAAGGTCACTGTTACTAAAAATAGAAAAATGGTTGAAACTGAATAACTTTAGTTAGGGATGACATATCTTGACTAAGCTAGGTCTATAGGAAAAGTTTATGGAGACCTTTCATGGGATTGCGTTTGAGGTCCCTATATAGGTTCAAGGTCAAGGTGACTGTGACTGAATAACTTAAGTTAGGGTTGACATATCTTGACCAAACTTGGTCTATAGGAAGAGTTTATGGATACTTTCATGGGATTGCGTTTTGGGGTCCCTATATTCCAAGGTCAAGGTCACTGTTACTAAAAATAGAAAAACAGTTTAAACTAAATGTCTTAAGTTAGGGTTGACATTTCTTGACCAAACCAGGTATAAAGGAAGAGTTTATGGATACCTTTCATGGGATTGCATTTGGGGTCCCTAGGGTCAAGGTCAAGGTCACTGTTACTAAAAATAAAAAAAATGGTTGAAACTGAATAACTTAAGTTAGGGTTGACATATCCTGAAACAACTTGGTATAAAGGAAGAGTTTATGGATACAATGGATTGCATTTGGGGTCCCTAGGTTCAAGGTCATTGTTTCCTAAAAATAGAAAAACAGACACAGGCTGAAGTTCTTCTGTCAATCATTAAAAACCTGGTTTAGTCACATTGCGCCATTTCTTGTTTTTCTTTATATAGAAGAGAAATAAAAAACATTAAGAAGAGATCATTCAGTCTTAGATTAAGAGTTTTGTGTTAATTTTGTAGATTTTCATAACTGGGTTGAAGTATTTGGATTGTTAAATAATTTGTACTTCTTGAATCGCTAAAATGACAGAAATGCTTTTACACTGATAGTATTAGTTTTTATACATAAATCATTATTCTATTGCTACCTAATTATATCAAGGTTTGCCCCATATGCACTCTCATGGATCTCACAAATCCGGTACCAACTACACCCATAGAGCCCCAGGGGGTTATCCAGGTGGCTCTGAGCCCCACTCCTCAAACCACAGAGATCAACACCATTATCAGTACCAGAAAAGGGAGCAAAATGCTGAAATCAACTACAGGCCGGCAAACTACACTCAAAACGACAGTGAACATGACCAAAGTTATCAATACAACAGAGGCTCAGAGATGGAAAACTATAGCCGCAAGGATAATCAACATGACCAAAGCTTGCAACAAAACAATCGACTTGTCACCCAGAATGATTTCAACTTCCAGCGTCTTACAAACAAATTTCGGGAGTTCACACGGATTATTATAAAAATGTCTGCAGAGCACAATGAGTACATGCAAGTCGGCATGAGGATGAAACTGCATGTGACACATGTTGAGAATGAGAAGTTCTTCTGGGCCCAGCTGCTGCAAGATGTAAGTACCATTTAATTATTTCATCTGTTTATTAACCTGTGAGATAAATATCATGGTGGCTATATAGGAGTTGCAACTGTCGCATCCAGGCATGTAACAGAAAAATCTTGTATCACATTTAGCCCCAAAAGTATTGCACCTACACATGTTGCATTTGTTCGTCAGCATGGGTAGTTGTGCACCTATTTTCTAACATTTCACTTGGTCAAACAATAGTTATGGTTCCAGACTAAGTATAAATTGGTCTGGAAAATATTGTGTTGCCTATAGCTCTGAAAATATGGCATCAACACTTTTAATACATGATAGGAATGTAACAGTTGCTAAACATAAGAATTTGTGCACTTACGATTTGTTTGACATTTCACGTTGCCTTACAAAGGTTATTACTTTTTGAAGTCATAGGATGAGTGGTCATTTTAGGAATTCTGGGCCCCATTTTGATAAAGATCATAAGGCTTATGATTGTAACTTTCTAGGCGTAACTATGTTTTGTGTCAGCTGCAATTCAATAAAAAATATTTTAAGGACATTTATCGCATATATTCAGCATATATATCAACTTGACAGTTGAACCCGAGCAATCATGATCAGCATAAGGTTTACGACTAAAACATCTTATTGAAACAAAAGTGAACTAGTGATATATGTCAAAAAAGCTCTGAGACCAGGTTTCAATAAGATGAGCTTTTTTGACATTTCACTACTTCAGTTTAATAACATGTTGTTATACCAAATTATCTTGCTTCTTTGGGTTTGACAAAAGTCATGGTATTGTCATAGCTTTAGTGTAATTGCCGACGTTGTCATAATCATGATATCAATATGGATATGGTTAACGTTAATACCATCAAATTTGAACACCGGTACAATGCCACAAACATTTGTGTCTCTTCGCTGATTAATATATTTTTTTGTGTAATGCACCTTCCAATTTGGGGCTGAAATAAGACGCTGCTTCCAATGCCAAAATATACTTTTTCCGAAATGTTTAAAGATTATTCCACACAGTTGAGTTGAACAAATGTTTTAGAAAATAATTTAAATACTACAAACCTTTTAATGTGAAATTTGATGGTGTTTTTTTATTAAGAAAATAAATGTTATAGATAAAGTTTTGTCAATTTCTCAGATAAATGGAGTTTCCAATAGAGTTTATTTAAATTTGAATGCAAAAAAAGCAAGAAATATTTCTGTTAATATTCAATCAAATTGATGATGAGTTCCAATAGTGATTTATATAATGTTGTAATAACTTGTTTCACAATTTTTGAACAATAAATTACCTCAAACATGGTATTTTCCAGTCTATTGAAGGAGAAAACAGGAACATTGGGCGGTTGGTCGACCTCCAAGCCGAGATACAGAAGCCAAACATTCGCACAAACCATGTGAGGTCGCTAGGAAGGTGCATTGCCAAATACAATGGAGACTGGTACAGGTATGTGACAGTGTTATGTCAGGTCTGATTGTGTTGATAGGGGTCATATTTAATGAACATCTTAAGATTTGACAGAAGGCTGAGATCACATGACTTAGTAGGTGCATTTTTTAGTACTAGACAAGAGACTGGAACAGGTACTGTGAGGTAAATACTAGACTGCATGGTTAGGCGGGTAATTTATTGGACTTAAAAATTGGCCAGTGAATTGGATCATATAGCTCCTTTCAAAGCACAATGATAGGCATAAATTTGGGAGCTCGACAAAACCACAACCAGACAAAACACCTCCCTGTTATTATTGTGCAGGTTTTTAAAAGGTTGGAAAAACACCCCACAATCAAAACAACCCCAATGTCATATAGAATTAATCCCTCAGGGTTTTGTTGAACAAAAGAGTCATTTTATTAAACATGTTTAAGTTTTAAAGAAAAAACAAGGTATAAGGGAAGTTTAGTCCACTCTTTAAAAACCTATGGTTGAGTTTGTTCGCCTTGTGAAAATTATGTGGCTTATTTTTTTCCTCATCCTAAAATGGGTGGGAGGGGTTTTGTTCGGGGGTATCACTCATACAATTGAAACAGGCCCTGGTTTACTGCCAAGTCTCAGATATATTGACTTGTGTTTGTGTTACCATGTAAATTGTATCAAATGGAAAAAAACAACAGTACTATTACCTGGTGTTTAAATTTATGTATTGTGTATTAATTCATATTTTATGTATTGAAATATTTAATTATATTTATTCATATCATATTCTTTTACAAATTTTGATAGATGTCTTTTAAAAATGAAATGAACATGATAATGACGATATATCTAATTAATTGTCTTTCGTCTTTATTCAAGAAATCTTCTCTTAGAATGCACCAATATGTGCCATTTGGCATTGGAAATGTAAAACAAATCAACACACAGAAGAGGTTGCCCCTCTCCCCCATCCCACCCCTTCAAAAGTTGGCCTGAAATGTTCTATTGGGGAGGCCCTGCTAGTGTGTATATGTGTAGATGATTACAATGTCGCCATTTGTATTGAGAAAATATTCAGTACCGTAATTAAAACAATGATGTTGGTTCTCAAGCATCAATTGTCTTGTGAAGATAAATTTGTAATTCATTAGAACCCAATTGACATTTTAGTCCTAGAAAATCCCAAATAATATCTATTTACATAGAAGAGATTTAGTGATGAAAGAATTTCATTTACAGGGCTTGGTGTGTGAGCGAGACCATAAAGAACGGGGAGGAAATGGGCGAGTTCATGTTCATTGATTATGGCAACAAGAACTTGCTCCCAAAATCTGAAGCCTTCTACTGTAACAACATCCCACGCCTCTGGACCCTGCCTCCTATGGCCCTGCCTTACAAACTGCCTCGTGAGTTGAAACACATAAGGCCCATTGTTCAAAACATTGTTAAAGTTAACCATGCTATAAACAAAATCATTGTTCACTTTTAATTGTGAAATATGATTTGATTGGTTCATATATTTCATTAAAACAAATATAGCTGAAACAGTTGTCTCAAATCTTATTTAGAATACCACAGATCATAAGTTTATTCTATCTTGTCCTTTCACTTGAAGTGTTATGTAGTATCTTATTTATATGCTCAAGCAAAGTTTGTAGAAGATTATTACTTGTATAATTATAAGATAAGGGTACCAATGTAATTATAAGCCCAGATATAATATCTTAGGGCTATATTGAAGATGCGCGTCAGAGTTGGAAAGACAGACATTTGCTGACATGTTCTCACATTACTGGTTGAACTTTTTTGAAGGTTAACATGTATGCCCCTTTGTCAATTTTTATTTTTTCATTTCTTATGCGATGGTAATGTGTACGTAGTATGTGCATCCGTGCGTTCGTGCGTCTGTAAACAATTGCTTGTGAACACAATACAGTCTTCATTTTTGATTGTATCTCGATGAAACTTGTACAGTATCTAGATATCCATTAGAGCTACGTTCCTTTCGAAAACCAGCAAGATCCGCCCATGAACGCCTAGATTATGGGCCATGAAAGTTTTAAAGAAATGCTTTCTATTTTTAGCCAGATCTGCATGAGCAAATTCTATTTTTAGCCAAGTTTACATGTACATGTAAATTCAAGTCTAGAGTTAAGGGAGACAATTTGCAAGACTAGGATTTTGAGAGACAATTTGCTTTTTGCTTCTGCAGTTGATTATGTGAATTACTCTGCCTTGTTCTTGTTGAAAGCCCAAAGGTCATTTTTTTAGCTTTAAGTTCTGTAGTTTGCGCATTCATCTTAACAAAATTGGTTGTGAATTTTTAAGTTAAATGCACCTGGTGTCATTACTGGCCACACCCAGGGTTCACAGGTTTGGTAAACATAAATCTGGAAAGGTTTGAAAATCTTTTTGTGTGTTCGTGCATCCATCTCAGCACAACTGATTGTGAATGTTTGTTCAAATTGATCAATGTTGTCCTAGGATGCCCTTGACTTTGACCAAAATTTTTTAACTTTTAAAACTACAGAAATTTTTACTATGAGTACAGTTTTGAAAGCATTTTTTGTCGGATGACTTTTACTTTGCACATATTAATATAGTTCATGCAGCTAATCTGCTTACAATACTTTCTGGGCTCAGATGTTGAACGTGCTACGTTTTCAGGTAACCCAAACACAAAACATAAACTATATGTCGGTTGCCTTTTACCCATACATACATGCTCTGGATTGATATGACCACAAAAGCCATGCCAGTAGAGCATAGGCCCTTTTGGGCCTCTTGTTTCATTTTATAACCAGATCGATGAATTTGACCATTCTTGTGTCCAGGTGGTGTCTGGGGGCATTCATCACTCATGTGAGAGCTCTTGTTATTGATACTGTTTCTTTTTATATAGGTATAGATTTATATTTGTGTATTTATATGTCTATATATTCAGGGGTGGAGTTGAAGCTTCACGAGTACCTTGAGAAGCCAGTGATTGTTGAAGTGCTTGAAGTTGGTACATCAAAGACAGTGAGTAACTTAAATGATTTCATATTATTTAGAGCATTGGTTGAGTTTAAGAGTATAAGAAATTAAGATAAACTTTGTCAAAGTATCCTATTGTGTTTGGTATTGACTGTTTGAAGGATTATTGGGGCCATTGCCGTCTGCCAGCATTGTCCTCCATGTACAGCTTTGTGTTCTCTATACAAGCTACTATAATGAACTATATTTAGTATTTTAATTAAAACTTCACACAAATGTTTACCAAAACCAGACAACATATATTGTGCAAGATTCATGTCTGAAAGTCAAGGTCACACTCATTTGTCAGATTTACTGTTTGACATCTTTTTCATGAATGGCCTACAGTTTTCCACCGATTGCATTGAAGGTCAAAGTTCAATCTTTCTAAAAATTATTAATTGATTCCAACAGTGGTGGGCTAGACATTGTTGGTGTTTCGCCAACAAACGTCTAGTACCGGTAATTAAAACTTTGTTACATGTTTAAAGTGAGCATAATTAATGAATCTGAACGCCTTTACTTTAATTGCAAAATACAGGGTATTTATACCTACAAAATCAAGTTTGAAGTTTTGGATGCAAGCCAAGATTTCATTAAAGGTCACTATTTATTCAATTTCTGTAAATAAAAATACCAGTCAATTAAGTGGCAATACTATTTTGTTGGATGTTATAAAAATTATGGGCTGTTTCAGATATCAAAAAGTTGCGCATGCTTATTTCTCCCACCCTAGATAAGTAGATCCAAATATTTGGCCCTACTGAAAATCCTTATCTTGCCCACGGGGAAAGAATCCTTATGGAACTACTTTTTTATCGTCATCAAACAATTACCTCCCATGTTGAAGACTGTCGTCTGTAGCACAATGGAAACCTTGCCTTGAGGCAATATTTAGAATCCTAATTAATCATTTCTCGCTTCAAATGACTACAAAAAAGTTTTCACGCTGCATTCAAGAAATAATGTTGCACTCTCCTTAGAATTATTTAAAGAACAATTTGAAATATAATTATACATATTTTAAATCACTGTGCGCTTATTTATGACAACCACAAATTATTAAAAATATATATATGCAAATTATTTTCACGACGCACAAAAGTGTTCCAGCTTTACTTTGTTAAACTGAGGTGGGAGAAGAAGCATCTACCATGGCCGCACATGTAAGATAGGTTCATCCCAACCCTTACGTGTGTTCTGTGGAAACTCTGTAAACCTCGTTTCCTCAAAAAACACCCTACACTAGGGTTGAGATGGACCTATCTCACACAAGCAAACTTGAAGATACTTATATTCTCAGTAACTACCCATGCCATGCTAAAATCCATTGAACATTGACGTGATTTTCTAAAATTTTGTGTTCAGAGAGCTCTTGTGATTAAGGCATTTGTTTGCTGTAGATAGTATTAAAGAATGACGGTGCACCATGTACTTTGTCTATTTCAATATTTATTGTTTTTCAGAACATGGTAACGACAATTAATATCCTGGAAGCGTGAACAAGGACTAGATATACGGTACTTTAATGCCGGACCAGTCTTGGGGAGAACTAGCACAGACAAGAGCTTCAGTTATATAACTAGATTTATGTATTCTTTGTTGTTGACAGGTGCCTGTTTAAGATGTTTAGTATTGCATCTGTCCATGTCTGCACCAAAAGCCACTTTGAATGATTATTAAGTGTTTGAGTCATTTTGCAGTGGCTTAGTAAGAAAATATATATAAAATACCATATGTTGAAATAAAATTGGTTTGGTAGAAATGTAAGCACACAAGAATAATTTTGCATTTAGTTAGAGATGTTCTTTCATGATGATTGTAATTAATCCATTATAACTAAATCATTTGTACGTTGGGAAGTTTACGTAATTTTAACATAAAAATAAAAATTGTTGTTGAAAATGTTTTTGAATCAGTGAAAATGACATTCAATGCAACCTGAATTGATGGTAGAAAACTGGCATATATCATCGAACGCTACATCTAGATTTCTGGTATCCATGACGTCAGACCAACGTGAACTTGCACAGGTCAGATTTATCATAACATTTGCAAAAACAGTATAACCTATATAGTATGGTCACGGACCTAGGTCCTTGCTATGAAAGCACCATCATTCCACTAATCCAGAGATGTGACATTTTTGTCACATCTTTATTTGTGTTTTTTCTGAAAACTTGAATATGTTATTTTAAGAGGTTACTAGAACAAATCTTATTTCAAAATTATTATTACTTCCACTGTTCACAAGTTAGTTCATTGGTTTCTTGAATTTTTACTCAATGGTGGATAACCAACCTGGTCTTTTGTTATTTTGAATAAACGTTCTGCCATTTCCTAATCTTGCATGCAACTTAACTTGAAAACAGATATCTATACTTTGATAGAGGGTCAAACTTCTAACCAAATTGTAGTGTTTATGCTGGAAATTTTGATCACACCCACGCAAAACTTCTTAACTGGGTAATTCAATGATAACCATTTAACCCAATGATTCCTTTCTAACACTGTTTTGGAAAACTATGTGTTCCAGCTATTCCTTTGATAACAACTGTACATTTTCGGGAAATGCTATAATTATGCTATACTAAAATAACATTTATAAGCACTAGATTTTCTTATCTTTTTACAGTTATAATATACTGAATTATACTTCCATGAAATGTGCAAACGACAATGGCCCATTGTTCAGAACTTTATTAAAGTTAACAACATGATTAATGACATCGTTGTTAACTTTTAAACTTTAAATATTTGATAATGAGCTCATAGATTTAAGTAAAACAAGCACAGCTGAAACAGTTGTCACAAATCTACCGGTAGTTATAAATACTGCAGACCACCAGTGTTCCCATTAACTATCACAGTAGTAATGATTTGAAAGTTAACAACAATAACGTTAGCAACGTTATTGACTTGAACAAAGTTCTGAACATCTGGCCCATTGTCCTTCACTTGTACTACTTTTCAACTCTTTTAACAATTTTTGGCGCTTTTATTTTAAATTTCTGTGAACTTCCTAAAGCAACACTTGTACAAAGGAGATTTTTGTTCTTGATTAAACCTTTCTCGTGTGTTTTTTTGGTCGATATACAGTTGTGTACATATATGTAACATCCAGTGTATAATGTTTCTTTACCTGTATATTTTGGTGACAGTGTAAAACCAGAAATGAAGAAAACAACAGCAAAATATACAGATTACATGTTTGAATAGTGTTTCGCATTTGAAGAGAAATGTATAGTCTTGAGTCCAAGTATTTCTTTCAATTTATGTTGAGGCTTTGTTTGAAGCTGCACAATTTCAGTTCAATACGTCTTTTTTATTTGAACTAAAATGTGAGTTTTTTAAGGTTTTTTCCCTATGTCCAGTCCATTAAACAAATGGAATATTGTTTCTTTTTTAGAGACAGCATCAAAATGATGGGCTTACTTCATAACTTGGTTTGTGTATAGCGCTGTCAGCACTTTGAATTTTAATCCGATGAGCAGTAATCTCTTGCATAGAACAAAACACCCCAGCCTCAAAGAGCTGTCATTTACATTCATTTACCTGTCCTTTTATTGTACAACTCACAAGATTTCACCATTACGGAGATCAAACCGGTTGTTTTTATACATAGCATACTCCAAGGTAACATAATATAATGTTAATTATTTGTTTACTGCCTTTTTAAAACTATATCGATATAAGAAATTACATTTAATGATATTAAATTCATATCAATAATAGAATCTATATTTTATGATATTGAATTGTTTTAACAGTGATGAAAACTTTAAGCAGTTCAGATTTTATTGGCATGTTGGCAATGTGCCTTGAGCCATTCACAAATACATAGTAAAATGGCATGGCCAAGACATAGAGGTTATACTGCAAACAATGAACATATGATCATACACACATATAGTGTCTATCAATAAAAGAACAGAAATAGTTTAAATTAACACAAAATAATACTACGAAATGTATGTCTTCGCTAGCAGTGAAATGACATCATTTCACTGTAGTGTTACCTGCAATCCAGAGACTGGGGTAGGAGCCTATTAGGAACTTCAATTAATTTTCCACATATCAAGATGTTGTACATACATATTGTATTTGATCTTTTAGTTTTTTTGTATGACATATATTGTATGTAACAAGTTGTTGATGAGCAATATATTCCGGGATGTTTAATTTGTTCTATGTTTTTTTCATTTCATGATATAAAGAATATATCTGTTTTTGATGAAATTTTAATTGCTTTCAGTGATTTTTTAAACTTTTTATTGTCAGGCTCTTATTTTTATGACTATGGAAAAACAAATGTTGTTTTTAAGACAGTAATGTTGGTAAATAAGGGAATGTCATTTGTTGTAAGATATTCTCTTTTTTGTTTTTGAACCTGTTTTAGAATTATTTTACATCTTTTGAAAATTACTGTAATGTACTTATCTTTTTCTTGTTTTTTCATCAATCTTGATGAATTGTTTTTAAATGGTTTCTTTAATTGTTTTGTGTGAACTTGATTTTGCAGGAAGCAAAATGGTATCATGTACACTTAGTTTTTTATGCCCCCTTTTGAAAAAAGTGGGGTATATTGTTTTGCACATGTCGGTCGGTCGGTCGGTCTGTCTGTCGGTCGGTCGGAATACCAAATGGTTTCCGATCAATAACTTGAGAACGCTTTGACCGAGGGACCTCATACTTGGTATGTGTATTGGTCATCACCAGCAGATGAACCCTATTGATTTTGAGGTCAGTGGGTCAAAGGTCAAGGTCAGTGTGACCTTTACATGAAAAACGGTTTCCGATCAATAACTTGAGAACGCTTTGACCCAGGAACCTCATACTTGTTTCATGTTTCTTTAACATGAATTCCATTTGAATTTCTTATGAAAGGCAGAAATATATTTTTTCTTTGCTCTTTTTCCTGTACAATAAATAAAACAATATTCAATTGCACTGTGGCTGCAATAAAGCTGTACATAAACTGTATATCTACTATAATCTAGTGTAGAGGTCGCATATTTCCTTATTTTTTTTAACTTCTTCCCGCCAACAATATGGTTAGGCACGGGTTCACACCCACAAGTGCTATGGAACTATACATATTGCCTGGCAATTAACTTAGTGGTTAGGTCATACATGCTGGACCTTGATGATGGCAAAATGAGAAAAAATCATATGTACACTTTTAAGAAGATAATGTTAGTCAGTATTTCTAAAAAAAAATTAAAAAAAATTGTGCTTCCTTTTTTGTCTCATCACAAATATGGTTATGTGCCGATTAATCCAGATTGTTTTTCTTCTTCTGTATACATACTGGGTAAAACAACTTGCCAGCATTATTGCAGAATGTCCCTATATATCTAAAATGTCCGTCCTTAAAGTGATCTTTTTTAATTTTCTTTTCTGAAATGCCCAATTTGAAGCATTTCTCTCAAACAAAATACATTGTATTGCACTAATAGAAGAAAGAACTTATATTACTGAACATATTTTTTAGTCCTCTGTTTTATGAAGAAGAAATGAAGATATATAGCCATAGTCTTGGCAGTGTTGTAGGCAATAGGCAAACGCAACATGTTGGCCTTACATGTTACTAGGAAATAAAAGTAGGAAGGAAGCTGGAATGATGGCATTTTGTGTTTATGTCAAATCTTTAAAATTCATTAAACCTATATGTATCTTTTTTAAACTTGGAGAAATAGAGTCTTAAGTTAATAAGGAGCATTTTTTATTGCAATTAACATTTAATACCATGCCATGTAATTCTAAATGTATATTGTCCTACTTAATAACAAAAATATACTCCTCTATAAAACTTGCAAATAACATCAAAATGTAATTTTGATTATTTTCCATTTTTCTGCCATTGCAGATTACATTTATAACCAGGTTTTAATTTACCGGTAGTATACGTAGAAAGAGTTAATAAAGGCGTTTAAGGCCCATAGTGTTGAGGTCAAGGTCACTGTTATTAATAAAAGAAAAAAAATATTGAAACTGAAAATACATTAAGTCAGGGTTGACATATTATGACCAAACTTGGTATATTGGAAGAGTTTATGAAGATCTTTCATTGGATTGCATATGGGGTTCCTAGGGTGTTATTTACAATAGGAAAACAAATGTCTTTAGTTATACAGTTCATTTATGATAACTAAGCCTATCTGTTTGTAAAATGGAAACATGTTTTCTTATGAATCATATTTTACTGTCAATCATTGATAACCTGGTTTCGTTGCTTTGCGGTTTTTCTTGTTATAAAGTGAAATGGAACATAATTTTTTTCAGGTCAATGGTTTTAAAAAATATTACAAATTTCGAATGTCAGTCAGTTTGAAATACACAAACACTAGTTTAGATGTATTTTACATTTAGTTTGATTGATGAAAAACATTTTTGATTACACATAAAAAAAAGGTAATTTACGATATAATGTAAGTAAAATGACATATCTTAACATTAGCTTAATAGCAATGAAAAAAATAATATACATGATACATTTATATAATGAATATATCAATATATATATAAAGCTAAAAGAAATTGTATATGGTTATGTAGAATTCCTTAATATTCTTATATAAAGAAATGGTTTTTTTTCTACAATATAGAAAGTTGTTTTGTAAACATTCTTATTTTAATAACATATTTGTAAATCAGTTCACAGGTCAGGCACAGGTATGCCAAACCTTATTGGATTGTTTGTAGATTACTTTTGAACATATTTTCTTTGAAGTCGTTTGTTCAGAATCACTGCTAATACATTTTTTACGTTGGTCTTTTCTCGCAAGTGCTTGTTTTTTTTGTTACTGAATTTTTTTTAGAATAATAACAAGCTGTAATTAAATGAATTAAAAATACATCATACAAAATCCCATAGTCTTGTAGTGGCCCTTCCTGAAGCATTGTTGTTTGTACAATAATACATTGAAAGCGATCTTATCCGCAATGGTGATCTTTATAATCTTTTATGTTATTTTACTAAAACTAGTTTTCATTTCATGAATTGTTGTATTATGAGTTGTGGATATTGCTTACTAACAGTATAACCACTTGGTTTCTAAATATTTTTATCAGTGTTTTTTTCCATCTCAGTATAAAATTAAAAGGAAAAGGAAGAAGAACATTTGTAGAAATGAACTATCCTACTGCATGGTTCAAATGTGTTTTAAGATACTTTGAACTTGTAGATTATGGTGTTCCTTTAAACCGTTGGTTTTTAAAGAAATATTTTTTAAACACTTTCCATAAAGCAAGATTTTGATTTTTTAATTTTAATGTATTTTTATTTATTTGCCAATGCTTCATTTGGTAATTATCCAGTGTTCTTCTTCTCTGTCTTTATCTAGTGTCGATTAGTTACAAATGGGCTTTGTTTTTATATAATTCCAACTTCTTACATGCTGGTTATATGATTATCCTATTATATACCAGAAGTCCTAAGTATTTAATATTTTTTTCAACTATTCTTACCTAATATTTGGGATATTGTCATTTCAAAGCTTATCTGTTTTTCAAAGAAAAAAGTGAGGTAATGTCATAGCCTGAGGTGATGTCATGGGCATTGTGAGCGAAATATGAAACTGTAATATACATGTTAGTAGTGACAGTACACTTCTGTGCAGCCAGACTAGATATCAGGGTTTAATTACTGTCAACTTAAAATACTTATTAATGGATTAAAACTGACAAGCGTTCGCATCATTCTGTTTGCATCATTCTGTTTGCGGTGCCATTGTTTACCCTTGGAATAGTGTATGTTCACTAAAAGATTTAATGTTGTAAGTGGACATTTCTAAAAATGTCATTACCTATGATTTTCTTGCCACCATTTAACTAAACAAAACAATATCCTGTACTTAATTTCAAAGTGAACATAGTGTTTATGTCTTGCAAAAACGTATTGTTACTGGTCAGTTTCAGGCTGTTCTTTTCTTTTCAAGAAATGCCCTTACTCCTCCGGTTTTCTGTGTCTGTAGTCTACAAGTCCAGGCCAGTATAGGATGTCCTTATTTGTTCTTCAGAGAAGTATGCTAAAGGAATTTTAACATTTGATTTTGAACAACTTCACTTAAACTCTAGGCCAATTGCAATGGTGGATGGTCTTCTTCCAGATTCCTTTAGATAAAATGTTGCCATGGCAACCAAAAGGAACAACATTGAAAATCTTCTCCTAAGAAACCTTTGGCTAAGTTTAAAAAAAGGTCCTTTATCAAATTCTTTCAAGCCATGTTGGTTTGTTAAAAACTGCCTACAGGGGGTGTGGCTAGTTTTCACTATATGAACATCTTAAAAAAATCTCCTGAAACCGCAGGATAGCTTTCAAAATAATTTCACAGAAATGTTCTTATATAAAAGGTCCTTTATCAAATTCCGTCAAACCATGTTAGTTCCTAAAAAACATGGCCGACAGGGCGGTGATATTTTTCCCTTTACGACTATTTGATTTTTTTTTGAAAATCTCCTCCTCAGAAACCACTGGCCAAACTTTGAATTTTTTGGAAAATATTCTCCTCAGAAACCACTGGCCAAACTTGGTTATTCAATTAGTGAATGTTTAAAAGCAGATGATACTCTTATCACTGTAATTACTCTTGCTTAATGTTTCCAAACGAGTTATAGTTTAAGTTTGATTATTGGCCTGTCAAAAATCAGTCATTGTATATGGCATTACGGTAAGTGCTGCATCCAGAAACATCTAATGCCCAATATTCACAAATAGCTATAATACAATTCTTTAACAAATATATGCCTAATCAATATTTATACATACATGCTGTATGAATATGGGTCATCAAACTTGATCAGAATATTTGTGGTATTTATATCAACTCAAGTTCTGAAATGATACCGGTAAACGATTCTTGACCATCAGGCCCCATGTAGGTTTACTGTCGGTGCATTGAAATAATTATGTGTTGTGGTATACAGCCATACATGTAATGACTAACAAACGATACACACTTGTCGTCTGCTCTATTAAACTATTGACACGTTTTAAGAGTGTATTTTTACTGTCGTCTTTAAAGCATTGTATACTGTTATATACATGTTTTACTGTGAACAATTGTCATATAGAACTACTTCCTATGTATAACATTCTTTTCCAATGATAATTGTTAAACGGAATTTAACAGAAAATAAATCTCTTCATTTATTTGTTTGTGTTATGTTTTAACCTTTCACTCGGAGGCAGTTCAATGAAGCCTTGCTCTACCAGTCACGTCTCTGATCCCTCTTGATTTTGAACAGTTGTGGAAGTGTTGTAAATAGAGTTGATTTTTAAGATGCCAATTTCACCTGCATCTATATTGAATTTACAAATATCCACGCAAAAGAAAGTATGAGATAGTATGCAATAGAGATGCATGTAGACATCTTACCATCTTTAATTCCTTATTACTGCCAGGACTTTGGCCAGTATTGGCATCCATCGATAAATACTTAATGAAATGTAGCATTCCACAGTCCAAGATCCTGGGTTACTAGTATGTAAGGTAGGCTTCATTTTTTGTTTAAGATTTGTTTACGGGAATAGTTATCTCCGACTGCAACATTCATCAGATCATGCTGAGACATCATACATACTGTGTTCAACAAGAGCTTCAGCTATGGTAACATTTCCCAGATGGTGCACAGTATGGTTTATTTTCAACCCAAGGGCCTAAATTCTGTTAAATTTTGATCACTTACTTTGTGACAAGGTCTTGCGATTACTGGTGTACATTTGCAAAAGTAATATATATGAACACTGTCTTTTCTTTAAATATTTCGTCAATTCAGTGGTTATAACTCTCGTTTGACTTGGGTCTTTCCAGCTATTCTGGTTGTAAAACTCTAACGAGGTATTAATTATTATGCCCCCCTTCGAAGAAGAGGGGTATATTGCTTTGCACAGGCATGTCGGTCGGTCGGTCCGTCGGTAGACCAAAGCTTGTCCGAGTGATAACTCAACAATCCCTGGACGTATGGTCATCAAACTTCACATGAAGGTTGGGGCTGACCAGTAGATGACCCCTATTGATTTTGGGGGTCATCGGGTCAAAGGTCAAGGTCACAGTGACCTTTAATGGTAAAATAATTTTAAAGCTTGTCCGAGTGATAACTCAACAATGCCTGCACCCATGGCCCTCAAACTTGACATGGAGGTTGGGCCTGACCAGTAGTTGACCCCTATTGTTTTGGGGGTCATCAGGCCAAAGGTCAAGGTCACAGTGACCTTGAATGGTAAAAGGTTGTCAGAGTGATAACGTTACAATGCCTGCACCCATGGCCCTCAAACTTGACATGGAGGTTGGGCCTGACCAGTAGTTGACCCCTATTGTTTTTGGGGGTCATCAGGCCAAAAGTCAAGGTCACAGTGACCTTGAATGGTTAAAGGTTGTCCGAGTGATAACGTGACAATGCCTGCACCCATGGCCCTCAAACTTGACTTGGAGGTTGGGCCTGACCAGTAGCTGACCCCTATTGTTTTGGGGGATCATCAGGCCAAAGGTCAAGGTCACAGTGACCTTGAATGGTAAAAGGTTGTCAGAGTGATAACGTGACAATGCCTGCACCCATGGCCCTCAAACTTGACTTGGAGGTTGGGCCTGACCAGTAGCTGACCCTATTGTTTTTTGGGCTCAATGGGTCAAAGGTCAAGGTCACAGTGACCTTTAATGGTAAAAGGTTGTTCATGTGATAACTCAACAATGCCTGCACCCATGGCCCTCAAACGTGACTTGGAGGTTGGGCCTGACCAGTAGATGAACCCTATTGTTTTGGGGGGTCATTGGGCCAAAGGTCAAGGTCACAGTGACCTTGAATGGTAAAAGGTTGCCCGATTAATAACTCAACAATGCCTGCACCCATGGCCCTCAAATTTGACTTGGAGAATTGGCCTGACCAGGAGATGACCCCTATGGTTTTTGGGGGTCATCTGGCCAAAGGTCAAGGTCACAGTGACCTGGAATGGCAAAAGGTTGTCCGAGTGATAACTCAACAATGCCTGCACCCATGGCCCTCAAACTTGATTTGGAGATTGAGCCTGGCCAGAAGATTGTCCCTATTAATTTTAGGGGTCATTGGGCCAAAGGTCAAGGTCACAGTGACCTTGAATGATAAAAGGTTGTCCAAGTGATAACTCAACAATGCCTGCACCCATGGCCCTCAAACTTGACATGGAGGTTGGGCCTGCCCAGTAGATGACCCCTATCGACTTTGGGGGTCATCAGGCCAAGGTCAATGTCACAGTAACCTTTAACACAAAAAAGTTAACAAATCTTCCCCCAATGATTTCTCAACAATGCCTGAACCTATGATCATTTAACTTGACATGGATGTTAAGCCTGACCAGTAGATCACCCTTATTGATTTTAGGATTCATAGAGCCAAAGGTCAAGGTCACAGTGATTTTGAATGGTAAAGGTTGTCAGAGTGATAACTCAACAATGCCTGAACCCCTGGCCTTCAAACTTGACTTGGAGTTGCATCTGACTTGTAGATGACCCCTTATGATTTAAGGGGTCATCAGGTCAAAGGTCAAGGTCACAGTGACCTTGAACTAAAAAAACTTGTCTTGTGATAACTTGACAATGCCTGCACCCATGGCCCTCAAACTTGACATTTAGGTTTCTGGTGACCAGCTGATGACTCTGGATTTTGAGTTCATAGAGTCAAAGGTCATGACGGTCATAACACACTTTATCCTCATACTTTAATGGTCATAATCTTAAAACAGCAACAAATCAGCTGTCATTTCGGTCCATGCATATTTCATTCAATTGTCCATTTAATCCTGACAACAGGGCGCTCAGGGGGGGCATAATGTTTGACAAACATCTCTTGTTATTCCCCATATACGTTGTGAATAAGTTTGGTAATCATTGTTCAAATGCTTAAGTTGGGGAGTGGACACATTCAGTCCTGTTATGTTTTTGTAATGGCGATAAATTCCCAGTACTTAACAGTATACATGTTGAATTAAGCAACCATATATTCTAAAACATACCAGTTCTTAAAGTTCAATTTTCCTTGTCTGGAACAGAACTTGAAAACTATTGAATGGAATTTAATTGAACTTCATTCAATGATAGAACATAATGAGATGAAGTGTTGTGGACAGGAATCATAACTTTACTTGAGCTAATTTCAGAGTTATTGCCCTTTGTAACTGTTTTCTTGTTCAGAGCATAACTTAAAAACTACCAGAGGGGATCTAAAAATTGCATACACATATAAAGCACAATGGCGGGAAGTACAGTGTACAAGAACCATAACTCTATTCACAGCATTGTAATTTGAGGTGGTGTTTCTAATAAATTCAATCCCGTTTCCAATCCGGACGGAACTTGATTAAACTTTAAACAATGTTAGAACATTCTTTATCAGAAGCAGAGAGGTTGTCATAATTTTATAATCTTAGTAATTTTACACTTCACAAAAGGAAATATCCACTAAGCAGTACTGTACAGTACAGTATAGCATTGAAAAGGTGATATAGTGATGGAAAATTATGTGAACGTTAGATAGAAAGTTTGAAACTATGTTTACTTTTAGAACATGTGAATATGAAAAAGCTTAGATTACTCAAAATTCAAAACATTAAAATAAAAAAAATCTAAATTACATAGTTTTCATCTCTAAATGTTGCACACGTTCGACGCATATTGCTTATTTTTTTAAAGTACCTTAAAGTATGCTGTATTTATTACCTCAATGTAAATGTCAATGCCATTTCAAAATCAGAAATACAAAACTGCCACAAAATCTTAGATTCTGTCTTAATTTGATGCAAATTCATTTTCATCTAAAATGGGATGACATAATTGGAAATTCCATATTCCTTTACACCGGCTTACTTCTAATAATGGTATAGTTAACTTAACCTGTTAAACTACTAGGATCAGGGACCACTCAGTATCTGTCCAGTTTGGTCGTCAAATTCATATATGGCTGCCAAGTGGCATTGAGTATGTGTTGGGTGTGTTTGTTCTAAATGTATTGTAAAGTTGCTAAAGTGTTGTCTTGAAAAAGATAGTTTGATCACAGTGGATTATCGTACGCAATGATCATTGCAGTGTTTATCATATTAATTTGCTCGTATACTCGTATTTATCGTTATATTCACGTTAATTATATACAGCCATACTACACAGTCATGTTTTTTGCTTTTTACCAAAATGCTGTTTCTTTTAATTAACCTATTTTGACTGTTGCGGTTTGGATTAAATATACCAATACCAACGATACAATAGAGTATGTACGACCAACGATACAATAGAGTATGTACGGTTCCTGTTTGAGAAAACCGAATTCATTATATTATCAATTACCTGAAACAAACACACATCGACTGATATTATCAGTTATAAAGCAGGGGCCGCATTGCAGAAGCATCTTACACCCCCTCAAATTGGACTATGTCTTTAACTGTTCTATTCTTACCGTCAATAGAATTGTGCTAAACTTAATGATTGCTTTGCAAATAAGTTAAAAGGACAAACATTTTCTAAATAATACAACACTTATAGAGACTTAGTTTCTTCAAGGAATAAAACCTTTCAAAATTTCCCACTATTAAATGATAACATATTAAAATGAATCATAAATTACTTGTATATTTATACGTATATATATATACGCCCCACGTAACATAACAAATATCAAACTGTATATCTTTTTTTAAATACTGAAGTGAAATACAATAGGAGTCACCATTTAGTCGCAGATTAAAATAATCACGGCAGCCAATTTCGCTGAATTTGCATGTGTTAAACAAAATAGTAACTAAGGAACAAAAGTGTATATTTATACGATTTTATTTTTCCCAATACGTTGTTTGGTCGTGATATTAATCTACTGGTTTGCAGGTCATTGCTGTAAAACCGTTATCTCATGCAAACAGCAAATCAAGCCGTTTAATCGCTTTATTTATCCACTGGCGGAACCGGTAGGCACGTGCATAGTATGCTAGACCGTTTGGTCTACAGGGATTTACAATATTCGAGTGAACACCCACCACAATCTGATCACCTGTGTTGGGCTTGCGGCACACAAGAGCTCCCCCTCCGTCATACTGAAAGCAAACATACTTACATATCAGTTGATAGTTGTACACCTGCATTGTAAGATAACCAAGCACATTCTCTCTATTTATGTAACTTAAGTCAGTGAGGAAGTAAAAACAACAAAAAGCAAGAAATCAAAAACACATTTTCGACAAAATAAATAGTTGTTGTGGCAAAATACTTAAAGTGACACTCTTATTTAAAATAAATACATATATACATATATAACAAACATCAATTTTGACTGATAAACCTTTAGCTACTTACAAAATAATGCATTTATGGAATAAAATATTACTGATAACAAGGATGTAACCCTATATTTAATAAAAGAAAACGCAAACATATTAAATGATTGGTGAATACTAAAAGATTCACTGTGATCTACTATAGTCCCATAAAGGTAGAAATACCGTGATGTATGCACATTTCTTTCAACTCGGTATCCTTCATAAGAACAATTGTTTTCGACATTTATCAATCCTTTTTGGAATATTAAAACAATAGTATTAATTGTGGTAAATCTTATTTGGGAGTAATACTGCATCTTTAAAGGTATCCAATCCAAAGTTGACCCAAAAAATAATATTTTCTTTGAAAAAAGCTTACACCAGAAAGACGCCCAAAACATGAACGCATTCATAAGCTTCAGTTTTCCACAGAATGAACAACAGAAGACGCGCTAACCATGACACTACCTTCCCGCTAACTGCTAACTGAAAGGGAGATCGTTTAGTGCCGATCTGTAGATAAAGAAAGTTATGTTTTTGTTAAGTTGATTTTTTTTTGTACTTACATAGTGTACGTTTTTCGGTGGATTTAAAGTGCATATTATCGTTCTTGGAATGCTATCTGCGAACTCTTCATGCATCTTATTACACAATTCATAGTTTGGAAGAAACAAATCCTCAATTTTCCTGAGTCTGTTTGGGAAGATCTGTTCTTCTAAAAGACAATGAAAACAAAACATTTTGAATGCGCCTATAGGACAAATATGGCCATGCATGTCATAAATTAAATACAATTGAAGTTTCCGATTTCAAATTTTAACTAGAAAGAAAACGAAGACTTATTCAAGCATGTCTAGCCAGAGAAAGTATGTTCACTTTAAAAATATAAATATCGTGTGCGTTATCCAAAGCACATTTGCCCTGATCTTACCCTTCATTTACCTTACCAAAGCAAACAAAAGCACTTTCGCCGTTCCTTACTCTCATTCACTTAACTAAAACTGATCAAAACACAGTCGCCGTTTTATAACTATACTTCTCTAAATCAGAGTATATAGCAACCGGCGTTATTTTACTACCATTAACTACAATAAAGGCGTCCATAGCACAAATACCATTATCTTACTCTCATTAATTACACCGTCGCCGACCCTAGCACAATTGCCGTTATCCTACTCTCTTTAACTAAAGCACCGCCGACCATAGCACAATTTCCCATATCCTACTCTCATTGACGAAAGCGACGTCGACAACAGCAATGTTTTCGATTTCCAACTCCCATTTACTAAAGCGACGCCGACCACAGCACAGTTTCCCTTATCCTACTCTCATTAACGAAAGCGACATCGACAACAGCACTGATTCCGATTTCCTACTCCCATTTACTAAAGCCACGCCGACCACAGCACAGTTTCCGATATCCTTCTCCAATCAACTAAAGCGACGCCGACAACAGCACAGTTGCCGATATCCTACTCTCATTAACTAAAGCGACGCCGACCACAGCACAGTTGCCGTTATCACACTCACATTGAATTAAGCGACGCCGACCACAGCACAGTTATAGATATCCTTCTCTCAAAAACAACACCGACGCCGACCATAGCAAAGTTGTCGTTATCCTACTCTCATTAACGAAAGCGACGCCGACCATAGGACAGTTGCCGTTATCCCACTCACATTAACTAAGGGACACCGACTACAGCACAGTTGCCGTTATCCCAGTCTCATTAACTTAAGCGACGCTGACCACAGCACAGTTGTAGATAACCTACTCTCATTAACTTAAGCGACGCCGACCACAGCACAGTTGTAGATAACCTACTCTCATTAACTAAAGCGACGCCGACCACAGCACAGTTGCCGTTATCCTACTCTCATTAACTAAAGAGACACCGACCTCAGCACAGTTGCCGTTATCCTACTCACATTAACTAAAGCGACGCCGACCACAGCACAGTTGCCGTTATCCTACTCATATTAACTAAAGCGACGCCGACCACAGCACAGTTGCCGTTATTCTACTCTCATTAACTAAAGCGACGCTGACCACAGCACAGTTGTAGATAACCTACTCTCATTAACTTAAGCGACGCCGACCACAGCAAAGTTGCCGTTATCCTACTCTCATTAACTAAAGCGACGCCGACCACAGCACAGTTGTAGATAACCTACTCTCATTGACTAAAGCGACGCCGACCACAGCACAGCCGTAGATAACCTACTCTCATTAAGTAAAGCGACGCCGACCACAGCACAGTTGCCGTTATCCTACTCTCATTAACTAAAGCGACGCCGACCACAGCACAGTTGTAGATAACCTACTCTCATTAACTAAAGCGACGCCGACCACAGCACAGTTGTAGATAACCTACTCTCATTAACTAAAGCGACGCCGACCACAGCACAGTTGCCGTTATCCTACTCTCATTAACTAAAGCGACGCCGACCACAGCACAGTTGTAGATAACCTACTCTCATTAACTAAATCCACGCCGACCACAGCACAGTTGTCGTTATCCTACTCACATTAACTAAAGCGACGCCGACCACAGCAACAGTTGTTGATAACCTACTCTCATTAACTAAAACGACGCCGACCTTAGCACAGTTGTAGATAACCTACTCTCATTAACTAAAGCGACGCCGACCACAGTACAGTTGCCGTTATCCTACTCTCATTAACTAAAGCGACGCCGACCACAGCACAGTTGTAGATAACCTACTCTCATTAACTAAAGCGACGCCGACCACAGCACAGTTGCCGTTATCCTACTCTCATTAACTAAAGCGACGCCGACACCAGCACAGTTGTAGATAACCTACTCTCATTAACTAAAGCGACGCCGACCACAGCACAGTTGCCGTTATCCTACTCTCATTAACTAAAGCGACGCCGACCACAGCACAGTTGTCGTTATCCTACTCACATTAACTAAAGCGACGCCGACCACAGCAACAGTTGTTGATAACCTACTCTCATTAACTAAAACGACGCCGACCTTAGCACAGTTGTAGATAACCTACTCTCATTAACTAAAGCGACGCCGACCACAGTACAGTTGCCGTTATCCTACTCTCATTAACTAAAGCGACGCCGACCACAGCACAGTTGTAGATAACCTACTCTCATTAACTAAAGCGACGCCGACCACAGCACAGTTGCCGTTATCCTACTCTCATTAACTAAAGCGACGCCGACCACAGCACAGTTGTAGATAACCTACTCTCATTGACTAAAGCGACGCGGACCACAGCACAGCCGTAGATAACCTACTCTCATTAACTAAAGCGACACCGACCACAGCACAGTTGCCGTTATCCTACTCACATTAACTGAAGCGACGCCGACCTCAGCACAGTTTTAGATAACCTACTCTCATTAACTAAAGCGACGCCGACCACAGCACAGTCGTAGATATCCTACTCTCATTAACTAAAGCGACGCCGACCACAGCACAGTTGCCGTTATCCTACTCACATTAACTAAAGCGACGCCGACCACAGCACAGTTGCCGTTATCCTACTCACATTAACTAAAGCGACGCCGACCACAGCACAGTTGCCGTTATCCTACTCTCATTAACTAAAGCGACGCCGACCACAGCACAGTTGTAGATAACCTACTCTCATTAACTAAAGCGATGCCGACCACAGAACAGTTGTAGATAGCCTAATCTCATTAACTAAAGCGACGCCGACCACAGCACAGTTGCCGTTATCCTACTCTTATTAACTAAAGCGACGCCGACCAAAGCACAGTTGTAGATAACCTACTCTCATTAACTAAAGCGACGTCGACCACAGCACAGTTGCCGTTATCCTACTCTCATTAACTAAAGCGACGCCGACCACAGCACAGTTGTAGATAACCTACTCTCATTAACTAAAGCGACGCCGACCACAGCACAGTTGCCGTTATCCTACTCACATTAACTAAAGCGACGCCGACCACAGCACAGTTGTAGATAACCTACTCTCATTAACTAAAGCGACGCCGACCACAGCACAGTTGCCGTTATCCTACTCACATTAACTAAAGCGACGCCGACCACAGCACAGTTGCCGTTATCCTACTCATATTAACTAAAGCGACGCCGACCACAGCACAGTTGCCGTTATCCTACTCTCATTAACTAAAGCGATGCCGACCACAGCACAGTTGTAGATAACCTACTCTCATTAACTAAAGCGACGCCAACCACAGCACAGTTGCCGTTATCCTACTCTCATTAACTAAAGCGACGCCGACCACAGCACAGTTGTAGATAACCTACTCTCATTAACTTAAGCGACGCCGACCACAGCACAGTTGCCGTTATCCTACTCACATTAACTAAAGCGACGACGACCACAGCACAGTTGCCGTTATCCTACTCATATTAACTAAAGCGACGACGACCACAGCACAGTTGTAGATAACCTACTCTCATTAACTAAAGCGACGCCGACCACAGCACAGTTGTAGATAACCTACTCTCATTAACTTAAGCGACGCCGACCACAGCACAGTTGCCGTTATCCTACTCACATTAACTAAAGCGACGCCGACCACAGCACAGTTGCCGTTATCCTACTCTCATTAACTAAAGCGACGCCGACCACAGCACAGTTGTAGATAACCTACTCTCATTAACTTAAGCGACGCCGACCACAGCACAGTTGCCGTTATCCTACTCTCATTACCTAAAGCGACGCCGACCTCAGCACAGTTGTAGATAACCTACTCTCATTAACTTAAGCGACGCCGACCACAGCACAGTTGCCGTTATCCTACTCACATTAACTAAAGCGACGCCAACCACAGCACAGTTGCCGTTATCCTACTCTCAATAACTAAAGCGACGCCGACCACAGCACAGTTGTAGATAACCTACTCTCATTAACTTAAGCGACGCCGACCACAGCACAGTTGCCGTTATCCTACTCTCATTACCTAAAGCGACGCCGACCTCAGCACAGTTGTAGATAACCTACTCTCATTAACTTAAGCGACGCCGACCACAGCACAGTTGCCGTTATCCTACTCACATTAACTAAAGCGACGCCGACCACAGCACAGATGAAGATAACCTACTCTCATTAACTAAAGCGATGCCGACCACAGCACAGTTGTAGATATCCTACTCTCATTAACTAAAGCGACGCCGACCACAGCACAGTTGTAGATAACCTACTCTCATTGACTAAAGCGACGCCGACCACAGCACAGCCGTAGATAACCTACTCTCATTAACTAAAGCGACGCCGACCACAGCACAGTTGCCGTTATCCTACTCTCATTAACTAAAGCGACGCCGACCACAGCACAGTTGTAGATAACCTACTCTCATTAACTAAAGCGACGCCGACCACAGCACAGTTGTAGATAACCTACTCTCATTAACTAAAGCGACGCCGACCTCAGCACAGTTGTAGATAACCTACTCTCATTAACTAAAGCGACGCCGACCACAGCACAGTCGTAGATATCCTACTCTCATTAACTAAAGCAACGCCGACCACAGCGCAGTTGCCGTTATCCTACTCACATTAACTAAAGCGACGACGACCACAGCACAGTTGCCGTTATCCTACTCACATTTACTAAAGCGACGCTGACCACAGCACAGTTGTAGATAACCTACTCTCATTAACTTAAGCGATGCCGACCACAGCACAGTTGCCGTTATTCTACTCTCATTAACTAAAGCGACGCTGACCACAGCACAGTTGTAGATAACCTACTCTCATTAACTTAAGCGACGCCGACCACAGCACAGTTGCCGTTATCCTACTCTCATTAACTAAAGCGACGCCGACCACAGCACAGTTGTAGATAACCTACTCTCATTAACTAAAGCCACGCCGACCACAACACAGTTGCCGTTATCCTACTCACATTAACTAAAGCGACGCCGACCACAGCACAGTTGTAGATAACCTACTCTCATTAACTAAAGCGACGCCGACCACAGCACAGTTGTAGATAACCTACTCTCATTAACTAAAGCGACGCCGACCACAGCACAGTTGCCGTTATCCTACTCACATTAACTAAAGCGACGCCGACCACAGCACAGTTGTAGATAACCTACTCTCATTAACTAAAGCGACGCCGACCACAGCACAGTTGCCGTTATCCTACTCTCATTAACTAAAGAGACACCGACCTCAGCACAGTTGCCGTTATCCTACTCACATTAACTAAAGCGACGCCGACCACAGCACAGTTGCCGTTATCCTACTCATATTAACTAAAGCGACGCCGACCACAGCACAGTTGCCGTTATCCTACTCTCATTAACTAAAGCGACGCCGACCACAGCACAGTTGTAGATAACCTACTCTCATTAACTAAAGCGACGCCGACCACAGCACAGTTGCCGTTATCCTACTCACATTAACTAAAGCGACGCCGACCACAGCACAGTTGCCGTTATCCTACTCACATTAACTAAAGCGACGCCGACCTCAGCACAGTTGTAGATAACCTACTCTCATTAACTTAAGCGACGCCGACCACAGCACAGTCGTAGATATCCTAGTCTCATTGACTAAAGCGACGCCGACCACAGCGCAGTTGCCGTTATCCTACTCACATTAACTAAAGCGACGCCGAGCACAGCACAGTTGCCGTTATCCTACTCTCATTAACTAAAGCGACGCCGACCACAGCACAGTTGTAGATAACCTACTCTCATTAACTAAAGCGATGCCGACCACAGCACAGTTGTAGATAACCTAATCCCATTAACTAAAGCGACGCCGACCACAGCACAGTTGCCGTTATCCTAATCTCATTAACTAAAGCGACGCCGACCACAGCACAGTTGTAGATAACCTACTCTCATTAACTTAAGCGACGCCGACCTAAGCACATTTGCCGTTATCCTACTCACATTAACTGAAGGGACGCCGACCACAGCACAGTTGCCGTTATACTACTCATATTAACTTAAGCTACGCCGACCACAACACAGTTGTAGATAATCTACTCTCATTAACTAAAGCGGCGACGACCACAGCACAGTTGTAGATAACCTACTCTCATAAATTAAAGCGACGCCGACCACAGCACAGTTGCCGTTATCCTACACACATTAACTAAAGCGACGCTGACCACAGCACAGTTGTAGATAACCTACTCTCATTAACTAAAGCGATGCCGACCACAGCACAGTTGTAGATAACCTACTCTCATTAACTAAAGCGACGCCGACCAGAGCACAGTTGCCGCTATCCTACTCTCATTAATTAAAGCGACGCCGACCACAGCACAGTTGTAGATAACCTACTCTCATTAACTAAAGCGACGCCGACGACAGCACAGTTGCCGTTATCCTACTCACATTAACTAAAGCGACGCCGACCACAGCACAGTTGTAGATAACCTACTCTCATTAACTAAAGCGACGCCGACCAAAGCACAGTTGCCGTTATCCTACTCTCATTAACTAAAGCGACACCGACCTCAGCACAGTTGCCGTTATCCTACTCACATTAACTAAAGCGACGCCGACCACAGCACAGTTGCCGTTATCCTACTCATATTAACTAAAGCGACGCCGACCACAGCACAGTTGCCGTTATCCTACTCTCATTAACTAAAGCGACGCCGACCACAGCACAGTTGTAGATAACCTACTCTCATTAACTAAAGCGACGCCGACCACAGCACAGTTGTAGATAACCTACTCTCATTAACTAAAGCGACGCCGACCACAGCACAGTTGCCGTTATCCTACTCTCATTAACTAAAGAGACACCGACCTCAGCACAGTTGCCGTTATCCTACTCTCATTAACTAAAGCGACGCCGACCACAGCACAGTTGCCGTTATCCTACTCATATTAACTAAAGCGACGCCGACCACAGCACAGTTGCCGTTATCCTACTCTCATTAACTAAAGCGACGCCGACCACAGCACAGTTGTAGATAACCTACTCTCATTAACTTAAGCGACGCCGACCACAGCACAGTTGCCGTTATCCTACTCACATTAACTAAAGCGACGACGACCACAGCACAGTTGCCGTTATCCTACTCATATTAACTAAAGCGACGACGACCACAGCACAGTTGCTGTTATCCTACTCTCATTAACTAAAGCGACGCCAACCAAAGCACAGTTGTAGATAACCTACTCTCATTAACTTAAGCGACGCCGACCACAGCACAGTTGCCGTTATCCTACTCACATTAACTAAAGCGACGCCGACCACAGCACAGTTGCCGTTATCCTACTCTCATTAACTAAAGCGACGCCGACCACAGCACAGTTGTAGATAACCTACTCTCATTAACTTAAGCGACGCCGACCACAGCACAGTTGCCGTTATCCTACTCACATTAACTAAAGCGACGACGACCACAGCACAGTTGCCGTTATCCTACTCATATTAACTAAAGCGACGACGACCACAGCACAGTTGCCGTTATCCTACTCTCATTAACTAAAGCGACGCCGACCACAGCACAGTTGTAGATAACCTACTCCCATTAACTTAAGCGACGCCGACCACAGCACAGTTGCCGTTATCCTACTCACATTAACTAAAGCGACGCCGACCACAGCACAGTTGCCGTTATCCTACTCATATTAACTAAAGCGACGCCGACCACAGCACAGTTGTAGATAACCTACTCTCATTAACTAAAGCGACGCCGACCACAGCACAGCCGTAGATAACCTACTCTCATTAACTAAAGCGACGCCGACCACAGCACAGTTGCCGTTATCCTACTCTCATTACCTAAAGTGAGGCCGACCACAGCACAGTTGTAGATAACCTACTCTCATTAACTTAAGCGACCCCGACCACAGCACAGTTGCCGTTATCCTACTCACATTAACTAAAGCGACGCCGACCACAGCACAGACGAAGATAACCTACTCTCATTAACTAAAGCGATGCCGACCACAGCACAGTTGTAGATAACCTACTCTCATTAACTTAAGCGACGCCGACCACAGCACAGCTGCCGTTATCCTACTCACATTAATTAAAGCAACGCCGACCACAGCACAGTTGCCGTTATCCTACTCATATTAACTTAAGCAACGCCGACCACAGCACAGTTGTAGAAAACCTACTCTCATTAACTAAAGCGACGCCGACCACAGCACAGTTGTAGATAACCTAATCTCATTAACTAAAGCGACGCCGACCTTAGCACAGTTGGCGTTATCCTACTCTCATTAACTAAAGCGACGCCGACCACAGCACAGTTGTAGATAACCTACTCTCATTAACTTAAGCGACGCCGACCACAGCACAGTTGCCGTTATCCTACTCTCATTAACTAAAGCGACGCCGACCACAGCACAGTTGCCGTTATCCTACTCTCATTAACTAAAGCGACGCCGACCACAGCACAGTTGTAGATAACCTACTCTCATTAACTTAAGCGACGCCGACACAGCACAGTTGCCGTTATCCTACTCTCATTAACTAAAGCGACGCCGACCACAGCACAGTTGCCGTTATCCTACTCGTATTAACTAAAGCGACGCCGACCAAAGCACAGTTGTAGATAACCTACTCTCATTAACTAAAGCGACGCCGACCACAGCACAGTTGTAGATAACCTACTCTCATTAACTTTAGCGACGCCGACCACAGCACAGTTGCCTTTATCCTACTCACATTAACTAAAGCGACGCCGACCACATCACAGTTGCCGTCATCCTACTCTCAATAACTAAAGCGACGCCGACCACAGCACAGTTGTAGATAACCTACTCTCATTAACTTAAGCGACGCCAACCACAGCACAGTTGTAGATAACCTACTCTCATTAACTAAAGCGACGCCGACCACAGCACAGTTGCCGTTATCCTACTCTCATTAACTAAAGCGATGCCGACCATAGCACAGTTGTAGATATCTTACACCCATTAACTAAAGCGACGCCGACAACAGCACAGTTGCCGTTATCCTACTCTCATTAACTTAAGCGACGCCGACCACAGCACAGTTGTAGATAATCTACTCTCATTAACTTAAGCGACGCCGACCACAGCACAGTTGCCGTTATCCTACTCTCATTAAGTAAAGCGACGCCGACCACAGCACAGTTGCCGTTATCCTACTCTTACAAACTACACCGACGCCGACCACAGCACAGTTGCAGTTATCTTACACCCATTAATTAAAGCAACGCCGACCACAGCACAGTTGCCGTTATCCTACTCATATTAACTAAAGCGACGCCGACCACAGCACAGTTGTAGAAAACCTACTCTCATTAACTAAAGCGACGCCGACCACAGCACAGTTGTAGATAACCTAATCTCATTAACTAAAGCGACGCCGACCACAGCACAGTTGCCGTTATCCTACTCTCATTAACTAAAGCGACGCCGACCACAGCACAGTTGCCGTTATCCTGCTCTCATTAAGTAAAGCGACGCCGACCACAGCACAGTTGCCGTTATCCTACTCTCATTAAGTAAAGCGACGCCGACCATAGCACAGTTGCAGTTATCTTACACTCATTAACAACACCGACGCCGACCACAGCATAGTTCCCGTTATCTTACTCTTAGAAACTACACTCAAACCATTACTCTCAAGTACTTCAGTGCAATATGAGTAGCACATCTCTGTCATGGAAGCCGTTATCTTACTTATATATACTTCACAAAGCCAACTTGACAACGTTTCCGTTATTGTTGGATCATTAACTTCACCAAAGCCGACCATAGAAGGACGCCATTTTCTTACTCAGGCTAACTGTGCCAAAGCCGACAAAAGAACAGTGACCGTTTCTTCTCACACGCCGCTCTTCATCCCGCGCTGAAAACAGAAGTAACGTCACATTCAATTATGCAAGGCAATTGATACCGAGCATGATGTAAATGCTGTCAACATTTATTGTTTTTATGCACAGTCATGTCATAATCTCCCACCTGTTCCATTTGGCCATGTTCCCTGTCATAATCTCCCACCTTCTCTATTTGGCCATGTTCCCTGTCATAATCTCCCAACTTCTCTATTTTAATATGTTCCCTGTCTTAATCTCCCACCTTCTCTATTTGGTCATGTTCCCTGTCATAATCCCCCAACTTCTCTATTTGGCCATGTTCCCTGTCATAATCACCCACCTTCTCTATTTGGCCATGTTCCCTGTCATAATCTCCAACCTTCTCTATTTGGCCATGTTCCCTGTCATAATCACCCACCTTCTCTATTTGGCCATGTTCCCTGTCATAATCACCCACCTTCTCTATTTGGCCATGTTCCCTGTCATAATCTCCAACCTTCTCTATTTGGACATGTTCCCTGCCACAATCTCCCACCTTTTCTATTTGTTCATGTTGCTTTTCATAAGCTCGCACCTTCTCTGTTTGGCCATGTTCCCCTTTATAATCTCCCACCTTCCCTATTTGGACATGTTCCCTGCCATAATCTCCCACCTTCCCTATTTGGACATGTTCCCTGTCATAATCTCCCACCTTCTCTATTTGGACATGTTCCCTGCCACAATCTCACACCTTCTCTATTTTGCCATGTTCCCTGTCACAATCTCCCACCTTCTCTATTTGGCCATAATCCCTGTCACAATCTCCCACCTTTTCTATTTGGCCATGTTCCCTGTCATAATCCCCCACCTTCTCTATTTGGCCATTTTCCCTGTCATAATCCCCCACCTTCTCTATTTGGCCATGTTCCCTGTCATAATCTCCCACCTTCTCTATTTGGCCATTTTCCCTGTCATAATCTCCCAACTTCTCTATTTGGCCATGTTCCCTGTCATAATATCCCACCTTCTCTATTTGGCCATGTTCCTTGTCTTAATCTCCCACCTTCTCTATTTGGCCATGTTCCTTGTCTTAATCTCCCACCTTCTCTATTTGGCCATGTTCCCTGCATTCTTACCTTACCTGATTTTTTTTGAGATGTTGATAAAAAGAACTTTTTTGGCCTTATTTAATTTGAATATGCATGACCGTTTTCTAGAACGCTAGTTTTTAAGGCACATGACTGGCTCGGACGAAAGTTCAAATTATGAACCTAGTTGAATTCCTTACTTTTAGGTACAGCTGCTGGTCCAACATATTGATTGAAGGTGAAATCGCTGCTTACGCGTACGACAGCCATATCGGGAGACACCAATTCGGAACCAAAGAACTCAGGATGCTAAGATATAAAGGCACATTATGACATTCCTTGCAAAGTGGGAAATAATTTCCGTTCAAATTGTCTGTGCTGGAATAACATGGCACATCATTCATGTTTAGGCGTGCGCTTAATAATGTACAAAATCAATAAAATACACCATCAAACTTTACAATGATTCGTGAAACCTGAAACAGACGTACGAATCTTACCGTGATGATACCAAGGACGTCCCGAACTTGTACATCCGAGTCTGGTTTCTCAGGGCGCCAGAGACCAGCCTTCACCTGATATTCACCGTTGCTGAAACACAAAGGTACGCGGCTATTAGCACAGCAGGGAAAGACAATCCATTGGTGAAGATATAGAGGATATATGTTGATTTCAGTGTAAGATCGTATTTTATTTCACGAGTGTCACAGAAAAACATATTTCCTGTTCGTCGATAAAAGTTATCGGATAATTTTTTATAGTTTATTATTCTCTCGTTTTAGTGCAAATATCTTATGAATATTTATCAATGAACTTTTATTCAAATTCTGATAAATGACTGGCCGGTCCTTATAATGTCATATGACCCTCAGTGGTGTGTTATATTTCTTAATTAATTTTGCATCAATCAATAATGTGCGCCCTGAGTCGGGTATGTGATGTACATTTAAGGTATCTGATGAAGTTCATACAATGTGCAATGTGGATGGCTGGTGACTCATCTTTTTTGGGTTTCTTATGAAAGGTTTTGATACGTAGAAGAAGAATATTTACATATGATACAAATATTTCATACTTTCTGTTTTGACATTGAAACATTGAACAATCGGTCATTTCCCTCAAAATCGAAGTGCCATTTCTTTATCTGAAATGTATTCTCTGTTATTTATTTGACATAGTATTCATCTGTAAATCTGAAAGGCAGCAAATAAAGGATTTCTCATTAAATGTCTGCGGGACAATTAAGTAGATATGTGGATCAATCTCCATACACGTGAAATCCATATCTAGTCCGTCTGCCAATTTCATTGCGGTACGCCCTGGGCTTGTACTCTGTGTGCCTTATCGTCACAACTTAAAACACGTACGCGCATGAATACGTGGCGATTTTAAAGAACAGTGCTTTCTCTTGAAAATGGGAAATAACCACTGCGTCTGACCAGATACCGTTCTCAATAAAAGGGAAGTGAAAAAGTTTTCTTTTTCGTTATTGCCGTCTGCCTAATATAGTGTAAAGCGGCGTTTTATCTATTCACAAGCATTAAACGGTTCCTTATCAACATAGTTTAAGGAAAGTTGAAATAAATGTGTTATTGATAAATATATACTTTCCTAACAATCTCAAAAGTTATCCATAGACTCTTGCCCATAAGAAATTGAAAATATGTACCCCTATATATAGACGCGACCGCGCCTTAGAAACACCAACTTAAAACCGTTTAATGAGCTTACTCAGTTCCATTCGGATAAAAGCAGTAAGCAGAAGTGAGAACGTGTCCCTCATCAAGGATTGTTCCCCCGCATATGTTCGCACCGTAAAAGTATACAGCCACATGATGCGGGAACTCTCCCTTGTACGCCGGTTCCCCACCAATAATGTTGCGTGAGGAGTCCCCGCCAGTGCAATTTTCCGCGGCTGACTTATCAAACCGAACCGGTTTATCCGCAGCCACCCAGCCAGCTACAAGATTATTAAGAAAGTGTCAATCCCTTCTGCTGAACTATCGTTTTTCATGTTGAACCAACGTAATTCAAGAAACAAATTTAGATTTGAAAAAAGCTTGTTAAAAAACAAGAATTTTTCAAGCCTAATATAGCATTTTTTCTAATTAATTACGCATTTTTTTCTAATTAATTCCGGATAAAAAACAAGAGTTGTGTGCGATTACACATTAATTTATGAAATTAAGAAACATAATTCTTACCTGTGGAAAGGAGGACGAATATACCGACGTATTCCATGATGTAATTCGCAGGCGAAATCATTGAAATGCAAAGTTCACTTCGTGTTATTAAAGCAATTATTTTCGTAACCAGAGGGTGAATTTTAATATCTTATCTGAATGCAATATTTATGCTAACAAGAAAATTAATTGTTTTATAATTCGGTCTTGTGATTCTATTGGTTTTGTACGTCCTATATTTATTTATTTCCACCGTCCAGTAAGAGTATTGTGGGAGAAGACAAGTGCGATGATTCATTATCTATGGTTACGAAAAAATATCAAGAGTATAGGAAAAGCGAAAGTTACAACTTAAGACACAAGATGTGAAGTTGTATTAAATCATGTCCACATTCAAAACGGTATATTGGTCACATATATTCTTAAGTTTTAAAGATGATTTTATCTAAGTTGAAAACCCTAAAGAACATCATTTCTCCCACCTCAGATAAGTAGATCCATTAATTTAACCATGCTAGAAATTCTTAAAATGCCCGTATGGAACTTCTTTTAATGGTCACCACATTGTAATTACCTCCCTTGTTGAAGACTGTCGTCTGTAGCGCATCATGGAAATCTTGTCTGGTGGCAATATTTAGAACGCGAGATAATCATCTCTCGCTTCAAATGTCACCAGAAAACAGTTTTCACGCACCTTTCAGGAAATAATGCTTCACTCTTCTTAGAACTATTTAAAGACCGATCAGACCATTTAAATACTCTGAATCACTGCGCGAATATCCATGACAGCCACGAATTATTGCATATCCGTACGCAATTATTTTCACTAAGCACAAAAGAGTTCCGGCAAAAAATACATTTTTACTTAATTTTGTTTAACTGAGGTGGGTGAAAAAGCATCTACCATAGCCGCTCGTGTAAGATAGGTTCATCCCGACCCTCGCGCACGGTGTTTTGCGGAAACTCGGTAAACCTCGTTTCCGCAAAACACCCTACGCTCGGGTCGGAATGAACCTATCTTACTCGGCCATGGAAGATACTTATAGTATAAACGGCATCGGTTATCTGGTTGGCAAAATGCATAGAGAAATATGTAAATGATGTGGAAAATTGGAAGACCTTCTGTGTATCAATTGACTTTGTCAACTTCCATGGAAACGGTGGGAATGCACAAAACATAATATCAGGAGTTTGTATTATAATACATGTATGCAAAGTATAACGCACGCATCCGTTTCAAAGCAACGCTTGTTTCGTCATATATTAAACTTGGATGAATAGAATTATGTATTTGCAAACAAAATTTGAAGTCAATGTTTTTTCCGTTGCATGACATCCAATATTCTGTGAAAGTTCAAAACCGCACTTTAAGCGATGCGTTTCCGATATGCAAGAAAGTACACAACTGCTCTATATAACCAGTCCTACGCATATGTACCAGATTTCCACTTTTCCCCAAAATTTCTTATGTAACTAGTATTTTAGAAAGTTTAAACTGAACGATTGTTTTTTGACATCAGGTGTTGGTCCTTGAGGGATACATACTTTTAGGCGGAAAGTAAGAGAATATCAGCTTTTGCTGTGAACGATTTACTGAAAAGAAGTCACTTTCGAATGTACGAGTGAATATTAGTAAATATTATTAGTATAAGTATTTGTTTTAGTAAAAGTATTGCCTCGTAAATATTAGCACCCAGCATACTGAGCATAGGAAGGTGTTGAATACACTTAGCTGTAAGTCGAGCAAATCTTTCGAGAAGTAGAATATCGGCCCTGGAAATATTGTTCCATCATTTGGCATCGAATATTTCTGTTGGAAACGATGTTTTCTTGACGGTGGATGCACAAATTAGGGTATTTACATCTCTAACACTCAGGTTCTTCGACTCATATATAGGAGATGGAGAGGGGGGGGGGGGGGGGGTGGAGAGAGAGAGGTGGAACTGTTGAATTGAATGAACCTAACGATCCAATATTACTTTATTATGGTTTGCATTGTCTCAATGTATTCAGTTGATGCTTGTCGAGAGTATATGTGTGAAAAGCTTATGGTTGCGCGGAAAAAAGAAAGCGCCATGATGATGATGATGGACCAAGGTGAATTGATGACAATGATTTGAATGCGTTTTGAACAAATACGGTAGCGTATTCTAAGAAGCATTAGGGAAAACAACTGGCGTTATAGCTGCCGTCCACTACAGCCCCGATGCTTTGCAGAAGGGTTGCTGCTAAAATTTTGCTAGTTACGGGAACCTTTCGGTACCATGAATCAATAAATAGGCGAAGCTTTTCCATCGAACCCGTTCGACATGTATTTGCATGCATTCGCGGAATAGCATACGAACGGTTGCGATATAAACGCCGAAACCTATCCGAAGTAGCCGATTGCGACGCGAAAGAATGCCAACAGTTCCGGAATTGGCTCCCGAATGTTTCCCGATCGTGCGGAAAGGTTGCGGTAACATTGCAGAACATGCTGAATAGTTGCCGAAACATTGGCGATAGAATGCTAAAATGTTGCGGAGTTGAGAGTCGGGGTATATACACGATGCCGAACTACTATTTTGTTATCAGTTGCTAGTGGGACACCATGGATGTCAGTTTCAAATATAAGCTGAAATGGATGCCATGCTTGCCTTGGCATTGTATTTGAGACAGAGAAGACGTCATCGATGGTGGGTCCGCCCATGGCTAACAGACGACAGGAGGCTTCAGTATGGACAGTACTATTTTATTGATGCAAGAACTCCGAGATGAAGATGCCTCCTCCTTCAGGTATTTAAGGAACACGCCAACAATGTTTGACGACATACTAATGCGTCTAACGCCAAGCATTCAGAAAAAGAACACAAAGTTCCGTAGTGCTCTTCCTGCTGGCCTAAATCTTGCGATGACGCGGTGGTACGTGACATCTGGGGACACGTACGCCTCCTTGGTCTTCTTTCGTATTGCTGCGAAAAGTGTATGCCATTTCATCCAAGAAGTGTGTACTGCTCTGCTTAAGGAGTATAAGGAAGACGTTCTGGCCATTCCCAATACTCCAGAGGCCTGGGGTCATAATTACAAACAGTCTCAAGTCTGAGTCTAAACTCAGAATCAGAAAACACTTTTATGAAGGAACAAAAAAATCAACTGTGTTCCATCCCTTTTACAAAAATATTTGTTAATATTAGAACAATGTTCAAATAGCAATATAATTCAGCAAAGATCAGCACCAATGCTTTGCTAGAAGGAAAGTTAAAATGAAATGAAGATTTGTAATTTTGAGTTATGAGTCTGAACTCAGACTTGAGACGGTTCGTAATCACTGCACCTGGCGAGAAGTTGACGCCCAATTTGAGAGAAGGTGGAACATACCTCATAATCAAGGTAAACATGTGGAAATCAAGAAGCTTGTATCACAATAACAAGGGCTTCTTAGCATAGTCCTTCACTGGTGTTAGTCGATACAAACTATCAGTTTATCTGGTGTGACCTGGAGGATCTTTCATGATTCTGAATTGAAGGAATGTATGGCTTAAGGATAATGAAGCCTCACAGAAGGCTTTTCGAAGATGCCGAGTTAATTGCGATGGGTTCCCGAACGTCGCGAATGGTTCCCGATGGTTTGCCGAAGATCCCGAAGCTGTCCCGAATTAAACCTTCGGCGTCCAAATTTTTGTTAAAATGAGCTTATGTCGTCACAGATTGTCCGTCGTGAGTGCGTGCGTGCGTGCGTGCGTGCGTGCGAGCGTGCGTAAACTTTTACTTTAAACGACATCTCCTCTGAAACTGATAAGCGGATTTTGACAAAACTTCACAGGAATGTTCCTTTGGTGGTCCTTTACCAAAATTGCTCAAATGGTTCCGGTCCATTGCACAATATGGCCGCCAGAGCTAAAAATAGCAAAATCTTTAAACGACATCTCCTCTGAAACGGTTCGGCAGATTTTGATGAAACTTGACAGTAATGTTCCTTGGGTGGTCCTTTATTAAAATTGCTCAAATGGTTCTGGTCCATTGCACAATATGGCCGCCACAGCTAAAAATAGCAAAATCTTTAAACGACATCTCCTCTGAAACGGATAGGCAGATTTTGATGAAACTTGACAGAATTGTTCCTTGGGTGGTCCTTAACCAAAATTGCTCAAATGGTTCCGGTCCGCTGCACAACATGGCTGCCAGGGCAAAAAAATAGTAAAACCTTTAAAGAACATCTTCTCAGAAACCGATGATCAGATTTTGATGAAACTTAACAGAAATGTTCCTTGGATGGTCCTTTATCAAATTTGCTTCAATGGTCCACTGCACAAGATGGCCACCAGAGGTAAAAATAGAAAAACCTTTAAACGACTTCTCCTCAGAAACCGATGATCGTATTGCAATGAAACTTGACAGAAATGTTACTTGGGTAGTCCTTAACCAAAATAGCCCAAACAGTTCTGGTCTGCTGCACAACATGGGCACCAGAGCTAAGAATAGAAAAAAACGTTAAACTACATCTTCTCAGAAACCGATTATCAGATTTTGATGAAACTTTACATAAATGTTCATCGGGATGCCCTTTAACCAAAATTGCCCAAATGGTTCCGGTCCGCTGCACAACATGGCAGCCAGAGCTAAAAATAGGAAAAACCTTTACACCACTTCTCCTCAGAAACCGATGATCAGATTTTGATGAAACTTGACAGAAATGTTCCTTGGGTGGTCATTAACCAAAATTTGTTAAATGGTTCCAGTCCACTGCACACCATGGCTGCCAGAGCTAAAAAATAAAAAAAACTTTATACGACTTGTCGTCGAAACCGATGACCTTTTTTCGATAAAACTTGACAGAAATGTTTGTTTGGTGCTCCTTTACTCAAATTGCCCAAATCATTTCGGTCCACTGCACAACATGGCAGCCAGAGCTATTAAAGTAAAATTTTTTTTTAAATAACTTCTCCTCAAAAATTGATGATTGTATTTCTATGAAACTTGACGAAAATGTTCGTTAGGTGGTCTTTGCTTGAACCTTTTGGCCAGTGGAGCACAGGCACTGATGTGCCTCTTGTTTTTTTTAAAATTTGGATGCCGAAGTTTTTTTCGATCCCGATTTTGCCCGAAGTGCCGAGAAGGTATCCAGAAGGAAGGACACGGAAGGGTTCCAGAACATCGCGAATATATACCGAAACATCCCGATTTTGCGAATTCCGCTTTCGGAAAACCTTCGGAGGCCTAGTGGATGGCAGGTTTTAAGGAAAAAAATCTAAAGTCATGTGGATGCCAAACCAACGTACTTTAAAGCACGACCAGTACCTTGTGGCTTGTGCTATGAAAGACGGAATTGAAAAAGAGCTTGAACGTTTACAAACGAAGGGACACTAACTTCTGTAGAGTTTTCTGAATGGGCAGCGCCGATTGTACCGATTGTCAGAGGTGATAAATCAATCAGGATATGTGGTGATAACAAAGTAACAGTAAATCAGTGTTTACATACATAATACATAACTCTGTTCATCCTCTTTTACAACCTGTTTATGAAGCTGTTACACTACTGCGTTTACATATTTATACCTTATAGTAGTTTATTATAATTGCATAACGCTCCTGTAACACAAATACTTGTTCAACTTTAAACTTACCTTGTACATACACATGACATATTTAAGTGAATTAATATGTGATTATCCGATGATCGTATAAGTCTTAATAACATATCTGTTTTGTTCTGTTCTGTATGAAGTTGAACAATTATTCAATTCCCCAAAATACAGATTTGTATGCTGCGGTAATTTGCGGGAAACAGTTTCAAAAATTGACATTGATTCCATCCAGGAGAAATGACACTCAAATTGAAGTGAATATAATATTGACTAAAAAAATGAGCAATTTAATCATCTTTTGGTTTCTTATAGTCCAAGTAAACTGAACAGGGGCGTAATAAACACACTCTATAAATGGATATATTTATTTGGAAGGGTACGTTACCTTAAAAAGTTTTCTATTGAGTTTTGTTTCGTGAAAAGCTTCATTTGTGCAATTACATTACATAGTAGTTAATGCCTATTACAGCTTCTTATGTTGAAACGGATATAACATTCATGCTTGCTTAATATTAAAACTTAAATAAAAAAAATATATATGACTTTTTAACATTTTAAATCTTGGTCCTTCAAACGACGTTTGCATTGTGGCCGGTCCTTCATTCATGTCCACATTCAGGTATATAGGTCACGTATTTTTGATTGTTTAAAAGTTATTTTACCATTGTGTGAAACCTTAAGTAAGCAGCGCTTCTAATGACAAGTACACATATACTCGTTATAGACTTGTTTGTATGTGTATGTTGGTATATGCAGCGCTTAATGCTCGACTCTGAATGGCTTGTTTAGATTCCAGCGTTTTCTAGAATAGGGCGTTTGAACTGAAACCATGCGTTTTAACACCGAGGACTACCGTCCGCCATTATTAGGACCATGTTTATCATATAGTGATTTGCTCGTGTATCTTGTATCATCGATTGTGTTCACGTAAATACTATGCATACACACTTCACAGTCATGTCGGTTATTTTAACCAAAAAAATCCTTTTTTTCATATTTGCAGTTCGGCTAAAACACTTCCAATAAATATGATACAAAAATATTTGTTTTATATGAACGGTCCCGTGTTTAGTGAAAAGAATTCAGTATACTATAAATTCATCTTGGTTTACTGTAGAGAAATACACAATCATCCACCCATCTTATCGGTTATAAATAGGGGCCGTATTGCAGAAGCATCTTAAGTTATATTTTACCACCCCTAAAATTTGAAAATTTTCTTAACTGTTTTATTTTTATAGTGAAAGTAAATCCAAAATATTTAAAAGGAACACATCCTTTTTAAAAATAAAACAATTAGTCGCAGAATAAAAATAGACGCACCAGCAAATTTCGTTGAATTTCCTAGTATTGAACGAAATAGTAACTGAGAAACAAATGTGTATATTTATAATGTTTTAATTTTGCTCAATCACGAACATTCTTCGGTGGGAAAAACAGGTTTGCATGTCATGGTTAGGAAGCTCTCTCACATCTCAAGCCGTTTGATCGCTTTCTGTATCCACGGGCGATACCGATAGACGCGTGGATAATAGGCTATACCGTCGGTTCTACATGGACTTGAAACAAACGAGAGGACTCCAACCACAAACTGATCACCTGTGTTCGGCTTGCGGCACACAAGAGCTCCTCCTCCGTCATTCTGGAATCAAACATACTTATCAAGTGATAGCTAAACCTTATACAGTTGCGTTGTTACGTAACTAGGCTCTTTCTCGCTATACAAGTCTGTGAGCTAGTCATTCGACAAATATTAGTCATTGCATTACAAAGTCTGTGAGCTAGTCATTCGACAAATATTAGTCATTGCATTACAAACGAGAGCAAGCGGTAATAAAACACATTATTTAATGCACCTGTATACATTTAATGTGTTGTCACATATAATGTGAGTATTTAAAATAACCTTACCATATGCATATAACAATGGAAAACTACTAACATAAATTAGTTTCATCATTGTACCATGGTTATTGTAAGTATTTGTTGTAAATGATATTTAAGTTAGAATAGCATTGTTGGTATAATGGAAAGCCCATTGAAATCAGCAAAAGTACGTTCAATGTGCATTTGTCTATGATGCGGATCGAGCCCACGACCTCTACAATGCCGCTATAAAAGCGAACTGAATAAATACTTAGTCTTAGTGTCGATCTCTGTCCAAAAACAGGTTCGATCAAAAATATCATATTTTAGTTTGATAGTTTTATTTACTTACACGGCATCCGTTTTGCTGCGGATTTGAAGTGCACATCATCGTTTTTGGAACGCTTCCATTTTCTTCAAACAGCTGGTAGCACAGTTCGTAGTTCGGAAGAATTAGGCCTTCAATTTTCCTGAGTCTTTTCGGAAAGATCAGTTTTTCTGGTAAAAATGAAAACGAAACATTTTTAATGTGCTGAGGATATATATATATATATATATATATATATATATATATTCGTGGACGGTATCAATTAAATACACAATAACTAGAAAAAAATACCCCTTGATATAAGCAGGTCTTGCCACAAGAAGTATGTTTTAATAATACAAATACTGACATGTTGTGCCTCATCTTACCCTCAGCCATCTAAAGCACAATCTCCTTTATCTTACTCTCTTTTAATACACAAAAGCCGAACAAATCTAACTCGCCGTGACTCCACCCTCATTTACTACACTTAAGGCGACCATATCATACTCGCCGTGATCTAACTCTCATGTACTACACTTACGCCTACCAACCCACAGAAAACCGTGATCTTACTATCATTTATTTCACTTTTAAAAGCAAAACAAATCGCATTCGTTGTGATTTTACTTGCAATTACTAAACTTACGCCGACCATTTCACAGCCATCGCTATCTTACAAGCCGATACAAATTCTACACTAAAGTCGACTAAATCACATTCGCCGTGATCTTACTCACATTTACTACACAAAAGCCAATCCATCCAAAATTACCGTTATCCTCCTCTCATTTATTACACTAAAGCCGACCAAATCACAGTCTTACTTTATTACTCTAAATCAGATCACAGCACAGTCCCTTTTATCTTATTCTCATAAATTCTAATGAAGTCGTCCATTGTCCAGTCGCCGCTACCTTGTTAGATTTTTTACTCCTAATCCGAGCATAGTATAGGCATCATTATCGTTCTTACATTAACTGCAATGAAGCCGTTTAAATCAGAGTCACCAATATTTTACTCTCATTAACTAGAATGAGCCATCCATAGCGCAATCGCCAATACGTTACTCTCATTAATAACTCTCTGTTTTACTGAACTAAAGCCGACCACAGTACGATCGCCATGATCTTACCCTGGTTTACTGAACTAAAGCCGACCACAGTACGATCGCCATGATCTTACCCTGGATTACTGAACTAAAGCCGACCACAGTACGATCGCCATGATCTTACCCTGGTTTACTGAACTTAAGCCTACCATAGTACGATCGCCATGATCTTACCCTGGTATACTGAACTAAAGCCGACAACAGTACGATCGCTTTTATCTTACCCTGGTTTACTGAACTAAAGCCGACCACAGTACGATCGCCATGATCTTACCCTGGTTTACTGAACTTAAGCCGACCACAGTACGATCGCCATGATCTTACCCTGGTTTACTGAACTAAAGCCGACCACAGTACGATCGCCATTATCTTACCTTGGTTAACTACACCAAAACCGACCAAAGCACAGTCACCCCTTCTCACACGCTGCTCTTCTTCCCTTGCTGGAAAAAACAACAGAAGTAACGGCACACTGTTAATGGCATCCGGATAACAGCATAATGTTAATGGTTTCAAAAAACTATTATAAGAAGAATTCGTTTTAACGCGCTGTCATGTTCCCTGTTATAATGTCCCAACCATATCTTGCTTTGTTGGCCATGTTGATGATATACGGCAAGTTAGAACTCACAAACGCCAAGAAGATTATACGAGTGTTCCTTTCTTCGATACTTTTAGTGCCAAATGAAACAACTTTAATTAGTTTTGCTCGTTTCTCTGACAATAGAACGAGTCTTCAGTGGTAGTTTCCAACAATGTGCAAGAAATAACGAATTCAGACGACATATGGTGAACACTTCGAGATCACATCGATATAAGGTTTATATACTTCCTTCTTTCGATAATTATGATATGTATATTTAAAACATGTTTAAAAATACACAAAAGAAAGCTGATTATTTTTTTAGTATTCATTACATTTTTCTAGTTTGCTAGTTTTTAATGCCATTATCTCCGAGATTGCTGGGATTGCTTGACTGAATTGAACTAAAGTTTAAATTATGCACCACGTTCAATTCCTTACTTTTGGGTATAGCTGCCGGTCCAACATACTGATTGAAGGTGAAATCTCTGTTAACGCGTACGACAGCGACATCTGGCGACGTTAGGTCCGAAACGTTAAATTTAGGATGCTGAAATATAAAAACACTATGCCATTTCTTGCACACCGGACATACTTTCCGTTCAAGTTGATCGAGCTCGAATAATCTGGCAGGCCAATAAAGTTTAAGGCTTGCGCATGCAATAAATTACAAATGCATGAACATACACCAGGAGTAACAATGATGCGTGAAACCTGAAGCAGACGTACGATACTTACCGCGACGACACCAAGGACGTCCCGAACTTGTACATCCGAGTCTGGTTTCTCAGGGCGCCAGAGGCCAGCCTTCACCTGATATTCACCGTTGCTGAAACAAACAGGTACGCGGACATTATTATAAAAGGACAAGACGACCCGTTGGTAAGACTATTTTCGCACTCGTCTTGGTTTAATTGCGGTTTGTGATGAAGATTTAAAGGGCTGTACTCCGTATAATAAATTAGCGAAAAAAGAAGAAGAAAATTGTCGAAACTGACATACACTTGGCATCGATGTGTACAATACATTGGAACTTACTAACTGAAGTACCACATAGTTTATAATTTATTTAAGGTTAGCAGTTTTTTCGTATTTTTCCATTAAAAAAGATTACTGGGTATGTCTTCCAGGTTGAATTCATTCCTTATGCGTGATTGGCTAGTCGGTGTTATCACGTGATATTGCCGAGGTAGGTGTATAACTTAATTATGTCAACCAAATAGAGTAAGCCTTCATAGCTCAGTGGAAACGACGCTAGGCTGCAATTTTGGCGACACGGGTTCAAACCCGATCTCCGACACATTTTTTTTTACATTTTGGTACTTTTGTTTAACAGTTATGTAATCAAAGCGTAACACATTCTATTATATAATTGTCCTGAGATTCGTTTCAGAAAAAAACTTTTTTTGTGCCAATCTGGTGTACAGTTCCTTTAAGGTATCCGATGTACAATAACGTGCATCATGGTGACCTCATATTAGTTGGGTATCATAGGAAAGCGTTTACTGTGCAGATGAAGAATATGCAAATAGTATTCCGATACAAATATTGAACGGTCTGTCCGTTCACTAAAACAGTACTTTCCATTGCTTTATCTGTAATATTTTTTTCAGTTATTTATTTGATATTTTAGTAATCTGTAAGCCGTAGCCTTTCAAAAGATAACCCGGTATCAACATCAAACATTATTGCCAGTTACTGGTTGAAATCACAAGCTTATTTGTACTTTGGATAGCTTAACAACAACAAGCAAATCTACTTATGTGGTACACCCCGTTTGCAACAGACAGTTCACTTTTGGTAGTTTTTTTTTAAAGTTTAATGAAAATGCTCTTGAATATATATATTGATAAAATATTCAAATGCCATATTTAAGAAATGTTTCACACCACTTAGTGAGGGTCATTTGACATTATAAGGACCGGTCAATATAATACAATATCGCCCGAAATAGTGTGTAAATATATTTCGAACATTTTACATTACCACTCAATATTTGAAAGTACTTTTGATGTTTTTTTATGAAACAAAGCTCATAATGTTTACTTTCGCCGTTGTGAAAATAGCAAGCCGTACTTACCAGTTGTATGATGTCAGCGGTCCAAATTACATTTTGGCGAGGGCCGGACCGGCCAAAAATATGAAATGGACCGCTGACTTCATAAAAATGGATACCCTGATATATGGACGATCGACTTTATATATACAAAGAAGGGACACAGTTATGCAAGGTACTATATATACATATGGTGCAGAATAAACACACAATGCACATAACAGAACACAACAGGACGAATTTTGAGGCAATACATATAAAGACGCAGATGAGAAAGTGAAGGTAAGGGTATTAAGGGTAAACATAAGTTAAAACTTTCTTAAAAGAGATTTAAATAAGAAGGGATAACGTAAAACATGTACCCACCCCCTCCCCAAGCCATGTAAGCTTATTAGTCATTTTCCAGTAAATGTTTGCGGGACAATTTTTTTAAGGTATGTCGAAAATATTTCATACACGTAATGTGGGTTAAAATTTAAGATATTTTACAACAATTGTGAAACAAGTTATTGCAACATTATATTAATCAATCTCATTGGCTTAATTTTACGCGAGTGTGGTGTTTTACTATTGGGGAAATCGGCGTACCCGGAAGAAACCCACCAGTCCGGCTTGGTGACCACAAATCAAATTCACATGCGCTCAGGCATGGAATGGAAGGCATGGAATGGAAACCATGTCACTTAGGTGAGAAACGAGTGCCATAACCTCTGCGCAAACCGGACAACCCAACATTTAAAGTTGATATCTAGGTCCCTTTGAGTTTATAAAGGTCTTCCTTCGCCCTATAATGGCTGCATTGTGGCTAAATGTGCATAATCGCCTGGGATGAATCGGCTTATTTCAGTAATTATCCACAGACTTCTACCTTGTGTTTTTTATCATAAAATTTCCGACAGGTATGTGCATGGAAAAGTAGCGTTTTTTCCCAAGCGCAGTGCTTTCCTTTAACAAAGAGAAATAACCATAATCTGACAAGCGACCACTTTAAAAAAGCAGCGAATAAATTTATAAAGAGTATCGTGGCTAACATTTCTTTATAAATAAATGTTATTCAGCGTTAATCTATTCACGGACGTCAAAACGGTTCCCTTCCATCACAAATTTAGGAGTAGAAAATATGCTATTGATCAGTATTGACTTTTCTTACAATCTAAATATGTCCATAGAACATTGTCCTGTGCATTTTAATAAACACCAACTAAAACCGTTTAACTAGCTTACTCAGTTCCATTCGGATAAAAGCAGTAAGCAGAAGTGAGAACGTGTTTCTCATCAAGGATTGTCCCCCCGCATTTGTATACCCCATCCAGGTATATAGCCACGTGATGTGGGAACTCTCCCTTGTAAGCTGCTTTCCCACCAACAATGTTGCGCGAAGCGTCACCGCCAGTGCTATCTTCCGCGACTGCCACACCAAACCGAACCGGTTTGTCCGCAGACACCCAGCCTGCTACAAGAGTATTGAGAAAGTGTCAATCAAGTAAAGTATTTTTACAGTCTGCAGAAAGGATACAACTTTAGAATTTCTTGAATACATATGTGTTATCAAAACTGAAATATTATGAACCCGATATCGCCTTATATGGCGAAACACTTTCGAGTTAAGGCCGTGGTAATTTACACCTATTCCATTCTAGATAACTAACTGGTCAAACAAAACATGTTTCATAAAATTATGCAGATAAGGATCGACAAGTTTAATAGAAAACGTTTATTTAGTTTCCGTTAAAGGTCTTCAAAAATGATTTTTATTGTTCATGCATTTTATTCAGCATTAAATATCAATGTTTAAGCTAAATTATGCTACTCTTATTTTAATAAAAAAAATGCTGAGCAGTAATATAGGCAAAGTTGATCAAATTTTAGTATTAGCTATAAATAAGTTCATTTGTCATAACATGTAGAAGATAATTGAGATGCCATACTAATTCATACGCACTTTAGGCCACAAAATCACAACTTTAATTAAGTCAATACTCAATCTCATCTCATTTGACCACAATAACGCAATTGTCGTGATTCAAAAGTAAATATGATACACACTTCTTGAAGTGCATTTTCTCATATATTATGTTGATACAAAGTTTTGGTCAATATTTGATATACTATAATTCCAGAGCACAGAATGTACATGAGTAATTGCTCAATGATAAAATAGATGAACTATATTGTTTAATGCATATTCAATGACCAGTATTTGTATTATTATAATTGCTTCGTACAAGTATAAATGAGAATTGGAATTTCTTATTTATTATATAATCAATTATTTTCTTTCATTTTACACCATTCTCAAGTTCAAAATAACGTTCTCAGCAATCGCATTAAAAGGTGTCTTTAATTCGCGTAATATTAACTTCATTAAGAGTTATTGGACTTTATATAGGAATTACTTTCATGGTTATCACAATAAACCATATATTATTTACCAAAACAACATTAAAGTATGTGTTTTGCCTAATATAGATAAGCTGCTTAAGCCTTTTAAGCGTAAGAAGTTTCGAGAAATTGGGGTCCAGATCAACAATACACGCTTCATGACCTTACGTAAGGTTATATACACAGCGTAATGGAATGAACTGAACGTATGATTTTAATGAGATTGCGTTCAGTTGAGTCAGAAGATCAATTAGTTTTATGATATTGGTATTTTTTTTATCTCCCACTTTTTGCCAATCTATGGCACATTCAAATATTTTTAAAAATAAATTTTGTTATGTAAATTATTTTTTTATATTTTTTAGCAATGATGTTGATCAATAAAATGGTCACGAAAATGCGCTTTTAAAAAGATAAGTAAATTTGAATCAAGTCATGCCGTAATATGGAAAAATTAGTTGAGCTTGAGATAGAGAAGTGACTTGAGTATTTTCGTAATAGTGGAAGCCGGCCAGATTCGAAAAAAACCCACTTGGTTTCAAAGTATGTCAAGCAAAATAATATTTATATACCAAGCTGTATGTAATTATAAACTATGTTCTATTTATCAAATTAAGAAACATAAATCTTACCTGTGGAAAGGAGGACAAATATACCGACGAGTTCCATGATCACCTTCGCAGGCGAATGTCACAACAATGACCCACATTCGGACACTTTTAAATTTATTGGAAACACGATTTTGATTTTATCAAACATAGACCTCTTATTAGTTATTAAAACGCCGGATGGTGGCCATTAATTGTCTTATCTTAATTGTCTTATCTTAACGCAAATATTTTTCTAACAAGATAGTGAATTGTTTATAATTATTTCTTTTGATTATATTTGGTCTGTTACGCCCTTAGTGTATTTATTATTTATTTTTATTATTTATTTATAGTGTACATATTACTTTAAAAGACGGAATATGTTTAAGTTTATTGAGTTGATAACCTCTCAAAAACCTGTCGTTAATAGAAATTTGGCGATGTATGTGTATAAGGCGTTCGAATTACGAAAAAAAATCATATGTATTATGTGTAGAAAACATATCCTTTTTTTCGCTGTTAATACATCATGTCTTACGACCTATGACTTATTTGTATAACAATGTACGTTTTATAATGTGTATACTCATGGACATATTGTCTAATGTGTTATGAAATAAACTATATATTCTTTATTTCCACCCTCCAGTGAGAGTCATTCAACATCATACAAACATTACAAAATTTGTAAACAAATATATGAGTGATGTTGTTGAAAATCATGCAGACTATAAAAGAATCGAAAACAAGAATAATACATCGGCAATTAAATCGAAATTAAATATGTTTAGCACATAGTTTACTCGTACATACTAAATGTGTAGAAGAAAACAAATGCAATGGATTAACTTATTGGTCACCTATTACACACATGTACTATGTTTTATTCATGATTTTACCATTGTTTGAAACACGTAAAAACATGATGTATAAAACGCATCGCTGAATAGAGATGTTTTTTTTTTGTCGATGGAATGACATTTAGAAAGGCGCTTTGTGTTCCATTTCTATTTAGGCGGTCGGGATGGGTTACAGTGCGAAATCATGTGAAGCATAATATCGGGAGTGCCTCGATTGCATTAATTACTCATAAACTCGTTGTTAAATATGTAGAAAACTTGTTTCTGCATATATAAATATATAATTTGGACAGATGGAAGTATGTATTTTTAAGAACTTACGTTGGGCTCCTCAGGACCAGTGTTTTGGCCCGATTTTTTTATCTGGTCTTTATTGGCGACTTATTGATTAAACAGCATCAGCACTAACAAAGTATCGCCCTATAATATGGTATAAAGGGTGGGTGCCTTTTTAAGCAGATTATATCGTCGTCTAATCGTGTAAATGTGAAATAGATTAACGATTGAACTAACTCATGGTTTGCATTGGTCTAAAAAAATCAGTTGTACTCTGATGCTTGTCGATTATAAATATGTGTAAAACTTACGAGGTATTAAAAATCGTTTTAATTAAAACACTTTCAAAGAATAAAAAATACAACTTTTCAAAATGCAAAGCCGTTGTGTTAAATTAAAGTGCACAATATATTAGAAACTGGAATATTGGCAAGGGCACTGTATATTTATTTCTTACATCTGGGAGTTAAAAGCAAGAACACAATGAATCAATTTACCAGAATATCTAAAAAATACCAGTTTTAGCCTTACGGACTGTAGCATTGCTTAAAACGGAATCCACCATAAAACCACTAGTCAAGTTAACCTTACTTAAGTGCTTCCGATGGCCTTAAATGGCAGTGAATTGTGACTTTAATCAATTACATATCAGACCCCTAGAAAAGTGACACTGCCTAAAAACATGTGGTTTTCACCTAAATGGAGTTAACATAGATTAGAAATGTGCGTAATGAATACATATATGTAAGTTATCATTTATATATCCTGTAATTTGTTGCCATACACTGTCTGTACGCCTAGATTTATATACGCTCACAACTTACCGCCTTCTTGTGCCGACCATACAAAGCCGACTCCATACTCGAACAAAATGATTTAAGCATATTTTAATGCGTTTTACATACGATTTGATATCCAATACTTTTGCATCAAAGACATATATTGAAATGCCGATTTCACTGAGAGCAAAACTGCCACATTCTGCTGTTCCGTGTGATACGTTTGCAGAAAAAGAGATAAAAAGAGATAAATGTGCTCAACACTCTCTCTCCACGACCCCCCCCCCCCCCCACACACACACACGGATTTCTTGCGTGTTGATCCATAAACGAGGGTCATTAAAATTAAGATACCTTTTTTTAAAACATATCATTCAACAAGTTGGGTCCATTTTAATTTACATGAACAAAAAGCAGGATTAAACAACTGTCATTGACATATTGTACCTATATAGAATGTAGTGAAAATAAATCTTATTAAACTTCGGTCACTTTAATTGCTAAAACATTATTAATCAACTGTGATTCAATGGGTTAATGTTTACTTTAAAACTTTGCAAAATTATCTTTATTTTATGATAACACATTTTTGTTTTGTCGAGAGAAGATAGAAAACAATAATCTTAACGCTGTCGAGTTACCGTTTTTCACTGAGGTCAATGGGCCGTATTAAAGACGCATGCTAAAACGATTTTTCACTTTTTTTATTGAAGATTGACATTATTCTTTATTGTTTAATTATTAAATCAAAAAGTTAAAGGTTAAACGGATGCTTTGCAAATAAAATATATAATCCTATTTTTTAAAATGATCAAACAATTTTAGAGAAATGTGATTCCTTAAGGGAATATATGTTTAAAAAATCCAACTTTGGACGAAATACAAGAAACGATAAATAATATTCACAAGAAATGCCGCTCCAGTTTAGCTTTAAAATGCCTGAATTAATAAACCGGAAAATGTCGAATACAATTCGCCTCCAAGTGAGAGGTTATTATTGTCCATTACGCGGACAAAGACTTGTTCACCCTGAAGGGCATACGTGAACACCGTGTTGGCACCTTGGTCACGGTACTGGTCAACTTCGGCGTGGGCAAAAACTCGACCAAGCACTTTGGTACCTTTGACGATTTCTGCATGGACCATTGCCAGACCGTTAACGCTATGATGCTCGTCTAGGATTGAACATGAAAACATGTACAATCCGCTCGTCGGGACAACAAACACGCCCGTTTGATTATTGTAGCCATCCCCGAAGTTTGTTACGGTGGTTTCAAACTTGACCGTCTCTCCGTGGTGCATATTCGGGACAAACTCTGGGGCTACAGCGCCGGTAAAGGCAATTACGGGGGACTCGTCCATCACGAAACGATTTGACCGCTCGTCTGAAAGGCACGTCTTAGATGTATCTCATGATGTAACAGTTCACGGAGGACAAAGTTAATGATGCCGGTTAGCAGTAATAAATAATTCATTTGCTAATTTGTTGATTGGTAAAAAAACTTACTAGTACGTGGTAATTGCATCTAATGTATCTTTATTATAGAACCTTGTCAATCTAATATGCCCAACAAACAGAACAATTGCTAAAGGTATAATCCACTGAAGTAGAACTCCGTTTCGCATTTGTTAACTGAATAACAACGTTATCGGCAAACAGTGAACTTTAGTGTATTACTCACTGCACTTATCTGCCAGTACACTGACGAGTTTCTCTTGTTTCAAGAAGGCGGCCTTCAAGTCAGAAACTGGAAGAAATGCAAATTGAATGCATGACAAAGACCGCGTACATAGTTTTTAATGTTTTTTATATAGGGCTTTAGCTACGCTAAATGTGCAAATAACCCCACATTTGGTACAATTGCGATCAATCATTGTTCATTATCAATAATAAGACAATTTTACTTTATCAAATCCTGCTCCACATCCTAAATGAGAATGTCTTTGGAATTAAATATGTATGTTCAAAAGTTTAAAGTTTATAGTACGAAAGGCCCTCGACCTGTACAACAGACAATCCAAATATAATACAAACATGATAGATAGTGACAATGATATATACTGATTTCACAACTACATTTTCATAAACTTTTTTTTTCTTCGAATGAGTAATATATAAACATCCCTTCGTTACGTATATCAACGTACGGATACCTTCATTTTCCAACGTCTGTATTCTCTCTTTATCACCAAGAGCGTCACACACCGTAACCAAGAGCAATGTTAACAGGATGAGCTGCATTTTACAAATGGCAATTGTCATATGGCACAGTCTTGAATGTAAGGGTCACAACTTGTTTCATTCTGATAAAGCACGGAGTTTCATTATGTAAACATTGCTTACTAGCAAGGATCGGCTTCACCAATTAACGTCAGTCGCAATATAAATTTCGGCAATTTCATTGGAGTATTATTATACTCGTCTTATTGGAGAAGCGTATTTCAAACAAGAAAATATTTCCTCGACTTAGATCGTTTGTTAACCCGTCCCAGATAAAGAAACCAAGCAGTTTATAACATAAAAACTATGTATGAATCAATCATTCTACCATTACTGTAAAACTAGACAGATAGTGAAACCCTACCTCCCGCCGCCAGGGGGAATTATCTACACCTACTTTTTCAGAAAAACTTCTAATGAGCATTTTGCCATTTTCGGCTACTACGTTCTAACATACAAGTGCTACGTCAATATAAACGCAAAGACATACTTGCTCACATTATTTATGATGATGCTTGAGAAAAAAAAAGAAACTTAAAGTTCATCTTTTACGAAAACAAAAAAAATAAACAATTAAACATGATTTCTTAAATGAAAAGCAATATTTTTTTCAAAATTGTATTCAGTTTAAAAAAAATCATATTCTCATCATCTTCCTCCTGATCCACGGTATTGCCAAGTGTACATATTGTACCGCTGATACTCTGCCTACTAGTAACTAATCTGATGTCCCCCCCCCCCAAAAAAAAAAGAACAAAAAAAAAGACAACAACAAAACAACAACAATGCAATATGGTATAGTTCACAAGAGATAAGATGGTGTTGAGAATGGAATGTACTTACCAATGTTTGTCGCATTTAAAAAGAAAAATGAGACAGCGGAGGCAACTCCATCGGAAAGCGCAAGGGTTAGTTCTCGGAATTACGGACATAACGGACCATGGACATTACGGACCAGACAAAACGGACCATATTTCGGGACATTACGGCCCATTTTGAGAAACATAACGGAACCATGATCTATAATGCTATTAACATTATTTTTTCATGCTTTCAATTTGAAAACTTTCTTGTTAAAACACCGACAAAATTATTGAATTATGTTCTACGATTTAGAACAAGAAATAAACTTTTCAGTTGAAGTAGGTAGTTGGAGGAATATAAACATAAATGACAGAAATTGCCATCTTTGTGATTCTAACCGTATTGGTGATAAATTTCATTATTTCATTATTTCAGAAAGCAATCGAGCACCTATAAGAACATATAAACATTCACATTCACAGATATACAAAAGTTGCATGTAAAATCATAAATCATTGTCCTCAAATATGGTATATTAATATGAAGTTAAAACAAACTGTGAGTAAAAATATTATTCATGGTCCGTAATGTCCCGAAATATTGTACATTATAAGTGAAAAACAACAACTGTGAGTTAAGTTATAAATCATTGTTCGTAAATATTATATGTTATAAAGTTTCAACAAACTATGAGTAAAATTATAATTCATGGTCCGTAATTTCAAAACAAAGTTAAAACAAACTGTGAGTAAAATTATTAATCATTGTCTGCAAATATGGTATGTTATAAAGTTAAAACAATCTGTGAGTAAAATTATATATCATGACCCGTAATGTCCCGAAATATGGTCCGTAATGTCCCCAAATCTGGTCCGTTATGTCTGGTCCGTAATGTCCGTGACCCAGTTCTCCATATGAAAAACACGTGTTTGGTAAGAACTGTTTTCGATTTCCTTATATGAAGTAATAAAACTTGTTAAAGGTGATGACAAGGATCGGTCATCGAAATTAGAATGTTAGAATGTTAGAATGTTATATGTTTTTAAAGTCCAAATTCGTACTTTACTGCTTGGATCAAAACGTTATATCAAGACCTGCTGTATGAAATTTAGAATTTGAAAAGCACTGCCAGTTTTTTATCAATAAAATGCTTGCAGGGTAGTCATAGTTTTGACCATTGCCAAAATTGATATGATTTAACAGAAATGTTGAAAAAAGAAAAACCTTGCACCGAAGATGTTTGAACAATTCCAATTTGTTAATAATCAGCTATTTTGATAAAGTTTTTGTCAGATATGGGTGGCCTGAAATGGAACTAATATTCGTAAAGAAAAATGGTAGTTTGGGCCGCGCCTATTTTTGTCTACTTAAAAGGGATAGAATAAAGCGACAGTCTTTTCCTTATAAAATGTTTGATTAACCCACTAATAACTTTGTACAAGCTGTTGATCAACGTAAAGACATACTGGGAGGTTCGAGTCGGCTTTTTTTGTTAATATGGCTGTAAAATGTTGTTGCTTTTGGAGCGTTGGTGAAAGTTAAATACAATTAATCAAGTCGACATAGTTCGTCTTATGGTCAACAAGGGAACGTGGTGGTTTTCTTCCACAGTATGTATAACTGATTCCCATATTTGTCCATAACACGTCACAGTCTCAGAAGTGTTGTCGCTAGGGATCCCCTTCATGAAGAGTTTTATAGCCAGGTGCTCCACTTACTGAACAAAAATACCGGGGGCTTACTCCCAGACACATCTAAGTATAAACCGAGAAATGGCTATTTTAAATTCTTACCGTGTCCATAGTCAGCAAGAGTTCGTTTAAACCGCCCTTTTTAATATCGTGTCTGTCCGAATCAGTCTCACTTTTGGCTCGTGTATTGATTTCAAACGAAGGTAAATAACCGCGGCGACGGTGAATCTATTAGTAATTAAGCTTAAAATGAGTAGCGAATAGGAATTATTTCCCGTAGTTGTCATGTCAATTGCGCATCAGCAAAGTAGACTCGCAACTCTTTTTGATACTTCTAAGGGCGTTTTTGTTGGTTATAAACTCGTTTTGGTTTAATATTGGTTTCACGAGCTGTGCATTTGTTGTTACAGTTTCAAATAAAACCCAAACCAGTTTTATTGTGTGTTTTTTTAACGAAAGCCGAAACCGATTTTTTAAACTATCGAAACCCCTAACGGAGGCGGTTTCATCGGTTCGTTCCATCCAAAAACTAGTTTACTTTGAAACCAACATGGCGGAAAGTGACCAACCACGTTTGTTGAAACTCAGTCTTTTTGATAAAGGTAATATTAATAATTAGAAGTAATGGCTACATGCAGTAGTTCCGCCATGTTGTTGAATCCTTATACAATACCATGCATTTATTACTTCAAGCCAAACGATCAAAGCCGGTTTCAAAACTGCTGAAACCATTGAAACTAAAACTGAAACTGGTTTTGTATCAACAAAACGCTGTTTATATAATTATTGCAGTGTAACTGTTCTAAAGCATGGGTAATTGAAACACCAAATGACCTTTATTAAGGGCCGGCCACGATGTAAAAGTAGGTTGGGAAGATAAAAAACTCAAACGTTTAAAAAGTTCATGTTTTATTTAGTATTGAGGAACGATCTTTTTGGGGAGTTAAACATTTAATCTTGGTGACAGGTTTTAGGATAGTAAGTAGTTAAACAAATTTTACAAAAGAAGATTTTATCATATTGGATTAAAAAGCATTCCCATTGGTTCGGGAAAGTCTGTCGACATTTTTACTGTAACGGTCCGCTGTAGGCGGATGTGCATTCATAATATTCCGTATAAAACGGAAGTACGTTCGTAGTACGTATGTGAACTTGGTTATATGCAAATTAGCAAAGCCCGGGATCTGTGAGGATAGAGAAGTTAGCGTATATAAAGACCAGTGGACCCCTTAAGGGTCGAGCATGCTTTCCCTGAAGGGATCTGTTGGTGTTTGTTTCATTAAACCAGAAAGCTCGGCTATCTGGTGTTTCATTGGCTCGCACGTTACATTACTTTGTTGTTGTTTTTTAAAATCAAAATGCCCCAGACTGCCTCCTCAACAATGTCTTGAGAGTTCTTGATGATATCTTGTCAAATGAGAAAGTTATTCAGAAAGATAATGAAATATAGTGGATGAAATTTATATCCGGGTTACAAAAATGCAAACATCTTTTTTTTTAAATAGCTCCAATCAACACAAAGCCCCAAGTCATTGTTGATTGGGCAGTTCCAATAAATTTGTTTCATAAACATATTCTTTTTTTATTAAGACATTTCCTGGAAAACGTAAATGCTTTTCGATTAGAAATCTGATAAAGTATTCTTTTGTTAAAACTGCTCGACTACTAATTACAGTTTTTCATGTTGCAGCGGGTATAGGTATCATGGTTGTTAAATATTGGACCTCAAAACTAAATAGAAATCGATTTTTTAAACATTATAAATTTTGGTCCTTCAATCGACGTTTGTATCGCTGCCGTCCCTTAAGCCATTCATATTATGCCTTTACATGTGAATTTTGTAGTAAAATCATTAAAACTACATACATGGAAGAATCAGTTATAAATAGTTTTAGTCTTTACATGACACTTTATATCTATTGCATACGTCATCTCAGTCTCCCTTGACATTTATGCAACGGGTGGTTACATGTACAGTGGGACGAATGCATTTGTCAGTGATAATTTGCAGAACGTCCCGAAAGGTAAACTATTGCATGTTATAAACTAATACTCATGTCTTACATAAAGCGAGATTTCAAATGCTCTTAAATAGTAACAGTATGTTTAACTGGATTGAAAGCATTTTCGTACTGACAAAGATGTTAAAACATATCGGCTCTCTAGCTTGCAAATGACGTAAGAAATGACGACGTAACGCCTTCACATGTGGGGAATGGCGACAGGAGAAAGGTGGCTGATGTCATTTTTGTCAACAAAACATAAAACATCGTTCTCCTTAACCTCGCTAGCTAACTAAAACTGAAGGAATAATCTCTGAATGTAGAAATAAAATTGAATTGACGAGTGACCCATTCGCTGATTTTCAATATTCCTTCGCTTTTCGGTAATTCACATCTCGACCATTTGTGTTGTACGGTTATAATTTTATGGTTCTATACAGAAAACGATGTGTCTGACAATGCAACGGCATATCCGCTTGATCATCGCTACTCGCACAAACCTTTCTTTCAAGGCATTGTTTTCCCCTTGTCTATACATTAAAGCTTTTCAAAGTCACAGTTCAGTAGCAAAAAGTTTAAACATAAACCCGGTTTTATGGCACTGGGTATACGCAAAAGATATAAAACATAAAATCACAAACAAGAAACATGGAAGAACAGCACAAAACTCCACAAGCACCATAGTGCATACATACTATATATAAAAAAACTAGGTATGTTTATTAACAGGTTTGCAATCAAAGGGAAACTACCGAAATATACCCTACTCGATAAATCGGTCCGAGCTCTTTCGCAATTAAACAAGTCCAATCCAAGTCGTATGTATTTATGAAAGCATTTAAGATATCCGATACAAAAATATGTGTAGAATGTGGTTGCCTAGTGACCACACATTATTTTGGTACCATTTGAAAGAAAATGTGAACAAATACCGAACATTATACAACATACAATCCTGTTTGGCCTTCACCCTGGGTTGTTGACGAGGTGTATGTTTAAACTTTAAACTTCTGGACTTGTTTTTGTAGGTTTTCATATAAATATTCAAAGATTGCAAAATATTTTGTTTATAACATCATATTTCAGATAAAATAAAGAGCCAATTTATAAACAGTTATAACCATACGTATGATTTTCTGTCGGTAATTTATTTTACATATTATAAGTCAAAACCCGATACCAAACTTGAATGGGGTCGCCAATTACCAAACTTTAACATTAAGGTTACTGTAGCTATCAAATATCTAGCTTATTTGTGGCACTTGTCCCTTAAATCCATTTTCTCCCAGTGTTCTTAATAATCTAACTGTTGTTTTACTCTATTCCGATTGATGGTATAAAGATGTATTGTGTTTCCTATTTGTTAGCCTGAGGGAAATTCACATTCGTAGGTTTTTTTGAAATATCAGATTATCTTCATTGCTATGAGATTTTATTTCGTATGCTCTTCTCCGATGTATTTCACAACGATAAATATCTTGATACGTTTTTTTTATTACGAAACAAAAACTACAAAACTACAATATATCAGCGCATTGGGCACGATTTATCTATTTTTAAGTGTACGAACATGTGTAAAACTTGTTTCAAATACACTATAATAATTATATACAGAAATTAAACATTTACTGAGTCCATTGCTGTTTGTGATCGTGTTTTGTGACTGACAATCTTATACTCCGTTGTAAACGAAGACTGCTTATCATTTTCTGACTTATAAATAAAGCGTTTCCAGCACCACCACTCGTGCACCTTCTGTCTAAAAACATCGCTAGTTGCATAGTAAATGAACACATAACAAGCATAATTTGACAAGCAGATTTCCTCAATAATGCGGCGAACGTGGTAGTACGTTAGGTAAGTTGACCATGAATCATCATTTGTCCATTCCTCTGGAGGAGTTGTCATGTTCCCAAGGCTAATGGTTGTTTGAATGGCGTAAACAATGGTTGCTGGTAATAATGTGAAAATCAAATAAAACGAAACGGATAATAAAGTTACAGTTGATGTCTGATTTGAGGCTCTTCCCGCGTCATTACCGAAAGATGTAGTCATTTGGCTCATTTTCTTGATTTCTCTGATAACGAGAATGTTAAATACGAGGACTGTTACAGGGACCGCCACAAAAATCACCATCTCCGACACCCATGTCCACACAGAGTAGAAAACGTGCGTTTCTGGCCTGATATTGCAGATGTCGACAGTGTCATCGTATGTCCAGATAAATACTTGGGCAATGCCAAGGCCTAGGGCAAATATTGACAGGGTATTCACAACGATAACTGCCTTCTTTACTGTACACACTTTGTTTTTCAAGAAGGGAAAACAAATCGCGATGAATCGTTCGAATGTGAACCCAAGAATAAGCAAGGGAGCTAAATACTGCGGAGTCATAGATATTATCATGTACACTTCACAGTAGTCTGGTCTATTAAACGTTTTCACACCCCAGGCCTGTAGCAACTCTAACCAGACGTGAACAAACAGGAAGAATGTGTCCACAATTGCTATGGTCCCTAGATAGATAGCAGAGGAATTTGATTTTCTGACTTTCTTAGAGAGCCATATGACGGCACTTAACGGGTTCCCAATAATTCCGATGAGGTAGAATATAGGAGTGATTACTCTGTCGATCACCAGAAGTTCTGGAGCAGCGATGCGGTGTATTTCGTAGGAGTTAAGAATTTTCCCACTACCTCCGGGAAACGAACTGTTCGGGGTTGAAAATGTTGTATTGTCTTCCATTGTTACTGAAATTACAAAACGAGCCATAATAACCTTTGAGTGCATTTTTATATCATTAAAAAAGTATGACACAATGAAAACTAAGCAACAGACGTAAGCTTAAAATGATTTTGTTGAATATCACAAGCACTAACTGAAAACAGACAAACAAACAAGAATTTAAAAAAAACTGCCACCGTAAACTATGAAGAATATTATTAAATCAAAAACATGTAACGCATACCTGGTACCTATTAACGGTACCGTGTTATATTAGTTTTAGTATAAGTATTATCTAGTTACATTATCAGAAAAGTAGGTCATTCATTGCTGCTATCAGTTTGCAAACAAAACCATACCAACATATTATTTTGAAATAAATAAATATATTTTAAAAATGGAGGTGTATCCCTCGCTCACCTTGCGGACTACTTCATTCAAAGTATGTTCAACATAACATAATAATTTAGCTCGTTAATTTTCTCCAGGTGATTCTGGGAATGCGAATCCTGCTTGTGCTTTGGCGTTAATGGATTTCACCTACTAATGCTGTCAATGAACAGCCGTTGCTGTATGGATTTCCTAACTGATATGCACATTGTACTTCCGATGAACGTATTGATTGAATAACATTTCTGATATATGTTAGATATTTATTTAGTGTATATTGAATTCAGCTGTTTTCTGAAAAAGTCTAGTCTTTTTGTAGTCAAATTAGTGTTTTGAATAATAGCAATCCGTAGAAACCAGGGATGGTTTCATCAAGGTCACCCATGTCGTGGTCCATTCACAGGGCCCTTATCTCAGGACACATATAACACGCAGATTCCTATGTAGAATCTTCCGTTAATCGTGTAAAGATTTTTTATTCGTCAGACTGCTATGAAAGTACTGTTTATGTTATCAGTGACACAACGGAAACCATCGGGACGAGCCAAGTGACCAACTATTTTAATTATGAGACACAAGCAACAAAGACCAAGTCTTATATAACAATAATACGTCGATCAAACAAGGTAATAAGATCAGTTGCATATAATTCACTAGCTAACGTCGACTTTTGTATGAAAATCAATTCAACTCTTGCAATTAGTATCGAATATCAAACAAAAGCCGACGTTTCTCCGCATGGCGGCTAAAAGCTTCATCCACGGTATTTACTTTCACAATTTAAGTAGTCTATCAATGAATGCTTTGAATGATTATTACTTTTTTCACTTCGGCAAATGCGTTTAATGACGTTTAATTACTTGACCACTTTTAGAACAGCAAGATCTATTAATAAGCTCAAATTTCCGTGGATATTTGTTTACAGTTTTACTTTGAAATTAATCAGAACGGCAAAAATTAGTTGCTTTGCAAACATTGAACGTTTTAATGTGTTTGCAATTAACTCTTTACTAACATGCGTATTCCATACGAATGATCCATTAACTCCTGTATCTGTTTGGATAATTTAATTATTTATTCGCATGTATAAATGTCATGATATGTATAACTTACAAACCAGTACGACAGAATATTTGTAGGATTGTTAAAATCCCTTAGGCAAATATATTTGAACTATATGCAGCTTAACTTTAACTTAATCAAGTTTTCTATTTGTTCACATGTTTTGTCCCCAGAACTCTCCCGAACACTCACTTCCATTATATTCATATGTATGAGTGTAGTGTTATTTGGCAAGCACTTCATTGCTTCTTCCAAATCTCAATGTTTCGGGATGTTCATTGTAACGATCGTAGGTGACGTGCACGCAGATACAATATAGGGCATTTAATCTGCCATCGACTATTGGACAGTTTTCGTTACAAATGGGATAACGAGGCATATTGTATCGTTTATAGTGTTTATGTTGAAAATATCCCGGATACTACTTAAAAAATGTGGTATAAACCTTATGTTTGCACAGTTCTGATTGTTATTATATGTTTATAATTAAAGCTTAAACCAAAACTCTTTTTGAATCCCTTTCAAAGCATTTTATAAACAGTATATGTACAGAAACATATACAGAGTGAAACCATTGGCGAACGTTACTTGCTATAAACAAAGAAACAATTATTACATGTACATATTTTAACAAATATCCATTGTCATTGATGTTGTTGGTATAATACAGACAGATTCGTTCCCAACCGTGGATAGAAGTGTAAGGCATGTGAATACACACCACATTTATCACCTGTATTCACCATCTACTGCATAAACTTTAACCTGGAATAACATACACCACATTTATCACCTATATTCACCATGTACTGCATAAACTTTAACCTCTGAATAACATGCACCACATTTATCACCTTTATTCACCACCTACTGCATAAACTTTAACCTCTGAATAACACACACCACATTTATCACCTGTATTCACCACCTACTGCATAAACTTTAACCTCTGAATAACACACACCACATTTATCACCTGTATTCACCATCTACTGCATAAACTTTAACCTCTGAATAACATACAACACATTAATCACCTTAATTCATCATTTTCCGCATGTACCCTATCCTCTGAATAACACGCACCACTTAAATGGAACTCCCTTTGTTAACAAACATACAAATACATAAGTTATCTTCCTTATAGTTTTGAATACTGTGTTCCCCGAGTATAACTTCAAAGTTTAAGAATAATTACTATTACACTTCCAGTTCTTTTTTCAATTAGACTGCATTAAAAATATTGTCCTCAGCGTCACTACAAAGTACACACATTTTATTGCACATCTGCAGATGTGCAATTGATTAAATATCAATTTTGGTTGGGTTGGGAAAACACTAGAAAATCTGAAGAAATCCTTTTTGAACAATGTTTTTGTGTGTGTGTTTATTGAATTAAGTGATTACTGTTTTAATATTTTTGCCACTCAAGTAGAAGAAAAGACGAGAAATTTTACCTATATCAACAATTTGTCAGTGAAACGCGGAAACTTGAATTGCAAATATAAGCTTAGAAGAATTCTGCCATGAATGACAACATTAAAAACATTTAAAGGGGAAAGTTTGCTTAATTCTTACCAACAATATATACATAGTTTTGTGACAGCAATGTTGGCCAGATGACGTGACCAAGGTGCGTGCAGAATGAGTGGTTGTCAGCTTTCCCGATGAAGCAATTATTCTGTAATATATTTCCTTATACTTTGCAAATGGTCCCTTCGGAAATTTAATTTGTTCCCGGATATTGCAATAACTTCGTTATGGCTTGCATGACTCAATTTATCAGTACTTCGGTTATCAATATTAGGACTGGGTGTCGTTTCGCTATGATGGTTGCTCTAAAAGACAAAAATAACATTACCATCTCAGAATTCGTTTCATATACTGATCAAGTTTATTACTTTAGTAGGTAAACTGATGAAAACATCCCTGTATATTAAATACTTTGATTATAAGTGAATACTGTTCGGAAAAGAGCAAGAGACTGTAAAAATTATACAAACAGGACAAATCGGACCAGAAATTCCATTCAAAGGATGCCATATAAAAAACCACGACTGGTGTTTCCCCTACTGCTTTAACGTTCAGGCGATTATGAACAATCTGATTATAGGATGCTTTAAAATATATTTACAATTTTGATGTACTAGATTTCAATCCGTTTTCGGACCACGCGCCGCCAGGGATAAGATTAAATGGGCAAACTTTACGGACCAGTAATGCGGGCACAGACAGGTCGAAATATGGTTAATGGGACTCTGATAATAAAGACTTATTAAGAAGAACTTTGAAGATTAAGCGACCTAAATCGGACCACAGAATGAGAGAGGATCGGATTGTTTTTGTTCTACGGAGCAGCGGATGGACACACCGGCATTCCCTGAGCTAGATAGAGAAATAAATGTTGACGAGGTTAGGCGGGCTATTTAGAGAATGAAACGGGGAAAGGCTTTTGGAGCATACGTTTTGATAAATGGTTTTTTTTCATCGAAGCAGGGGACATAATAATTGCGCACTTAATGCACATTTTTAATATGATTTTAAATACAGGTCACTTCCCTTCGTTATGGACGCATTGTTGTTCCAATCTTTAAAAAGCGTGACGACAGACAAGTGAATAATTACAGAGGAATTACCTTATGCAGATGCCTATCAAAGCTTTTCTCATCGATATTAAATAACAGACTGATGGGTAAGATCAAAGAAAATAGCAACATAATAGACGCACAGTTTTGATCTCGTCAGGGATTATCAACTACGGATGCTGTTTTTTCTGTTTGAATATTATCATACAGAACATGGAAAAACGCCTATATGCAGCATTTATTGATTTGTCCAAATGGTTTGACAGTGTATATAGAAATGATCTGTGTTACAAGATTTATAAACACCTTGGTTCACGGGTTGCAAGGTTTAGGATTATCAAGAACATGTATAAAGATGTTCGAGTACAGGTATGGCACCGCAACAGTTACTAGATCTAGAAATATTTTCACTATTTAATCCGGACAGTGGAATCACGGTAGAACAGATAACATTGATCATGCTCTTATGACCCTTTATGCCGACGACATGGTTAGGTTAGCGGAAACGGCCGATCTACAAAGAAGTTTGAACAGACTATCCGATTATTACAAGCGTTGGGGTTTACAAGTCACTGTCGATCAAATTAAAATCATGGTTTTCAGAAAACGAGGAAGGCTAAAACGTAGCGATCACGTAGTAGAAACAGTTGAACAATTCACTTACCTAGGAACGATATTTAGAAGTAACGGCCAATCGAACAATTACCATCAACTGCTAGCGAGGAAAGCTTTAAAAGCTATGTATAAATTAAGACGAATTTACTTTAATTTGAGCCCAAAGACACAGTGTGACCTTTTTGGCGCGTTTGTTAGCTCGATATTAAACTATGGGTGTGATATTTGGTGTGTTTTATTCACCATAATTTCTCTTTCTAGACAGCCCGTTAGTACAACGCTTTCTCATGGCAACACTTTAATGCAAAACATTGCACCTTATAAGGGATCGACATTCTCCACAAATTCTGACATTTCATACATCAATTCCGAGAAGGCATGTTAATCGTGTTCATGTCTCCCTGAAGAGTGTTCATTGAGAACTGATCTTTCTGTTTCAGGAGATTCTAAGCAAGACATTGTACGTATGTTCAAGATTTTATGTCTGTTATGAAAAGAGGTCTTTATTATATGCAATGCACTGACAATATTTTAATTAATATTCCACCCTAATAATAAGGGATTAGAACTACAATGTTTTTTGAGGATGCATGTCTATTTTATCGTCATATATCAAATGCAACCTAACACCTTGTCCGTGCTTTGTGCTTTTCAAGAAAATTCTACTTTTGTATAGCAATCCGTTTAAAAAAAAGAACGTCATTGTTTTAATTGACTATATCTGTTGCTATAGATCCAAATAAGCGGACAAATACTTTATTCATATAAATAAAAATAATTGCTCTTTTCATTGCTGTCAACACCAGCGTTCATAATGAGGGTAATGAGTGCCCCATATAAAATATCGTATTACCTTTTAACACACCACTATTTACAGTCAAGAATTCATAATAAATAGTTTACCGCAGCTTTTTAACACAACTATAAAATATCAAACAACCCAGCCCTAACATTTGTTAGTGGTCATCATTATATTTTGTCCAATGAGAAAACGGTATTTGTAGTTTTACAGTACATTTATTTAATTAAATCAGCAGTCAACTGCTATTGATTTTAATCAGGTGAAGCAGTAGACATCAACTGTTGCTGGCCAAGAAGGAGGAAGTTTATGCAATATAATGTAGATCAATAAAAACTAAAGGATTTGTAGTAAGTACTTACACAAAATAAATCATCATGAGTCGCATTAAACCATTTAAATTTACAAGTACATACTAACAATGGTCAACCATTACTCAGACATACCTTAAGATGTGTAAATTGTATACATTTTTAAATATATACAGTAACAATGATATATAATATCACAGGAAACCGTTCACTATTTTCTGATCAGGAATTCCCCGAAAAAACTTTTACAGAAAAAAAACGAGGGCAGAAGTTGAACCCTACGATGAAAATTTGAACAATCATTTCCCAGTCACACGTTGCAAGCAGGCTTAAACGGATTAGTTCATGGTTTGTAAAATGCTATTTTTACGGATTTTTATTTATTGATAATTATTTTTAAATAAAGTTTGCAAAATCATTACGTGTGTTTAAAATATGAAATTAACTGCTGGAACCCTTTAACCAATGCTAATATATGCTTAAATATTGTCTTTTAAGTACAAGATTTCGATAATATTCTTAACGCAATTCAGCAGAAGGCTGTAGCGTGATTGGTTTATTGACATTATCACGTTATGCTACCAATGTATTCATTTAGGTAAAAATATCATTATATGCGTCGTTGAAGTCGTTGAAGGCGAGTGGATACATATATATGTATATGGTGTTCGTTTTTCAATTTGTCTTGACTATGCCGGCGTTGGCTCGCTCCCCTCTTCCCTCTACAACCAAGGTCTTTTATATTTGCATTTTTGTCCTGCAATTTTGGTATCTAGGAGTAAAATAATTACAATATAAATATTTTCAGATGCTGTAGCGGGAAAATTCATTTTTGGTGCAAAAACATGAGCGAATCCCTTTAAAACACCAGAGGCCTTAGACGTAGTTTCATGATATGATATTAATGTAATAATGGTGTCAATAATTCTTCCAGGAAGCTTTGTTTTTCTTGCGCGTAAAAGGGAAAAACCATGTAAAGCAAACATAATAATTCAGTTCGCTGTGGATAATTGCGAAAGTGGCAATTTACAATATGCATTAACTTCTTCCTCGTATTAACGATTTATGCAAAAAACACACACCTCATAATATATTAATAATTACATTTAGTTAATGATGTGAGTGATATCATATTTCGATGATGACCAAGAGTATTGATTTCACGCATGTAGAGTGAATTTCAGTTCTATTTTTAGTTTAAACATATTTTATTCATCAACGTATACACACATATTATAAAGACAAACAGAAAACACATGTACAATCTAGAAAAGGATTAGAACGAAAGATAAATATATCTTAAAAAGTTCTTCTCCAAACCTTAGCAGAAGTACATATTTAATGACGGACATTTGTACAGCTTACAATGTAGATGACACAATGATATTGATATTGTTGGATTAGATCAGATGGTAGTGTTTAGTGTGATTTGGCTTCATTTAATTTTATTAAATATTTAAAGATTTTTTACATACGATTTTCACAGACAAGATAGTAGTTAAAAGTTGAACATTTTGTGTTATTAACAAAGCTATAATAAGCTTAGTTTATTTTCACTTTTCAAATACAAAAGTCGTTAATGTTGTTTGAGAGCAGAATAGGATAGTAAAGAGGATAAGAATGAAGAAAGAGGGTAGGGTGGTTGGTTTAGATGAACAACTTCCAGTGCCTTTTCTTCGCTGAGCCCTGATGATGTTTATCTACAGTCAGTTGGTCATGTGACCGCGAAAACGGACTTTTTTCCATGTGCACTTGCAAATGCTGAAAACTGTCCACCATTCAACGACAGTTAATTTCATTTCTGTGGTGAATAAAAATTAAACTTACAACATAAATAAATGTTTTCTTTGCCGGGCCAGTTCTAAACATCCAACATTTTATCCTTCAATATCAGCATGAATTAAATCCATTTATTATTAGGCGATTGTTTGTAAACACTCGTGTTCTTGAACCATGACCTGTGCACTGTAGTCTGTGACTTGCGGAATAATTGTTACATCATCAGATAATGTTTGGTGACTGGTCCATGTCTATGCAATTTTAAAATGTTTTATGTTTTGAATTGATATTGACGTATTTAAATGCAAATAGTGGTCCACTATAAACGTATTAAATAAATTAAAATGTTTTGCGAACTATTTTGGGGGGCACATTTAAACATAGATACCTAGTGTGCCGATGTCAAATGGGAAAACAGTCGTCCCCTTTGTGTAAAAGGTACTTGTTAATTTTAAGGTAATTTATGGTGTTCTCATAAACAAAGTAACATAATAAATATATATCTAGGTTAGTGCCGTGGATGGAGAAAGTTGATCAGGCTCGGCTACGGAATTTATCGGGTTCGCCTTCGGCTCTCTCGATAAATTCCTCCTCATTGCCAGGTAAACTTCCTCTATCAACAACACTAACCTTGTATTCTCTGTATGTTTTACCGAGCATCAAAATATATAATCACTTTTGGTGTTCGCGCGTTGAAATATATTCTATCTAACACTGAAACAAACACTTATTAAATTAAACCTTTTTTTTTTTAGAAAAACACACCAATTTGTATGCACACGTAACGTCATTTCGGAATGACGTCGTTTAAATTATGACCCCGCCCTGTGCGCGCTGTCTTTTGATTTGGAACTGAGAGCGGGCTGAAATTTCAATGTGATATCTTCACTGTTTGGTGCAGTGAATTATCAATTTTATTTTACTTATACTCTCTATAAAACACCGGAAAGCATATAATAAATGGCAAACCCTTAACGTCATTGAAGTCGCCGTTATTTGCACACCAATTGTCCATATTGTTCATATCGAGCCTTATATGATACCAAACGGTAATTTGACCGTCAAGTGAATTCCCCTTTGTCACTGATTATCGTTTCAAATATCACAATTCGAGAATATCTACTTCAGCTGAAATGCTATAAATCTATACGTCCTTATTTAGTGTAAAGAAAAGGTTACATTAAGGCACGAATCCATTGAACCCATTTACCAGACTGGCGTCTCTCAATTGCCAGCAGTTATATTACATGTCCTCTGTTAAAGAGACTATTTACTTGTAAACAAACAAATGCACATCAGACGTAGTAATGAGCATTTAATATGACTATTTGGAATAACATATACATATCTGGTTCACTTTTCCTCATTCTATATTTGATTCGCATGCAAACTAAACGAATCAATTAGCCAAAGAAATGGTTAAAATATTCACCAATTGTTCAATGTATCCATTGTATGCCATGACAATGGACAGGTGCAAGTCCGCAGAAAAACATACAATTTAGAATGTATGAAGGTAATATTTTGTTTCATTACTCCTTCAAAACTGGCTTATGTTACTCAACAAAGGTATTCTTGTGAATGACAACCTTTGTCACATCAACGCAAAATGATATAAAAAGACAAGAATTCTGCACGACAATTCACACATTTAACATCGATTTTAATAAATCGTCTACAAGTTAATGGGGTAAAAGTATTCGAACGACGAAAACCCCTCAATATGGAGGTAGAAAATCAGATAACCGGCTTCAACCCCCAGTGAATACGTACGTGTTTTTGTGACTGTTCAAGGGCGGTTATCCCAATTAAAAAACAGTTAATAAATAATTTTGTGGATGTATGCACCTTTAAGCTTTAAATAGACTCGATTGAACTCGAGTTTCACTGACAGTTCCAAGGCGAAACTAACATCACTTATCGGTCAAGCTATTTTGATGTGTATGTGGTGTTTGTATGTATGTATCTGGTGTCTGTACGATTGTGTCACTAGTTCAGTGTCGTTATTGCCCTTGCCCTGTGTCAATCAACAGGGTTCATATTTGCATTTTTACCACCGTGATTGTCCCTGTAGTTTCCATTTTTTTTGTAATTTATTTTGATATGTCTACCATGAACACTTGTTCATTGTGTGTTTGGCTTCTTTGCTGAACCCCGTAGCATCTCTGACATTCAAAAAGTAAAGAAATAATCATCGCCGATATATTCCGACACATTTCAATCATCGACAAATGTGTCGCATGGAAATGATTTATAAAACGTTATAAAGAGTCTTATCTGTTTCAGTAATTCTTTTCAAAGCCAAAGAAACGGACCGGCAATACAACAGAATAGCATTAGCCATTGGATATTTGGCGTTAATTAAACTTCTTCGCTCGCGTTTAGCGTCAAAATGAACATCGCTTTTATTAAGAACTACCGCCTCGGTATCATAAGGTCACTTTTCTTTAGTATTTATATTTCAAGGCCTATGCAGATATGCGCAGATACTTATTTGAATTAAAGTAATTGCCCGGACATACGAAAAATCTTCCCCGTCTGCTTTTAGCTTAACCACGGTATCACTAAATCACCTTGTCGAAGCATTCCAACGAGATGGTTGTTCATCTATATAGGGCTAATATGCGTGCTATTTCAGGTTGAATGTTACGACCATGTGTTTGCATAAGTGTTAAAATATGAGTGTGTGCAATTAAAAGGCTTAATTTAATTACCAACTTTCTCGTGTTATTCATTTTACCCCAGACCTTTCATTTCCTTAAACCATTCGAGCACACCATGTCTGTTTAAATGAACATGTGACGATCGTGTCAGTTTTATCATGGGTTATCATGTTCACTAGCCGTACTGTCATTTGTTGTTGTTGATAACTTGTTTAAAGCGAATAAATACTTATTGTTTGCATTTACTGACTTTTCAGACGATTTTGTTCAGAAATACACATTTAATGAAAAAAGGTAATTAGTACGCCTATGAAGGTTGTTTAAGGCGAACACGATGGGTAGGTTGACATTTTTTCTTCAAATTCACTGTGTTCAACTATATGAGTATTTAAATACTAATGAAACATGGTAGTGTTTGCGTGGTCTTGTCGTTGAATTAACTCTTCGTTGCTCTTTTGTGATAATGTAGTTTTTCTCATTATTCATTTATATTTTTTTATCTTTCTTCCTTCGCTTTATCTCTGTGTACGTTAAATTGTTAACTAGCCACATAATGTGTACCCGTTCCAGCCCTGTAGTATTTAAGCCCGCTTACTACCGCACGCTGTCGAACTGTATCAAGACTGCAAACAATTCTTTCCTAGTACTTCTTCAAGTTATTACAACACCATAGATAAATTCAAACAAATTTTCCTTTACATTCACCTATTATACAATGTGTGACACTCGTTTGTGGAATAAATACCAGCATTTTTCATAAGCTTGAAATGAATCATAACCAGGGTGAATATTTAGAGGGAATCCATGTTTTTTTCTGAACTTAAAATTTTCAATTGCGTTTACAATAATTTTAGATCATGGATAAATGCATATACTCGTTTAACAAAAAAATGACGGCCAATGAAATGGCCACTATACTAGTAATACATAGAGGATACTGTGGATATTTTAAAACATCTGATTGCAGAGATATTCCAATACAACTTGTATCAAACAGAGTGGAACTAAATGTGTGGCAAGGCTAAACTGTTTGCATGACAAAACAGAATTCATCACAAGGCTATCACAATATATCATTTATTTTTAAAACAAAACAAAACAGACGAAATAAAACTACAAAGCATCGAATATTAAACACGAACGTTGATGGAAAATAGTGTTGTATGTGTCCTCCGTAAGCAATGTAACGTTGCGATGATGATGTGCATATCGCCCCAATGACAATGCTCCTAATGTTGCCACGTGGGATGTATTATAGATAATATATGTCATTGTCTAACGGTGTACATTAAAACAGCAAATTAGGTAAATAGTTCAATATACATAAAAGAAGATTGCATTTTGTTTTAATGATTATTTTTTGGAAAAAGCATAACTAGCCTTTTAATTTTGGAAATGGTAATCTTTCATTTCAACATTTGCTTTCGTTATAATAATTGCAATGAAAACAAATGCTCGAATACGGCATTATATCAAATGTTTAGTATCATTCCCTTTAATTTTATAATACATACTTCCTGAAAAATTCACAAAACAATTAACAGACAAATGAACTAAAATACCCCCAACATGAATAATCTAATGTAAACTACGAAGCTTCGTATTTACCCGTTATCTGGAACACGACCCGTCTTCAAGCAAACCCATGAATCAAATCGATGGTCATTTTGGACATTTCAAATATTTCATTCAGTAAATAACGGCCATTGTAATTTGGCCAATGTATTCATGCAATGTTTAATATAATTTCTCTTGTGCCTTAACTGCTATTATTTGAATCATAAGTACATGAATTAATAATGAATTATGAAAATTAACATTAAGAAGATATTTGCACTGAAACATGAGTAAATAAAAAAATTAAAAGCAAAATATTCTTGGAGAACTTTTTTTTCTAAAACGAACGTAGGCATGACAAGCAACCACACCGGCTATCAAAACTGCGCGTTAGGGACATGCCAAAGGGTTCCCGGGAGCCAATGGGATATGCAAATAATAAATTGATGAATAGATAAATGAATGAATAAAAAAACCAACACATCTACGAGAAAAAGGATAACAGAAAAAAAATAGAAAAAAATGTTTACTTCAGTCGAAAAACGTATTTTATTTTTCTTCAACGACAAGTGAATATAGTTTTACAATGTTTCAGTTATAAATCAAATTCCAGATCTCATTTAAGAGTTAATTAATACAGTAACAATGCTGCTCTTATTTTAGGTTTTAAATACTGGATGTAGAAACATGCAATGAAAATATATGTAACATAAATTTCAACTTAATAAAATGTCTTACCGTTCAATAACTCTACCCTCCAGTATATTCAGCAGTCCGTCTTTTTGGTTATATGTAATCAAATTTGTAACCTTTTAAAATCACAGCCTGAATAATAATAAAGCGAATAATCCAGAAAATGAGCGGACTCCAGTGAGCTTCCAACGGGCGGACACTATCATAAGTAATCGGAATCCCGATGTTCGCAGTGGCTTAATAAATCGGCCAATACTGAGGGTGTATCTGATTAGTCAGTGGGATCCTGAAGGGACAATCTCAGAGGAGTACAAGTGTCCCCCTTTCTAAAGTCAAGAGTTCCTTCGAAAGTATTGGCAATTCGTCTTTATTGTCTTCCCTTTTCCTCACTTTGAATGATGTAGCACAATCATAATAAAATGTATTACAATATATTGGAACGTTTTCATAAACCGCAAATAGAATAGTATTGCATACTGAAATTCGATAAACAAAACTATTACGGAGCTTATTTGCCCATAAAAGTTAAAAGGTTTTATCAAGGCCTTTACTAAAGCCAGGACCGCCGTACACCATATTGTATACATTTAGAAAAGCCTTTTAGGATTATGAAACTGCATTAACTGTACATTCGTAAACAGCCAATTCAATGTATTGAATATATAGTAATTTTAGTTTTATCCATTTTGCAAACTGTTTTCGTGCACTGCGGGCAATGATGAAGGAACTTTTTAAAACTCAAAAATATGGCTTATTGTTAAGAAATTTTAACATTATGAAAGAATTGCATACGTTTATACGTCAAACGATAAAAAACACATTTCAAACAAAGAACAAGTGTACGGTACGGTTTGCAGCGACACCGGGTTTAAGTTATAACTAACGTGTTCCATCAAAGTAATGAACGTACTGCAGAGAACTGTTGGCAAAATGATTCTGTATTTTGTCAAACTGATGAGAGCGGCACATCTACATGTTTCCACGCAATAGCTAATATTTTACGAAATAATTAAATGCCCTTGGCATAATATGAATGTTGAAATTGGAGCATCTTTAAATGATTTTGCAGTTTTGGTCATGGGATCAGTAGTAGGATTGGGTTGATAATTATGATATTTTCAAAAACGCAAAGCAGAATTTAAGTCCGCTACAAATATACGAATGGCAAAAGCTAGTAAATAGTGCGGCATAAAATAGCTTTTTTTGTTGTATTACAAAGAGCGCTTAGAGGTCAGTATACACGGTGGAATAGACAAGATAAAACAACGCCCATTTGGTCACATTTTGATAAAAGGCCATAATAACTGAGGAGTAACTTTAACAATCAGGCTAGTAATGAAATCTGCCCAAGATAGTATGTCACAACTGCCGGAAAATACGGTTGTCAAAAATCTATTTGCCTTTGACCTTACATTCACTACACGACTTAAGAACACAATTACACTAAACGTTTGAATTGCCACACAATTCTTAGATTAAACAACAATATTTCTCGTCCCGTACCGTCCAGATTCCGTACATACGGAATATCCAATATAACTTACGTGCGGACAGATGCGGTTGGTGGATTTCAACTACGATGGTACGTTACTTTCGCGTTTCACGTTTTCGGGAATTTCTTTGAGTTAATCCCTGTATCACAATTCAGACCGCCATTACTATCGTCCCAGCTCATGTACTTCCTGAAAGTTTTCTGATTTACCTATTGTCTGTCGGAATCTGAAACCTATACATTTTATTTCTTCAATGACATGTTAACGGATCATTCACTGGTATAATTCGGTTTAGAGAGAAGTCTCAGTTTACATTGCGACAAAAGACTCCTCGGGGAATTTGAACCTTGTTACTCATTTATTTCGCATGCACCTTTTTTCTTACTTCTCTCTCACTGTAATACTTCACGTTTCAGTGAATGTCTCTTCTACGAAAATAATATGTTATGATATAGCTATAAACATGTTTGAATCTGCTATGCCATTCTCTTAAAGCGTCCTTGTTTCTTCTCCCATTTATTCAGCATCTAGTTCTTATTTGGATGAACATGATTCAAAAGAAGAAACATAATGAGTCTATGCTGCTTGGCGCTATTTTATAAGAGAGAATTATGCGTGTTATTTCGTTGCTTTGCGTAAACTACGTTAAACTTCGTGAGTCGTTATTAACTTCATGTCTAATTTTGAAAAACTAAAATCGTGCAGTTGAATAGTTTAACACATTAATTGTAAAGTATAATACTAACGTGTTGAAATTGTATTTGTATCATACACAATTCTACAATATAATGTCAAACGATGTCATATTGCTTTTAGATAAGAATTTCTTCGAAATAAACGACGTTAAGCGGCAAGTGAAATATATTAAAAGCACATCATAAAAAACATATAGGGACTATTCAGCTGCTTCTTAAATATTCCGTATATGCTTTTTACTATGATGTGCATTATAACAACTATCATTCACCAGTCATATTTCTAGAAGATTTATATTAACAATTACATATGAGTTTAATTATATGATTTATGTAGGAATAGCGTCCATAAATCTTGCAGTATAATCTTTCTTCAAGTTAATTCAAGCATAAACAATTAAATTAATTTAAGTGTCCTTGGCAAATTTATTGGAATGGCAATTTATAATCTTCTTATTTTGACCCGAGAGTCTAGATAAAATATCTCTTATTTATCGGAAAAAGCAACTTGTGGGCAAAAAATGTGGCAACAACTAAGTTAGTGTTTGGTCACAAAAAATAATGCAAGCGTTTTGCATACACAAATTCAAATAGAAATATTTAATCAATGACATGGAGATTAAATATGACAGGAACACTGCCAACCCTGTAAAACATATACTTCCACAACGCTCTCAAACATCTCTTTGTTGATTAGAATAAATCACACTACCTTCACATCATTGATGTCGCCATTATTTGCACAACAAACATTAATCGTCTATATTGTTCATATCGAGCCTTTTATAATACTTAACGGTAATTTGAATGACAAATGATTTTCGCTTTCTATCGATTATCGCCTTAACTATCCAAATTATAAATATTTACTTCAAACGGAATGCACTATATTTACTTGTTTCATTAAGTGTAAAGGAAAGGTCCATTAGCCGGACTTGTTTTTCTCAAAACCCAAAACATTTTTTATTTTAAATGTCCTTTGTTAGAAGGATTATAGAGCTGTTAATGAATGAATGAATGCAAAAACCTACATCAGACATAGAAATGAACATTATATATAACCATTTGAAATTATCTATGGATATCTTTTTCACTTTCTATGTTTCAATTTTCGATACAAAATAAAGAATGAATAAGCATCAGAGATGTTTGCCACCTGCGCATTGTATCCACTTGACACACATGCAGATGCTTTCACAATACACGAAACAGGTACAAGTCTTAACTTGGAACATACAAATGAACTAAGCCATGTCTAATTGTGACGGACAACCTTTGTCCCATCAATAGCCAAAGGATAAAATAACATGAATTCCGCACGGTAATACATATATTTAACATCTATTTCAATAATTCGTGACTAGATAACTAACTTCGAAAATACTTAAGCGGGCGGCAGCAAGAGGCTGAATATCCGATTACTGTTTTAAATCCACTGTGAATTTCTATATGCTGTTGTGACAGTTCAAGGGCGGTTATCCCGATTGATATTGATAAAACATATTATATATCTATTTTACCCGATCCCGAAGGACTCTTTCCGATACATCAGGAGTACCCAAGACTTTTCCAGATTCACTAGGAGTACCCATGACTCTTCCCGATTCTCCAGGAGTAACGATGGCTCTTCTAGATTCACCAGGAGGACCTAAGACTCTTTCTGATTCCCAAGGAGTAGCCAAGACTCTCTCAGATTTACAAGGAGTACCCACTATTTATGCAAAAAGCTACAGGAACAACCTCAGTAGCAAAACGTTTAAACATAAACCAGGTTTAGTGGCACTGGGTAAACGCCAAAGACATAGAACATAAAATCACAAACAGGAAACATGGAAGAACAGCACAAAGCTCCACAAACATCACAGTGCATACATACTATATATAAAAAACTAGGTATGTTTATCAAGAATTGGTACCGCCTTGGAACGGTCAGTAAAATGTAAATTTACTGGGGTTTCAACCAGTTTGTGTGCACAACCTCACTATTGTCCTTACAATCCAAGACTCTTCCTGATCCACGCAGATGTCGTTATATTTTTACCAACGATTTGTCAAAAATAACCATATTTTTTCAAAATAAACGTGGGCAATCGGGGTTGAAATTGTGGCTGTCGGGACTTTGGGTATTTATGCTTTTCATGAGGACCATAGTTTTAATTGAAGCTGCTAGGTTTGTACAAGTAGCTTCCATTGTATTATTGTTACAGTGTGTGATAAATTACGTTTTATATGCTACGTCGGTAGGCAAAAATTTGCTCAAAATGAAGACTTAAATCAAAGATAACTTTTCTTTTACTGCATCATTTTAAATGAAACAAAGGGCAGTCCATGCCGCTTAAAGAGCACCGCCTTCGTTTTATTACCGGTGTTTGATAAGGAGATAAGTCTCATCTAACACTTCGACAAACCTGTTTTCAAAACAATGTTTTGACAGTGCTCCCTCAGTCGGCTGTATTTTGAAAAGGTTTGTTGAATTCTATTAATAAACTAAACTCTCAATCAAATTCTGGTAAAAGACCAAAGGCGGGACTCTATAAACGGCGTAGACTGCGCTATGTATCATTTAAAATGGTGAAGAAATAGTGAAGTTAACTTTGTTTAAAGTCTTCATTAAAAAAAATTGTTGAATATCGACGTAGAATTTATGCCGCATTTTATCACGTGGTATTCACTCTGTGTTTACTGCTTTAAGAATGTTTGCGAACTTTGAAAAATAGAATAGCATAAAAGGCAAGCGGCATCCAATATATCCAAGAATTACCTTATATTATAAAAGAAAAAGGTTCAACAATCGAAACAAACAATATGCCATAGGTTCGAATGTTTGTGTTTGTTATATTCCATCATTAAAATAAGAATATAAAACAATAAAAAAAACTCCTTAAATCTGTACTTCTGCTACAATCTAGCTAATGTGAACGCCTAATAAATATTGCAGAGCCCATACTTGGTTCTTTGAAGTATATTTCGTTGGAAAAAAAACTTTTGTGAAATGGCTTCCCACGTTTAAAGCGAGACGTGATAATAAAGGAAACGTTTGTATACTGGCTAGACGTTGTACACCATCGGGAAATTGCCTTAATGTGTTGGCAATTGAGCCAGCAGGGAAAGCCTTGCTGCAAAACGATTGTTTTACACTGTCAATAGACTGTTTAAACTTTGGCATAGTACATAATTTCTGTTTTAAATCATTGAGTATATACATGACATCAGACATACATCAATACAATGATGAGACTTTAAACACGGAAAATATTATGCATATCGTCGTGTAAAGATCGTTAATTGACGCATTTACTTATTTTGATTTTCGCTTATAAATGCATTTACCACTTCCACGCCTTTTAGGAACTTATCAAAACATGGCATTCGCAAAATCGATGACATAACATTGGATTTGACTATTTACATGTTTACGTTTTGTGTAAATATATGAGAGAAAGTATGAACTTTTTGTGGCTTTACAGTATGTTTTGTTAAAAGCAAATGAGTACAAACAGTGATATATTATTCAAAACATTGAATCAATACTCGAAACTTTTATTTTATTTTATAAATTCGTTTTATGATTGACTTTAACGAGGGTACTGCCTTTCTGGATTTCTTTGCTCAGTTCTGCATATGCTCTTAGTAAATATTCACGATGAGGGCCGCCATTTTTTAGCTTCCAATGCCTTCTCAATGTCCAATTTGAGTATTTATTTTATTCAAATTTAATTTAAAGTGTGATTGCCTTTTTAAAAAAATGCTTTAACACACCCATAGTTAGAGGAGTCAACATTAAACGGATGTAACTCTTGGACAGTTAAGGTATCCATAACGCTTGAAAAGCGAAATATTACGTGTTGTATTTTTTTAACCACATTAAAGAAATGCATAATAGAACAACTACTTCGTACTAGAATTTGATCTAATAAAATACTGCTCGAGTACTTTAAACCACCAAGTACCTAAGTCCTAGCCACTCTTTAGAGCGCGTACGAATCCTGAGGTCAAGTTTTAAACAATACCATCAGGAAGAGTAAGTGAATACACGATTAAATTACCTCAAACATCATTTTTTTACGATTTTACGATTCAAGATTTATGACACGTTGTTACGTTTTAAATATATATCACAAGTGAAGGCAATATGCAAATTTGGTGATATCTCCCTTGTTTGTTTTTTTAAATGGGTATTAATAACCTTTTGATATAATTGAATGTTTTGAACATTCGTACCGTTTTGTTTTTCCAATCAAACGTCAGCGCAATATATATCCGGACGAAGGAATGACGTAATCTTCAGCTGATGTCAGTTTATGGAATGTAAGCATATAATAACATAGCATCTTGTTTGAATGAGATATCGATTATGTTTCATCTCTTCGACACCGTAAGTTGGATATTTAATATCATATTAGCAATACTTATCCAATCACTTCTTAAGAAATTGAATGTCAACTGTCGTTTGTAAAGCTAGCTTGGCATTGACTATCATTGGCATTCATTTTCGGGATGTCAAATATAGTTTGTTGAGGCAGCTTGACATTCAAAATCGTTTTGAGAGCCAGCTAATTATCTATTCGTTGTACGAAATTCGCTGTATTTAAGGGAGACGTCTCATTAAAAAAGTAATTTTGTTTTAGAAGTATGTCTTCTTAAACAAGCATCAGAAAAAATATGAATATTGTCATTCTGTCTGCATTTTGTACACAAAACCACTGATCGTTACAGACACACTCAAACTCGAAAGCAGTAAACACTGTAATCTTATATGTATGCCAATGGTGTCAGCGGGTAACAATTCGAGGGAAACGGTTTAAAAGTTAGCACGCTGTAATTATTATTTTTTCTTTTGTTGTCAAGCAAGGTCACATTAAATGCCAAATGTATTGAATGCCAATTGTCGTTTTATTTCTAAATGTCGTTTGACGAGCTAGCTTAATATTCAATATCGAATGTTATTTGTCGAACAAGCTCAATTCTCATTTTTGAACGGACAATACTGTTGCACTCACTCAGCCAGCTCAACATTCAGTTGTTTATCAAGCCAGCTTGACATTCAACTTCTGAATACCAAAATTTGTTTGTAAAACTAGATCATTTTGATGGTGATTGTCAATTTGCTCAATTAACCTTCATTCATCTCAAAGCATATTTGTACTTACAAAATATTATGGAAGTAAATATTTCTTATTGAGTTTTAATCATTTCGTGTACAGTTTTTTGGGAAATACATTGAAAAAACACGTTCACCTCTTTCCATATATGAATTTTAGTCACCACTTCCAATCGTTGCATATGGAACTGCAGACTTTTTCATTTAACAATTCAATGTGTAGTCCAAAGGCCCCAAGTCTTAATTCATTTGAAGAATCTTTACGAAGGCACAAGTACACTGAATATAATGGTTAATCTTCATGAATATCACAATGTGTATTTTTAAATCTAATTGCATGTGAAACTCAAAGGCAGTGATCTCCCTTGATGAACAGTGATTTCTGCGACTACGGACGACAAATAGATGGATTTTCGCTATATTACTTTTGAAGAAATTTATTTTATATCATCACAATGCCATTTCTTTTTCTTCAATATTTAAAATACGTTATTGTATTTGAAGTAAAATGTGTTGTCCTAACGTTTAGCCTATTACGATTAATAAGATGTTTACATTGTCAGACACAGAAAATATGTTCCTTCTCGGAAAATTAATGGCAATGTTACGTTACATGTATGAATGCGGAATGAGTTGTTTTAATACTTAATAAAACGTTTTGTGGCGTTTCTTGTGAACCTTTCGTCAGCTGAGTTTTAAAACACAATTAAAACAGTTCTCGAATATTCTGCAGGAAATTGTGATCTTCTTGATAGGAAATTACAATCTTTGCCCCCGCGTGTTGTGATTTATGGTATTCATATTAATTCATCGGTTTCACGAAATATAACTTCTTAATCATTTTTGCTGCTTATGGGGACCACAATCTAAAATCAGTTTTTGCAACTTGTTTCTGATGGCTTATATATTTTTATCTGAAATATTATTCGTTCTTTAATCTTTGGTACTCTATCAGACATTTTAGACTTCAATCCAGACATCCATATACTGCGGATGTCTTTGATGACATGTTTACGGATCATTATCTGGTTTTAATGCTTTGATATGGTATTCTTAGGTTACAAAGTGACAAAAAAGAAAAAGCTTCCTCGGACAGTTCGAACCTCTTTTCGAAATAACATTTCCACACGCCGCTTGTTTCTTAGATTTCACTCATTGTGATTTTTCTGCAGACTACACGTGTCCGTGAATGTGCCTTCTCTGAAGATATAAGATCATTTTAATTATGAAGATATATAAACGCTTACAGATTTCAATGCACTGGAAATGAATTTCAGAATAATATCTACGATCAGCCTTATTTATTTACGGGCATTGTCAAAACCTTAGTAATATATTAAGACAGAATTCAAACTACAATGCCAAATGCAAATGTTTTTAAGAATTACTTTCGTCTGTCTTATAGCTATTTCAAATTTATAGCATAATTATTTCAGCTTTCCGTAATTTCATATTTATTGTCAATTTATTATACAGGGAAAGAAATATATATTCCATCCAAAGGTATATCTAATCTATACTAATGTAGTTTTGCACTCAGAATTGTTGAATACATAATACATAATTTTCATACGTGATACAACGAGTTTACTTTAATCAAAACGCTCGCTTGAACCCAATCGTGAAAGTTTGGCATTGTTACATTGGAGGGGTTGCCATCGCAACAAAAAAAATCAATCTTTCATTTAGAAATCTATTTCATATGCGAAAAGGCAGAAACCTTAAGCTGAAAAGAAGTAGCTTAGGCTGCTATGCTTAGTGAACCACCGTCGCTATATTTTCTAAAACAAAGAAAATATGTAAATATAAGGACTGAAATTATTTTCGAGAGCATGTTTGCAACCTTAAATGCCCTAGGTGAAACTGACGATTTATCCAAGATGAGCGCTAAATATCAACTGCACTTCTCGGCATAAAAGTAAAAAGAGGAGTAAAAAATCGGATTTTTGTTTAATACAAACGATCAAAATACAACTCTGGATATTTCTCAGTTAACTGTTGATTGTTGTTTGTATCTTCGACAATACATGTTTACCTAAAAGCTTTGTCACATTAAATGTGTTCTCCCATTACATATAATCAGATTTTGGTGTATTTTATTCACCATTGTTTCTCTTTCTTGACAGCCAGTTAGTACAACGCTTTCTCATGGCAACATTTTAATCTAAAACATTGCACCTTATAAGGGATCGACATTCCTCACATATTCTGACATTTTATTTAACAATTTCGCAAAGGCATGTATATCGTTTTCATGTCTCCCTGAGGAATGTTCATTGAGAACTGATCCATATGTCTGAAGAACTCTAAGCAAGATATGTTACATATGTTGAAGATGAAAGGTCTTCTATAAGTAAGAATTCTTTATTTTGCACTGACGATAGTTTAGTAAGTATTCCACCCTTATAGTAAGGGATTTTAACTACAGGATGCATGTGTATTTTATCATCATATACTAAATGCAACCAAACACATTGACCGTGCTTTGCGCTTTTCAAGAAAATGCCACTTTTGTATAGCAATCCATTTAAAAAAAATGAACGTCATTGTTTAAATTGACTGTGTCTGTTGCCCTTGATGCAAATACGCGAACACAAAAAAAACTGTTCTTTTTATTGCTGTAAATACCAGTGCTCGTAATGAGGGCCCCATATAAAATATCGTTTTACCTTTTACCACACCAATTTTTTACAGTCAGGAATTCAAAATAAATGGTTAACCGCAGCTTTGTTACACAAATATAAAAAAATATAAAAATCAAATATCCCAGCCCTAACATTTGTTGTTGTTCATCATTGTGTGGATCCCCTCTACAACCAGGGTTTCATTTTATACTTTATTTGTGTATGTTTTTCTCCAATTTCGGTATCTGAGAGTAATAATGGCATTAAAACATCTATCAGAAAGCTTTTTTCTTGCGCGTAAAAGGGAAATACCGTGTAAAACAAACATTATTATTTAGTGCGGTGTGGAAAATTGCGAAATATGGCAGTTTATAATCTCCATTAACTTCTTCCATGTATTGACGATTTATGTAAAAGAACACCCAATAATATATTAATAATTACATAAAGTTAATGATGTGAGTTATATCCTATTACGATAATGACCACGAGTATTGATTTCACGCATGTAGAAAGATTTTCAGTTCTATATTTTACTTGAAAGTCTAAAGAAATATACTTATATTGATTGGAAAGTCAACATCTAAGTCAGAGTTTGACCACAATAAATTATTGCAAGCATAGTGCATACACAAATACAAACACAATGAAAGAACTGCCAATCCCGTAAGGCGTATTCTTGTACACTGTTCAAATTCATCCTCTTAACTCTGAGGAATAGAAAAAAACAGAGGAAAAATATATGTTTCAATGTACGATCGTGACATTTTTCATCGATTGAGCACCAAAAGTTATATTCACTTTAGAGAGGGCGAAAATTTCAAAACGGTGAACAATCAATTTCATTTCACTGATAAATGTCTATAAACCACCAGAAAGTATATAATAAATGGCAGTACCTTTATTGATATTGCTGTCTTTTGCACAGCAAATATTATTTGTCCATATTGTTCATATATACGTATATGATACCAAACGGTAATTTGACCGTCAAATGAATTCCCCTTTCCATTGAATATCGTTTCAAATATCACAATTAGAGATAATATATTCTTTTGCTGAAATAAAAAAAATCTATACGTCTGTATTAAATGCAAAGGAAAGGTTACATCAAGACACGAATCAATTGGACTCATTTGCCAGAATGGCATGTCTCATTTACCAACAATTTTAGCACATGCTCTCTGTTTAAGAGAGTATCTACTTGTAAACAAATAAACGCACATCAGACATAGAAAGGAGCATTAACTATGACCATTGGGAAAAACGTTAAAATATCTAGCTCATGTTTCCACATTCAAGAATTTTTACCCTCAAATTTAAAGTGTGACTCTTATTCAAAATCAATATATACACATGTATAACAAACATCAAATTTGACTGATAAACCATTAACTTCTTACTAAATAATGATTTTACGGAAAACATTTATTGCTGATAACAAGATTGTAGCCGTGTATTTAATAGTAGAAAGGGCAACAAATACCCATTTCCATCAAATTAAACTCGTTATCCTTCACAAGAACCACTGTTTTCTACATTTATTCAATCTTTTTTGAAATATATATAATATTATTAATTGTGGTGAATCTTATTTTGGAGTAAGAATGCATCTTTATCAATTAGCCATAGAAATGGTTCAAATATTTACCAATTGCCCAATGTATCAACTGTATTCCATGACAAGCGACAGGTACAAGTCCGCACACCGATTAAGAAAAAGTATTCAAAAGACAGAAACCCCTGAAGATGAAGGTTGAAAATTCGATAACTGGTTTCAACCCTAAATGAGTACGTATTTGGTTTATGTTACTGTTCAAGGGCGGTAATCCCAATTGTTATTTATAATAAATTACTATATATATTTATGTAGATGTATGTACCTTTAAGCTGTTAATAGACTCGATTTAGGTCGAGTTTCACTGACAGTTCCAAGGTGGTAATAACATCACTATTGGTAAAGCTATTTTGATGTGTATTTGGTCTGCTTGTGGTGTCTGTATGTGTGTATGTGGTGTCAGTTCGAGTGTGTTTCTAGTTCAGTGTCGTTTTGGCCCTTGCCCTGTGCCTCCGAACAGGGTTTATATCTGAAATTTTTACTTCCGAGGTTGTCCCATAGTTACCATTGTATTTTCTCGAAATTTATGTTGATATGTCTGCCTCAAAAGCATGTTCATTGCATGTTTGGCTACTTTGCTAAATCACGTAGCTTCTCTAGCATTCAAAACGCAAAGAACAGCTCATCGCCGTTACATTCCGATATATTTCAATCATCGACAAGAGGGTCGCATGGAGATGATTTATAAAACGTTATAAAGTGTGGAACGGAACGACAATACAATATAATAGCATTCGCCTTTAGATTAATGCCGTTAATAAAACTTCTTCGTTCGCGTTTAGCTTGTAAATGAACACCCCTTTTATCAAGAATTACCGCGTCGGTATCAAAATGTCACTTTATTATTTGTATGTCAAAGTCTATGGATATATGCACAAAACTATTGCCCGAACATAATTGGTACGCCTGCGTAGGTTGTTTAAGACTAACACCTAGATGCGCAGGTGGACCTTTTTTTCTTCAAATTTACTGTGTATAATGATATTACTGTTTAGATACTAATGAAACATTGTGGTGTTTGCGTGTTCTTGTCGTTAAATTAACTCCCCGTTGCTCTTTTGTGATCACGTAGTTTTTCTCATTATTTCTTTTTATTGTTTATCTTTCTCTTACGCTTTATTCTCCTTGTGCTTTGAGTTCTTAAAGGGGCTGTACTTCGTATGATGAAATAGCCAAAAACAAAAGAAAATTGTCGAAAACTTACATAAATTTATCGATGTGTACAATGCATTGAAACTTACTAACTGAAGTACCACATAGTTTACAATTAATTTAATTGTCGCAGGTTTTTGTATTTTTCCATTAAAATAGATTACTAGGTATGTCTACCAAGTAGAATTCATTCCTTATGCGTGATTGGCTAGTCGATGGTATCACTTGCTATCACCAAGTTAGGTTTATAGCATAAATATTCCAACCATTAAGAGAAAGCCTTCGTAGCACGGTTAGAATTCGGCCTCCGACTCGATTATTTTTTCACATGTTGGTATTTTTTTACAATTATGATATCAAAGAGTAAAACATTTTATTAAATAATTGTTCTGAGATTCGTTGCAAAAAAATATTATTTTTGGTGCCAATCTGGTGTACAGACCCTTTAACTAGCCAATTCAAATTATTACAAAAGCATATATAACCTTACAAATTTACCTTTACACTCACCTATTATTCAGTGTGTAACACTAGTTTGCGGAAGAAAGGCCAGCATTTCTTATAACTTGAAACATACTTTTCTAGTTTAATTAATACGTTGGAATAGCTATGTAAGTTTTTCGGGCCTTCAAAGAATAATTGCGATTTCTATCCATTTAAACCACGAATAAATGCATGCTTAACAAGAAAATGACGTTCAATGATATGGCTCCTATAAAACATAGAGAATATTGTGGATATTTTAAAACATCTGATTGCAGGGGATATTCATAACCAACTTGTAAAGAAATTGACACAAAACAGATTGGAACAAAATGTCTGCAGGAGATATTCCAAAACAGCTTGTAAAGAAAATTTGACATAAAACAGTGTGGAACAAAATGTGTGGCAAAGGCTAAAACGTTTGCATGACAAAACCGAATACATCACCAAGGCTTCCACAATAGATCATGTCTATAAAAATAGACGAGATTAAACCACAAGGAATCGAATATTAAACACGAAAGTTTATGGTAAATAGCGTTGAATGTGTCCATCATAAGCGATATCACGTTTCGACGAGGTTGCACAGATCACCAAAATGACAATACTCCTTTTTTGCAATGGGATGTATGATATGATACTGTTTGTCACTGTCCTAGTGGCAAAGCTTTAACGGTGTACATTAAAAAAGCAAATTAGCTAAAAAAATCAATACATATAAAACAAGACTGCATTTAATTAGAATAATGAGTTATTGGAAATGATAATATTTTTTCAAACGTTTTCTTTAAGCTGAACTTGCTCAAACATTTGCGTTCGTTATAATTCATTGCAATGAAACTAAATTTACATTAATACCCCAGGCATAAATAATCTGCTACATGTCAAATGAAAACCAAAAAGCGTTGTCCTGACTCATTATCTGGAAAACGACCCGTCTTCAAGCAAATACGACTGAGCTTCGACAGTGGGAGTAATTGAATACCCATCTATCATGAATCAAGTGTAGTTTTTAATCCATCGGTCATACATTACATACATGTATTCTGATCATTTTGGACGTTTCATTTAGTAAATGGCGACCATTGTAAATTGGTCAATGTATCACATGTTTCATTTAATTGTCTTGTGCGTGGAAATTTGTACAATAATTAAAGTATATTGCTGAATATGAATATTAAAAATGTTTGCAGTTAATCATTGGTTAATAATGAAATAAAAAAAACTTGGATAAATATTTCTTCTCAAACTAAAGTAGGAATGACAGTATACGTCACCGGCGATCAAAGCTGCGCGTGAGGGACATACAATACATCTACAAAATTAAGTTTAAAAGAAAACAAAGACAAACAAATATGTTTATTTCAGTCTTAGAACGTATTTTATTTTGCTACAGCCACGAGTGAAAATATAGTTTTGAAATATTTTAGTTATAAATAAAATTTTAATTGCAGTCCAGTTTTAAGAATAAATAAATACAATATCAACGTTGCTCTTATTTCAAGTTTTTAAAACTGGATGTAGAAACATACAATTAAGCTCAATGATAACTGTCAAGATATTATTTAAAAAGGTATCTGTTGTAAAAAAAAAGAGATTCACATCGAACCATTTACAATTATGTTTTATTTCGTTGCCTGGTGCCTAAATATGATTTGAAAGGTCATTCATTCTGATAACATGTATGTAAAATAAATGTCCAAATAAAGAGTTTTCATTGTTTCCAATATTTGTCTCGGTATAGTGTTTACACATTCTTTTCTACTTATACACACCTTACAAATGATACCAACATAGTAAGAGGTCACCGGACTTCCAACTTGAACATTATAGTAAACTGGATATAATATAAAAAAAATCCTGATCTAAAATACGCAAGTATTTGTTACATAAATTTCAACACAATATTATGTCTTACCGTTCAATCACTCTTTCCTCGAGAAATCTGTCTTTTTCAGATTATATGTTACTAAATTTTTAACCAATAAAATACTAGCCTGAATAAAAATAAAGCATTGAGAACAATTCTGAAAATGAGCGGACTCCAGTGAGCTTCCAACTTGCGGACACTATCAGAAGTAATCGGAATCCCGATATTCGCAGTGGGTTTACAAATCGGCCTATACTGAGGGTGTATCCCTTGAGTCACTGGGATCCTTCAGGGATACTCCCAAATGAGTTGAAAGGTCCCTCTCTCTAAACTAAGGAGTTCTTTCGAAGATATTTGTAAGCAATTCTTTATATCTTCTCCTAATCTCTATATTTTAGTATTGGCTTTAATAGCAGTCTTTGTCTGTTTTTCAATGAAAAAAACATGTTATATGGTGTAAAAGAGTTCTGAAATTCTTCAGATTTGTATATTTACTATATTTAGAAGTCTGATAAATAATATCAAGATATTCACAAAATGATTTGAATTCCCCATACTTACAAACAGCACTTAGAGTAACAGTTAAGATGGTCATTTGCTTAACAGAAACGGAAATGAACAACTTCCGACCACCATTAAAGTGAAAGAGTCAAAACTTTTGAAGTTGTAATCGTTGAAGTGCTGATTTTTCTTCTATTTCAACAAGATTTAGCAACCAAATACAAACAAGCAGTAAATATTCCAGCAGAAGCAATAGTAGTTTACAAATAAGTATCGAAAACATTTAATTTCATATCAGTAAAGATTTACTTACAAAGGTCTTACATATAACATAAAAGTACATACTTGTGCATTGTGGTTTGAACAAAGGTTCGTGAACATGTATGTAATGATTGACAATCACATGACTACCCTCATACTTTTTCAACGCCTAACAAATTGACATAGTACAATAGAAACACATGAACATAAACAGGAGGCGTTGTGTTCGGGTTAAAGGAGGCTTTGATTAATCGAATACATTGCCGTGAAGTAAATATCGTGTGACCTCATGTTAGAAATACAACCTACAAATGTGTTTATTTGCCATTTCTGTAAAGGGATGGAAATTTATTATTCTGGAGATCAAGTCATGCTAAATTTCAGAACTGTCCATCTCCTTCACCGCGTCTTTGCTAAATGAATGGATTACCTTAACAATAAAGTCCGTAATGTGATTTTCACGGATGGTATATCTTGTTTACCCAACAATACAACTCATCGCGAGGCGGGAAAAACATAAAATGTCCTAAAATGTTGAATATTCAGTCAAAACACGTCAAAGCTCAGATAGAAAGTAACGGTTAAGCACAAATGAATATTGTTTAGTTTAATACATTCCATACTGAAATTCTTATGAAATTTAAGGATTAATAAGTTAGTTAAATGATACTACATACTGTTATTTTGTTTTGTTTTTTGTTTAATTTTAAATAATTTCATTTGAATGAGGTGGCATAATGATAATAAAAGTATATAAATGTTATGTCACAACATATTGGAACGTTTCCATAAACCGCAATGACAGTATTACATACTAAAATTCGATAAACAAAACTATTTCGTAGGGGCGTAGTGTTCTGGGACAAATCACACAAAGTACGACCATTGTCAGTTACAAGAAACCAAACACAATTATGTCCGGGAGGCCGCGTTTAGTAAAAAACGCCGTGTTTAAGTGATCACATAATCTATTAGGGGAGCAGAACGAATTCCATCTGTTTGATACATTTATTCTCATATTTATAAACTGATTTTGAGGTTTCTTATCCTATATAGTCTAAAGACCGTTTTACAACATGCAAAACCCCCATTAAAGTAATCGTTTGTAAACAGCTCAACTCAACTTATTATGAAGAAATTTAAACACATATGAAAGTAGTGTATACATAAAAAAGTTATAACTAACGTTTTCCATCAAAGTACTGAACTTACTCCAAGAACTGTTGGAAAATATTATACTGTATTTTGACATATTGATGAGAGTGGCACATCTACATGATTCCATTAAATAGCTAACATTTTACGAAATTATTAAATGCACTTGGCATAATACGAAGATTGAAATAGGAGCATCGTTAAATGATTTGGCAGTCTTGGCCATAGGATTAGTGGTAGGATTAGGTGGATACGATATTAACAAAAGCACAAAGCAGAATTTACGTCCGCTACAAATATAGGAATCGAAAAAGCTAGTAAAAAGTGCGACATGAAAGTGTGTTTTTGCCTTATTACAGAGAGCGCCTAGAGGTCAGTATACAAGGTGAAATACACAAGATCAGCCATTATAACTGAAGAGTAACTTGTCCAGGCTGTTAATGAAATGTATACAAGATAGTATGTCACAAATACTGGGTAATGCGGTTGTCAAAATTCCATTTGCCTTTGACGTTACATTCACTGCAAGATTTATAAACAGTATCATCGTAAACTGCCATATAACTCTTTAAACAAATAATTATCCCGTACCGTCCAGATTTCCGTGCATACGGAATATCCCATATAACTTGCGTGCGGACAAATGCGGTTGGTGGAATTCAACTAAGAGGATACGTTATATTTACGTTTCACGCTTTCCAAAACTTCGTTTAGTTTATCCCTGTATCACAATTCCATGCTTCATATAATGTACGCTGCATAGTATGTCAACACAATATTTTCTCACTTTTTACATACTCTCTTATGCATATAGCGATTTTTTCTCTTAAAAGACCTCTTCTACTATCGTCCCAGCTCATGTACTTCCTGAACGTTTTGTGATTCATCCACTGGCTGTCAGAATCTGAAACCTATATATATTATTTCTTCGATGAAATATAATTCGTTTTAGAGAGTAGTCGCAGTTTATATTGCGACAAAAGATTCCTCGGGGAGTTTGAACCTTGTTACTCATTTATTTCGCATGCACCTATTTTATTACTTCTCTCTCAGTAAGATGTTGTCTAAATATTTCACGTTTCATTTAATGTCTCATGTACGAAAAAATATATGTTATGTTATAAAGATATAAACATCTTTGATTCTACTATGCCATTCTGCTAAATCTTCCTTGTTTCTTTTCCCATTAACACAGAATCTAGGTCTAATTTGGGAAGAAAATTCAAAAGAAGAAACATAATGAGTCAAGCAGGAATTTATCAAATCTATGCTGCTTGGCTCTATTTTAGTAGAAAGAATTGTGCATGGTGTCATTTCGTTACTTGGCGTGAATGAAATTACTTCGTGGATCGTTATTAATTATATGTCTTAATATAAAATTGGAAAAAAACCGTTCCGTTGACTAGTTTAACACATTTATTGTAAAGTGTAATACCTCCGTGATGAAATTGTATACGTTTTTGTATCATAGACATTGTCAGATTGCTTTAATATAAGACATTCTTCGAAATAAACAACGTTAAGGGGAAAGTGAAATAACTTAACAATTAACTACCATTTACAAGTCATATATCTAGCTGATTTATGTAAACATGCCACAGGCTTTAGAACGAGTTTCATTACGAGTATATGATATTAACGTAATTATAGCGTCCATAAATCTTACACTATGAGCTTTCTTCAACGTCAATTGAATGGAATATAAACAATTAAACTTAAATTTAGTGTCCTGTGGATATTTACGGGAATGGCTTATTATAATCTTCTTAATTTGACCTGACAGCCTAGATAAAATATTATCTCTTATTTGTCGGGGAAAGCAACTTCTGGGCAATAAAATGGGACTGCAACTAAGTAAGTGTTTAACCACAAAAAAGAATGCAAGCGTTATGCATACACAAATTCAAATAAAATGGTTTAATCAATGACATGCAGATTAAATATGACAGGAACACTGCCAACCCTGTAAACATATGCTTCCACAACGCCCTCAACTATCCATTTAACGCTCAAACATCCCTTTGTTGATTAGAATAAATCATAGTACCTTCACATCATTGATGTCGCCATTATTTGCACAACAAGCATTAATCATATCTAGCCTTATGTGATACCAAACGGTAATTTGATGACAAATGATTTCCTCTTTCCATCGACTATTAACTATTCAAAATCGAAATATTTACTTCAACTGGAATGTTCTTTATTTAATTGTCTTCATTATTATTATTATTAAGTACAAAGGAACGGCTACAATTGAACCCATTTGCCAAACAGGTTTGTATCCGAAAGCAAACCATTTTAATAGTGTATGTCCGCTCTTTAAGAGATTATCCAGTTGTTAATGAATGAATGCAAATACTCACATCAGACATAGAAATTATCATTATATATGACTATTTTGAATTATTCATACATATCTTGCTTAGTTTTCACATTCTATATTTCAATTTTCGATAAAGAAAACGAAAAAATAAGTATTGGAGATAAGTATCCACTTGACACCTATACGGATTCGTTGATACGGTACGACACAGGTACAAATCCACTGACAGTGATCTTAAAACATACAAAATCGAATGTATGTTGGTAATATTTTGTTCCATTACTCATACCCCTTTGAAACTTGCCAATGTTACTGTACTAAACGATGTCTAATTGTGACTGGTAACCCTTTTTCCATAAATGGCCCAACGATAAAATCAAATAAGTAGCAATATAATACATACATTTTACAACAATTTCAATAATTCGTCAACAAATAAATGGATTAGCTGTCTACTAACTTCGAAAATATGTTAAACGGGAGACAGTAGGAGGCTGAATGTCCGATCACTGGGTTTAATCCACAATAAATTTTTATATGTTGTGGCAGTTCAAGGCGGTTTATTCAATTTATATTGATAAAAAATAATATTATCTGGTTATGTAGATGTATGACTTAATATAAACGCAATCAATCCCCCATAAGATTCGCATGCAAGGTGAACGCGACTTTCGCTGACCTTTAAACCGAGCATTTATCAGTAAAGCAATTGGATGTATATGTGGTCTGTTTAGGTGTTTGTAGTGTTTGAATGTGGTGCTTGTACGTTTGTGTCTCTAGTTCTTTGTTGTTAAGGCCCTTGCTTAGTGCATTTAAACAACATTTATATTTGAATTGTTGACTACTGGACTTGTCCATGTATATTTCATTGTATTTTTGCTATTTTTGCTTTTTTATATGTCTCCCATAAAATCATATCCATTATGTGTTTGGCTACTTTTCTAAACCCTTTAACCTAAACAAGAAACCGAAAAGAAATGATTATCGCCGACACACCCGATAATACATTTCAATGATCTTCGAAATTGGTCACATGAGGATGATTATATAAAACGTGTTAAAGATTGTTGAGCCGAAGAAACGGAACAGCAATACATCAAAATAGCCTGGTGACACCATATTTTTTTCTCATTATTTCCTTCTATTTGTTATGTTTTTATTTCGCTTTATCTTCTTTGTGTGTTTGAAGTAACTAGCAATGTAAATTGTACATATTCCAGCCCTATAATATCATAGCCGCTAGTCACCGCAAGTGTTCGAAAGTTTGGATCAAAACTGCAGACACATTTTTTCCAGGTGCGTCTTTAAATTATTTTATTTATAGATAAAAACTAATAAGTTTGCGTTTCCATGCAGCTATTATTTGCGGGATGAATACAGCCATTTATTATAAACTATAACTAGGATGATTACAATATTGATAAGTAATAAATATTTTAGTGTTTCTCAATCTAAAGGCTTTTTTTTTATTTTCACTCATTATGGACTTGTAGGAAGCACGGCTGGTCTAGATCATTGATTCATGCATGGTTGTGTTCGGTTTATCAGAAAATACATGAATTATATGATATGGGCCTTTAAATACGAGAGATGGTTTGTATTTTTTTACATATCTGATTGCAGGGACACTCCAATACCACTTGTAAAGAACATTTGACATAAAACAGAGTAGAACAAAATGTGTCGCAAAGGTCAAATTGTTTGCACACTAAACCAACGAAAACACTCAGGCTATGACAATACATCTTTTTTTTCAAAAAAAGACAAGAAACAAACTACAGGAAATAGATTAGTATATGTACTTCATAAACTATTCATCGTTTCGATGTTACACGAAAGAGCATACGTGTTTTTCCATACTAGGCCGATTTTTAATGGGCGCTTCATCCCAATTTTATATACGTCTTTGTCAGTTGTCTCTTATACCAAAAACGCACTTGTACATAAGAGAAATCGCAAAGAGTTTTAATTGTATTTTATAAGTTGGTTATCAAATGAGTAAATGGAATCTGATAAAAAATGCTTTCCGTAAAATATGTTGTTTTATCAGTAAAATACCAGCATACAGAGGAGGAAAATATCCACTTAAAGAAGTACTTCTAAAATCATGTTAAGGCCCTTGCTTAGTGCATTTAAACAACATTTATATTTGAATTGTTGACTACTGGACTTGTCCATGTATAATTCATTGTATTTTTGCTATTTTTGCTTTTTTATATGTCTCCCATAAAATCATATCCATTATGTGTTTGGCTACTTTTCTAAACCCTTTAACCTAAACAAGAAACCGAAAAGAAATGATTATCGCCGACACACCCGATAATACATTTCAATGATCTTCGAAATTGGTCACATGAGGATGATTATATAAAACGTGTTAAAGATTGTTGAGCCGAAGAAACGGAACAGCAATACATCAAAATAGCCTGACACCATATTTTTTTCTCATTATTTCCTTCTATTTGTTATATTTTTATTTCGCTTTATCTTCTTTGTGTGTTTGAAGTAACTAGCAATGTAAATTGTACATATTCCAGCCCTATAATATCATAGCCGCTAGTCACCGCAAGTGTTCGAAAGTTTGGATCAAAACTGCAGACACATTTTTTCAAGGTGCGTCTTTAAATTATTTTATTTATAGATAAAAACTAATAAGTTTGCGTTTCCATGCAGCTATTATTTGCGGGAGGAATACAGCCATTTATTATAAACTATAACTAGGATGATTACAATATTGATAAGTAATAAATATTCTAGTGTTTCTCAACCTAAAGGCTTTTTTTTATTTTCACTCATTATGGACTTGTAGGAAGCACAGCTGGTCTAGATCATTGATTCATGCATGGTTGTGTTCGGTTAATCAGAAAATACATGAATTATATGATATGGGCCTTTAAATACGAGAGATGGTTTGTATTTTTTTACATATCTGATTGCAGGGACACTCCAATACCACTTGTAAAGAACATTTGACATAAAACAGAGTAGAACAAAATGTGTCGCAAAGGTCAAATTGTTTGCACACTAAACCAACGAAAACACTCAGGCTATGACAATACATCTTTTTTTTCAAAAAAAGACAAGAAACAAACTACAGGAAATAGATTAGTATATGTACTTCATAAACTATTCATCGTTTCGATGTTACACGAAAGAGCATACGTGTTTTTCCATACTAGGCCGATTTTTAATGGGCGCTTCATCCCAATTTTATATACGTCTTTGTCAGTTGTCTCTTATACCAAAAACGCACTTGTACATAAGAGAAATCGCAAAGAGTTTTAATTGTATTTTATAAGTTGGTTATCAAATGAGTAAATGGAATCTGATAAAAAATGCTTTCCGTAAAATATGTTGTTTTATCAGTAAAATACCAGCATACAGAGGAGGAAAATATCCACTTAAAGAAGTACTTCTAAAATCATGTTAAGGCCCTTGCTTAGTGCATTTAAACAACATTTATATTTGAATTGTTGACTACTGGACTTGTCCATGTATAATTCATTGTATTTTTGCTATTTTTGCTTTTTTATATGTCTCCCATAAAATCATATCCATTATGTGTTTGGCTACTTTTCTAAACCCTTTAACCTAAACAAGAAACCGAAAAGAAATGATTATCGCCGACACACCCGATAATACATTTCAATGATCTTCGAAATTGGTCACATGAGGATGATTATATAAAACGTGTTAAAGATTGTTGAGCCGAAGAAACGGAACAGCAATACATCAAAATAGCCTGACACCATATTTTTTTCTCATTATTTCCTTCTATTTGTTATATTTTTATTTCGCTTTATCTTCTTTGTGTGTTTGAAGTAACTAGCAATGTAAATTGTACATATTCCAGCCCTATAATATCATAGCCGCTAGTCACCGCAAGTGTTCGAAAGTTTGGATCAAAACTGCAGACACATTTTTTCAAGGTGCGTCTTTAAATTATTTTATTTATAGATAAAAACTAATAAGTTTGCGTTTCCATGCAGCTATTATTTGCGGGAGGAATACAGCCATTTATTATAAACTATAACTAGGATGATTACAATATTGATAAGTAATAAATATTCTAGTGTTTCTCAACCTAAAGGCTTTTTTTTATTTTCACTCATTATGGACTTGTAGGAAGCACAGCTGGTCTAGATCATTGATTCATGCATGGTTGTGTTCGGTTAATCAGAAAATACATGAATTATATGATATGGGCCTTTAAATACGAGAGATGGTTTGTATTTTTTTACATATCTGATTGCAGGGACACTCCAATACCACTTGTAAAGAACATTTGACATAAAACAGAGTAGAACAAAATGTGTCGCAAAGGTCAAATTGTTTGCACACTAAACCAACGAAAACACTCAGGCTATGACAATACATCTTTTTTTTCAAAAAAAGACAAGAAACAAACTACAGGAAATAGATTAGTATATGTACTTCATAAACTATTCATCGTTTCGATGTTACACGAAAGAGCATACGTGTTTTTCCATACTAGGCCGATTTTTAATGGGCGCTTCATCCCAATTTTATATACGTCTTTGTCAGTTGTCTCTTATACCAAAAACGCACTTGTACATAAGAGAAATCGCAAAGAGTTTTAATTGTATTTTATAAGTTGGTTATCAAATGAGTAAATGGAATCTGATAAAAAATGCTTTCCGTAAAATATGTTGTTTTATCAGTAAAATACCAGCATACAGAGGAGGAAAATATCCACTTAAAGAAGTACTTCTAAAATCAAATGTAGTTTTTGTATCGAAACTGAATACCATAATACTAAAACAGCAAACTGTGTAATAACTAAAAATTTAAATTTTAAACAAGTTTTATTTACCGATAAACTTATATTACTTTACTATTTATATTGATAAATAAACTAAAATTGCCAACCAAAAATAGACTGATTCATATCAAAAGTCAACAAGGAAGCGTCGTCTTCCCTCTTTACCTGGAAAATGACTCTACAAGGGAATCAGATCGATTCTCTAACAATATTTATGCGAAAAACTACAGAAACAAGCTCACTAGCAAAAAGTATAAACATAAACCAGGTTTAAAGGCACTGGGTAAACGCCAAAGACATAGAACATAAAAACAAAAAAATCACAAACAAGAAACATGGAAGAACAGCACAAAACTCCACAAACAGCACAGTGCTTACATACTTTATATAAAAAACTAGGTATGTTTATCAAGGATTGTTAGGTACCGCCTTGGAACGGTCAGTACAATGTAAATTTACTGTGGGTTTAAACCAGTTTAAGTGCACAAACCTCATCATGAATCACTTTAATTTTTAATCCATTTTGAAACAACATTTGTTTCATTTCCACTGTTGACGTTTTAAATGTTTCATTAAGTAAATGGCGACCAGTTTTAAGCCATGTTCAATTGAATTTGTCTGCTGCATTAACTGTTAATTTAAAACATCATTGCATCAATACAATATGGTCTTATATGAATGATTCTAAAACGGTTGCACTGAAAGATCAGTATTTTTCAGTATATTTTAAATAGTTCCAAGCACTGTGGCAATAAAAACACAACGTTTGGCATTTAAAAAGCATGAAAATACAATAACAATGTATTTTTCTACTAATCCTTTCAATTGATACCAACAGATGTAACAAGTCACCAGATATCCAAATGCGCATTATTGTACATTAGATAGCTTATAATACAAGCTCTTCGTTCCTGATCTAAATTTATTAAAAGAGTATTAAATGAATTGAAATTAATCTTAATATAATGTTTTACCGTTCATTCACTCAACCATCGTGTATAATCGGCAGTCCATCTTTTTTCGGTTTTATATTATAAAATGTAACCATTAAAATTCCTTACATTAATATCTAATAAAGCATTGATAACATGGATGAAAATGAACAAAATCCAGTAAGCTTCCAGCGTGCGGACACAGTCTGAAGTAATCGGAATATAGATGTTCGCAGTGGCTTAATAAATCGGCTAATACTAAAGCGGTTTTAATGGGTCAATGTCAACTTATTACAGGGGATGATACAAACCATATTACCAAGGAATTTTATAGGGACATTACCAGTTGCAAGTGTCCTTTCCTAAAATCAGGAATTCTTTCGAAAATTTGTCAAGTTGACTTTATTTTCTCCTAAATTCTATGCATTAGCATGAGCAGTCTTTTCTCGTTTTGCAAAATGAAACATGACATATGGTGTAAAAGCGCTCTGAATTTTTTCAGGTTTGTATTTTAAGAGTATAATATGTAACATAAATTCACACAACGCTCTTCGTCCTTATCATATAGTTATGAGGAAGAAAGATGTGTATGAAACACAAGAAGTACGCAACAGAGTTTCATAGTAAGCTGTTTTGGTAATTTTCGCATTATTTTGAATGCCTTTGAGGTTACAACATAATGTATGCAGATCTGCTTTCATCAAAAATATAAAGAATAAAATACAAATGTATAGAATGCAGATCAAATTCAACTACAAAACTTTTTAAACCGGAAGGTGACATGCAAAACCAATTTAACCTACTTTACGAAATAATCCGTAAATAAAATAGTTTTGGGATTGTGATATTATTTCTGCTTGAATCCATGATGTTTAACGCTGCTTATATAAATTATTAAAATCGATTTTCAAAATCGAGCGTTCATACTCTATAACCGAACAAAAAGAGATTATAATCCTCATATTCAAATTTTGTGTTGGTTTATAAAAATAAATGTACAAGTAAGTCCACCTTACTGATCGCCAGTTTCACAACTTATAGCGAAAATAATCTTTGCAACATTTGATTGATTTCGTTTCATGAAAATATAGTCAACACATTTGAAAAAAGCGATGACATCATTACACTGATACGGCAAAAAATAGCCAGTTGTTATCATCGAAGAATCAAAAAAATAAAATCGTTTAATGTAACAATTTAACTGAGACACACACTTACTAGCGATAGATATTCTAGCAGCAGCAACGTAATGTTGATGATATCTTTACAAATAAGAATCAGAAACTTTTTTTTATTTCAGTAAACATTTACTTACACAGGTCTTACATATTTCTTGTTCGTCATTTTGCAAATTTTGTGAAAATGCATTTATCAATAAACAATGACATGACTTTCGGACCACCGTTCAATGCATTTCATCAACGTCTAACATCTGGAAACAGTGACACTTAATGTGAGTAACCTTTGATTTATCGAGTACATTTAGCCTTGAAGTAAATTGGTGGTGTCCTCATTTTACACAAAAAGAACCAACACATGTGCTCATTTGCCAGTTTTGTACATTGGATAAAATGTTATTATTCGCGAGATCAAGTCATGCTAAATTGCAGTGCTGTTCATCTCCTTTACCGCGTCTTCGCTAAATGAAGGGATTATCTTAACAATAAAATCAGTAACGTGATTTGCGCGAATGATAAAACCTATTTACCTTACAATTCAACTTATCGCGCGCGGAAGGATATGTCCTAAATGAGTTGAATATTCAGTAAATGAACGGATAAGCTCATTTAAAGGGTAACCTTTAAGTACAAATAAATATATTTTAGTTCAATAGAGTACACGTTTGAAGTTTTATGTTTGTGTTTTGATTATTACTGAGTTAACTGTCATTCCATACTGCTGTTTTTATGTTTTTAATCTTAGGAAAAAAATCTTTGAATGACGTGGCATACCGATTTATTCATTACGAAACATCAAAAGTCTAAATGATAATATACTGTATCACAACATATTTGCACGATTTCTTTAACCAAAAATGACCGACATACTCAAAGAAACACTAAGGATATAATTGCTGTAATTCGAACAGCATTTCATATTGAAATTCGATAAAAAAAATATTCGTATGACCGAACGTTTTAAGAATATCCTAAAGGAAATAAAAATAAACAAATCGGTGTTATTTGGACGGCTTTCGATAAAACCGGGACCGCCATTCACCGTACCTTTAACCTTTAGTAAAGCCTTTGAGTATTAATAAATTGTAGGTGTCCGTAAATGCCAATTTAATGTATTGGATAATACTTTTTTATCCTAAAAACAAGACGCCAATGCGGCAACGCCGTATTAAAGCCGGATTTTTTTGGACAATGCAATTTTGCAAACCTAGGATATGAGCTTGTAACCTAGAATTTGAAATAAAAAGACCCATATTTATACTGATCGGATATATCGTTCATACAAATAACCTTATGAACAGAAACTATTTCATTTGTATGAGGAAAAAATGAACATTTTAAAAATACATCAGTTTTTCCAATAAGATCTGTCCCAGAGACCTAGTTTTTGACCCTAGATGACACCCTTAATATTCTAAGATTTCATGTACACAAATATTTTTAAAGTTAATTTAATTTTTTGAAAAATATGGATAGATATGAAATTCATGATGGGATGTGTGTTTATAAAATAGCAATTGAATTTAGTTGTTAACTGATATTAATAGGTAAACCGTTTGGTAAGCATAGAATTTTTTATGACATCTGGAAAATATTTCCTAAGATTTGACCTAGTGACCTAGTTTTTGATCTGAGGTGACCCATATTCACAAATGTTTAAGACAACATGTAAATAAATATTCTGACCAAGTTTCATTAAGATTTGACAAAAAATAATGAATGTTTATGACCGTGGAATTCTTTCTCCTAAGATTTGACCTTGTGACCTAGATTTTGACCGGGGATGATACATATTAAAGAACTTTCAAGATAGTATGCAGACAAATATTCTGACCAAGTTTCATAAAGATGTAACAAAAATTGTCGAATTTATGAAGTGGAAAGATTTTCCTAAGATTTGACCAAGTAACCTAGAATTTGACCCGGGATGACCGATATAAAAAATAAGCAAAATATTATGCAGACAAATATTCTGACCAAGTGTTAAGATTTGAAAAAAAAATGTTGAATTTATGACGTTGAAAAAGTTTTTCTAACATTTGACCTTGTGACCTAGATGATTCTCAAGCACTTCATACGTCATTGTTTCGTCACCCATTCACACAACAACTTACATTCGAATCGACTCAAAATATCCTCCTAAAACACTGATTTCGCTTCTTTTTAAAGTGCATCCTATTGGTCTCAACTTAAGCAGTTTGCAATATTTAAAGGCACATAATATTCACCAGGTTTAAGTTGTTTCTGGGCAAAACCCTCCAAAATCTATGCAGAAACAAAAACCTGGCAATTTGATGTATTCAAAGTACCCAGCTTAAAGCAATGCAACCTTTCATATAAAGGGGCTGTCTCACGTATGATAAAATAGCGGGAAAAAAAAGAAAATTGTCGAAAACTGTCATAAACTTGGCATCAATGTGTACAATGCATTGAAACTTACTAACTGAAGTACCACATAGTTACAATTTATTTAAGTTAAGCAGTTATTTCGTATTTTTCCATTAAAAACGGTTACTGGGTATGTCTACCAGGTAGAATTCATTCCTTATGCGTGATTGGTTAGTCGGTGTTATCACGTGATATTACCGAGGTAAGTGTATAGCTTAATTATGTCACATGATTAGAATAAGCCTTTTGTAGCGCAGTGAGTAAGAAGCTGGACTACAATTTTGGCGACGCGGGTTCGAACCCGGTCTCCGACACAATTTGTTTTTACATTTTGGCATTTTTTTTTTACAATTATGATATCAAAGCGTAACACTTTCTATTAGATAATTGTCCTGAGATTCGTTACAGAAAAAAAACTTTTTTTTTGGTGCCAATCTTTAACACAGTCCCTTTAACATACATGCTTTGCGTAAACGACTTTATTTGCGCGGGTGGATTATGATGAAATAGAAAAAAATCCATTTAGTTAAATAGTTAATTGCATTTATTGAAGAAAGTATCAATCTTACGTTTAGAAATCAAACACGTCTTTGTATTATACACAATTCTAAAATATAATGTCAAACGATGTCGAATTGCTTTGGGATTCGCGAGGCTAAGCGTTAACGTGACACTCTTACTCAAAATCAATACCTACACATATATTACAAACATAAATTTGGAGTGATAAATCTTAAAATTCAAGCTAAATAATGCATTTATGGAAAATATTTATTACTGATCACAAATTGGTAACAGTGTATTTTATAGCAGATCACCCAAAAATAGTAAATGATTGGTGAGTGCTAAAAGATCTAAAGTGATTTACTATAGTCTCATAGGGTAGAAATACTGTGTTTCCTTCACATTTCTTTCAAATTAAACTCGGAATCCTTCATAAAAATCATTGTTTTCGACATTTATCCATCCTTTCTGGTATATTGAAACCAATGCATTAATTGTGGTAAATCTAAGTTGGAGGTAATAATGCATCTATCTTATATATCTTAAAAAGCATATCACAAAAAAAACATATATGGATATTCAGCTGCTACCTGTATATTCCATATACTAAATCATATTTTCTATGATATGCTTTTTAACAATTTACTACCATTCGCCAGTCACATTTCCAGAAGATTCATATTACAATACCACAGCATAAGTATGGGCTTAATTATAGGATATTTATGTAATAGCGTCCATAAATCCTACATGATGAACTTTCCTTTCTTGCACTTAAAAGTGAATGTAAGTATAAAAAAATAAACATGAAATTAGTTTCGTTGTGATAATTGCGAGAATGGCAATTTATAATCTTCTATTTTTGACTTGAATGTCTAAATGAAACATTACCTTCCATTTATTGGAAAAAACACCCACTTGATTGAGCAAAAATGTTTGTCAACAAGTTAGTTTTTAACAACAATAATCCAAGTGTATTGCATACTCAATTACAAATATCAGGATTTTATCAATGACAGGCAGACTAAATAGGCATATTCTTGCATTATGCTCACAAACACCCTTTTAACACCGATGATTAGATTATGGCAAAACCTTAACATCATTGACGTAGCCATTATTAAATTGCACAACAAGTATTAATCGTCTATATTTGTTCATATCGATCATCATATGATACAAAACGGTAATGAGTGTGTCAAATGATTTCCTCTTCCAATAATTGTCTTAAATATCCAAATAAAAAAATATTTACTTTTGAAATGGACTTCATCTATTTGCCTTTATTAAGTGCATGGGAGAGGCTATGTTTAGGCACAAATCAATTGAACTCATTAGCCAGACTGGTTTGTCTCACAAACCAAAACAGTTGTATTACATGACCTTTGTTTAAGTATAGTTGTTAACGAACGAATATATAATCTCACATCTGACATATAAATGAAATGATCATTATATGAACATTATGTATAACTTATACATATCTTCCTCACTCTCTATATTTCAATTTTTGATAAAATTTAACGAATCAATAAGAATCGGAGATGTTTCAAAGATATACCGCATGCCTTTTATATCCACCTGTACCTTCTATAGTTTTAAAAAGCAAAAATGAAAATCACCGGTACATCCAATTCATGTAAATATTCGCCGAAATTGTTCACATGAGGGTGATTTATAAACCGTGTTCAAGTTTTCTTTCGGTTTTGGAAATTCTTTTCATAGCCAAAGAAACGGAACGGCAATACAACGGGATAGTATGTATGGTGATACAATATTTTTATCATCATTTCCTTTAATGTGTTTTTTACAAAACTCGTTACGAGCTTGACACAGACCATATTACCAAAGAATTCTAAAGGGACACCACCAGTTGAAATCAAGTATCGTATATTGAAGTTAGGAATTCCTTTGAAAATTTGTCAATTAGCCTTTTTCTCCTAAATACTATGTTTTAGTACGGGCTTTTATAGCAGTCGTTTTCTGTTTTGCAAAGAATTCAGAGGTATATGGTGTGAGAGAGCTCAGAATTTCCTCAGGTTAGTGTGTTAAGAGTCTAATATCTAACATTAAACATTCACAAAAATTAAAATCGTCCAAATCATATGGTTGAAATGTTATACTAATGATGTTAATGAAACACGTGAAGTACGCAACAGAGTTTCATAGTTAGCATGTTAAGGCAATTTCACCATTTTGTAATGCGTGAGAGGTAAAAATATCGTGCATGCAGATATGCCTTCATCCAAAATGTAAAGAATAAATTACAAATGTATAGAATTCAAACCAATGCAAAAACCTAATTCAACTATGAAACGTTTTAAACCGGAATATTTTTGCTTAAACGGATGGTGTCGGACGCTGCTCATTGTAGCATAAATATATTTTCTGCATGGATTTGCAAAATCGCATCGAGAGTCAAAACTCTATGAACGCACAAAAAGTGCTAATAATCCGTTTATTTAAGTTTTGTTGATTAAATTGATGTTAATATAAGATATATACTATCTGTTTTAAACAAATTTTAAATTAAAAGAACAAAACAAAATGGACAAGTAAGTTTACCTTACTCGCAGTTTCCAAATTCAATGCGGTTGAAATCTTTGCAACAAATGATTGATTGGTTCCATGAAAGAAGTCCATCTCCTTGACAAAAACGATATGATATAAACAACATGCGATGCGTCATCATCGGAGAAGCAAAACAACAATATATTCTCAACGGAATTCGATAATTAAATAGAGACTCAAATTTACTAGCGGTAAATATTTTAGCAAGAGCAACATATGCGGATCATAAGTTAACATATATGTATCAGAAACATTTCATCTCAGTAAAGATTTACTTACAAAGGTCTTACATATTACTAGTCCGTCATTGTGCAATGTGAACATGTATGTATAAATAAACAATGACATGTCGTTCGGACCATCGTTCAATACTTTTCATCAACGCCTAACATCTTGCATGGTTAAATAGTAACACTAAGCGTTAGTAGGCTTTGATTTATCGAGTACATTTTGCCGCGAAGAAAATTGCTTTTGACCTTATTTTAGAAAAAGAACCTACAAATGTGTTTATTTGCCAGTTTTGTAACAGAGGATGAAATGCTATTACACGCCATATTAAGTCATGCTTAATTGCAGTGCTGTTCATCTCCTTCACCGCGTCTTCGCTAAATGGAGGGATTACCTTAACAATAAAATCAGTAACGTGATTTTCTTGGATGGTAAAAACCTATTTACCTTACAATTCAACCCATCGCAGGCGGAAGGATATGCCCTAAATGAGTTGAATATTCAGTCAAAGAATGGAAAAGCTCATAAAGACAGTAGCGAAAAGCACAAATGAATCTAGTTTTAGTTCAATAGTGTTGAAAGTTTTTTAAAAAAATAAATAGAGGATATTTGTTTATTTCAGTGTAAGATCGTATTCTATTTCACGAGTGTCATGGAAAAACACATTTTCACGAGTGACGAAGCCACTTTTTGAAAAGGGTGTTATTAACGTCGCTACCCGTGGGGCGCCCCCGACGCAAAACTATAGATGTCAACTTTTCTATTTCCGGTTTGTTGAGAAAAAGTTCACTGCTATTCACTCTTAAAGTTTATTATTCGCTCGTTTTTTAATTCAAAGCTTTTATGAACAGTAATCAATGAAGTTTTATAAGTCCACATATGTTCCAAAAAATAACGAAAACAATGTTATTTTAATACTACGCAGCCATTTAATGAATGAAAATTTGGAAGGTCAAATGTGTCAGCAAAACAAATCCGGATAATCATTGGATTTTAAACATTTTTCTTAGTTTTAGACTGTGTTTCATGATACATGAATATTCAGTCATCTTACGGTCAGAGACAAGTCGGTTTCGCTTAAAAACAGGTTTGTTTTCCAGGTAAAGATTGAATGCTTCGCTAGTTTGTTAACAAATTTTGAGACGTGGGTGGGGTAAAAAGTATCAGATTATCTGTAAATTGTTGTGTGAATTTTCCGGAAGGCTCGTTTTACGTATTACAACGACAAACAGTTCAAAATACGTTTGAACGATGATATAAAATTATATTTATGTTCGAACAGTTGTTTTCGTCTGAAATTTGTTTGGTATGAAAGCAAATGTTCGAACATTCAGCTTCAAGATCAAGAAAACGTTTGAAAAATGGGATAACCGGTAATAAAAGGTAAGTTGTTAATTTCCAAATATATATTTATTTAAATTTATAAAACTTTTCTTTACATTTTAAACATGGTTTTGCCAACATTTTCTGGTTAAAAGTGAAGTGTTCTGTTTTGATCAAGGGGAGGTAACTACAAAGAATTTTAAAAGTAGTTCTGAAAGTTGATATTTTCACTCCTTATTTTGCAGTTAAAATATCAAATTGATATTTTCACTGTTGTTATTTTACTGATAAAACCCCATATTTCATCGAAAAACATGACAGAAAGATTTTAAATGAGTTTACTGTTATTCCACACATTTGTATGTGTGTTTAATCTTAGACATAAAGCCTTTGAATGACGTGGCATACAAATATAATTATCACGAAACATCCAATTCTTAAATATAACAAACTGTATCCCAACATATTTGAACGATTCCAATAACCGGAAATAACAGTTGAAATTGTTGTAACTAGGACCTCAATGCATACTAAAATTTGATTATTTTATTTTTTCGTGAGAGCGAAAGTTTTACAACATGAGAATACTCTTAAGAAATAAAAATGTTTGAGCAAAAGGATGTTATTTGGAAGGCTTTTAATAAAAAGGGAACCGCCGTACACCGTACCGTTAACCGTAAGAAAAGTCTTTCTATTACTAAACTGTAGGTGTTCGTAAAAAAACAATTCAATTTTGTATTTTATTGAAGTTTGGTCCGCTTAACAAACCTTATTCGTACATCAAAGGGACTATATTAACCTAAGAATAAGGTTTAATGTACATACATTTAAATATAATGAAATACATGTAAACACAAATAAAAGAATTACATTAAACAGTTACTGTTTCAAAAGAATAAGTGTACGGCACGGCAAATAGTACACCGGATTTGAATTATCAAAGAGAGACAATGAACAGATTTGACTTTGCAGAAGTGCAGAACGTACCACAGAAAAATTGATACAGTATCTTGTTTTGTTGATGGGAGCGGCAGGTTGTAAAGCTGATATTTTAGAAATTATTAAATGCCCATGGAAATATACGGAGATTTGAATTGGAGCAATTCATCATCGTTAAATGATTTTGCAGTCTTGGTCATAGGATTGGGGTCTGGTGTGGATATTACATTTACGAAAGCACAAAGAACAATTTTCGTCCGCTACAAATATAGGGTTGGAAGGTAAGCAAGTAAGTAGTAAAACATGAAAACAGTTATTTTGCCGCATGAAAAAAGAGTGCTTAAAGGTCAGTATACAAGGTCGAGACCAGGCAACGCAATTTTCTCACATTCCATTAAAAGGCCATAAGAAAAGGTTTTCTTTATCCATCAGGCTAATAATAGAATGTTCCTAACAAAGAATGTTAACTTTTGCGTAAAGCGGTTGTTAAAATTCCAGTCGCCTTCGACCTTACATTCACTGCTAGACTGAACGTTTGAATTGCCAAACAATTCTTTAAAAAACTACCATCGTTAACACCGCCTCACGCGTACCGTCCATATTCCGTGCATACGGGATATCCAATGTAAGTTATGTGCGGACAGATACAGTTGTCGATTGATGGAATTCAACTAAGAGAATATGTTATTTGTTCTAAGAAGTTTTTGTGTATTTTGTAGTGTCTCATTCTCATCAAACGAATAAGTTATTCTGCCTCTGATGCCTTAAATCAAGATAAACTTGCTTGTCAAGTAGCACACATTTATTTTACGGATACCGAGCCATTTTATCAACGAAAACTGATGATGTGAAAGAGCCCTGAGTTGAAATGGCATCTCACATTTTAAGCGATATGTCATACTTAATGAAACGTTTGTATTCTGGCTAGACAGTTTGTGCCATTGGAAAATGGCATCAAGCAGTTTCTAATGACAATCGAAACTCTCAGCCAAACGATTATTGTGAGCTTAATTTAGGATACAAAGCCTAACATCGAGTGACAACCCTTATGGTTAAACCGATTTATGATACCAGTATCATTAACTGCGGATATGATTCAGTATTTGTTTATGCATCGCCATGTACGTACTAGTTTGCCTTTGTGTAATCGTTTCGATTGTACATGGAAGGAGTATTGTTTTAACGACATTGTCTAGTATCGTGTTATAGCATTTAATTTGGCAGAAATAGAAATAATACAATAAAATATACAGGGACAAGCCCAGTAGTCGAAAATTAAAAAAATATTCCCTCGTTAGGGGCAAGGTCACAATCGGCAATGAAGTCACAAACATATTAACATCACAAAGACAAATGCAGACACCAAAAATAAGCTTACACCACATACACAAATACAAACACAACAAACAACCCATACCGTCATAAAAAATGCTTTACCGTTATGTAAGAAAGAAATGATTGACGATGTAATAGTTCTAATTCAGAATGGTAAGTTTCAATACTTAAATGTGTTGTGGCATTTGTGTGAATCGTTCTTCGGCTGAATTTAAATATAGAATCGCAAATAATTCTTAAAACTTCTTTATCCTCAAGTGATTCATTTTATGCTCTGTAAATTTCGTTTCATTTCTATTTCGACATTGGTATAACAATACAATGTCTTATAACAATATCCGCTGCATATCATGTCAATACGCTATTTTCTCATTTTTGACATTCTCTTCTATGCATATAGCGATATCTTAAACGAGATTCTGCTATCTCAACCCATCAAAACGTCATTGTTTCTTCAACCATTCACACAGCATCTTACATCAAAGAACGAAATGATTCATCTCAGTCTAGATATAATCATAAAACACGGATTTTATTACTTGTTGTAGAAAATACGTTTGACATTTTAAGCAGCTTTAGATATTTAAATACACTCAATGTCCACGTGGTTCAGTTTTTTTCTATGCAACAAAGCCCCTTTTCCAGAAACAGAAACTTGGCATGTTCATATATTTCAAATATCCAGCGAAGTGATGGCAAAATAACAGCAATGCAACCTTTGATTAAACATACATTACTTGAGGATAAGTGTGCGTTACTAGTATCAATTTGGGTATAAATGAGTATTAAAGAGAAAAGTAGTGAGTCACGCTAAACATTGTTAAAACTACGCTGCTTGGCGCTGTTTTATTGAAAAGAACCATGCTTGGCGTTATTCAGTTGCTTCGCGTGAACGACATTATTTCGTGGGTCGTTATTAACAATAATACAAACAGGGGGGGGGGGGGGCGTACAGTATAATAGTAAACACATTTATTGTGACGAAAATACCTACGGTATTTAGATATAATGCTTCCGTGAAGAAATTATTTTTACGTTTCTTACTACACATATTTCTAAAATAAAATGTTAAATTGTATTGATATCAAAAATTCTTCGAAAAGAACGAGGTTAAGCGGCGTCGTTCTAAATGCAATATCTTAATACAGAAAGTAGCTTAAGGGGTAGATGCAAAAACAAATGTAAGTGACATTAAATAAAGCAGAAGACATTACTTTAAGCTTTAACCCTCGAGCCGTATATTCCATATGAGCTTTTCTCAGTAAACCTAATGAAGTCCTTTTTAATAATATACTGCAATTCGCCAGTCACGTTTCTAGCAGGTTTATTTTAAAATAGCAGAGGCTCTAAAATTATAATTGTTATATGATATTTATGCAAAAATAGCGACCATTAATCTTACAGGAGGCAACTTCTTGCACGTAAAAGTAAAATATAAAAAAAACACATAATAATTTAGTGTTCAGGGAATAATTGCGAAAATGGCAATTTATGATCTTCATAAGCTTCGTAAATGTGTTGGAAGACTTGTCGATACTTGCGGAATAATTGCATAATAAATTAGTAATTAATGCCTTTATTTAAGTGGGTTATGTTAAATTTAGATCATATCATAATCATCATTATTTCAGTAATGTTTAAATGAAATGTACACTAAAACTTACTTGAAAATGGGCCACCGGATTGGACACCTAACTGTGGCAACATCTAAGATACTAGTGGTATTTGACTACAATGAATCAATGCATGAAGATTTTATACACAAATTCAAACAGCAGGATTCTATCAAAGACGTGCAGGCTAAATATGACAGGAATACTGCCAACAATATAAAGCATATTCTGGCACAACGCTCACAAAAATCGTTACAGCTGTGAAGATAACAATAAACGACATTGATGTTTCCATTATTTACCCAACAAATATTCATCGTCCATTTTGTTCATATCGATCATAATATGATACCAAGCGGTAATTTGATTGCCAAATGAAATCTCCTTTTCATTGATCATCGTTATGAAAATCATAATTCAAGAAAAAAAATCCTTCAGCTGGAATGCAATAAATCTATATGTCTTTATCAAGTGTAATGTAAATGTAATCAATTCACATATCAATTAGCGACATTGTCTTATTTACCATCACTTTTAATTACATGTCCTCTGTTTAAACGAGTATCTTATTGTAAACAAATGAAGGCGAATTTTCACATCAGACCTAGAATTTTGAATAAATTTTTACTTGGATTCAAAGGTTTACCGCGGATTCTTAAACGGTATGCCGTGACTTGAGACAGGTATAAATCAGATGATTGCTGACGGAAAACATACACATAAGAATAGATGTAGCCAAAATGTGTGTCATTCCTGATGCCAGAGATGACCCTTTTGAATGCTCGCTAATGTTACTGAACGGCCGTATGTCTAAATATGACGGACAACCTTTGTCCCATCTATAGCCAAAATATCAAAAGGCGAGAACCCTAAAGGATTATACACACTTAACATCGATTTTAATCGTCTTCGAACGGCGAAAAACAGGATGAGCATCCGATAACTTGTAAAACCCCTCGGTGAGGTCCTATCTGTCTTTGTAACCGTTCCAGTGTGGTTATCCTATGAACAATTCATTTATGTAGATGTAGATTTGTGGTTATTTGTTATGATAAGTCTGCCACATGTCCATTGTGTGTTTGGCTATTTTGCTAAACCCCGTAGCCCCTCTGGCATTGTAAAAGCAAAGAACTGATCATCGCCGTTACATTCTGATAAATTGCAATCATCGACAAATGTGTCACATGAGATGATTTTATAAAAGTTTTTTTCCGGTTCCGTTTATTCTTTTCAAACCCTAGGAAACGGAACGGCGTTACAGCAAAATAGCATTTACTATTGGATTATTGACGTTAATTAAACCTCTTCGTTAGCGTTTAGACACTAAATTTATAGCCGCTTGGGTATAATCAGAACATTTAACGTCAGGAAAGCCAATTTCTGTTTTGAAAAAGACATGTCATGCTGTTCATTTCACTTAACTTCATTCAAAACTAAGCAGATATGCGCACGCTTTTTGGTATTCAAATATTCTCCCTAAAATACGCAAATTCATCCCCGTCTGCATGAAGCCGAACAAATATATCTATATGAGAAAACAAAACTGCCACATATTTTACTAGCTTAATCACTGTGTCCAAACATTCCAACGAGATCGTGATTCTGATTATCCTATATAGGGACAATATGCAAGGCATTTTAGGGGCTAAGAAATCTTTTTTATCGCATGTAAAAGCCGTACTTTCAATCCGAGTTTTGTTGTTACGTAGTTTAAAACTTAATTAGCATTTCTAAAATTGGTATAAAATGGATGCATGGAGTAATTAATTGCATTAACTATGTCTAATGATATTGCTGAATACTAAATCACAAAGGTGTCTACTGTACAAATAAGTCATCACGCCATTGACAACAATGGTATATGTTAATGTCGAGTGACCTTATATGTACATGTATGTCGGTTATTGGAAAGGATACTTAATACTCATTAGATGTGTGTGAAATAAATGCCAAACACGTTCATTTATAAATTATTGTTATTCGAATTCGTGTTTTTATTCTAACTAAAATTGGACCAGAAATTGCCAGTTTTTTATTCTCTGTCGCCCTGAAATATTAGTCTCGGTATAGTTTTTGTATATCTATTTCTACTGATACAGCCCTTTTAGATGATTAAAAAATACTACGAGGTCACCAGACATCCACAATGCACATATTGTGCCTTGGGAACCTTACAATAGAAACGTATTTCCTGATCTAAAGGTTTGAAATGTTTTGTTGTATATAACTTGGGAACAAAACAATGATAATTTAATCTAATGACTTACCGTTCAGTCGCTCAATCCTGGTGTATATTCACAGTTTATTTGTCATTTTCGTTAGTATCTTAAAAAGTTTGTCATCAATAAAAATCCTCAAATGAATATCTTATTCAACATTGACCCTTAATGTACAAATTACTTCAGCAATGAATGGCTAAATTAGACTGAGGTTTTAAATAGATCTATGGAATACAAAAATCAAGCTTGAATGAACAATTATGCATTTTTGGCATCGATAAGAACTGGTAATTGTGTGTCAACTTCCAAATTACTAATTAACCTATAGCATTTTATGCATGTGTCTATTATAAAGAGTACATCAGTTAACTTAGATACAATGATTTTGTGTGTGAAATTTGTTATATTTCAGTGCCGATTTCTGAAGTTCCTGTTTCATGATATTAGAAGTATCGGCAATAACCGTTCTACACGTAATGGTTCTGTAAATCCCAAAGTCTCACAGCCATAAAAGAAAATGGGCCTTACAAGCTTATCAAAGTAATAAAAGATATGTTCTACAGAGTTATTGGTAAAATGAAATAGATATCTCTATAACTTAGCTTTTCCAGCTTATGTCCTGCATGTATTTTGATACATACCAACCGAAGTGAAAACAACACGCAAATAACAATATGTGCTAACAATCTCAATATTACCACCTTAATATACAAGTACAACTTTTTGGCAGTCTACCAAATTTCCTAAACACAGAAACCTTAGTTTAATCGCTATTTACATTTTTTTGTTTTACAATAATACTTCAGAATGTCTAATATCGTTGCAAAAATAACTTTATCATCTGCATTTATCAACAGAAATATTTTATGTGTTTACATCAATGTCATTTGCACTTTTTGTCATAAGCTCTTCCTCTAAAATGTTCAAATACGTTGCAAATAAAAATGGACTTAAATTTCCACCTTGCTTGACCCCGAGTAAACATTCAAAGCGGCACCGATGTTATAGTATACATAGACTTTATGATATTGAAAAAAAATATAATAACTAGTCTTTATATCGTTTGCCAAATATTTGTCCTAACAATATAATCTTAAGCCTTCGAATAATAAACACTACAGATTGACATTACTATTAAAACAATGATTTATCAATACATTTAAAACAAAAAACATTGTCGTCTACAGCGCCTGTTTTTGCTTTAAACTTGCTCGAGCTCCGACATACACTTATCAATTCTCATCCCGGTCTGTTAGGCGAGTATTTACAATTTTGGGAATAATTTCTCAAATAATGGTTTACAAACACTATCAATATGATAATATAATGTCTCTATACATAATTATAAGTAACTTCTTAAATCCATAATACTTAAATCACTATTTAGGTTTTGTTCGTGGTTAATAAATTTAATATCATTTATATTTCTCATATAAACATCTTTATGTTCTGGGTTTCACTTATAGTATGCATTCATGTTTAACCCAGACACATTATGTCAGTTCTGTTCACGTTCTATAGTATAATCGTTTTGCTTTACGTTGCCGAACAATCAAATTTCTGTAACAACTTTTCACTCACAATACAGTAATCTATAACGCTTGACCAGTTCTTGCCAAAATAAGTCAAGTCACCACAACCACCGCATACAAAGCCGTCAGCTATTTCCATGGCTGTTTAAAAAATAATCAACAGTCGTCCGTTCGATATAACATTTAAATCTCAATTGTTTCTTGTCCAAAAGCGATCTGCAGTATGACCATCCGGCGAAATATTTAGATTTATTTATTAAATATTATCATCTTCGACAAAATCTTGTTAATCTTGTTAATGAAATCGCCTAGAATCATAAAGGCATTAAGGCATATTGATCCTCTCCAAGTTTTCTCTAAATTGGCTATATTGTATAAGATATCGTCAAAAACTTATCTTATTGCATTTCATATGAGACTTTATTTAGTTCGAAAAAAAAAACTTATTACAATGGATAAGAGAAATCTTAAGTAAAACTTACCCTTTAATACCTATTTGAAAAGTACTTTTTTCTCTATATTCTCGGCTTTGAACGGAACAACAACCTCTAACTTCAGAGAGCACTTGACATATAACGGGTATACTATGAGTGGTAAAAAGTGTGATTTAAATGAAAATGACAAATGATATCTCGCTGAAAAGTTAAGATAACTGACATTTGTAACACTGACGTTGTGATTTACCTCGTACATTATTGTTATTTAACAATGATCAACAAAACTTCTGTACACGCCTTAAATGAGCGTTGAAGGCAAAACCTGTGACATTGAAATACACAGAAGACGTGTTCTGTCAAGTCAGAATCGGCTTGAAGTGGAGCTTTTACATCATACCAGAATGGAAACCTACACATTTATTTATTTGCCAGTTTTGTAAAGAGGATTTAATGTTATGAGTCTAAAGATCTAAGTGCTGTTTATCTCCTCAACTGCGTCTTTGCTAAACGATTAGATTACCGTAACAATAAAATCACTGACACGATTTTCGCAGATGGTAAAAAACCTTTTTTGTTCAATGCAGTCCACGTTTGAGATTTTACAAAAAACACATTAGGTTGTTTTCTCGTGTGTTTAATCTTAGAAATAACAACTTCCAATGATGACTAATTATTAACCTATCACAAATCATCGCCAAGGGCTCGGTTACTTACACATTTCCAGAACTGATTGAATAAATGGATGATAATTGTTTGTTTCAGTGGTGGTCGTCTGAAAATACAGAGACAGAGCGGCGATTCACCCTAATAACCACATATTGCTATGTTTATAATCTTTCAAACGATCAGAAAAAGCACCAGGCGCATAGTATCTTACTAAGAATTGAAATTTACATAACATTTACTATTTCTTCACCGTTATAACAAAAAACATTGTTTCCTTAATATGTCCGCTGCGTATATTGCGACCGCGAAACATATTACCATTGTTTTTGCATTCCCCTTTACGCATAAGCAAACTTTCTAAAAGGACAGCTACTACTATCATCCCAGCTCATATTTTCTTCCTGGGATTTTTTTTATTCACTTATCTTTTGGAATTCTGCCAGACTTCTATCCAGAAATCCATACATAGGATATATTCGATGACATGTTAATGGATCATTTACTGGTATGATTGTTTTTAGAGAGTTGTCTTTGTTTACCGTGTGACAAAATAGATAGGCTTCCTCGGGGAGTTGGCAACACGTTACTCATCTCTTTTCGCATGCCACCTTAATCATTCTTCTTGCACACTGTGATTTATTCTGCGAAGAACACGTTTCAGTGAATGTATGTAATTTAAAGATAAACTATTATTATATGAAGCTTAAACGTTTATAAATTGATAATCCTGTGGAAATAAATTTCAGAAATAGGACTACTACAACACTAAAACACTAATACATATGAATTAAACCCACGTAATAATTTACGGGCATTCTTTAAATCTTGGTATTAAAACCTCTTTCGTTATAAATGAATAAAACATATGGCGCTATATATTTGAAATCATTGTCACATTCAAAGAAATATTACGAACATAATTAAGGGTGATGAACAAACCTGGTCACGTGACCACAAATGCAATCGCCGAGAGGATATTGGACAGGAATCACTCCGATCCGAATATGTGTTTTTTTTCTATACTCAAGAGTTGTTACATAAACATAGCGCAAAAAAATGCGTTATGTTGTCTTTCGATCGGCGTGTTGGGGTCCATGCACATCTGCATGGTTTCTGAGAACACTTCGACACAAATGTTGTCCTGTATTGCAAACGTTCGCAGCTAATGTGTATATATAACGGATTGTGTTAACAAGCCGTCAAATATTTACAAATATGCAGTTCAAATGCTCAGTTTTATGTCTTAAGTGCTGTATGAATGATTTGTTCGATGGCATATGTGTAACAATATTATTTTTGAAGATATTCAATTTGGTAAACGCCAAAAGGCATTTTCTTGATGCAAACGTACGAAGTCATATTAATATAACATACGCTCTAAAACAAATCCAAATGACCTAGAGTATGGTCTTAAATATTTCATGGTTGATTGTATCTTCTTTTAGTATGTATTACCATTTTTTTATTATTAAACGTTGTCCGTCGATCCACTCGAAATTATTTTTAGTTGAATTTAATTTATTTATATCATTTATTTAAAGATAAATACCGCAAATTGTTTTATCTCCAACATTTAAAACAGCTTTTGTATTGTCACTTTACAGGAATCAAACGTTTGATACAAAGAGTCGGAGTACTGTACAGCACGGGACCGTTTCTGTGAACAGAAATGCCTACAAAAAGGAACCCTTGGTGTGCGAGTCAGACGCAACGATCAAAGATGTTCGTTACAGATCGTATGGGGATAAACGTTTGATTAAGAAATAATTTGAACATACTGTAAACATGTTAAATGAAACTTTTTTTCATCCTTCATTTTATGTGATAATAAAACTATGAGAATAATTAATAATATGTCAATTATTATGATAACGATAATTATAGAAATGATAATGTGATGATACTATGGCCATGTTTGCTCTACCCGCAACAATGTTGTTATTACTGTATGCCTCTAATATTCGAGCAAAGGTATGTATAAGTCTCATTGTACAGAAATAAAGACAAAATCATGATTTAATGGGGGTTTTATTTAGCCCATAGCTGTATATCTTATAAGAAGTAAAATAAAACAAAAGGCAAATGAAATATTTCCTTAGATATACTTTAAAAATGTGAACGCAATATTATCACTTGGATTACAAAAGAGTACATCTCAACAAGAGTGCAATGATTCAGTTACACTAGTAACACAATGATATTTTTAATTCGTATTCATTAGCTACCACAATTAAAGATACATAAACACACTCTTGGCGTAAAATCAATTGGTTCCGGTCTTTCTAGATATAATCGGGGTTATCGTAAATTGGTTTGAAGCCATTCGATTGTTTTATCTTTGTTACAAAATCATACTGATGGCAAGACAAAAATTCACTTAAATATAATCATTTGTAGCATGATAAAGCTTCATAGTATATCTATTGAAAATGCAGGAAAAATGTTTTCGGCCGGGAAGCCAGAATGAGGGTTTTTTTAACAACTAAATGATAATCATTATTTCTTGCGTTAAATGAGGTCAAACAAAGAAACACATAATTGCAAAACATTAAATAACTGCAAAATTACACAAATAACATGACCGAATCCTAAAGGACGAGTCAGACGAGACCTTTTGTAGTAAACAACAAAAAGATGCATTATTTCTTTCGAAATTGATTTGAAGTCGAAGAATATTAACTGTGTTTTATGGAATGAGAATTTTCGGGGTAATGGGTTATCTTGTAATGTCAAGTTAGGCCTTTTTGAGTACGGCACCTACGTATTTATAAAAAATACATAAACTTTCAATAACAAAGGAATCACCGATAAATAATTGCTAATGAAAAATAACACTTAGAGCAGCAACAGATACACATGTCTTTTAGTTATTTTTGAAGCAATCAGTTGAACACAAAGAGGCATGTGCATGCATAAACAGCAGCTTCAAAATACCACCAAACCATGGTGACGATGAAATTATGTCGTGACGCCATAATGACTAGGAGACATATTTCTGCTTGTTGCAGCTATACATTTAATAAAATAATTGACAACAAATGCGAGCACAGATAATCAGATTAGATCACAGACTAGTAATCAAATAACATAACGAATAATGAAATAACAATGCTTTTGTTATAATCGGCCTTAAAATGTGGTGTTTTTATTTCGAGTGTTTTAATAGCTAGTGCTTGTACAAGCTACTTCTATGGCTATAACAGTCCAAACATTCATCGCACTGGTTTGCTTTCTCGCCTGCGTGGCCGTCCATATGGGCGTTCAGGTCATTTTTTTCCTTCACCAAAAATCAACACATGTCGCACGTGTAACGTGTCGTGCCCTCTCTTTGCCGATGCCTATTCAGGTCGACCTCTTGCATGCATTTCGAGCATAGGAATTGCTTCTCAGATCCATGTGTGGTGTACCTGTATAGATAAATGTATACTTTTAAAAGTATATGTATCTGACTTAAACATACTTATAATCTATATAAAATTTATTATCGTATAACGAATAAGCCAAATCTTGTGACTGGTAAATAATTGCTAAAAATATTATAGATGATAAAACAATTGTTGATTAAGAATACTCTTGCATATACCGCGGCATGATCTCCGTAGTGTAGACTTGTTTCTGACATTAAATGCATGTTCCTACCACATTCATGGAGGCGCTCATACACTGACAATCCCCATGAGGTTTACAGAACCTTTCCATAAACGCGTCAAACAAATGTCATATCTGGAAGAAACAATGTATTTGTATCATTATTATTAAATGATAATCTTCCTTAAGGCGAATGGAGCAAAATCGCATGATTCTACACCGATCCTTTTTCAGGCAATATGACGTCAATTGGATTTACCAACGTGCGTTAATATTTTAGTGTGGCTACGTGCGTTTGCATCAAGAAAATGCCTTTTGTCGTTTGCCAAATTGAAGATCTTCAAAAAGAAAATTTTACTCATATTACATCGAAAAAAAACATTCCTTCAGCAAATGAAACACGAAATTGAGCAATTGAACGGCGTATTTGTAACAATTGGACGGCTTAATCCGTTAAATCTTAGAATTGGCTGTGTGTGTATGCATCACAGGACAATATTTGTGTCGAGGTGTTCTCAGAAACCATGCAGGTGTGCATGGACCCCAACAAGCCATTCGAAAGACAAAATGATGCATTCGTTTTATATTTTTTTTATTTAAAACCAATAAAATAAACATACCCGGATTGGAGTGAATTCTGTCAAATATCCCCTCGGCGTTTGCATTTGTGGTCGCGTGACCAAGTTTCATCAGCACACGTAATAATATTTACACGCAATTTCTGTTCTGTACAGAATACCATTCTATGCAGGAACCTTTCAAGTATTGTATTTTCTCACAAAACGTCCGTGACTCCAAAATTCTAGCGTAGTCAAGGTTGTCAAAATGTTGAGCAAATCCAATCATGCAGATATGAAGTAACATCAACCAATTGATTTAGACTTCGTTGTAGACGTCACTCAATATGTATTGTATCCACATGCTCATGTCGACACCACTGTTAAAAAGTCACATTTATTCCATTCAGCAGTATTTTCGAGAAATTCGATCGTCGAATGTGAGGAGATTTCAAATATTCAACGAAGACATGTCAGCTTTTCTCAATTTCTTGTCTATTGTCAATAGGATAACACAATACGATTGCACAATGAAATATAAATAATGTATTTCTACGTGGAATCTCCGGAACCCCCCCCCCCCCCCGACTAATATCAGCTCTATTTTGAGTTTTAGGCATATGCCTATGTTTCTATGTGAAGCATATAATATCAAAGTTGAAACCCCAGCATGGTTCATTTCCAATCATCAGTGGTATATTTACGACGTTTAATGGTGTCAGCGTTGTTGTGTCGTCACGAACATATACTTTGTTTACATGTTACATTAACACGTATTCGAAGTGTATTGCATCGTTGTCTAGTTCCATTATAATGTTACCTTATGTTTCCCCAATGTTTAGGACGGTATAAAATGTTCTAATTATTTCATACATAGAGGTTTGACAATAAACAAGATTTTTATACAATATGAGGGAAGGTTCTTGGGGAAAACCTCTGTAATCTTTGGGGGAGAGTATATTTAAAATTTCTATTGAAGTTTCACCACTGCTAGAACGTTTCTACTTATTTTGTGAGGATTGGCATACAAGAACATGCTTGTACTATGTGGGAATATTGAATCAATGTTCAAAGAGTGTCCTTAAATCAAAATATTTGTCCGCAGCTCAAGTCAATACTATCACGTGATATTATTGCAGGTGATCACAACAATTTTCGAACGGGCTTCCGGATGAGTGCTGATTTATTTGCCCTGAGGTTTGCTATGTTGAAGATGAAAGGTATGTGAATAGGAAAATAATGTTTATTTTGATATTACAATGCTAGCTGCACACCACTAACAAAATGTATAGGAAGCATGTCTATTTTACATCATGTATGCTGCCAGTATATTGCGAATTTAAAGAGATCGCCACTTTTGTAAGGTTTTGCAACAACACTTGTTCTACGCTACCTAGTTTTTTTTACAATAGTTAACCTACTCCCAAACATTTTTAGAAGGAATTTTCGTGCTTCAACGTTGTGTTGAAATTATAGTGTTTTTATTTCATGTTTAAAAATGCTCCTAAATGTATAATATGTCTCAGAGACAAAATTTGATATTAATGTATTCCATATACGGCACATAGGTTTTTTTATAATTGCCAGTTTCAAATACAAAAGTCATCAATTGAGCTAGATATTGTTAAACTGAAAACATCAATGTAACGTTATCTAGGACGTACAATCCTTAATAAATTGTGCGTAACTAGAGTTTCATTTGGGTCAAGCTTATTTAATATGAGAAAAGTAATGAGGTACGCTGAAAAATATTTAAAAACAACTGTGCTATTTGACACAATAGTATAAGAAAGAGTCATGTGTGACACAATTCCAGTGCATGGCGTAAACGATGAGTTTTTAGGGTCGTTTCTTGCATTGATAATGGAACGGAAAAAAGGTTGCAGGAAAAACGATGTCAAATTATTTTACATATAAAATGAACGCCTCAAAAAAGGCTCGCAATCCAAAAGTGTATGGAAATAAACGATGTTAAACGACGTCGTAATGGCACGAATACCTTAAATAATAAAGAAATTGTATATCTCAAAAAAGCTTTTCTTAATTAACCTTTTGACATTGTTTTATTACCATTTCCATGTCATATTTCTAGCAGGGTTATTTTAAATACAAGAGACGTTTGAATTTGTTTCAATATTTGATTTTTATGTAATAATACCGACCATTTATCTCTAAGGAAGCATTTTCTTGCGCGTAAAAAGGAATGTAAAGTTTAAAAGGAGCATAATTACTAAGTGCACTGTGGATCATGGTGAAAAAGGCAATTCAAAATCTCATTACATTTTGTCGCAAGGTAATTGCACTTTAATTACTTAATAAATCAATAATTACATGTAATCAGTGTTGAGGGTTATGTTCTACGAAGATGATGACAACGAGTATTCATTTGATAGAGGTGAAAATTCATTTCAGTGCTATTTTTGACTTAACAGTCTAAATGAAATATTTTATTTTTTTTGAAAATGAGCCATCTGATTGAACTCAAATCTCCGGCAACATCTAAGTCAGATTTATATATGATTATAGTGCTACAAACAAGGGTTTTATAAAAGGCATGCAGAAAAAAATAGGACATACACTGCCGACAATGTTAGGACGATTATTGCACAATGCCAACAAATTTCCTTTCAACATGATGATTAGAATAAACGTCAATTGTGTCGCCATTATTTGCAGAACAAATATGTATCCACAATATTATTCATATCGATCATAATTTGATATCAAACAGTAATTTGATTGTCAAATGAAAACCCCTGTTCAATCGGTTATTGTCTTGAATATCAATTACCAACATCTTTTATAACATGTCCTCTGTTTAAGAGATTATCTACTTGTTAACAAATAAATTACCTAAAATAAACCAATATTAACCATCAATGAGCCTCGGAGATGTTTCAAAGGTTAACCAATTGCACTTACGAGGCACAAATACGGAGAGTGTGAAAAGATATAGGCAATATTTCGTTTAAATACTTATGACATAAAATCCCGTTGAGATTGGCCAAATGTAACTGCACGAATATGTTTAATTGTGACGGACATCTCTTTTTCCAATTTGTAGCTAAAGAAAACGAACTGCAATTCTTCATATTCCTGCAGCTAAAACAAGTTTATTGTGTGTTTGCTACTTTGCAAAACCTTTAAGCTTCTCTGGCAGAAATAATTGTTGTCGATACATCCCCATACATATTATTCAGTGACAAAATGGGCCACATGAAGGGAGATTTATAAAACTTGTTCATGTTTCAAAACATTGTGCCTTTTTGATATCGGAATTTCTTTTCAAATCCAAATAACACATATGCCCTAAAAGAATATTCCATGAAAAACTGGATTATTGACGAAAATTCAAGTTAAGCTATTACAAGTTTCATATTTTATCTATAATAAACCAGAAGGATGTAGACCCATGAGGCATAAAGTGCACAATGGTGACAAATACAATTATTATACCTCACTTCTATAGAACATCTAGTAAAAACGCCAGGGCAATATTTTCGACTATCTCCCCGCACTATCACCCTCTGCCGCACTGTCACCCGCTGACGTCATGAAATTGAAAATACGCTACAAATACGCCGCCATGTTGGATTTGTATGTGAAAAATTATGATTAATATAAAACTGGCATTGCAACCTTAAAATGCACTAATTATAAAACCTCACTTCTATAGAACATATGAAAATGGCAATACGGTACGAATACGGGATTTACTGGTAGTATTTTACTTAAAGTCTGTATCACCTGAGCGCTTTGTTTACCCGCCGACAATTCTTGCCAAAATGGCAGCAAGATTCGCAGCTGTCAGTGAAAATGGTATTTCGCCTCGGTCGACAGTATTTACCTCAGGTTGACAATATGCACTGTCACCCTCAAGGCAGTCAATATTTATATAATAATATGTACGTGTGCGGTGACATATTAACTAATACAGCTAGAGCGCTGTTTATAAAGTCTTACCGCCTCGGTATAATTAGGCCAGTAAACAACGGATAAGCCATTTCTGTTTCGAGAAGAATATATCACATGCTGCTCTATTAACGTTATTTCAATAAGACCTATGCAGATGTGCGCACATTATTATAGTGTTCTAATATTTGCAATAAAATTACGCAAATTACCCCCCCCCCCCCCTCCCGCCGTCTTCTTTAAGCAAATCGCCATGTGTAAACGTTCCAACGGACGGTATGGTGGTTCTGGTACGTCTATATATAGTAAATATGCGGCAAAACTCAGGTGGGATGCGGGCAAATTCAGGTGGTGCGGTACTAGAATTGCTTGAACAAAATTAAAGTCTAATTTTGTGCAATCAATTATAAGGTAGTCGGGGATGGTGTCCGCTTAATTTTCTTTAGTGTTATTTCATTCATTATATCCCAGATATTTCCATTTCACAGCGTTCAAGCAAAACTTGTTTGTTTACATATCAATTTGATGAAATTCCTGTTTGAACATGTGTTTTTTTAAATCTTTTTTTATAGTCTCATCTATTTTCCATCTTAATTTTGTAAATACGTATATTAACACACATACATACTTCTAGTCTGCATTTGCGTACGTTTTAGGGGAATTTGTTTCGTAAATACATATTTAACGTGAGCTAAGGACTTTACTGCATATGTAGGTTGTTTAAGACGTACCAAATGCATTGGTGGACACTTTGTCTACAAACTCCATGCATAATAATAATAATAATAATAATAATAATAATAATAATAATAATAATAATAATAATAATAATAATAATAATAATTATAATAATAATAATAATAATAATAATAATAATAATAATAATAATAATAATAACATTTTTTTTTATTTTGGTTCGTCTACAAATTATTACAGTGATAGATGAATACAAACAAATTTACATTTGCACTCGTCTACTATGCAGTGTTTGAGACATCTTTGTGGGAGAAATGCAAGCATTTCTTATAAACTTGAAATATATCATAGCTAAGACGAAGATTATATTAGGTAGTAATCAATATTTTAGTTCGTTTCGACTTGGGTGATGAATTTAAATTATCTTTCATTTGAACCAGTATGAAGCAGAACTTGTGCTGAATCATACATGCATGTATTCGATTAACCAGAAAGTAATGGTCAAAAGTAGGGCCTCAGCGATATAAAGTGAATACTGTTTACTCTTGGAACATCTGGTTGAAAGAATATTCCAATACAAGTTTTGAAGAACTTTTGTCGACATTGAGTGCTTGTTAACAACATGGTTTCCCTCAAAAATGGAATTATCTGTGATACAAAGAATGGCACGAGGGTGTACGTAATAAATTGGAGGTCACCGTCGGCTTCTTAAAATTGTACACATTTAGGTTTTAACATTTTTTCAATCAATTTCAGTGCCTTTACCCCTGAGAACCCCCGCATATTATGTCCTAAATAACATTATGCACCAGAACTAACATGTAGGCAAAAAGCTTGATCAGAAATATATGGTAGTTTTTTTGTCTCTGACTTATTATGACATGCTTCTGGTTGCATTGTTAGTGAATATGAACTTTATTACACAAACAGCCATTTAAAAGTGAAATAGAATAAATTCGACGTAGCTACAGCTTTTCCCAAATCCCACAACAATAAGGCAAACAACAACACTTCTACGGTCAAAAGGTTTGCATGACAACATCGACTTCGACACCAAGGCTGTCACAATACATCGACTTCATTTCTACGGAAAACAGCAAACACTATTGTAGACGATAGTCTATGGTAAATAGCGTTGCTTTCGTCCTTCATGTAACGTTGCTATGAGAATGGACATATATCCCCAATGGCAATACTCCTAATGAAGGAATTGTAGGACACTTTCCCAGTTTGATGGGTGTAACGGTGAACAATAATATACTGATTGAAAAAATGCCATTACGTAAAATAAAGCGAAAAATCATGAGGCATTTAATAAGCCCTAGACAACTTTAAACTAAGTAAAAAGTTTGGCTACTGAGCTTGTTTCTGTAGTTTTTCATATAAATATTGATCCTAAATATTAAGAATAAGTCCCAATTTGTATTCGTATCTGTGCTGTTCCATAGAAAAGCATATTTGTATTCATACAATGTTTTCGGTATTTTCGAAATGAGTAGGTAGTTGGGTATTGAGGCGTTGGGACCGTCAGTGTTCCTTCTCTTTTTATTTACGTACATGTAACACGTTAAATGTCTCATATAACCGACACAATATGTACAATATTAAAGCAGTAATGAAAAAATCGCTTCAACAAAGCTTTAAATTGTTTGTCATTTCTGATTTCTTTATTTAAATTGACACTCTTATTCAAGATCAAAACATAAACATGTACAACAAACATCAATTATGGGTGATACAACTTGAACAACATACTAAATAATACATTTATGGAAAATATTAGTTACTGATAACAAGATTTTTACTGTGTATTTGATAGCAGAAAGCACACAAATATTTGATATTGTCTCATATAAAGGTAGAAATACCGTGTTTAATACTCATTTCTTTCAACTTAAATTCAGTATCCTTCTTAAGAACAATTGTTTTTGACATTTATTCATCCTTTTTGAAATATTAAAACAATATTATCAATTGTGGTAAATCTTATTTGTGAGTAAGAGTGCCTCTTTAATGGAATTAAATTAAAACAATAAATTCCAATATCGTTATTGATAATTGATTAAGAATTTTCCGTACCTATATTCTTTTCTCTCGAAAATATATTTCCAACAAAAACCACGTTCTAAATGTTTGTTTCAATTCAATTAATGTTAGTCATGAATATTCATAAATACATAATGCAATGATGAAAAGGTTGTATAATTCCATTGTATGTCCAAGCATGCATTTTATTATTTCAAATACTTCCAAGCACTGTGTCAAAATTTAAACTTTAGGTAGTTATAAAACAAATGTTAAGTCTCGATTTCATTTCAGAGTAGATAAGTGCACTTACAATGTTGCTGTTGTTGTTGTGTTTAATTTTGATGCGGTACATGTAAAATATACAAGTCAGTCATATGGCCAAATATTGAATACTATTTCAATAATATTATATATATTTCAACCACAGACAAAAAAAAGTTTTTTTATCAGAATATTTGCAATGCTCTTAACAAAACAATGATATCTTAGTGTAATGTCTTACCGTTCAGGCGCTCTATCCTCGTGTAGAATCAGCAGTCCATTTCTCTTTCTTCGGTGATATGTTAAAAAATATGGTAACTGTTACATTGCCTTACATGATTAACCTAATATAGCATTGATGACGATTATGAGAATAAGCCGACTCTAGTGAGCTTCCTACGTCCTGACACGCTCAGCAATTATGAGAGACCCGATGTTTGCAGTGGCTCAACAAATCGGCCAATACTGAGGGGCGTATCTAGTTGGTAAATATTTTCAGAGACTCATTGTACCTCAAAGAAATGACATAACTCCACAATACTATATTGCCTTTCTGAAAAAGAGAGAACAGTATTTGCTTTCGTGAAAAGGTAGGGAAAATATTTGCTAGAAGTATTTGCTATCAACCAACTTCTATTCGTATTACATGCAATTATATGAGTCCTTTCTTGGGAAATACAAACGCCCAATAGACTTGTATGGAATGGCATTTAGGTAAAAATTGCATTGTAATAGCTCTAAACATGTCCACATGCAGAATTCAAATGCCATCATGCAATACGACATGTCATAATGCATAGTGTAAGTTTCATTACCCGAACGGGAATGTCATCAAGCATTATACAAATGACATCAAGCATAATTTTCATCATTATATACTAGCTTCAATTTGTTAACACGTCTGTGAACATCATTTAATGCATGCATCTTTTGTTAGATCTACGTAACTTCCTTACTGTTATCATAAGTTTGAAATTTGACGAGGCCGAATAGAATCGCAAGTACGTACAATGCAAAATTAGACGAGCCGATTGATGCAAGCCAAATGAACTAACCCTAATGCGGTTGCCAAGAAACAGGCATAACGAATTATGACAGCAGGAGGCGCTGTATGCATGTGAGACTATGGAAAACAACGTTAACATAGTACAAATAGTTGCACAATTATAATGCAATAAGGTCTACTATTTTCAACCGCGTTCAAAGTTGCGTGACATGACGATTGAACCTTTATTTCATCTTTAGTTTTGAAAAAACCTGGTTCATCCTGAAGTTGCGACAGATCGATAATTAAAATGGCTTACAAATGTGTTGACATCTAACAACATTGCCAGACAATATATGTTTTACAGTGCTTTAAGCACACTCGCTTCTCACCAAGGTGTCCCGGCGTTCGATTTCCGGCCTGGGCATGCGTGAGTTTGGTTAATTAGTTTTTCTCCGGACACTCCGGTTTCCTCCACAATAGAACACCACACTCTCGCGCAACATCGTGCCAACGAAAATGAATTAGCTATAGTTAATATAACTTTCTTCACAATCGTTGTAATATAAATCAAATTTAAACGAAGGAAGTGTCATGAAATGACATACGAAAGTAAGAATGTTTGTATTTAGAAATTAACTAGTAGTTTTGTTTTTATCTAAGGAACGTATTCAACCATATTTTAAGTTGAAAACAAAATTGGATAGATGCAAACATTTATTAGACTTTTCATTTATAATTTAATGAACATACACAATACATGATAACAATGAGAGAGAAAGAGAAACAGTGGAATGTAACATCGTTTAAGTTCATAATAAAAGAGATGCAACTTGCTCCGAAATGTTCGAGTTAGAGCGCCACTTCAGATGCGAGAGTTCCTGGTTTCAGTCACGGACAGTGTCAAACAGATGGTACCAATAGCTCCCTTACCTGGCGCTCGGAATCAGAGGGTGCTAAGTTGGAGTACTCAGTTTACAGTTGTTGCATGGGTATTTGTGTAACAGTGTCAAGTGTTGGAGGTGGAGGGGGTGACTTCTGAACTGTTGTCCCGGGGCCGATGGGCCGAGGCTAACAGTTCAGAATGTCACCCGACAAGAAGAATTTATTACCTGATTATATATTTAAAACGCGACATAGTTTATTTACGTCTGATATTGATTTGTCTGCGTCTGGTATTGATCTTGATCATATAGACGATTGAGCGCTTGAAAATTCTTCGCTATTCACCGTGAACCAATTAAAATTACAAAATCAATACCGGAAATTCACGAGTTTAAACGATATGCAGTTTATTTGTAGAATCTCGGTCAAACCCATGACGTACCTATGACGTAGCTTCACGCGCGGGTAACAGTTCATACTGTTTACCGTTGAACAGAGGATTACAAGAGCTATGAAAACCAATGTCACATGACATATTAGCACATACCGTATAATATGTTTTATTAGTATGAGAACAATGCTTTGTTACTGCAGAAATATATAGAACCTATAATAACATAAATAATAAAATAGCTACTAGTGATATATATCCCATTTGCTCACTGTGGAGTGTTACAACGTTGTTTGTACTTAGTTATATATTACAGTGATGAACTTACGTAAATATAGCATTTTTTGTTGATCCCAAAGGTTAGTGCTCAATGGATGAAATTGTTAAGGCATTTGAAAAAGGCTCTGTTTTTGGACTGTAAATACATGTAGTGAGCAGTTAAAGAAGTAATACTCGGCATTTTCTAAATTTTATTTTAACTACATACCGGAGAAGATCGGATATCATTATTAACAATTATTTTGAATACGTGCTTGATATTCCGACCAGCGACGTTCTAAACTAAACATGATTGCCCTTTAAACTTATGTCTAAAATAGTGTCAACACCACAATGAAATGGCTTAAGGATTTGTTGGTCGACTGTAGACTTTTAATATTCCATTTAGTGCTACAATAAGTTCACTGTTTCGTAGATTATAAGGGTTTGATTCATTTACTGCAGTCGGAAAAAAACTGCGCTAGGTAAGGTTCCCCATGATTATATATATTTACATCGATGAGTGCTTCCATTTTTCCAACGAGCGAGATTTTGTTGAAAACACAGATTCCGATAGTGAGTATGCATTGCTTACCGAGGTGTTTTTTAGCTTGGGCTTAAAATATCCATATTGGTAATGGAAGTGTATTCAAGTTGTACGTTTTTCTGAAAGTTTATTATATTCTGAGAAGAATGCAAGTTGTTTGGAGACAATGGTTAAATATAAATTAGGTACGAGCTTTACGAAAAACCATCGTCCATACGAGAATCTTAACATGTCTACCTTTAATTAGAATATAAGTGTTTCATTTTGATTGTTTTTTTCTTGATTTTGTTTGCTGATATTTAAGGTTTTGTGATAGATTATCATGTTTCAATTAACTAACGTAACATGTCAACATAACTGCTGCCTGTGATCCGATAAAGAAATTCTCTCTATTTCTTTAATCAAATTTGCAAATTATGACAAAACGCTGAAGACAAGTAACTTTCCATGCTGCCTCATATGGAAGTTTTCTGGAACCCATAAGTAGTTCCATACTGCATAAGTTTAAATTTAAACCACGTTGACATACTCTATCAAAGGTATTAGATATAGCACAGAAAACCAAGGTACCTGCTCCTTTATCGTCAAATAGATTGCATATTTGATTGTATATTCCGATACATTGATACGTTGTCGAATGGCCTGTTATCAAAAAATATTGTCATTTGCCATGCTTCAACAAGCCTATTGTTTTGAAATACCGACTAAGATCTTTTATAAGACATACACTCATAAAACTTTATAGCAATCAATATTGGTAAGAAAAGGAGGTAGTGATTCGGAGTTTTGTTTGCCACAATCGCACTAACAAATAAAAAAAAAATTCTCGATTTCTTTAATAGCCGACATTTGGTTAAATTCTCTTAGACAAAGACTAAAAACTAAGATCCAATTTAGAATTAAAAAACTCGTGCTTTTACCATAAGTAAAATAGTCATGTCATGTACAAGTTAACTGACCCCTGAAAATATCACATAAGTCATTGACTATTTCAAAGAAACAAAAAATTTGCATTGTCACACCATGGTAACTATCTTGGTCGTTCAACTATTATATTCTTCACATGTAACGCAATTGTATTGTTCGTGAGATGTGAAATAATGAGTAGGCAAACGGTGGTATATACTAAACAAGAATATTATTTAAAGAACTAAGGGGATATATATTATTAACTTATTATATATTGGTTATGATTGCATAAGAGATAAATTATATCAGCGCCGTAGCTCATAAGTATTAGTACCGTAACGTATTTGGCTATTCAAATTTGCTTTCTGTAGTATTAAGGCTTAATAGTATAGCGTACGGTATGAGTGGAACCATGCAATTCAATTATATCACATCGGCTGCGCTCACTCTGCCCATTTTTTGAATCAAACTATAACAAAAGGCTTGTAGTGTCTACACGTTTGTGTTTCTGTTTCATTGTCGTTCCGCCCCTTGTTCTGTGCAAGTATATGCTACGTTTAACTATTGACAACAGTTGTACAATGGTGGAAAAATATCCTGACTGAAATATATTCTCTGAAAATATTTTGATGTATTCGTCTACATCGATCTACGTAAAATAAATGAACGAAAAAAATGAATAATCCCTAATTGGCCCACACAAAAATGCAAACAGTTCTTAGTTCTTAGGCAAAGGTTCATTTGGGGTTGCCGATTTTATGTGAATGAAGCCTTTTCTAAATGTATTGGGTTTCATACTTGTAACGAAATAATTTTGAAGTATTGTACTCGTGCCAATTAACAATCTTTTTTGTTGCTTTCTGTGCTTGTCTTTCAATCTCTCCGTTTCTCTTTAAGGCAAATTCACCCTTGACTTCTTTTTCGATTTTTTTATTTATGTTTTGTTTTTTTTATGAATTGCGTATAACTTTCTCTCTTAGTTGGTATAGTTTCCATTATATTGTTTTCCTATTTTTGCTCAACTTTGCTTTGATCAGTTAGATAAACATTTAAAAGAGGGAATGGGTTGTCTCCATAATTATGTGGGTCTAGTTAGCTAATGAAAGTGTGGTCTTGAATAAGTTTTAGTGGAAGGAACTTTTTGGTACTTGTTGTTGTAATTTTCTGTTATATCACTGGAAATGGCTTGATTGGGGCTAGAAGAATGGCAGTTTCATAAATGTGATCTGGCACTGCCAAGGTCATAATTCACTTTGGCGGGATCTTTACCAAGGAATACCACGCTACTGCCATTGTAACACATATAGGCTAGCAGTTTTGTTTCACATCCGCATAGTTTAATTTTTTTATTTGGTTTCTCCATACATATAATTTAATCTGGTGTCGGATTTCATGATAATCCCCCTCTCTATGAAATGAATCACACGCATTCACTTGTTTGGACTTGGCATAATAATGATGTTACCCAGTGTTGTTATGAAGGATGAATGGGTAGGCAGTTATTTTAAAGGTATTTGTCTTGGACACTGATATGTCTGTTCATTTAATAATAGACGAATTTCTGCCGGTGAATAGTATCCTATACAGTTCAGAGTCTGGAAAAGAGTTTGCTTTCAGCATGTTTATAATAGCATCTATAACATCATCAATGATTTTTGTGTTTACGTTGCCTACCAGGGTTAAGAGCCGGTTTTGAGTTTATGAATAGAAAAAAATGATGATAGATAAAATAATAAAGAACAGACAACATGAATATCAAAATATGTTGATAAATAAAGTTATAAAGGACAGACAACATAAACATATATATATATTGACATTGGACACTTATATTGTTTAAGGACATCTGCTTTGCAATTAGCATGTGTTTTAGGGAAGTATATTTTCACTGACTGTTGTTGCAGATATTTTTTGTAGACACTTGATGTACAGAAAACTCGATCCCATTCTTGAATCTTGAAGTATAATGCAAAGGTAAAAACATACAAGAATGAAAAGAGGACTAATAGTCTGTTTAAGTACATGACTTGTGGCCATGCCCAATTGTTGCATCATATCACAGAAAAGAACTATCCGATGTTGAACAATACAAGCGGATACAAAATATATTAAGACTTTTGATCTCTACGTGTATGTGACCTTTACCTTTAGCCCAGCTGTTTAAAACATGCACTCTGCACATCGTCTTAATATGGTGAACATGTGTGGGGAATAATTACAAAATCATTCAAGGCGGTGGAGATGTTGAGCGAGCGGACACGGTCCTAGAACTTTAATCTCTATGTAAGACCTTGACATTGAACCGAGCTGGCTGTAACATGCACATCGTCTCAATATGGGGAACATTTTGGGCGAGTTATTTTAAAATCCTTTAATCGGTTGAAGAATTTTGGGAGTAGACACGATTTGTGACGGACATGATACGGACAGACAGGCGGACGGATTCGCATTCACGTTTCTTCCTTTAATATGTTCCTTATAATGTACAACAAATCAAGCAAATTCAGTACCAAAATGTGCATTCTTTTTGTTGAGTAGTATGAATAAAAAAATAACGAGGTCATCCCAGTAAGGTTTTGTATTATGCAAACATGCCTTGGTTATTCTTATAATCTCAATATCAACATTTGTTGGTTTTAAACCAAATGAAGCATAAACGTTCATGTTTCGGTGTTTTATCCTTTTTGTACAAACATCAATCCGTTTCATTTGCTTTCATAACATACTCACAAAACCGCGACAATTCACTAATTGCCCGACAGTCAATTAATGAAACTGGGTGGTTTTACTTGCGTACCACGCGACTACAAAAAGAGCAGAGCTAATGTGTCAAATCAGTGCGAACACCAATAAATTCATTTCATTCATTGCATTTTGTCGATCTTTGAACTCTAACATATACGTAGAGTACATACTGCTTATTTTATATTATATAACCTAAAAATTGGAAGACATTACGGTTTATTTTAAAATGGAGAGTTGTTTAAACATGGCATTTAATTGAGAAAAGCCAAATGTATTACATTGTTAATCATGCTTTCGTGATTCCATATACCTATGAGGGATTATGCTCTCCATCTACTTTATATTGATTAAACCCCGTGAGGTTACCTCTGTCTCCGCAAATAAACTTATTCAAAAGGCTTATATAAATGTAGTGGCTGGAATGGTTATATCTGAAATAGAAGCAAATAAGGGTAAGTTAAGAATGTTTCTTATTCTTATTATAAAGCCCTATTTCAAAAGGTTTTTTTTTCCTTCCATTCATTTAATAACTTTTTATGCTTACTGGTAGATATGTATTTATGACGTAATATCTCATAAAAATGCACAAAACGAGTAAAATAGCTGATAGCACGTGTTGGAGTGTGATGAAACTATCTAGTAAACCAGGTGTTTGTTTCGCACTTATGAAAAGATTACATAGTTATGGTGTTTGATGAAAAAAAATGCTGTTTACTTATATTACCAGCATGGCCAGAACTGGGCAAATAATAAGATGAGGCGTCTTAGACTCGACGGGAGCCTTATGAGCGAAGATCCAAGAGTCTAAGAAGCTTGAAGTATGGTAAAATTGTGTTTTAAACAGTGTCTCTGCTATTCGGATATCTTGCTTTTGTTCTTGTGCCATTGAATACGGTCATGCTAGTCTGTTAAGTTTTTTGTGTTATTTAATGTTAATCAAGTGATCCATCGCGAGCAGGGAAGAGTGACATTTCACTGAAACGGTATGAGTTTAGCCAAGAATATATTGCTACATAATTATTAATACCTAAGCTCTACGGATTGTTTTTGCAGAGGAAGAGTTTTGAGTTGATATAATACACACATATATTAAACGTATATGTAAACCATGTCACCACGGACTTCATGACAACAAACATGATTAAAAAACCACAAGGAATTTAAATACCACCGTAGCTATAATAGGCTAGTATGATATTAACATAATCCTACGTAAAACGAGTTATTCATGAGATTTGCTAATATCGTCTCCTGGTACTGCTCAACGTGAGCACGGTTGACCTGGGCATGCACATGATTTGTAGTGGTATCCCTATAAAGACCAAGATTGCATTCAAACTGAAAGGGTAGGCGATATATACTGCAGGTGAAAATAGTAGTTAGTGTTTCTCATGTAAGGTATCGGAATTGCGAAGTTCTTTTTTTAAATGTCGTTCACTTAAAGGTGTGTAACTGCACTAGAGCAAATGTGCATACGTATTCATGCGTTACACACCTTTAAGTGTACGGCATGCCGGTAATATTTGCTGCGTCGGTAGAAACATTGACGGGTGGGTCAGTGACAACTTAGTGGCATTTGGAATGGTGACGGGTCCCTCTTGTTTTCAATAACAGATGGAAAAAATGGCAAACATTTCAGTTTAATTTCCACGTCCATCGAAGAGCTGAATTGTATCACAACTGTCTATAATAAGTTTGACTTTCAAAAAGATATTAAAGAGCGTTAAAGGAATTATCGCGGTAACACGTAGCTTATGAGAACAGAAACACAACATTTAACAATAAACGTCCAGTTCTAAGCTACCTAAATATTAACAGGATACGGTACAAATTCCATGAAATTCGTACAATCCTTGATGATAAACTTTCAGATCTGCTCGTAATTGCTAAAACAAAACAGGATGAGAGTTTCAACAACAACCTCTTTACTGCAGACGGATATAAGTTAGAAAGACGAGATCGCAACTGCCATGGTGGAGGACTGATGGCCTTCATCCGTGCTGATCTCCCCTTCAAACGCCGCAGGGACTTGGAAAGTGATCAACTTGAGTGCCTGTGCTACGAGCTGTCACTCCAGAGGCGGAAATGGGGTATTCTGTGCCTGCATCGAAAACCGTCGATGTCAGATCTAGACTTTGAAATTTATACTTCTAAGTGTTTTGACAAAATGTTAATACCTTTTGAACATATTATCTACATAGGCGATTTGAATAATGACTTACTGAAAAGAGAAAAATGTTAACCTCTTCATAACTTTAGCCTGGAAAATATTATCTCTGAACCTACATGTTTTATAAAAACTTGCAGGCCCACACTTATTGATGTCATCCTCACCAATGCAAAGTCTTTCATGTGTAAAAACTGTAAACTTTAATTGCGGCTTAAGTGACTGTCACAACCTCATAGCTACCAGTTTAAGAGAACAATGTGAGCAATTCATGAAAAAGAAGGTCACTTTCAGGTCATACAAGAACTTTAACGACAAATCATTTGATGAACATCTTTCTCACGTTCCATATCGCCCATATCTTTGAGGACATGGACGTTATTTATTGGGCTCACGAACACCTATTGAAACAAGTTATTGACGAGCATGCCCCAGTAAAACAGAAAACACCATAAAGGAATCCACCACCTTATATAAACTCTAGGTACCGTAAACTAATTTACAAGGCTCGTCAAGCAAGAAACACCTATAACAGAAATCAGAACATGGCCAAGTGGTTAAACTACACTTAGTTCAGAAATCTCAAAACCAAGGTGAAAAGAGAATCTATAGCTGTTTATTTCCCAGAACGGTGTAGTGGAGGACCCAAATCTAAGAACTTCTGGCCAACAATTAAACCTTTTCTCTCACAGAAACCTACAAATAAATCAGATAACCCAATAATACTCAAAGACAACATAGGGAATATGGTTTCTGATCAAAAGCCGGTGGCTAATAAAATGAACTCATTTTACATTAATATAGCAAAAAATATTGGAATATCTGGAACTCAGGTTAAAGATAAACACCCTAGTCTTGACAAAATAAAGGAAAAATGCCAAATGTCACCTGACTTTCACTTCACCCCGGTCACCGATAAAGATATTGGAAAATACACTTGACAGGTTAAATCCCAAAAAAGGAACTGGTATAGATCAGATTCCTCCAAAAACCATCATTGCTGGCAAAGATACTTTACAGGTTGCCATCCGAAACATGGCAAATGAAATTATTAGCCAAGGTCATTTCCAAATAGTCTTAAGCTACCACAAGTTACCCCTATTTTCAAGAAAGATGACCCCTTTATTGAAAAGAACTATAGACCAGTCAGTATTTTACCATCAATGTCCAAATTATATGAACGGGTCATAAGTGAGCAACTGATAAGTTATTTTCATAACATTTTTCATCCTTTCCTGGCAGTATTCAGAACATCATTTGGATGTCAAACTACCCTGTTAAGGCTGGTGGAAGACTGGAAAAAAGCCCTTGATGAGAACAAATATGTAGGCGCAGTTCTAATGGATCTATCAAAAGCATTCGACTGCCTGCCCCATGATCTCATCTTAGATAAGCTTAATGCATACGGCCTCTCAGCCCCAGCATGTAAACTTAAGCACAGCTATCTTACAAACAGAAAGCAACTTGTCAAACTTAGTCAAATTACCAGTGAGTGGGACTCCATTCTGAAAGGCGTACCACAAGGATCAATATTAGGGCCTTTAGTTTTCAACATCTTTCTAAACGACATTTTCTACTTTATTAATAATGCAGCTTTATATAATTATGCAGATGACAATACTCTTTCTGTGTGTGATAAAAATCCTGATGTTGTGGAGACCACTCTTGAAGAAAAAAGTAACATTTTGATAAACTGGTTTACATCCAATCAAATGCAGGTTAACCCTGACAAATTTCAGGCAATTTCAGTTGGCTCAAGGTCTGTTAAAGAAATAAAACAATTCAATATACTTAATCACACCATTTTTTGGGAAGAGCAAGTGAAACTTTTAGGTGTTGAGGTAGATAGTTTATTAAATTTTGATGCCCTAAAATGTGCACAAAAGCTGCTAAGCAGTTGAATATTCTTCAAAGACTAAGTAAAATGTTTGACAACCAATACTAAGCTTATTATCTTTTAACCTTTTATCAGATCCAATTTCAACTACTGTCCTGTTTGGCATTTTTGTAGAAGACCAGCACAGACATATTGGAAAAGATTCAATACAGAGCTTTAAAAATTGTTTTTAATGATTACACCTCAACTCACGAAAATCTTTTTCATAAAGTTCAATTGCCAACATAACATTTGAGGAGGGTAACATTGCTATTGAAACTTATAAATGCCTGTTTGGTATCTCACCAGAATATATTCAAAACCTTGTATTTTTTAAGACATGATATTTTAATCTGAGATACGAAAACTGTGTAGACGTTACATCAGTTAGAACATCTAAATATGGGAAAAATTCTTTCCGCTTTGAGGCCAGTCAGGTATGGAACAGCCTGCCAAAGGAAATAAGGGTCTCCCAAAACTACCTGGAATTAGAAGGCTGATCCGCACCTGGACAGATCCCTCTTGAAAATGTTCAACGTGTAAATAATACCTTTTTGCTTTATAAAAAAAAAGAAATTGATAACTATAAGATGTTTCACTGAATATATTTTATCCTTTGTCTTAACGGAAAAGGAGTTTTGTTTTCAGTGGGATGGCTTACACCCACTGGACAATATATGGCATTCAAATACCAGAAAAGATTTCAGCGGACTTCTTTGACTAAAATAACAACTAATTAAATTAATTGACATGGGCTAATATCTAGTTATGATTGTTCAAATTTATATAGCATATGTCAAACACATACAACTACTTGTGTTTTTCTTTCGGCAAGTATTTTGTTTAGATGTTACGAATTTACTTTTTCAATAAACATTATTTTACAGTGATAGGTGTAATATCAAAATAACATGATACATATCATACCTCCTCTAAGCAATACATTCAAAACATTTTTCCTATCATGCTAGATTAATTATAAGATTTTTTACACACTACACATCGGTGTACAAAGCTGTTATTCCCTTGTATATTTTGCTACTTACAAGTTTGCTACTTCAATGTATATGATTACCCTTTAAGTTATACTTTTGAAACAACTAACCATGTTACAGTGTTATATCAACTAGTGGAACCGTGCGCGTCTGGACTGACCGTACAGCCGGGAAACCTTGTAGGTGTTATCACTGTTCTCGATGTTCTAATCCAATGTTCCTATTTGTATTTTTATGCATGCTGCAATATGTGTTCATTTTAACATATATACTTTTATTTCAAGGTCACAAGCTCAATGTTATTTTTATTTGATATGTATGTCTTTTCTTCATGTCGGAAAATAGCTCATTGAGCTACTGTTTCTTGTTAACACAAACTCGACTTTAAATAAAGATTCTTGTATCTTGTATCTTGTAACATTTCAAAGTGTCCGGTCAAAACGATTTTTGTAACCAGGAAGAGAATTAAAGTAACTATTTTCCACTATTTTATTATCTAAAAAGATACAATCAATCAGTTATACGGTATTGTTGATTGATAAGTCTGGACCATTTTGACACGAATCGTATTCATATTGTCAAAACGTCTTTGCAAACGTTTTTTTTTACAATATTTTTCAAATCCCTAGGTTTTTAACTGACAGGAGCAGAGAAATGGCAACATTTGTTGTGAACTTTATAAAAAGAATGGCCATACTTGTTGTGGACATAAACAGAGAAATGGCCACACCTGTTGTGTACTTTAAACGGAGAAATGGCCACACTTGTTGTGTACTTTAAACGGAGAAATGGCCATACTTGTTGTGTACTTTAAACAGAGAAATGGCCGCACTTGTTGTGTACTTTAAACAGAGAAATGTCCACACTTGTTGTGGACATAAACAGAGAAATGGCCACACTTGTTGTGTACTTTAAACAGAGAAATGGCCACACTTGTTGTGTACTTTAAACAGAGAAATGGCCACACTTGTTGTGTTCTTTAAACAGAGAAATGGCCACACTTGTTGTGTACTTTAAACAGAAAAATGTCCACACTTGTTGTGGACATAAACAGGGAAATGGCCACACTTGTTTTGTACTTTAAACAGAGAAATGGCCACACTTGTTGTGTACTTTAAACAGAAAAATGGCCACACTTGTTGTGTACTTTAAACAGAAAAATGTCCACACTTGTTGTGGACATAAAAAGGGAAATGACCACACTTGTTGTGTACTTTAAACTGAGAAATGGCCACACTTATTGTGGACATAAACAGAGAAATGGCCACACTTGTTGTGTACTTTAAACAGAGAAATGTCCGCACTTGCTGTGTTCTTTAAACAGAGAAATGGCCACACTTGCTGTGTTCTTTAAACGGAGAAATAGGCCACACTTGTTGTGTTCTTAAAACGGAGAAATGGCCACACTTGTTGTTTATTTTAAACAGAAAAAATGTCCACGCTTGTTGTGTACTTTAAACGGAGAAATAGCCTTATTCGTTGTGTTCTTAAAACGGAGAACTGGCCACACTTGTTGTGTACTTTAAACGGAGAACTGGCCACACTTGTTGTGTACTTTAAACGGAGAAATGGCCACATTTGTTGAGTACTTTAAACAGAGAAATAGCCATACTCGTTGTGTACTTTAAACGGAGAAATGGCCATACTGGTTGTGTACTTTAAACAGAAAAATGTCCACGCTTGTTGTGTACTTTAAACGGAGAAATGGCCACACTTGTTGTGTACTTTAAACAGAGAAATGGCCATACTTGTTGTGTTCTTTAAACAGAGAAATGGCCACACTTGTTGTGTACTTTAAACAGAGAAATGTCCAAACTTGTTGTGGACATAAACAGAAAAATGTCTACACTTGTTGTGTACTTTAAACAGAGAAATGTCCACACTTGTTGTGTACTTTAAACAGAGAAATGGCCACACTTGTTATGTACTTTAAACAGAGAAATCCTCACTTGTTGTGTACTTTAAACAGAGAAATGTCCACACTTGTTGTGTTCTTTAAACAGAGAAATGGCCATACTTGCTGTGTACTTTAAACAGAGAAATGGCCACACTTGGTGTGTACATTAAACTGAGAAATGGCCATACTTGTTTTGTACTTTAAACAGAAAAATGTCCACGCTTGTGTACTTTAAACGGAGAAATAGCCTTATTCGTTGTGTTCTTAAAACGGAGAACTGGCCACACTTGTTGTGTACTTTAAACGGAGAAATGGCCACACTTGTTGTGTACTTTAAACGGTGAAATGGCCACACTTGATGTGTACATTAAATAGAGAAATGGCCATACTTGTTTTGTACTTTAAACTGAGAAATAGCCTTATTCGTTGTGTTCTTAAAACGGAGGACTGGCCACACATATTGTGTACTTTAAACGGAGAAATGAACACACTTGTGGTGTACTTTAAACAGAAAAAAGTCCACGCTTGTTGTGTACTTTAAACAGAGTAATGGCCACACTTGTTGTTTACTTTAAACAGAGTAATGTCCACGCTTGTTGTGTACTTTAAACGAAGAAATGGCCACACTTGTTGTGTACTTTAAACGGAGAAATAGCCATACTTGTTGTTTACTTTAAACGGAGAAATGGCCACTCTTTTTGTGTACTTTTAATGAAGAAATAGACACACTTGTTGTGTAGTTTAAACGGAGAAATGGCCATAATTGTTGTGTACTTTAAACAGAAAAAGTTGTCCACGCTTGTTGTGTACTTTAAACAGAGAAATGGCCACACTTGTTGTGTACTTTAAACGGAGAAATGGCCATACTTGTTGTGTAATTGAAACGGAGAAAAGGCCACACTTGTTGTGTACTATAAACGGAGAAATGGCCACACTTGTTGTGCACTTGAAACGGAGAAAAGGCCACACCTGTTGTGCACTTGAAACGGAGAAAAGGCCACACTTGTTGTTTACTTTAAACAAAAAAAATGTCCACGCTTGTTGTGTACTTTAAACGGAAAAATGGCCACACTTGTTGTGTACTTTAAACGGAGAAATGGCCATACTTGTTTTGTACTTTAAACAGAAAAATGTCCACACTTTTTGTGTACTTTAAACGGAGAAATAGCGGTATTCGTTGTGTTCTTAAAACGGAGACCTGGCCACACTTGTTGTGTACTTTAAACGGAGGAATGGCCACACTTGTCGTGTACTTTAAACGGAAAAATGGCCACACTTGTTGTGTTCTTAAAACAGAGAAATGACCATACTTGTTTTGTACTTTAAACGGAGAAATGGCCACACTTGTTGTGTACTTTAACCGGAGCAATAGCCTTATTCGTTGTGTTCTTAAAACGGAGAACTAGCCACACTTGTTGTGTACTTTAAACGGAGAAATGGCCACACTTGTTGTGTACTTTAAACGGAGAAATGGCCACACTTGTTGTGTATTTTAAACAGAGAAATAGACTTATTCGTTGTGTTCTTAAAACGGAGAACTAGCCACACTTGTTGTGTACTTTAAACAGAGAAATGGCCACACTTGTTGTGTACTTTAAACAGAGAAATGTCCACGCTTGTTGTGTACTTTAAACAGAGTAATGGCCACACTTGTTGTTTACTTTAAACAGAGTAATGTCCACGCTTGTTGTGTACTTTAAACGAAGAAATGGCCACACTTGTTGTGTACTTTAAACGGAGAAATGACCATACTTGTTGTTTACTTTAAACGGAGAAATGGCCACTCCTTTTGTGTACTTTAAATGGAGAAATAGCCACACTTGTTGTGTACTTGAAACGGAGAAATGGCCATAATTGTTGTGTGCTTTAAACAGAAAAATGGCCACGCTTGTTGTGTACTTTAAACAGAGTAATGGCCATACTTGTTTTGTACTTTAAACAGAGAAATGGCCACACTTGTTGTGTACTTTAAACGGAGTAATGGCCATACTTGTTGTGTAATTTAAACAGAGTAAAAGCCATACTTGTTGTGTACTTTAAACGGAGAAATGTCCGCACTTGTTGTGTACTTTAAACGGAGAAATGGCCACACTTGTTGTGTACTTTAAACAGAGAAATGTCCACAGTTGTTGTGTACTTTAAACGGAGAAATGGCCACACTTGTTGTGTACTTTAAACGAAGAAATGGCCATACTTGTGGTGTACTTTAAACAGAAAAATTTAAACGCTTGTTGTGTACTTTAAACAGAGTAATGGCCACACTTGTTGTTTACTTTAAACAGAGTAATGTCCACGCTTGTTGTGTACTTTAAACGAAGAAATGGCCAATCTTGTTGTTTACTTTAAACAGAGAAATGGCCACACCTTTTGCGTACTTCAAATGGAGAAATAGCCACAATTGTTGTGTACTTGAAACGGAGAAAAAGGCCACACTTGTTGTGTACTTTAAACGGAGAAATGGCCATAATTGTTGTGTACTTTAAACAGAAAAATGTCATCGCTTGTTGTGTACTTTAAACAGAGTAATGGCCATACTTGTTTTATACTTTAAACAGAGAAATGGCCACACTTGTTGTGTACTTTAAACGGAGTAATGGCCATACTTGTTGTGTAATTTAAACAGAGTAATGGCCATACTTGTTGTGTACTTTAAACGGAGAAATGTCCGCACTTGTTGTGTTCTTTAAACGGAGAAATGGCCACTATTGTTGTGTACTTTAAACAGAGAAATGTCCACACTTGGTGTGTTCTTTAAACAGAGAAATGGCCACACTCGTTGTGTACTTGAAACGGAGAAAAAGGCCACACTTGTTGTGTACTTTAAACGGAGAAATGGCCATAATTGTTGTGTACTTTAAACAAAAAAATGTCCACGCTTGTTGTGTACTTTAAACAGAGAACTGGCCACACTTGTTGTGCACTTTAAACGGAGAAATGGCCATACTTGTTGTGTACTTTAAACGAAGAAATGGCCATACTTGTTGTTTACTTAAAACGGAGAAATGGCCACTCCTTTTGTGTACTTTAAATGGAGAAATAGCCACACTTGTTGTGTACTTGAAACGGAGAAAATGCTACACTTGTTGTGTACTTTAAACGGAGAAATGGCCATAATTGTTGTGTACTTTATCTATCACAACTCTAAATATCTTATGCTTTGTATTGTATGTGTTGTATTATGGGCCGGAGGCCTTTCTTTACAAATAAAATTTGAATTTGAATTGAATTTGAATTTAAACAGAACAATGTCCACGCTTGTTGTGTACTTTAAACAGAAAAATGGCCACGCTTGTTGTGTACTTTAAACAGAGTAATGGCCATACTTGTTTTGTACTTTAAACAGAGAAATGGCCACACTTGTTGTGTACTTTAAACGGAGTAATGGCCATACTTGTAGTGTACTTTAAACAAAGTAATGGCCATACATGTTGTGTACTTTAAACGGAGAAATGTCCGCACTTGTTGTGTACTTTAAACGGAGAAATGGCCACACTTGTTGTGTACTTTAAACGGAGAAATGGCCATACTTGTTGTGTACTTTAAACAGAAAAATGGCCACACTTGTTGTGTACTTTAAACGGAGAAATGGCCATACTGGTTGTGTACTTTAAACAGAAAAATGTCCACGCTTGTTGTGTACTTTAAACGGAGTAATGGCCACACTTGTTGTGTACTTTAAACGGAAAAATGGCCACACTTGTTGTGTACTTTAAACGGAGAAATGGCCATACTGGTTGGGTACTTTAAACAGAAAAATGTCCACGCTTGTTGTGTACTTTAAACGGAGTAATGGCCACACTTGTTGTGTACTTTAAACGGAAAAATGGCCACATTTGTTGTGTACTTTAAACGGAGAAATGTCCACACTTGTTGTGTACTTTAAACAGAGAAATGGCCACGCTTGTTGTGTACTTTAAACAGAGAAAAAGCCATACTTGTTGTGTACTTTAAACAGAGAAATGGCCACATTTGTTTTGTACTTTAAACAGAGAAATGGCCACACTTGTTGTGTACTTTAAACAGAGTAATGGCCATACTTGTTGTGTACTTTAAACGGAGAAATGGCCACACTTGTTGTGTACTTTAAACGGAGAAATGGCCACACTTGTTGTGTACTTTAAACAGAGAAATGGCCACACTTATTGTGTACTTTAAACAGAGAAATGGCCATACTTGTTGTGTACTTTAAACTGAGAAATGGCCACATTTGTTTTGTACTTTAAACAGAGAAATGGCCACACTTGTTGTGTACTTTAAACAGAGAAATGGCCACACTTGTTGTGTTCTTAAAACGGAGAACTGGCCACACTTGTTGTGTACTTTAAACGGAGAAATGGCCAGACTTGTTGTGTACTTTAAACAGAAAAATGGCCACACTTGTTGTGTACTTTAAACGGAGAAATGGCCACACTTGTTGTGTACTTTAAACGGAGAAATGTCCACACTTGTTGTGTACTTTAAACAGAGAAATGGCCACGCTTGTTGTGTACTTTAAACAGAGAAATAGCCATACTTGTTGTGTACTTTAAACAGAGAAATGGCCACATTTGTTGTGTACTTTAAACAGAGAAATGGCCACACTTGTTGTGTACTTTAAACAGAGTAATGGCCATACTTGTTGTGTACTTTAAACGGAGAAATGGCCACACTTGTTGTGTACTTTAAACGGAGAAATGGCCACACTTGTTGTGTACTTTAAACAGAGAAATGGCCACACTTGTTGTGTACTTTAAACAGAGAAATGGCCACACTTGTTGTGTACTTTAAACAGAGAAATGTCCACATTTGTTGTGTACTTTAAACAGAGAAATGGCCACACTTGTTGTGTACTTTAAACAGAGAAATGGCCACACTTGTTGTGTTCTTAAAACGGAGAACTGGCCACACTTGTTGTGTACTTTAAACGGAGAAATGGCCAGACTTGTTGTGTACTTTAAACAGAAAAATGGCCAATCTTGTTGTGTACTTTAAACGGAGTAATGGCCACACTTGTTGTGTACTTTCAACAGAGTAATGGCCACACTTGTTGTGTACTTTAAATAGAGTAATGGCCACACTTGTTGTGTACTTTAAACGGAAAAATGGCCACACTTGTTGTGTACTTTAAACGGAGAAATGTCCACACTTGTTGTGTACTTTAAACAGAGAAATGGCCACGCTTGTTGTGTACTTTAAAAAGAGAAAAAGCCATACTTGTTGTGTACTTTAAACAGAGAAATGGCCACATTTGTTTTGTACTTTAAACAGAGAAATGGCCACACTTGTTGTGTACTTTAAACGGAGAAATGGCCAGACTGGTTGTGTACTTTAAACAGAAAAATGGCCACACTTGTTGTGTACTTTAAACGGAGAAATGGCCATACTGGTTGTGTACTTTAAACAGAAAAATGTCCACGCTTGTTGTGTACTTTAAACGGAGAAATGGCCACACTTGTTGTGTACTTTAAACGGAGAAATGGCCATACTGGTTGTGTACTTTAAACAGAAAAATGTCCACGCTTGTTGTGTACTTTAAACGGAGAAATGGCCACACTTGTTGTGTACTTTAAACAGAGAAATGGCCATACTTGTTGTGTACTTTAAACAGAGAAAAAGCCATACTTGTTGTGTACTTTAAACAGAGAAATGGCCACATTTGTTTTGTACTTTAAACAGAGAAATGGCCACACTTGTTGTGTACTTTAAACGGAGAAATGGCCAGACTGGTTGTGTACTTTAAACAGAAAAATGGCCACACTTGTTGTGTACTTTAAACGGAGAAATGGCCATACTGGTTGTGTACTTTAAACAGAAAAATGTCCACGCTTGTTGTGTACTTTAAACGGAGTAATGGCCACACTTGTTGTGTACTTTAAACGAAAAAATGGCCACACTTGTTGTGTACTTTAAACGGAGAAATGTCCACACTTGTTGTGTACTTTAAACAGAGAAATGGCCACGCTTGTTGTGTACTTTAAACAGAGAAAAAGCCATAATTGTTGTGTACTTTAAACAGAGAAATGTCCACACTTGTTGTGTACTTTAAACAGAAAAATGGCCACGCTTGTTGTGTACTTTAAACAGAGTAATGGCCATACTTGTTTTGTACTTTAAACAGAGAAATGGCCACACTTGTTGTGTACTTTAAACAGAGAAATGGCCACACTTGTTGTGTACTTTAAACGGAGAAATGGCCACACTTGTTGTGTACTTTAAACAGAGAAATGGCCATACTTGTTGTGTACTTTAAACAGAGAAATGGCCACACTTGTTGTGTACTTTAAACAGAGAAATGGCCACACCTGTTGTGTTCTTAAAACGGAGAACTGGCCACACTTGTTGTGTACTTTAAACGGAGAAATGGCCAGACTTGTTGTGTACTTTAAACAGAAAAATGGCCAATCTTGTTTTGTACTTTAAACGGAGTAATGGCCACACTTGTTGTGTACTTTAAACGGAGAAATGTCCACACTTGTTGTGTACTTTAAACAGAGAAATGGCCACACTTGTTGTGTACTTTAAACAGAGAAATAGCCATACTTGTTGTGTACTTTAAACAGAGAAATGGCCACACTTGTTTTGTACTTTAAACAGAGAAATGGCCACACTTGTTGTGTACTTTAAACAGAGTAATGGCCACACTTGTTGTGTACTTTAAACAGAGTAATGGCCACACTTGTTGTGTACTTTAAACGGAGAAATGGCCACACTTGTTGTGTACTTTAAACAGAGTAATGGCCACACTTGTTGTGTACTTTAAACAGAGAAATGGCCACACTTGTTGTGTTCTTAAAACGGAGAACTGGCCACACTTGTTGTGTACTTTAAACGGAGAAATGGCCAGACTTGTTGTGTACTTTAAACGGAGAAATGGCCACACTTGTTGTGTACTTTAAACGGAGTAATGGCAACACTTGTTTTGTACTTTAAACAGAGTAATGGCCACACTTGTTGTGTACTTTAAATAGAGTAATGGCCATACTTATTTTGTACTTTAAACAGAGAAATGACCAAACTTGTTGTGTACTTTAAACTTGCACTCAGAGGAGTATTACAATTTAATGTAGAATTACTGGATACATTTATCTACATTTTGTCATACTAGTAAATGTTCATCAGTAAACTTCTAAGCGTAATATTTCCTGAAATATGAGCTTCCATTTTAGTCAAGAATTTGTTACTCACAAACTCATTTAACTATTGGCTAATGGAACTGTAGAGCTGCCGTATGGGTCATTATAAACTATTCAAAGCAAGCAGACGATTAATACCAGAGAATCACTAACCGGTAGGTCACTGAACCAATAATACTTAAAAGATCTGCCGTAGAAAAAATGTCTTTCTGTGTACATCTCTTTTTACCACAAAGTGGATAATATATTGTTTTCTACACTTTGCAGTGGTCAATGTTAAAGCTAAGAGCACGGAAAAGTTAAAATGATGTTCTATTTAATTATGCCGTCACAGTAATTTATTGACCAAGCAAAGGCATGAGGAATTATGGAATCTTGAACTTTGAAAATGTTTACAGAACCTAAATTAAAATAACCAGTGATAGTAGCAAGACTCGCATCCAGATACATTTTGAATGATATTAAAAAGAAAGTGTTCAAATCTATATGGGGCAATAAGCCTGAATCAAATCATTCGGAATTGTGAAAATGGAGGATTAAAAATGCTAGACAATTTCAAACTAGAATGTGCAATAAAATCTAGCTGGATTTAAAGACGTTTCTTTTAAAAACAATCAAAATGTTTATTGCCAATGATTAGGCCTATATTTTAGAAAATAAGTTTGAAAACATAAAAATGGTGGCTTCTGCTTTACCATTGTGAGCTAGCTCTTAAGATGACATTTGAAATGTGTAAAGTACAATTTATAATGCAGACAGGTTTTTCCAAAACCTTACTTTTTGTTGATATTTATCCAATAACTTTTAAATTCCGAATTTGTATACGATTGCATTCTCTTCCATTTTATTGATGCAATTTGCTTTAAATTTACCTGTCAGAGTTATTTATTTACAAAGCACAAACAACAGCACATACAACATATAAATGCCATTGTGGAACGATTAAATCCTGGAAGATTAATGCTTTTTCGGTAATTTGATCATCCAGCCGGGAGAATTTATTATTGAGAAGTTTATTATTTATTTATAGAGAAAATATGCTACATTCATCTCGATAACTGTCTACTTTGTAGGAGCTTAATACATTTTGCTGACATTTTTGACAGGAAGTACATAAAATGATGTCTGAAAATTCAAATATCCTGGAAAGCTGCATTCCCGTAATGCGTTCGTTTACATCCGAAGATAATGCAATCACGTAATAGATTTCAGCTTTATCTAGATGTATTGAAATACGCTAAATATCACTACATTAAACTGACGTTTCTTGTAAGGAAGCAGCAATATTTTTGTCTAGCACAAGACTTGTGAAATATAACTGTTTTTTCGTTAATTATCAGCATGAAGGTTGAGAGTATGGAGGCCATTCGTTGCCAAAAGTCCAGACGTGTATGTATGTATTTTAGGTTTGTAACATTGATGATTTACCAATTTACATTTTACAACCGCCAACTCATCGGTTGTATGTTTACATTTTACACTGCACATTTTCGTTTTTCATTGTACCGATTGGAGTTTTATTCTCGTTGTATCTTTTCAACAGACGATTCGGTCGTGTTTATAAAGTTGTGTATGGTAAACACATGTCATTCTGTGAAAGTCACATGCCGAGTTTTACATTGCGGTGTGTAGAAGATAGATTTCAGTTCGTAGTTCCACAAAGTACATTGTATGGTGGTGACTTTTCATTCGCAGTTGAACATGTTTACGAGATGAATTTAATTTAATTTATAGATAGCCCCGCCTTAACCATGTCTCAACTCCTCCTTACGTCTTTTCCCGCTATCACTCGGCTCTATCTAAACCAATTATGGATACTTTGTACCATGGACATTGCGGACCTTATTAGGGACATTAGGAATCATCTATATTATGACACTATGACACTATGGACTATGACTATGGACTATGATTTGGAAACAGGATGGATTATAAATTATTTCATGTCGAATAAAATAATATATGATATTACAACATTTTTGTCTATATAATAGTAATTAATACGCACATATGACATGAAATGAGATGTATGCAAAATGATACTTGACTCAAACACAACAAAATGTAAGTCATTAGCATTAAATTATACTTCAAGAATGAAAAATCCCATTGTCTTATTGTTCTATTAAAGCTGCACTCTCACAGATTGACCGTGTTGACAACTATTTTTATTTTTTGTTTTGGAATGAGCCATTTTTTGCGTAAATGTCTGGATACCAGTGGTATAAGACTGCTGAAAAAAGATCAGATACAGTTTTTCAGTTTACGTTCGCAAATTGATGTTTTATGGCTAAAAGTGATACTACAGTAATGTTTTAAGAAAAATGAAAAATGTCGGCAGTTTTCCAAATAATTTAGATCTGTTTTATTGTGAGTAATCTTATTATTTGTATAGAAAACATTGCTGCCAAAAGTAGCCGAGTCTCGGACAAAAAAAAGGTTGTCAAAACTGTCAATCCGTGAGAATGCAGCTTTAAATTACTATAAACACTATTTTAAATTATACCATTAGAGGACACTTTCTTGCCTTTTTGCAATGTTATAGATTGCAAGTAATATTAGATAATTTAAAATTTACGAAGATAAAAATCTAAATTTTCATTAAGTTGAAATTATTCACTAAGATGCCCCAGAGGTTTATTACCTGGTAGCTGGAACTGTATGGATAAAATACACTAAGATTACAACTTCATATAACTCGTACATTATACTGTAACGAATATTATTTTATAAGTAATTAATAAAGTATTTTAATGATGAAGTCAATAATTATATAAAACTGGACCTAAACTAGAATTTAACATTAAGGTCCGAAGTGTCTGGTCCGTATTGGTCGTGGTTCGAAACGTCTGTATACATTTTCGTTACCGGAAATGAAACCAAGCTACTACGCGGCGGTCTTCTTCAAATATTTTATATATTTTCAAGCTTGAAAGAGTTTCTCATTCGAAGGACAAGGTAAGTCTAATAGAGTACAGTAGTAACAGTTTGTACTAATCAAATAGATGCAATTTCATTTATTGCTAATAAACAATAATAAACAATTATTACTTGCTGCTACCTTTTATACCCCACCCACACTCAACAGTCAGGGCTCTTTTTCACATTTAGGTGAAGCGGCCCTAGCCCTTTTGGAGGGGAAAAATCGCGCGTTTTTTTTCAAATCTAAGACTCACGATATATATTTGTTCATGTTCTTGAAATCCCCCACTTGATTGTTATGGTTCACAGTGGCAGATCCCGTAATTCATAACTGGGGGACACAAGTGGGTTGGAGGGCTGTTCTTAAATCCACATGGATATTTTGTTTCAATGATTTATTGAAATTACACGTTTACATCATACATGCTTATTAAGATAGTAAATGTATAACATCAGACAAAACTAGATGGATATCATTATGATGTCCATCAAAAGTTTCGTGGGTTTGCTGGAGCAGGTTTTGAACAGGGACTTGCGTTAGAGGGGCGTTACTTAGGGGCACAACTTTTTGGACATGATCCCTCGAGTGGGCATGACATTAATATGTTTAAAATGTGGGAAGTGGAGTTTAGGGGTACTCCCCCTAGAATATTTTAAATATTTTAGTCTGAATTGGTGCATTATGGCGTAGTTAAGTTCTTTTTTTCCGAGAAATATTGACAAAAAAATAACCTTTAAGTTTACTTGCGAGCCAACTGCAGGGGGGGGGGGGGACAAAGGCCATAAATAAAATAAATGAACAATTTTTGCTAGCTTGGGTATATAAGAAAAAAAACTGACAGTGGCAGTATAAATCTGGGTCCGTGAGCCCAGCTCAGATACACCCAACTGCAATTGACTAAATAATATGGTGATTTATAACCCATTTAGGAACATTAATCGTCAAAATAAAATAAAAGATGAAGTTAATTTTAGTTTTTATTGTGAAATAAAGAGAGAGTACTCGGACTTACAACCGAGAATTTACAGGAAGTAGGCGAAGATGGTATCTCCCTTGCCTAATTCGACGGAAATAAACGAAAGAAAATCCGATTCGTTAGCTCCGCCCATTCACCTTCGTTTCTTTCCGTGACATTTACCATATAAGGTATAGGCGAAATCGTCTATCCTTGTAATTCTGAACTTGTCAATTCCCTTTTGTAAACCTGGACTTGTTGGACTGCAAATGTTCATTTTACGAATGCGAGTGTCGACTGTAGGGTTGCAGTTTTACATATGCATGATTCAGCTTTCTAAATTACATCATCATATTGTTAAAGGCAAGTTATACGATCTATGTTTAAGTGAGTTTCTACAGGTAGATCTGACAAATATACATTTTGACTACTATAATGACAAATATCAAATCAATACGGAAAAACTGACGAATAGAAACAACAAATAGCACGTCTACATAGCCTCCATATGAGAGTGTTCTAGTATCCCTGGGCTCAATCGACGCCGTTGAATGTTGTCTTGGCCCAGTACTGGTTCCTGGCCCGGAAGCGGCCTCGGGAGTAGTTCATTACAGCTCATATCTTTTAATCGATAACACATTAACCAGCACGACAGCAAAAAATACGTGAATGAAATCAACTCTGTAAACAATGTCCAGCCACTTAAAGATGCATAGTCACAGATCAGTATAAAATTCGGTATAAAAATCAAATTGTCATTTTTAAGCAATTAAGTTCAATAGTTTTTGGAATTTGATAATCATGTCATTCAGTGCATTCGAATGAAACTTTGAACGAATTAGCCAGAAACAATATCCACAGTTCATCGAATAAGGGCTATTTTTAATGTACAACGTTCTCTCCGCAGCACTCTTGTTCAAGTAACCAACTGACTCGAAAATAAATAGGGGTCATTACTTGACATGGCTAACGTACATACAAAGTTTGAAGATTACAACAATTTTGAAAGTAAGCGAATTAGAAACGTAAGTGTGAAATAGCCGGACAACATACGTACAGCCTCTGTTGAGTGTATAGATTAAGGTTCTGAAATTAATTTTGCATACATACATACATACATACATACATACATACATACATACTTGTTAAATTTCTTCCTTCATAACAATTATTTACCCCCATTTCCATCAGGCTTTGATCCAAAGGATTACACTGTCAATCAGCATGTATCTATCTATCACTCGTTCTGCCTCCCTGTAGATTTAGGTAAAGAAGTGATCCTACAGCAGTATTCTACGACAGGCTTTCGAAGCTTCAGAGAAGTGGCATTTTCGCTTCCCTATAAGTGTGGCTTAATGATTACGTCATTGAAAGGAAAGAGTGCCATGTGATGTCTGGTTCTATATCTGTTACGCTTTTAATATCTGCTTGATACCCTTTAAATAGAAGAATTTGTATCAACATATCACCGAGTTCCACCAATTAAATTTACCAAGTTGCACAAAGTAGTTTAAAGTGACACTCTTATTCAAAATCAACTCATACCCATGTATAAGAAACATACATTTTAAGCGATAAATCTTTAACTACTTACTAAATAATACATATATGGAAAGTATAACTTACTGATAGCACGATTATTATCGTGTATTTAATGGTTAAAAACGCAAAAAATATTAAATGATTGGTGAATGCTAAAAGATTTCCTGTGATTAACAATAGTCGTATCAGGTTGGAATACCGTGTTTTCTGCAACTTTCTTTCAAATATAACTCGGTATCCTTCATAAGAACCATTGTTTTGACATTTATTCATCCTTTTTGGTGGGGTTTGTACGCAAGAAAACGGTATTAAATAGTTGTTTTGAAGCAAAATATGCATTGAGTGAGTCGGGAAGCCTAGTAAGAACGTGCATTGTTTTCACGAGATATTTTAAAACAGACATTATTTTGATCTAAAACAAGCGTCTTCGTAAACGAGCAATTGCTCTTCATTCGGTGCACAAGGTCGTTTCTAAAAATTATCGTTGAAACATATAGAAAACAATGGTAATACTCACCGACTCGAGGACGTTTATCACTCAAAACAATGAACCGGGAAGCATGGACGCACCTGACATTACTGCCCTTGATCTATCTATTCGCTGTCGCTCTCAGACTCTGGAGCTTACGGTATTTTTTCGGGGAGAATTCGTTCAGCCGAATTATTTTATGTTGTTGAGATAGCGAATTAGTTTCATATCTATTAATGTTGAATGTAACGTTTCCGTTCAGTTTTTTGTTGTCGAAAACCCCAGAGAAAATATCGAGGATGTGCCCAAAGATGCTTTTGAGAATGATGGAGCGCAGATATCGGAAGTTTTCTCGACAAGATGTCGGAAAATCACCATGGCCTGATTGGTTTTCAATCTGCTATAATTCTTCATGTTTTTATGGCCGATGATCTGAACTATTTGATAAGGCGGGACTCCTTTATCGTTCAGCTATTGGGCAAGGCTTTTCTGAGTATTACTTTTAAAAAGAAAACTGAATTGATGAACTGATGAAGCTTAACAGTTGAAGGAAATAAGTCAAATTCAAAATGCTTGTGTATTCATGTGCGCGGTTAGAGTTTGTAAGTAGAAATGATCTACAACTCTATTACTAGCACATGTGGTCAAGTAAATATTCAACTGATACCTGCCAAGCCGGTTAATTCTAACAGTATGTTCCATGAAATATTTCATACATCAAAAAGTAAGTTCATTCTTTTTAAAAAGTTATTATCAATCGCAAAATGTTTGTGTTATTGAAATATTGCATAATTTGATATTGACAAATCTATTGTACGATTCTACCCATGTGTCAATTACTGTACTACAGACGACAACAAACATTTATACATTACATACATGTACTTTTTCAAGTCAAAGGAAGCAAATCTTATAAAAGATAGAACAAGAAGTCCCGAGTTGTCTGCAGAGTGAAATGATCAAGTTTTCTTTCATATTTTTCGATGAAATATGGAGTTTTATCAGTGAAATAACAACAGTGAAAATATCAATTTGATATTTTCACTACAAAATAGTAGTTACTTCCCCTTGATCAAAACAGAACACGTCACTTTGAACCAGAATTTTTTCGCAATTTATTTTAAATATTTTTAAATTTAAAGAAATTTTACATTAGTGTAAATAAAGATATACTTGGAAATTTACAACTTAAGATACCGTTTATTTAAAAAATGGTTATCCCGTTTTCAAACGTTTCCTTGATCTTGAAAGTGAATGTTCGATCATTTGCTTTCAAACCAAACAAATTACAAACGAAAACAACTGTTCTTAGACTAACATAAATAGAATGTTTATATAATCGTTGAATTGTATTTTGAACTGTTGTGTCGTTGTAACACGTAATACGAACTTCCCGGAAAATTAACAAAGCAATTTACAGATTTACTGATTTTTTTACCCCTCCCACGTCTCAAAATTTGTCAACAAACTAACGTGGTCCTCATCATTACGTGGGTATCGACCTGTCTTCAAGCAAACAGACTGGTCTCTGACAGTAAGATGACTGAATATCCATGTATCATGAAACACACTCTTAAACTAAGAAAAATCGTTTATATCCAATGAGGACCCGCAATTGTCTTGCTCACACATTAGACCTTTCAAATTTTCATTCAATACATCGCAGCGTAGTAATTTGGTTATCTATTCATGCCCCACTTAAAATAATAAAAGTGTATTCGTTATTTTTTGGAAAACAGATGCACTTATAAAATCATTGGTTACTGCTCATAAAATCTTTGCACTAAAAAACGAGCGAATAATTATCTATAAAAAAGAATATCTGAGAACTTTTTCTGAACAAACCGAAAAATTGACAGCTACCTCATCAGCAATTATATCTATAGAATTTGATTGAGGGGCGTCCCACGGGTAAAGGCGTAAACACCGTTTTCAATAAAGGGTAGTAATTAAGAAAATGAATTAAGATACTAATAAAACTCCGAAAAATGGGCATAAAATAAACAGAAAATTGTTTAATTCAGTGTAAGGTCGTATTTTATTTCACACGCAATCATAGAAAAACTATCGCCACTCGTAAAAATATGTTTTTCTATGACACTTGTGAAATAAAAAACGATCTTACACTGAAATAAACAAACATCCTCTATATCATTCACCAATATTTTTCATTATTTCACCAATATACATGAAATACAATTTAACATGGATTTAATGGTTGTATTTTGAATGGGATTTTTTTCCCATTAAACCGAAAAAATGCATTGGTCGACTTATTTTACTAAACCGAACTTTTAGTAAATGTTGTTGCTTTTTCCTTAGTGTTTTTTTAATGTTTTTTCAAACGGTATTTCCATGGGTAAAAAATCCCTCGTCGCTACCATCATTTAACTGTTACGCCTCAAAGGAGTACGATAAACGGCTCTAAGCACCCCCGTAGGAGCGGGTTAAACAATAACGAAGTTTTCCTGAGCTTACAATGTTAGTATTTTTCATAGTTATTTAGATATATTTTTCAATTAGTTTTAATAAACAATAAGGCTGGAACTGTAATATTCTATGTGAAATCACCAATGACAACAGTATGACAACGACTGCCGGAATCTATGTCCGCAAAACCCGCGAAACACTCAAATCCCTTGACTTTTGTACTAGCCGTGACGGATGCAAAGTGCCATAACGTTTATAACTGGCCAAAATATGATGGTTTCTTAAACAGGGGGTCTAACGTAATATATTTTTTCGGAATTTTAAGTGAGGAATATGTTCGATGCGAAACAAAATGGCGGATTCTTTGAGAATATTGGTGTGTTTGAAGGATGTTTTAACCTGTTAAGTAAGTTTTTTATCATTTTTATCGCAATATGAACACACCTTCATGGGGGCCAGAGATGTAAGCTCTTCTCGATGTTGTTTTCTTTAATGTTTCTGGAGTCCTGAACACAAACTATATTGAATGCATAAGATGAACGATTGTTTGTTTACAAAGTGAAAATAGAAAGTTGCGTGACTGTTTTAGTCAAAATATATCATGCTTGGACCTATTGTAGCTGATTTGTTTCGTGTTTTTGCACATTTTTCTTGTCGACGTCGTTTGGACTTAGCATGGGTACTATATGCAAGTTTTATTCATGTTTTAACACCTTTTATATTTGCCGTGGAAGTTTTATGCAGTTTATGTTCGCTGCGGAATCGGAATACGTGTGAATAAGTCTTCCAATACTTTGCTTTATTTCAATAACTGTTTAAGATATCATGTAATAACAGTTACAAGGAACAATTTTTGTGTACGTTTCAGATATTGTTAAGCAAAAATTTATACAATTATGTTTTTGTCTGCCAGTGTGTGGTTTCATTTGGTATGTATTCGTTTTTTTCTTCGCCATGTGTCTCTTGTTCAGTGTATGCAAGTTTTTACATCATATTTGAATCCTGTATAAAATAATTGCTCGAGTATAGTTGGTTGGTTTTGTAAATAGGACCGGTCTGAAGACATTTGTTCGCCGAAATAAGTTCTAAAATAAATATTACTTAATACTGTATTACAGTTTAATTCTGGAGACACAACCGGATTCTGATTAATGTTGTACAACGCAATACTATAGTTGTTATGGAAACAGTAAATTGTTGCTATGGGTTAAATATCAATGTTTGGTCTTAAAAATATATGTTACTTATCAATAGTATGTAATTCAGATTGGAAGCATTCATAATGATTTTTATATACAGATCTGATATGCATAATGCTTTGCCAATGATTTCGTTTTTTGTTCCTTGTTATGTTTAATTTGAGATGTGCAGACACATTTACTGAAGTTGTCAAGAATGTGGTAAAACTGTTTTTTCTACGTGCAAATGGTTGCCATAGCAACACAAGTCTTATATTATATTTTGATCTGCAATTATTCCTGTCAGCGATTATGTTTTTGTGCATTGTTCTGCTCAATATAAGGTATTGCATGCGATATAACATTTGCATTCCAATAAAATAATTTAAAACTTCCATGAATCTCAAAAAAATCGTTTCTGTGGAAACCTGTTTAATGAAAACTAACAATGTTATAAAATAACCCGACATGAAGTTAAAATAAGTCAACATAAGAAGTACCTCGTATCTGGTTGTAGCCTCAACCAAGTTCTTTGTTGTTGTTTTTTCATCGAATATTTTCAAATTTACATTTCCCCGAAGCAGTTGCTATGGATACATGACCAAGACAGTAAAACATCTTAGATGTGATAAAGTCTGAAAGATAAGTCAGGAAAAACATACTACATATGTTTGTAGCAAAAATATATTCATATTTATAATGCAAGAAGGTTTAAAATGTATTTGAATTACAAGCCTATCAAAACGGTGCCGTAAACCCTTCATATTTCAATGATGTAATTGATTACATAATGACCACCAAAAGCGAAACTAAAAATAGTCATAACTTTTCACATACTTGACTGAATTTGACGAAATGAAAAGTTTCGAATCAATGAATGACCGTATTTAACGATATATATCTGTATGTGAAATAAAACTACTAATTGAAAATCACCTGAACTCCCTAGCAATAGTGCCGCACATTTTCGGTGTGTAAATACATCATGATAAATGACGTCACAAATGAAAAGCGGCGCAGCAGAAATTGGTTTGATGTTAGGAGCCAAACTAAACATCCCATCAAGCCCAATTTCCCATTTTTACACACCATAACATGTAACTTATCTCTATATTGCATTTCCTTCGGCATAAAATGCGATTTGCAGTTCTAGCGGAGCCAACAAATCCCCCTCCCCTTCCAAGGTGGCAAGTAATGAACACTTACCTAAATGCCTAATTTTAACGTTTAATCAATACCTTAACAATCAAAACACTGACTTATTTTGTGTACAAAGTTTTGTAGGATCAGTATATCCACTAAAATAAACCTATACAAGTATTCTTGAATAAAGGGCTGATATTTATCAACGATTTAATACATGTTGCTAAAGTACCATAGTTTAATAAAGGTTTTAAGGGGGTTTGGTAGTTGAACACATACCCCCCTCCCCCCCCCCCCACCACCACCATCAGTCCACCCCAGGTAAGTATTCCCTGACCCCCACTGATTTGACTAAATTCAAATTTACCATATACCTTCAAATTGAACTAGTGCAAAATGTTTGCCAATTGAAAATATAAACAAACCCCAACTCATGTTACATTTAATCATTTTTCTGTTAAATATTAACAAAATACTTGGCTCATAGATGAAATGACTCAAGCGAAAAAGTTCCAAAAGCGATTTATCACGAAACGATGGCGTTCCGCTCCGCATATAATCGCTGAATCAAAGCTAGCGGAAGACGCAAACCAAAATAAGCTAGAAGCATTCAAAACGTTTTCTAATGAGAATGGGTTCTTTAGATGGAAGCCCCTGTCAAATATCAAAACGGTCTTATAATTTGTACAAAAGGGCACAAAAAGGTCCAGCTCTTCTATTCGTCAAGATGCCAATAGACTTGCGTCTACGTGTTGAACGATGATAGGAGACCAAGTAACATGAACGTCGTAAACATTTCTTCAGACAATCGCTTTAGCCTACGTGCTTGCTTTAAGAAACACTGTTACAATGATGTCTGTGGCAGACCATTGCAGATAACAACGTGTCAGTCAATCCCAGGCTTAATTATACATAAAGTCTGTGAACGCTATTGTCATGGTCTGGACTAGATATTCCTTTATTCAGGATCGTTGGTCATCAGAGTGATAAAAATGTCAAGGAATGACAGAAACTTTATCAACTGGCAATACATTGTCGAATAACATTCAGAGGTTGCGTTATTTGGAAGATGAATCGATACAGTCAAATTATCCTCTCAAGGTTATCTTTGTGACGGAAAAGGGAGTGACAGAGTGATCCCCCCACTTTCATATAATCTTCTAGAGACACATATAAAACCCCAACCATTTTCAGTCTTCATCAGTTCATTTGTACTATAACCTTATATTAAAGTATAGGTGTACAGTATGGTTTTAATTGAGCCACTACCTAAATTAAATTAACTTCATTTTCACAGACGATCGATTGATGAGAAGACGACTCCTTCAATGACGTCATAATAAATGTATTTCCTAATTTTCAATAATTTAACCGATAACATAAAAAAATCAAATTTGAAATATGCATTAATTTCCATTTATTTGCATTTAGAAATAACTGTATTACGCCTTTTATGTACAATTGTGTTGTGTACGAAATCTATTTATTAAAAACACGAATCAAAGTTACATTATAAACACGGGGATTTCATGTCACCGACGTTTTTACATTCTACATAAGATAGAAAACCGCGAAGTGAAGGATTTAATTGTGGACCAATGTAAATGGAGCTATATTTAGATACCTGTAACAGCACGTTTCCAGGCCAATGACTTCATAAGAATATTTGAGCAAGCCCTTTAAAAGCGAATGGGGTAATCCACGATAGCTCCGTCGGAACACTTCGTTGTGCATGTCTCTATTAACGTTGACATTTTGTCTTAATGTACTTAAAGCATTTTAAAGTCGAAACATCATTGTCGCTCTACAAACAATTATCAGCGGCCAGGCGTGCTATGATAATAAACAGACAAACAGCTACATTATAGTTCATTGTCATGGTTCGCAAATACGTCCGTAATCTTAGTACCATTAGAATACAACCTAAATTTCAGCCAATTAATTTCGACCTTCGCCGTTGTTTAAAGGTCCGCCTACTGCCAATCATCCGACACACTCCCTGCGTCAATTTTTGCGTTGACAATGTATCAGCCAATGAGGTTAGTCAGTTAAATGACCTGAAGTAATATCTTAATGATTAAGAAGGGCTCGTTCGCAACGCTCACTCCGCCCATTATTAATCATTAAGAATTTACTTTATGTCATCGGCCAAGGTCCGCCCGCTGAATTTTCTGTAGATCGCCAAAATTTAAATCCAACCCATACATGGCAAATTCCACCAATTCGGAAGCGACTGCGCAGTGTTATATTCATTGTTACTTTTTATTTACGCATGTCAGTGAATTAAAAGAATGGTTATACCATCTCAGACCATCGGCTACTACGTTTTGACTACTTTTGTTTATTTTTTGTTTGTTTTGGAATGAGCCAATTTTTGCGTAAATGTCTTGAAATCAGTGGTACAAGACAACTGACTAAAGGTTAGCTCGAAGTTTTTCATATTGATGATTGAAAATTGATGTTTTATGGCTAAAGGGTTATTAACGCTTAAAGAAAAATGAAATTTTCGGCAGTTTCCCAAACAATCGAGATCTGTTCTATTGAAAGTTATCTTATGGACTGAATTGAAGGCATTGATGCCAGCTGATTCTGAGACAAGAACTAAAACTAATGCCAAAACTGTCAATCAATCTGTGAGAGTGCTGCTTTAATGTCATTAAATATAACTCCATTAGAAAAAGTGTCTGCCATAATGTATAGTGTATGGAAATGAAATGTTGTTAAGAGAAATAGCAATGACGTGGTGGGTTTTATCGGTTTATATATGTATATAAATTATGCGCCTGTCAGACTTCCTAATTCTTATTCAATACGCAAATACGAATGTGGAGAATGGTATTATGTACTGTCTACGTGTAAACCTTGGAAACACTCCTTGATTAAGAACGTGCACTTGAATCACTCGGTGGCGTCTGTTATACTCGAACAAATATGATCACATCTTGGATTGGGAGAAACATGTTTTTATTATACTGATAACACTTCGTTAAAGCATGTGATAGGAAATTGGGAGAGGCGTAGTGTAGATTGGACAAAGCTGGGAACAATATAAACATACCGCCGATGAGCGATAACACACGTTGCACTTTTCCACACCACGCCTCAAAAGTGATCAAAGCACTGGAAGTGCTGAACGGCTTGAGCGATGATTCCTTCTATTGCATATTCAAAATAATGCATATTAATCATACCATGGCTCTCCCCACAACCGACACCCCAACAACCACCACCACCACCGTTTAGACAAATATCTTAAAGTGTTTTAATGTTTACATTACCAATACAAATTTATTCTGTGTATTCCATGATATGGAATTGTTAAATTGTAAACGTAAAGCTGAGTTAAACGGAAAACACAGCAAAAGGCTAGGATATTCAGATTTAACTATACATATGCACTAGTGTGTTATTTTATTATGCCTACTAACTTTAATTTCAAGACAATGTGAGCACAATTTGAAAGAAGATAATATTGTTCCTATTCTGAACATAGCTTATTCAATCATAGTATTGCAATTTATTTACATATTAGACCAATTATCCGTAGCAATGGTATATGGATATAAAAATCATTAAAATGTCCATAAAACATAAGATTAAAAAAGCAAGGGTGGATAGTTTTTGAACTTGTACAAAATGCATAACAATGCAGAGAAAATAACGCAGCTTACCTAAATGTTGGGGTATGAACGCTAATATATGTTTGCAAAATTTGACAAAATGAGTTATGTTATAAGATGTATTTTTTTTTCCATCTGCGAAAGCTCAACCCTAATACAAGTTACGATATCGTATAAAAACTTTAATACAATGAGACACAGATAAACTCATGAACTGAAACCGAGAAGCCAGTTATTTATGAATGCCGCAAACAGAATTGATGATAAAGCAAAATTTAGCAGATACCAATTGTATTGTTTCCCTTTGATAGATTTATTTGAATAAAACATCTGTTTTATTATATACGGTACAACCACAAACAATGCATATACATGCAGAAAAAAACTTATACCCATATAGACTTTATGCTTTTTGAGATCATCGGTAGGATCCATTAGTGCATTTGCCCATGTCTCCGCCAATGAGATCATCGGTAGGATCCATTAGTGCATTTGCCCATGTCACCGCCAATGAGATCATCGGTAGGATACATTAGTGCATTTGCCCATATCTCCGCCAATGAGATCATCTGTAGGATCCATTAGTGTATTCGCCCATGTCTCCGCCAATGAGATCATCGGTAGGATACATTAGTGCATTTGCCCATATCTCCGCCAATGAGATCATCTGTAGGATCCATTAGTGTATTCGCCCATGTCTCCGCCAATGAGATCATCCGTAGGATCCATTAGTGTATTCGCCCATGCCTCCGCCAATGAGATCATCGGTAGGATACATTAGTGTCTTCGCCCATGTCTCCGCCAATGAGATCATCGGTAGGATACATTAGTGTATTCGCCCATGTCTCCGCAAATGAGATCATCGGTAGGCTTCATAAGTGTATCCTACCGATACATCGGTAGGATACATTAGTGTCTTCGCCCATGTCTCCGCCAATGAGATCATCGGTAGGATACATTAGTGTATTCGCCCATGTCTCCGCCAATGAAATCATCGGTAGGATACATTAGTGTATTCGCCCATATCTCCGCCAATGAGATCATCGGTAGGATACATTAGTGTCTTCGCCCATGTCTCCGCCAACCAGATCATCTCTATGATGCATTAGTGTATTCGCCCATGCCTCCGCCAATGACATCATCGGTAGGATACATTAGTGTATTCGCCCATGCCTCCGCCAATGAGACCATCGGTAGGATACATTAGTGTATTCGTCCATACCTCCTCCGCTGAGATCATCGGTAGGATACAATAGTATATTCGCCCGTCCCTCCGCCAATGAGATCATCGGTAGGATACATTGGTGTATTCGCCCATACCTCCGCCAATGAGATCATCAGTAGGTTACATTAGTGTATTCACCCATGCCTCCTCCAATAAGACTATCGGTAGGATCCATTAGTGTTTTCGCTCTTGTCTACGCTTATTAGACCATCGGAAGGACACATTAGAGTTTTCGTGTATTCGCCCATGGCTACGCCAATGAGACCATTGGTAGGATACATAAGTGTATTCGCCCATACCTCCGCCAATTAGATCATCGGTAGGATACATAAGTGTATTCGCCCATCCCTCCGCCAATGAGATCATCTGTAGGATTCATTAGTGTCTTCGCCCATGTCTCCGCCAATGAGATCATCGGTAGGATACATTAGTGTATTCGCCCATACCTCCGCCAATCAGATCATCGGTAGTATACATTAGTGTATTCGCCCATGCCTCCGCCAATGAGATCATCAGTAGGATACATTAGTGTATTCGCCCATGCCTCCGCCAATGAGATCATCAGTAGGATACATTAGTGTATTCGCTTATGCCTCCGCCAATGAGATCATCGGTAGGATACATTAGTGTATTCGCCAATGCCTCCGCCAATGAGATCATCGGTAGAATACATTAGTGTATTCGCCCAAGCCTCCGCCTTTGAGATCATCGGTATGATTCATAAGTGTTTTCGCCCATGTCTACGCCAATGAGATCATCGGTAGGATACATTGGTGTAATCGCCCATAACTCCGCCAATGAGATCATCAGTAGGTTACATTAGTGTATTCACCCATGCCTCCTCCAATAAGACTATCGGTAGGATCCATTAGTGTTTTCGCTCTTGTCTACGCTTATTAGACCATCGGAAGGACACATTAGAGTTTTCGTGTATTCGCCCATGGCTACGCCAATGAGACCATTGGTAGGATACATAAGTGTATTCGCCCATACCTCCGCCAATTAGATCATCGGTAGGATGCATAAGTGTATTCGCCCATCCCTCCGCCAATGAGATCATCTGTAGGATTCATTAGTGTCTTCGCCCATGTCTCCGCCAATGAGATCATCGGTAAGATACATTAGTGTATTCGCCCATGTCTCTGCCGGTGAGATCGTCGGTAGGATATATTAGTGTATTCCCCCATGCCTCGGCCAATGAGATCATCGGTAGGATACATTAGTGTATTCGCCCATGCCTCCGCCAATGAGATCATCGGTATGATGCATTAGTGTATTCGCCCATGCCTCGGCCGGTGAGATCATCGGAAGGATACATTAGTGTATTAGCCCATGCCTCCGCCAATGAAATCATCGGTAGGATACATTAGTATATTCGCCCATGTCTACGCCAATGAGACCATCGGTAGGATACATTAGTGTATTCGCCCATGTCTCCGCCAATGAGATCATCGGTAGGATTCATTAGTGTATTCGCCCATGTCTCCGCCAATGAGATCATCGGTAGGATACATTAGTGTATTCGCCCATGCCTCCGCCGCTGAGATCATCGGTAGGATACAGTAGTGTATTCGCCCATACCTCCGCCAATCAGATCATTGGTAGGATACATAAGTGTATTTGCCCATGTCTCCGCCGGTGAAATCATGGGTAGGATACATTAGTGTATTTGCCCATACCTTCGCCAATCAGATCATCAGTAGGTTACATTAATGTATTCGCCCATACCTTCGCCAATCAGATCATCAATAGGATACATTAGTGTATTCGCCCATGTCTCCGCCAATGAGATCATCAGTAGGATAAATTAGTGTATTCGCCCATGTCTCCGCCAATGAGATCATCAGTAGGATACATTAGTGTATTAGCCCATACATCCGCCAATGAGATCATCAGTAGGATACAATAGTGTATTCGCCCATGTCTCCGCCAATCAGAGGATAAGTAGGATTCATTAGTGTATTTGCCCATGTTTCCGCCGGAGAAATCATGGGTAGGATACATTAGTGTATTCGCCCATACCTCCGCCGGTGAGATCATCAGTAGGATTCATTAGTGTATTCGCCCATACCTCCGCCAATCAGATCATCGGTAGTATACATTAGTGTATTCGCTCATGCCTGCGACGGTGAGATCATCGGTAGGATTCATTAGTGTATTCGCCCATACCTCCGCCAATCAGATCATCGGTAGGATACATTAGTGTAATCGCTCATGTCTGCGCCGGTGAGATCATCGGTAGGATACATTAGTGTATTCGCTTATGTCTGCATCGGTGAGATCATCGGTAGGATACATTAGTGTATTCGCTTATGTCTGCTTCGGTGAGATCATAGGTAGGATACATTAGTGTATTCGCTTATGTCTGCGCCGGTGAGATCATCGGTAGGATACATTAGTGTATTCGCTTATGTCTGCGTCGGTGAGATCATAGGTAGGATACATTAGTGTATTCGCTTATGTCTGCGCCGGTGAGATCATCGGTAGGATACATTAGTGTATTCGCTTATGCCTGCGTCAGTGAGATCATCTGTAGGATACATTAGTGTATTCGCTTATGCCTGCGTCAGTGAGATCATCTGTAGGATACATTAGTGTATTCGCTTATGCCTGCGCCGGTGAGATCATCGGTAGGATACATTAGTGTATTCGCTTATGCCTGCGCCGGTGAGATCATCGGTAGGATACATTAGTGTATTCGCTTATGCCTGCGCCGGTGAGATCATCGGTAGTATACATTAGTGTATTCGCTTATGCCTGCGTCGGTGAGATCATCGGTAGTATGCATTAGTGTATTCGCTTATGTCTGCGTCGGTGAGATCATCGGTAGGATGCATTAGTGTATTCGCTTATGCCTGCGTCGGTGAGATCATCTGTAGTATACATTAGTGTATTCGCTTAAGCCTGCGCCGGTGAGATCATCTGTAGTATACATTAATGTATTCGCTTAAGCCTGCGCCGGTGAGATCATCGGTAGGATACATTACTGTATTCGCTTATGCCTGCGCCGGTGAGATCATAGGTAGGATTCATTAGTGTATTCGCTTATGTCTGCGTCGGTGAGATCATCGGTAGGATACATTAGTGTATTCGCTTATGTCTGCGTCGGTGAGATCATCGGTAGGATACATTAGTGTATTCGCTTATGTCTGCGTCGGTGAGATCATCGGTAGGATACATTAGTGTATTCGCTTATGTCTGCGCCGGTGAGATCATCGGTAGGATACATTAGTGTATTCGCTTATGTCTGCGCCGGTGAGATCATAGGTAGGATTCATTAGTGTATTCGCTTATGTCTGCGCCGGTGAGATCATAGGTAGGATACATTAGTGTATTCGCTTATGCCTGCGTCGGTGAGATCATCGGTAGGATACATTAGTGTATTCGCTTATGCCTGCGTCGGTGAGATCATCGGTAGGATACATTAGTGTATTCGCTTATGTCTGCGCCGGTGAGATCATCTGTAGGATACATTAGTGTATTCGCTTATGTCTGCGCCGGTGAGATCATCGGTAGTATACATTAGTGTATTCGCTTATGTCTGCGTCGGTGAGATCATCGGTAGGATACATTAGTGTATTCGCTTATGTCTGCGCCGGTGAGATCATCGGTAGGATACATTAGTGTATTCGCTTATGTCTGCGCCGGTGAGATCATCGGTAGGATACATTAGTGTATTCGCTTATGCCTGCGTCGGTGAGATCATCGGTAGGATACATTAGTGTATTCGCTTATGCCTGCGTCGGTGAGATCATCGGTAGGATACATTAGTGTATTCGCTTATGCCTGCGTCGGTGAGATCATCGGTAGTATACATTAGTGTATTCGCTTATGTCTGCGTCGGTGAGATCATCGGTAGTATACATTAGTGTATTCGCTTATGTCTGCGTCGGTGAGATCATCGGTAGGATCCATTAGTGTATTCGCTTATGTCTGCGTCGTTGAGATCATCGGTAGGATGCATTAGTGTATTCGCTTATGTCTGCGTCGGTGAGATCATCGGTAGGATACATTAGTGTATTCGATCATGTCTGCGTCGGTGAGATCATCGGTAGGATACATTAGTGTATTCGCTTATGTCTGCGTCGGTGAGATCATCGGTAGTATACATTAGTGTATTCGCTTATGTCTGCGTCGGTGAGATCATCGGTAGGATGCATTAGTGTATTCGCTTATGTCTGCGTCGGTGAGATCATCGGTAGGATGCATTAGTGTATTCGCTTATGTCTGCGTCGGTGAGATCATCGGTAGGATGCATTAGTGTATTCGCTTATGTCTGCGCCGGTGAGATCATCTGTAGTATACATTAATGTATTCGCTTAAGCCTGCGCCGGTGAGATCATCGGTAGGATACATTACTGTATTCGCTTATGCCTGCGCCGGTGAGATCATAGGTAGGATTCATTAGTGTATTCGCTTATGTCTGCGTCGGTGAGATCATCGGTAGGATACATTAGTGTATTCGCTTATGTCTGCGTCGGTGAGATCATCGGTAGGATACATTAGTGTATTCGCTTATGTCTGCGTCGGTGAGATCATCGGTAGGATACATTAGTGTATTCGCTTATGTCTGCGCCGGTGAGATCATCGGTAGGATACATTAGTGTATTCGCTTATGTCTGCGCCGGTGAGATCATAGGTAGGATTCATTAGTGTATTCGCTTATGTCTGCGCCGGTGAGATCATAGGTAGGATACATTAGTGTATTCGCTTATGCCTGCGTCGGTGAGATCATCGGTAGGATACATTAGTGTATTCGCTTATGCCTGCGTCGGTGAGATCATCGGTAGGATACATTAGTGTATTCGCTTATGTCTGCGCCGGTGAGATCATCTGTAGGATACATTAGTGTATTCGCTTATGTCTGCGCCGGTGAGATCATCGGTAGTATACATTAGTGTATTCGCTTATGTCTGCGTCGGTGAGATCATCGGTAGGATACATTAGTGTATTCGCTTATGTCTGCGCCGGTGAGATCATCGGTAGGATACATTAGTGTATTCGCTTATGTCTGCGCCGGTGAGATCATCGGTAGGATACATTAGTGTATTCGCTTATGCCTGCGTCGGTGAGATCATCGGTAGGATACATTAGTGTATTCGCTTATGCCTGCGTCGGTGAGATCATCGGTAGGATACATTAGTGTATTCGCTTATGCCTGCGTCGGTGAGATCATCGGTAGTATACATTAGTGTATTCGCTTATGTCTGCGTCGGTGAGATCATCGGTAGTATACATTAGTGTATTCGCTTATGTCTGCGTCGGTGAGATCATCGGTAGGATCCATTAGTGTATTCGCTTATGTCTGCGTCGTTGAGATCATCGGTAGGATGCATTAGTGTATTCGCTTATGTCTGCGTCGGTGAGATCATCGGTAGGATACATTAGTGTATTCGATCATGTCTGCGTCGGTGAGATCATCGGTAGGATACATTAGTGTATTCGCTTATGTCTGCGTCGGTGAGATCATCGGTAGTATACATTAGTGTATTCGCTTATGTCTGCGTCGGTGAGATCATCGGTAGGATGCATTAGTGTATTCGCTTATGTCTGCGTCGGTGAGATCATCGGTAGGATGCATTAGGGTATTCGCTTATGTCTGCGTCGGTGAGATCATCGGTAGGATACATTAGTGTATTCGCTTATGTCTGCGCCGGTGAGATCATCGGTAGGATGCATTAGTGTATTCGCTTATGTCTGCGTCGGTGAAATCATCGGTAGGATACATTAGTGTATTCGCTTTTGCCTGCGCCAGTGAGATCATCTGTAGGATACATTAGTGAATTCGCTTTTGCCTGCGCCAGTGAGATCATCGGTAGGATACATTAGTGTATTCGCTTATGTCTGCTCCGGTGAGATCACAGGTAGGATACATTAGTGTATTCGCTTATGTCTGCTCCGGTGAGATCACAGGTAGGATACATTAGTGTATTCGCTTATGTCTGCTCCGGTGAGATCACAGGTAGGATACATTAGTGTATTCGCTTATGTCTGCGCCGGTGAGATCACAGGTAGGATACATTAGTGTATTCGCTTATGTCTGCGCCGGTGAGATCATCGGTAGGATACATTAGTGTATTCGCTTATGTCTGCGCCGGTGAGATCATCGGTAGGATACATTAGTGTATTCGCTTATGCCTGCGCCGGTGAGATCATCGGTAGGATACATTAGTGTATATGCTATGTCTGCGCCGGTGAGATCATCGGTAGGATACATTAGTGTATTCGCTTATGTCTGCGCCGGTGAGATCATCGGTAGGATACATTAGTGTATTCGCTTATGTCTGCGCCGGTGAGATCATCGGTAGGATACATTAGTGTATTCGCTTATGTCTGCATCGGTGAGATCATCGGTAGGATACATTAGTGTATTCGCTATGTCTGCGCCGGTGAGATCATCGGTAGGATACATTAGTGTATTCGCTTATGTCTGCGCCGGTGAGATCATCGGTAGGATACATTAGTGTATATGCTTATGTCTGCGCCGGTGAGATCATCGGTAAGATACATTAGTGTATTCGCTTATGTCTGCGCCGGTGAGATCATCGGTAGGATACATTAGTGTATTCGCTTATGTCTGCGCCGGTGAGATCATCGGTAGGATACATTAGTGTATTCGCTATGTCTGCGCCGGTGAGATCATCGGTAGGATACATTAGTGTATTCGCTTATGCCTGCGTCGGTGAGATTATAGGTAGGATACATTAGTGTATTCGCTTGTGCCTGCGCCGGTGAGATCATCGGTAGGATACATTAGTGTATTCGGTTATGCCTGCGCCGGTGAGATCATCGGTAGGATACATTAGTGTATTCGGTTATGCCTGCGCCGGTGAGATCATCGGTAGGATACATTAGTGTAATTGCTTATGTCTGCTCCGGTGAGATCACAGGTAGGATACATTAGTGTATTCGCTTATGTCTGCGCCGGTGAGATCATCGGTAGGATACATTAGTGTATTCGCTTATGTCTGCGCCGGTGAGATCATCGGTAGGATACATTAGTGTATTCGCTTATGTCTGCGTCGGTGAGATCATCGGTAGGATACATTAGTGTATTCGCTTATGCCTGCGTCGGTGAGATCATCGGTAGGATACATTAGTGTATTCGCTTATGCCTGCGCCGGTGAGATCATCGGTAGGATATATTAGTGTAATCGCTTATGTCTGCTCCGGTGATATCACAGGTAGGATACATTAGTGTATTCGCTTATGTCTGCGCCGGTGAGATCATCGGTAGGATACATTAGTGTATTCGCTTATGTCTGCGCCGGTGAGATCATCGGTAGGATACATTAGTGTATTCGCTTATGTCTGCGCCGGTGAGATCATCGGTAGGATACATTAGTGTATTCGCTTATGTCTGCGTCTGTCAGATCATCGGTAGGATACATTAGTGTATTCGCTTATGTCTGCGCCGGTCAGATCATCGGTAGGATACATTAGTGTATTCGCTTATGTCTGCGTCTGTGAGATCATCGGTAGGATACATTAGTGTATTCGCTTATGCCTGCGTCGGTGAGATCATCGGTAGGATGCATTAGTGTATTCGCTTATGCCTGCGCCGGTGAGATTATCGGTAGGATACATTAGTGTATTCGCTTATGCCTGCGTCGGTGAGATCATTCGCTTATGTCTGCATCGGTGAGATCATAGGTAGGATTCATTAGTGTATTCGCTTATGTCTGCGTCGGTGAGATCATAGGTAGGATACATTAGTGTATTCGCTTATGTCTGCATCGGTGAGATCATCTGTAGGATACATTAGTGTATTCGCTATGTCTGCGCCGGTGAGATCATCGGTAGGATACATTAGTGTATTCGCTCATGCCTGCGCCGGTGAGATCATCTGTAGGATACATTAGTGTATTCGCTATGTCTGCGCCGGTGAGATCATCGTTAGGATACATTAGTGTATTCGCTCATGCCTGCGCCGGTGAGATCATCGGTAGGATACATTAGTGTATTCGCTATGTCTGCGCCGGTGAGATCATCGGTAGGATACATTAGTGTATTCGCTCATGCCTGCGCCGGTGAGATCATCTGTAGGATACATTAGTGTATTCGCTTATGCCTGCGCCGGTGAGATCATAGGTAGGATACATTAGTGTATTCGCTTATGCCTGCGCCGGTGAGATCATCGGTAGGATACATTAGTGTATTCGCTTATGTCTGCGCCGGTGAGATCATCGGTAGGATACATTAGTGTATTCGCTTATGCCTGCGCCGGTGAGATCATCGGTAGGATGCATTAGTGTATTCGCTTATGCCTGCGCCGGTGAGATCATCGGTAGGATACATTAGTGTATTCGCTTATGTATGCGCCGGTGAGATCATCGGTAGGATACATTCGTGTATTCGCTTATGCCTGCGCCGGTGAGATCATCGGTAGGATACATTAGGGTATTCGCTTATGCCTGCGTCGGTGAGATCATCGGTAGGATACATTAGTGTATTCGCTTATGTCTGCGCTGGTGAGATCATCGGTAGGATACATTAGTGTATACGCTTATGCCTGCGCCGGTGAGATCATCGGTAGGATACATTAGTGTATTCGCTTATGTCTGCGTCGGTGACATCATCTGTAGGATACATTAGTGTATTCGCTTATTTCTGCGTCGGTGAGATCATAGGTAGGATACATTAGTGTATTCGCTTATGCCTGCGCCGGTGAGATCATCGGTAGGATACATTAGTGTATTCGCTTATGTCTGCGCCGGTGAGATCATCGGTAGGATACATTAGTGTATACGCTTATGCCTGGGCCGGTGAGATCATCGGTAGGATACATTAGTGTATTCGCTTATGTCTGCGTCGGTGACATCATCTGTAGGATACATTAGTGTATTCGCTTATTTCTGCGTCGGTGAGATCATAGGTAGGATACATTAGTGTATTCGCTTATGCCTGCGCCGGTGAGATCATCGGTAGGATACATTAGTGTATTCGCTTATGCCTGCGCCGGTGAGATCATCTGTAGGATACATTAGTGTATTCGCTTATGTCTGCGCCGGTGAGATCATCGGTAGGATACATTCGTGTATTCGCTTATGCCTGCGCCGGTGAGATCATCGGTAGGATACATTAGGGTATTCGCTTATGCCTGCGTCGGTGAGATCATCGGTAGGATACATTAGTGTATTCGCTTATGTCTGCGCCGGTGAGATCATCGGTAGGATACATTAGTGTATACGCTTATGCCTGCGCCGGTGAGATCATCGGTAGGATACATTAGTGTATTCGCTTATGTCTGCGTCGGTGACATCATCTGTAGGATACATTAGTGTATCCGCTTATTTCTGCGTCGGTGAGATCATAGGTAGGATACATTAGTGTATTCGCTTATGCCTGCGCCGGTGAGATCATCGGTAGGATACATTAGTGTATTCGCTTATGCCTGCGCCGGTGAGATCATCTGTAGGATACATTAGTGTATTCGCTTATTTCTGCGTCGGTGAGATCATCGGTAGGATACATTAGTGTATTCGCTTATGTCTGCGTCGGTGAGATCATCGGTAGGATACATTAGTGTATTCGCTTATTTCTGCGTCGGTGAGATCATCGGTAGGATACATTAGTGTATTCGCTTATGCCTGCGTCGGTGAGATCATCGGTAGGATACATTAGTGTATTCGCTTATGCCTGCGTCGGTGAGATCATCGGTAGGATACATTAGTGTATTCGCTTATGCCTGCGTCGGTGAGATCATCGGTAGGATACATTAGTGTATTCGCTTATGTCTGCGTCGGTGAGATCATCGGTAGGATACATTAGTGTATTCGCTTATGCCTGCGTCGGTGAGATCATCGGTAGGATACATTAGTGTATTCGCTTATGCCTGCGCCGGTGAGATCATCGGTAGGATACATTAGTGTATTCGCTTATGCCTGCGCCGGTGAGATCATCGGTAGGATACATTAGTGTATTCGCTTATGCCTGCGTCGGTGAGATCATCGGTAGGATACATTAGTGTATTCGCTTATGTCTGCGCCGGTGAGATCATCGGTAGGATATATTAGTGTATTCGCTTATGTCTGCGCCGGTGAGATCATCGGTAGGATACATTAGTGTATTCGCTTATGCCTGCGTCGGTGAGATCATCGGTAGGATACATTAGTGTATTCGCTTATGCCTGCGTCGGTGAGATCATCGGTAGGATACATTAGTGTATTCGCTTATGCCTGCGTCGGTGAGATCATCGGTAGGATACATTAGTGTATTCGCTTATGCCTGCGTCGGTGAGATCATCGGTAGGATACATTAGTGTATTCGCTTATGTCTGCGCCGGTGAGATCATCGGTAGGATACATTAGTGTATTCGCTTATGTCTGCGCCGGTGAGATCATCGGTAGGATACATTAGTGTATTCGCTTATGTCTGCGCCGGTGAGATCATCGGTAGGATACATTAGTGTATTCGCTTATGCCTGCGCCGGTGAGATCATCGGTAGGATACATTAGTGTATTCGCTTATGCCTGCGCCGGTGAGATCATCGGTAGGATACATTAGTGTATTCGCTCATGCCTGCGACGGTGAGATCATCGGTAGGATACATTAGTGTATTCGCCCATACCTCCGCCGGTGAGATCATCGGTAGGATACATTAGTGTAATCGCTTATGTCTGCTCCGGTGAGATCACAGGTAGGATACATTAGTGTATTCGCTTATGTCTGCGCCGGTGAGATCATAGGTAGGATACATTAGTGTATTCGCTTATGTCTGCGCCGGTGAGATCATCGGTAGGATATATTAGTGTATTCGCTTATGTCTGCGCCGGTGAGATCATCGGTAGGATACATTAGTGTATTCGCTTATGTCTGCGTCTGTGAGATCATCGGTAGGATACATTAGTGTATTCGCTTATGCCTGCGTCGGTGAGATCATCGGTAGGATGCATTAGTGTATTCGCTTATGTCTGCGCCGGTGAGATCACAGGTAGGATACATTAGTGTATTCGCTTATGTCTGCGCCGGTGAGATCATCGGTAGGATACATTAGTGTATTCGCTTATGTCTGCGTCTGTGAGATCATCGGTAGGATACATTAGTGTATTCGCTTATGCCTGCGCCGGTTAGATCATCGGTAGGATACATTAGTGTATTCGCTTATGTCTGCGTCTGTGAGATCATCGGTAGGATACATTAGTGTATTCGCTTATGCCTGCGTCGGTGAGATCATCGGTAGGATGCATTAGTGTATTCGCTTATGCCTGCGCCGGTGAGATTATCGGTAGGATACATTAGTGTATTCGCTTATGCCTGCGTCGGTGAGATCATTCGCTTATGTCTGCATCGGTGAGATCATAGGTAGGATTCATTATTGTATTCGCTTATGTCTGCGTCGGTGAGATCATAGGTAGGATACATTAGTGTATTCGCTCATGCCTGCGCCAATCAGATCATCAGTAGGATACATTAGTGTAATCGCTCATGTCTGCGCCGGTGAGATCATAGGTAGGATACATTAGTGTATTCGCTCATACCTCCGCCAATCAGATCATCGGTAGGATACATTAGTGTAATCGCTCATGTCTGCGCCGGTGAGATCATCGGTAGGATACATTAGTGTATTCGCTCATACCTCCGCCAATCAGATCATCTGTAGGATACATTAGTGTAATCGCTCATGCCTGCGCCGGTGAGATCATCTGTAGGATACATTAGTGTATTCGCTTATGCCTGCGCCGGTGAGATCATAGGTAGGATACATTAGTGTGTTCGCTTATGCCTGCGCCGGTGAGATCATAGGTAGGATACATTAGTGTATTCGCTTATGTCTGCGCCGGTGAGATCATCGGTAGGATGCATTAGTGTATTCGCTTATGCCTGCGCCGGTGAGATCATCGGTAGGATACATTAGTGTATTCGCTTATGTCTGCGCCGGTGAGATCATCGGTAGGATACATTAGTGTATTCGCTTATGTCTGCGCCGGTGAGATCATCGGTAGGATACATTAGTGTATTCGCTTATGCCTGCGTCGGTGAGATCATCGGTAGGATACATAAGTGTATTCGCTTATGCCTGCGCCGGTGAGATCATCGGTAGGATACATTAGTGTATTCGCTTATGCCTGCGTCGGTGAGATCATCGGTAGGATACATTAGTGTATTCGCTTATGCCTGCGTCGGTGAGATCATCGGTAGGATACATTAGTGTATTCGCTTATGTCTGCGCCGGTGAGATCATCGGTAGGATACATTAGTGTATTCGCTTATGTCTGCGTCGGTGAGATCATCGGTAGGATACATTAGTGTATTCGCTTATGCCTGCGTCGGTGAGATCATCGGTAGGATACATTAGTGTATTCGCTTATGCCTGCGTCGGTGAGATCATCGGTAGGATACATTAGTGTATTCGCTTATGCCTGCGTCGGTGAGATCATCGGTAGGATACATTAGTGTATTCGCTTATGCCTGCGTCGGTGAGATCATCGGTAGGATACATTAGTGTATTCGCTTATGCCTGCGTCGGTGAGATCATCGGTAGGATACATTAGTGTATTCGCTTATGCCTGCGTCGGTGAGATCATCGGTAGGATACATTAGTGTATTCGCTTATGCCTGCGTCGGTGAGATCATCGGTAGGATACATAAGTGTATTCGCTTATGCCTGCGCCGGTGAGATCATCGGTAGGATACATTAGTGTATTCGCTTATGCCTGCGTCGGTGAGATCATCGGTAGGATACATTAGTGTATTCGCTTATGCCTGCGTCGGTGAGATCATCGGTAGGATACATTAGTGTATTCGCTTATGTCTGCGCCGGTGAGATCATCGGTAGGATACATTAGTGTATTCGCTTATGTCTGCGTCGGTGAGATCATCGGTAGGATACATTAGTGTATTCGCTTATGCCTGCGTCGGTGAGATCATCGGTAGGATACATTAGTGTATTCGCTTATGCCTGCGTCGGTGAGATCATCGGTAGGATACATTAGTGTATTCGCTTATGCCTGCGTCGGTGAGATCATCGGTAGGATACATTAGTGTATTCGCTTATGCCTGCGTCGGTGAGATCATCGGTAGGATACATTAGTGTATTCGCTTATGCCTGCGTCGGTGAGATCATCGGTAGGATACATTAGTGTATTCGCTTATGCCTGCGTCGGTGAGATCATCGGTAGGATACATTAGTGTATTCGCTTATGCCTGCGTCGGTGAGATCATCGGTAGGATACATTAGTGTATTCGCTTATGTCTGCGCCGGTGAGATCATCGGTAGGATACATTAGTGTATTCGCTTATGCCTGCGTCGGTGAGATCATCGGTAGGATACATTAGTGTATTCGCTTATGTCTGCGCCGGTGAGATCATCGGTAGTATACATTAGTGTATTCGCTTATGTCTGCGCCGGTGAGATCATCGGTAGGATACATTAGTGTATTCGCTTATGTCTACGTCGGTGAGATCATCGGTAGGATACATTAGTGTATTCGCTTATGTCTGCGCCGGTGAGATCATCGGTAGGATACATTAGTGTATTCGCTTATGTCTGCGTCGGTGAGATCATCGGTAGGATACATTAGTGTATTCGCTTATGTCTGCGCCGGTGAGATCATCGGTAGTATACATTAGTGTATTCGATCATGTCTGCGCCGGTGAGATCATCGGTAGGATACATTAGTGTATTCGATCATGTCTGCGCCGGTGAGATCATCGGTAGGATACATTAGTGTATTCGATCATGCCTGCGTCGGTGAGATCATCGGTAGGATACATTAGTGTATTCGCTTATGCCTGCGTCGGTGAGATCATCGGTAGGATACATTAGTGTAATCGCTCATGTCTGCGCCGGTGAGATCATCGGTAGGATACATTAGTGTATTCGCTCATGTCTCCGCCAATTAGACTACCGATGGTTTCTGATTCCAGTAATTAAATACATATATGAATATACACTTTGCTTTTTATGAACGGGAACTTCATTAACAATTTTGATTGATTGATTGAAGAGTCATTAGATCATTTAAGTAACAGAGATAAATCGGAAGAGAAAATACATTCAAGATATTAAACAGTTCCATTGTGGATGAAAAAATACATTTCGGAGCGACGAACACGGAATTGGAGTGTCAGAACTGAACAACAGTGCTTTATCAGAAAGACTCTGAGTTGGGCGTGAAGTTCCAATTTCCAAACCTTTTTATACCAGGAAAGAACCTTACTGCCGATACCCAGATGAAGCTTAATAGGCGTTAACCACGCAAGCCGGATGACGCTTAATATGCGTTAACCATGCAAGCAGGATGACGCTTAATTTAATTCAACATTTTATTGCATTAAACATATCAGACATGTTTATAGCAAATACGAGGGGTGATCCAGAATTACGTGGACTTCTTACATATTTTCTATATTTTTTCGACGAATGTTTAGCGTCATCGGGCTTGCATGTTAAACACATGTTTAGCGTCGCGTCATCGGGCTTGCATGTTGAACGAATGTTAAGAGTCATCAGGCTTGCATGTTGAACGTATGTTAAGAGTCATCAGGCTTGTATGTTGAACGTATGTTAAGCGTCATCAGGCTTGCATGTTAAATGTATGTTAAGCGTCATCAGGCTTGCATGTTAAATGTATGTTAAGCGTCATCAGGCTTGCATGTTAAATGTATGTTAAGCGTCATCAGGCTTGCATGTTAAACGTATGTTAAGAGTCATCAGGCTTGCATGTTGAACGTATGTTAAGCGTCATCAGGCTTGCATGTTAAATGTATGTTAAGCGTCATCAGGCTTGCATGTTAAATGTATGTTAAGCGTCATCAGGCTTGTATGTTAAATGTATGTTAAGCGTCATCAGGCTTGTATGTTAAACGTATGTTAAGCGTCATCGGGCTTGCATGTTAAACGTATGTTTAGCGTCATCGGGCTTGCATGTTAAACGTATGTTTAGCGTCATCGGGCTTGCATGTTAAACTAATGTTTAGCGTCACCGGGCTTGCATGATGAACGAATGTTTAGCGTCATCGGGCTTGCATGTTAAACGAATGTTTAGCTTCATCGGGCTTGCATGTTAAACGTATGTTTAGCGTCATCGGGCTTGCATGTTGAACGTATGTTTAGCGTCATCGGGCTTGCATGTTGAACGAATGTTTAGCGTCATCGAGCTTGCATGTTAAACGCATGTTTAGCGTCGCGTTATCGGGCTTGCATGTTGAACGTATGTTTAGCGTCATCGGGCTTGCATGTTAAACGCATGTTTAGCGTCGCGTCATCGGGCTTGCATGTTAAACGAATGTTTAGCGTCATCGGGCTTGCATGTTAAACGCATGTTTAGCGTCGCGTCATCAGGCTTGCATGTTGAACGTATGTTAAGCGTCATCAGGCTTGTATGTTAAATGTATGTTAAGCGTCATCAGGCTTGCATGTTAAATGTATGTTAAGCGTCATCAGGCTTGCATGTTACACGAATGTTTAGCGTCATTAGGCTTGCATGTTAAACGAATGTTTAGCGTCATTAGGCTTGCACGTTAAACGAATGCTTAGCGTCATCAGGCTTGCAGGTTAAACGAATGTTTAGCGTCATTAGGCTTGCATGTTAAACGAATGTTTAGCGTCATCCGGCTTGCATGTTAAACGTATGTTTAGCGTCATCCGGCTTGCATGTTAAACGTATGTTTAGCGTCATCAGGCTTGCATGTTAAACGAATATTTAGCGTCATCAGGCTTGCATGTTAAATGTATGTTAAGCGTCATCAGGCTTGCATGTTAAATGTATGTTAAGCGTCATCAGGCTTGTATGATGAACGTATGTTAAGAGTCATCAGGCTTGCATGTTGAACGTATGTTAAGAGTCATCAGGCTTGCATGTTAAACGAATGTTTAGCGTCATCAGGCTTGCATGTTAAATGTATGTTAAGCGTCATCAGGCTTGCATGTTAAATGTATGTTAAGCGTCATCAGGCTTGCATGTTAAATGTATGTTAAGCGTCATCAGGCTTGCATGTTAAATGTATGTTAAGCGTCATTACAAATCGTACATTTCTGAATGTGAAATATCGGTATATTCCAAATATCATCATAATTTGCGTATGCAAATACTGTTATTTATACATATGTATCCTACCTATGATCTCACCGGAGTTAGCATAAATATGAACATTTGCATTGTTTGATGTTTGATTTCCTTTCTTATGTGTTATGCATTGCAGTTCCCATGGAGAAGAAAAATGGAGAGATTCTAAAAGTATGAAGATACTCCTGTGTATAATGAGGAAATCTTGTCAGTGAATGGTAAGTTCTCTTTGGGTAAATTATCCTCAAACTAACTTATTCAGTAATTACCGCCTTTCTTGACAGAATATTTGATTCTTTTAATATGACGAATCCATAAACTGCCAATTGAACTTGACCGGTGGCGGAATTTACCGATTCATGAAAGAAAATGTCCAGTTTGTTCAGATAAAGGTGATGAATTTCACTTTCTTTTGCAAGTCCTTTATTTGATAAATATGATTAAGCTTAAGGGACTTTTTTTGTACCAACATTTAGTCTCAACTTCAAAATCTTAGTATTTAGGGCAAATTAGTTATGAAACATTTCACTTGCTGTTGCTAATGTTACAATTCTAACCATTGTTTTTTCCTGTCGTCATTATGTATCATGACTTGTTTTATGTGTTGTTCTATTCCTTTTATGTTTTGTGATTACTGTTATTTATACATATGTACCGTTAACATTTTACTGTTATTTGAAGTATATGAAGTTTTCCTATTATAGTAAATCATGCATTTAAAATAACACTGTCAAGCTTTTTCCCATGTTAAAATCAACAATTATCTTACAACAAAGAAAACTAAAGTTGTTTATGCTATACCATGGTAGAAATCTTCCTAGTACTTTGCAATATAATATGAAACATTTCTCTTTACATTTTTTTTCAAGTTACACATGTTCAAGCTGAAGTATTTGAAGATTTTTGTTATTAGTGTTAAAAAAATACATCTGACTAAAAAGTTCAACATGCTAAGATTATAAGTATCTTCCTTGGCCGAGAGTGTAAGATAGGTTCATCCCGACCCGAGCGTAGGGTGTTTTACGGAAAAGAGGTTTACCGAGTTTCCGCAAAACACCCTGCGCGAGGGTCAGGATGAACCTATCTTACACGAGCGTCTATGGCACATGCTTTTTTCTCTCAACCCCGTTAAACAAAATTGAGTAAAAATGTACGTTGCTGGAACTCTTTTGTGCGTAGTGAAAATGAATGCGAATAAATATACGGAAATTCGTAGTTGTCATGGATATGCGCGCAGTGATTGAGATTATGTTAACAGTCAAATCGGTCTTTAAATAGTTCTGAGGAGAGTGAAGCATTATTTCTTGAAAGGTGAGTGAAAACTTTTTTATGGTGACATTTGAAGCGACAAATAATTAATTAGCATTCCAAATATTGCCACAAGACAAGGTTTCTATGATTCTACAGACAACAGTCTTCAACAAGGGAGGTAATTACAATGTGATGACCATTAAAAAGGAGTTCCATACGGGTACTGTTTTATATTTGCCCGTGGGCAAGATAAGAATTTCTAGCATGGTTAAATTATTGGATCTACTTATGAGAGGTGGGAGAAAACTGAATCTCAATAAGGTTACTAAATTGTTTTAAACTAAACTATACATGTTTTTTTCTTGTTTTTTTAAATTAAGTACGTTATAGTAAGCCGTTTTCATTGTTCATTTGTTGTATATTTGATCTGCTTATGTGTCCTGTATGGTATGCAGGACTTTGCATATGTTTTTCTAATAAAAGTTAAAAAGTTTAAAGTTTTAAAGAACTAAACCGATTAACAGGCAGAAAAACGAAATATTCTGATGATGTACAATAAAAGTATATACTATTTTAGAAGTATGAATGTGTGTTTAACATTAACATGCATGGAAAGTGGCTAGAACTTAGAGCGTATTTTGTCAATTGTATGTGGTATATAGACCAACATTTGGAATCAAATAGTTGCAAAATGAGCGCCCCTCCGCATATTTAAGGAAAAAGCCTAAAAACATGACAGTGTATTGATTTTGCCTAACAACAGTTGCGTGATAAAAGCCATGCACATGTTGCTGGCAGCCTAATACGCGAAACAGATGTGGGCAAAACAAAGTCCATAAGATAACAGGTCATATCAACAAACGTTCATTAATTAGAATGGTATTTTCACGACGACAGGTATGTGTTTATTTCTAAATGGTTGGTATTCCTGTTGTCTTCCCTTTGATTGAAAAAGCCACAAGTTTTTCCTGTCTGGTGCAAACACACCGCTATGTTTGTATAGAAATCTGGCAAAGAGCATACAAAGTAGAAAGTTTGGATTAATTTTAACATCGGTCAAGGGCATGTTATTCATTCCACTGGGTATTGGAAAGCAGTGCAATAGAACAGTTGAACACCTCTTTCGTAAACCATTTATAAGTGTTCTTACCACATTTGCTTGGTTTGCGATGTTGCTGAATAAATGTATAGTTTTTAGCAAACTTTTTTATATTTACATTTGCTTCTTTTATGTTAGTATTTAATTTAAAAACAACAACTCATTTTCGTCATCTCATAAACAAAAGCACTGCAAGCGGTTGACAAACACTCGTCTGTTTTGCTTCGGTTGGTAAAATGGCATACCTCGACTTTTTAACCCAGAGTTAAAATCTTTGATACACATGTGTGTATTGTCACTTGTAACACATGTACACGGTTATGTTTGAATATATTGAACGGAGTTTGAGGTATGACTGAGGTAATACTAACTTTTATCTTAAGAACAACACCTTTAACCCCTCAATAGAATCACACATCAAAGATGCGAAGGCCTCCAGTGAGTTGGCGTGCACTTTGACATATCATATGGAACTAACTTCTAGAGAGGCGGGCTCATACCACCGTAAAGCATCCATGCATGTACAGTTTGTATTGGTTTCTCTTCAACTGACCAATTAAAATGCAGCTTTAAATAACGTTCGCAAGAAAGGCGCGATGGCAAAAGAAAAAAAAAGGGAAATTAAGTGTTGAAATGTTGAATCTGAATCTGACTGTTTGATGAGCATCATCAAAGCTCATCATAAGTTCAAGCAGATTATCAATATATTACTGCTAAATGTTTAATGTTTTCTCCCTTTTCAAACCAGAAGAAATATAGGTAATCTATATACTATATAAATATATAGTATGTATTCTAACAATCAAAATTCCAATAACAACATGATAGCAGAAGAATTGATATGCTATGAGTGAGCTATGTTTCGATGAAAATAAAAATAGCAAATTTGGAAAATCATGATTGTTCAGACTCCGTCTGCAAATGCAGGATAACTTTTTATGCCCCGAAAGGCGGCATACAGCAAGCGGACCGTACGTCCGTCCGCCCCTTTCCACGGTTTCCGATCAATCACTTGCGACGGCTTAGGCTTTCCATTTCCAATCAATAACTTAAGAATGCTCAGGTCGCACACTTGGTAAGCAGGTTTTTCATGACCAGAACATGAACCGTAACGCTTTTGAGGTCAGCAGATCAAAGGTCAAGGTCGTGGTAATCTTGAGCTTAATAAAAGATTCCAATGACTTAAGAATGCTGAGTTCCAGGGACCGCGCACTTGGCAGGTAGGTTTGTCATGATTAGCAAAGGAACTCTAACGATTTTGAGGTCAGCAGTTCAAAGGTTTATGTCGATAACTGATGAATACTTGGGCCTAGGAACCTCGAACTTTGTAGAAGTTTGAACACAACTACAGGATAACCCCGTTTTAAAAGGGATAACAGGATAAAATCATGCCAAGTTTCTATTCTAGATATTTTTTTAGATTTAAATCCTGGCATATTTAGATTATGTTAAGTGTTCACGTGTATACATGTTCAATTATGCACAACACTCTCATTTAAATATATATCACGATATATATATAATCAAACACGAATTGACATACACTCCATCTTGCAGTGACTGATCATATTGGAGGTCATACTCGGCTCTTTTAAAAAGTTAGCGATGAATATTTCCGAAGTGCTTGGTTAGGTAGTCATGCAAATATGTTAGATACTTAAGGCTGTTTGTCGCATAGGCCGAACTACTAATGGCTATTTGTCCAACTAGACCTTTTGGGGGCATTTGCCGCGTACCTGTGAGAGCGTTTGTTTTATATTAGCCGAAAGCAGTATGAGCGAGAGAAACGAATGAGAACAATCTATCAAGTTAATCTTAAAAGAAAACATTTGAGAGATAAAATATTGTTAATGCAATCAAGCATAAACGTACATGATAAATGATTGAGATATATTGTATCTGGCAATAACCAGTTCATCAATATTTGAAAGCAATTTATGTTCTTTTTGCGACAGCAAGTTAATCATGGTCTGCATGTCTTACATATCCCTATCCAGGAGTTGATGTTTGGCATGTATTTCGATATGTGTAGCATCGGTTAGTGTATTGCAATTTGGTATTTTTCAGAAAAGTTGTAATCCCGGGCCTACATGTTGCTACGCCAATGTTAACGCGCATGTCAAGCAAGGCCAAGAACACTGACATAAGTTATTGTCGGGTTATGCCCCTTTTCCAGCTGAAAAAATACAACAGATATGCGTGGACGTCTAACTACCAGAACCGATGCAAAGCTTTTGAATGTAATAATTGGTGATGCTGGACGTGTTTGAACTTTAATTCATATCAAGGCATATTATATAAATGTGATAACACCAGGTTATATAAAAATGAAACAAACAATCAAAGACCAAATCTAAGATTTTTTTAAACAGGATATAACATTAAACATTATGTTCTAAGATTGTTTTTAAACAGGTTATACCATTAAACATTGTGTTCTAAGATTATTTTTAAACAGAATATAACATTAAACATTATGTTCTAAGATTGTTTTTAAACAGGATATAACATTAAACATTATGTTCTAAGATTGTTTTTAAACAGGATATAACATTAAACATTATGTTCTAAGATTGTTTTTAAACAGGATATAACATTAAACATTATGTTCTAAGATTGTTTTTAAACAGGATATAACATTAAACATTATGTTCTAAGATTGTTTTTAAACAGGATACATGTATAACATTAAACATTATGTTCTAAGATTGTTTTTAAACAGGATATCACATTAAACATTATGTTCTAAGATTGTTTTTAAACAGGATATCACATTAAACATTATGTTCTAAGATTGTTTTTAAACAGGATATCACATTAAACATTGTGTTCTAAGATTATTTTTAAACAGAATATAACATTAAACATTATGTTCTAAGATTGTTTTTAAACAGGATATAACATTAAACATTATGTTCTAAGATTGTTTTTAAACAGGATACATGTATAACATTAAACATTATGTTCTAAGATTGTTTTTAAACAGGATATCACATTAAACATTATGTTCTAAGATTGTTTTTAAACAGGATATCACATTAAACATTATGTTCTAAGATTGTTTTTAAACAGGATATCACATTAAACATTGTGTTCTAAGATTATTTTTAAACAGAATATAACATTAAACATTATGTTCTAAGATTGTTTTTAAACAGGATGTAACATTAAACATTATGTTCTAAGATTGTTTTTAAACAGGATAACATTAAACATTATGTTCTAAGATTGTTTTTAAACAGGATAGCATTAAACATTATGTTCTAAGATTGTTTTTAAACAGGATAGCATTAAACATTATGTACATATAGTCGCATTACTACAAATGAGATCCAGTGTAATAAGATCAATTATAACACACAAATAGAACACACAGAGTTGCAGTTATTGGTATCATAATCGATGTTCTATTGTTTAAATAATCACTGGATGAAACTCGAACCTAATGATCTGCAGGCTCAAGTGAGCGACTTGTAGAGCCTTTAAAAAAAGCCCCAGGCTTTAAACAAGTCATATTTTCCCCGTTACAATTGGTCACTGTCGAACGATGCGTTTGGCTTCTCTAAAAAGCATTCATTAACGTAAAAGGTAACGTATTGATCCATCACCTGCAGAATACTCACTGGCGTTATATCGAATCGAATAATTTTCCTCAAAATGTACATACGATTTGAATACAAAGCGTTTAGGTAATTGCATTGATGCGAAACGTAGTAAAACAAAAGTGATTAACCACAACATATTATCTTAAGTATAAGTACACTGTTTGCACGGTTTTCACATACGCTGATAATGTCTCGACCCTTAAGTCGATTTGTAAGCTGAACTTGGTCGTTATCATTTGATGTAATGTCGCGACGATAAGGATTCATTTACTGTTCGAACAACGTGTTGTGTGAACATATGGATTTCATTTAACGTATTTGGAGGTAAAATTATTCACCAACTGGCAATTATGTTAAGATCAAAGCCAAACGTTGGTGTTGTACTGATGCTGGTGTGTGCAGTGTGTGTGTTGTTTGTAGTAATGGTTCGGCGGCCGGTGATAGGGCCAACGTCCGATTGCGTCCCGGAACCCGTGTACTCCAGGCCCGTTTTCCTGCGCAGTATTGACTCCAGTGGGGACGCACACACGTTGACGTTACAGGAGACACTCAAGCAACAGCGGGATAAACTGTCAAAGGAAATTAACGCGTTGAAACAGAAAATTGGGCGTCAAGACTGCGAGGTAGTATAAATCAAATTGTTCTGATCAAATGGCAACTTAGGATTTCCTCATAATATATCATAGTGTGTGTGTGTGTGTGTGTGTGTGTGCGTGCGTGCGTGCGTGCGTGCGTGCGTGCGTGTGTGTGGTACAAGGTCTTTGTGCATAGGAAATACTTGTGCAAGGGTTTCACGTGAAACCGAAACCTCTGAGCGCCCGTTTTTTTCATGAAACCCGTGCATCCATCTACCAACTATTCCTAGTTCGCCCACTCCCTCCATGTTTTTCTTCGACATAATCTGACGAACATCAAATTAAATTGGTGAGGCCTAAATGGGTAGATAACGCTATTAAATCGTCTAACATTTCTATGAACGAGTTCATCCCTTTAATTAAGGAAACAAATTCATCGATACATTGTAAACTTTTTATGGAGTTTCTTTGAGAAATTGTATTCATTTCCTTACATATATATTCATTGTTTTGAATGAGTTCACATTCTAAAATTCATCTTATTTTGAAAATTGTATTATGCTGTCAAACTCGGAAATTTACGTAAGGTGTCTATTCTCATTTAATACTTGACCCGTCCTCGCGCAAACAAAGACGATATTCGCACAATACAATCCAAGATTAACAACATCCATCTTAAGACCTATGTTTAAGTGAAAATGAAAAAAAACGTCCTATAACATCTTCAACAAAACAATTTCTGTAAAGAAAGGTGCTGGTCTGGAAACTAAGAATGTTATCAGACATTAGGAAATAAAAGTAAAATAAAAATAAAATGAAAGGAGAACACAAGAGAAAATTGCTTTATAACATGAATATCGCTGGAAAACAATTCGGTTTGGATGTAGGGGTTAACAACAACATCAAAACAAAACAGGATGAGGTTTATCACGATGTTTTGTTTGACACGTAATTTGTATTAACATTATACAGTAGAACAAACAAAACACATTCGAAGTAAGAAAACGGTATGGCTTAATGTAAGACTAAACATGGTTCTACATATTCATGACACACAGTCAACATACTCCTCCGTCATTCGTAAACAGGTGAACTGTTATCATACTTAGTGGATCGGCATGCGTGACGGCAGTGATTACTGTACAGCAAGAAAAGTAACCGCTGCGTGAAGTTTGCCCTCGAGGTGGCCTTTTTGCTTGTTATTTATCGAAATTAAAAAAAAAGTACAAATACCAAAGCACTATCCTAAATATCGTAATATTGCATAATAAAAACAAATATAACCGTTTTTTATTATCGAGCTTTAAAGTAGATTATTGAAATCATCTTAATGATAATGAGCTAAAACTGAAAAAGAAATCAAACCAAAGTCGCCGGTTTTCTGACAGGCCACTAATTATAGTGTGTTAATTGTATGAGAAAATCGAGGGCTTAGCGCAACACAGTTGTAACGCCTCCTGTTTCTACATTAGGTTATAATCATCTTGCACTAAGCCCGCGATGTTTGTAGCAAGTAAGCAAGTTTTTTCCGTAAATATCCTTCTTTCATGACAAACTGGATAAATCAATGAACATATCATAAATACAAAGAGGTTTAAGCATATACAACTTAGAGTGCTAATATAATAGCATACAGAGTAGTAAGTAATAATTGAAAAACAAAATGTTATTCTTTTCGTCGTAAAAATTTGCCTTATTGAAAGGGACTCGCTCATGTTTTTGTAAAATGCACTTTTTTATGACAAAATAAAGTTTCGCAAATAATAAGGAGTGTTAAAACTAAGATACCGACGGCTGGAACCCTTCAACAAATGTTTATATATGCTTAAATATTGTCTTTGAAGTCCAAGATTTTGAATTGCATAAGTAACGCTTTTCAACAAAAGGCTTAAAGTTTAGGTTGTCCTTATGTTTGATATATATAAAGTCCTTGTGGGCGTGTGTGTTTGGTCAGTTTTCAAATTTTCTTCTTGACTGTCCCGGCGTGGGTTGGCTGCCCACTAAAACCAGAATGTATATATTAAAACATCAAAACTAAGTGGGGGTTTTATTGCAATTTCGGTATCAAAAAGTAAAAAAGTTATAATATTATAGGTGTTTTCAGATGCATTGCCGGGAAAAAAAAGGTGCCAAAATGAAGTAGGAAATAATCTTCATCTAACTTAATTTTAAGGCATCTCTTTTGTACCTTAAAGTGTAAGTTGACATTTACAAAATGGAAATCTAAACGTGTGTTTAGCGAATAGTTTCGCATTGAATCCCCATTTATAAAAATGGTAATATGTTGTCGTCTGCGTATTTCGCATCACTAAACGATATGCCAATTCCAGAATGATTTTATAAACTTTCGGTTCTTCGGTTTGGGAGTATATGTCAAGCGCGCATGAATGCAAAGGCGATAATTTCTTTTTGATGGGAATAGAAACGAAATTTCGTAACAATATGAAAATGTGTGTGCTACATGAGACAAGTCTGCCTCGTGGTATGTTGTATACTTGTAATAGTTCATGACCATAAATGGTACGTGTGTCTTTCTTTAATCCACTTCGTGATAACGAAGACTTTGACCTTATTTCAAACAAAGTATTCTGGCTGTCTACGTATGAAAGATATTTCAAACTTATCGGTAAAAAAACGGCATCAGAGTGATAGGTTGATTTAGTGCAGGTTAGTTTGAAATATTCTTGTTTTTTACGTGTTAATGATTTTTGGTCGTTTTTTCAAAGATTTTAGATTTATGATATAAAACATTTTGTGTGATTGATTATATTCGTTCAACCCCCAGCTGTGTTTAAGACCTGTTGAAAAATAGAATTGCCTAGAATAGGCTACGAGTGTGTCTTGAGACTTTTAATAAAGATTTTTAAATAATGATGAATTAAAGAAAAACATGAGTGTCATATTTCTTATATGTTGCTATATATTTGTGTGAGTGTAAGCAAGTATTAAAGTTGGAAACAAGTTAAGGAAAAAAAGAATCATACATCTTTTGCCGTCTGTGACGTTCTTATAGATTTAAGGCTATTAAACTAGTATGAATCTACTTGTTGTAATGTGCTACTAAAATCGTTATATTGAAGCGGTTGAATAGTTTTGTCCAACGCACACGAATTAAGCTCAGTCTGCTTCTTTGGATAGAATTTCGAGATACAGACAGACAGACATACAGCCAGACACAGACAGAGACAGACAGACAGACAGACAGACAGAAGTGTTTATATTAGACTTGTACATAGTTAAAGAACAATAAACATAATTTACATAAATCGAATAATTATTAAAGGGACTGTACACCAGATTGGCACCAAAAAAGTGTTTTTCTGTTACGAATTTCAGGACAATTATTTAATAGAATGTGTTAAACTTTGATACCATTATTGTAAAAAAAGTACCAAAATGTAAAAAAAAAATGTGTCGTAGTCCAGCGTCGTATCCACTGAGCTACAACGGCTTACTCTAATCGGGTGACATAATTAAGCTACACACCTAACTCGGTAATATCACGTGATAACACCAACTAGCCAATCACGCATAAGGAATGAATTCTACTAGGTAAACATACCCAGTAATTTTTTTTTAGGAAAAATACGAAATAACTGCTAAACTTAAATAAATTGTAAACTATGTGGTACTTAAGGTAAGTTTCAATGCATTGTACTAATCAATACCAAGTGTATGACAGTTTTCGACAATTTTCTTTTTTTCTTGCAAATTGATCATCTGGTGCCCAGTTGCTTTAACGATACAATATCACATCACATTGAAATCAGTTCAGTAAGAAGTTGTTCTATAGAAACCAGACTAGGCGCCGATGACTTATGTGTGCGATGATGTCATTCTGAGCGAGGACCGCATATCGATTTAATAGCATGTTTAATTCGTAACTATTTGATTAAGTCGATTAAACTTGTTTTCAGCATCAGTGTTCCAGGATACTGTCTGTCTCTTTATGGTGCAACAACTTTCATTTGATTAAACAAAAAAAACCGGAATGGAGAAAATTGCCAGCCTTACCTGGTACCTTTTCGTAAAGATATATATGTAAAACGGACAGAGCAAGGCTCACTATTTTTGTATCTGACTTTTTGCATTTTACAAAGATGATTTTAATGTCATTTTTTAAGAAAGGTTCACTTATAGTTAAACTAATCAAATGTGACCTATAAAGCATTTTCATAAGCAAAACTGTTTTGATACTTTTTAACAGGAAAATAAAAGTTGTAGTATTGAGTATGTCTACAACTCTCAGACTTAAGCCGTTCATGAATATGGGTCCCTTATCCCGACTCCGACTCTTCAGATCTAATCCTATTTCGGTAAGGTGTTAATGAACATGTGATGCTACTGGTGGACTTCCTTCTAGATACAATGGTGTCGTTTCAGTCAGCGACCAAAAACACCAATGAGGCGGGCGGCTGGTGTCGGAAGGCGAGCACGGAAGACGGCGGGGAGCACATGACTGACCTCAAGCTCGTTAAAGCACTGTCTGCATTCCTTAAAGGTATATTTCTATACAACTACGGATAAATGCGAAAATGTTATAGTGGCATTGGTTTGAAGCGGGTAGAAATGTTACGCTTTTGTCCAACAATATATTAAACCTGCTATTAAACTCCAAATTTCTATGAAGTCAGTCGGAAACATGATCATGCTGAACTCGTAGCGGTGTTGTAAATTTCCTTTGCAATAAGGGATAGGGGTAGAGGTTTACTGTCAGACCTGTCAGAATAACGTTTCTGCTGTATACACGTATATAGTTGTAGAGGTTTAATAGTTGGTGCATAAGCTAGGGGTCCTCTACTAAGTTTTGTAAAAGTGCTTCAAATATAACCATTGCATGTCGTATCTCCAATTCGTGCAGGCAGTTGTTACTGCTAGACCTCTATTTTTCCGTATAAGGGTTTAAGGTTAGACCTTTACAGCTTCTTGTTCGAATAATTATTGTCACCTTCAAATCCATGATTTCAGGCTTGTCTTTATTTTTTAATGAAACTAGCAAATATTGTTCATATTTTACACCGTGAAGCTGACCGAATAAGTTTCAAGGATAAAAAAACATAGATACAAACACGATGCCCCGGTTTTTATCAATGGCATTTACTAACATACAGATTAACCAAGTCGGGTCAAGAAGAATGTTTATCTTTAAACAAAAAGTGAGTGGTAAATGTTTGGAGAAGATTACTCAAATTCAACTTTGCATTACCCTTTCATGTGATATCACATCCTTTACTTAGTCTGGTGATAAAAGTATTCTTTCAAATCCCATATTTACCTTTTTTGTGTCATCGGGAACGTTTTTTTTATGGCACACCACTGGCTGTATGCTTTACCAATGCTAGCTCTTTCTATTGCTTGTAGAAAAGAGCGTGGGTAGTTTCGGTGACGGGCCTGGAGCTTACATGCGGGAGATGAACAAACTGGGCGAGGTCCGGGAATACATCGCCTACGACGGCGCCCCCTTTTGCGAGGAGACAAGCGAGGGCCGTGTTCGCTTTATGGACCTGACCGTCCCGCAGTACGGCCTCCCTATGTACGACTGGATTATTTCCCTCGAGGTGGCTGAGCACATCCCTAAAATACATGAGCCTATCTACATTGACAACCTGGTGCGTCACAGTAACGATGGACTCATCCTCAGCTGGGCCAAGCCCGGACAGGGAGGCCTCGCTCACATCAATAATCGTCCATTTAACTACGTCATTGACGTCATGGCCAACCATGGCTTCAGTCATGACAAAAACTCTTCCCATACATTACAGATGGCGTCATCGTTCGGGTGGCTCAGAGACAATGTCAATGTTTTCCGTAGGACTAACACCACGAATTTAAAATTAGCTAAAATTTGGTATACTTAAGTATTGCAATTGTGTAGATTAATTTTGTATACATGTATTTATAACAGAAATTAAAAAATATGATTAATCATAAAGTGATGGTACAGCCTTCACTGAATAAGTAAACCCGTTTGAAAATATGCTTACACATACTGACACTACAAATAAATAACCTTTATCAAGAAGTTTAATTTAAACCATACTGTATATTATGCCATTGTTTTTAGCATATGAAATAAGCTGAATCTATGTTTCATACATGAAACCATCTCAAAACTATGGCAACATGTTACCGAGTTCCAACAGTAAAGTCGTTTTAAGACGAGTATGTATTAGAGTCAAATTCTATTTCATATTACGGTATTTTGGGCATTTAAGGTGTCTTTCGTGCATGGGCGTACTGCAAAATATCGCACGTTCTAAAATGTGATTTGTTTTTTAAAGTGATGTCACATATCAAATTGAAAGAACAACTAGCCATCTAAAAAAACTTTGTCTAAAAGTTGCCAGAGAATGTGTATATTATTATCATGAATAATAGATTAGTACATAAGATCGTGTTAAAGCTTCGCTGATAAGACCCCTTAGTTGTTTGATAACATCATTATTTTAAAGGCATTAGTTTCCGTGACAGTTTTTTTATATGCCTGGTACCTTGAAAATAATAAAAATAATCCACAAAAAACTCTGCAAGAGATTATGTATGCCCAAGCTCTGTTTACTTTTCCTCGATTTCCTCCTTCTATGCCAGCATATAGCAAAACAGATGTCACCATACTTGATTACGTCGCCTGCGTAGCCATGGCAGCATGCCCTCTGGCAAAATGCTAGACCAATATGAATTATGGCATGCGTCGTCCTCCGCAGGGCCCAACTTTCATGTCCCTTTTCTAACTCCCATCATTTCTCTACCATTGCTCATCGAATATTTATTTAACTAGGTTACAGTGTTAGTGTGCATAAATATAAACCGACAAACCTCGATCGCAACATTATTTCTTAACTAATAACTAATGATCTTTGAATGCTCAAATTTAACGAAATTTACCATTTCAGCTCGCAAAATGTAACAGCCCGGCCGTTTTTTGTTCAGCAGCCATATAACGATATATTTATTTCAGAGTTACTACCCTTAAATTGTCAATAATGTACAAAATTGACATTGATCGTTCTGTCACATAGGAATTTCTAACCCTTTCATTAGCATTTTCCGCCAATGGTGTGGGCATGGTTTCTCCATTGGAGTTATGGCCGCTCTCCTTCTCAGCATTCCAAAGTCAAGTTAAAGTTTTATTAGCATATTCTGTGATAATATTGCCGGTGGGTATACGTACAAGATGGCGTTGAATGCCAATATAAATAGAGTAAATATAAATACAATAGAAAGGTATGATATATCAGGCAAGTTTTATAACACGTCAGATCAAACCATTCTGTTAAATGATATAGCCTTTGATTTTGATTTTAAATTTAAATCTGTTTGCAATAATATTATGTTATCAGTATTGCCGCGGACATATGATGTTCTGCACCACGATTCTGTTATCCAGTGAAATTCTGGGTGTGTTCTCTTATCTTTAACAGTCTACAGTGCCGACATACTAAACGTAGACATGTTCAAGTAGGTAGGAAGTGTATTTTATCGTCTGTCATAACATTATAGATTCTAGTGTCTTTGGTTGAAGATATTAAATCATATTGTTTTGTCATAAATGTAAGAGAATTAGATTGATTTTCTGTTTAGTTATTTAGTAAAATAGCATTGTGTAACCTTGGGGCCGTTTCATAGAAAAGGATAAAGATTGTATGAAAATTTAAAATATTTAATATGTAAAAATAAACGACCAAAAGTGGATTGTTTGTTTATAATGTGTATCATAGAGTACTAAAACACATTTTTTTATGATTCTCAGTCCAAGAGATCACCCATGGGACCAAATCGCTCGAATCAGGTAGCTCGACTGGCCAAAAATGCTGTCCAAATACCAAGTAACTGCGAGCAATTTAGCTCCATTTTAATGAAATGGCTCCTAGGATCGTAGGATCTGCCTGTGCATGCTCCAGGAGATATGGGTGTAAACGTTCGGTTTTACTGTAGTCATTGTCAATATTTAGTGTTTCTCTGTTCATTCACTTGCATTGATGTGTTTCCTTCCATTATTAAAATTCATCAGTGACAGTGTTCCTACTTTTTCAATCGATACGAATAATTCTTATAAACAGTAATGCGACTGCATTCACCTTCCAGCATGCAAGGTAATTACTCTTGGTATAAAGTAAAACTCACATTGGTGAACACGTGTCAATGAATCATGGCACGTTTCAATAAAACATGGCATTCATTAGAAACTATTCAATATATTCATTTGTGTCACCAAGGTTAAGCATTATAAAACACTGCATGGACAATCCAGTGCCTTTAAGTGTATTATTTCTAGTCATATTTTTAAACTTAATAAAGCATTGCAAATATAATGTATATATATGATATGTAGCCGCAAGGTGGCATCGTCCCTTTGGCTTCAAACAACTTCATCATAACCGCTTGGCCAGCTTGATAGTACATAGCAATGTCACGCACTCTTTGAAAACTGTTCAGGTGTCGAATTGGTTCTACCCCTAGAATCACTTTTCTCCCACACCAGATAAGTAGTTCCAAATATTTGGCCATTCTGGTAATCCTTATCTTGCCCACGGGCCCGTAGTAAACAAATAAATCACTTTTTTACTTTATTTTGTTAAACTGTGGTGGGATAAAACGCATCTACCATAGCTGCTCGTGTAAGGTAGATTTATCCTAATCCTTGTGCATGGTGTTCTGTGGAAACTCGGTAAACCTCGTTTCCGCAAAACACCCTACGATCGGGTTGGGGTGAATCTATTCTACAATCTCAGCCATGGAAGATAGGTATAATCTAACATCGACCTAAGGATGTCGGAACACTTCAATTCCAGCATAACTTTAATCATTTTGAGCCTTGATGTGAGGATTACGGGATAGATACCAGCTCTAAGTATGTCGATGATTAAGAACCATATGAACCAGGTCATGACTGATAACGAAACCAGTGAAAATCTGGTCAAAAGCCAGAGGACAAACACAGAAAGCAGTACACACAGTCTACACCAATATCGATACATCGCTTATCTAAAAGGTTAGGCACGGTCAGCAAAACCACAGAGGAATGTACTGGGTCCGAATAAAATGAGTATTAGCAGTTGTAGACCCGGGCTCAGAAACCACAGAGGAATGTACTGGGTCCGCATTAAATGAGTATTAGCAGTTGTAGAGTCGGGCTCAGAAAGCGAATTTCCCTAATATATATAATATAAGAGAGCATGAATTCCTTTCGCTCAGACGACATATGCCTAAATGTATAAAGCAATTTTCATTAGTAGTACTCGTTGAGATAAAAGGTGCAGTTACTTGACATGGGGCTAGTGAGCCATTAAGGGCATTGTTGTTGATACAAAATTAGTTTCAGTTTTGGTTTCAAGGGTTCGGCGTTTTTGAAACCTGTTTCGAAAATTTTGCATGGTTTTGTGTTCAGCTTCAACAACATGATGGAGCTTCTGTATGGAGCCATTATTTCTAAATTTCATCAAAACATCGATTCCGCAGATCATCGTTTTTCTGTTTTAACTAAATGGTGTTTCAACACACGTGTTGGATCAAAGTCCGCCATATTGTTTTTTTTTCTTCAAAGTGTTCGCCTCCGGTTTTCGTTTGATATGAAATTGCCACAACAAATACACAGTTTGTGAAACCAATAAAAAGCCCATATTAGCTTAGTTCCAACATAAACGCCCTAAAGCTTAGATATTACGTATTTAGCATTGCTGTCAAGCTGTTCAGCTATCATCCAAAATAGCACGCTCTTACCTGCCCTAGAGCAAGTAATAAATACGGTAGAACAGACAACATTATCATTCTGTTTGTAAACAGTCACAATCAAGGTCAAGGGTAAATAACTGATATATACATGTGTATGTTGTGAATGAATCATTGTCAACTAAGTGCTTCTCTGTGTTTACAGCTAGATATTTGATTTAAATAGAAAATTAAATGACGAGTAAGCTGATACGTCTACGATGTCCTTAGTTATCAACAACTGGTGTCGGCATTATATATTCTTTTCATGTGTCATTCAATACTTCAGGATTTATTGGTAAACTATTGTTTATTTAGAATTACACGTAACTCAAAATACACTGTGAAGCGAGTCATTGCCACACATTTTGACGATCTACAGAAAATTAGTAGATCACCAGAATTCACCTCTAACATATACATAGCTATGGCAACCCATGTAGCGTTTCACGGAGCACTTTGAAATCAACAAGTTCTGAAGCTTGAAAACTGGTCTAAAACATGGTAATGCTTAAATACTAGTTCGCAAAATACCGCGCCGATAACCCTGATGGTAAAATGGTGCCAGCAAAAACTCTGTTCAAGGTTTCCATGTCCTTCGTTGATAAATAATTTTGAACATAACAATTGAAGTACATAACAGTGAAAGGAGGGGGATCAGCGTCTTGCACGAAGCAGCGCGCTGAACATTATGGGCATTTTGCTAGCGTTTGAAGATCACTTACATTAGTTTATGTCTTTTTTAAATATGGAATATTATTATTGACATATTATTGCATTGTTATATTGATAAAATAAAACAAATCAATATCTAGAATAACAATAATTGTCATTTAGGCCGATCTGGGAGGTTGCTATCCCTAAGCGAACATTTTTGTTTGAAGATTAAGAACTCATAGACAGTAGAAAAACGAAGAACGATTACACAATATTGTTTAAATAAATATGATAATACAGATACCTAGTATATTATTAGTGAGGAACTATATCAGTTAATAATTAACGTTATTTTAAACATCATATGCAACAAATAGTTTGCCAAATGTGAGTGTCGTAACGTCGTTTTTAATGCAAACTGATCCGTGGACTGCTATATAGTAGTAAGAAAGTACATCCCATTTATCCACCATTCGTCGTATTTCTCTGAAACTGTTAGGAAAGATCTACAATATATTCATCTTCATTGTACTGAAGTTATGTAAAGATCGTTTTTTATTTTTTTATTCTATAAACACAGTCTCAAAACTTTCCGGACAGCCCTCGTACAAGTGGATTTTGACCGGAGCACCATCCCACTTTTGGGCGAAAGTTCTGATGACTGCCTTTTAAGCTGTTTTAAGCAGTCTCTGCGAAGAATATTCAGTGGTGTTTTGCATTGGTTTGTGATGTTAAAAGAGTATTGAAATCAATGTTCTAGTATTTGCGGATGACTGTGTACAGTTTGATTTGCTTAAATGCCAGTAATCCGGGTGTCACATGACATTTTTTTACGGCAAATGCCCAATTTCGTTTCTTTATCGGTTTACCAATTCATCCTGTGTGGCAAATGTCAACACACAATTTGGACGAATGCCGCATAGCCGAATGCAGCAAGCATAATGCACGACGCCACCTGCTGTCATGCATGTCTCATTTTACGGCAGCAGACTGAGTTACGCGTACAATGTAGGCAGTTTCTGAAATTCGAGGTTTAAATGGGCGACATTATATAAAGTCGTCCATTTGTTGTTTAAGGGCAAAAATAACACCAATTCGGAAGTGATTACACAGTGTTACGTGCCTTTTTTTCCTTTTATTTACTCATGACTATGACGTTAGTACCATCTCAGACTATTGGCTACTTTCCATGATTATAGATTTAGAAGCTGAATGGTTTGTGATTTTAAAAACAGGCTGAATATGTTGCATAATCTGCCGGATCTACTTTTTTGTTTACATTTTCTCCGCATTGTCTGTACTATCCCGGATTGGTGCAAGTTCATGAACAAAAAGAGCATAGTTTTGTAGTATAATATGAATAAAAGAAGTCTCATAACAGCTATACGGTGGCACATAAGTGACATCTGCAACACATAGTAACTTGTGGCCACAACTTAATATATTTTGTGGCCACAACTTAGATTATCCAATCAAAACAGCTGTTTCATCTTGACTCTTTATGGTTTTTACCGGTGATAGTACGGTACCGTTTATACGCCGGATATTTCGCCTGTATAACCCGACTTTATTTAGTGCTGATGGGAACAATAGGAAAAAGACAGAGGATGGGACGCTGTCATGGTGGAACTTTCCAGATCAAAGGTGGAAGACCCGTCATAGCGTACGCAGATATCCATCACCATTTTCCAGATAGCATTGCCGATAATGGCGTTACATAGTTGATAGTAAAAGAAGCAACTAAATCGCGCAAAAGATATTCTTGATTTATTCGTAGCAAACATTTCTAGCAGTAACTCGTGTCTCTGTAATGTCCGGTAAATCAAACGATGATATCGATACGGAGCTTGACATGCGGCGAACAAGCCATGAGTTATTTCCGCGGGAAGACCAACTTAATAGGAAAACCTATGTTATAGCATGAAGCCGAAAATCGAGCACCTTGCAAAACGAAAAAGAATGATCATGAATACTCTCTGGAACAGTTATCAACATTGCAACCCCAAATAGAAAACCACATTCCACTCTAAACGTTCAAGAATAAAGACATAAAAGAGACAGGTAAAAGAAAAGATCCAATGACTCGACGCATATCATGATATTCCAAGCATTAAACCGGCATGTACAGAGAACATATTAACTTACAAAAGAGTGATGAATTGATAGACACAGAGACTGAACGTAAACAAGGATAACAACGTATTTGGATTGTAAACTCAAGGACAATCCCAGCACTCCATGACCAACAGTACAGAAACGCGAAGCAGGTAGTGGACTTATTAAATGGGTAATTCAAGCCTGTACTACGGAAATCAATCGTCATTTAAAAACACAAGTATACCAATGCTTTAGATATACACTGCATCGTGCAAGGAATGAAACAATCTTAATTAATTAAATCTTCAAATCACATTAGGACCAGACAGCATGAACCCAAGATTCCATCAGTAGATATTTGTTCAATCATAGCATTCACGGCATCCCTAAACGAGTAATATCCCGAATGCCCTGTCATGTGAATAACCACATTTCATTTTATAAATTTTAATTTCAGATATACGTTTAAACAATGCACTGTTCCAATGCTTTTTACAAGGTAGCTCGCAGTCTCCCTATACACAGGATTCACCTTGTCCACTATATATGGTATCAGAGGCAAAATTGATCACATGGATCGAAGCCATTACAATATATTACAGACTGCAGATTGTTGTCCTTGATGGTACTTACTCGGAGACAGAAACAGGCAGCGTAGAATATGTCGTGCCAGTGGCATCTGTGAATGGACCAAGCCTTTTTCTCTATTTTATCAACGCCATACCAGATTACTCGCCGACGACACCGTGGGTTCCCCGCTGTTTTAGGCTAACCAAACATATTGTAACACTTTCCATACATACTTAATCGGAAACCTGCTGGAAATTGGCCCTCTCACCCTAAAAAATGTCAACTACTCAGAAGAAATCCATAGTTTTATCTAACTATCAACTTCACGGTCAGTGTCACGACATTTATGAGGGTTTGAAGAGTTACAATATTTACCTTTCTTTACAATGATTTCCTTCAAAATTTAGATATTGCTGATATTAAACATAGTCTCGTCGATTGAATCTAATCCCGATTGAAGTGCTTGTACATCATCATAAATTCAATAAAGTCTTAAAAGGCGTATTTACCGCAGATTCTACAAATTTGTATTATGCTTGTTTTGTCGAAATTTAGTACGTTTGTGTACTCTGAAAAAGAAATAATTCTATTGTTTCGTCTATCAAACAAAGCCCGTTTTTTTTCCAATACTATATTTAATATCATCTTTTTATAGGATAAACTTGTATCATAGTTCTGAGCTACATTGATGTATTCCATGTTTGTACATTAAAAATGCCAGTGATGCTGAAAGATATTTCCTTGAACAATAATGTGAGCCAATGTTAATCATAGGCCGGTTCAATAAAAGTTCATAAGAAATCATTTTTACAGTCATTATTTTTCAAATGCAGTTATTTAAAATCCATGTGTAAGTTTAACTTATCTATCATTTGTACATGGAACAGACCATTTATTTCCAAGATGGTCATAGACCCATATGTACATATACAATGGCGACAAAAACAGCAATAGCATAATAAACACAATTCAAACAAAACTTTAACATTACATAATGATGTGAGATGGAAACAAATGACATAAAGAGGTACACTACTTGTTTATATTTACCCATGGCTTCATAAGAGTGCTTGATGCACTTTAAGATATTGTGTTATCGGTAGCAAACACCCCGTTAAAATACATTTTTTTTATTCTCTGCATTTAGAAGTAGCTCGATCCAACGATTTCAAAAGATAGATGATCATTGACAAAAGAGCGACGCAATAACGTTTTCCCGCATTTACATATCTTCACTGTGCAGACATGCAACAACGGGAGAGCAAACAAATATTTCTTAGTCATGGGTTAAATTTCGAGAAAAAGAACATAATCAAATTATTTCTCTTGTAGTTAATTCGATAGAAATTTGCTTTTGTTTCTTGACATTGTCGCGATATTCGTATCAAAAAAAGATTTTAGTGCGTTTGTTTTTTCTCGGTTCAACCGGGTTGCCACTGTTCTATTGTACACTGATTATTCATTGGTCATATGTGTCTTGTACAAAAGAAATGTATAGCTATAAAATTAGGATTATTATCACTAGGCTTTAGATTGTCTTCTCACATGTTAAACGTTGAATGAGGAAGATATGTCAATATTGAGTGAAATGAACGTAAATGTGTTTTATGTATTAAAATTGATATTAGATATGAATTTTATTATGTTTTGATTTGTCCATAATATGTTGACAAAAGAAAAAAAATATACATTAACATGTTTATTATGAACGACTAAGAATGTTTAAATTTAAAGAACAATTAAATTCTGACAATACTTCATGTCTAAGAAATCTAACTTTATGTTACAAACATGCATTAAAGAGACTTGGAGACTTAAGAACTTGGTTTAAAATATGCGTCACTTTTTCCTAAAAAAAATCAAGTACTTTTGAGCTGAAAATGTAGACACAGCCAATTTTTCCCTTAAATACATGAGTTGTCGTTCTTACCATAATTATTGTCTCGCCATTAAATAAACGTTGTCAGTTTTGACATTAATAATGTAGACACAGTCTATATTTTACAGAGTTGTCTTTCGTACGTTTGTTTTCGCAACGTTTCTGAGCACTTACTAAAGTGCCGACGAGTTAGCTGACGATATAGATAGAGAGTAGAGTTGCTGACCAATTGCTGACCATATAGACCAAGAAGGAAACAGTTTTAAAATTAAAGATTTTTTAAGACTTATTTTGTTTGATTTATTTTATATACACCTTGAAATGTACGTAAAGACGGATGTTTTTGTATTTTTATTGAAAATGGCAGTTCATTGAAATGAATTGAGTATTATTAGTTTTTGCTGGTTTGGTGAAAAGATGAGAAGATATCACTGATTTAATTACCTTTTTAGGTGTTTCATTTACAATTGTTTGAACCAATAATTTTAATTGTAAATGTAGCTTTAAATGTTAGCCTCACAACTTGTGGAAGACTATCTGCACTACATCAAAGAACGATCAATAGCATGTTGTTTGCCAATCCATTATTGATCATTTTAATTAAGAAATGATTTCTCTTAAATCTGTTGTATAGACCTCAATATCTGAGTTGTTGTTCTTTTGCTTTCAATGGTTTATACAAATGAACTAGTTCGTGTATATGGAAAGGAATTACTTTAAACCCATTAACAGCTGTGCTTGTGCAAGAACTGTAACTTTGGTTTGCCTTATTTATGTATTTTCCCGTGTAAGCAAGAGACATATTGATTTAGTGCTGTCTGTCTGTCACAAAACTTTGTCCCTTGTAAAACTTAAAGTTGTACTGAAACCTGAAAGAAGTGTTTAATATAAACTGTAGACTAATGTTTTACCAAAATAGGTCTCTTTGAATTCCTTCATAGCCTTGACTCGACATCATCCATCACCAACTTCAAAATATTTACATGGTAGATCTGTTTGTGGGCCCGCTGTGATACTTTGTACTTTGTTTATGTTCTATTGTTTCCGGGGTAATGGACAACCTGGTTTCACTATGTACTCGTATGGAAATAATTTAAATTTTACAGCACGTGTTTGAATTGAAATAATGCATTTATTCTAGAATGCCGTTTTAATGTTATATTTCCACATCTGGGCAGCTTATAAACCGCCACAAGGAACGACGGCCAGATATTTATTTTTAACACGTGTTCAACTTTTTGTTTTTCGATATGAGTATTGCACTCTCGCGTGTAATCACATTGCCACGTCGTGCGTTTATGTTATGGTAATAAGTTTACGATGAACTGTATATGCTTAAATGAACAATAAATGTTCTGTTCTTATCTGATAACACTTTATCTCAAATATTCTAATGAAATGTTCAATATAACAGGTTATTGAATGTTAAGCTGGTTCACAAATATTTAATATGCTTTTAAATGGATAAAATGCTAAGATAACTTACTGGATGCGGTGTGCATCATTTTGCAATTGATGTGTAATTATCAAGTTTGGTTTGGGTTGTTATTTTATTAAAGACAGAAAAGGGTTATGGAAATTTACTTAGTGTTGCAAAATGCACACATACTGATTCCAGGTTTAACCATTTAAATTATCATGATGATACCGTGTATAAAGAATGTATTCCTTACTGATATTATAACTTTCGATTATTGTCCGATAGTAAATCGAAATGCTTGGTCCAATTCGATTCGATTATCGATCGCAAATGGAGTCCGATTTTCAAACACTAGTACACATGACGAATCATTCAGGATATTACTTGTTTTTGGGATGCCGTGAGCAGTGTTGCTATGATTGCAAAAATATAAACCGACGGGCACTAGGGCCGGTGTTATCAGGTCCAAATGTTTTGCGAGTATTTAATTACTTTCACGCTGGATTTCATATATGAAGCAGTGGGATACTGGCATTTTGAGATAATGGTCGTTTTCCTTCATGCAGACTTCAACTGCCAGTTTTGAGGTCCATTTTTATTTTCTAAAATGCCTTTATGATGTTAACCATCCAAACTAACCATTAACAATTCCATGGTTTTCTTTGTGTTTATTATCACAAACATGGTTCCTGAAAACATGGTTCACCAGTTGCCCAACATGGTTTTAAGTGTAACACTGACCTCAGACTAAACCCTCGTTTTACAAACAGATGGCTTTAAGTCTAAGATTTAAAAATGCTTAACAAAGATTTCTGAAACGCATGTATTAAACTTATCATCTGAGCTCACTCATTACTACAAGTTATAGAAGGCAGAAGGATATACCTCTTATTGACTAGTACATCATCAAAGCAAACACATCAGGCACTAATTTCTCCAAACATCTTGAGCTCTTTATAACAGGATTAAGCTAAGCTCACTTTTTGTTTTGTTATCATTTGTGCAATATTTACATTCTTAATAGCCTTAAGACCTTAGAAGGAAATTAGTTCATAATAATAATAAAAATGTATTTTTTATATAGTAAAATCAAGGTGAAGTAGGAAATGAGGCTAACTGAAATAAGCTACTTAAGCCTGTTACTCTTAAGAACTCTCCAGAAATTGGGGCAAAAAGAAAAAGACACATGCAACCGTTATTTAAAAAGCTTCAATTCAACTTAACATATACGAAACTGTCACACAAGGTATCTTGAATCAAGGGCTTTAAACAGATAGATTATCAAATCACAGGCGGGCAGAAGCAATCTGTTTATAAGTTTTCCTAGCCCATATATACTATGTACCAGTACACTATGTGTAAAGTATATACATATATACCGAGTATATTGTATAGATAGGCTAGGAAAACTTAAAAATAGGTTGTTTTTGCTCCCTATATATAAAATGGGTGCAATTTTAAATCAAATAGATATTTCTGCACTTAAAATATTTACCTGAAATAAAAACTTATTCTTTCAAAATAAATTCAGACCGAAAAAAAGAAACTAAATAAATGAAAAGAAATACTTATGATAAAAAAATCTGTATGTTTATAAAATCATACATATAATTATGAAATGTTAACATCATGGCACCCAACAACTGTCAGTCTATTGCAACTGATATACTGTTTTATAAGTTAGATAAAATAAAAAACAACAGCACCGAGACATGAACCTCAACAGCACAATCTTCAACCCAAACCTCTTCAGTTTTTCAGTCAAACAAGGGACATTATTCCACAAGAGTTTCAGGCCTTGTTATGCATGAGTGTATTGTCTCTGAAAACAAGAGCATTAAGTTTCATTTGAATGTATTGCATCAACACCAATAAAGGTAAATGCAATACAACCTCAAATCAAAAATGATTTTTGAAATGGCAAGAATGCCATTTAAATAGAATAAAAAGAAGTTTCGAGAACCTTTTTGACATTTACACTCTAAGGTCTGTTGATAGACCATAAGCATTTGAACAAATATTGATTTAAATTCACTTTCAGTAAGTCTCACAGAAATGTTATCACATTAGGGGTGGTTAAAATATTTACTACTTCAACAAAAACACTTATTATGCACAAATTAAACTCCAGGTAATAAATACTAAAATTGACTATCAACGGCAATATATAAAGTTGTTATACCCATTCTTCTGAAGTGGAATTGTTTATTAGACTAAAGTTCTTTAATACTCTTACACAGACTATTATTTGAAAATCCTACAAATCTTCTTTATCATGACACATTGTTGATACAAGCGCCAAAGTCCTTTCCCCCATTCTCATCTGTATCAACTGAAATTCTATGTCTACCACCATTTGTTGATATTTTGCCATTTTCACAAGTACGTATATTATCAGCACCTCTTTTACATGTATCAGCCAAGACAGAGTTATTGGACATTTTCTGGTTTTGTTCTCTTGGTGATTGTTTACAGTCAATGTTGGCACTGTTCTGTATTAGTGTTGATCTTAAGTCTTGCATATCTGCAGCAATTGACTTGGACAAACAGCTGGAACTTTGGAATGAACCTTGCATATTAATACTGGATCTGAAAGATAGTGAAATAAATGAATTTTAGAAAATGCCCATATTGGAGTTTTACCCTGTTATTTATCTAGGTTTCAGTATCCAACCAATATACATTTTTTCAACTAACCAATATACATTTTTTCAACTAACCAATATACATTTTTTCAACTAACCAATATACATTTTTTCAACTTACTATAACAAACAACAGATTGAACAATAGGAAATACATTAAAACACTTCTAAGGTTATAGAGGAACCCACATTTAAAAAAAACAAAAACGTTTTTATATACAAGAAAAAAACATTCAGTCGTAGTAGTAGCAGTAGTTTTATTCGTGCATTATGTCAATAACAGTACATTTTACATCAATATAAGATATATCACATATTGTATTTGCATGATATTTAGAGTCCTTATAAGTTATATCACAGAAAGTTTAACATGAAATACATAATACTAGATCTACTAAAACAAGAATTACTTCTGGTGTTAATGATAGAGCTATCTAATTTATTACCAAATAAAGTAGTCAATAGCTGATTTTCTGTTATTTAGTAAGTCATTCTTTCAATGGAAAGCCATTGCCATATACAGAAAGGAGCCAAAAAAGTGAACGCACCTGTTGTGTCTTAGGTGACTGCGTACAAGATGTCCTGCTGCAAGGGCAGCCATTAGGGAGAGCTCTCCGGCCAGCACCGTAGCACAGACAACACGTGCCAGCTGCTGGGCATTGTTACCTGGGGCACTGTCACATGAGCCCTGAACTCCCAACATCTGGAGGGGAAGGGAATAGGGCAATGAAATAAGTTTTAATTGTATTGACTGTTTTATATTTGGCTATGATTAATAGAACAAGAACGCTGCTAAGAAAACATCAATGCTTGTGCTTTTTTCAGTTGAAAAAGGAGCACAACTTATCAATTATTAAATCCAGAGTCATGGTCCTTGCATGTACATACAGTCAAAGGTAACATGTGTTTAAAGTTTCATGTGCTAATCTTTGATTTTTAAATAGAAATGGCCAAGTTTAAGCTTTTGCATGTCTTTTTCAAACTATAACGAGGCATAATTGGACAATAATTACAGCCAGAGTTATGGGCCTAGCTACATAATGTGTACATATGTGCACATAAACACATAAGTAGCATGTGTACAAAGTTCCTTGGGATTATCTTTGAATCTCATTGAGTAATGGCCAAGCTTGGTTTGTGCATGACTTTATTATCGCACTATCAAGGGACATAACGTGACAGTATTTAAAGCTACAACTATGGGCCATCCTACACATGTGCATTCAAACTTCACCCAGTGTTACTTCCCTTACAGTACAGTAATCATTGCCACCAGGGAAATCATGTTACCATATCTACTATGCAAATGCTCTTTAAATCTAAATATTTTTTTGTACTTCAACCTTAATGCCCAATGTGATAAGAACTACATGTATCCAAAAATAATAGAAGAAAAAACAATAAAAAATAAGTTCATATTAAAGTTAATAAAGCTAAAATCCAGCTATACACGCTCATGGTGGCAGAGATCTATCCTGTTTGTCAGGGGAGATCAATGCATGGGAGATTGATGTGCATTCTGTTACTAGTAACATGTGGCAATGTTTCATGTGAATATCTTAAACATTTTTTAGTTATAGCCAAGGTTGGTATTTCCATGATGATCTCTCACCTTGAGGCAGGCTGCCTGTGGTGGCAGGATGGTTCCTCCTCCAACGGTCCCCACCTCAAGAGAGGGCATGGAGCACGAGATGTACAGGTCCTCACTCTTCTCCCCCGTCACCTCCATCAATGTGATACAGTTACTGCTAGCAACCACCTGGGCAGGGTCCTGCAGGAATGACATAGAATAATTGTATAGTGATACTCGAAAATATCTTATATTCAAATATCATGCAATGTAGCTTACAACACAATGATAAAAATAATAATGATAGAGATAGCTCAAGATCAAATGTTATGATTATCTCATCAAATGAAGATTAACTGTTAATATAAAAACACTTCAGAATCAGCACTCATGAGAAAATTTTCAAATAAACACTCTGTAATCTATCACTCGTTTATAACAAATCCCACGTAAGTGTTTACCTGTCCAGTTGCAATAAACATGGCTGTGACAATGTTGGCAGCGTGAGCATTAAACCCACCGATGCTGCCGGCCATGGCAGAGCCAATAAGGTTCTTGTTGATATTTAACTCCACTAGGTCCTTGACAGTTGTCTTCAGCATGGACTGGACCACCGGGCCTGGGATCACTGCATCGCACACTACAGACTTACCCCGACCCTCAATCCTGCAAACAAAGAAAATCTACAAGAGTTTTGAAGATATTAAGATACGATTTTCAAGACAATTTTAATGCACTATACAGCAGTGATCCACAGAAGCTTTGAAAAGCTATTCCATATAAGAATGTTCATTACATTTAATGCAACTATGGAATACCCCTGATAGTACAGAGATGACACTGTTGATTGGTCAAATTGCAGTAAAGGGGAGATAAATAATGTAATTGATTGCTGCTGCTGTTCAACCAGCCAAACTTATAATACATTCAATTGTCTTGGTAACACTGTTTTTTCTGTGTTGTTGTTGAATTTTACTAGAGAAGTTTGCAAATAATGAGTGTAAATATAAACATTCAGTATATTATAATTGTGGTTCATCTGTGTATGAAACATTTAGTCAGTAGATGGATAATCGTGAAGTTTTATATACTTCAGTAACCGTGTGTAGATCAAATGTTTTCTTACACCGATGAACCAAAATACCCAAACATATCCAATTCTTAAATACCGGCACACACCAGTTGATAGCCGATGGCTTCTTGTCTGTACAAAAATTTCCACTGAGGCTTATAATCTCCATTGTGGGAAAGTCTGTCTGGAGGGATTGGAGACATTTCTCAACACCCTGTGAAACAATCAGGAAAATTAATATGTATCAGAAAAGGAAGTGAATTGAGAAAATACCTGGGGTATGTAATTTTTTTAAATGTTTGCACCATGCAATAAAAATGCAAAATCAGATTAAAACAAACTATAAAACAAGAGCTCAAAAAAAAGTAAAATACAAGAAATGCTGCGATGCGACATAACCAAGTTTTCAATGATTGACAGAACTTCAACCTTTGTTGTGAGATTCAGTTTTAACTGTATATTCTATTTCTATTAACAGTGACCTTGACCGTTGGGTCGTCAAGTTTTGCGAAGTATTAAGTCAATTAAATTAAGGATATAGAAGTTACTTAAAAAAATCCCAACCTGCCCTAAAACTTAAGTCAATCAGGGGCCATAATTTGTTCAAAGGATAATATGAAATTATGTAACCTCATTGTGTGATAGTCCTGAACGACTGTGTCTAGCTAATATCTATTTGTACATTACCTTTGACAGCATGTTCATTCCCATGGCGTCACCGGTGCTAGCCGTGAAGCGAATATACAGGAGTCTCCCTGCCTGAGCTGTCTGTATATGCTGCAGTTGGGCAAACCTACACATGGGAAGAGCAATCATCATTTAAGAAGGTTGTTTTGAAAAAAAAGATACTGTCATTAGAAATACTGTTATACAGTCAACAACAAACATTTTTGTTTCAACAAATCTGAAGTATACAATAGTTATCAATATATTAAATCAACATCTAATTCTCAAACCAAACTTCTTTAAGTCTTTTATATTCTGAAAGTAATGTAACTGTTACATGTTTAACATTGAGCCACTAACCTGCTGGTGGTACTGAAGACTTCACTTAGTCTGTCAAAACTGTCAGTTTTCTCCAACCACAGCTTTAGTTCACTGCATCCAAAAACAGTTTTTTGTTAAACAATTTGCACAATGGAATAAATGATTATACAAATATGTTATCAAGAAAAAGTTCATCTACACAAGCATTTTTACATGCTGCCATGCTTTAGGAAAAAGGGAATGCCATTAAGACCCATATAACTTGTGATATTATTATTATTCAAGTCTTAAGTTCCAACACAATATTATTTACCAGGCCTTGCGTGCAGAGGGGAACCTGACAACTGGTCCCCGACACATCCCGTCCCCTAACAACACACTTTGTACACCACCACTCTGCTGCAAGGCAAACAGGACACATGAACAACCATTGATACATGACATGATCAAAAGTATTTCAATAGTAAGATATTGGTTAATGTAAAATAAAATGTTTAAAAAAATTATATTTCATATCAAAATCTCTTCTAACAATTAGCATGATTGTTTAATGAAAATTCCATTTGGAACTACAAATTTCGAAATTACTTATCAATCTATATATACTAAGTGTAACTCACACTGAGTGCCCTGCAGCCCCTGTTTGTGCTGGCGACCAAGCATCCCTCTGTGGTTGCCATAGGGACCATGTACTCGTGCCCGTCCAGCAAGAGGGGACCGGCCACGCCCACAGGAACCGGCATGTAGCCCACTACATTCTCACAACACGCACCATTAACCTGCCAAGTAGGAGTTTTCATTTTGACAAACCTACATTGTAAAATAATATTTCAGTTGATGTAAAAAAATGTCCATTTAAATCCTCTTTATTCTACACAAAACAATCAGAAGATTGAAAAAAAAGTCAAAAATATAATTAAATAATAATTATTAAAATAAAATGTTTACAATAAAGAAAACATACATATGAATATTCATAGTTTGAGTATGGCAGTTTATCCATGGCTTCATCTTGTTTGATTTTGTCTGTGATGATCTGCCGGCGTATGGAGACCCCGCGTTCACTATCCCCCAGGGTTTTCTCCAGCATGTAAGGTTGGATGTGACGGGTGGATACTAGAAGCTTAATCTCCTCATCTGTCAACTCACTCACGCCATTCTGCAGACATAATGTAAAGATTAAATTTTTATTTACAAGCATATTTTTAAACCACTACAAAAATCTTGAGAATCTATTAACAAATCAGTGTCTTATGAAAAAATGTCCATATGGATAATATTCTAAGACCATTCTTTTCACATTGACACAATAACATACTATAGGAAGTCTAAACATTCATTCCCAAATTTGAATCCAACTTCTAACCTATGCTTGTATGGCATCTTACAAGGGGAGAAATAATTACCTACTGACCTGTACTTGTATGCTGTCTTACAAGGAGAGAAATAATTACCTACTGTCCTGTACTTGTATGCCGTCTTACAAGGGGAGAAATAATTACCTACTGTCCTGTACTTGTATGCTGTCTTACAAGGGGAGAAATAATTACCTACTGTCCTGTACTTGTATGCTGTCTTACAAGGGGAGAAATAATTACCTACTGTCCTGTACTTGTATGCTGTCTTACAAGGGGAGAAATAGTTACCTACTGACCTGTACTTGTATGCTGTCTTACAAGGGGAGAAATAATTACCTACTGTCCTGTACTTGTATGCTGTCTTACATGGGGAGAAATAATTACCTACTGACCTGTACTTGTATGCTGTCTTACAAGGGGAGAAATAATTACCTTCTGACCTGTACTTGTATGCCGTCTTACAAGGGGAGATATAATTACCTACTGACCTGTACTTGTATGCCGTCTTACAAGGGGAGATATAATTACCTACTGACCTGTACTTGTATGCCATCTTACAAGGGGAGAAAATACCTACTGTCCTGTACTTGTATGCTGTCTTACAAGAAGAGATATAACTACCTTCTGTCCTGTACTTATATGCTGTCTTACAAGGGGAGAAATAATTACCTACTGACCTGTACTTGTATGCTGTCTTACAAGGGGAGAAATAATTACCTACTGACCTGTACTTGTATGCCATCTTACAAGGGGAGATATAATTACCTACTTCCCTGTACTTGTATGGCGTCTTATGAAGGGAGAAATAATTACCTTCTGACCTATACGTGTATGACGTCTTACAAGGGGAGAAATAATTACCTACTGACCTGTACTTGTATGCTGTCTTACAAGGGGAGAAATAATTACCTACTGACCTGTACTTGTATGCCGTCTTACAAGGGGAAATATAATTACCTACTGACCTGTACTTGTATGCCGTCTAACAAGGGGAGATATAATTACCTACTGACCTGTACTTGTATGCTGTCTTATAAGGGGAGAAATAATTACCTACTGTCCTGTACTTGTATGCTGTCTTACAAGGGGAGAAATAATTACCTACTGACCTGTACTTGTATGCTGTCTTACAAGGGGAGAAATAGTTACCTACTGTCCTGTACTTGTATGCTGTCTTACAAGGGGAAATATAATTACCTACTGACCTGTACTTGTATGCTGTCTTACAAGGGGAGAAATAATTACCTACTGACCTGTACTTGTATGCTGTCTTACAAGGGGAGAAATAATTACCTACTGACCTGTACTTGTATGCTGTCTTACAAGGGGAGAAATAATTACCTACTGACCTGTACTTGTATGCCGTCTAACGAGGGGAGATATAATTACCTACTGTCCTGTACTTGTATGCTGTCTTACAAGGGGAGAAATAATTACCTACTGTCCTGTACTTGTATGCTGTCTTACAAGGGGAGAAATAATTACCTACTTCCCTGTACTTGTATGGCGTCTTATGAAGGGAGAAATAATTACCTACTGACCTGTACTTGTATGCCGTCCTACAAGGGGAGAAATAATTACCTACTTCCCTGTACTTGTATGGCGTCTTATGAAGGGAGAAATAATTACCTACTGACCTGTAATTTTATGGCGTTTTACGTAGGGCAGAAATACTTACCTACTGACATGTACTTGTATGGCGTCTTACGAAGGGGCGAAATACTTACCTACTTACCTGTACTTTTATGGCATCGTACAAGGGGAAAAGTAATTCTTTACTAACCTCTGTCTTTAGAATATTGCTGCATTCCTGCACAGGCCTAGGACCCTGTATACTGGTGAGCCTACGAAGTGGAGATAGCCCGGGTATGGCGCAGGTCTGTACTGGGCGGCTTTCTCTTTCAACCCCTACCTCTTCATAGTCACTATCATCACCTCCAAGGGAGAAAGATGTGCGTACATCCTCCTCCAGCTCTGCAATGGTTGTTAAAAACATCTTCACTGATAGTGGCCAGCTTTGATGGCATTATCATTTCAGTGCCGGAATCCACACAGATGGTTTTAGTAAAAAAAAATATCAAAAGAAATTAAATCACACAAATGACAATTACAATGTCAATTTCAATCAAACAATGTTTTGCTTAACTTAACTCATCAACATCTTTTCAAAGTTTTCATTCAGTTGTTCTCTAACATATATTCTTTATATAATTTAAATGTCATAGTTTTAAAATTAACTACTTCTTAATAAACTAGGGATGCAAACAAATATATTCGATCAAACTATTGATATTCCAATGCCAAAATCAGTATTCGAATAGTCGATGTTTTTGTTTGATAAATGAAATAATAAATCTTTTGCCTACAACTGTGTTGTTGTATATAATTGGATTGTCTTGTTTTTACGATTGACCCCTTATGCCTGAGGCTTGAACGTAATCACACTATACATGCGTCATATGTCAATTAGGGACATATCGTCGGGGGCTATAAACAGTACAAGTTATTTTACAAAAACTGGCTAAAAGACAAGTGACAACATACAATTTTCAATTATTTTCGGTAAAGTTTTATGACCATTAATAGATGATATACTGATTTGGCAACCAATCGTCATGGATGTCAATTTCCCTGTGCAATATTGCTCAAATCGCCGTAATGATATGAATGACATGTGCTAGTTATGTGCTCTAAACTGTTTTCCATGTTTCCATAAGACGTTCGTGCTTTGAAATGTATAAAAAAGCGTTTTAGGACGTTGTTGTACAATAGATGATTTAAAAGTTATTTTCGTTTTATTATTTGACTAATACCGAGTAGGTTTGGTTTTTCCATAGTTATATTTAGTAGAGATCAACCACAGAACGAGGCTGCTCATCCTACAGAACGACCCGTTGGTGAATCACATCATTCAAACGGGAATTAACACTCTTTGCTTTGTTCAGTGGAATTGAAAATAGTTTTGCATTTTTGTTTGTTCAAAAGCTATTGCTTTTGTTAGATTTTTTTTGTAAACAGGAATTTCAGAGCTATTTTTTGGAAAAATGCGGGTCCTTCGCATGTACCAGCTATGACGAAGAAGGGTTAAAATGCCCCGGCTATTACTATAGCAAATAATAAAAGTAGTCTACAACACTTCATTTTGGTAATCAAATATTCGATCGAAAGAATTACCGAATATTAGAATATCTATTTTGCCATTCGTTTGCATCCCTATAATAAACCAAAGGCAAAATGTCAATCCCCACATCCCCATACCGGTGTATTCGTCTGTCTGTGTGGCCACCTGGGTCCTGCTAAGGCTTTCCCGGAGTTTGAGGGTGTGTTTCATCTCAAATTCGTCAGTGTGTCTGTCCACCAGCACATACTTTATGAGCAGAACCATCCCCAGCAGCAAGGTGAGCCCATAGTCCACGTGCACCGCAAACAACCTGACAAGACATCACAAAGTAAATTGTAACAGTGAAAAAGTGTTTGGATTCATAAAAGTATTGCCTGATGTACATATAGTAAATACAAACCAAATATGCCTTTCACTTACAAGTGATTTAAAGCATACTACAAATCATATAGTCCAGTCGTATTGTTACAAAATTTTACCAAATTGTGCACTTTTGGTTAAAATTATGAAACTTTGCTATCAAAATGGTATGCTAAAATTTCAAATACATTAACTTATTAAAGCTTTCACACTCCTATTTCAGCTGAAGTTATCAACTTCAAACACATTCTTGATTCTTATTTTTTTTTTTAAATGAAAAAAAAATGAATATGTGCAGTTTAAATGTTTTCTGACAGGCCTACATTTTTTTTTATTTCTCGTAAAATACTGCAACTTAATATTGCTTGGATGTCATCCATGAATAATATTAGCTTCATCATTAAGTCTTATGTTCCTTTCAATACATACCAATAGCATTTTATTACAAAAAACAATGTTACTAAATACTATATTAACAAGTGCAATAATTACCTGTGTTCAGTCTGGACTGAAATTTGTTCATTTTATTTCTATTTTCAATCCAAGTCAGTAAAAATTGTAATACACAATCCTGTTTTGTCATCCACAGCATAGTGACAAGATCACAACCATCAGATTAATGTGACCATCTGCTTTGTTTCACTAAGTTGATTGGGGGGGTGGGGGGGGGGGGGGGGGTATGGTGCTTACCTATAGAGGTAGTACTGTACGACTGAGAGGTCTGGTTCCCTTGTTTCTGTGTGTTGGTCCACGAGGCTACTGGTGCCTGGAACCAATCTACCCGTGCCCAACCTGCTATGGAGGTGGACCACTGCCAAGCCTGCACTCTGTTACAAAATACACAGGTCATGTATATTTCTGTTAAACCAATTCATTTGCAAAATCTATAAGTAAAACCTGTGATTATAATATCTGTAATAACAGAATATTTTAGAAAAAAATTAAAATCAAAAGCTATATTGGTGAACAAATATGACTTATCTATTGACTTTACCATGCCATAGTAACGTTTACAATTATGTAGCATAGTTCTGCTCACCATGATGATTTTGACCCTCTGGAGGACTGGGTTAGGCTTATTAGCTTCATGGTCCTGTTTCAGTTCAACAACAAGATGTTTGTATTTGGACACTCCCGTCCGGGATGGGCCCATCTCAAGGGACAGCTAAACCAATAGTGAGATGTTTTTAGATCATTGTAGCCTGAATACATCATAGAATCAAAGACTTCTGTCATCTTGGGGAATTAAAATACTAACAAGACATACAACAGATGGATTCTAATAAATATAAACCAAACTAAAAACACATCAAAGAAGCTCACCTCCAGCACCAGGGCAAGACAGGCAGGATAAAATGTCATGAAAGCTACATAGTTTGCCACTACGGATAGGCATCCAAAACTACACATGGTCACCAACTGCTGGGCACCTGGAAAAGGTAGAAAATGTTGTTTCAATCATCATCATCATCATCATCATCATCATCATCATCATCATCATCATCATCATCATCATCATCACCATCATCACCATCATCACCATCTTCAATGACTGCTTTACCCTTAACTGAGTACACTCACAATTCTTGTGCACACATGTATTCTTAAAGATGAGTTACAAAAGTGTTGCTAAGGTCAAAATTTGAAAATGGGGATATATAAAATTTATTCAAAGTTGTAGGATACACAACAACTGTATTTTTTCTCACAAGTCACAAAATTTTCAAACCGAATCTATTCAAAGTCGCCTTAAATCTCACCGGAGATAGTTCCCAGTCCGATGGCGAGTGTCTCGACCACAGCGTCCAGTGTAAGTGCAGGCCCAATCAGCTCAAGGGCCTGCCCAATGTTTGTTCTAATCTCCGCTCTATTTGACGCACTCAGAGCAAACACTGCCAGGGCACTAGCCTTTGTCAAGTCGACCAGGAAAAGGAAGAACGGCAAAACCTCACTGTGAAATTAAATAGAGTCACATTCAAACAAGAATACAGGGAAATAGACAGAGAAAGTATAGGTGACATTGTCTCATGAAGTCCTGTTGAGTTTACGTTAACAACAGAAACAAAATTCAACCAACAGATAGGATTGCAAAACAATCTTATAACAATGTGTACAATTAAATTAGCTATGACTGCCTTGTAAGGCATGAAACCTTACACAAATGAAAACATCACTTTAAATGTTATTTAAGAATTATATGCTATTATGACTTTGTTAACTTTAAGCATAGCACCTGACAGTTATTTTCTTTACTGTTTATGGCTGTGAAATGCCTAACAATGAAATATCCTGGATGCTAAAAGGTATCTGGCATTTAAAGGTTACTCACTACAGGCTCGTGATTGTGTTTCCAAACAACTTCACAAAGGCAATGCAAAACACAAAGCTGGAGAAGATGGTGAATATACCGGAAATTCCTGAAAACAATTCATGTTAGAACATAAATAAAACAAGAGCTGGCACAGAGACAGCGTGCTCAACTATTCCACCGCTTTTCAGTGTAAGGATTGAAAAGTTTTGGCGAAACATGCATGGATCACTGTTAGATTAGATTTCAATGCAATACATGATGTGTAGAGATATTAACATAAATGTGGTAACATGCAAAATTTTATCCAGAATTTTTGAGTGTAATAATAAAGGGTCATTATTTGCAAAACACAGTTATCTAACTTGATGATTCAATTAGGTTGGGTGGTTGAATACCATTGTATAAAGTCTCAATGCAATACATCAAATAGTTGCTGAGATATTATCCTATGTGTGCTAACATGCAAGACCTTAACCAGAATTTCTAAGTCGCATAATAAAGGGGCAAAAATTATATAATCTGAAAGATAGAGTTATCTTACTTGATTAAATAGGAAGGTTAAATGGTTGGGAGCCTGTGTGTAAAGTTTCATGCAATACATATGTATTTGCTGAAGCATTGAATAAAAAAGGGGCCATTATTTGAATTTAATGCAAACTAGAATTATCTTACTTGGTTATTTAAGTAGATTGGATGGTTGAGTACCATTTTATAAAGTCGCAATGCAATTCATCCAGTAGTTGCTGAGATATTAACCTATGTGTGCTTACATGCAAAACCTTAACCAGAATTTCTGAGTCAAATAAAGGGCAATTATTTGCTTTAAATGCAAACTAGAGTTATCTAACTTGGTAAATTAAGTAGGTTGAGTACCATTGTATCAAGTATCAAGTCTCAATGCAATACTTCAAGCAGTTGCTGAGATATTAACCTATGTGTGCTTGCACGCAAAACCTTAACCAGAATTTTTAAGTCAAATAATAAAGGCCTATTATTGGCATTAAATGCAAAGTAAAGTTATCAGACTTGGTTAATTAAGTAGGTTGGATGGTTGGGTACCATTTATAAAGTCTCAATGCAATACCTCAAGTACTTGCTGAGATATTAACCTATGTGTGCTTGCAAGCAAAACCTTAACCAAGGGCCGACGCTGACGCTTGGGTGAGTAGTATAGCTCTCCTTATTCTTCGAATAGTTGAGCTAAAAAATGGTTATCATAGTAATAGGTTTTTGGATGATAAATATATCTTTTAAGATTACATTATGCAGGTTATAGGGTGATGATATATCTTTTTAAGATTACATCCTGCAGGATAATTTACCTAAAAGTATCTTATTATTACTTAAATTGATCACAAACATTACACTACATGGAACTTGGAAAGATATATTAATAATTTCATATATAGACAAGGTCAGTACAGAAAAAGGTCAGTGCACTCTACACGTTGTCTTGATGTGTCCAACACATGTGGCAAGTTATTTTAAAATCTGTCCATGCAAGAGAAAGTTACAGCCTGGACAAGAGTTATTGAGCCAGACACAAGGATGGTTGGACGGACGGACGGTGCGATTTTAATATGCCCACCTTTGGGGGCATAAAAATGCTTACTTAGTTCCTATTCAAGTAGGTTATTTCAGAATAATATGCTAAAATAAACTAGATACCGTAATCTCATTTTAAATTTTATATTCATGATAATGAAACTTACCAAGCAGATGCTTTGAGCCAACTCGGCGAAGATTTCTAAATTGCATGTAGATGTAAACCAGAGCCATACATCTTGCAAATGACAGCACAATAACGTCTGACTTCCTGAGTGTCTGATATGAACAAGAAACAAAGAAGTTACATGTGTATGTTATCATAATTTCTCTATTAAATGTTACCTGACTGCAAAAAATTCATAATGTTCTAACTCAGTTATTTACATCACATTATTAAAACCTGATATATTATTAAATAGTCATTTAAGAGAACATAAAATTACTTTACTACAATAACTATTTACGAAAATAGTTCATTGCATACATACTTGAGCTTTTGCACACTCGTAATTCCATCCACAAGCTTGGTCCCTGTCCAGTGGGACAGTTGCACCCATGGACATTAAGCTGATAATCAATGTCATTGTAGCAACCACCACTTCCAGCGGATGAGAGGCACAGAACTCTCCATGCCTTCGGAATAATGACTGCATCTCAATCTGCATATTAAAGAAGCATTGGGTAACAAACTGTGTTACACTGCTGACATTTACTTATGGGCCATTCCTTTTGTCCAACAAATTTATACCAGATCTCCAATATTCCAAAAAAAATTCTATCCAGTGGCCAGTGGCATGCATTTCATAAAAATAACATGACTTTTCATAATAATTTGATACAGCTGATATCATCATCCAGGGTTGTTATATGATTCTTTCAAGTTTCAGGATTATGGCCTTAGCCTTGAAAAATAAACATTTCTAGAAATAACAATGACTAAAGCTTTCATTTTGGTTTAAAGAGGTAGGTAAGACAACAGTGTATATAGCTGTTGTCAAGATTTACCTGAAATTGTTGTCAAGATATGAATTTGTGTTAAAAATGTTATCATCCTTATTCTCCTGATAGCAGATTCAAATGCATACCGTAATATATATTATTTTGCTTTGAGAACCTGGAATAGAGTTAACATTCACCTTGCTAGGTTGGCGCTAGGAAAGAAATAGTAGCCAGATGGTAATGCCTTCCCCTTTAATTCCTTCATTTTAAGTGCACTAACTTAAGACTACACTTTAAACCTTCATGTATCCTTACTGGTAATTATTTGTTTTGAGTATAGAATTCCTTTTAAAAAACACACAAACAATGAATAAACTCAACAGTATGGTTCTAACAATCGGTTACTACAATACTAAATATACTACCATCCTATTACCAGACAATTCTTCTGTTATTTTGATTTTCTTCATGTTACCCACCTGAGTTTAATTCTTAAATAAAATTGCAACTCTTGAGTATAATTACTTATATTTCGAACAAGCAAGGGAGAAAATATCTATGAGCAGTATTGTGCTCCATCATATTACTTGAAATCCCTTTTGGTACAGCAATATCCAACCTTTTTCTGAAAGTTTTGATTCCATACTTGTCTTATGTCATTGTATTGATGGGATGGAATTGGATGTATTGATGGGATGGAATTGGATGTGTCGATGGATGGATGGGGTGGATGGATGGATGTATGTATGGGATGTATGGATGTCTATATAGCACATTAGGACCAATACATTTAGTTTTAAGATGGGATGGGATGGAATGGGATGGGTCGATGGATGGATGGGATGGATGGATGGATGTATGGGATGTATGGATGGATGGATGTCTATCTAGCACATTAGGACAAATACATTTAGTTTTAAGATAAACAAGAAACGCTGCAATGCGACGAAACCAGGTTTTTAATGATTGACAGAAAAACTTCAGCCTGGGTCTGTATTTCTATTTTTAGTAACAGTCACCTTGACCCTAGGGACCCCAAATACAATCCATTGAAAGGTATCCATAAACTCTTCCTTTATACCAAGTTGTGTCAAGATATGTCAACCCTAACTTAAGTTATTCAGTTTCAACCATTTTTCTATTTTTAGTAACATTGACCTTGACCTTGAATCTAGGGACCCCTATGCAATCCCATGAAAGGTATCCAAAAACTCTTCCTATAGACCAAGTTTGGTCAAGATATGTCAACCCTAACTAAAGTTATTCAGTTTCAACTGTTTTTCTATTTTTAGTAACAGTGACCTTGACCTTGACCCTAGGGACCCCAAACGCAATCCCATTGAAGGTCTCCATACACTCTTCCTAAAGACCAAGTTAAGTCAAGATATGTCAACCCTTACTAAAGTTATTCAGTTCCAACTGTTTTTCTATTTTTAGTAACAGTCACCTTGACCTTGAATCTAGGGACCCCAAATGCAGTCCAATGAAAGGTATCCATAAACTCTTCCTATAGACCTGGTTTAGTCAAGATATCTCATCCCTAACTTAAGTTATTCAGTTTCAACCGTTTTTTCTATTTTTAGTAACAGTCACCTTGACCTTCAACCTAGGGACCCCAATCGCAATTCCATAAAAGGTCTCCATAAACTCTTCCTATAGACCAAGTTAAGTCAAGATAAGTCATCCCTAACTAAAGTTCTTCAGTTTCAATCGTTTTTCTATTTTTAGTAACAGTGACCTTGACTTTGAACCTAGGGACCGCAAACGCAATCCCATGAAAGGTACCCATAAACTCTTTCTATAGAACAAGTTTGGTCAACATATGTCAACCCTTACTAAATTTATTCAGTTTCAACCGTTTTTCTATTTTTAGTAACAGTGACCTTGACCTTGACCCTAGGGGCCCCAAATGCAATCCCATGAAAGGTCTCCATAAACTCTTCCTATTGACCAAGTTTAGTCAAGATACAATGTATGTTATCCCTAACTGAAGTTATTCAGTTTCAACCGTTTTTCTATTTTTAGTAACAGTGACCTTGACCTTGACCCTAGGGACCCCAAACGCAATCCCATGAAAGGTCTCCACAAACTCTTCCTATAGACCAAGTTTAGTCAAGATATGTCATCCCTAACTAAACTTATTTAGTTTCAACCGTTTTTCTATTTTTAGTAACAGTGACCTTGACCTTGAAGCTAGGGATCCCAAGCGCAATCCTGAGACAGGTACCCATAAACTCTTCCTATAGACCAAGTTTGGTCAAGATATGTCAACCCTTACTAAAGTTATTCAGTTTCTTTCGGAGTTTGACACCGCCCGGCCGCCCGCCCGCCCGCCCGCCCATCTACCCACCTGAACAACGACGTTCGCCATTCTAATAACCAGGTTTCACTATGTGAAAATCTGGTTAATAAACCAGGATTACTGATGTACACAGTCAGTTACAGGCATTTTTTTTTAAAGTAGTCATTTTAAATAAAGTTTTCTTTAAAGTGTCACACCTTTTTCTTAGAATCCTGATATTTCTGGCATGTTTTTGTTAGATTTATTACTGATTCCATAATCTGTTTGATATAGGAAGGACACATCTAGAAGTTGAGAACAACCAAACAAGTAAATTTTCCTCATTGTTTAAGACAATGATGAAATGTGATATTCTAAAAATAAACACACACCAACAAATCTATAAATAGGATAAACATTTGGTATTTTTTGTATTCAAAAGCAGTTGATACAATTAATTAACAGATAAATATAAACACCGGTACTTTGATATAACGGACAAAAGTGTATCCAAACTTAACTCTCAATTCATGTGACATTTTATGCCTTTGAATGTATAAGAAAATGTAATATCCCTATTAAAGCAAATAAATGTTACATTATTACAAAGACACAACTCTACTCTTAAGTCTAAACCCATGAGTCCTTTTAAGCCTCAAGTTGAATGGATAAGCAAGAAACTTTAATATCCCCAAACTGACAAATGTTAAATTATTACAAAGACACAACATGACAACCTTTAACATACATACTTTTGTCCCACAAAAGGTTAATGTGTTTCGTCATTACAGGTTTTCTCACTTTCTGTTGACATTGACCTGCTCTTGTGTTAAATCGATAGTTTGTAATAAGGTAGTCAAGCCTTTTGGGGCATTATTTTTCGTCTTCATTGGTTGAATAAAATGTTGATTTCAATAAAAATCAACAGTTTAATATTCAGTAGATTAAAACTATTTTAAAATAGTTAAAATAAATACAAACATTTTGACAACAGACAAAATGTCAGTGACAAAAAATGGAAATGATAAAATTGGCACTGTGGTTGAATGTTATTGTTTTCTCTCTGATGCCTAACAAACGCCTAAAAGGTTACAAATGCAATGAAAGAGAAATTCAGAATATTACCTTGTGATTGTGTCCTCTACCATTTAATCATAAAAATAACCAAACAAGTCAATATTCTTTATTGTTTAAGACACTGATATGACATCTCTAAAAATAAAGACACCAACAAATCTATAAATAGATAATGGAAAGAAATGTTTGGTATTACAGGGATGATAACAGAGCAAAGTTGCCAATCCTGAAAATGTCTGCGTGGGGTTCAGGAGGCCGCTCAAGGCCCCCGATGGGTCCAGGGCAAAGCCCTGGTGGGGGGATAAGGGGGGCAAAGCCCCCCCCCCCCCCGAAGCTTTCCATATTTCAGGGATTCTAATACCCTTTTTTGCCTTAGAATAGTGTTCAATGAGTACACCTTTCGGTTTGGTAGATATAATTATGTTCAACACGAGACATCCACAATCAGAACAATTATCAGGAATCTTAGCAGTGAAGATTAACACCTTTGTCTTTAATTTTAAAGTCCGGAATTTTATCATCCCTGATATTATCACGGACCTATAAACCATGGATTGGCAACTCCCATCTGTGTTAATGCGATAATCTCAAACTCATGCGTCCAGCGGGATTTCATTCCGAGATCTTTCCGTGTGGTCATTTTCGAGACGTCCGACATCGGCCGAATACATACATGTAGAAAAACATTAATTAAATTTGACTGAAATGCGCGGTTCTTTCATTTGAGTTGATAATACTTCAATGGAATCTGATTAAAATCACAGTTATTAATTATAATTAAATCTATAACGAACAAGGCATTATTAGCAGAGCTGGCGGAAATAACCGAAGATCATTGTTAATCACCTATCGGAGATTCGGTGGAATTTTCTGATATTTGCCGAGCGTGTGCTAAGAATTGTGGGTAAATTAATAATTTCAGGGATGATAACAGAGCCAAGTTGCGAATCCTGAAAATGTCTGCGTGGGGTTCTGGGGGCCGCTGAAGGCCCCCGATGGGTCCAGGGCAAAGCCCTGATGGGGGAACAATGGGGGCAAAGCCCCCCGAAGCTTTCCGTATTTCAGGGATTCTCATACCCTTTTGCCTTCGAATAGTTTTCAAGGAGTACACCTTTCGGTTTGGTAGATAAAATTATGTTCAACAGGAGACATCCACAATCAGAACAATTATCAGGAATCTTAGCAGTGAAGTTTAACAAAGTTAAATAAAGTTAAATTTACTTTTTTTTTACCTGAAGTCACAGGCATTGGACATGTACCTGACATTTTGGTTTAGTTGTCCACTTCCCATAAAACTCAACTGGCTATGATCAAATGCCTGTGTATGAACAGTCTACACTGTGGGATGTTTGATTAATAATAATGAACAACATATCAATTATCATGCTTGCAAATGTTTATTGTAAAAGAGTTATTTATTCAATTTTTATGTATCATAAGAGTATTTATTCCATTTTCTGCACATTTGATGAGAATATAATGTTATTAATTATTATATATATTATTACAAGTTATATCCAAACGGGACTTAAATGCTTTGGCAGCGTAGCCGTTGTGGACATGGTGGACTTTGACGTATTCTGGTCCCCAAGCCAGATTTTTTCCCCTCATGGTGTTACATGAGTCCAGTAACACACAAACTAGATTGTCCCATGGCAGTTCAAGTCTCTCAAACAGGCTTTCAAATTCTATGAAAATTGATTCAGAATCAGCCCTTGTGATTTTTAAGGAGGCCAAATGTCTCAACACTAATTCTTTCACAATGCCAGAAAAATAGCTGCAACAGTTTTCTCATTGTTTGTGTTTGTTGACTTGTCTTAGTTGAAACAAAACCGAGATTCATTAACTCCTCCACATGTTCATCATTGAAATGGCTAGCCACTCCGTGTAAGTCATCTTGTATGATGCTGTACACCTTTGAATTTTAATTCGCTGAGAGCTTTTTATCTTTGGCAAGTGTCTTAAGTAAGACACACTACTGTGGTGCCAGGGAGCATGTTCAGCCATAAATCCAAGTATCATGGCCTCTGGATTGAATTGTCAGTCATTGACAGGATTGAGGAACAATTGGATGCACTGGCTGAGGTGTCTGTTCATCCCTGACTTTTGTAACCATACAGGTAAACATACCTGGAAATACAAATTTAAATCTCACTCAAACTGGGTCCTCAAGAAGTTTTGTTGAACTGTCTCAAATAGAAAATAAAATGACTGCCTCTACGTAATATATATTACTTCTACAAAATATTTATTCATTTTTTTTTTTTAAATTTGAACCAAACCAATTTTCATTTGAACCTCCCATTATGGTCAACAATTCTTCAAACATTATGAGAATAATAAAGAAACGGTTTACAGCGTAAACTTCAATCGGCCAAATAAAATTTGTAAAATAAAAATCGATTATTATGACACAATCCGAATCGAAATGTCCGAAATAATGCTACCGCAAAATTCATTCTCAGTTTGATCACTTTCTATTAACTTAAAAAGAAACGTTTCGGGAATTTCTCTTAAAAATAAATGGCAAATATAATCTTAAAATCGTCGAATCGATATTTTTAGAAGTTGGTGGTGGTCGGTTTTTTTCTTCTAATTTTCCAAAACCCGTTTATTCGTCTTCGTCGTCTGTCATATCCGGATACGACCATCCGGATACTGTCTTCTAGTCCCATCGGTAATTTCCGTAATCACCGGATGCTATCTTAACCAATCATATAGCTCGATTGCCAAGACGTAATTAGGTTCGTATATTTCCGGCTTTACACTTCCGGAAAACTCACCTTTCGTACCCATATTGTTCGAACTGAGATCGAATTGCTCCCTGTACCCCCCCCCCCCCCCCCCCCCCGAAAAAAAAACTCAACGGATTTACATTAATCTCAAAATCGATCCGTGAGGCCTTAAATCCGGAATTCCGGATTAATCCGGAGTTTTATCATCCCTGTAATTTCTCATCGTTTCACCGATATCGGGCAGTTGCCAGTCCATGGTTTATAGCACAGTTACTTGGTATTTGGACTGCATTTTTTGGCCAGTCGAGCGATTGGTCCCTGGGGTGATCTCTTGGATGGAGAATCATAAAACAAAAGTGTTCTAGTCAGGGGTGTAGAAATGGGCCGGGAGCCGGTAAAATAACCCGGTTACTTTAGCATCTCCACCCGGCTAATTTCCCCGCATCAACAAAAATAAAATCTGTTATTTTTTGTCATGGCTGTTCTGTTTACATCTGTTTAAAACCCTGATTGTTGGTATTGTTTAATTTGCTTTCCGCGCGTTCCGACTACAATACAGCAATAGCTCGATATGTGACGTCATTAGTCGCATCCCCCTCTGGGATGTTTTTCAAGTATTAGGTTTGGGTTTCCCAGTGTTCCGAATACAATAACATTAGCTCGATACATGACCTTATTAGTCGCATCCCCTCTGTGGATGTTTTGAAATAAATATTTTTTTCCAGACACAATAAAGCGTAGTAAGTATGCAACATGAACGTGTCTGGCCTTCTGTTAGTCCTATTACCATTTACGCAACAGTAAATTTTATATACGCATGTTAAACTTAACCAGGTGTAAACAAAATGAACAAGCTTGCGGTGATGTCACTGCTCAAAATAATCCATTATTTTGATGAATTTTACACGTACGTTGGGTGAAATTTAGTACGCTTTAAATGTCACAAAGTGTCCAGATATTTCTTTTGGTTATTAAAATGGAATAAGTTAGCTGCAGGTGAAATATCTAGAACCACAGAAAATGAAGTTAGATGTTTAATTTTCAGAGGTTAATAGTGATTCAGTGGCTGAAAGTATATAATTGGTAGAGAAGAAATTACATATTATTATTAGGAGGGAATAGCTAGCAAATGTCAAGGCATGTGGTCTGGAATGTTATAATATTATCCTGAATCTGAATTTGACAGTAGTTTGGTTCATTAGTTAGCCCTGACTGGTGGGTGGGTGGGGGGGGGGGGGTAGTACTCAGTTTCAGTATCATATTATAGTACATTTATGTTAAGGTTCCCTGTTACAAAATAAACATGCACCAGAAGACTAGAATGTTTGGTTAAAAAGGCTTAAATTCATCCCACAAGGGGCGTTGCCCCTTGACCCTAACAGGGGGAGGACACCCAGACCCCCCGCCTACTTTTAGGATATTCCCTGCTACTTGAATTAATTTCTACACCCCTGTCTAGTACTCTATGATACACGTAATAAACAAACAATCAACTTTTGTGCTTGTTGAGCGATTGCATCTTGGAGATAACTTCCTTCTGAACATGCATGCGACGTATACAGTTGTTTTATCGAAAAATTCTTGTTGATCTGAGCTCGTTTTCACACATATGTCTCAACCCGAAATCGGCTAACCTTCATAACTTGTGAATGATAAAGATTGTATGGAATTGTATAATATTTAATATGTAAAAATAAACGACAAAAAGTTGATTATATGTTTATTATGTGTATCGTAGAGTACTAAAACACATTTTTTTATGATTCTCAATCCAAGAGATCACCCTAGGGACCAATCGCTCGACTGGCCAAAAAATGCAGTCCAAATACCAAGTAACTGTGGTTTATAGGTCCGTGGTATTATTTGTAATAAAATGCAGAAAATATAATAAAAATAACAAATAGACGTAAATACCGATACCTTGATATAACAAACAAAAGAGGACAAGACACCTTACCGAGGCTAACGCATACCTCGAAATAATTACATAAATTATCGGATATGTGTGTATCCGAAATTTACTCTACTCTAAATTCATGAGACATTTTATGCCATAAGTTGAATGGATAAGATAGAAAAAGTTATATCTCCAAGCAAATAAATGTTACATTATTACAAAGACACAACATGAAAATCTTTAACATACAAACTTTTGTCTCACGAAAGGTTAACGTGTTTCGTCATTACGTGTTTCCTCACTTTCTGTTGACATTGACCTACTCTTGTGTTACATAGATAGTTTCGAATAAGGTAGTCAAGCTTTTTGGGGCACTATTTTTTTGTAATTATTTGTTTAATATAATGTTGATTTCAATAAAAATCAACAGTTTAATATTCAGTAGCTTAAACTATTTTAAAATAATTTATATGAATTCGAACATTTTGACAACTGACAAAATGTCAGAGAAAGAAACTTGGAACTGATAAAATTGGCAGGTTGAATGTTATTGTTTTCTTTTTGATGCCTAACGTACTTTTTTAATTATAAATCTTATGCTCTCCAATTAGCGGACAATATAGAAAGCATTGAATAGTGCTGACGACATAGACAAAGATGGGCTTTGAAAACTGCGGCCAAAATTAGACAATAAAAGGAAATTTATTCCATTATAGGTTTTAAACAGTTGAAGAAATGAATTACGGACATTACGGACCATGGACATTACGGATCACATTTGGGGACATAACGAACCATATTAAGAAACATTACGGACCATCTTGAGAAACTTACGGACCATGATTTATAATGTTATTATCATTTATTTATTTATTCACTCAGTGCTCCAGCTAGCCCGTTTTTCAATGGCGCAGCGCCCGTGCCCCTTTTCTTACCGCCCTGCCCCCTTTTTGAGTAGTGCCCTTTTCACAAATGCTCTATTAGCACCAATTATCCCGTTTGTGCCCTTTTTACTATTGAAATCATTATAAAAGATCGGCAGCCCTTAATCCGCTGTCATAATTGAGACAAATTACGTAATACTTATGATAATAGTGTTCCCGCTAGGTGTCACCATGCCCCCATTGACTGCTTAAAATATGCCGTACTGCCCTTTCATCTTACCATGTGCCTTGTCCAAGTCATATGACAGCTAATTGTGTATTTGTGTAGTGAGCAGACGACCTGTGTATTCATAATCGGTCATCTTCTAATCCAATAATTAAGAAGAGACAAATAGGGAAACATCGGCAGGAGGCGGAGCTATTGAATATCAGCCAATCAGAATATACATTGAGAATTCGTTCATTTAATGATGAAAATTCGTAAATGCGATAGAAAATGCGAAGGGATGGTGAAAAATGTTGTCAAGCACAATTAAATCTTTTAAAATAATTGTTAATTGTATTGTACTGAAGAAAATCGTCATTTTAACATTGTTGATTTGAAGCAGAGGGTCACGGCCAATTGTAAACATAACAAAGGTGGCGCTAACACAATCAAATACTTCACTATTTCAGTAAATGTTTTTTAAAGTTTATTTGTAAAATATTATTGATGAAAATTTCATTGTAACCCAGAAATATATGCTGATGCTTTATGTAGTGTTTACCTATCGTGGTTATGATCATGTCAAAATTCGCCGAAACCGCCATTTTGTCAGAACGAATTTCGGAGTTATTTTATCAATGTTCTATGTTTTATAAGTGATTTTTAAAGAAAGGGCAGTGATTTTTATTGTCATTTTATTCTAAAACATTAGCATATTAAACATTATTTTACCAAAGACAATTAAAAACAGCCAGGCTGAATGTAACATTCGTACCCAATCCCGATCGTACCAAACTAAGATTCGTCACCTACATACTTGTTTTTTGTGTATTTATTTATTTGATTGCTTCAAATGTTTAACTGTCTTCGATTTTTGGAGAAATATGTGACATTGCACTAAAGGAGACTCCAGACAAGTACAATCATACTACCACAGACAAAAAAGACAAATTTTAATTTTGATATTATTCAAACACACCCTTCCAAATTTGGAGAAAAAAACAAACTTTTTTTGTTCAAGTCTGGAAATCATGGAAAATGATTTAAATTGAGTATGAAAACAAATCAAATTCTAGGTGGAGACCCGCCCCCCCCCCCCCCACCCCCCCCCCACAAAACAACAACAAACAAAAACAACCTTGTGACAGGGGTGGACCCCTCCCACAACCACCCCCAATCGCCCCTACACGACTCATGTAGTTGCCCTTTTCAAAACTCCGCCCTGCCCTTTTCAAATCCTGGCTGGAGCACTGTTCACTCCATCATCTTCATTCTTTAATAAACATTTGTATATTAGTGCTCAGTATGATATGACACATGCCAGTTGTCTTCCATCTAAATGTGAAAAATCCAGTGAAATTCAGATAGAATCAATGGTTAGAAATTCCATAAGGTGTTAAAGACCAGTGTATAGCCTGATAATCATTTATTTAGTCTATAGTAACTTTATTTTTAATAAAATAATTATGTGAGTAATGAACGAAATTTGAAAGATTGGCAGTTAAAACAGATAAAAGAAACAAAACAAATAATTTCCAAAACAGTTTATTTCCCAAAATCAATTGAGCACATATAAGAACATATAAATATACACATGATTCACGAATGTAATACCACAATACAACGATGTATTATTAATACATGTTGCATCTTTTATATATTTTATCTGCAGTCCACACTCTTGCACCTTTCTCCATAGGGCCTGGCCAAAGTGCCTGGGCACAACCCTGTATGTCTGGATCATCGAAAAAGTTTCTTAGCCCCTGCCAGATACCGGCCTTGAAATCAGTCACAAATCAGTGTTACACAATTAGTTGTTATTGTGGCCTCAAATATGGCATTTTATAAATTTTGTGCTAAAACAAACTGTGAGTAATGTATAGTTCAACTTCATGGTCCGCAATGTCCCAAAATATGGTACATTATAAAGTAAAATCAAACTGTGACTTAGTTAAATTATAAATCATTGTCTGCAAATATGGTATGTTATATAGTTAAAACAAAATGTGAGTAAAATTATATATCATGGTCTGTAATGTCTCTAAATATGGTCATTTAAGTCCCCAAATCTCGTCCGTTATGTCTGGTCCGTAATGTCCATGGTTCGTAATGTTTGTGACCCAAAGAAATCTATGTAGTAAGATGCAATATTTGGATATTATTTTGTACAGATGGAGCTTGAAATTTATTGCTACCGTTTGTAGTCGCTCAATGTTTGCACTTATATAAAGTTGTTTTTGAAATTAAATCATTTGACAAATGGAGTGCAAGTGTCATATGATTTTAATTGTATTTAAATCATTAAAACAGAAAAAGAAAAGTTAGAGTTTGTGACCATAATTAGCCTGATAATCATTTATTTCAGTTGTGGTTGATAGATAAAATATAATTATTTTGAAATGTCATAATTACAATGTTATTTGTTGTAAAATTTAGTATGTAATTCATTTCACATATCTCAAAATTAAAATTCATTGTAAAATTATGGTTGATATTTTGTTAGTGTTACATGTGTTTAGATATATTCGTATAGAATGACTCTTAAAGTTGCCCACTCACAGATTGACACTCTTAAAGCTTTGACATATTTTTTGTTTTTGAATGAGCCAAAGTTTGCGTAAATGTCTGGGAACCAGTGATACAAGATTGCTGACAAAAGATCAGATCTCTGTTTTTCATATTTACTTGAAAATTGATATTTCATGGCTAAAGGCGTTTCTAACGCTTGAGGAAAATTGAGTTTTACGGCTGTTTTCCAAACAATTAATGTTATGTTCTGTTGTAAATTATATTATAGGACTGAAATGAAGGCATTGATACCAAAAGCAGCTGATTCTGAGACAAAAAATGAAAAAAAATGTCAAAACTATCAATTTATGAGAGTGCAGTTTTAAGGTACTGATACCATTTGAAAACAATTGTTGTTATTCCATGGTTGATTGGTGTTAAATTAAGCTACTTAACCATCATTCCACATTTAAATTTGTCTCGTTGAATAAATATTACTGTATATCATTCCTAATGACAAATCAGGATTAGCACTTCATTCTGAACACACTCTATATGATATGATTTGTTTATTTGATCAGCTAATTAAGTAGATATGGTATACTGACTTATGTTAATGTGTTGTTGCGGGTTGTTCTACCTGTAAAGCACTATTTAAATGGATGTATTGTTGGGATTTGTTCTCTTTCTATATCGTCTGCACTGTGCAGTATTCAAATAAATGTATTGCTGAGATTTGTTCTACTTTGTTATCAATTGCAATATTCAAATAGATGTTTGAGTAATAAATAACCTAAATTATTTTCACCTTTAAGTGATTCATTGAACATCCTTATGAATTGTGTGATGTAAATAAGACGGAGTCTTTTGAAAGCATATCTGATGTACGGTATACTGCAGTAGTGAAAGAAGTCCTACCATTAATTGGTAGATAAATCAGCAAGTTGTTTATAATTTGTTTTTCACGTTTTTGTTTTACAATTTCAGAGTAATTCTAGAAATGGAAAAAGACAAACCTGGGAAAGATGACACACCAGCAGCAAAAAATCAGAGGTCCACTGAATCCAGTTCCCGGGCCAACAACTCATCTCGAAATCACGGCAATGGCAATAGTTCTAACACTGTGTCTGCTATGATTGCCAACAGTGCATCACAAGCGAACTTAAATGCGAGTAACAATCTAAATAATGTTCCTCTGAATCTTTCTCTTGAGCCTGACCTTGAAAGAGCGGACTCTGTAGTGTCTTTATCGTCTATTGCTGTCACAGAGTACCCAGCCACGGCATCAGTGTCAACTGCTGGACCCTCAACCTTGCTCACTGCACCCATCATCCCAGTGTCCTGTGCCCCAAATGCAGCTGCTACATTAACAGGCCAGGGTAACGCACCTTACAACTGGCAGGCATCAAAGCCTGCCATCAAGGAAAGACTTGCATATTTGATGAACACTGAGATTATGAGTGATATTCACTTTAGGGTAGGAAAGCCTCCAAACTCACAAATTATTCCTGCACATAAGTTTGTATTGTCAGTTGGTTCTGCAGTGTTTGATGCTCAATTTAATGGTCATATGGCCACGAGCGAAAGTGTTATTGATATACCAGATGTTGAACCAGCTGCATTTGTTGCTCTTTTAAAGTTTTTGTATTCTGATGAAGTTCATATTGGACCTGAAACAGTGATGACTACTCTTTATACTGCCAAGAAGTATGCTGTACCAGCCCTAGAAAAGGCCTGTGTTGAATTTCTGAAGAGAAACCTTAGCAGTGACAATGCATTTATGCTTCTGACACAAGCTAGACTATTTGATGAGCCCCAGCTAGCAGCTCTTTGTCTTGAAACCATTGACAAAAGCACATCAGAGGCTCTAAATGCGGAAGGTTTCACTGATATTGATCATGACACATTGTGTGTAGTTCTGGAGCGGGACACTCTAGGTATAAGGGAGAGCAAGCTGTGTACAGCAGTGTTTCGCTGGTCTGAGTCTGAATGCAGGAGACGTAACCTTCAGCCAACCCCAGAACATCAAAGACAGGTGCTAGGCAGAGCCCTGCGCCTCATCCGGTTCCCACTAATGAGTATTGAAGAGTTTGCAATGGGCCCTGCACAGAGTGGGATCCTGGAGGACAGAGAAGTTGTGCAGTTGTTTCTGTACTTCACTGTCAATCCTAAACCCTCCATACACTTTCAGGTGACTAATTAAAAAAGATGAAATTATTAAATTCATGTTAACATGCAATGCACTTTTACATGTATATTGCTTGAAGGAATTTTAGTGGGTTATTAAAAGTCGAAATTAGTACAAGCCTGCTAGTCCTGCACTTCTAGAATGCTTTGAGGCTTTCTCAAATTTTGGATTTTATATATTAAAGGCTTGTTAAAGAAGAATATGCTATATAGCACTAGTGTAAGAATTCAGGCATGTTCATCCAAAAGTCTTATTTCAATGCTGGTTTAGTGACTTATTAATAATGTATTGAATTGAAACCGAAATTATAATTTTATATTGGTATTTTCAATCTTGATTTTTTTGAATAACTACTTAATATCTCTACTGTTCACCTAAGATTTTTGTTATACTTAAATGATAAAACATGCATTGTTGTTCATTACCAGGATGTTCCGCGTTGCTGCCTGACGGGGAAGGAGCAGGTTGTGTCCCGGTTTTGTCAGATTGAGAGTCGTTGGGGATACAGTGGGACTAGCGACAGAATCAGGTAATGCTTGCTAATCAGTCAGTGTGGTTCTCATTTTCTAAACAAAGTCCTTTCTGTTGTGTCTCTGATTATCTGTTTCATTGTAGATTATTTCATTGAAATTGTGTTTATCAGTTTTCTGTGCATATAAATATTTCTTATCAAAATCAATTTAAATATCTACTGGAATTTAAAAATTTAACTGGAGGCAGGATTTTATTTTTGAAATGAACACATATTAAATTTCTGTTTATAGGTTTATGGTGAATAGGCGTATATTTGTGGTGGGATTCGGCCTGTATGGTAGCATACATGGGCCAACCGAGTACCAGGTCAACATACAGGTAAAATAGTCTTGGAAAGATATAACACACTCTAAAGTGATTAATCTGTGGTCTGTACTGAAAAATGATAATTATGCCTTTATCTCCAAATCATGATAGTCAGTTTTTATTCCACATAATTTCCTTCTTCCCTATATGCATTTGCCTGTTATTGTTTTGTGATCTCAACCATTGTTAAATATGTTTTGAAAGGACTCCATCTTAAGTTTTTTGTTAAGGCTACAAAAAATCAGCATAAAGGGTTGTAAGTACAATACTTGGTACTCCAAATGGAAAACCATTCCATAAAAAGTCAGATTCCAAAAAAAGATGTTCTCAACTTTAACTAATGAAAATTCTGCTGAACACCTTTTATACAGAGTGAACTCCATTACATACATTTTTGAATATTATAAGTTTATGAAGTATACACAGTAATACCAATGTTAATTATCTTAACAAACACTATGAACGAGTGCCTTTAACCCATTCCTATGCTGTCCTACAGATATTGCAGTCGGACAATGGGAAGGTGATGGGTCTGAATGACACCAGTTTCCAATGTGACGGTTCCAACTCCACTTTCCGTGTCATGTTCAAGGAGCCAGTAGAGATTCTACCAAATGTCAGCTACACCGCATGTGTCACACTTAAGGTAAGAGAATGGCAAAACCATAATGGTATAAGAATGATAAGAAAATATATGGTGAAAAGTCAAAATCTGTGTCATTGATTGCATGATGAAAATTACTTTTAAGTTTACTTGCAGACCAGTATTTATATTGAAGTTGAAGGCCTTTAGAAATTCTGTTCATTCTTGTAAGATATTATGTACTAGTATATGATCATTAATGTTTTATTTTGGGTATAGCTATAACAAAAGCAATAAAATAGTTATAATGACTAGACACCTAACTTGATTATTGTAGGGTCCAGATTCCTACTATGGTTCAAAGGGCCTACGTAAAGTGACTCATGAGTCTGTGTCCGGTGGGAAAGTGACGTTTCAGTTTCACTATGCGGCAGGCAACAACAATGGCACATCAGTCGAGGATGGCCAGATACCAGAGATCATCTTCTACACATAAAACTGTCTAGTGTCCTTTTTACACACACATTACTCATAGGGCTATACATTCTTACATTGTGAACTAGATTTGTCTACTTATAGGATATTGGATCTAGATTTGTCTACAAATATGATATCATATCTAGATTTGTCGACATATAGGATATCTTATCAAGATTTGTCTACACATATTTTATCAGATCTCGATTTGTCTTCACATATGATATAAAATCTAGATTTGTCTTCACATAAGATATCAGATCTAGATTTGTCAACATACAGGATGTCGGATATAGGTTTGTCTACTTAAGGCTATCAAATCTAGATTTGTCCACACACAGGTTATCGGATATGCCTACACTTATACTTCGGACACTGGATCTAGATTTGTCAACTCATAGGACCCTGGATCTAGATTTGTCTACAGATGGGATATCGGATCTAGATTTGTCTACATAATGGACATCGGATCAGATTTGTCTATATATCGGATCTAGATTTGTCTACACATATGATATCAGATCTAGATTTGTCTACACGTAGGATATTGGATCTGGATTTGTCCACATACAGGATATCAGATCAAGATTTGTCTACTCATAGGATATCAGATCTAGATTTGTCTACACATAGAACACTAGATCTAGATTTGTCTACACATAGGACACTGGATCTAGATTTGTCTACACATGGGACACTGGATCTTGAATTGTCTACACATGGGACACTGGAACTAGATTTGTCTACAAATAGGACACTGGATCTAGATGTTTACACATAGAGCTGCACATGATATCACCGTCATCTAGATTTGTTCACACATCAGCTAACATATTGTAGACTTATATACAGTATTGCTTCTGCATTGGTTATCTCAGATCATTTCATATTAACTTTCATTTTTATATTCTTATTGATTGATATGCTTCATATATTAGCCAAGTTCTTAGGGGTCAATGTTAACTGCATCAATGTGACTGGAACCATTGAATTGTGTATATAATTGTTTTCATTTAAATTATTACATGTGCATATTTTTTTTCTTGTCACATTGACATCACATTTTATAATTCTTTGTTGGATTTTGTTAGTGATATCAATAGTGCATGTTTGTATTGCTTGTGATAAATGTTGAAGATTAAGGAGTTGCATCACTTGTTATGTAGTATTCAGCTATACTTGTAATTAATTTTGTTATATGAAGTTAGCCAAAGTTTTGTTTGACTACATTTTTATATGCCCTTTCATAGAACTGGACAAGTTATAGTTGGGATGGGTGGTTGGGAGGGAAGGTGCACAGAATCCAGTATGTTATCCAATCAATTCCTTGACAATCCTTTGTCCAATCATCACCAAATATGGTCAGAATGTGTATGGGAATATTATCTCAGACAAGTTCAATAATCAGCCATATTGCTTTAGTCACTTGAGAGTTACTGCCCTTTAACTTAAATTGGTCTTGTCTGATCATAAACTTAAGGAGTCTTTTCAAAATCATCATCAAATTTGGTCAGAATTTGTATGGGCATAATATCTCAAACAAGTATGATAACCAGCCATATCGCTTAAGTCACTCGAGAGCTATCACCTTAAAAGTAATAACCAAAAATCAGTCTTGTCCGGTCAATAACTTCAGAATTCTTTGTCCAATCACTACTAAATTTGGTCAGAATGTGTATGGGCATAATATCTCAGACAAGTTCCATAACAAGCAATATCACTCTAGTCACTCAATAGTAGTTGCCCATAAATTATAGAAAGTACCTAAAATTGGTATTTTCCGATCAAAAATGTAGAAAGCAATCACTTTAGAAGCCTCAGTCTCATTAACACCAAATTTGTTCAGAATGTGAATGGGCATAATATCTTAGACAAATTTAATAATCAGCCGAATCGTAGAAACAAAGTTGTCAGCCTTTGTGTCATTGTCTTCAGTGGTAGGGGAAAAACTCACCTTGGCTGTAACTCAATAAACCAACATGTTGGCTAAATGAAACTTTGTACACATATTGCTAGAGACAATACAAACATGTATAGCAAGGCTCATTGCTAGAGACAATACAAACATGTATAGCAAGGCTCATTGCTAGAGACAATACAAACATGTATAGCAAGGCCCATAACTCTGGCTTTGATCATTGCTGAGTTGTTTCCCTTTTTTACCAGAAAATAGGCAGAGGAGCGCTGGTGTTCCCTGTGGGGCACTCTTGTGAAAGCTATTATAACATGACCATCTTGTAGCGTAGAAGCCTGGAGGGAAGTTGGCAAGCCTTTTTACTGTTGTCCAATTTACCCTTGGCTTTTGGACGGATATTGGGGTGTGGACCACATACAATATTCTAACTTGAGAAAGTCATGCTTATCATTGTGATAAAAAACATGGTATCATATGATTCGAACCAATGTCGTAGATTCGAAGGATATAAAAAATTTATAGAAATTGTATAGTTTAAGCTATGTAATGCAGTGCATTTAATCAAATATTCTATAATCTATACAGTTTTACGGTGTCAGCCTTTTTCCCGGTATCCTTCATGGACCAGATATTTATTATTTTATTTTTACGTTCAGTATTTAGAAGATTGTTGTTTTTTAAATGAATAAAATATTATCTCGTTTTGCATGTACAATTTTGTCTGATAATTGATTCTAGCTCTTCAATGGTGACAAGATTGTATCAATTGTATTAAGTACATTTTTATGTTTGATCTTTGTAAAATGATTTTTTTTTATTGATGGATATTTCAAGTAAAAATATTCATGTATTAAGGTTTTATGTAGCAGAGAATACCACTGGCAAACATGAATTGCTTACCTGAGTTTGTTTACCTTTATATCAGCTGTATTTTAATGTTCGCTATTACTTAGCTGATGATATCAATAGAAGTAATAAAGCCGCCTGTCTGTGTGTCTGTGCGTCCATCTGTTCGTCTGTCTCCCCAAGTGTATGATTGATAACTGAACAATGTTTGGGCCAATGGATCTTTAAAATTAATAAGCAGGTAGATCATGACCTTCTGATGACCACTCGATTTTGAGGAAGTCAGTTGGTCATGGTCGCAGTGAACTTGAGCTAACGCGAAGGGATCTGAAAAATTGGAAGGCCAGTAGGTCATGACCTGCACATGACACCACGATTCCGAGGAAGTCGGTAGGCATTTGGTCAAGTTAGCAATGTCAAAAGATTTCCGAGCAATAACTGAAGAACACTCCTGTCAATAAACGTCGAACTAGATGACCCATATCGATTTTGAGGTCAGTAGGTCAAAGGTAGTGAGGTGGTGATGACCTTGACCTGTAAACGGTTTCTGATTAATAACTGAATGCTTGGGGCAAAAAAACATTTACTGGGTGGGCAGGTTGGTCACAACAAGTAGAGGATCCCTATCGATTTTGAGTTCAAAGGTCAAGGTTGGGGTAATTGTTAGCAAAGATTAATATCTCGGCGATAATGTTTAATTACCTGATGACAGGAATTCAATTATTCTTCATAGATTTGTTAAATTGAATAAATTCCTTTTGAAGGCATTTGTTAAATGGGAATATAATACAAACTTTAATCAACATACCTGTATATATAAACTTTATATTAATGGCTAACCATCCGACGAGGTCAAACAGGGGGCATTTATCATGTTATGTGACAGCTCTTGTTAGTTTGTTTGACATTATATTCAGTATGCGATGTTTTTATCGTTTATTTAGGAGTAAAACTCCTACTTCTTTCCAAAACCCAGTATGTTAGCAGAAACCATTTACACCTTAATATGATAGAAGGCGCATGTTGTTTGATAGTTTCATACCCTCTTGCACACACATCTATTGTTTTGTTAGATACGGAAGTTGGTATGGTAGGCTGACTCATACACCCATATAGCTTTAGTTTAAGTATATTATTTTCCCTATGTTGTATATGGCTAACAAAACCCTAAGATTATACTACCAACAGAATTGAATTAGAATGGTATAAACATTTGCCTACATGTATGTGATCACATCTTCTGTTAAGCCATTGTTGTCGTATACTTGCCATTCACAATAAACCACTGTTATGTGTTCCATCCAATGACTTGTCATTACGGAAACAGCTAACGTTAGATATTTATATCTTCTTTATTATTTAAAAAAAAATGTGAATCGTCATAGCATTTGTTCGGTCTTCGACACAAACAAAATTGACCTCGGAGGGCGAATATGGGCCTATTTTTGTATACTACGTTGAGTGCCAAAGGCCTATTTATGTTGGGTCATTTAAGGTGCTAATATCATATAGACGGTCACTATTATCAAGGAAACCGTTATTTTATAGAAGTTGTTTATATCCGCACGTGCCGACCCGCGCCAAGACGTCATTTCGTTCTCCGAGGTTTTTTGTCATTACTATTTTGGGTCTTTCTGTAAATGCCTTTAAACATATCATATTAAATAAATGCTATATTTTAAGGAATTGTTTATTGAAACAACGAGAAAAAGTTCCAGATTGACGTCGCCGTTTCGAGATTTTCATTTATTTTTTGTATTAATATTTGTGTTGATGTACAGTGTTCTGACTTTGCTCATCTATTTGTTTTATATTTTTTATTCAGTATCATTATCCACTAGAGTATTATTCTGAAATGGTGCGTAGATGCACGTCAGTTGTTTTACCCGGAGTGGGTAAGACTGAAATTTCCAGGCCCGGTAAAAACATGGAAACGCTTTATGATGCAAGAAACATAACTCTATAAATGGTATTTGCTGAATAAAAAATGCCTGCATTTAACACAAGTTACGCTGGAGTTGTCTCTCTTAGACAGCTCCGCTTCGTTTCCACATTGTTACACAACTGACCAAACTTTGAATATACGAGTCAGCCTAAAGCGCGAATGGGGTCATTTCAACGTCAACACGAGTGATGCGTCAACGTGAGTGATAATGACGTTGTACACGGCTTCCATTGCTACCGTTACTGCTACCGGGAACGGTAGGTTCACTTGCGTTGAAATATGCACGGATACATTGTGTGCACGTTTTCTCGATTGTAATGTTTCTAATAAAATCGAGACAAGTAGGCCAGAAGTCAGTTTTTAGTTGTCGTGTCAGACAGAAAGACTGTCAACAATGACTGTCAAGTTTAAAACAACGCAGGTTCCGAACGATGTACATTGTGGTATGTGCAAATTAAGGATAGAGGAAAAGTTTTAATGTCCATTTACTATTGCCAGTGTTGATATATGATCTGACGCACGCGTCTTCTAAAGTATTTTATTACTGCTCCAATGCTCATGTTAAAGGAGGAAATTATTTTAAACAAGCGTAGCTTATATCTTTAGATGAATGGCGCCGATTTTATGTATAAAATCTCAAATATTGTGAAATTAATACCCATTCGGCATTATTTTCGCATCTTCACTGGCTTTATATCCTAATTCATTATGGTTTAATCAATGAATTCATCTGAAACATAAATTGTCAAAAAGATAGTATCATTAAAAGAATGTTGTCTGTGTTAAAGCCATCAAAATCCGTGGTTAAAATAGAACAATAGGAATTATTTTGCAGATATTAGATCGCTGGCTACACATTGTTTCAACCAGCACGTATCTCTCAAACCATCAACTGAAACACTACTGCCGAAAGTGTTGAAAATATTCTACCTTGAGTGTCTGCCTTTGTCATGTTTTTTTAAAAGAGAAGACATCTAAGATGGTTTCTTGTTATGCCAAACATTTTTATTATATAAGACCTGGTTCAGTAAGACTTGGTTCAGTATTAATGTCCAAGTCTCCCTTGGTATGACAACCTATACGTGCCACGTAGCACCTCGCTATAAATACTATAAGCACCTCTCTTTAAAGACATAACATCTCGCTATAACGACTTAACATCTCAATATAACGACTAAACATCTCGCTATAACGACTTAACATCTCAATATAACGACTAAACATCTCGCTATAACGACTTCACATCTCAATATAACGACTTAACATCTCAATATAACGACTTAACATCTCAATATAACGACTAAACATCTCGTTAAAAAGACTGAACATCTCAGTATAACGCCTTAACATCTCAATATAACGACTTCACATCTCAATATAACGACTTAACATCTCAATATAACGACTTAACATCTCGTTAAAAAGACTGAACATCTCAGTATAACGCCTTAACATCTCAATATAACGACTTAACATCTCAATATAACGACTAAACATCGCGTTAAAAAGACTGAACATCTCAGTATAACGCCTTAACATCTCAATATAACGACTTCACATCTCAATATAACGACTTAACATCTCAATATAACGACTTAACATCTCGTTAAAAAGACTGAACATCTCAGTATAACGCCTTAACATCTCAATATAACGACTTAACATCTCAATATAACGACTTAAAATCTCGTTAAAAAGACTGAACATCTCAGTATAACGCCTTATAATCTCGTTATGACGACTTAACATCTCGATATAACGACTAAACATCTCGCTATAACGACTTCACATCTCAATATAACGACTTCACATCTCAATATAACGACTAAACATCTCGTTAAAAAGACTGAACATCTCAGTATAACGCCTTATAATCTGGCTATAACGACTTAACATCTCAATATAACGACTAAACATCTCGCTATAACGACTTAACATCTCAATATAACGACTTCACATCTCAATATAACGACTAAACATCTCGTTAACAAGACTGAACATCTCAGTATAACGCCTTAACATCTCGCTATAACGACTTCACATCTCAATATAACGACTTAACATCTCAATATAACGACTTAACATCTCAATATAACGACTAAACATCTCGTTAAAAAGACTGAACATCTCAGTATAACGCCTTAACATCTCAATATAACGACTTCACATCTCAATATAACGACTTAACATCTCAATATAACGACTTAACATCTCGTTAAAAAGACTGAACATCTCAGTATAACGCCTTAACATCTCAATATAACGACTTCACATCTCAATATAACGACTTAACATCTCGTTAAAAAGACTGAAGATCTCAGTATAACGCCTTATAATCTCGTTATGGCGACTTAACATCTCGATATAACGACTAAGAATATCGTTATGACGACTTAACATCTCATTTTAACGACTTAACATCTCGTTAAAAAGACTGAACATCTCGATATAACGACTAAGAATCTCGTTATGACGACTTAGCATCTCGAGATAACGAATAAGAATCTCGTTATGACGACTTAACATCTCGTTATAACGACTTAACATCTCGTAAAACGACTTATCATCTCGTTATAAAGACCTAACATCTCGCTATAACGACTTAAGTTTCGTTATAACGACTAAACATCTCGTTATAGACTTAGTACCTCGTTATTACGACTAAATATCTCAATATAACGACTTAGCATCTCGAGATAACGACGTAGCACTTCGTCATAACGGCTTAACATCTCAATATAACGACTTAACATCTTAATATAACGACTCAGCACATCATTATAATGACTTAACATCTCGCTATAACGACTTAGATTTTCGTTATGACGACTTTACATCTCGCTATAACGCCTTAGATTTTCGTTATGACTACTTTACATCTCGCTATAACGACTTACATTTTCGTTATGACGACTTAACATCTCGTTATAACGATTAAGCATCTCGCTATAACTAGACATTTGGGGTACTTCAACCTTTAGAAATACTACTTCGTGACACGGCTTGCGTACTTCTTTAGTCGTGTTGGTCGGCATGGTGATTAGTTAGAATAGGATGCAGACGTTTGGACATAAATTGCAACCAATTTAAAAGTTTAATATTGTTAAACACAAACTTGTACACTATTTGAACACATTTCCGTTCCGTTGGAAACACTTCTCTAAATGCCACTGGAAAATGGGATCTATAATTAAAGACTTGTGTCAAATAATATAAGAAATACAAGATTGTATTAATTTCTTTCTTTTCAAATCAGACTACTAGTAAAACTATTAACAAGGAGCATCTGTTAGATAATTAACAAATTATACGCCTTACTCATAATACCTATAACCACCAATTAATAGTTTCTATTAAGTCGAACCTTTCATTAGCGTTTAAACTTACCGGATTGGAGATTGTTATCTTTGACTTAATTCATAATTGGTATCAATTAAAGGGCACGAAATGGCTAGTCATTTTTATACATTTTCTCACCAAAAAAGCTCGTAAACGGTAAAGATATGATGTCAGATAACCAGCAATACATGGCCACACACACGTCAGCAATACTGTATGTTTATTCTCGATGGTCTCATTGGAACAGGATAGATACTTTCCTTTTCAACTGCCTGCATATTTATAACGTGGGCATACAAAGACGAAGCATACACATATTAAAACGAATCTTCTTATTAATGAAAGTTTCAAGAAGTATTTCATTCTCGAGTTGCCATATTTTCTATCGTGCACTTTCCATCCCAATGATGTTAACAGGTAGAAATATACATATCAACTTTTACAGATATATAATTTTCATAACATTTCGTCTGCCTTTTTCAATAAGGTATATAATAGTTAAGACAGGGACTGGTCACCTCTTCTTGCCAGACGTGAGCTCATCCATTCTACCCAAACTCTCCTGGATCTATATATTTCATTGGTTCTTATATACATGATCTAGTTGGGCCATAAAGATGTCAAAATTACATTCTGTTTAAAAAGGCCGTTTTGATTAGATTAGTTTTATCCCGATCCGTACTTTACTGATTAACTGCATTAGAGGTCTCAGCTCTAAATTACGATTTATTATTCTATTAATAAGCGTTGGCAATAAAAAATGCAATTAACGGCAATAAATACCATAATATGAATTAGTACACCTATTTCGTGAAATATTTAGGATTATTACACAGTGAGGGGGATCATCAAGTATTATATTAGATTTGGATTTATACCTTTACATGCGCGATTGTCCCAGACAATTCCGCTCCAGCATGTGAATCATTTGAGTAAACCATCGAAGTAGAATGGGGCCACATGAAACATAAAAGAGTGTATGCTGTAGAAAATGCATACGCACAGATATAAAAAGTGTTCAGTCGAAACTACGAATACTCCTCATGCTCCGCAACATACGTTCTCATGCGTGTTTTTTAGTCTAAACATGCATTAAGACAGGTCTTTTTCATTTACATTGGTCTTTTCATTTTGATAAGCATGTTTATGTATACGGTTACTATTAAGCCGGCGGCATAGTGCGCCAATATGCATCTCCGAGGTGTTCCTTGCCATCAACAATCGAAGGGAGTGTATTTGAAATAGCTTAAAGCTTAAAGGAACTTGCTCATGTTTGGGCACCATCTTTTTCCCAGTAATGCACATGAAAACACTTCTATTATAATTATTTCACTCTTTGATACCGAAGTTGCTGAAACAAGTACACTTAAAGTTTGAAAAAAATCCATTCTGGTCCTAGTAGGGTTCGAACCCCCGCCGGTACAGTCAAGGTAAACATAGAAAATTGACAATGAAAGATCGCGCCCTCACGCCCTCAAGAAGTCATACTCGAACATGAGATCGAAAGTTACTTAAGCGAAGCATGGTCAATAAATTCGAAACAGTATTGGAAACCCGTAAAAGTGTTGGTAAAGGATAACTGTAACAATAAAGTCGATATACCAGCGTTGTTAGACAGTGATGGAGTTTATTCGCAAACAGACGAAGAAAAGGGAACGCATTTAATTACTATTTTACATTTATATCCAATTTGTACGAGTAAAATAGTACATTACAATGTTTTACTTTAAAAACAAATAATTGTGGAAATGAATTTATCATTAATGACCAGGAACAGGAAATCATTGACATTTTGGACAACCTAGATATCAACGAATCAACTGGTTCAGACCAAATAAGTCAAAGGATGTTAAAAGAAACGTCAAAAACACTCTACTTTCCCATCTGTATGTTTTTCAACCGTTCAATAAATACTAGTATTTTCCAGATTTTTGGAAACTTGCACATGTAATGGTGTTATTTGAAAAGAGCCATTAGGATTACCCTGTCAATTACAGACCTATTTTACTTATAAGTTACTTTTAGTTTGTCGGAAAAGTCATGGAACGAATATTTTTTAATACGTTTATAATTACGTGTAATAAAACAGTCTTATTTACTCCAAAACAGTCCGGATTCTTACCAGGTCACACAACAGCAACTTATCGATACATACAATCAAATATGTACAGCATTTGACAGAAATAGAATGTGCATGTATTGTGTTTTGCGATATTTCTAAAGCTTTTGATAGAGTCGACAGAAAGGATTTTGTTAAAACTTGAACAGAATGGAATTGGCTGTAAATTTTTCAAATGGTTAGAACAATACATTACGAATCGTAAACAAAAGGTCATTGTCAATAGTTCTTTTTCTGATGCCAAAGGACACGGCGGGGAACCCTCAGGGTACCGTGCTATGCCCTTTGTTATTGCCGGTTTATGTAATGATATAGTAGAGTCACTCAATAGTGTAACCAGGCCCTTTCCTGAAGATAGCTCTCTAGCAGTATCACATAACGATACACATGTAATTCAAGAAACAGTAAATCATGATCTGGACATTATTCTCAAATGGTCTGAACAGTAGCTTGTTAACTTTAATCCATTATTTTTTTAAAAAAAATAATGGGTTGTTTTCATTGTGTCAGAAATAGACCTACCTTAAATTCTACAAATCTCACACTTGTAGAATTTCAAGAGTAAGAGTAGCACTTAGCCTAGACGGTTCATGGCATCAGCATACCGCTAACATGGTCTCTAATGCCTCTAAAATACTAGACTCCATAAATAACTTGAAGAAATAAATTTGGTACATTTCTTTATCTGACAAAAGGAAGTTATTTTTAGTTTATAAGGAGAAAAACAATAGGTTACATTATAATAATAAATACATGCCAAATCAGTTATTTCCTCTTCTTTAAGTATTTGGAATGAACTAGCTAATGAAACTAGAGACTCGGAAACTTTAGCAAAATTCAAAACAAGAATTTAACTATTATACGAAGCACCTAAATGCCTTCATACTACATTATAGGTGAACGATTTGCTTCTGTTCATCACGCGCGTATGCGAAACAAATGTAGCAACCTTAACACTGACCTCAACTACAATCACTTAATGCAAAATGCAAAGTCCTCCATGTGCATGTGGTGCTGATATTGAAGACGCCAAACGCTTTTTTGTTCCAGTGCACCAAATTATCACAGGAAGCATACAAATGTTCAGGGATCAGTTAAGTGCGGATCTTCCATCCACTAAATATCGACATACTACTGTTTGGTTCGACAACTTAACCGATGAACAAAATGAGTATATACAAAGTCTAAACGATTGTTTTCAAAATGCGGTAACGGAGATCCTTTCCCCTCTTACTGTTCCATACATGTATTGAAAATGCATCGTATCTTAAATGAACTAAACTCATTTCGATACAATTAGTTTATACCAGAATATTCTAAACATAACAGTTATATCATAGTGATAATTTATAAATTAACATTCCATTTCTTTTATATATATATATATATCACTCTATACATATGCTGAAATATTTGCATTCGAATGTGTTTAAGTTAAACTTGCAATAAAATATGATTAAATATGACTAAATCAGAAAGAGCTACAAGTCCGTTGGTCTCCAATCAGTAGTCCACACGGCAAATCACGTGTTTTGGCCCACCTTTGTTACTTACCACATGGTCTTGTCGACGTCTCACTTTCCATTCATGCAATTCGTCTTATTATGTATGAATACAAACATTTAATTTTCTTTTCTGAAAAATGTTTTATCTCGTTATCATGTTCATTGAGTTGTATGATAACATTGTAATGCTGTAAATGTCTAGCATAATATGTTGCTATTATTCATTTGAATTAATCAAAATAATAAAAGGAATCATATATATATCTTGTTTCAGTTCATTAGCATACCTCTTGCTTATTCTATTATGATAGATGATAACATCATTTTCTATAGCTGTTCTTACATTTACTGTAATTTCGCGCATTAAAAGTGTAAAATCTGCTACCAAAAACTGCAAAAGTAAAATGCAGGTTATCACAAATGTATAAGTTTATGAAAAAAGATCACATCACACCCAATTAAATAAGCAACATCAATCAAAATTATGAGTAGTGCCAAGTGAAGGGTTATCGTTTGTATTATGTTTCAACAAATCAAGGCTGGAGAGATACTTCTTCCTTGGATGTTTTATTCCTTTACAAAGGATTAATCATACACATTCTGATACCATCAAGATGAAAATGATATTAAAATTATTTCATTGAAAACGTACCGAAATCGTCAAAATAAATTAATATATGTGATACCAAACCAGGTGTAGTGCATGACGAGTAAAAACACGTATAATTACTTGCACACATGGGCGAGGCATTTCTAGCATTATTTGAATATCTTATAATTGTTATTTCATTTGTAATATTTCTTTATTCGTTCTTTGTGCAGGCAACGGGGAACAATCTTGGAGCAACGACGCTTAAAAGGGGAAATTAATAACAAAAGCTAAAAATATTTGTTAATAACAGTTCGAGAACAATATTCACAATACAGATAATAAAACTGAACGTAAACAACACTTCAAGAGTCATGATGACCCAGTTGACTCCAAACTGAAAGCCTATTTTAGCTCCCAAAATATACCACGTGATGATCTGTAAATAGTATCAAGAAGCGAAGAAGTTGCCGAGAAGAATACGCTATTGTCGTCGCAAATTTGGTATTGTATGACCCAAATGTCGCTTCGTACATTAAAACGACAATCGCTTTATTCAGCTGTATGCAAGATTACACCTCATGAAACAAACGCCGTTAACGCAGTCGCCAACGTTGCTATTGAAACGGTAAGTTGTGTAAATGATGAGTACACCCCGAGGTAGTTGTAATACACCTCATTAACTCGGCGGTCCATATAACAGAATCGAGGGGTGAAAGCGAAAAGGTTCTATCTGCTTCTTTATTTAATGTCACTTAGAACCTTTTCGCATTCACCCCTCGAGATGCTAAAGAGCTGTGGAAACAAACCTAGTCTGTAAGCAGTTCTGTTTATAAAATACAAGAAACAACGGGCCCGTAAATTGTGTCAACATATGATAATTAAATAATGCAAAGGATGCTGATAATAACACACATATGCAGTACTGTGCCTCATTGTAAAACAACCATCACTAAATGTCTGAGCGACTTATACGTTTGCAAAGTCATTTAAACATAATATGTTGTGGCGTTACATACGTTGCACACAACATGCCTTAACCCTAGATCACGTGTTGTGTGATGTTTCTTTTAGATTACCTGGTAATTTTGTTCTAAATCTATGGTAAAATCCATTCTGCTTTACACAAATTAAAAAATAGACACAAATACTGGTTTGCTTCGCTGCCACAACCAAACGATGGACCACGAGGCACACACCAGACATCAAAGAGCCAACATATAATCTTGTAAACAAAGGACTTGTAAATTACCTTGAACAGTTGTTATATTTGCTAAAATCTCCTCAATGAAAATGGCGAGCGGTATGTTAGACTTTGAGCGGAAGCTTGATTTTAGCATGCTGAATAAGGAGCGACTTAAAATGGCAATTCACTGTACGAACTGTATCCTGATGTGTTCGGTCAATCCTATTGAGGAGGTGTGCGAGGCATCCCGTTGACGGTGTTTGGGCAAAACTCCTTTCAACTTTCAAGTACCCCCACCCCCACCCCCACCCCCACCCCACCCTATACTTTCATAGTCCATTCCCCAATCGCCAAACGTAAAACACACAAGAGACAAGAATCTTTTTGAAAGTCGGGTATATGGTAAGAAGAAAAAAATAGCTCAATTAGCTATGTTTCGAAATGTTGAATGTTTCTCTCTTAATACGATTGTCCAGCCAATATGTATTTCTACCTGATGAATGTATGGTTATTGTAGAAGTTTCAGGAGATAATTATTATGTTTTATAACCCTACTGGAGTGGATATTCGTTCAAATTATGGCCTTATAATTAAAAAGTTAACACTTCCATGAACTCTAATTGGAATCTTAGGACCAAGACCACTATGCTCTGAATGCTCAGTGCGATTATATGATGAAGACCAACTCGAGTTCTCTTAATCAAGACATATAAGACCTATCCTTTGCCTTTCTCCAATTTATAAGCTAAATAAGCTCACTTAGTGAGTTGATATCAATATTTGAACTTGTTCACTTTTAATTGCCACAAAAATGTATGGATTAAATTCGGGTTGTTGTGTATCAATCAAAGAGTGTCATTTGAAATAAGATACAGTAGTTTTTTCTAATGTTAAGCCATTCGTAACATGTCTTGATATGATACGCTATGAATTAGTATTAAACCATATCATTTTATCTAAGTTTTATTGTTCTCAAGTCCGCTTTATTGCTTTTATAATTAAGAAATGCCCTCAAATGACATTAAAACTTCCCTTCTTTGATTGAGAAATGAAAGGATATCAAATATTTTGGCATATCACCCGATACCCCTTGGTCCTCAGATTTGCACCTCTATAAAGGACAATTAAACAGAGACTAAAACAAAGAAACCAGGATTCGATGATTAAATGAATTATTACAATGTACTATCAGAACGCACTTTCTTAAGGTGCCTCTTGAATTAGATAACATCTTCGTTCCTTCTATTTGGTTTGTTAATTACTTTGTTTGAGAATAAAAATAATACAGAATTTCAAAACAAATAGATAAGATCACCATAAACAAATTGACATCCGCTCGTTTAATTAGTGGCGACACTAAGACGAGGGCACCTTTTGTTCCGTCACTGTTTAGAATTCAGGTAAAACCTTGACTTTTGCCGTAAAAAATAATCAAATATTAAGTTAACTAAAGTTGGTTTCTTATGAGAATATGAAAGAGTCATTTTGAGCTAGTCCTATCCATCGCACGACAGCCAACTTTGCAGTGGCCAATATATATGGCGATGCATTTTTATATTTCTCTATTTTGTTTCATTGAAGACCACATACATATAAAGTGTATCTATATGTAATAGTTATAATACGACATATTATAAAAAGCCTAAATATGTTTATGACAATAAAACTCATTTTGCAAAAGAATGTGATATTTTGCGAAGCAAAGCAGTCCGAAATATCACCAACAATTGGAAACAACCGCCACTTTGTTTTCAAAATAGCGTAATTAACAATGTTCTAGTATTAAATAAATCATTACTAAAGTTCGTGCAATGATAGACAGATTTTATATTTGGCAATTAATACGGCCTGATATGACCCTTCCTGCTTATCTTGCCTTTCATGGGCGTCGGGCCTTAATGAATTTGAATTGGTGTGAACAGGTAGATGATTTGTATGCCAATTTTTATGAAATATTTGTTGAAAGGCGATATTGATGTTTGATAAATTTATATTGTTTATTCGACATTTGGTATAAACTTGATGATTTGTAGTCAATCTAGCGATATAAGTAAATTGGCTTTATACCAAAGTGGAGATATTTCAAATTGCTGTTTAATACAAGAGTGCTTTGACAAAGATACTGAGCTGATTTATGAATAATATGGTAACATGTAGGGGTGACAAGCCACAGTCACTTTGTGAAGACCTAGTGTGGGATAGTTCTTATACTGAGATATCTTTACCATCTTATCGTTCCATGTGTATCTATAGATTAGAGTAAATATAACAATTTTATCTATTATTATGATTAATGCGACCTCCTGGTAAACATTTTTTTCATAATTTTCTGTACGGTAATTAAGCATTTATGCTCGTTCTACGAAATATTTAAGACAGAGAGCTTCATACCCGCCATCGGTGGCATCATACTCAAGCATATAGTACAATTAGTTGTTCACACATTCCAGCATTTCCTAAAGCTTTTCACACTGGACACCACAGGACTTCATCGTTCTAATGTTAGGAGAGTATGTCTTCGTTTTCAATTCCATCTTTGTTACTTACAAAGACATAATCATGAAGCAAAACTTAGAAAGGCTTATCAGCTCTTTGTTTAATGGCGTATTTACATACTAGTGTATAAATCTAGAGGAAAAGAACAACTATGAGATTATCACATTTAGAGTTTATTAAATAATTTCTTTAATAATAACATTCACTATAATATATACAATAACATCATGACGACAACAATAGATTAGATGAAATGAAATATAATACACAATGACATCGAGATGGGAATATACATAAATAAAGAAGTATTATGCCTGGAAAACAAAATTTAAGTCAAAAGAACAAATGCCATGCTTCCATGGACTCATAATAGACCCTTTTCGCAATACAGCGATATTTTCCCATGATAAGCCATCACGTGACTCGCAGAATTCTAGAACGAGGCTCTATGTGTAAAAACAACTTAAAGGGACTTAATTAGATATTCTTAAATGGCTAAAACAATTGTCCTTAAGTCTAATCTCAGATAAAAACAGAAGTTGTTGTTTGTTTTTAATATCATTTTGGGATGAAGAAGGAATGTACTTGCATGGCAAGCAAGGTATACGATTGTCTTTCTATAAATAATTGGTGAGTTAATGACAACACAATAATAATAAAATGGCGTTAATGTTTTGTTGTAAAATGCATTGACTAGTTTGCAAAATACGTGTTTCATACAATGAATTTAAATCTCGTCTTTACTTAAATTGTATCAACACATGGCAAGCAAATTTATAAGTTTTGGAAATGCTGGCAAAATACAGACAGTTTGCATGGTCCATAAAAAACCTACACGTGCCCTGTGTTATCATGCTACATATATGAGTATATGATGAATGGAAGTGATATGCAAACATCTATAATGAGGTAACAACATGATCGCCATCAATAGTTGAACTTAAAACAACGTATTCATTTCAATGTTAATTCAATTAAGAAAATAGCCATTCTACATAAATTTAATAATCAGCACTGTTCAATATAACAATGCCACTATTTTTGTCTTTGTTGAAAGAAGTAACAGAACTGAAGCTCTTAATGTTGGATTGTTCTTCGACAGTTTGCAGACTAAATGGACACACTCCCAAACGACCATTTTTGCAGTGTTCCGACCTTCTAGTCAACAATAGCACTTTCACGCGGAGCACGTCATGGCCACGTTTTCTAACGTTAGCGACACGAACCACCTTAGGTGTTCGACTAATTTGAGGTACACACCACCTTTAATTTTGTGTCTGAGAAATCAGGAGCCTGCAATGCCGACAAACGGCAGTATCCACAGACAAGACACAGAGCAAAGTTCCCGACGTCCGCTCGTCGGGGTGGCTCACATCCGCCGCGTGGCCTGGTGCGCGAACAGCACCCCCTGGTACATAATGCCGTTAATTTCCATGGATATCACGAGAGAGTTGTCGATCTCTGTTCGTCCGTCGTCTGAAGAGGAAAATGCAATGTACATAAAAATAAAGTTTACTTTGTCAAACACATGTAAGACTTGAGTGAGTGACAACTCCCTTTCCACGCTAAAATATCATTTTTAGTATTGACCAATAACATGTTTCTGTAAAATAGAATAGATTCGACAAAGGAAACATTATACGATGCATCACCGAATTTGGCTGCAAATTGTTCTTAAGCGATCTTGTCTATTTAATCAATATCACATTGGGAGAAAAATTGGTTTAATAGCTGATACATTTCATTAGGGGAATCGTTTGGAGAACAGATTGTAGTTGCTAGATAATAAAGCATCTAGTCAATATGTTCACACGTCCGTCCTAAACGCGTACTGTACGGGTATAATTTCTCCTCTTTTATTAAATATTTAGCCCCGGATAATTGAATACATAAATAAATGTGCAGTCTGGAAGAAATAGAATAAGGATGTATTGCTTGATAAAGACCTATAAATTGAATTAAAGAATCAAATTGGGCGATCTCCGTAATAAAGTTGGCAATAGTGTTAATATTTAATGTGATATCATTTTCAGCCTGGACGTTCGGTCCCCTGGCACTGCGATCCAGTTAATTAATCTGTAAATGAATAAATAAATGATCTACAAGACGTTTTTCACAATTCCGCAAACTGACTCCATGTTAAATGTTTACGTAGGCACTGCATAATTTCTCCGACCAGGCATTGAGGTTCAACCAATTAGTATACATAATTTATTTTTTGCCATAAAACCGTATGTATACATCATTTTTCCTTGTTGCAAGAACAAATGTGCATTTCGAACGTTAAATATTTATATAAACCACTAATAAACAAATACCTTTATTCAAAGTGATTCGCATTATAACATTTAGTTCATTGTGCCTTGATCAGCGGACTATGCCGAAATGTCGCCATAATGAAGTTTGAGCCGAGCCACCGAATGTCCACAGAGGGTGATTTAAACATTATCTTAAAGGGATCCGCCGACAATAAAGACAAAATTATTAATTTCTAATGATTCAATAATGACAATGAAATAATTTTCTCAGTTGAAAGTGTCGTTATCTTTATTCGATATTGAACGTATCGGGAGTACATAACTGTGTCCAGTGAGGGGTAACCGCGTACCATTTGGACCACATGTACTCAATGTTTAGAAATCGGAACATTTGACGTTTTTCAGGAAAATCTCATCCTGAACGATCGATTGAAAATGTAACTTAATCCAATCATATTGATATGATGGCTGAAGAGACATTACGAAATTATCGACATGCAAAATAAAATATTAAAATAAGTCCTTTTCTTACAAAAATGGATATAGAAGTGAAACGATTTATTCTAATGTTGCAATAAAACTACAATGAAGTTGTCACTCATTAAAAGTAATAATTTAATTTGTGTGAACGTTTATCGGGTCTGCTTTATACTTGATTTACGAACAAATTAATGTAATTTTATTGCTGAATTACATTAAATTTGTCTTTGATGCAATGATAGTAGATTTCGATTAAAAAGTTTAAAAGCTTTATAAAAACTGTAGTTTTAACTGAAAAGTTATTTCAACTTTATAATATATAACCATTATACCTTACTTTAAGCGATGAAGAAGTTTAATCACAAAGAGGATATAACATGGACGTATAGATAGAGTAATTTCTTAAATATGTTCTAGAAAAGTATGCATCATCGGTTCATGATGTGTTCTTACTTCGACTGGTTATTTTCAGATGCGCGCTGGGCATGCCGGGGTGTGCCATTATTCTGTCCTCCTCGGTCATGAGTCGTTTCCTGGGCGGCTCCTCCGCAGCGAGTGCGGCTGCGCGGGATGCCTCCTCCATCTTACGTGTGGCCTCTTCCATGGCGCGCGAGGCGGCTTCCATGGCTAGGGCATCCCTCTCCGCGAACCGCTCGGACAGCGAACGGTGTGTGGGTGTTGGTGGCAGGCTCTCCTCCTCGGCACCTGTCATAGAAATATGAGACTTAGTAAAACATCAACTTGATTCCTATATTTTGAAAACTATGTAGAAATAGGTTACATGTATATGCTCACTATCAAGATAACATATGACTATTTAAAGAATGCAATGTTCTTATTTATTTTAAACTATGACGATTGATTCCTAACAATTATCTTTGCGTTTTCTTACCTATTTTTTTACAAAACAATATATTTGTACTTATTATGCTTCGTTTAATATCTTCCATCTCTTTATGAAATAAATTAAAAGTGCAAAAGTGTTTATCAAAATGTAATCTTAATACAAATGAATTAAGACACAATTTCACAAAACACACAAAATCTAAAAACGTAGATTTTACGTATAATTTTGATTCAGACATCAGATTTTCGTTTTACTGAACACTTATTACATTAATCTGATTTATAGTCATAATATTTCAAGATATAAAATTTCAAATAAATCACGAAAGGAAAATTTCACCCCCTGGCCAATATTTATATATTTCACCCAGACTTCCAAATAAGACAGTCAGAAGCAGAGACCGTTTTATTAATGTGAGTTTAATTAGGAGGCAAGTGATAGGTTTGGACTTTATTGAAACCCGAGCCCAGTCTGGGCTCTTTTTTTAGCTCATGGATGTACCAAGCCTATTCATTCTGGGCTCCCAGGCGCGCTCAGGTGAGAAACCCAAGTCCAATAATTGCCATGACATGTCGGTGTACAATAATCACAAGACAAGTGGTAAACAGCCTAGCCCGTGTTTACGGGTGCAGAATATCAGATGTCCTCTACAATTACACATTACAAATTATTCCTCTCAATGTTCCTACTGATCTGACGCTCATAACGAGTTAATATCTTAATTCAGAGATTTATTAGAATCGAAATCACCGCCAACAATGGTTGATTTAATGTTGCCGATTTTTCATTAAACACTGAAGCACACAGTCTATAATCAGAGACCAATTGGCACTGCCCTTTTCGGGGATTAGTCAAAGATGATATCAACTTGGAATGTGATCTGGGCTTGATTTAATAGTGTTTTACACCGACTCAAGATGTTGATAGTGATGAAAACGGTGATCAAGTCAAAGTGGCACGCCATACATGACCGCTAGACATGCGATAGTCCTATACCGCGCAAGGGCAATGGTAGGGTACTGGATTTTCATCGAGATTAAAATCGCTTACCCTATCGTTTCATTGGCCATTTCCGAAATTTATCATTTGAAACCGATTATTTTTATTTGAGAAATTGCTGGACATTTAACAATTCAATTAGAAATAAAAAGGGAATAATGATAAATAGTTAAACGCAACAAAGCTATGCTTATTCTGCCATTTCCCAAAATTGCCACCGTGTTAGTTGGCCACTGTGTATAAATTGCATTGATGCTGCTTGTGCTTTTGAAGAAGATCCTATACAGTATAGTAAAGATATAGAACGACTAAAACAACACCGAGGACACTTACACAGTTGCTGTTGTGCTTGCATTTGCCAAAACTGTCGCAAACTTGAAATTGGTGATCTTCGGTCTAAAGAAAAAACGAGAAAAGAAAACGTGAGATCCAGTGCAGTAAAACCATTAAGTGATATATAAAAACACATCTTAAAATGCATGTGATATTTGTAGCTTTTAAGTGCAACATGCATTGAAAAATCTTTAGAGAACCCGATTTATCAAGACCTCCACCGGTAGGAGAACCATTACCCAGGTAAGACCCTCACCTGCATTAGTGCCGTTGAACTTGCCATTCATGAGTCCGTTAAAGTGTGGGTGTGGGTGTGAGGTTGGGATGAGGGTGGGGCCGGGAGACAGGTCGTACCCGTACCCAGACCGCCGTCCCTCTCGCCGGTTGCCGTCGATGGCAGCCTGCAGCTCCTGGGGTGTGCTCAGGTGGAGCTTCTCACACTCGTACGGGTACAGATACTTCATGTACCTACAATAAACACGTTATGAAATAGTTTCCGTTCATTTGATATATATGGAAATATTCAATAGCTGTTCAATAGATATATTAGTAAGATTAGCTTTTACTTAGAATTGTTCCATGTTATACATGTTGGAATACATATTTCTCGGAAAGAAAAGACCTTAGTCTCTGTTAGATTGAGATAGTTGAAAGCGCATTAACACTGTCGTTAACCTTTTTACGATTTACAGGCGGGACTTACTGTGTCCGCAGTGTAAACGCTGCGCTAGTGATGGAGGATGGAAGGTTGAGACCCTTGGTGATTTCCCGCCACAACTTCTTGTTGATGACCTCCACCAGGCCGCCCTTAGACACCACAAGCTTAAACAACTCGTAAAGGTCCAGCGTTTGCTTCGCCATGATTGGGATCCGGTTCACAGGAGAGCCTGGAATGAAACAATTGGTATAGAGTTGTAATCATTTAAAATCTACGTTCATTAGGTAAACACTGAATCCTTGAAAATAATGATAGTTTAAGACAACGTCAGCGACAACGAGAAGAACGGGAAGCAGAATCAGTAACATAAGACGACGTCCTGGGTAGATCAATGGGCCGTTATAGAATGCCTTTTGGTTTAGTAAATGTACGGCCACCTTTAGAGGACTGATGGTATAAGCATGATGTCAGCGCTTTATTGATAGTTTTATGGACTTTCATCCAAATTAAATGAACAAATTACGCGCTTCATTCTTTGGTTTACCACAAATACAAAAAAAGCGATATGATCTTCACCAGCGTGGCTTAATCGCGTTTAGTTGCATTTTTAATGGAATGATTAGTCTGGAATCAAATAGTCAATTAATATTTGATGCGAAAATGAGCGTGATATCTTTGTATCGGGCAAGAAACCTGTCGGGAAATAGGTGCATGTAAAAGGCCAATGGATCAGTCCGTTCAATATGACAAATTTGTTCTGAATTAATAATGCAACGTATTTGTTTATATCACTTGTGTGTTTTTCCTTTTGATACAACAATAAGGCAATTTGATTAAACGGAATTTGTTAGTAGAATGATAAAAAAAAAATATTGATAAGTGTATCACGATCGTGATAGGAATGTTAATTTCCAAACCAACTCTAGGAATTTGTAGATATAATGTCTATAATTGTACCTTTTAAGGTATGGAAGAAAATAAAAAAGCTTTTAATGCTGGAATACTATATCTTAAATGTTTTAATCAACGGAACGTGTAACAATTAAATAATGCATGATTCCTAATAGACCATTTGAAGGAAGAAAAAACGTAGATGAAATATGTGTATCAAAGACCAAAAGACGATGAAAAGCATAGCATTTATTGCATTGGTCATTATACAGACGTTGTAATAGTTAAATAAGCTTTTGGGAGAGTTATTCGTTGATAGTTATTCTTATATGACAACCAACCATATGGCACCGAGGATCACATTGTAATTGTCGATACCCTACTCCTCCATTTATGGTCATTATCACCCGTGGTGGCTACTGGGACTGTCCAGCCTCCCTGGCCGAAATGCGCCCCTAATTGGTCATTATTGGCCGTAATCACCAAGCGATCAATTCTAACCATATCGCTAATACTATCACGGCGGGATGATATATGCCCTCAATGATTTAATCAACTCCAAGAAATAAAACATACCGCCGAAAACACCCGGATGTAATTTATCTATACCACACATAGGGTCTAATTTTTCCTAATTTGGCCGTATCATCACCATTCATTGGATTTGATGTCCAAATAAGCTCTAAACTCAATTAGCGGAGAGATAGTCGATCTACAGAGGGTTAATCAACAGCGCATTAAACACTTGTGAGCACCTGTTTCCAAGATTGGAAGCATTTCACTAAGTTACCCACAATTCCAGGCTATATCTAATAGACTCGCCTTCATTTGTACGTCTAGAATTTGAAGACTGTTAATATATTGCGTCTGTATGCTTCGTTTTTGCAAGGAAACGATTTGCCTCTGCAAAATGCAAAGATCTTCATTCCTCATCCCGATTGTCTGAACTGCATCGGACAACAATGCTTTCATGTCCTGTCGGATATTGCTTTCAAAACCGACTGATCATATATTTCATTTAATCTATTTTTCTTCTGAAACTCATCTTTAACAATTAAGGCAACCCGTAAAATTAAATTTATATTTATATTTATAGAGACAATGGAGCTCAAATAAATATTTCACAAGGGACACACAAGGCGAATCGGACCGAACCTCTTGAAATAACGAAATTAAAATGGCACCTTCGGATGACATAAAATAGAAAGGAATTAAATTGCCTGGCCCGATGAGCATTATGACGTATGATGAAGAAATAAATTGATTCGAGCACCCCAGCAAATAAATTGCTTGATGATTAATACAGTCTTGCACGAACAGTAACATCAGTAATGGAAGTGTCTGGAGAACGGGACAACGTCTGAGCTCCAATTGTGTGCCGAGGAATACAACAGCCATAAACGACATTTTAACAAGATGTGGAAATGGTCTTAGTTATTAATGAAGATTATGGTGTATGTTTCATACTCCGCAATAAGGTAGATGTACATGCAAACATTGTTGGTGACTTCAAGTATATGCACACGCAATGTTCGCTTCCATGTTAGCCGTGAGAAGTCAGACTGCTTTGTCTGAAAGTCTGTGGAGTATTACATTAAGTACATGTAAAACCTCTTATGTTCAGGCATTATAATGGAATAGACAAACTGCATTTAAATCCCATCCAGTATCCAAAACTGTCTAGACCCCCAAGGTATAAGGGGGTTCGCTGCTGTCGGTGTTTCCGGCCACCCCAGATTCCCCTCCCCTCATTCCGTATTCACATGCTCTGCATGTTAAGAAATGCATCCAATTACTGTCGACATTTCTCGCAATGCACACACGCTGATTTCTGCTAATAAATTAACAAAATAATCACCGTATTGCCAAAATCCTGCCTCCTCCGTGAAGGTTACGTCGGATGTTTACTTTATGTCATTTTAAAGCAAATCGTGCGTGCACGTCTTGAAATCTTTCTCCATATCTCTATAAGCCGCCTATAATTGACCCCCGGTGTTATTAATTGACTAATGACTAAACTGAACATTATTACAAATGTTAACACTATCATTATCTAACGCTGGTATAAATCCTCGCCTCATCTGGACCTGATCAGCCGGGATTACGCTGTATTATTTTCTATTACTTTCTATCCGGTGCATATCATTCTGGGAATAAATTATCCACCTCTTCTTTTCGGATACAAACCTACAGGCTTTAATACGTAACGAAATTTGCTAATGTATACAATGCCAGGATGTTTCTATAATGATTTACGCACTATTCATTAATTTAGTAATTAGCCGGGGTATCTTGGAGCAAATTATTCCATCAAATGGAATCTAGCTAATGCTGGGCAGATCATTATAAGCTTTTAGATCATGGTGTTCATGTCAAAAATTATTCCCCGAATAGATTCAATGAATATTTTTTCGTAGTGAGCTAGTGTCGCTATGACACTTGTGATTTTCTTAATTTTCTTACAAACTGATCTCATCTAATGTGTTGGTTTCCTGATACCCATCTAACTTTCTATCCGACTCTTTCTGTTACACAAATAAATCGAATTCCACGAGAGTTTGGCATCTTAGGCCTGATGCTCTATATTGTGAAAAATAGCAATTTGTATTGGACTTTATGACTTTGACATCCAATGGTGATTTCTAACTCTAACACTAACGGACATCGCTTTCTCGAGTCAATACAAAGTTCAAATGACCGCTGTGACATATGGGTCATTTCTTCACAATGGCCGATGAAAATTGACACCACCATTTTCAGACTGAACATTTATAACTGTAGGTCTAATTTGTACGTTTGACTGGTATTTATTGCTGAATAATAGACAAAATTAAGGTTATTTTATTTCATTGAATTATCAACTCTAAGCTAGGCCAGATGACATTTATTGGTCCCCAAAAGAACCATACGGATAATTGATACATGTAAGAAATCCGAAGCTGCCTGACAATGGAAACTGTCGGCTGGCGCGTGGTTTTCATTTTACAATGATCTATTACCAACATAAATACTAAAATGAACTTTAAAGAATGTGGCAACATTGGCATACAGTCATCGCATATGCATGCAACAAATTTCCAGCAAACGCTTTTATTGTTTTATAGGATCCTTTAATCCCAGCATTAAGCCCAAATCAGCCTCACCCCAAGAGGATGTTTGTTTTCGCTGGCAATGAGATTAAACGATACATACTTTATTTACTGTTTCATTGAGGATGTCCGAATGAAAACAAACACATTCATTATGGTGTGTATAAGCATGGAACATCTTTGAATACTCCCGCAGTTTCCTGCTATTCTGGCTTGTATGTTTACGGCAGCGTGAGTCTGTTTCAGGCAATTCTTGACTAAATGTGCCACTATCCCTCTCCATTAGGTTACATCCCAAAACGTTTAAGCAAGCGGACAGTAATTCTGGTTGCAGTAACTAGGTACATGCAAAGTGTATTATTTCGATAATTTTGGATAACATGAGTATGCGTTAACGGACTTTTCACGAATAACCAACCATGACTGCAGAACAATGCCCATAACCTCGACTATAATAATGGCTGAGTTGCGTCCCTTTACAACAGAACAATTGTTGGCATCTGCTGGCTAATCCATTGTATTGATAAGCGCATACCATATGAGTAAAATAGGACTAAGGACGTCAATACTTCCAGGTCTAATAAAAGAAAACAGCCTCACTACAAGTATATGCACTCGACACTTTTGCAGATTTCCCCAAATCGTGAGAAAAAATGACATAAAATGCGCGTATTACAAGGTATTCAACACATTCTCGATAGTTTATTGTCCATATTGAGATTGCCACACTTTGATCTCCTGCAGATTACAAGTTCCCACTTAATAAATTATAACTCATCATGTGCAAACACATGTCCACCAAATGCTGGCTGAGTAAATTGTTTACTTACTGCAGTATACGATATTTTCCCTTATTTTCCTATCGTTTCCATTATTTCAAATTAATTGTTGATACGCAACTAAGGCCAGCATCAAAGGTTGGTTTATTGTCGGTGGTGATTAAAGCATCATAACTTGGAATCTTATAAAAGAAGATAAACCGCGGATTCCGACAAGGACACGTGGGGCAAGCATGGAAACGAATGCGCCCATCAGCCCATCAAACATCCTCAATAAAGTTGGAATAAATATAATAAATAACTGCCACTATCATAGCGGAATATTCGCATCCATACATATATTACAACCAATAACGCGCGTTATTAAGACAAATGAGAACAGTTGCGAAGAAAGGGCTAAATTAAACACAAGTGCCTGATTCCGATCCTGGGCTTTATGCTCAATTAATAGAGCACATAAAATGGTACGGTTATAGTCCATCAAAGGCTTAGGGGATTCATGATAATTTTGTATAGTTCTTGGATAGCTCTAAATACGAGATAATCGCCAAACTATCACTGATGTGTGCCCATCACTTAGATTTTCAAGAGGAGTTTTAAGTTTCTTTCAACCGATTTTCTAAAGAGATAATGGTTCTACACTGTTCCTTTACATCGAGGACGAGCAAGCTGACAGTTCTGGGCAAAACTGAAGTCTGCGAACACATATCAGATAAACACGCGATATCAGAAGTCAAGTATTATCCGTCATTCAATATTCTTACGCAATGACAATGCAACAAAACATGAATTAAAGTTAATTTATTGACGTCCATAAGAGGAGCAAAGCCGTCGAACTCAGAGCTGTGTTTCGGGAAACATTATCTCTTAATAGACTGCAGAAATAGAAATACAGCATGCTCAATTTAACACTACATATTTGATGTGGCATCAAATTTTTCCCAATAAAAATATCTTTTTTATGATCTGTTAAAAATTTCATCGAGTTGCTGAACATAACGTGTGGTATTCAGAGCGACCTATGACATGGACGCTTTCGAAGAGAAAGTTAATGACCAAATATAAGTCATAAAAGGGCATTAAGTAATTAATATTAATGACAAATTGTTCCTTTATCACTGACTAGAACTGTATTTGTGATTAACATCTATCGAATTTCTATAAATTACGATTTATAAAAGGAGCGGTTGATAGCACTCTTCCGCTTTTATACACGGAATAATGGGGCCAACAACAATCAGCTTTTTACGGGACCATTTCTCTGAACATAATTTGTATTATTTCATATTGAAATGATATCAGTTTCAAAGAATAAACAGAAATAATACCAATTGGGGATTATTCAAAATGAGTTGTTATATAAAAGTATTCCGGTCGAATCGGATCAAATATCAGCGGTAATTGATGGAGTTCTTCTTATCAATTCCAGAAAATTGATTAATGAAATCAAGAAACAAATAGTTCAATTAAAAATGACATCGACTGTTGTGCCTTACATCGGCAATGATATCTCGAATTAATATTTACGGCTGGTCTGAATCTTCATGTCGGTCGGATGACTTGCAGAAATGCATTGATCTATACAATGTACAGCTTTAGTGTAACTTGTGAGCCACTTGGTACGCCACGCTATCCGAGGTGGAGACAATCTGTTCCGTACAGGAGGCATAGAGCTAACTTTCAAACCAAACCACACCCCTTATCTGAGAACCAAAACCAAGAAAATGTCATTTGTTTGACAGTTTATCTTCTTTGAACATTTCGAACAAGGGTATTCTGAGAACACGACCACTAGCTGTATGCGAATGAGTGGATGGTCAACCTGTAAGAATTTCTAACATTGTTACTCGAGGTCTTGATTACAGACGGGCAAAATTACTTTAGGACCTAGGTTGCAATCTTGACAGAGGCGTTGGTGCTTGGCCTAGTGAATTTTCCAATTCAGCCGCTCCTTATTGTGGGGGTGCTGTGACCTGTGCAGATTTTGTAAATGTTCCATGAATATAACGAAAAAAAAAATGAAATAAATATTTAGCAGCATTCCGGACCTCATTTTACACCGTGTACTTAATGTTAAATCTCTGTTGATTCCGGATCTGTTTCAAATAGCTGTGGTTCTTTCACATTATTTCAAATTCCATTAAAATTAAATCCCCTTAGAAATGTTACTTGCTGGCAGATGTCAATTTCAGTGAAAGTATATACTGTGAGTGTGGAAGGATCCTAATTCTCATGTCTAATTAAATGAAATCTAACTTTAATGGTCTTTATTATAAAGCACAACCCAACTCTAATGCTTTTAAGTGGAAACTACGGGTTGTTCAAGATTTTATGTTTTATTTCTCCAAATTCTTCATGCATACTCTCCAAATCACGGCATATGGTTTCATACAAACATATGAAATGTTCAGATATCCATAAATCCAAAATAAATATTCAACATCATTTTAATTATGACAGTTGCTGGTTTTATATACCCGTGGAGTTTGCCTTGGAATTAATTGGAACCACTCGGAATGGAACTCTTCAACAGTGGAGGTTGGAAGTGTTATTGACGGCTTATGGCCCGATATCACAGCCTGGGGTCTACTACAGGGATAGTTGAAACAAAATCCTCCCAGATTTGTTTCAATTTCAGTCATCGTCGTTGGGAGTTTAAGAAACAAAGTATATTTAAGAACCTTAATCTAGTTGCGTACGCGAAATAATGGTGTTAATGTTCAAGGTCACGGTTGCCCATGTTGCCCCAGTGTGCGAGGCTTAGCAACGCCCCGCCATTTCAAGGCGCTCTAACCAGGCACCTTTCATTAATACCACATAAAACGAATTGTGTGTTAGACACTTTTGTTGCCTTACAAAAACTTACTCATGGTTTTATTAATGTTGTTACATTTTGAGTTACAAAATGTGTTTTAAATATTTCCGAACAGAATTTACGGCATTTCATTATTTCCCAGTTATTTTTTTATCTGGAAACCAATCCCATACGTGTTTATACTTGGTCGATGTAGACACGTGATCAACAATGAATACAAGGGTGAAATGGAAAAGAAGTCCAGATGGGAAAGTGTCCTCATGTATTTCAGCAACTGTTCTCGAATGATCAACAAAATCATTAATAGCTTTAGTGGTATTTAGGCTCGAACTTCACTTCGCAATTGATCAACAGTCTGCTTCCATTGAGCGGAGGTTGCCATTCTGCAGGGTCAATATTCAAGATGAATATCTAAACCACATGGTTATGTGCAGCATTCACAGAAAACTTGTCACGTGTACAATCCACATGTACATTTCACCTGGATAAAATTATTTTCATTTATCTCATTTTTGTTGGATAAGGAACGTAAGCGCATTAAAATGTTAATACTAAAAATATTTGCAATCATTTATTGCTTTCAGATGATGTGCCAAATATTTCGATAACATCAAAACATTCTGTGTTCCGCCTTGGCACATCTGGGAGCACGGGTATGATAGACTTTTATTGTGCAAGCTCTTCACTGACAGAAGTGTAATCTGCTATATTATATTATTTCTCGAACGTTAATCACATATATAATTAATGCACTCGACATTTCCTGGGATAAAGTATTCAGATGCCAAGAGCATTCACAAATCTACAGCCTTAATCTAATTATTTCGCAGCCACCCGTTGATGAAATTCCTATCTGAAACGCTTGCAACTTTTTCTGAATTCCAGCTTCCGATGTTTCCATTCCTCAGCTTACATTGGAGCTCATGTTTCCAGGAATGATTAGTAAAATTTGGACTCGTATCGAAGCGTGTCTTTCTACATTCCATCCGTCATTTGGATTCACTGATTGTTTTCCATCTCTCCGACGCTTGGAACGAGGTACCACAGCGCCTGGCATATTCAGATCTCTGGTTCCACGTTTCTACGACATTGACAGCTGAACTTGTCATCAAAATTCAATCAAGCTGGTGAACAATTGAATTCGCAGACTTGCCGTTTGTACATATAAGCATACTATATAATCTAGAAAATTGGTTGAAAAGCACATAAAGATAACACATAAACACTTTTTCGGAATTTTGATTCACAGAATGCGCACGTTTGGTGTAATATTCTGTTAATTATGCTTGCATTGTATTACGATATTACAAATAAATCTCCTCAATTTGGCCTTAGAGAGTATTCTTTTTTGCGGATTAATTCTATTTCATGTTCAAGTCATGTTTGAAAGCTGGAAATGTACACGCACTATTGGTATACGTAAAAAGTGATGTCGAATGCTTATTCTATTACAATTTCGCTCACATTTTCGACTTAAAATTCTGATTAACCAATTGCTAACACACCATTGATCTCACAAGAATGCTAGAACGTTGTGTATCATTTCAGAGGTGTTTCCACTTCCAATGACCCTAAGTTAATCCAATGTTTATGATACTAAATTATAACTATTATTTATCTTGATATTATCGTATCAAAAATCTCCCAGTATAAATAAAACAGATCGCCTTTTATTCATAAAAAGGTGATACGTTTCCTTTCATCGGCGTATCATATTCGTACACCATTGAATCATGAGCCGAACTCCGCCGGTCCTATCTAAAATTGAACGATACATTAATACCATCCAATCTCTCAATTGTCTTCCACGGGCATAAACAAATTTTGAATTTACGAGTTGTCCCGCGGAGTGATCTTGGCAATTCCCAGAAATGCCCGCCTTAATGCCCGTGTGAGGCCCTGATACTATCAACTATTATTGTTTTAATATCAATCCTATCAGCCATTGTATCTACCTCAAGAAAGGGACCAGAATTCTCTCCGTGTTAAATCTACACCAGAATCTGGGTATCTGCTAGTTTCAACTGACATCTTATTTCTCTTCTAATCCTTCAAATATCAAGTAATATTAATGATAAAGGGCGGTGTTGAAGTCTATAAAGATTTCATAAAGATTAGGTCAGATCTTCCCGGAATATCGAAATGTCTGTCAAGTTTTCTGCGGAAGACTTGTTACTGACAGAGCAATACCGGACCGCGCCGTAAAAAGGGGACTGTAATGTCAGAGGGCTCGGTAGCTTTTTAGAAAAGTTAAATACCAAATTTTAAGAAAAGATGTTGTTACTGTTTTGTTTTGTCGTCACCTTTATTTCTCAACATGAGTACACCTGAACTCGAAAACGTTCCGCACTTATTCAGAAGACTGTTTGAAATGGTTGAAATTGTCGCAAGTCGATGTATGCACCCTTTCCGACAAACGGGCCCCAACATATGTGGAATAAAGATCACTATTTTGATCAAAAGCAGATTACTCACGAATCGGGCTATAAGCTGTCACTTTTCGTGAACACTATCACAAATGTGATCTCATGAAACTATTATACGATCAGATTGATGCAGGAATAAAGAAATTCCTGTCTTTTGTTGCTAAGCACATTTGTCATCGATGGGTCAGATATCAGTCCGGAAGACCAGTTAAATGGTCCCAAGTTGTAAATACTATCAGGAATAGCATGGGCTCTGCTAGATATAAAAACACTATTTTAATTAACGTTTTCCGTTTGTTTATTTGTTTGTTTGTTTGTTTGTTTGTTCGTTTATGCAATTGTTCGTTCCTTCGATCGCTCGCTTGCTCGCCCATTCATTCATCCATCCTTTTTTCGAGCTTGGTTTCGTTCATCATTTTCCCTTACAGATCACTTACAAGTTAAATTTAGTACCACATAACCCATGTTTTGTTAATGCAGGGTAAATTAGATGCTGATTTAATAAATTTCTCTGTCTGTTTGATTTTTCAACTGCAATTATTGCTAATTTTCTTTAATAACCCTCAGTGTTTCATCAGATCAACGAAATGAATATTATTAAATGGAAAAAATAAAAAGCAGCGAGTGTCAAATTTGCTTGATCAATTTCATTGAGCGTTTCGAATTTGGTAAGATATTGTAAATACGAAATTCTAATTTCCTATAATGATAAATTCCTTTTGAAGTTTTAGACAATAAATCGAGCAGATAGCGCGATGATTGGCCATGGGTTGTTGAATCAATTACTCAACATTTAAAACCACTGCCGGTAAGGCGCCTTATACTTGTGATTCCCTGTACAAAAACGCATTATTTGCGTTTTATATACTGATTTAGATGATGTTTCATTTTAATATTCTTTTAATATCACTTATCAATTTAAGTCTGTAGTTTAATATAGGGATATACTGGGTGCAGTGCGATTTTCAAGCCTGTTTCATCGTATAATGAAGCCAGTGTAATACATCCCTGATTGGTATTTAATTCTATTGATCTGTCAAAAGGAACACTCATTTAGGCGAAAACATCCAAATAATTGGAAAACAAACGCAAAACAAGCACCTAATAGTTGCCGAATGTTAAAGAACTATGTTCCGCAGGCTGGACTTCTATTCCGCGCGGAGATATGAATATTGGAATAATCAATTAGGTAGGCGGGTCAACTGAAGTTGTCACAGAGCCGTGGCAATTTTTATTCGTCATTATAGAAATTATACATGTACAGTGCAAGATAATGGCATATATTTTAAATCATGATTATGAAATATATATTTTTAATATTGAATAAAAAATATAAGCATTGCTTCAAGGATTCTGACCGACATGTTCAAGTTTAAATTATTCACTTACGACACTTTCACACAGTCCTTCTTCGAGACTGTCTTTGAAATCAATTATGTATGCAGTTGTTTGGAAAATTAGCTACTTTCCAGTGAAATATACGGGCTGTCCTGAAAACTCTGTTTATCACTATGTTTAGCATTTTGCTTAGACATAAATATGTTTGCATTCTTCAATTTCAGCTGGTCTTAAATTGGACATTAAATGTAAGGAAAAATGTTTGTTCGAGGGCTTGGAGCGAGACGGACGTAACTGCTTTTTTATGTTTATAGAGTTACGTCCGTCTCGCGTTCCATGGTGGGCATTTTCGGCAGATATATGGAGTGTTGTTATATTGTACATGGAGCATTGCTAAATTGTATAAGGAGCATTGCTATTTTGTATATGGTAGCGTTGCTTTACTGTATTTGAAGCATTGCTATATTGAAAATTGTAAACTGATATAATCTATAATCCTAAATAAAAGAATCGTAAATAATAAAGGAATGGACAGAAAGGAAAATAGACAGACGGACAGAACGTAGACAAAACAAGGCTATTAAAAGGGTCGATCAAGAAGATTGTCTTCCAGACGGAGGACGAACGGGGACACTGAGCAGAGAGTAAACACAAGGTGATCGTAAGAGACATGAATGATGGAAAAGGCACAAAGGTGGACTAACAGGTACATTGAGAGGTCATCGGCCGAAAAAAGACAGATGTGCACATGCAGGAGGAAGAAAAAGGGATGCGGCTCACCTCTTTTCTGCATGAACTGGAAGAGATCATCAAGAAACTCCTTCCTCTTGGGATCGTCGCTGATTTCATAGAGCTGAAACAGACAAGGGCGCTCATGAATGGAGTTGCGTTCCCGTCTCTTTCAATGTACTCGAGTTTAATGTACGGTAATACAAACAACTTATAATGTGAAAATGACTAAATCCTGAAAACGTTCAAGGTCATCAAATGACTGAACATTGTACATGTGGTGTAAAGTACGGACATGTCTTTTATAATAGACCAGATTTATCACTTCACATAAATCTGATTAAATATCAATTAAGTATTCGGGTTACAATTTTCTTCGCTTTTAGAGCTAAGAGGTTACGAAGTTTACAAACGAATTAAAATGATAACATTTTTGAACACCCATTAAGATATTTCTACGATTCTAATGATTAAAGATGATCAAAATTTCGATGTTCAAAGACATTTGCAAATGTAAGTTTGATATTATATTACATACACTCGTTCACATTGCTGAAACATATCAAAGTATATTTGAGTTTAAGAAATATCAAATTACATTAAATGTTTTCCTCTTTTTTTTTACTTTTTTTCAAATTTGCATTCAAGTATAGGCTTATCTTAGCATTTGTGATTAACAGTAAATGAATAATGTTAATTAATAGTGGTAGTTTTTATACACGGAGTTTGTGTATAAGGCAGAACTACCAAATTAAGATACACCCATTTTATAAAGCTATTTATTAATATGAAATAAAGACTTGTCTGACGGTCCTAAAAATGCTATTCTAATGATGGAAGTCGATTGTTCATTATTTTCTTAATAAAAGGTGTGATGTTTGATGTATAAAACTGCTCGAATGAATTAGACCAATTCGTCTTAAACTTGATAAGTTTATTATCTTTCTTAAAATCTGGCTGATTGTTTAAGATACTTGATTGTATTTAATCATGTTCAGGATTTTAATCCAAAGTGTTAACCATGATATAGCCAAGATTGTAATAATAATGATGAAAACTATCAGATATATATTTTTACAACAATGGCGCAACAATACACGAATGCAACTTAGCGTTGTCATCTTTGTGTTTGCTGGGGCCAGGGAATAATAAGTGTTGAGCACAAATCAGGATCTTGATGAAGAAGAACGAATGGAACTAGTTTAATCATTGTCTTCTATCAATGCTTCGTCTGAATGCAATTTGTGAGGAAAGATTAATTATTGCATTTTATAATCTGATTTTTAAACGACCTTGTGATTATTTAGTTGATTTTAACCTTAAACTCACAACAAACTATCATTGAAACCCGCTCTGCGAAGCAATGTAGATAAAGGCAGTGCTAAGATTATTGTTTATGTGTTTCAGACCCCGTTCAGGCATTGTAACACTTTTGCTGCCACGAATCTCAACACTAGTTAATGTATTGCGTGCAGGTTTGTATAAAGTTGTTTTTAGAATAAATCCCCTGTTCACTATAGAGGCTCATTACAGGACGGTTCAAATGATAAATTATGATTAAACGAAGTTAATTTTGTCTCTATTGTGAACAAGTCCTTTTCTCCGGTTTCGTTTTACCTTTCCCAATTATTAATGTGATATATTAACCAATCCTTTTTCTTATTCCTCTGATATTTGATTTCTATCTTACCGATTTATCAAAAATAACAATCAAATCAAAGTTTAATGTTTCTTATTTCGGTTCAATTTCATTTTTCACAATTAAACTTCAATTAAACTGAAGATTCGCGGAGACTGAATGGCATTTTGATATCTCTTAATTTACTACTCTAACTGTCCGCGCAAAGACATTTTGTGGTCATATAGACAGATATAACAATATAAAACAACGGTCATTTCATTGTCTTGTAATATATGACACGCCTCAAGACGTAATCGCGTGTGATTTTACTGTTTTATGCCCATAACGAATTGAAAGTTCATTAATAATAAAATAGTATAAGGGCTATTAAGTTGTAAACGATCATCAGCGGACATGTCATAAACTCACAGGATCATGTGATGTCATTTAGATAAACATTGACACCTTGTCGTGAGCAAACATTAGCAATATCTGTGTAATTAATTATATGGTCAAATATAAACGACAAGGTTGTCTTAAGGTTTGTATCAAAAAGTCATCTGTGAACGCACTACAAGCAAATTCGTGTTTATCTAAGTCTTGGAGAAGCCAGGCAGCCCTGGGGCCCGTGTTAGTAAAGATCTTAGCCGTTAATATCTCAGGGACATATATTACTTATTTCAATGTTTAATTGTGAAAACTGAACGTTGGCCAGTATTAAAGTTGAAAACACAATTATAGAAATGAAAATAATTAACTTGTGACCTATTGTGACATTTCTACAGATTTAAGATTCTTTAAAGTGACGACAAAGACTCGTGGGGTGTGTGTGTGTGTGGCGTCAAGAAAACCATCATTCATGTTAATCATTGACATTTTAATTAGTCATTTATTTTATAAATTTAACTGTGTTATGTATAAGAAAAATACCAAAAATCGGTATTAAAGAAAATGAGGCCAGCAAATATAGCGGTGTGTCGATTAATTGACCATTACAGTTGGTTACGTCATGACTCTGGACCCGCAAACAGCCAAAGGACCCTATCGATTCTTGATTCTTGCCCTTATAATTGATACGTCAACTTTTATATTGTTTAATATAAAAGGACGCAAACAACTCCGCTGCGGCGTAAATTGGTTCGCGCTTTTTCTCAATTGAAAATCAATTTTTATTCAACTTTTATGTAAATGTTCATTAATACAAAATGGTTCTAAATAAATATGTCATTAATGCGATTATTGTGTGGCACGTTATTCCGGATATCTGCCATTTGTTTTCAATGTACTCCATAAACAACTTCATATTAATTATTCCAGTCTGATATCATTACTGTATTGTTCCACTGCGAAATTTTCATTGAATTTCAGACTATGGTGCCATGAAAAAAAAATGAGCTCGTCTGAATGAGACGCTCTAATTACATTTTTACATGCAATGACAAAATTAAAACAAAATGTCTTCAAATGAAAAAAAAACAACTATGATGTTTCTTTATCCGGCTATTTGTGCCCGGATTAAGCCCGGGTCTTGGCAAGGTGTTACACGGACAGATGGCTGATACGAGCCCAGAGCCCAGGCTAGGACGCGACCGGGGCTAATTAACCATGAAATGTTCACTGTTTTAAACGCCATTGATCGTATCGGGACTTTAAGTACGCTTTCTTCCAAGGATTGGTTTCACTTTTTTCTGTCTTTGTCTGATTATTTGTAAACAACTGCACATGTATACAAAAAGGTCATCTCCGTAAACAAGGCGTGCACTTTAATGACTAGCCAGTGCTTGATTACATTTACACTACATGTGTATAGCAGAATACAACAGAACACACATTAATTATTAAAATGTACATATAAATAAAATATGTCAACGTACATTGGAATTGTGTTGTTGATTTTCAACAAGTATCATTTTACCAAAAAATAATACAACTCTGTTGGCATAATGTCCTATGTTTCTATGATATTATCTATCGTGACAATATAAAGAATACCAACATATATCTTTCAAATCTTCCCCACAGATTTGGTGAATACATCATTTATGCACAGCATTTTTTTTTATTTATGCAAAATGAAATAATGACTTTAATTCATTTACTACCCACAAAGGGCCAATACAGATCGACAGTCTACATTGTTATGAATAAAAGATATCCGTATAAAGTAAAACTATTACGACATGTAATTAATTCTTAGTTATGGCCGGACAATAATCATAAATAAATAATATATTATGCTTGTTAAATAACTGTTACACCCCCCCCCCCCCACCCTCCAAATACCGCACAATATCAACACATTTCCGCTCTGTACAAGCATGCTGTCAAGGTGTCATGGTTTGCCTGGTAGCATTATTGTTAACTTGCTGTATTTCGTTAGAGACAATTAATAAACAAGAATCTAAAAAAACACCGCTAAGATCATCTAAGAAATTACATAAAATGTTTAAGAGAATTGATAAAGAATTATAGTTTAAATCCATAAAACACATACAATATAATATAAATATGATTTGTATTGAAAAAATAACCTCCAAGAATGTACATGGGCTGCATACCCAAGGAAGCTTAAAACATAACGACATCGCTATGTTTAAATATATGTAAAAACTATTTTATATTTGTGGTTTTAAATTTGAAACATATGATATTGTTTTATGAAGGGCTTGTCAGGAAACGTCCCATTACAGAGTGCCAAGTGGGGGACCCATAAATGTTCCCGTACTTTCATAACCTGAGAGAAAACAGAGCCCTCCCCTAGAAATTCTATCTCACTTCATCAAAAATCCACAGTTAATCCAGAGAGTTATAGCTCTATAAAATCATAGAAATGTTATGATCTATATCTGATTAATATTCGCAATTGTGTTTGAAAGCACACATGGTTGAGATGTGGATTTTTTTGAGAATTGTTTGCACGTGGCTAAGATTCCAATGCCACTTATATTTCAATTTCATTTTGATAAAATTTTATACCACTGGAAAGACCGATTAAATAACAGACTCAGCTTTGCTGCTGTTTCTTTAATATTTATAAATGTAGTTATTGTATGACCATCATAAAGATAAATCATATTTTTATATGCAGTTGTGCTGCGGTGCAGTATTCCTACCTGTTTGAACTGTTCCTCGAATGTCCAGTGGTGTGAGGGTCCATCCCCGAGGGGTGGGGTAGTGGATGTTGTGCTCTCGGGGGTCTGGGAGCGCGGGTAGCCGGCCGTCGCGGAGGCCATTGCCGCCAGGTACGCTGGATGATTGTAAATATTTATTGCGGGTGAGGTGTAACCCTTAAGAACATTTTCACGCAATGTCTTGTAATCCTCTCGTTCACGTTCTAATTTCTCAAGTTTTTCTCTGTCACTTTTGTGCACTCTGAGGTCCTGTCCCAGGTCCTCTGTGCTGGAGCGGAAGTCCCTCATACGTACGTCCGTCTGTCTCTTAAGCTCTCTTTCAATCTCGAAGCGTTCGTCCTTCTCCTGGTGGCGAAGTTTCTCGTACAGCTGCCGCTCGCCCACCTCTAGCTTGCCCAGGCCTTCCTCCCCCACGTGTTCTCCGCCACCCTCGCTCACGTTGCCGTCCGAGTCCAGGCTCCGGTCCACCGGACGCTCACCGCCAGACTGCAGATACAAACACCACGACCACGTTGTACAAAACTTGTAATCAGTTTGCCACACGAACAATTGACCCCCAGTTGCAACAACACGAATGTTGCATATGCAAGTTTTTTTAAGTATTAATTGCTTGGCCTTTTACTGCACATTGCGGAGATTTTTTTTACCTAATAACTGTGTTTAGATGTCTACTCTATTCGATTTTACAATAAAATATTCTGTCATAAATTGTAATAAATTGTATACATGCTACCGTATTGTGCATGCTCATTTACTGCATGTTTTCTATTGATGTCGTGCTAATGGTTTCAGATCTTTTTCTGTAATCACGATCCAATATTATTTCGAATGTAGTACTATTTAAATAATTAAAAGCTAGTAGGATTTAAAGCAAATTTCACTCAAATTATTTATAAAGTGCTCTTTATTTTATCGACTGTGAAAACGCTTTGCATCAAATATCACTCGTCAAATATAATTTTATTAGAGCGTGTTTTTATTGTTTAATATGCTTAGATATTAAAGATTCAGCATTAAACTGCATTCATTTGTATTTTATGTGTTTATAAGAAAACAGTCTATAGTCCCCAAGTGATATAGGTAAAACATTACAAGTACATGAAACCAATATGCCGCTTACTGTGTTATTAATTAATCACATAATCAGTGTAGGCAGCGCGCCATGTATATAACGG